>NC_064642.1:653650809-654900809 GCF_023864345.2 Schistocerca serialis cubense
ATGGGCTTTGTCATAACTATTGACGTGTCTCGCCTCGGTTGCTAGTTTAATAATAATTAGAATTCTGCCACAATTTCCACTGCATTACAATGTTACTGAGATGTAGACATGTAAACTCTGCTATGTTTAGGCAGAAGAAGCAGATGACGCAACAACGAGAGAAGTAACGAATTTCTCAAAAGTCGACACTGTCCTTCAAGAATCCACGCCTCCTCAAGAACATTCTTGGTATGTCTGACAAATTGAGACCAGTTCTGTGGTTTAACATTTACAATGACTTCTTTTGTCAGCAGTTCAATCTCACGAAGCGTAAATTTATGGTTGTTTTTGGCACATTATTTTTCACCAAGGTTCATTTTTTTTCTCAATCGGATTTAAATGAGCATGATACAGAGGGAAGCCTCATTAAAATATGTTCTTTAGCGTTCGTCATTTAGACGACCTGATAGCGTGGAGTTTTTACGTTGTAGAATACCACAAGCTCCATTTACTTCGCCTTGCACAAGCTGGGTTTAACGTTACCCATTCTAACATTTCTTTGTGCCCAGGGAAAAATAGCCGCTTTCCTCCGCTGCATTGTTGAAGCTTTGTCCATTAAAACCGAGTGGTACTGCGGATTGTCAATTACTATTGTCGGATTTTGAGGAATATTTTGCAACAGAACAATATCTTCACAGCCTGTGAACATGATTTTGGACGACCACTTTTATTGCAAATCTCGTGTTCAGACGTGCTGCACCATTACTATCAATGCAGCACAAATGCGAAACACTCGTTCACAATACCTGACGCCTGTAGAACACTTCAACGCCAGAAAACATCACTTTACCGAGTGCTAGTGAGCTTCGGTGCTTCTAACGCATGACACCACGTAGCACTGCTTATCCAGGGCGTAGGAACAGGGACGCTTGACGAAACGAACTGCTGGCAGTGTGGTAGGCAAAGCCAGCTCGGCTTTGGTGTTATCTGCGCAACGGAGTCATGTCTCCTCCAGTGAGCCAAACGTCAGAAGTCGCAACTTATTTCAAACGCACTATAGGTGCCGACGTGGATTGCTCCTGAACGAAAATTATCATACACAGTTATTATTGTGAGAAATTTTTTACGTACGACGATGAGCTTAAAAAAGCAAATTATTTTTGTTCAAATTATGGTATAACTTTCCTGCCGGTTATACCAGTAAGTGAAATACTGTTTAACCTCATATTTCCCTATAATCTATGTAATCTCTAATGGCTGATTTATCCGCTTTAGGATAATCTTGATAATAGTCACTGATTGGAAACTAGTAGCGAATTGTGCAAAATAAATGACAGCTGAAGGTTTCATCATGAATTTTAACAATTATTTGACGGCTGAATATTCCCACCTGCGAACATGCATAAATGTAATGCATTACGATTATATCAAACATGCACACTAATAGTGAAACGGCTCTGAAATCACATTTCCGCTACCAAGCTGGGCAGCCACAGGAAATTAGAGATTGCAGGAACCTATTTGTACGTATCAATAAGAAAGTGACTTTCGTATAGCAGACTATGATGAACTAAATTATAATTATATATTAATACCTTCAGCTGCTGACGGACGTTGATATATATCAAAGGGGACAGGTGAAAATGTGTGCCCCAACCGGGACTCGCACCGGGGATCTCCTGCTTACATGGCAGACGCTCAATCCATCTGAGCCACCGAGGTCAGACAGGGTACTTCGACTGCAGGGACTATCTCGTGCACGCCTCCCGCGAGACCCACATTCTCACCTTATATGTCCACAAACTACATTCGTCGTGTCCCTACCCAACACACTCATTACTCGTGGAAGACATGCTTACCAAGTACCGTAAGAGTTCGGGTAATATGTGTGCATCCGCACAGAAGAGGTAGGTCATGGCCGGCATTGCCAGAGCTATATACTTTTATGGATATGGACTTGTCCGAAAGAACAGACACCATATCCATATATGATGAACTACTTTATCAGATGCGATAATATTCAGTCACATTACGAGACTTGAGTTCTCGCATGCCACCTTTGCAACGCCAGCCTTCATGTTTAGTGGGACGAGAACAGTGTCCCAACGCGCGTTCAGTTGCTGAGCTTGTCATGTGTTCAGCGACTGCTAAGGGTGTGACAACTTACTTTACTACAGCGGACTGGCACTGGACAGTGTTCTCGATAGTGCTGCTGCTTATAAAGCATTTTTACACAAATTGTACTCGTGACTCTTTGTCCCTGTTCTAAAGATATAATGTGACTTTCGTGTCAACTACTTCATCAACGAGCAACTTCTTTACGTTACTCACTTTATCTCCCATCAACTAAATAAACGGAAATTTGCTATATTTCTCTACCTTGATATTAAAAATGTCTTTGACCTGGATGGCATTCTAGACTACTCTTCAAGCTATAAACCGAAGTACTCTTAGTTAGTTATGTCTGCCTTATACCAGCCTTCTTTCACCACCGTCGTACATATCTCTCAATCAACCACACTTGGCACTGCATATTTCATCCCACAGCAGGTGTGCTTCAAGATATTATCCTGTCCCTCTCCTTTGCATTCTGTACAGTGCAGACATTCCCGTACCACAACCACTAATCTACCTCCTACAGTACGAGACTGTCGACCACCGATCTACTTACCACACATTTCAACGCTCCAGTGCCTCCCTCAAACGCTACTTGATTCTCCTCGTCGATCGCTATGATATGTAAAGCCTCATGTAAATCCATATATAAGCCAAGCTACCATCCTTGATCGCACCAACCGGCGTTTCCGTGGTGCAGATTTCCATCTCTCCATTTACAGCTTACCCACCCTTCTGACACAGTACTTAGGACTAACCAACGACAGGAGACTAACATGGAATGCACACCTCCTTACCACCCAATACCAATTCCGAAACGGACTAAAACTACTGTCAGGATGCACTGCATTTTACATCCTTCTACCGTTATCCTCGCCTATAAATCCCTCATCTTCCTCTTTTTCAGGTACACTACCGTTACCTGGATCTCCGCCTTCCCTAAATTCTGTAAGACCCTTGAAATCCCAGGACGAAAGACACCCAGTCTCGCATTCCGCATCTGCCTGTCTTCCCCAGTTTGCGTTCTGTACTAGCTCATCCATTTTCACGATTCCTTCCATTCCTAGAGAATCTTCAGATCGAATTCATTAATCGTAAAACCTAGTCCCGCCAACCAATATCCCACCTACTAATCACCACTCCAGTTATCCTGCTGCACTACTACTCTCATTTTTCACCTACTATACAACTTCGTGTGTCGCCCATCCACTCCTACCGCAATTTCAAACTATTCCCATTCCCCAATCCTAGTCACCTTCCTCCACCTCGCACCATTCTTTTCATTTTCCTAGCTCTTCCCTCGTCTGTTCTGCATCTCACTTAGTCACATTCCGCAATTCCAGTGGGCTTCGTAGAAATTCTCATCACTCCACCTCCAACTTGAACATGATTACTTGCATCAGTATCAGCACTGTGGCATATACACTCCTGGAAATGGAAAAAAGAACACATTGACACCGGTGTGTCAGACCCACCATACTTGCTCCGGACACTGCGAGAGGGCTGTACAAGCAATGATCACACGCACGGCACAGCGGACACACCAGGAACCGCGGTGTTGGCCGTCGAATGGCGCTAGCTGCGCAGCATTTGTGCACCGCCGCCGTCAGTGTCAGCCAGTTTGCCGTGGCATACGGAGCTCCATCGCAGTCTTTAACACTGGTAGCATGCCGCGACAGCGTGGACGTGAACCGTATGTGCAGTTGACGGACTTTGAGCGAGGGCGTATAGTGGACATGCGGGAGGCCGGGTGGACGTACCGCCGAATTGCTCAACACGTGGGGCGTGAGGTCTCCACAGTACATTGATGTTGTCGCCAGTGGTCGGCGGAAGGTGCACGTGCCCGTCGACCTGGGACCGGACCGCAGCGACGCACGGATGCACGCCAAGACCGTAGGATCCTACGCAGTGCCGTAGGGGACCGCACCGCCACTTCCCAGCAAATTAGGGACACTGTTGCTCCTGGGGTATCGGCGAGGACCATTCGCAACCATCTCCATGAAGCTGGGCTACGATTCCGCACACCGTTAGGCCGTCTTCCGCTCACGCCCCAGCATCGTGCAGCCCGCCTCCAGTGGTGTCGCGACAGGCGTGAATGGAGGGACGAATGGAGACGTGTCGTCTTCAGCGATGAGAGTCGCTTCTGCCTTGGGGCCAATGATGGTCGTATGCGTGTTTGGCGCCGTGCAGGTGAGCGCCACAATCAGGACTGCATACGACCGAGGCACACAGGGCCAACACCCGGCATCATGGTGTGGGGAGCGATCTCCTACACTGGCCGTACACCACTGGTGATCGTCGAGGGGACACTGAATAGTGCACGGTACATCCAAACCGTCATCGAACCCATCGTTCTACCATTCCTATACCGGCAAGGGAACTTGCTGTTCCAACAGGACAATGCACGTCCGCATGTATCCCGTGCCACCCAACGTGCTCTAGAAGGTGTAAGTCAACTACCCTGGCCAGCAAGATCTCCGGATCTGTCCCCCATTGAGCATGTTTGGGACTGGATGAAGCGTCGTCTCACGCGGTCTGCACGTCCAGCACGAACGCTGGTCCAACTGAGGCGCCAGGTGGAAATGGCATGGCAAGCCGTTCCACAGAACTACATCCAGCATCTCTACGATCGTCTCCATGGGAGAATAGCAGCCTGCATTGCTGCGAAAGGTGGATATACACTGTACTAGTGCCGACATTGTGCATGCTCTGTTGCCTGTGTCTATGTGCCTGTGGTTCTGTCAGTGTGATCATGTGATGTATCTGACCCCAGGAATGTGTCAATAAAGTTTCCCCTTCCTGGGACAATGAATTCACAGTGTTCTTATTTCAATTTCCAGGAGCGTAATTTGTCACATTACCATCAGTGATTGTGACTACTGCCGCATTACGCCCACTGCACGACGCGACGCTGGGTGCAGCCTAGCAGTGTTTCGGGCACGTGACGCCGTAAAGAAAGAATGTAAACGTAGCAGACTGATGGGGGAACACCCCAGCAAAGATATGGACTCTAAATGGGGAAATCCATTGAGATAAATGACTCTGACGAAGGGTAGTTTATCACCAAGCTGAGCCTGTGAACGAGAACCTAGAGAACAACGAAGGTGGGCGAATGTTCACGTACTACTGTCGTAAGCATCTATAGAAAGTAGGACAGTAAAACTACCACTAGGCGCTAAATGGATAGACTTGAAAGGGGTTTACACAGAACGTGGTGTTCGGAAGCTTGTCTGTTCTGTAAAATAGGATAGACGATGATCTGAGGTATCTCAGCCGAAGGAACACAATGCTGGGGCACGCTCTAGTGTTTCAGAGCACACGATTCGGGGTACATTGCTGAACATTGAGGTCCACGGCAGACGATCCTTACGTATTCTCACGTTGACCCAACAACATCGACAGTGAGACTGCAGCGGGCACGGAACAGTCGGGATTCGACCTTGGATCATTGGAAACATGGCGGCTCTTCGGATGAATCATGTATCTTATTACACCTTGTCGATGGTCGTCCCCAAAAAAATTCCGTTATCGAGGCGAACGGCGGCTCCAAACACGCACCGCGCAACGAGCGCAGACTGGTGAGAGCAGTGTCCTGTGGTGGTAAACACATGGGACCTGTGGCAGTAATCGAAGATATCATTTCAGCTACGGACCACCTGCATCCCTTCATGCTGGATGCTTGCTGAGTGACGGTCATATCGTCTTTCAGCAGTATAATTCTCTGGTTCTCGAAGCCAGTACTACAGTGGTTTGAAGAGCGTAATAGTGAAATAAGGTTGATCCTTGGCCACCAAATTCGCCTGATGTGAATCCGATGGAACCGTTCTGGGTCGCTATCGGGAGCTATAACAAGTACACTAATTAGAGGCCTATTGTTTACGGGAATTACATGACTTATGCGTAGGAATACGATGCCACATTCGTTCACAACTTATCAACAAATAACAGAATCGATTGTACGGAGAATCGGTTATGTATTGCATTCCAAAGACGGACTAAGAAGCTGTTACGCAGGTGGTCGTACTCATCAGTGTAAAATCATTTATTAAGTTTTAAAAGTAATAAATATTGTCTAACAATGAGTTATTTAAAAAATCATTGATTTTCATCAGTTTTATCGATTAATCATAAATATTGTCTTCGCCAAAGTCTTTTTAAAAATCATCATTGACTGTCGTTTGTTGTTTCGAATTTTAAACCATCTTTTAAATTTGTGTAACCTCTGGCTGAATTGCTGTTTTATTCGGTGCTAGATTGCCAGCTCGTGAGAAACTGAAATAATTACAAAAAATGATTTATTTGTTGTAAGTTTTACATTTTCCCACCTTATGTTGTGGGCCGGACAGCTTGTTGGCCTATCCTTATGCACGTCAGATACGTTTTTAATTCTTCACTGCTTTAGTAAACTATAGCCTCTTCAAGTTTTCTCATTATTTGTCAATGTTGTGCGTTAACTTCATTCCTTTCCTTGCAGATGCCAGTGGATAATGGCACCATACCCAAAACTGACTACTTACGAATGAGAAACAATAATTATAGTGGACGGCGACAATAGTTTTATTCGAGAAATTTTGAATGACTGTGGAAGGAAAACAAAATATATTCTTATGATTGTCGCCACGAAACTAGGCAGGTGAAGGTTATCACCATTACAGTATTGACGGTTAGTGATTATTTTAAGTATAAGTAAAATTTCCGAATAAATATTAACCGTTTCTGTTATTAGACTAGAATATAATGGAGTACCTTCCAAAAGAAAGTTAACACTAACTTTACAAGAAACTTCCAAGAAACAATTTTTTTTATCGCTTCAACCTGTGGAAAAGCGAGAACCAGTAACACATGTGGACGAAATAAATGTATGAACATTCTCAAAGTTTACAGTTGCATACGAGACATATTTTGTGGTTAAAACATAAAACTATTCCCAGCGACAATAAAAATTAGAACTCAGTAAGAGGTGAGACATTTTTTCGTTTGTATAACAAGAAATGTCGTCGTCGATGAATTTGCGTTCTGCTGCATCTTGTAGGAACCTGCGGCGAAGACGGTATTGAAAAAACTAGAAAACTAAATTTGGTAACGTCTGAGACAGTATTGTTTTATCGTGCCACTTACGAATGCGATTTATTTAGTAGAGATTCAGTGCGCTGCTGAGCACGAAGACTTGCATAAGGCCGGCAGTATTTATATTTCGACAGGTCGCCACAATAGGGCGATAGTATTTCCTACCTTCCAAAGAGATCACATTTGTGCTACCGCAGACTATTCGTCACTGAATCCATAGCCCGAAAACATTGATACACGCTATATAGCAGTACCTGTACGTCTTTTAACGTCACCATTTCCCCTGCAGACGTTTCCGGAGTAAGTAGTGTCGACTGCGACCGGGTGTGCCCTATCAGCGCGATATACCGCGCAATTTTATTGGCCGGAAAGTCTGTGTTTAGGGGCAGCTCGGAGATCCAAGTTTCGTGATTTCTATCAAGGGAAAGGTCCCTGAAGGAATGTGGTTAAGCTGTTTGAGCCGCTCAGTTGTGCTGTGTGCCAATTAAGTAAGTTGGCCGTTAGTGTATGTGGCAGAGCGACCCGTTGAGAGGCGTTTCACTCGCTAGATGATTGTGGAACTTACACAGCCGTTAATCGAAAAGTATGTGGATGAGCTCCTTGTGATCTGATTAAATGTTGGCTTCGCAGTGAAATCTTAGTTATAACTGTATTAAATGATTGAAAACTGCACCTAAGTGATATTATTATTATTGGCGAATCGTCCTTAAATGGTTTTAATTTAGAGGGCAGTGATTGCTGTGGACGGAACATTTTGTAGACTGATGCACGTATGTCTGATGCCTTGTATTTTGTGTGTGTTTCAGAGAGTTGCAATTGTCCTGTGTTTGTCAAAAGCTGCTGTAAGCGCCAATGCCTTGGCGGAGAGTGAGGTGTAACCCGCAGCCTAGGTCCTGCTGTGTTTACGTAACTCTGCCACGGCTGGGCGAAGACCCCATACAAAAGATTAGTATATCTTTTCCTTCCACCAAGGAGGGTAAAACTCGTTTTGTAATTTGTGATTTTCTGGTGTTTAAAAAAATGTTTTTTGGGTTACACAAAGATAGACCTGCAACTAAGTGTAATCTGGGTTTGTTTCATGGCAATCTTTCTTGCTTCTGTTAGATATCTATGTTCTAATGAATTGTGGTTAACGACGTGAGATGTAAGTGTTGTTTGGGCCGTGTAGTATTTAAATGCAATTAAGTGGCTAGCCCACTCTGATAGGAACTGTACTGTTAGTTGTAAGCTCTTATGTGTGGCGAAGCCACAGCAATATTGGGTTTGCTAGTTGTTTCTGAACTGTTTTTACATGCATTTTATGGTTATACTTGTTTTGTTTTAATAAGAACTTATACTAAGTAACTGCTACTTGTAGTGAAGATTGTGGGGAATTATCTGCAGGAACCTTACGTTAATAAATTAAGTATGTGTAAATCAAAGTACGACTACCAACCATGATTCGCCATCCCGTTTCCCGTCCTGATAATAGTTGTGGTATGGATTGTGCAAGGTCGAATTAAAGGGGCAACGTACCAATTTTCAGTGAAATCGGTTGACAAGTTTTAACGTCTGTTTCATGGAATACTTCTGTAATTACTCTCCTAAAGCTCATCTAGGCGTCCTTTACCTATCTGATAACGGAGAGCGAATCTGAACCCAATGAGATGCGTTTGGGATGGGTTACAACGTCGACTTCGCTGCAGACTTCTTCGCCTTTTAAGGGTGGAAGTAGCTCCGTTGGCTTCAGTTCGGGACTCTGGGTAAATCCATTCATTTTTGGAGCGCTATTGTCCAAAAACATTTCCTGAGACCCGCTTTGCGAAAAGGTGCGCTATCAGGCTCGTACAAATAGTCATCGCCTCCGAAATGTACGTCCGCTGCACGCGGTACATAGTGCGGTAAAATGTATTCATATTCTTCCACATTTTGCGTTTCCTGAAGTGCGATAAGGGGACCACAACCTAGGCACGGTGAACACCACTATATCTTAACACTATCTCGTCCCCTCTTCATTGTTGGCACTATGTGTGTTGGTAGATAACGTTCTCCAGGTGTTCGCCATACCCGAACCCTTCCATTGGATTTCCACATGGTGTAGCATGTCTCATTACTATTCGTCTCCAGTCATCCACTGAAAGGTAACGTCGTTCGTTAAGTCATCTCAAGTGTCGCTTAGCATTGACTGCAGAAATACACTACTGGGCATTAACATTGCTACACCAAGAAGAAATGCAGATGATAAACGGGAATTCGTTGGACAAACATATTATACTAGAACTGACATGTGATTACATTTTCACGCAATTTGGGTGGAAAGAACAACCACCTCTGGCCGTGATAACGGCATTGGTACGCCTGGGTATTGACTCAAACAGAGCTTGGATGGCGTGTACAGGTACAGCTGCCCATGCAGCTTCAACACGATACCAGAGTTCATCAGGAGTAGTGACTGGCGTATTGTGACGAGCCAGATGCTCGGCCACCATTGACCAGACGTTTTCAATTGGTGATAGATCTGGATAATGAGCTGACCAGGGCAGCAGTCGAACATTTTCTGTATCGGGAAATGCCCGTACACGACCTGCAACATGCGGTCGTGCATTATCCTGCTGAAATGTAGGATTTCGCAGGGATCGAATGAAAGGTAGAGCCACGGGTCGTAACACATCTGAAATGTAACGTCCACTGTTCGTATTCTGCTAACAATCATTGGATCTCGACCAACGCGAGCAGCAATACGATAAACCGCAGTCGCGATGGGCTACAATCTAACCTTTATCAAAGTCGGAAACGTGATGGTATGCATTTCTTCTCCTTACACGAGACATCACAACAACGTTTCACCAGGCAACGCCGGTCAACTGCTGTTTGTGTGTGAGAAATCGGTTGGAAACTTTCCTCATGTCAGCAACCTTGTGTGAATGCTCTGAAAAGCTAATCATTTGCATATCACAGCATTTTCTTCCTGTTGGTTAAATTTCGCGTCTGTAGCGCGTCACCTTCGTGGTGTAGCAATTTTAATGGCCAGTAGTGTATGTGGCCTAAGAAGAGCTGCTCGACCTTTGTACCCCATTCTTTCCAACTCCCAGCGAACAGTCATTATGTTAGCTGCACTGCTAGTAGCACTTTGGATCTCAACAGTGATTCGTTCCTCTGATTTCAGGCGATCCTTATCCACCACGGTGTCGTCTATCGGAACGTAAGGTCTGTACAAATGAAATAGTTTTTGCATCAGTCACTTGTTTATTCTGCCACTTAGCGTTTCGATGGTTCGTACCATCATCTTTAGGTGGAGAACAGTTTATTTACTTAGTTGGTATTGGTGAAAAGTACATACGTCTTTTCGCAGTAGCAAACCAAGGCCATTGTAAGTTATGTTGGGCCTTCCCTTGGTTTGCTATAGTGAAAAGACGTTTGTATTCCTCCCCAACACTAGCTATGTATATAAACAATTCTCCTCCTGAAGATGATGGTGGGACCATCGAAAGGAAAAGTGGCAAAAGGTGAAAAACTATTTGATGTGTGCCCATAATGCCGTCCCTTATTGTCGAAATATTCATGTGAGTTCTGCCTAGCCTTGTTTTGTTTGCTGTTTTTTCCACTTCACAATCACCAACAGTCGCGCAGCTTTAGAAGGATTTAAACGTGTGTGATGGGTTTATTACTCAGGTCACATCCAATGACTAGTCCACGTTCTAAGTCTCTAAGCTCTCCTGAGGGATCCAATCTAGTCTTCCTGTTTATCTACTGACAATACTCCCTGCTCCTTTTATCCGTCTGACCAGATAGCGTCTATAGACGTAGATGCCATTGTAGTCGAGGTAACGATTCCACTGCTCTCTGTTACAAGTGTGGTGGTAACTGCAGTGTGTAAGTTGGGTGTTTAGGTTTTTATATTGGTAACGCCACGTAGTGCTCTGTATGAAATTCACTGGCTGTGCTGTGTGCAGTCTGTGGCTGGTTGGACTCATTGTTGGAATATTCGCTTGTGTAGTGTTGGGCAATTGGATTAAAACAGCGAGTAGCGTTGGGCAGTTGGAAGTGAGCCGCCAGCAGTGGTGGATGTGGAGAGAGAGATGCCAGAGTTTTGAGAGGTTACTTAAGCGGACGATTTGGACTTGTGTCAGCCAGAAAAAGGAAGTGTGTAAAGATGGATGTCATGAATTGATATATATATGATGACTTTTGAACATTATTAAGGTAAATACATTCTTTCTTCTCTATCAAAATCTTACATTTGCTAACTATGCCTATTAGTAGTTAATGCCTTCAGTAGTCACAGCTCATTCATTTTTTCATTAATTAAATAAATTCTAGAGTTTCATACACCTGTAAGTATGGTTTGTATGCTGTGCAAAATTCATCGAAGAATCTCTCTTACTTGTGAAGAAAGTGTACCTATAGCAACAAATGCAGCCAATAGTAAGTGCAAAAATGATGAAATTTCACACGAAAAATTTTTTTATTTTGTTATACTTTTGCACTTACGTTGCTATCAGTTTGAATCCTGAATCCTTCCTAGTCGTGTTGACAAAGTTTTATGAATTTATTTGTAAAAGTATAGACAGTGGAAATTAAAATGTCATGTGGTGCCTCTCCTGATCCAAGTCGGCCCCTTTGACGTCCTACCCCCCTTAAAAGGGTTATAAAACGATCGGAGCCGGTCACATAATTAATAGATTTTAAAACAGTAACAACTTCCACGCGATCATAAACTGTTTTTATTTAAAAACTTTCGTCACAGAAGCAATGACGGAAACATCAGAAAAATAGAAAGTGAGGTTAAAATTTCGGCCCGGCCTCGGTGACCAAGCGGTTCTAGGCGCTTCAGCCCGGAACCGCGCTACTGCTAAGGTCGCAGGTTCGAATCCTGCCTCGGGCATTGAAGTGTGTGACGTTCGTAGGTTAGTTGGGTTTAAGCAGTTCTAGGTTCTAGGGGACTATTGACATCAGATGTTAAGTCCCATAGTACTCAGAGTCACTAAAAAAATAAAAAAATAAAAAAAATTCGGGTAGAAAGAGAAGAAACACATGAACTATCAAAAAGACACAAGAGTGAAATTAATGTTTCAGGGTGAAATAATGAGAAAATCAATGACGGGAATGTCAGAAAGGGACTAGACTGTGTTAAAATTTCAGGATATAAGGTTATGAATGATAAGAATACCCAATGACATTGTAAATAGGCTGTTTAGGGTTTTCTTTATTGGTAACGCCACGTAGCGCTTTGTATGAAAATCACTGGCTGTGCTGTGTGCAGTCTGTGGCTGGTTTGCATTGTTGTTGGCTATTGTAGTGTTGGGCAGCTGGATGTTAACAGCGCGTAGCGTTGCGCAGTTGGAGGTGAGCCGCCAGCAGTGGTGGATGTGGGTAAGTGAGATGGCGGATTTTTGAGAGCGGATGATCTGGACGTGTGTCCATCAGAAACAATACATTTGTAAGAACGGATGTCAAGAACTGCTATATATATTATGACTTTTGAACATTATTAAGGTAAATACATTGTTTGTTCTCTATCAAAATCTTTCATTTGCTAACTATGCCTATCAGTAGTTAGTGCCTTCAGTAGTTTGAATCTTTTATTTAGCTGGCAGTATTGGCGCTCGCTGTGTTGAGTAGTTCGGGTAACGAAGATTTTTGTGAGGTAAGTGATTCATGAAAGGTATAGGTTATTGTTGGTCAGGGCCATTCTTTTGTAGGGATTATTGAAAGTCAGACTGTGTTGCGCTAAAAATATTGTGTGTCAGTTTAGTGATGATCAGAATAAGTAAAGAGAGAAGTGTTTGACTACGTTGAATTTTGCTCAGCTGTTTGAAAATCAAATAACGTAGAAGTTTACCAGCATAGTCATTCATAATTTTTCAAGGGGATGTTTCAAGTGGTTTCTAGCATTATTATCGTAAAAATGATTTAAAAATTTTCTCGCTGAACACTGGCAATTTTCTTAAATACTGTGGACTTTCCTTGTTTCACACGGTGTCGCGAATGGGCCACGGATGTGAGTAGAAATGCATAAGATGAAAATGTAGGAAAGCCACCCAACGTCAGATAGGGCGCTGGGAAGCAGGAGAGGTTGCGTTTTCGTGGCAAGGGACGCTGGAGCTACGTGACCAGCTACAACAGAATGTTCTGGAAGGACGACAGGACACAGGAGACGCGCGTGATCGCGGGGGAATGCATCACACGGGTCTATATAAGCAGGGCTGCTGGTGTTGCTAGGAAATTCCATCGACAGTTGCCTCAGACGCTGGACCTGGGTTACTCTGTCCTCGAGACAGGACTTAGTTTCTCGTGGCAATTAGCTGCACAAGGTACACGCAAAATTGTATAACTTACATTCAATGTGTTGGTGCCTCTTAGGGTTAGACAGTGATCTTATCCTACCTCGTATTTCGTCTCAGTTACTTCATCATAAGTATACGTCTTTTATACCACCGAGTTCCCTTATCTGCAAGGAATTTCCAGCTTATTTCCCAGCACTAGGACTTAGAGTTGGACGAGACACCTCATTACTGGATTTAGAGTCTAGTTCCCATCCTGACCCGCTAGCAGGAAACTACAGACGCGACAACGGTGGGTCCCAGCTTTGTTAAGACTGCTTGTGTAAAGTTATGAACTGCAATGCTATTTCGTAGCAAGTTGCAGCGTTACGATCCTTAAAGTTTCAACAATAGGTGTTTCGAAGGTCAAACCTCAAGCATCGCTGCGGCAAACGTCCAGGTGGCAAATGTAACAGTTCATGGCTGATACTCATGGGAAACTAACGGTGGAGTACCGAGGCAGCATCAAATTTTGTGTTTGTGTGTGAGAATTTGTCGAATTCCACCTGAATTCAGAGACCAAGACTTCTAGTCACTCCTCCTCGACGGTGTCTCAGCCCAAAAACAGAAGAGCTTGGGCGAGATTTTGGTGAGCAAACGGACCACAATCCCGGATACCCGCCGTATTTACCGAATTTGACCAAGACTACTTTTGGTTGTTCCCCAAATTGAAGTTGGCATTGAAAGAACATCATTACGGCGCGACTGAGAACACCCAAGAAACTTGTACTCCAGTACTAAATGAAAATAGGAAAATGGACTACAGTGACTGTTGAAAACTACTTTTAAAAGGGTTTCAGTAGTGTTGATGTGTTGTTCCATTCGACACATCGATATTAAACACATAACCAGTTTGTAGTTGCCGTACACTTCTTTATTACAAACACATGCTCTTAATTAAGTAAACAGTAACAACGGTTATTATTAAAGGCATCTGCCCTACAGAACCACCAGCAGCACTCAGTTTAAAACATTAATTCATTGAAGTCCGTTAGACCTAAATCTTTCAAAATTTACTCAACCCATTTTCACTAACTGAAACAACATAAAACCACCGTTAATCAAATTTAACGGACATTACTGAATCACACAATTTTCACTAACTAAAACAATGTTCATAAAACCACCATTAATCAAATTTAACTAACATAACTGAACCACACAAACCTTTTAAACAGGCTTCATGATTTACATAGAAACTGTCTTTCACATAACTCATATCAAATTCTAAAACTGCTTCCAGCAACTAAGACATCTTCCATGGATTGATCTTAAGCAATTTTAACAAATTAAAAGTGTTATCAGATTAATACACTCAACTAGGCTTCTCTTTAGTATTACCTACAGGTGCGGGGTTCACATACAATTCAACCCCAGAATATAATAATACCACATTAAATAGTCTTAAAATGGGGCGCTTTCAATTTTACGTTGAAAATTAGTGATGGACGCGAGTACACTCAAAGGTTCTAACAGATACGGGAGATCAAGTAGAACTATACTCAACTCTGAGCTACAATTAAGCTTCCAGAAAATCATAACGTTCCACCGGAAAGATGGAATTGCATGACACTTACAACGTGACAATAGACACCGAACCAGGTCCTTAAATTTCCCTCTTCCACCGTGATGTCTCGAGCGGAGTTTGGTCGCGTTGATCACTGCCAATTATCTGAAACATAAACACATCAGCGGCAGACAACATTCTGGCGCATCAGAAACACAAAACGTATCTGCCCAACTTGTTATAAATAAACCTTTAATTGTGCCGGCACAAAATGAACCCAAGCAGAACTAAACTACGTGACCACTTACCCAGTAAAGGCTCTTAAAATTTGATTAGCCAATTCTCTAGAACAAACAAACAATAAAATAATAACATATAAAAAGGAACTAGGGAAAATTATTTCGGCCCGCTCTCGAAAGCCAGGCACAGACTTACGCTCTACTTGGCATGACCTCTAGCTACGCATTAATCACGGCTTCATGTCTATTTGTTGTGCGTAGCTAGCACTCTCTTAAATGCCGTCAACATATCAGGCGGCCAGACCAAATACAGTGGCAAGTAACTGAAACAATCAACATAGTTTTTAGTGCACTCGGGTATTCAATGAACATGAACAGAAACAACCAAGGAGCAATTCGACGACTCGAGTTCATTCACTTTGAGTAACATGTAACAAACGCGAAGGAAATCTGTTCTTCAAATCTCAAGGAAATCCCAATCACCGTCGATAGCGGATCTGCATTCCAACGGCTAAACACGCCGTAGCAGCTGGCCACGCTCCTCCGTCGTACCGACTCGGCCACTCGCCACGCTGCATGCATCCACAGCGGCACACGTTACTGCCGCTCACACAGCTGATACCCGAACTCAAGCCCCCAGCAGAGAGCGCGTGCCGCAGTTAAATAGCCATTCGCCGAAGATGCGAAGAAGAGAAGCAGGCATTGAAAATAGACTCACAACGATCGGGATGAGAAGCGATGGAGACTGGCGCCAGCAGCGCGCCAGCTCAAGTGTATTGGGTCAGGGAGAGACTGTTTTGAATAAATACAGTGATTTTGTGAGCGTAGTCCAAGTCTTTTATTTTTCACAGCCGTGGTCCTAACGGAACAGGGAAACACTGTGTGTTGATTGTGTTTTCTTTAACGTGAGTATTGTTCTTGGCAGTATTTTGGATGTTTATTAATTTCGATACATAACCATTATTCCCTGGATTGATTTTGACAGGCCGGCCGATGTGGCCGAGCAGTACTAGGCGCTTCAGTCTGGAACCGCGCGACCGCTACGGTCGCAGGTTCGAATCCTGCCTCGGGCATGGATGTGTGTGATGTCCTTAGGTTAGTTAGGTTTAAGTAGTTCTAAGTTCTAGGGGACTGAGGACCTCAGATGTTAAGTGCCGTAGTGCTCAGAGCCATTTGAACCAGTTTTTTTTTGATTTTGACAGTGTGTTGAATCCTTAACCTTCGAAACACATCGATCTGAGTTCTGCGATCAAAAGCGAAACCTGTTTCTGTGGCACCTGTCCCATACTACAGTCGTGTTTCTGTAGATGTTGCTCCTGCAAAGTATCCACGACAACTGAGTGCTCTTCACAATGGAATACAGTACTCAGGTCTTGAAAGTCGCGTAGACAGCTGAGTCTGTAAGAAGGATGTCCACGAGGGATAAAGATCTGTGTTCGGGTCATCGTACTGCAAATGACTTTAGCCTGTCACCCACTTTCAATGTAAAGCTCGTCTCCTGGAGGGAAATCTGAAGCCTGCTCTGCCTGAACTTATTATAATGCCAACTGCATTTCAATTCGTTTCGAGTTGTTGCTGCAAGCTCTACTGCCGTTCGTGGTGGCCGGCACTGCTGCGCGGTGCACACGGCAGCAAACCGCTAGTGGCCGTTTCCACGCATAAACGCAAATTACCTTGCACTTGGTCATGTGTAGCACGCCGGCGAGCCATCCACAGCGCGCCGCAAAAAACCGAAAAAGCTTACCGCAGCTGCTGGCGTTCCGCTAGCGGCTGGAATTTGCACCACCGAGCAGCGGGCAACGGGCAGCAAGCATTCCGGCGCAGCTGCTGTTTTCCGCTGCTTGCAAATTAGCGCGCCAATTTATAATCCGCTTGGCGTAAAAAATGTAACGCATCGATTTTCTTTGTCGGCGCACTGAATGCGAGTTAATACGATATGTAACAACGCCCTTTAATCCCGCAGTTCGCATAAATATGCCAATTGTTAATTAATGCCTAGATCGGACTCTTGCGCGCTAAATAAATCAGCGGCTTCCAGCGTGCAGAGGGCAGCAAGAGCTGCCGCGGCGGTGCGGCTGGAGGAGTACCAAATGCGGCGGAAGCTGCCCTGGGAGAATCACCTAGCGTGCCACACATAATTAACCCCGCTGGAGCGATATCAAGCGTGCGTAAACACACTCGGTGCTCTGCTCAAAGGTTAACATCACGAATACCACGTTGCAGTTCATCCTCTACGCTGTCCAATCACGTTAACGTTACCACCTGTCAAAAGCTTGAATAAGCACATTTTGCAGCGAGACGTGCAGGAGAAGACAGTGAGGTTCTGCAAGGTACTGATAGGGATGTAGAGCCATGCCCACTCCAGTAAAACGGCCAGGTGCGGTATACTTCTCAGTTGAGGGTCCTTGGTGCGTACAGCTCGATCAAGGTGGTCCCAAAGACTCTCGATTGTGTTTTAATCCGGGGAATTCAGTAGCCAGGGGAATAGGTTAAACTACTACTGGTGCTCTTCGAATCATGTATGTACAGTGCGAGCTGTGTGACGCGTTCCATTGTCCTGCTGGTAAAACAGATCGTGCCGCGGAGAAAACAAACTGCACTTAGGGGTGGACACAGTCCCCATGGATAGATGCGTGCTTGTGTTGATCCATTATGCCGTCCAGAATGCCACGAAAACATTCCATAGACCAAAAAACTCCCTCTCCCCACCCGGACCCATCCGACGATGGTTTCTGAGTGTTTTCTCTCAGACGTTTCACCACCATCTGAGTACAAAAGGTGACTCATTTACAAAGGGCACCTGCCGCCACTCAGTGGACGTGGATTTGCGGTACAGGTGTACAATTTCCAGTCCTCGTCGCCAATGAACAGCAGTCAGCATGGCTGCTGCGGAGGTCCTTATACAGCAACGCTCGCTGAATGGTCATTGAAGAGTCACTGGTAGTCCGCTATGGTCATTGAAGAGTCACTGGTAGCCCCTAGGTTCATCCGGGCTGTCAGTTGGTCAACAGCTGCACGTCTGTCTGCTGGAACAAAAAAAAGGTTCAAATAGCTCTGAGCACTATGGGACTTAACTTCTGAGGTCATCAGTCCCCTAGAACTTAGAACTACTTAAACCTAACTATCCTACGGACATCACACACATCCATGCCCGAGGCAGGAATCGAACCTGCGACCGTAGCGGTCGCGCGCTTCCAGACTGGAGCGCCTAGAACCGCTAGGCCACTCCGGCCGGCGTTTGCTGGAACACATCTTCGCAGCCGTCATTCACCCCGTGCTTCGATGCAGGTTGTGGAAAGAGCTATTTGGTCATGTACGGTATATTTTAACCACGACGGTGCGCGAACACTTTAAAAACTTAGCCGTTTCGGAAATGATTCTTATCTTGGCCCGGAAGCCAATGATCTTGCCCTGTCGGACATCTCATGAACCGCTCCATTTCCACACTACGGCAACTAAAGTTCTATGTACTGACTTGGCAGAAAATCCTAAGAAATTTTGGTCTTACGTCAAAGCGGTAGGTGGATCAAAACAAAATGTCCAGACACTCTGTGACCAAAATGCTACTGAAACAGAGGAAGACAGACTAAAGGCCGAAACACTAAATGTCTTTTTCCAAAGCTGTTTCACAGAGGAAGACTGCACTGTAGTTCCTTCTCTAGATTATCGCACAGATGACAAAATGGTAGATATCGAAATAGACGACAGAGGGATAGAGAAACAATTAAAATCGCTCAAAAGAGGAAAGGCCGCTGGACCTGATGGGATACCAGTTCGACTTTACACAGAGTACGAGAAGGAACTTGCCCCCCTTCTTGCAGCGGTGTACCGTAGGTCTCTAGAAGAGCGTAGCGTTCCAAGGGATTGGAAAGGGCACAGGACATCCCTGTTTTCAAGAAGTGACGTCGAACAGATGTGCAGAACTAAAGACCTATATCTCTGACGTCTATCAGTTGTAGAATTTTGGAACACTTATTATGTTCGAGTATGACTTTCCTGGAGACTAGAAATCTACTCTGTGGGAATCAGCATAGGTTTCGAAAAAGACGATCGTGTGAAACCCAGCTCGCGCTATTCGTCCACGAGACTCAGAGGGCTATAGACACGGGTTCCCAGGTAGATGCCGTATTTCTTGACTTCCGCAAGGCGTTCGATACAGTTCCCCACAGTCGTTTAATGAACAAAGTAAGAGCATATGGACTATCAGACCAATTGTGTGATTGGATTCAAGAGTTCCTAGAAAACAGAACGCAGCATGTCATTCTCAATGGAGAGAAGTCTTCCGAAGTAAGAGTGGTTTCAGGTGTGCCGCAGGGGAGTGTAGTAGGAATGTTGCTATTCACAATATACATAAATGACCTTGTGGATGACATTGGTAGTTCACTGAGGCTTTTTGCGGATGATGCTGTGGTATATCGAGAGGTTGTAACAATGGAAAATTGTGCTGAAATGCAGGAGGATCTGCAGCGAATTTACGCATGGTGCAGGGAATGGCAATTGAATCTCAATGTAGACAAGTGTAATGTGCTGCGAATACATACAAAGAAAGATCGCTTATCATTTAGCCACAATATAGCAGGTCAGCAACTGGAAGCAGTTAATTCCATAAATTATCTGGGAGTACGCATTAGGAGTGATTTAAAATGGAATGATCATATAAAGTTGATCGTCGGTAGCCGGCCGAAGTGGCCATGCGGTTAAAGGCGCTGCAGTCTGGAACCGCAAGACCGCTACGGTCGCAGGTTCGAATCCTGCCTCGGGCATGGATGTTTGTGATGTCCTTAGGTTAGTTAGGTTTAACTAGTTCTAAGTTCTAGGGGACTAATGACCTTAGCAGTTGAGTCCCATAGTGCTCAGAGCCATTTGAACCATTTGATCGTCGGTAAAGCAGATGTCAGACTGAGATTCATTGGAAGAATCCTAAGGAAATACAATCCGAAAACAAAGGAAGTAGGTTACAGTACGCTTGTTCGCCCACTGCTTGAATACTGCTCAGCAGTGTGGGATCCGCACCAGATAGGGTTGATAGAAGAGATAGAGAAGATCCAACGGAGAGCAGCGCGCTTCGTTACAGGATTATTTAGTAATAGCGAAAGCGTTACGGAGATGATAGGTAAACTCCAGTGGAAGACTCTGCAGGAGAGACGTTCAGTAGCTCGGTACGGGCTTCTGTTGAAGTTTCGAGAACATACCTTCACCGAGGAGTCAAGCAGTATGTTGCTCCCTCCTACGTATATCTCGCGAAGAGACCATGAGGATAAAATCAGAGAGATTAGAGCCAACACAGAGGCATACCGACAATCCTTCTTCCCACGAACAATACGAGACTGGAATAGAAGGGAGAACCGATAGAGGTACTCAAGGTACCCTCCGCCACACACTGTCAGGTGGCTTGCGGAGTATGGATGTAGATGTGGATGTAGATACTGCACTATTCAACGCGTCCCTAGTGCTACCAACTGCCGTCTGTGAGTGGTTATTGCACGTTGACGCCGAACATAAAAGGTGGTAACATTAATGTGACTGGACTGTATATTTCGTCGTAGTTAAGTCTAGGGTGGATAAAATAAAACTGACCCAGAAAACATTTCCAGTAGGAGAGATGGGGGAAGAGCACCGCAGATGATGCCGGAAATTGCCACTGTCGACGAGGCAGAGCTGAGCTCGACTTCTCAGACTTTAAGACACATGAAGCAACTCTGCCTGTGGGTTAGCAGCAACAGCGTTGTAAACGTTTTGTTGTAGCTCTTCCATTGTCTGTTACCTGAGTACATGCAGCCCTTCAATATTCCCGACCGGTTAAGTATCACATGAAGACAGCTCAAGCGATCGAGGTGGCCGGGAGACTGTATTGCCTCTACTTATTGTCCCCTCTCACCGAACGCTAGACGAACTCGTGACAAAGCTGTCATGGCAGTGTATGATGTTGCCCTGTTTTGCTGAAATTAGCCATGCAGTCGTTCATCTTCTGTGAATTCATGAACATATTGATTAAACAGTTTTTAGATACATTGGTTAGCATTAAAAGTTTCGTAAAAGAGTCTTGTTACGACGAAGCGGCTCTTCGGAATACAGACAGGATTATCCGGCCGCTATGGCTGAGCGGTTCTAGGCGATTCAGTCTGGAACCGCGCTGCTGCAACGGTCGCAGGTTTGAATCCTGCCTCGGGAATGGGTGTGTGTGTGATGTCCTTCGGTTAGTTAGGTTTAACTAGTTATAAGTCAAGGGGACTGATGAACTCAGATGTTAAGTCTCATAGTGCTCAGAGCAATTTGAACCATTCAAAGCAGAAATTATCAAATTCTGCAGATTTAAGTGACGAGTGTTATCCGAAATTAGCATGCGATAAGGCCCGAAGCTACCAAATATTCCTTGCAAACAACTTATAGACACTTGGGTGGTAATATTACGAGTGGGTAACAAGTAGAAGCCCTTGAACGCGTCTACGCAAACCAAGATATAGCGGTTGCCCTCTCTGGAAGGCGAGAGTGGCGCCACGTACTTAACATTTAATTTTTGTATTGTGCAACTGCTATGTCGGACGACAGATAGCCTTGTTCCGTATTCAGTGCGGGTTTGCTGATCGGGCAGGTTTTGCACATCAGCAGCTCCTTGATCTGTTTATCAATGCCTTTCCAAATAAAATTCTCTTTAATTTTCATACGATATTTTGACGTTCCCAAAATTGTCCTCGACCGGGCTTTCGAGTTAATAATTGAACATTATAGAAATGAGGTGTGCCGGAAGCACGATTTTCTCTATTCGTTTCAGATTGTATGTGAGGTTTTTTGGAAGAAGCAAAGCGCGCTCATTCTCAAGTACAGGAAGAATCTAGTCTGGGTAATTTTCACCCCGTGAGTTATACTACCTCAAGACATATACAAAGTTTCTAACTCTAATACTTGACACCTTATGTTAAACTTCTAATAATAAGTAGATTATGAGAAAATTAAATTCAGTCAATAATTATATGAAATACTTCTAATCTAATTTTTGTTACCTGTGGGAGTCGTTAGATATCCTGCCTGCAACTTGGCATTGGTGACCGTTTTAGCCATTTGTTATAGCTCTCCAGCTGAATAAACAAAACGTCATTAACGATAATTAATAAATCTGAAAGGAATCAGATCATCATGACAAACGAAGAACATTTCATCTCATTACACCATTTCTCACTTCCTTTCATCACACACAGGTAAATTTTAGTTCTATGGTTCTCTTATCTCTGCCATCGTGGATCTAATATTGGTGTACTATGATCTCTGAAGCGACAGGGTCACGCTGAATCCGGTTACCGTTGGCCTGTTTTTTCGTCGTAGGTTCGGTGCTGGTAGGGATCTTGATCTGTTTCTTCCTTTGGACAACGCTGCCCATTGAGCAAAGTCGCGAGGACCGTTGATTTACCCGGTATCCCGCAGAATCGTAACGTACACTACTGGGTTGTTCACTTCTCTCGCATCACATAATTTATTCATATGAATGTCCGAATACTTTACGTCGCAAAATTTTATAACTGCCTCGTCCTTCGAATGAGAGAAAGGATGACTCTGCTTTCCAACCATTTGGCTATGTACTTTTGGGCTAAACACAGTTTCTGTAGAATCACCATTTTTGTTAGCTTCCGTTAATATTACGATTCGTAAAATTTACACGCAAATTTCTTGACTCTTCTCTAAAACTTTTACTGCAGCCACCAGGGCCTTTATGCATTTTTGAATTATCTACAATGTCTACACACCAAAAGTATCTTAAGTATTTAGCGGCGCGATTTACAATCATTTAGTGTGCTCCAATGCCTCCAGGTATTCACAAGATAAAATTTTCTTTCGTATTTCATCCTCATCTGGTGGATGTTTTACGAATCAGATACAACAAAGGTAAGCCAGAAGCTGAAGCCAGATTAGCACAAGCCCAGGTAGTAATGGTAATAGCCACACATACGTGTTTCACAACTTCATATTCACTCTACATTGCTTTAAGTTATTTACGCTGAAAGAGTAAACGTCGATGACGTAAAAATTTGGGATGGAGTACAGGCTCGGACTGGGGAAGAATTGGAAGGAAAGTCGGACATGTCCTTCTCGAAAAACCTTCCCGGCATTTGCGTTAAGCGATTTGTGGAGACCAAGGAAAATTAAAAAAACAAGTTGGCTCCACGGTTATTTGAACTGATGTCCATAAACATACGAATCCAGTGTCGTAACACTGCACTCCCTCATTTGGGTTGGCGCGTACTGAATATCAGACCTGCTCAACTGCTTGGACACGAGAGTTCAAAGCTAATAGAACATGACACGTAATTATTAACAGAAAAACCTTCGAGCGTAAAAGTCGGATAGCACCATGTTAGTCTTATGAGGCCATTACTTTTCACATTATATATATATGGCCAAGTACATAACGTCGGAAACTCCGCAAGGCTGTTCTTAAAATCTGCTGTTGTATAGACAGAAGTCACGGTGTCAGAGTATTGTAGCGAAATACAGCAAGACCTGTTGAGGACCGTCGCTTGATGTATGCATTGACAATTTACCCACAACATAAACAAATGCAACTCTCTGCTCGTGAATAGGTGAAAACGTCTATCATTTTATGACCACACGATTGCAGAGCAATCACTGGACCCATCCACCAAATATCTGGCAGTTCGCTTACAAAGGTGTTAATGGGATTCTCCCACTTAAAAATAGTCGCAGGAAAGGCATTTATTCCTCAGGAAGTGTAGTCCATTCACGAAGGGGTAGCTTACATAACTGTCGTTGGTTAATATCAGGCACTCTGAAACGGTAACAAGAAGAGCAGTGTGTCTCATCACAATCCGGTTTCCTAAGCGGTTCGGATAAGTGCAGTCAAGGTGTCCTAATACTGGGCGAAGCATGCGCTTGACTAGCTTATCAGAGGACAGGAAAGGAATGTACGTCAATATGAAAGGCTGCAAACATTTAATTTCTAACAAAGTGGTTCCCCCTTTGACGTCTGGTGCAAAGAATTTGAAGCAACCTATATCTACTGGTAGTTGCATAGGGCTTCGGGAAAGTACTGGAACACCAAAACCGCAATACGCAACTTGATACTGTGTATGAAAACTGTTGGAATAAATAAATTCAGGTCCTGTGTGGTTTTCAAAGGAATCTTACAGCTTCCTTTCTCCAAAATAGTTGCTACAATAGTTCAAGTAATCACGATTATGATAGACGGCGATCACGCACCCTTCTCTCCAAAGTAGTTTACAAAGTCTCAGGAAGGATGAGATCAGGTAACTGTGGTGGCTAGGTGAGTTGCAATAGCTCATCATCGTGCTGAGTAGAACTCTTCAGGACGATGCGAGCTGTATGAATAGAGACCCTGCCGTCTTGCAGTTCAGTATCACCATTGGGGAGTAAACATTGTACCATGGGGTGTCCTAATCAGCCAGAATTTTTGCATAATCGTTGCAATTAATGAGACCTTGTAGAATAACGTTGGTGAGCATGGAATACCAAGATATGGCCAAAACCATCATCGAACCACCGCCATGTTTCATTGTTGCGGTTCAAAGTCGGCCAGAAGCTGGTAAAGCGTGAACGAAGACTCATCAGATCAAATTTCATTCTTCCATTGCTCATAGTCCAGGATTTACGGCTTTAGCTCCACATTTTCCTGTTGTGGGCATTTGCATCACTGATGAGTGGTTCTGGAGTTCCAGCTCACCCTTCAGTTCCTTGCTTACTGAGCTCCCTTCGTGTTGTTTCGGTACTGACAGCACTTTCCGGGAAGAATTGGACAACGTACTACCTCCTCCCACATACATCTCACGAAATAACCTCAATGGGGAATTTCGAGAAATTAGAGGTAATATAGAGGCTTACTGACAGTCATTCGTCCCAAGCGGCATTGGCAGGTGAAACAGAGTAGGGGAGATAAATTAGTGGTGCCAGTACCCTCCGCCGCACACCGTTAGGTAGCTTGGTGAGTATGGTGTAGTCGTAGGTAGGGTCAGCGAGTGGGACATTCAGTTCTGCTGTGACTTATGCACTGAGGTGACAAAAGTCGTGGGACTCCTAATATCGCGTGTGACCTCGTTTTGCCCGGCATAGTGCAGAAGCTCAACGTAGTATGGACTCAACAAATCGGTGGAAGTGCTCAGGAGATATATTGAGCATTCTCCCTCTATAGACGTCCATAACTGGGAAAATATTGCCGGTGCAGGATTTTGTGTACAAACTAACCTCTCAGTCAGGTTCCACAAATATTCGATGTGGTTCATGTGGGACGATCTGGGTGACCGAATCATTCTGTCGAATTGTACAGAATGTTCCTCAAACCAATCGCGAACAACTGTAGCCCTATGTAATGGGACACTATCATCCACAAAAATTCCATTGCTATTGGCTGCAAACGGTCTCCAAGTAGCCTAACGTAACCATTCCCAGTCGATTACTGGTTCAGCTGAGCCAGAAACCCAGTCCATTCCTTGTAAACACAGCTCATACTATTGTGGGCCCACCACCAGCTTGCACAGTGCCTTGTTGATAACTTGGTTCCATTGTTTCGTGGGGTCTCCGCCACATTCGAACCCTATCATCAGCTCTTACCAGCTGAAATTGTGAATTATTTGAGCATTCATCTGGGGTCCAACTGATATAGTCACCAGCCCAGGAGAGGCGCTAAAGGCGATATCGCGTTGTTAGCAAAGGTACTCAGGTCATTCGTCTGCTGCCACAGCTCGTTAATGTTAAATTTCGCCTCACTGTCCTAATGGATACGTTCGTCATGGGTCCCACATTCAATTGTGGGGCTCTTTCACGCAGAATTGCTTTTCTGTTACCACTGACACCTCTATGCAAACGCCGCTCCTCTCGGTCGTTGACCGTGGTGAGCGGTAATGCCTGAAATTTCGTACACTTGGAATACTCTTGACACTATGATCTTGGAACAGTGAATTCCTTAACGTTTCCGAAATGGAATGTCCCATACGTCTACCTGCAACTACCACCCCACATTCAAAAACGGTTAATTCCCGTTGTGCAGCCATACCACGGCGGAAACCTTTTCACATGAATTACTTGACAAGAGATGACAGATCCGTCAAGGCACAGTCCTTTTATACGCGATACTACCGCCATCTGCATGCACATCCCTGTCCTATGACTTTGGTCACCTCAGTCTACAGCCGTCGTCCTCTTACTTTTCTTCACTAGCCTCTTGATTGACCTTCGTCATCACTCAAAACACATTTTCGTCCGAGTTGTGACTGAAGAAGAGAAATTTGTTAGCATCGAGTATAGATTTAAGTGTCAGGAAGTCGTTTCTGAAAGTATTTGTATATAGTGTAGCCATGTATGGAAGTGAAACATAGACAATAAATAGTTTGGACAAGAAGAGAATAGAAACTTTTGAAATGTGGTGCTACAGAAGGATTAAATGGGTAGATCACATAACTAATGAGGGGGTATTGAATAGGATTGGGGAGAAGAGGAGTTTGTGGCACAACTTGACTAGAAGAAGGGATCGGTTGGTAGGACATGTTCTGAGGCATCAACGGATCACCAATTTAGTATTGGAGGGCAGCGTAGAGGTTAAAAATCGTAGACGGAGACCAAGAGATGAATACACTAAGCAGATTCAGAAGGATGTAGGCTGCAGTACGTATTGGGAGATGAAGAAGCTTGCCCAGGATAGAGTAGCATGGAGAGCTGCATCAAATCAGTCTCAGGACTTAAGACCACAACAACAACATTGTGACTTGGCGGATAATGTTTGTCGTCTTTCCCTGGATGCGATAAAAAATCGCCCATACGGTGCCTCTTGAAACACGAAACATATTAACTGTCTTCGCTACGGAATAACCCGCCATATGAGAAGCACTTTCTAATTCACTTGGCTCCCACATAATACACTCACGATTATACAGAACACTGTTGTAATGCCGAATGAGACTTGCAGCTTAAAGGACAATATACAGGCAACGATCGTGGTCAAATGCAACAGCGCCACCTGGCTAGCATCTGCTTCTACAATGGTACTCGATAAGTAATGCAAAACATTTTCTTCTGAACGTAGGGTGGTTTTGTTAAGGATTCCAATACACTGTATTATTCCCCACTCTTTAGGGTACAAAAGCCTATTTTTGACATAATACTCCTTCAATGCCTGACGCCACCTTAATGTTCGCATGGTACCACTCAACTGTTCGACGTCGGAGCAAATGTCTTGCTGCATCAGTAACCTCCCCATCATTAACGTATTGCTTAGGCACGGAATGCATCCATCACTGGGCGAATCAAATGGAAGTCGGAAGGTGCGAGATCCGGACTGTAAGGTAGATGAGAAAGAACAGTCCAATAGAGCTTTGTGAGGTCCTCTCGGGTGCGCCGATTTGTGGAGGCCTTGCTTTGTTAAGCAAAAGGAGACGTACGTTTTCATTTTTGTGGCGACGAACATGCTGAAGTCGTTTCTTCAGTTTCCTGAGAGTAGCACTATACACTTCGGAGTTGGTCGTTGCGCAATGAGGGATGCAGTCCCCAAGGCCGTCACCGTGACTCTACCGGCAAAGCGTGCGCCTCTTATCCTTTTCTTCGAAGGAGAGGTGATGTGGCGCCACTTCACTGATTGCTGTTCTGTTTCTTGTTCGAAGAGTTGAACCCATGTTTCATCACCTGTGACGATGTTCGACAAAAATTGTCATGATCAGCCTCGTCAAGCGCAAGCAGCTCGGCACAAATGGTCTTCCGTCGCTCTTTAGGATCTTCTGTTAGCTGGCGTGAAACCCATCGGGAACACACATTTGAGTACCACAACTGGTGGATGAATGCGTCAGCACTACCAACAGACACTAACAGTTAAGGAGCGAGGTGTTCGTGATCCGTCGACAGACTCGAAAGTAGTATGTACACTGAAGGTGGAGGGAGGAGAAAAGAAAGGAAAGGGATTCTTGATGTCAGCTACATCGCGGCTTTATGCGGATTCAGCGGCGACGAGTGGAAATGCATGCCAGATCGGGATGTCCTGTTTATTAGGCAGATATGTTAACCACTGCGCCACCCGTACGTAGTGTTTATCGCAACTGCGCCGACTGTCTCGGCACATCTCTCGGCCGAGCCTCAACCTCACCTAGACTCATCGTTGTCAATATCCTCCATGCTCGCCACTGTGAGGTTCCCGCAAGACGTCAGACGTAAACGTTCATCCTCACTGGAGAAGATGGATTCGTTACTCGTTGAGGCGAATAAATTATATGAATGCATTTTCATTCGTCGGCGCTGATTCCGCGTAAAGTCCCATTGTGGCTGACATCAATAATTCCTTCCCTTTTTATTCTCCTCCCTCTGTCTTCAATTCACATATAATGTATCACAGCTGCTGAGTTCACTGGTGTCTGTTCTTTCAGACGTGTCAGAGGAACAGACACCACGCATTCATAAAACTCGAATGTGAGTGTTCGCAGACGCCTGGCCGAAAGGTTCACGGTGCTTTTGTTCACTGCCAGGCTCCGGTAGAAATTCTACAAGCGCCTATGAATATGTCAGATCCTCTGGCTTCCCGCCAGAAGAAACTCTAAAAGAAGGACGTGAGATACTCATATGTTTGTAAGCTCTTTGTATGTATCAAAACATGTGGTGCGTGGTAGAAATCTTCTCGGTGACAAATCTTAAGTGTTCAGTGAGAAAAATTTACGTGTGCAACAATAAGAATGCAGTGGGAATTCATTCACATCTGTTGGACGAATGTTATGAAAACAAACACTCCAAACCGACATTTCACGACAATTAATCTGTAAAAAACACACCACATGTCATAAGGAAGCGTGTAAACCGTCTGAAGATGAATCACAACGATTCGAAACCGGTAAAGGTACCCTTTGAATAAAGGAACTGAAAGTAAATATGTGGCTGGTTCCTGTCCTAACACTATCAACATTTGTCTTCAATTAACAGCCACGGTCTCCATCATGTCATCATATGACAAAATTGCAAGAAGTACGTGAGTTTTGCTATTTGGGCAGTAAAATAACTGATAATGGACGAAATAGAGAGGATATAAAATGTAGACTAGCAATGACAAGAAAAGCATTTCTGACGAAGAGAAATTTAACATCCAATGTAGGTTTAAGTGTTCGGATCGCTTTTACGAGGTATTTGTATGGAGTGTACTCGTGTATGGAAGTGAAAGATGGATGATAGACTTTAGACAAGAAAAGTACAGAAGCTTTTGAAATATGGTGTTACAGAATAATGCTGGAGATTAGATGGGTATATAGCGTAACTAATGAAGAGGTAATGAACAGAAATGAGAAGAAAATAAATTTGTGTCGAGACTTGACTAAAAGTAGGGACCAGTTGATGTGAAACATTCTGAGGCTTCAAGGGATCATCAGTTTAGTATTGAAGGGAAGTCCTTATTGGGGAGGGGGGAGGGGAGAAAATGGAAGAGGAGACCAAGAGATGAATACAGTAAACAGATTCATAAGGATGTAAGTTGCAGTAGTTATTCGAAGATGCTTGCACAGGAGGGAGTAGCATGGAGAGCATTCTTCGGACTGAAGGTCACAAAATCAACAACAACGGCACCGACGACGGCGACGACGACAATGAAGAACATAATCCATCAGTTAAATGCTCGAGTCCTTGTAATGTTAACATTGAAACTTCCTGGAAGATTAAAAGGGTGTGCCGGACCGAGACCCGAACTCGGTCCGGCACACCCTTTTAATCTGCCAGGAAGTTTCATATCAGCGCACACTCCGCTCTAGAGTGAAAATTACATTCTATAAATTTTAGCATTGTTTAAAACATAATACCAACTAGTCAAATAGTAATTACTTGACTCTGCGTTTATGAAGTGACAGTGAGTAGCCTTGCCGTTTGGCGCCAACGCTACTGACAAAACTACCAACACTAGCCCATGTACCAGTCAAGTAATGAGACGACCTATATTTTACACATAGAATGGGTTGGTTCAAATGGCTCTGAGCACTATGGGACTCAACTTCTGAGGTCGTTAGTCCCCTAGAACTTAGAACTAGTTAAACCTAATTAACCTAAGGACATCACACACATCCATGCCCGAGGCAGGATTCGAACCTGCGACCGTAGTGGTCTCGCGGTTCCAGACTGCAGCGCCTAGAACCGCACGGCCACTTCGGCCGGCCACATAGAGTGGTCTACACATGTTGCCCATTTCTCTTAACAATGCCCGTCGCCCTTCGTAACAGAAGTAGCTACTCTCCCTAGAAGCTTAATGGTGGATAATGTCAGATCTAAGGTGGGAACACATTTCCATTACAGACGCCACTCTGAAAGCTTAATATAGCGCTGCCACCTAATGGAAGAAGCGAGAAGAACATTCCACGATGCCTCACAATAAAATTCCGCATTTTTTTCCACCGAAATTGGCCGAGAAAAGATAGTATTGCGTTACGTATTGGTCACCATTTGTATGTAAAAACATGCGTTCATCGCGGTGTTTACCTATTTTTCTACAACACCCGTACGAAGTCCTTTCGCGTGCACGAAGTAGTGAGAGGTGGAAGCCAGCTTACAAACCAGGTGAAATACTCGTGTGTTAAAACGAGCCTGAATTGGGGAGCCTGTGGCTGGGCTAACGCGGCGCGGCGTGCGTTGGTCGCGGAGCGGCGGGGCGGTCGCAGGTGGGCGTCCGGCCGCGCCCGCGCCGTCAACAGGTCGGCGGCGTCGCGACGCCGCAGCCGGTGGCGCCGCTTAACGAGCAGTCAGAGCGACGCGGCAATTAGCGGCCCCACGCGGCCGCCAAGTGCGCTAACGGCGCGGTCCGCACTCCATTCACACGGCGCGCCAATTTCCAGCACAATTTCGATATCATCTGCTGTGTTTTAATGTGCGCCCCATTGCCGGCACGCTGTAAAATAGCCTTTTGCATAATAATGAGGTTACACGTTTGCTGCTCTCAATTTTCACTGGTCACGGAACCTCGGCCATCCGTCCGTCTGTTAGCTCTGCACACCGCAGATTCAGGTCATAACGCGCCCTTTAGCGTTCGCCTCAATGAAATAATGGCGCTGCCGAATGTAAAAGCGCATCAAATGTACATTGCCCCGGACGGAACGCGGCGACCAAACCAGTGTCAGTGTGTGGGTTAGAGACAAAACGACCGCGGTCTGGGGATGGGAAAATCGACCGATTTAGTTCTGAATAACTGCTATTTTTCTTTTTTTGTTTGGTATCGGTTATAGCAGGTGATTTTTTTTCCAACAGCTGGGTTAAAAAAGGCAATATCAATCTCCATACCATGAGCTTTAAAATTTTTGATTTTTAAATGAAACTTTTTAATACAAGTAATACCTATTCGTAAAATTTCCATTGCTTTAAAATACTGCGTTACTACAGAAAATAGGAAAAGGATCCGTACTATTTTCACAACAATGCAGACAGAAACGAGCAACGAAAAGTTGGCATAAGTATTGGTACACCATTGCTGAAACCGTCCGCAGCTCGTGGTCTCGCGGTCACGTTCTCGCTTCTAGAGCACGGAGTCCCGGGTTCGATTCCCGGCGGGGTCAGAGATGAGATGACTGGTGTTTGTGTTGTCCTCATCATTTCATCATCATTAGTGAAAGTGGCGAGACTGGACTGAGTAAAGGTTGGGAATATGTACGGGCGCTGATAACCGCGCAGTTGAGCGCCCCACAGACCAATCATCATCATCATCATTGCTGAGGCCGTGATATACGTGTTACTATGTGACGTGCTTGTCAGATGGTACACGTAGACATGCAGTATGAAAGATTTGTTCCATCTAGTCTGTATGGTGGTTTCTCGCTGTCCTCATTAGGCATGAGCTGTATTACAGAAAGGCAGCATCTCTAGTCTGAACGAATTTTACAGACAGCGGTATCAGTGAAGTACAATGCCCCATTTACTTTAAAAGATTAAAAACGGAAGCAGCAAACTTGCACCATCAAATAAGGAGAAAATCTTATAATTCGCTGAAACACAGAAGCGCCAGAGACACTGGTATATGCATTCGTATTCAAAACAGAGATATGTAAAGAGGCAGAGTACGTCGCAGAGGTCGGCAACGCCTATGGAAAACAACAGATCCCTGGCGCAGTTGTTAGATCGGTTACTGCTGCTAAAATGGCAGTTTATCAAGATTTAAGTGAGTTTGAACGTGGTGTTACAGTCGGCGCACGAGTGATTTGACACAGCATCTCCGAGGCAGCGACAAACTCGAGATTTTCCCATACGACCATTTCACGAGTGTACCATGAATATCAGGAATCCGGTAAAACGTCAAATCTCCGACATCGCTACGACCGGAAAAAAAATCCTACAAGAACGGGACCATGGACAACTGAAGAGAATCGTTCAACGTGACGGAAGGGCAACCCTGGCAAATTGCTGGAGATTTGAATACTGTACCATCAACAAGTGTCAGCGTGCGAACCATTCAACGAAACATCATCGATATTGGCTTTCAGAGTCGAAGACCCACTCGTGTACCCTTGATGACTGTACGACACAGAGCTTTACGCCTCGTCTGGGTCCGTCAACACCGACACTTGACTGTTGATGACTGGAAACATGTTGCCTGGTCGGATGACTCTCCTTTCAAATTGTATCGAGCTGATGGACGTTTATGGATATCGAGACAACCTCATGAATCCATGGACGCTGCATGTCAGCTGAAGACTTTTCAAGCTGATGGACGCTCTGCAGTGGTATGAGCCGTGTGCAGTTGGAGTGATATGGAAACCCTGGTACGTCTAGATACGACTCTGACAGGTGACACGTACGTAAGCGTCCTGTCTGATCACCTGCAGCCATTCATGTCCATCGTGAATTCCGACGGACTTGGACAATTCGAGCACGACAAAGCGACTCCTCACACGTCCATAATTGCTACGGAGTGGCTCCAGGAACACTCTTCTGAGTTTAGACACTTTCGATGGCTACCAAGCTCCCCAGACATGAACATTGTCGAGCATATCTGCGATACCTTGCAACATACTGTTCAGAAAAGATCTCCACCCTCTCATACTCTTGCAGATTTAAGAACAGCCCTGCACCTCCAGCACTACTTCAGACATTAGTCGAGTCCATGCCACGTCGTGTTGCGGCACGTCTGCACGATCACGGGTGCCCTAGACGATATTAGGCAACTATACCAATTTCTTTGGGTTTTCAGTGTAGTTTATAGTAAAAATAGTACGTAGATCATCAGCTGCCTATGTCTATGTATGCCTTTATTTGCTTGTAACCTTTAAAAACTGAAATATTAACACGAAAAATAGAGATCTTCAACTTCAGTTTTTACCTTTTAACACTGATAATTCCCAACTAGTGATATCCTCAATTACAACTTGATTTTTGAGCAGAGAATCAATAGAAAAACCGTGGTCATTTTTTTGTAGTATTGAACTACTTATCATTGTACAGAAAAGAAGCAAACGGTGTACGGACTAGGTTTTGTTATCTTTGCCTGTTTAATATAATATTTTGATTCCGTGTATCTTGAAACTGAGGGAGCCAAAATTTCTCAATCTTTGCTCGATTTCTACATATATTACAAGAAGTAATTGGAATAGAGAGACCGAAAATCGGTTACTTTAGAAACCGTGTATTTTGAGCGGTTTTAACAGTCAGTTTAACGGAAAACAGGCTGTTTCAGCATAACCGCCTTCCCTGCCCCGTGGCCCATGAAAATGAATTTGTATAGAGTAGTTATCTAATCGTCGGAAATACTTCCTGCAGGGTTATCACGCAGTGTACTGAACGCGACTAACTGATGTGTTACTTCTCATTATCTGCACTGGGGACACTGTGACTAAGCTGCATGGTAAATGGATGCGGACAGTCATACAGAGAGGCAACAAATGGCTCTGAGTACTATGGGACTTAACATCTGAGGTCATCAGTCCCCTAGAACTATTTAAACCTAACTAACCTAAGGACATCACACACATCCATGCCCGAGGCAGGATTCGAGCCTGCGACCGTAGCAGTCGCGCGGTTCCAAACTGAAGCGCCTAGAACCGCCTGCCGGCCAGAGAGGCAACAGACCTTGGAGGGAAGTGTTTGAGTTGTGCCACGAAATACGATAACACGCTCCTGGATCCCACAGATTTTACTTCCGAAAGCGTTGGCTACTGAGGCTGCTGAGGTCCACGTTCGTGGAAGCATATCACCCGCTCTATTCACCGCCACCGCCCACCATCATAGTATGAGGATCTCAGGATGGTCAAATATTGACCGAAACCGGTTACCATCGAACTAACTGTTTTTTGTGGTCATGACTTTTTGTAATTCATTTTTAAAGTACGTAAGACTCTAATTTAATTGCTGACTCAGTGATTCAGGGGCTAAATCTGTCAGGGACAGTAAGGGACTGAAACTATCAGATACATTTTGTCCATAATGGATGCAGCTGAACTTGCAAGAAACTCCAAATCATACTAAGCCTCCAGGAATGTCTCAGGTTAGCCGGTGAGTCCGTAGACGGTGGTATAAGCGGCATACATTATAACTGGCCACACTTCGTCATTCGAGTTTTGCGATAATTAAGCCAACTGATCAGTGACCCGGCGCGTGGGAATTCTTCCCACCTGTTATGTGGAGATGCTCTCTTAGTTTTATGTCCCCTTTCAAAGCCGTAGCAACGCCGTCGGATTCTGACAGTGCAGTACTACTGTCTATGTTGTACGGAATGATTCGGGAAGGAGCTTTCTGTACGAATAGTTTTTACAAGGTATGCTGTTGTGGGGTGTTTCTTTAAGAAACACCTTAAAGTGAACTTATTCACACCGATTATAAGCTATTAACCGTACGAGATCATGGTATCAGCATAACTAGATCGAAAGACATGCTGTCGACGACTGACTTCTAAGGCGTACCGTCTGTAACTGGTGCGTGCACTCGGTATGTTGGTGGCAAAGGGGCGGTGACACTTCCTGGTCTGCGAAGATGGCTGCTTCTTCTCATACACAATACATAGCCAGTACTGGCTGCACATACACAGTACATAGCCAGATGCCACTGTATGCAAGTTTTAGGTATCATAGCTTAACGTAATGGTTCTTCTACATATATTTGTTCCTCTACACACGCCGTGAACTGGAAGAGACCCTGTCGGCATGATCTAGCGCAATGATTGCAACCGGCGGCTTATTGTGGCACATGTCTGCACGAACGACGCCAGTGGCAGAACGCTTCAGACAGAAATTGCAGAATGACAGTAATTTTGCTGATCATGCCGTTGTAATAGGGGTGACTTCTACTTCAACAACAGACAGATCTGTACTTATCGAATCAATTAACGTAGAGGAATGTATCAGTGATCATAAGGCTGTGACAGCATCTATGACAACGGGTCTGACAAAGAATGTTAAGAAAGATAAGAAGATATTTTTGCTCAGCAGGAGTGACAGGATACAGATTTTAAAGTATCTGAGCAGTCAGCATCAAATATTCGGTGGTGAGGACGAGGATGTGATGTGGAAAACAGATAGAAAAAAATGCAAAGGAATTGTGCAATACGACATAGACAACTAGGGATGGGAAAGACCTACAATGTTAGAAAATTGCTATGTAAACAAAGAGAATTTCACCCCAGATTCAGGAGAAGCAGAAACCTTGCTGACAAACAAAAGCTGAACGAAGCGGAAATGTGAGTAAGGAGAGCAATGGGCGAAGCGTTTAATGACTAAAACTTTTTCAACCGATCTGAGTAAAAACGTGTACCACTAGAGGTCCTGACCAATGTTGTCTATAAAATCAGTAAATGGGTCAAAATCATCTATCATTCACTCAGTGACCACACTGGCACAGAAACGGAACATGACAGAGTGAAGGCGAAATACTGAATTTGGTCTTCCAAAATTGTTTCACCGCAGAAGATCGTAACACCCTCTCTCCTTTTAATCGTCATACGAACGTGAAAACGGCAGATATTGAGATCACCGATCCAGAATGGAAGGCAAAAACTACGATCGCTGATTAGTGGAAAAGTGTCAGGACAAATTGAGATAACTACAAGATTCTACAAAGCTCATTCGAAAGAACTTGTTCCCCTTCTAGCAGTAATTTATCGTAGATCGCTTGATGAACGAAGTGTATCTAGCGACTGGAAGAAAGCGCAGGTCATTCCCGTTTTTAAGAAGGGCGGTAGGACAGATGGACACAATTATACACCTATATCGTTGACCTATATCTGCTGTAGAATCACGAAAAATGTTTTACGCTCAAGAATTATGGCGTTTTTGGAGAAGGAAAATTTCATCTATCAAAATCAACATGAATTCCGCGAGCAGTGATCCTGCGAAACTCAGCTCGTTCTGTTTCTCCACAGTGCCGTAGACAATGCGCTCAGGTTTGTGCCGTATTCCTTGACTTCAGGAAGGCATTTGACACCGTCCTGCACTGCCGTTTAGTGGAAGAGCACGAGATCGGAGCAGACTTGCAATGGATTCAAGACTTATTTGCAGACAGAACTCAACACGTCGCTGTTAACGGAACAAAATCGACAGATGTAGACGTAGTTCCCGGTGTACTCCAAGGAAGTGTGAATTGTGATAGGACCGTTAATGTTTACAATATATATATATATATATATATATATATATATATATATATATACAATCTACTAGAAATCTCTTTAAGGCTGTTCGCAGATGATGCGGTTGTCTATAATAAAGTAGCAACGCTAGAAGGTCGTGACCATTTGCAGAATGACCGCCAGAGAATTGATGAATGGTTCAGGCTCTGTCAGTTGACCCTGAATGTAAATAAATGTAAGATACTGCACATACTTAGGAAAAGAAATCCACTACTCTATAGCTACACTACTGTTGACAAACCCATGGAAACGGTAACTGCCATAAAATATGTAGGAGTAAATATATGCAGCGACCTTAACGGAAGTGAACATATATAACAAGAGGTGGGAAAATCAGGCACCAGACACAGAATCATAGGAATAATCTTAACTCATCCACGAAGGAAGTGGCTTATAAGGCGCTTGTTCGACCCATTCTTGATTATTGTTCATCTCTCTGGAATGCCTACCAGATAGGACTGACAACAGAGATAGATAATATCCAATTAAGAGCGGCACGTTTCGCCAGGGGATCGTTTAGTCGGCATGAGAGCGTTACAGAAATGCTCAACAAACTCGATTGGCAGACGTTACCAAACAGGCGTTGTGTATCACTGAGAGATTTACTGTTGAAACTTCGAGAGAGTACTTGTACTTCCTACTACAGACGTCTCGCGTAATGACCATGAGGAGAAAGGTCGAGAAATTAAGAGCCAATACAGAGGCTATTCACGAGTGGAACAGGGATGGAAGGCTCAGTTAGTGGTACAAAAAGGACCCTCCGCCACACACAATTAGGTGGCTTTCTTAGTATCATGTAGATGTAGACAATCGGAATAGATCTTGCATCTTCGGTTATGTCAACGTTTTCCGGCATTGTAAAATTCCTGAAAGATAGTATTTATGACCCCTGGACTCCTACTGTCTGAGTGGCAAATGGCATCTTTTGCTAGCATATATTTATGAATAACAATTACTTGATTCGCGCCATAATAAATGTACTTTCCCTTCGTATCTGTTTGCTGACGTTACAAGCGATTTCTGCATCGGCACCTTATCCCATTGGCTCTGAAAGCGCCAGATGGCCAACCGCCTCTGCTAGTCACGCGTGGGAACCTGCTGCTCACTCTTCAATCCGTACATACTGCTGCGCTGATGCATTCATTTCACGTATGTGAAATAATAAAACTGGAAATAAAGTAATATATGCTCTTATCTGCAAATAATGGATACCTTACAAAGTCCGCGACAGTTCCTTTACGGGATGTAGGATATTCAACACCCTGAAATTATTAGGATGAACAATGTGCTGGTGTTTCTGATTTAAAGCTACAGTTTATTACGGAACTCTGCTCATACCTCACAGATTAACGAAACATACACTGATGGCATTCGACATCTACTCCTGAGCGGTCTTGTAATTTACTATGCACGGGATTGGAAGAAATAAGCGTTGCTTCCGGAAATAATGTGCTTCTCGTACTCAACTTTCGGACTCATGCTAATTGTACACTGGTTAAGGGCTACTGTTTCCAATAATTACAGACACAACATGGCTAGTGGCGTCTCAAAAGATTTGGCGGAAACTGTGAGTACGTAATCAAAAGAGGTCATTTGACGAAAAATGGGTATATAGAAACTAAAAATATAGGACATACAACACATACAAACCAACATTACGTCTTACAATATCTTCACATGAACACAAGCTTAGCCTCAAAATATGAAAATACCAATATCTCTTTGACAATAAGGAACTAAGGGCCCCTTGCGGTTAATTAATGAAGCGGAGCAATCAGGTCCGTCTCAAAGCCAATCACTTTTTTATAGGTACGAGGGTTTTGTCCTAGAAATGACCGTTTGAACTTAAAGGTCATGTCGGCGTTAAATAAAAGTCCTACCTAACTACCATGATAACTGGATGGATGTTTGCTCTAAAAGGATGTTAAATCTGAAGGAGTTAGATTTTATATCTGTTCGATGTCAGCGTCCAGCGCCTTTGGTGCTTAGGTGCCTTGCTACTCATCCGCCGGTGTAAGGAGCGAGCTAGCAGAATTGCTACAGTTTGTAGCATAAATTAGCTCCTTAAACACCGACGTAGCATCATAGTTTTTGCACTCAAGAGTAATCCTGTTTCTCCGCTCTCTCTGTTACACACTTTAATTGCGAATTTTGCAGTTTCGTTAAGCAGTGGCCAGGAAAAGTGTTTGTTTACGCTATAATAACGTAGTCAAAACTATAATGGACATAGCATTTAATTCAGGGTCATGTAGTCCCTACCGACAGGCGTTACAAGTATACGAGCGGCTGGTAACTACAGGCGTGTTTGGCGTCTTGGAAACTTACAGAGCACATGAAAGACGTTGATTGATAGCATACGTTTTTCCTTGCGCGCCATGTCCGTCAATCAACCTTACATTTGGAAAAGTAGTGAGTCAGATACTCGCTAATGTAGTAACTACCAAACGTGATAGCTCAAGTACCACAGAAAGTAACCATCAACAGGACTCCTAATTTAAATGATATCTGGAACTATAAAATACATTAACAACATGAATTAAAAATGTACTGGTTTAAGAATCATGAAAGAAGGTTGTATACATGGAAGAACCCTGGAGATACTAAAAGGTATCAGATAGATTATATAATGGTAAGACAGAGATTTAGGAACCAGGTTTTAAATTGTAAGACATTTCCAGGGGCAGATGTGGACTCTGACCACAATCTATTGTTTGTGAACTGTAGATTAAAACTGAAGAAACTGCAAAAAGGTGGGAATTTGAGGAGATGGGACCTGCATAAACTGACTAAACCACAGGTTGTACAGAGTTTCAGGGAGAGAATAAGGGAACAATTGACAGGAAGGGGGGAAAGAAATACAGTAGAATGGGTAGCTCTGAGGGATGAAGTAGTGAAGGCAGCAGAGGATCAAGTAGGTAAAAAGACGAGCGATAGTAGAAATCCTTGGGTAACAGAAGAAATATTGAATTTAATTGATGAAAGGAGAAAATATAAAAATGCAGTAAATGAAGCAGGCAAAAAGGAATAAAAACGTCTCAAAAATGAGATCGACAGGAAGTGCAAAATGGCTAAGCAGGGATGGCTAGAGCACAAATGTAAGGATGTAGAGGCTTATCTCACTAGGGGTAAGATAGATACTGCCTACAGGAAAATTAAAGAGACCTTTGGAGATAAGAGAACCACTTGTATGAACATCAAGAGCTCAGATTGAAACCCAATTCTAAGCAAAGAAGGGAAAGCAGAAAGGTGGAAGGAGTATACAGAGGGTCTATACAAGGGCGATGTACTTGAGGACAATATTATGGAAATGGAAGAGGATGTAGATGAAGATAAAATGGGAGATACGATACTGCGTGAAGAGTTTGACAGAGCACTGAAAGACCTAAGTCGAAACAAGGCTCCCGGTGTAGACAACATTCCATTGGAACTACTGACGGCCGTGGGAGAGGCAGTCCTGACAAAACTCTATCATCTGGTGAGCAAGATGTATGAAACAGGCGAAATACCCTCAGACTTCAAGAAGAATATAATAATTCCAATCCCAAAGAAAGCAGGTGTTGACAGATGTGAAAATTACCGAACAGTCAGTTTAATAAGCCACAGCTGCAAAATACCAACACGAATTCTTTACAGACGAATGGAAAAACTAGTAGAAGCCGACCTCGGGGAAGATCAGTTTGGATTCCGTAGAAATACTGGAAAACGACTTATCTTACAAGAAAGATTAAGGAAAGGCAAACCTACGTTTCTAGCATTTGTAGACTTAGAGAAAGCTTTTGACAATGTTGACTGGAATACTCTCTTTCAAATTCTGAAGGTGGCAGGGGTAAAATACAGGGAGCGAAAGGCTATTTACAATTTGTACAGAAACCAGATGGCAGTTATAAGAGTCGAGGGACATGAAAGGGAAGCAGTTGTTGGGAAAGGAGTAAGACAGGGTTGTAGCCTGTCCCCGATGTTGTTCAATCTGTATATTGAGCAAGCAGTAAAGGAAACAAAAGAAAAATTCGGAGTAGGTATTAAAATCCATGGAGAAGAAATAAAAATTTTGAGGTTCGCCGATGACATTGTAATTCTATCAGAGACCGCAAAGGACTTGGAAGAGCAGTTGAACGGAATGGACAGCGTCTTGAAAGGAGGATATAAGATGAACATCAACAAAAGCAAAACGAGGATAATGGAATGTAGTCAAATTAAATCGGGTGATGCTGAGCGAATTAGATTAGGAAATGAGACACTTAAAGTAGTAAACGAGTTTTGCTATTTGGGGAGCAAAATAACTGATGATGTTCGAAGTAGAGAGGATATAAAATGTAGACTGGCAATGGCAAGGAAAGCGTTTCTGAAGAAGAGAAATTTGTTAACATCGAGTATAGATTTAAGTGTCAGGAAGTCGTTTCTGGTAGTATTTGTATGGAGTGTAGCCATGTATGGAAGTGAAACATGGACGATTAACAGCTTGGACAAGAAGAGAATAGAAGCTTTCGAAATGTGGTGCTACAGAAGAATGCTGAAGATTAGATGGATAGATCACATAACTAACGAGGTATTGAATAGAACTGGGGAGAAGAGAAGTTTGTGGCACAACTTGACCAGAAGAAGGGATCGGTTGGTAGGACATGTTCTGAGGCATGAAGGGATCACCAATTTAGTATTGGAGGGCAGCGTGGAGGGTAAAAATCTTAGAGGGAGACCAAGAGATGAATACACTAAGCAGATTCAGAAAGATGTAGGTTGCAGTAGGTACTGGGAGATGAAGAAGCTTGCACAGGATAGAGTAGCATGGAGAGCTGCATCAAACCAGTCTCAGGACTGAAGACCACAACAACAACAACAACAACTGCGAATTGATCCTTAGACTGTCCTTGATAACCACAATGTGAAAATAAGCTTGTAAATGAAAGGCTTGCTCCTTTGCAATTTCTAAACAATGGACAGTCGACAATCAGCACGAGCGAAAACAGAGCAAACATCGAAAATCGCGCAAGTGTGAAGCCAACCGCCAGAATCAATTACTATCCCGATGTCGCAAGATGATACTAGGCTATGGCTAAATGTAAAGACTGCCTCTGGTCTCTGTCGAATGAACCTTCTTGATATGCATATCGACCCCTCAGACGATTAAGTGACGTGAAAAACTGCTCAACGGAAAAGATTTGTAAATTAATGGCACTGAGGACTGAATCGTGGGAGTGAACCTTAAAAAATTCGATAAAAATGGAGTAATGGGGTTCATCTATCTACTGAAATCAAAGATAGGTCTACTTTGACAATAGTTTACAACAGTTTATTCTTATAAAAATGTAGTAGGGAAACAATAACATGATCTATAAATGAACCAATAACTTCTCCAAACCAGCGAAGAGAAGAGAAAATGAGAACATAAAATCTTTACAATTAATGCCATTGAAAACAGCTAATCAGCGGTAAAGTCCATGGGGAGTGGATAGAGGAATAAATCAAACAATTCCATATCGGCCATGATAGGTGTATCAATCTTCGTGCAGTGAAGTAAAACACATGCAGGAACCCCAGAACCTGAATCACGAGCGAGCCCTCCATATCAGAGATGGTGGTTGTATCGATCTTAGGAAAAATTTGGAAATATGTGGTAAGTTCACACACTACTTAATCTAACTTACGCTAAGGACAACACGTACATCCATGCCCGAGGGAGGGCTTCAACCACCGCCTGGGAGGGGAGGGGGGGGGCAGCTATCGATCTTTGTGAAGGGGAAAAATTGCAGGAAACCCAGGTACGTGAATCATGAGTAAGCCCTCGAGCACGACATAATTCAAGATCATCTTCATTTTAGAAAGAAACGCGCCTGTCGTCGTCTGCTCGCTCTAACCAGCATTCCGATGGGCAGCGTGAAAGTACTACAACATTGCGTCAAGAGAACATAGGATGCAACCCAAGTGGCCTTAGAAGCCGAAGTCCCGTGCAGGAACCGCACAGAAGAGTCTGCGTAGAAGTCTAACGAAAATGATTTCTAAACACAAGGTGTCCTCCTTACAAGGGATTTAGTGGTAAGTTGGCCCAATGGATAGCCCGTCATAAACCCAACACAGATCAAGCATGAAACCAGTAAGAAGGTGTACTGAACTGTGAAAAAAAAGCAAAATAGAAACAGTGAGCGGTCCAAGAACAAGAAGCGCAATGAAGAGCAACCTGAAACGGGAAAGGCGTCGTTGGTAAGTGGTCACGGTGTTGAACTGCCAGGCGGGTGTACCGTGTTCATAAGTCTGTCGTGCCAGTTGTTTATTTTTTTCCACAACATCGTGAACTGTCTGTCCAGTCATTGAACCGTTTGTGTCCTCTCTCTGTAGTCTTAGCAGTTGTCATACTATACATTGAGTCATGTGGTAAGAATACATAACCGTCGCAAGTAAATGTGATGAACAGTAAGAGCTGGCGAGATACCATACAGACGTCCCACAGAAATTAAAACAACAAATAAACGGGTGTGAGCTATGTTACAACAAAGGAATTCATGAGTCAAGACTTCCAAAACGGAGCGCAAATTCAAATACGTTAAAACCATATGTTTTGACAGAGTACAGAGAAACTGTGTGATTGTCAAACTGTTGCGTTCATTTGTTGCAGCTTATGTGACAAACTATTATGTTTTCATCATTTCCTTGTGAGTGATCACATCCACATTCATAAGAACACCTATATCGGGGAAGTAGGCATATCTCACTTACTTACAATGGTAAGATTAGGTGCGTCGATAACAGATTCCTATTATTTGACACACATGCTTTCACTAATGCCATGTATGACACCTCAGACGTGTTTCCGGTGGAGGATTCGGATGACTTGTCGCCTGATCATGAAACATTTGCGGTTCCCTTGCGAAAGCCACTTCCTTTCGCCTGCTAATGGACTAGTTGCGCAGAATCAAATGTTATTACGGTTGCAAATGGTCGGTACACCACGACACAGACAAAAATTTGAATAAAGGGAACAACGAAAACAAAAAACAAAAACAAAAAAATGGTATGAGGGAAGTTTAATAAGCGCTTGGCTACTTGTCAGTCCAAAACCGTAACCGCTAAACCATCAAGCCATTTCTCTCTCCGGCTTCTCTGTATTGCTCTACTGGTTCTTGGACTGTTCACTGTCCCTGTTTTACTTTTTGTTTTCATAGTCCAGTACCCTTTCTTCCTGTTTTCATGCTTGGTCTATGTTCATTTTTTCATGAGCTGTCCCATGAGCCCTCTTACCACTATAGAAGTTGCGGTGGGGAGCTTCTCTTGTTAGAAGTCTAGAGAAGTAGTTGTCTCATACATTCGCGTAGAAGTCTCAATGGAGCCAGGAGGAGAAGAGCCTCGAAAGCGACCTCCTCCGAGTTCTCTGTGGAAAAGCCACCAAAAATAATCTACCAATGAGAAAGTTTACTAGGTATGCTTCCAACGGAACGCTACGTAGCAAGCCTTACCCTCTCCCCTCTAAAAACTTTACTTATCCACTAGTCGATGACCAATTTTTTCAAGTAAGTTGCTAAAAATTTTGTAGCAGGCTCCAGAAAAAATTATTTTGATACAGATCAATGCGAGCAAATCGACACTTCCATTTCTTTCCCATTTTTTCTACTTTTTTACACACTGTCCAATCATCGTGTGTCCTACTCTCTTCATCTGTACCCAGGTCAACAACCTCCGTGCCTTGGCGACAGAAAGTTGGGCTGGCTTTTTCAAAAGTTGGCCGAACGTTCCACAAGTTTTACACTCCAACGGCCTAGGAAAATATCTGCCAATACAGTTAGCATGCGTTGTTTTATGACCAGCTCCTGGCCTGTACCCAGACAGCACTACAGGGGTCATTTGGTTGAATAGGGCATAAAGAAACGCACATGTCTCCTGGAGTTCCAGCTATTTCTTTATCCACGATGTTGAAAGCAATTTCATGCTGACCGCCTTGCTAGACGCCTGATCAGTTTCCGCGAAAAGGTCACCTTGCATCGCCAACATGGCGTTCAGCGCACAGTGGTCAGCGGAGTGGTGATTGACCGCTCAGCCAGTGTCCAGTGAGTAGAGAAGTTCACCATTCCCGTGACGCGGCTCTTAGAATTCGAGGAAGTCTGTCCCTATGGGGCTTCCACTCTTCAGTTAATGGGACCCTTGTTTCTGCGATGACTCGCTAAGTCTTTGCTATCTTACTGGCCTAGTACAACATGCGGACCCAGCACACAATTAGTCGGAGTTATATTATTTGAAGGATGATCTGTGTCGCACTTGAATATAAACTCTTGAGTCAATTGAGCAAGGAAAAGAAAAACTAATCTAATTACTTCGTGAGTGATAACAGAATAATACACTATGTGATCAAAACTATCCGGACACGCGGCTGAAAATGACTTCGTGGCGCCCTCCATCGGTAACACTGGAATTCAGTGTGGTATTGGCCCGTCCTTAGCCTTGCTGACAGCTTCCACTCTTGCAGGCATACCGTCTGTCAGGTGCTACATGGTTTCTTGGGGAATGGCAGCCCATTCTTCACGGAGGGCTGCACTGAGGAGAGTAGTGATGTCGGTCGGTGGGGCCTGGCACCAAGTCGGCGTGTTCTATAAGATTTAAGTCAGGACTCTGTGCTGACCAGTCCATTACAGGGACGTTATTGTCGTGTAACCACTCCGCCACTGGCCATGCATTATGAACAGGTACTCGACAGTGTTGAAAGATGCAATCGCCATCCCCGAACTGTTCTTCAACAGTGGGAAGCAAGAAGGTGCTTAAAACTTGACTGTAGGCCTGTGCTGTGATAGTGCCACGCAAACCAACATGGGGTGCAAGCCCCGTCCATGAAAAGCACGACCACACCATAATAACACCGCCTCCGAAATTTTACTGTTGGCACTACACACGCTGGCAGATGACGCTCCCTGGACATTCGCATACCCACACGCTGCCATCGGATGGCCACATTGTGTACCGTGATTTGTCTCTCCACTGTTCACCGAGCGAGGTGGCGCAGTGGCTAGCACACTGGACTCGCATTCGGGAGGACGACGGTTCAATCCCGGGTCTGGCCATCCTGATTTAGGTTTTCCATGATTTCCCTAAATCGCTCCAGGTAAATGCCGGGATGGTTCCTCTGAAAGGGCACGGCCGACTTCCTTTCCTGTCCTTCCCTAATCCGATGAGACCGATGACCTCGCTGTCTGGTCTCCTCCTCCAAAACAAACCAACCCCAACCCAATCCACTGTTCAATCGTCCAATGTTTGCGCTCCTTACACCAAGTGAGGCGTCGTTTGGCATTTACCAGCGTGATGTGTGGCTTATGAGTAGCCGCTCGATCATGAACTCCATGTTTTCTCACCTCCCACCTAACTGTCATAGTACTTACAGTGGATCCTGATGCACTTTGGAATTTCTGTGTGATGGCCTGTATCGCTGTCTGCCTGCTAAACATTAGGACCCTCTTCAACTGTCGATGGTCTCTGTCAGTCAACAGACGAGGTCGGCCTGTACGCTTTTGTGCTGTACGTGCCCCTTCAAGCGGTCGCTACGGTCGCAGGTTCGAATTCTGCCTCGGGCATGGATGTGTGTGATGTCCTTAGGTTAGTTAGGTTTAAATAGTTCTACGTTCTAGGGGACTGATGACCTCAAATGTTAAGTCCCATAGTGCTCAGAGCCATTTGAACCATTTTTTGAAATTTCGCGTACAGACGTATGACATAAATGACAACCAATCACCTGACCATATTGGAAGTCCGTGAGTTCCGCGGAGCGCCACATTCTGCTCTCTCAAGATGTCTAATGAATACTGAGGTCGCTGATATGGAGTACCTGGCAGTAGATGGCAGCACAATGCACCTAATGTTAAAGAGATATGTTTTTGGGGACGTCCGGATACATGTCCGCATAATTATAATCACACAGTGTTGCAATAAAAGTGAAACGATGAACAGGCTCCAGCCTGACGCGGTTCATAACATTCCAACCCGTGGAAAATCTCTGCCATGTATTTCGCTCTTAGGCTGATCATAGGGTGGCAAATATCAACTACTTTTTGTGATTCCAAGTCTCCTGCCTTTAGATACCAGGGAAATGGGTGAGACAGTAAATAAGGAATGCATAGCTACGCCGATAAATCTAATTTTTTTCTTCTTGTTTGCAAACTAACAATTTCCATGCAGAATGATGCGCCCATTGCTGTAATTCGTTCAGAATGCTGGGGCGAACTCATACTTCAGTTATACAAATTTCAAGTAATACGAATTCAGGCCTCATTTGCCTTTCTCGACAAAACTCAATTACAATGCTCTCTTATTTACATCTCTCTCATTCCAATAAGCTACAGTTGCCCACCCTCTTAAGTGTCAGTCAATTGTCCTCTCATTTTCGTGATGGCACTACTCCAACACAATCAAACATTGCCTATCTTTCACACTGAAGCACATTCAGTCCTTAACAATATATAGAAAAGATTGTTATTAGCCCTAATAAGCATACCAGAAAGTACAATAGCACGTTTGTTATAATGCCAACAGCATTCTAACTCACTACACTAAGCAAATTATTATTAGAATGGCATAATGCTAATATCAAAGATGAGACAAGTGAAGACACTCCTTTCGAAAGCCTAAAAATGAAAAAGATAGAACAGATACTTGATAACCGAATAATTCAACAATTCTAGCAGAACTTAACTCAGGCGAAGAAAAAAAAAATCCTCTTAACCCAAAACATCGCCTAACGCGGTGTTCTTTACTACACGGTCCAGAGACATTAATGTGATCATCGCAAAAAGCTGCAGTTGTTGTTCTAATGCGGAAACTGAGGTCTTTATCTGACGTCCAAAAGGGCATGATCTTTGGCTTTCGGGCCAAGGGTGGAAGCATTTCCGAAATGCAGCCGTGGTTAAAGTATGCCATGCAAAGCAAAACGGTGCTATCCAAAACAGCCGCTGACACATCTTCGGTGCACCACGGGCCATAGATGACAGGGATAAACGACGGCTTCGGAGATATGTACGGGCCAACAGAATGTTGAGCAACTGAAAGTTCGGATGAACCTAGAGGCTACCTGCAGCTTCTCCTATATGACCATTCAGCGAACGTTTTTGTTTACGGGACTTCTGCTGCCTGGTTTGCGCGCACATGCTAACTGTTGCTCATCCGCGACAAAGAAAATACCGAAACTGGACGTCCACTGAGTGGTGACAGTTGGACTTTGCAGATGAATCACGTTTTGTGCTCCATTGGACAGATGGAGTTTGAGAATAATCGTTGTAAGGGTCCATGCCGGACCACAGAGCGTTATCGTCTGGGAAATTATTCGTAGCATTCCGTGGGTGATCTCGTCACACAGGAAGGCATAATGGATCAACGTAAGGGGAATGTGTCCACTCCTACATGCAGTTTGTTTTTCTTCGGTACGAGGGCATCCACTAGCAGTATAATTCAAAATGTCACACACATCTCAGTGTAAGTGCGCGGTTCGAAGAACACCAGAACGAGTTTACCCTCTTCCCTGGCTACCTGCTCCCCCTCCCCAACCCCTCCCGGATTTAATTCCAATCGAGAATGTGTGGGACAACGTCGATCTAGCTATTCGTGCCATGTGTCCTCAACCATGAATCCTAGCACTGCTGGACATGGCACTTAATTGGGCGTAGCTCCACACCTTCCAGAACCTCACTGACGCTCTTCCTTCACGTCCACGCTGCAAAAGATGGTTATTCAGGCTTCTGACAATTTAAAATTTTAATGTGACTGGATCGTGTACATGGTGACTTCTCTACTTGATAAAAGCTCTCACATTTCAAATTAGATAGAGCAAAACAAACTAATTTCACACAGGTGCGATGTTCGAAAATGAACACCTAATATTGTAAAGTCGTAAGTCTCTGATGAGAAATAGAACATAGAGAACAGAGCGAAAGAAATTAATTTGATGTTTCTAACCTACCTCAAACGTACAACAGCACGACTTGGATTTCTCAAAACGCAGCACACACGTCATATTTACGCCACAGACACACGACATGAATCTGAAGTTGGTCAGTTCGTACAGCGAAAGTGGCGGTTCCCATTGACCGTTGAAGGCTGCCCTTGTTGCCTTACGGTGCCTCTGTCGAAAGGACCATCTTCTTCTACTCCGACGCTCCCTTCACCTCAGGTTATGAAGCGCAGTGGTTCGTCGCTGCCGCTAGGGCTACGGAAATCTCATGTTCCTCAGGATAACCGCAAGACGTAAGATTCTAGCTTGCGGCATTCTTCTCAGTGAGCATCAGACGTCACTTGGCTCTAATTGACATTACAATTAGTTAACACAGGGTTGCCTCTCTAATTACACATTCACAGTGACATGTGATGAACACTCACAGAGCAAAGAAAGTAGAGAACAATACAGGACAAGATTACCAGACACGGTATTCCATCCACAGATTACATCACAAAAGAGATTTCTCAGACTGATTACTTCGGTGCAGAACAGTGATACTTCTCATAAAGGGAAGAAAGGGTTGTTCTAGACACGGTCCTTGGGTGTGATTCGTACTGTGCGCGTCGTCACCTTCATATGTCTATAATTAAACATGTAGAGATATCTTGAGCACAATTTCATTATTCCAATACGCCTTATGCGTTTCGACTTACATCATTATTAAGGACCAATAGTTAATGTCAGTGCTGGATTAAGCCAGCCCGAGTCCCGAAGCAAATACTATTAAGGGGGGTAGGACGTCAAATGGGCCGACTTGGAGCAGGAGAGGCACCACACGCTATTTTAATTTCCACTGTCTATACTTTTACAAATAAATTCATTGCAGTGGAAGTTCGAAAACATAACGAAATAATTGTTTTTACACGTAAAGTATCATCATTTTTTTCACTTATTAATGGCTGCATTTGTTGCTATAGGTACACTTTTCTTCATAAGTAAGAGAGATTCTTCGATGAATTTTGCACAGCATACAAACCATATTTGAAGGTGTATGAAACTCTAGAATTTTGAAAATCTATTAAAAACTGTGGTAAAAATTGAGGTACTTAACTAAAAAATTTGTGTTTTTTTCTAAACATGAAGTTTAAAATATGACAGCTCATTCGTTTTTTCAGAAATTGAATAAGTGCTAGAGTTTCACACACCTGTAAGTATGGTATGGGTGCTGTGCAAACTTCATCGAAGAATCTCACTAACTTATGAAGAAAAATGTACCTACAGCAACAAATGCAGCCATTAGTAAGTGAAAAAAATGATGAAATTTCACACGTAAAAAAATTATTTTGTTATGTTTTCGAACTTCCACTGCAATGAGTGTGAATCCTGAATCCTTCCTAGTGATGCTGACAAAGTTTTATGGATTTATTTGTAAAATTATAGACACTGGAAATTAAAATGTCCTTTGATGCCTCTCCTGCTCCAAGTCGGCCCGTTTGACGTCCTGCCCCCCTTAACAGGTCTTTAGTTTGCTTTGGGCCTGAAAAGATGAGGATATAAAATAAAACAGCCGCTTACGAAACACTTTTCTCGATTTCTTTTGGTCGTATTTTGAGACAACGCTAGTAAAATCAGGGTCCCTGAGCAAACCATATTTATAAAGGTGAGGTTACATAGACGTTCTTATCCTGTGATGAATCTTCACTAGTACTTAATGCGCTTTAATTCTGTAAAAGAACTTCTCTACTGCAGTTGGTGATCATCAAACCCAAGAAAATGCGTAAAACTCTTTCTACATTTAGGAAACACGATTCTAATGAATTTTCCATTAAAAGTTTATAAAACTACAGTTCCAGCAGCTCATCTGTCAATAGCAGCAGCCACATCTGTTTTGAGCAGCTCAGCAGTTTGCACCAGTTCGTCATCTAGACTTTCTTCCAAATTTCTAGGTAACCATTGACGATAACTGGAGTTATTTTCAAGATCCCTTCTGGTATTAATGCCTTAAATTGCCGACGTATTCCAGAAATGCTTGTCGCGTGATGGTACACTTTCTTTTGTTTAGCTAATGCAGATTGTACGGATAGCACGTTATACTTATGACTATATACTTCTGAATTCCAAACTATTGTCCAGGTGTCTGAGTTTCTTCAACTCCATCGAGTGCAGTAGAGCAGCTGAAATGATCGTACTTTCTATTTCGCTTGCGTCGTCTTGAAGACTGTTGCTTATATTCTTCACAACCGGTCTGCACTGTGGCTTTTGCATAAATATCTGCAAATGTGGACCGTATTGCTCGCATGCACCTGTTTAACAATTTATAAAGGGCATATTCCGTGTTAAGGTTTAGATCAGACGATTGCAGTGAAGCACTAGTCACTTACAAGCGTTAAACGATGTCGTTCAATCGGAACTAGAGTGTCCAGAGTCACTAAACGTTTTACAGACAATATACTTGCCATGCATTAGTCCACAAACGATACGTGCAATTTATTGTACGGTTATTCGCATACAAACATTTAAAACACAAATACCTTCGCACCATTAGAAAATATAAACGCTACGTTAGTGCAATCAATTTGTTTACACAAATCCTCTCCATTTAATAAAATTAATACAATGACTAAAATGAGGCATTCAAGGGTCAGTAACAAAATTTAAGAAAATGTTATTGTTTAAAACCAAAATAAACAACTAAAAATAAAGACCATAATTATTCTGATAAGGATTTTTAAAAAATTGTCGTTGTTCAAGTACTGTACAAGCGACCTTTAGCTTACGAGGCTAGAGCTTTAGCCGTTACGCTACGGAGATAATGGATAAACTCATCTTATTTTTAATTGTTCAGTTTATCGTGAGAAAATATTTTCGGCACCTTTCCAGAAACGAGGGCCCACCAAGGTGGATGACAGCAGCGTGTGAAACCTGGCGCGCAATCCTGCAATTTGGTATGGATGATTTCAAAAAGTCATTAGATCCCATCTGCCACAGTGGCAAATAAGTCTTCACTATATTTGGAAGTGAATGAATTATAACGATAACATTTTATCATCAGATCAAACACCGATAATTGTTACCTACATTGTTCTATACGTTGCACATAGAACTTACGTGATGCTTTTAACTTGGAAGGGTATATAAACAAAACAAATAAGCTTACCATATTCTTCAGTGCTTCTCGTTTTCCTGTCGGCAAATTTCAAAATCCGTGGATAAAATTATATTTCTCTCTTTCAGTATCATCTACAAATAAACAATAGCACTGTATCCTCTTAGCCATTGTGAGGGGCAGATAAATTATGACCAAAAGAAAACCGCGAAACTAAAACGCGTTATACAACAGTAGTCCACCAACGAGAAAGCAACCTTTACTCTAGATCGATGCTTCGTGTCAAAAGTACAGTAATAAAGGTAAATACACAGTGGAATGAATAGTGAGTGTAGTATTAGGTCTATGAAAATAAACACAGTGTCCATTAAATACTTTCTTATTGCTAATAAAAAGAATACTGTTCTAAATGGTCTGCTTATTACGACTAGTTCAGACAACATTCCCTATAAGATCTGCGGTGTCGTCAATTACGACACGTTATGTAGGGTGTGAACGGCGCTCACCTATTGGTGACACCATATCTTACCGTTGGGCAGTAGGCTGAATACCAATCATTTTGAACCACAGATTCTTCTACACCCTGGCGCGGGGGCCTCTAATGCGCGGGACCCGTAGTACCTGCTAACTCCTGCTATGTGGATAATCCCACACTGTTTAAGGTTAACATTACACTTTTTCCTGTGGTGAGGAATTTTGATTAGATACCAAGTAATCATCTGAACAAGTCTCCACTGACACATAATTACTAAACAAAGGCCGTACCGGGTGGCCGAGCGGTTCTAGGCGCTATAGTTTGGAACCGCGAGACCGCTGCGGTCGCAGGTTCGAATCCTGCCTCGGGCATGGATGTGTGTGATGTCCTTAGGTTGGTTAGGTTTAAGTAGTTCTACGTTCTAGGGGACTGATGACCACAGATGTTAAGTCCCATAGTACTCAGAGCCATTTGAACCATTACTAAACAAAATAGAATAGTCATATCTCACACGAGTCAGGCTTAGCATCTGCGTTATCCTATGAGTGGCAGGTCATCCAGTTACTTCAGGATTCGTTTATTTTTAATTACCATTCCAGGAACAACAGAGACAGGGTGACATCGCAATACGCTTGCTCCTGGTGGACATTTCTATCATCCGACACGTAGTCATAGACCGCCAGCAGCGCATACTGTCTCCAATTCAAAGGCAGTCTGTTTTCTATTCCCGTGGTTTCTGATAATTTGCACGCGCACGACACCAGAAATCGAGCGGCGTGAGTGATGCTCCCTACTTCTACAGACCTTCAAGATGTCAAAAAACTTTGGTCTGAGCACTCCAGCTCTGCTCATGTGGCTGTCCATCAATTCAGATTGAGTGCAGCATACCACAGAACAGCTGAAGCGCCTAAACAAATCTCTATTTCCAGAATGAAATTTCCAGACTGCAGCGGAGTGTGCGCTGATATGATACTTTCTGGCAGATTAAAACTGTGTGCCGGACTGAAACTCAAAATCGGGACCTTTGCCTATCGTGAGCAAGTGCTCTACCATCTGAGCCACCCAAGAATGACTCGCGACCCCTCCTCACAGCTTTAATTCCTCCAGTACATCGTCTCCTACCTTCCAAACTTCGCAGAAGCTCTCCCGAGAAACTTGCAGAACTAACACTCCTGGAAGAAAGGATATGCGGAGACATGGCTTTGCCACAGCGTGGGGGATGTTTCCAGAATGAAATTTCTACTCTGTCCGCGAAAGGTCCCGAGTTCGAGTCTCGGTCTGGCACACAGTTTTAATCTGTCACGAAGTTTCAAATCTCTGTTTGCTATGTTCTCAAACATGTGTGATATAAATATTGAAAAGGCTAGCGTACTATGTTTATTTAATTCCATAATGTCATTCGAGATTATTTTCTGGGGTAGCTCATCAAACCAAACTAAAGTTTTACGAGTCCAAAGACGTCCAATACGAATAAGTTGTCGTGTGAACTCAAGAACGTCCTGCACAGTGCTGTTTAAGGACCTGAGGATACCAACTACTGCTTCCCAATATATTTATTCCTTAACGAAATTTATCATTAAAAATGTATATCTATTTCGAACCGATGGCTGAATTCTTGGAATCAATATTGAAAATAAAAATAACTTTCATCAGGATTTTAAGTCACTTTGTTTCAGAAAGGTGTCTGCTGTTCGGCAATATACAGTTTCAATAACATGCTAGCAACCATAAAAAGTTTGACTAATAATACAGTTTTGTTTGAGAAGAATGTAAAGGAGCTATTGGCGGCCAACTCCTTCTAATCCATTGATAAATTAACTAGCGGAACAGACTGATACGTGTATGTTATTAATAATCTCACATAATGTGAATACCGCGTACAGTCTGACTTCTGTGCAGATATCTTTCAGTAATGCAATAATGTAAATAAATGCTGTAGAATGTTTGATTTTTATTTTATTTCATTTGATGATGTGTGGCTACAATAGGCTAAGAATAATTGTATGCTCCTAACATCTAGTACTTGGTGATACGTTTTATATCCACTTAAATACAAATGTTTTTAAGTTTTTTTTTTTTTTTTTTTTTTTTTTTTTACCAGTTCCACATCTACAAGGAAAATTTCATTTGGGATCTGTGGAAGGTACAGTTGTTTATGTGTTCTTATTTTGTAAATATTTATTGTGTGTTATTTTTTCCTGAAGTGTTCGACATCCCAGAGGATCTCCTCACTATGGATAAATTAGAACGAAAACTACATCTAATCTCATCTACAGCAACGGCCGAATGAGACGTTACACATTACGAAGGAGACACTATATGTGTTGTCTGACAAAGTAATTACGTCAGTGTGCAGTATCAGCTGCAGTTGTCATTTTAACAACTCTTCTGGTATTTGTATTACAACAGAGGTCTTAGTGTAATAGAGTCTAACAGTGATGTTATGTCTGTGTTACTATTAGCCATAAACTTTCCACTTCTAAAAACGTACATTGTAAATCAAGGAGACTCTTTACTGTATAGGGACAGTTTAAAAATCGATAAAGATTTTCCATATTTTTCTATGGTTTCTATCAAAATATGCATTAATCGCACGTACATGTCCTGGAATTCGTGAAACTACACAGGGAATGGCTGCCGTTGGAAAATACTGAATAATATCATTAATATATTACCGAGAACATAGAATAGGATATAAAGCTCTTCTCTTCGAAACATAATTTTCAATTTTGGTGATGGCAATTAATATGATTTGAAGAGTACCACTAGGCCATTACTGATTGGGATGTTCCAGTAATCACACTAATAACTCTACCGTAATATCGAGATAGCAATCAAATTAAACTTAATTTTCATTAATTAGTTTTAAATTCGGGTCGCAGGGTCTAATAAAAGCCGTGGGGCGGACGGGATCCCTTCCCTTGCCCCCTGGCTCACGGCTCAATGCAACCGTCAGTCCTTTGAGGGAAATTTCTCTTCACCGTTTGCCGTAGTTAGAAATGAGCTTCGAAAATTTTGTCACGCTTTTTTATATTTTATTCATCTACGTCAATTTTGCCTATTACTTATACAACTAATCTTTAAAAAACATATTGTAATCGTTTGTGACTACAGAAGGACATAGCGTTTCACGATATTATCATTCAATAATTACTGTCATACTGCTGTTATTTATTCAGCTGGGTTATAAGGGAAGATAACGAATTTCGTTATTCTTACAATCGCTTGTAAAGAAAATATGTCCCATGTGTGATGAAAAATCTCATGTGAATTTATACGAACTATAATTTATACCTTTAAGCAGTGGAATATGAATTATATATTTGAGTGTAATCAAATATGAACAACCCATTTTGCTTCTAAAAGTGTTATCCCATACTAATGACATTTATAGCATCTCACCAAGAAAACAACAAACAGACAACCCCTACAGGAAGTTGTTTACGTCCTCATTTACTATTGAAATCATGACGAGATAAGCAGAGGATTGAAAGCTAACAAACGAAAATATCAATATCTGTAGAAAATAACTTCTGAATCCACATTAAATTTCTAATACAGTCCCAACGTCAAACAACATCTAAAATGGAAACGACAAAAATTTATCAGTAAGCCATCTATAGCTACTTTCCGCTATAGCGTTTTATTCCTGTTCAGTGAAACATAGTAAAAGATTACAAGCTGCTTAATAAAGTAGAGAGGCACTACACAACTCTTTATTAATGGCAACAGAGAAGCGGAGATTCACAGACGTCAAATCATGATCTCATTCTATTCATTTCAGTAGCCCTCCACACCTTTTATTAACTAATTTTTATGTTCCGTGAAATGTTCAATTCTCTGTATAGTGACTCAGAAAAAGCGAATCTGTTCTCATATTTTGTACTTCGATTTACTGTTCACATAAAACAGAATTTCAGCGCGTTGTGTACGCCGAACGACAATAGATATTTAACTGTTTGCTACACACTGTAACACACTACCAAAATACAATCAAATAAAGCACTTTATGTAGTGATATTGCAACTTAGGAGTGTGTTAGTTCGCTACGCAGAGTAAGCAGAAAAGGTAACAAATGGAAATTTCGAAAAAGAATTAAAATTAAGGCGGAATAAGTAAAGGGTTGAAGGTGAGAAGATTACATATTAATTTTGTTGTAGACAGAAAATTAGTTATCGACCGAATAGAATCGATAGTGCTTCCAAAAGAGGTTATGTATGTATCAATCGAAGTAAAACACAGATAGTAACCGAACTGAGTCAAGTGATCTTGCGTGAGTCAGAAAAATTTAGGAAATATGTGATAAGTTCTATGGGACCAAAGGTCGGATAACAAAATTCAGTAGTGGGGCGTTTGGTTTGTATTCTGGCATGAAAATAAGTGATGAACTGAGACGAAGATAGCCTTCCTGAAGAGAACAAGCATGTTAAACTCTGGTCTAAGTGTTAAGAAGTCTTTTCACGTACTAGATGTCCAAGGAGCAATGGTCAATATTCAGGGATGTGGCAGGAACGATCATTAGAAATAAAAATGTCCAGTAAGAATGTTCTCTACAGTGCATATATTAAGAGCTAGGAGCAATTCTTCGATACTGCGAATCAAATATTTTCTGCTGTAAGCACTTTGCTTTCCATATTTAAGGCGAAGATATTACGGACCAAAACAAGGATAAATTGTCTAGTAAACATATGCTCTCCCATGCATACTGTATGTTAAAGAAATAGAAGAGTAGGACAGTGTATTATTATAATGTTCGCCTACTTATCCGTAGCATGTGTGGTACGTAAAATGCCATACCGATCTTCGAGAAACGCCAGGTTCTTCTAGGTACGACCCAGTCAATATGAGCTGGGACGATCGAGTGGAATGCGACGCTGATAATTATTTGTGCCTCGGTAAACGTTTGTGTGTAACAACCCACTAGAAGTTTCATATCACGTACGAAAAAATGCAACACGCGGTGTGTAACGAGTTACCAAAAATCATTTACGTATTGAACAGTTCCTTGGTGAACGGCTGTGTGGAGTTCTGAACGTCTTGCAATACTATGAATCATTGGATTGTGCCTGTTGCGGTGGTCTGAACGTATTTTTAGGGGAATTTGATTCAGCGAATGAACGCAGACTGGCTCTTACTTGCATTTCTTGATTGAAGGCAAACGCCAAGTGTCAGCCTATCTCTTAATAATTTTATTTCGCAGTTCTTAGCACAGTTTGTAGATTGCCAGTAAGGATGAAATCTACGAGACAAATTTAGAACATGTGATAATAAGGAAACCAAATTGCAAATGAAGATATGAGTCCAATTAAACTGTACCTTAGAACATTCGAGGAGCATAGTCTTCATCCTGCAGCATTTCTTCATCTTCAAGCTTCCTCTTGTCATTCCTTTTAGCACTTCTTGCTTCTTTGGTAACTTGAAGAGCGAATCTTTCAGCTTCGTGCACACATTGTTTGTCACATACAAGCAATTGATCTTCCAAATTAGAGTCACATTTTATGCCCAAATTTCTCAGGACTTCCAGCCTTCCTATCTCTCCATCATTGAAACATATTACTGCATTTAGTACATCAACGTTTAATGTATTTAGTACTATAAAAACATTCCTACGTAATCTTTCCCATATTCAGTGGTTGTAACTTTCATTTGTATTCTGAGAGCCCCCCATGAAGAGATTTACTAAGCAAAACAGGGTCACCCATGTCTCTGAAAATTGGTTTAATTAAATTCATAACAGGCTCAGGAAGAGAATGCTTATGATGGTATATTTGACCACTTTCGTTTGCTTTTTGGTAACCACACCTAGAATCTGCTCCTTAGGGCAAAGTCCGTTAACAGAGCGCTCATATTTGGACATCTTATGAATGTAGGTAGCCCATACAGCTTTTCTCATTGCTCTAACATCATTCAGAGGTGCAGTTCGTCTAATCGCCAGTCCATAATAACTCTGAAACAGGTCTATTTCAGTTTCTGCCAATCTGCCTCGGCCAGGCAGAGATTTTCCATGAGATAGTAATTTTCATTTCTCTTCATAGCTTCCTCAATCTAGCACCCATCCTCTTTTTAATATGCCCACAACACTCCAGTTTTCTTACCAAGGTATCACCATAAACATTGAACTCATTAATTTTATTGAAAGCCTTAGAGTCCCCATTGCCTAGGTACTTCATATATCTAACGTTATAAACGGGCACCGATCTCTGAAATAGGTTTAGAGCTCCATCACATTCCATACCTCCACTTATGTCCTTCAGTGGTACCATGCCAGGTGTGGCAGTACTTAGGAAGCACTCAACATCAACAACTTTTCCATTTTCCAGAGAAGTAGCACTTACAACACCATTCAAGGAATGATGTCCTCGACGTTGCTATGTCCCATAAAGTGCAACAGCAATGTCCCTGGTTCTACTAATATTTACAGTTTCTTCTACTGCACGTTACATACATGCTTTATACACAACTGTCAAGGCACCTAAAACTATTTTTATGTATTTGCTGAACCTATAGGGAATAGGAGGAAGGTCCATCAAATCATAAAACGTTTGAGGGGCCGTTTTTCCTTTTCGTATTGCACGCATTGCATACACTAACTTCATATCCACATCTTAGGAATTATGTACGTTGTTCGAAGTCATTTTCGAGGTAGATTTACTGCAGGATCTACACAGAACAACTAATTTTAACTGTAAACCCTTCCTACTACTTTGTTGTTCAATTATTTCCAGACAGCCTACACCTGTACATTTCGCCTCTTCCTGTATCACGGGACGTAAGATGCCCACATCAACAACAACAAATCCACTACAAACAGCGCCATTGTTAACAAAAAATATTCGAATCAGGACACGTGCTATGTGGGAGATTCTTCCCTGAATACCTGACACACAGGTTACTTTCAACACCGTGGCTTGCTTTGTTTGTGAACTAGTTACCACGGAATTTCCTTTTATTGAATTTCTTGGGGCGTAGCATAGTTCATATTTATTGCACACTAAAGGATATGTACTTCCACTTACACATTCCCAAAAAAATATCTTATACTCTATGTAAAGATATGGAACACAGAAACATATGTGTTTACCCAGCAAGAATCCGAAAAAAAGGAAAAGCTACCACAGAACTGTGAGAATAAATGAAATACCTCATTATTTGTTTTACAGCAAAATATATGCAGATTTAGTTTCTGTTTGTCGTCTTTAGCAAAAGTCTCTGACCACAAATTTTTATTATGATTTCAATTAGAAGACGTATTTTACATAGAAAAACTAAAACAGAAGCTGACAACGTCTCAGTCTTCTCCTGGATATGACTTCACAAGGTGGCAATGAGGATATGTATTTCATGGCTAGCATCTACGGGGTGGCCAAAATAAAAGTGGCCCCAGGTATTATAAACAACGTACAGACAGCTCACTCGTTTAATGTAGTAAATTATTATTACGAATAACAACGCACTGAACATTCAGTAGGTCAGTAGTTCATAGGAGGTGCTGAAAATGTTCGTAATAAACTTTGATGCACAACTCTGCACTTGTAACATGTTCTGTAACCTTTTGTCAATTTATTTGGTGTGATTTCCACAATGGCACAGCGAATGTTTGTCTTCAACTCTTCAATTCTACACGGGTTCTATCTGTAGGATTCACCCTTTAAATATCCCCACAAATAAAAATCGCAGGTAGACATAGCGCTTGATCTGGGAGGCCATAAACGTACAGAAACTATACCTGCTTCATGAACGTATGACACTGAAAACCGTGAAGTACGCGCTGCAGCGCCATTTTGCTGGAAAAAACGCATACGCTTGTTCTTCCTTCTTTAGATGCGCTATGAACGGTTGCAACAATTCCGGTGCATACACTTGAGAGTTCACGGTGCTGTTGAAGAAAATGGGGCTACAATCGTTGCCCTGGAACTGCGCACAAAACGCCTACTTTCAAATCATGCAGAGGCACCTAAAAGCGTTCCCTGGGATTGTCTATTGACGCAAAGCATATTTTGAGATTTCACGTACCCTCTAAGGTGAAACTATGCTACGTCTGAGTTGAAGTTAGGGTAAATCCAGGTAAGCATAAACGACAGGCATGAGTAACCATTCGCAATAGTGTAGTGTTTGTGTATAATGCGTAGGTTTTAATGGCTGCATAACTCTTACTTTGTATGCTCGCATATATAACACATTCAACATGATCTAGCAGGACGTTCGTTTGATGTTTAGTCTGGAGGATGGACATCCAGTTGATTTCCGTGGACTGCTTTTCATAGTCTCGTGAAACCGATCAACATATTCTGGCGAACAAACATTCTTTACGCGGTTCTGTTTGGAGTTAGCGACTAAACCTGTTGCTCTAAATTTAGTGATCAATTTCTGCACAACACGTTTTGCAGGAGTAGCTGTCTGTGTTTCTTTTATCGTGAACCTTTCATTTAACGTTTTAATAGACTTAAATCGAGAAAATATTTCAACAATAAACACTCTCTGCTCCATTGAAAAACGGCATTGTGCGGAAATGTATTCACAACAAGCTTCAAACTGACTACTGAAAACGCGGCACGGATCACTAAACCGCTGCTGGATATCACGTAACATCGTATGACCCGCTCGAGTGCTTACCTAGGGTTAAGAAATAACAATACTCAGGTAGTTTCGAATACCACGTTCACTATAACTTGGGGTCTCTTTCATATTGGCCATCCTACATAATGCTATATCCTTCAACGTCTATTAATCACCCTTGTACACCTCAATAAATTCAAAAAAATTACTCCAAGCTCCTTAACTTTTCCCCACATCGTTGACTTCATTATATCAACTATCCTCCACATTGTTCATCGAAACAGGTAACTCCTCATCTATATGTTATGTTACATGTTTTCCTAATTAAAACCATCAGCACTTATGTCATTCAAGTTCTTTTTAGTTTCTCTGCTTTTCCATGACTCCTGAAACAAATGTACAACTTTACAAACAATTCTTTACTGATACTAACTAGCTTCACACAGTAATCAGACAGAACTTCCCTCCGAGATTTGGCACGTATATCCAACCTTTTGGTACAACTATTTCAGTAACACACAAGTTATGGATTGCTTCATATCTCTGTAACTACTTTAACACTGAATTCTTATTATTATGATGACTGTTCCAATGACCCTAATTGGAATAAACAGATGACCACACCTTAATCTACTTAATCATTTCTACAATTTTATTAATCTATGGATGGGTAAGACAGGAGAAGAGTGAAACTTGAAACTGGAAATAAAGCGTCAGCCAGCTGGGAGTGTACCGGTAAAAGAGTTTCTGGTTCACTACGCCTATTCTGAATATACTTTGTTGTCTGAGTTTCCGTTGTCTTCATATGGATAGTATTTTTTTATGTTTTTAACACATCCCTTAATATGAGCTCTCTTAACTTGCACATACTGTAGTTCCTTGGTGTCTGGATGTTAAGACATTATTATCCCGTGTGGCCCATTGTAAACATGATTGAACTTACCTATCTGAGAATTTTCTTTTTTTTATTTGGCATGCACTGTTGCTAGCACCAAGTCCTCCACCTGATAAGTTTCTGGTTGACATATTTATCGTGTTTCTCTTGTTATTTCCTAACCTTCTTCTTCATACTCAGTTTAACCAGTTCTAACTTTTTCTGCCATGTTTTTTCGTTTCCTGGTGGGTGTTTCAATAATTCATGCAAAATATTATTATGCTCTTGCTCAACCAAGAACAAATACAGCAAAATCCTGAGGAATAATGTGGTACATAGTTCCTGACATGTTCGAACTCCTACAAATACTCGATCCACTTTGCTTCTTGTGATAGTACGTTCTGCATAAATGATTTAGCTCCTTCAGATCTGTACTGCAGGGTTGAAGGCTGGTGTATATCTAGAGATATCAGTCTGCTCTGTCTTATGTCTATCAAGCACTTCCTTCCATTCTTTGCAACGAAATTTTGTTCTGCTATCACTTAGGTTTCATATAACTGTATGTACGTTACTGAAATAGTCCTTTTCTAACTTATTAATTATAAACTTGCTGGTGGCCTTTTTCAAAAGGTAAAATTTTACATATTTGGAGAACAGCTCCTCAGCAGCTATGATTTGTGTACAGTATCCGTGTACTGCAGCTAAAGTTTTGAGCAGACCAATAGCTAAGATGTCTTTAATTTGTGCTGGAATGATTCGATGCGTATAACCCCTATGCTGGACTGTGAGAATCATAGTCTAACTTGTATTGCAAGTACTTCATACATTGTGTGTGTATGTGTGTGTGTGTGTATGTGTGTGTGTGTGTGTGTGTGTGTGTGTGTGTGCAGTTAAGAATACCAAGTCTTTGTGGGCAGTGATCGCTTTTGTGCATCTTCCTGTAAAACGGTAATGCAACTATTTTCGGCCAAACGCAGTTGGAAACATTTAATGTTCAGTAACAGAACATTTTCTTTCTCAAGCATTTAAAAATCTTCCTCGAAAGGTTATAGTTCTCACCGTACCTCTGTTTTTCTCCACTTGGTATGGAAATATGTATAATCTATAATCCAAGCTGTCCGTACTAAAATTGGGGTTTTATAATATCTCTGCATTACACAGTTCAGTCTTTTCAAATTACTCTTGACACTGTTCATTCCATAGCATGTCAGCTTTGCATCCGATAGCTACCTCTAGTTTTGGGCATTAATTGCAGGATCTGTGATAAGTTTTCTGTAGAATTCACAGATACCTAAAAATGACTTTAGTTGCCTCTTACTACTGGGGATGGGAAACTGCTTAATAGCCTCAAATTTACATGGATCTGGGTAAATACCTTCTCTGAAATTATGTGGCCTAGAAATTCCATCTGCTCTTTACTAAACTCTGATTCGTCCAGAACTGCCATACCCCTACTGTTTCAAATGCTTCTGAAAGTGCATCACATCGTACACAAAGTGACTTTCTTAGATAAATCTTCACCTAGAATTCCATCCAGTACTCTGATGGCCAATATCTGAAATCATAATTTTTATCATAATGTGTGAAGATAGTACATGGGCGAGATTCTGGGGCAAAAGGTATCTGCCAGTACCCAGCAGTCAGGTGAATACGATTGAGTATTTTCGCTCCTCAAAATTCTGGATGAGTTCTATTGTTTCACGTCTATCTCACATTAATTCAATGATGCTGTTGACCGTGCATGCATCCAGCACTAACCTCACCCTCCTGTCCTCTTTATCTATCATGAATGGTAGCTAACACACACACTATTGGCTGTTTCTGTATTCCCAAGGTCCACTATCTTCTGTATCTCTCCTTATATCTGTCCTTCTACCACTCTCCTTTTTGCCTTAGAAATGGGATACTGTTTAATATTGAATAGTTTGTGGTCCTTCATTTTCAGTCCTCATTCTAGCATTTTCATGATACCTGACTGCTGAAAAATGATTTTATGGCGTTTGTATAATACTGTAGACAGTTTCCACCATAGCTCTTCACTTAAGTATGCCATTCCTTCTCATTTCTTGCTTGTCACATCCTTACTGTATTGGTAATCTTGTACTAATTCCACATAGAAAATCAGCGCATCTTCGTGCTCCAGCATTTTGTTTCGCTGTTCTACTGTAGGCTATTCTTCACAATATAACCTCATCCACATATTTCCTTCCTCCTCTTCTGCGTTCTCTTCTATAAAAATTAACCTCTCCTTCTCCCCTTTTCTCCCTCTCGTCTCAACAGTGCCTTCCTTCATCAAAACTCATAATCACTTCCACTTCATTCTACCAATCTGTCTCGAAAATAATTATGTCCAAACCTGGCACTACTAAAAATGTTGCTTCATATTCTCCTTCTACTTCAAAGGTAATCAACATTTGCCCTTTAATGAGTTTCCTCTTGGCTTATTTACGTTCATAATTTGTTTATAAAGATTATGGGACATATCACATGCTTCGCTTACAGTGTTTAACGAAGTGTCAACAGCCAGTTCACACTTTTTATAACCATAGGTAACATGGGTTATTTGGAAATTTGCTCTTTTCTTCCATTGCGTCTTCTCTCAGGCCTCTACCATCATCATGTTTGCTAGTCCTTGTAGGTCCCAATCCTGACTGGACCTCATCTGGAGTGACGCTTAGTCTCCTCTACCCCCTACGTCCTCAATTCGTACCTCATTATTAATTCGCCTACCTTCTCCTCTCTCATAACTTCTTGACTCATCTTCTCTTCTGTGACCAAGATGAAACTGACAGCTGTTACCATGGTTCCCATATCCATGACCACCGCGCCTTCTTCTGTAATATTTGATTATTAACTAGATTTCGTTGGTAATTATTTCCTCCTTTGTTGTTGTCGTTCATTTGGTTGTTTTCCTGTGAGCGTATGGACTCCAAGTGCTCCAATACGTCCATTAACGTTCCTCTGTCTTTAATCAGGCTCCATGATAAATTTTCTTACAGTCTCCAACTGAACCTCCTCTTTATTGCGGATATTATCACCTAGTGGTTCAAGCTTGCTATAAAGTTTCATTGAGCTCCCATAAATTCTCAGAAAATTCTCTCAAGTTAACTATCCATGTGTTCAGATATTTGCGATGTAAAAATTCTCTTAGTGTTTCACGTTTGTGACCCTTGAACCAGTACTTTTTCATAAGTGCTCCATGAGTTGATCGTAACTTCTGCTCTGAAAGCTTTGCCTTCCATTCTGTCTACTGGGACCTGGGTTTTACCCGCATATCTAAAGTGTACTGGGAAAACCCCTCTCAGTAAATATAATTTGGTTCAGTGTCCACTTTCTTTTATACTGGGTGTGCCTGTTGTCACTGTTCACTAACGAAAATAACATTTTTTTCCACCATTGTCAAGGTTGTACAGCTAATTCTCCTATCGTTCTCACTGGTTTTATTCTTCGATTAGTATATTCCTTCGTGTAAATCTTCATTCTCTTCCCTGACTCTTCCCTGACTTTGCACCACTGCCGCATTCTTTACATTTATAACGAGTTCAGTTTATCTATTTCCTAATCAAATTTTCTTTGCTGTTGTATCTGTGTTGCTTCTTCAATCTGTTAGTCACGTTGTGTCTCTACTTCTTGAAACTTCCCTTCCACTTTAGTTTCCTTGGCTTTCGTGGAGATCTTCACTCCCAGCTTGCCCTCATCTTCATGTTATGCTGCAGTTTGCTATATATTTCCCTCTCATGGAAGTCGCTCTTTATTTGTTCCTGAAGCTCTTACAACTCTGATTTCATGTTTTCACTTTATTTGGATAATTTCTACAATATTTCTTGGGATGTATTCTCTTTCCTCTATTTTGAGATCTTTGATCGTTTTCTAGGGGTGTCTTCTTTACACTGTCTTTGGTTTCTCGTATATTCTTTACGTTTCCTTTGTTTCATCAGGCTCTCTTAAATGGCCCTGAGCACTATGGGACTTAACTTCTATGGTCATCAGTCCCATAGAACTTAGAACTACTTAAACCTAACTAACATAAGGACATCACACAACACCCAGTCATCACGACGCAGAGAAAATCCCTGACCCCGCCGGGAATCGAACCCGGGAACCCGGGCGTGGGAAGCGAGAACGCTACCGCTCGACCACGAGCTGCGGACAGGCTCTCTTCTATTTATCTTTTTGTGATCTCTTTGAATTTCTTGGGACAAACGGATCAGTAACCTTTCAAAAACTGATTGTAGCTATTCCCCATCCAACATTGGTCATCTCTCTCTGGTTTCACTTGTGTCTCAGTGTCTGATTGAATCACTTAAAGGGAAGTCCACAGCCACCGATCCCTGAACCAACTTTTTCTTCCCACTCTACTTCCATTTTTCCAGACACTTTACGCCCGATCTCTCGCTTTTGCGCGGAAGATATCCTGATTGTTCATAATATACTGACAAGTACTATTAGAAAACTCTTGTTAACTCAAATATCCACCATAATTTACAATCAATTACGTAACTGTTCACAGCTTCACTTCAGTTAACCAAAATTAACAAAGTAGCTATCATCTGTCGATACAGTAATCCTCACCAGCCTACCAAAATCAGAGACTAACATTACCATTCACAGTTTCAAACAAAACATTTAAATAAGGCATACACTATAAAATACTAATCTTATAAACCTGTAATTCTCAATAAATAGTGCATTTCAATTCATATTGCTTGCTGTAGTCGCTGCCTAGTCGATTCTGTCTCTAGGACACTAGTATTTACAAGATGACCGACAATGGACGACAAACAACGCGACAGTGATCGGCAGTTGCGTTAGTTTTTCATGAAACGAATGCTCTTGTTACCATTCAGAGTGGTTTCGACCACGGATTAACTCGCGATAGGCCCCTTGCAAGAGAACAATTAACAGTCTGTATGACCACTGAGGAAGCACCCGTACTCTAGAGGTAACGTCTAAACGACCCCAGTAGCGCCTTCGAAACCCGCCACCGCTTAGATTTTGAATAAAAGTCATTAGCGTTGTCGGCCGAAGACTTCCGACATAAAAAGTCACCCTCATTCAGCAAGCACCTTGTCAAAGAGGGCGGAGGAATGGACAGAGGTTCAGGACGCTCTGACACGCTTGGGATGGGAAACTGCCCCTATAGGAGGAAGAATCGGTAAAGATCAACAGCATTAATATGCAGAAGTCAATGGAAACCATTGCATTAAAGACACATAATGTGTATCCACAGGACATGTAGTCTCTAGTTGAAAAAGCGTCATGATGATCTCTCAGTTTGCCAAATATTTCTGACTAGTACCACATTCGAATCTCCGACAGGGTACTGCCAAGTGGATTTAATCATGAGAAAAGACTGAATAACCAACGAATGGTAAGGATCTAAGAGCCACGGCGTGGTATGTCAGAAGTTTTAATGTGGTAGGGAAGCTAAAAAATCTGAAAAGGGAAATTCTAAGGTGCAATTTAGATACAGTAGGGATTAGTGAAATGAAATGGAAAGAAGACAAGCATTTCTGGTCAGATGGGTATAGGGTAATATCAACAGCAGTAGAGAATGATACAACGGGAGTAGGATTCGTCATAAATAGGAATGGAGAGAGGAAAGTGAGTTATTGTGGACAGTTCATAGATAGAGTTGTTCTCATCAGAATCGACAGCAAACCAGGACTGACAACGATATTTCAGATATACCTGCCAATGTCGCAAACTGAAGATGAAAAGGTGGGGAAAGTGTGTGAGTATATTAAACAGCTAATTCAGTACGAAAAGAAAGAAAAACATATAGTTGTAATAGGGGACTGGAATGTGGTTGCCGGGAAAGGATAGAAGAAAAGATTACCGGCGAATATGGGCTTGGTGGCAGGAACGAAAGTGGAGAAAGACTGACTGACTTATGCAATAATTTTCTGCTATTTCTGACGAATATTCTGTTCAACATGGAAAACGCCGGAAGACACAGGAAGATTTCATTTAGATTAGACCATGATCAGATAGAGAATCCGAAATCAGTCACTGGACTGTAAGGCGTACCCAGGATCAGATATAGACTCAGGTCACGATATAGTAGTGATGAAGAGTGAGCTGAAGTTTAAGAGATTAGTATGAAAGAATAAATGAACAGAGAAGTGATATATGGAGTTACAAACGAACGAAGAAATGCACTTGAAGTTCTCTGAGACTATAGACACTGCGATAAGGAATGGCACAGTAGGTAGTTCAGCAAGAGGAATGGACATCTCTATGAGAGGGCAGTCAGAGAAGTTGGAAAGAAAAACACAGGAAAAATACTTCAGTTGATCGATAAAAGAAGGAAGCACAAAAATTTTGAGGGAAATTCAGGAATACTGAAATACATGTGACACAGGAATAAAATAAATGGGAATCATACGAAACGTAAGGCTAAGTGGCTGAATGAAAAATGAGAAGAAAACGGAAAAGAAAATACTGTCGGAAGGACTGACTTAGCATACAGAAAAGTGAAAACAAGCCTTAGGTGAAATTAACAGCAAAAACATTATGAATGCAATGGAAATTCGGCTGTTAAATGGAGAAGAGAAAGCGTATAGGTGACAATAGTACAGTAAACGACTCTATGAGGGTGAAGATTTTCCAATGACGTGATAGAAGGAACAGGAGTCGATATAGGGGAACCAGTATTAGAATCAGTATTTGAAAGAGCTTTTGAAGGTTAAATAAGACAGGATGGACAGATAACATTCCATCAGAATTTCTAAAATCATTGGGGGGGGGGGGGGAGGTTAGAAAACGAATATTCACGTTTGTGTGTAGAATGTATCAGTAAGGCGATATAACATCTGACTTTCGAGAAAACATCATCCTAACAGTTGCGAAGATTGCAACAAGAGCTGGTAAGTGCGGGAATTAAAGCACAATGAACTTAACAGCTCATGCATCCAAGTTGGTGACAAGTATAATTTACAGAAGAATGGGAAACAAAATTTGGGATCTGTTAGATGACGATCAGTCGGTTGGTATTGTAAGCGAAAATGAAGAAAAATCGAGGCATGTTCATAGGATTTGTCGAACTTCAAAACCGTTTGGCTATATTAGATGGTACAAGATGTTTGAGATTCTGAGAAAAACAGGGATTAGTTATACGGAAAGGTGGGTAATCTCTGTGTATAAAAGGCAATGTCCTGACTGACAAACTGACTGACTCATCATCGCTCAGCCAAAACTGCTACGGATAGAAACCTGAAATTTTTTGAGGTGTGGATCTTATAGTGTAGGCGCTGTTTAAGAACGGATTTTTCGAAATTCCAGCCCTAATGAGGTGAAATAGGAGACGAAGCGTTTTTTCTTAAATGTCGCCATTACTGCCATTTTCAAGCTAGACCTACGAAAACTGGTATTTGGTTTCTCGGTCATAAATACAGAAAGAGGTGTTTCAGCATTATTGGAAATTTAACACTATGAGGGTGAAATAGTGGGTGACAGTTCTTTCTGAAAATGTATCATTATTAAAGAACTACTAAAGTATTTTTAGAGGTACATCTATGAACACTGGTATTGGATTCTCGGTTACAAACAAAAAAAAATTACCTGTTTCAGTGTTTTAGGAAACTGAACCCCGAAGTAGGTGAAATAGGGGATGAAATTTTTTATGAAAATATTTTATTATAAAAGCACTTTCAAAGATATATGTATTAAAATTCAAATTTTGCTTTTCAGTTAGAAACAAAAAAATAAGTTTTACTGTTTTTGGAAATTCAATCCCTAGGAGGACAAAACGGGGGAAGATAATTTTTATGGAAATATTTCATTGTGCATTTTTTAAGCTATGTCCTTGAAAATTAATGTTTTAGCTCTCGGTTACAGAAGGAAAAAGTATATTGCACTGCTACTGGAAATTTAACGCCTAAGGGGGTGAAATAAGGTCAGACTGATTCACTAACTCATCATCGCTCAGGCCAAACGGCTAAAGATAGAAATTTGAATTTTGGAGAGGGTGTTGACCTTGTAATGTAGCCATCGTTTAGGGAGGGTCTGTTCAAAATTCTATCCCTAAGGGGATTAAATAGTGGATGAAAGGCTTTTTGGAAGTACGTCAGGGAATTTTGAAGCTATAACTACGAAAACTGGTTTTTGGTTTCGCAGTACGTATTTCAGCATACTTGGGAATTCAACCAATGAGAAGGGTAAAATTTTGGGTTAATAGTTTTCGAAAATAAATAATTACCAAAGAAATACTGAAGGATTTTTAAAGCTACATCTATGACAGTTGGTATTTGACTTTTCGCTTAGTAATTACAAAAATTCAAACCATAAGGGAGTGCAATAGAGGATGATAATTTTTAAGAAAAGAGTTTGTAACATTAAAAAAATTTAAAGCAAAATGTATGAAAATTTGTATTTCACTTTTTGGTCAGATATAAAGAAATATTTGTTAGGGGGCGAAGGTTGCTATGGAAAGGCCTCCACAAGAACGCAAAGGCATGAGCAACAAAAACTTTGGACTCCAGCTACCAGAATCGCTTTTTGGCCAGAAGTTCATTCGCAAAACACCATACTTATATGGCCTTAATTAGCGCGAAAAGCTTAGAAGACGTTGCAATTTGTGAACAACATAAAAATTCGATTAAATAAAAACAGAAAAATCTTTGCAGGCCATACATTCTGCGCCAGTGAAGCATCGGGTGCTAAGCTAGTATACACTACGTACAAAAGCCAAGAGGGAACATAAGGGTACAAAACCAAGAACGAAGTGCTCCGATTAAAAAGGCTGTAAGACAGGAATGTAGTCCTTCTCCGCTACTATTAAATCTATACTTCGAAGAAGCAATGGCGGAAATAAAGGAAATGGTCATAAGTGGAATTAGAATTCAAGGTGAAAGGATATCAACGATATGATTCGCTGATAACGTTGTTATCCGATATGAAAGTGAAAAGTAATTACAGAGTGGAATCAACAGAATGGAATGAACAGTCTAATAATTACAGAGCATTGTTGTTGTTGTTGTTCTTGTTGTGGTCTTCATTCCTGAGACTGGTTTGATGCAGCTTTCCATGCTACCCTATCCTGTGCAAGCTTCTTCATCTCCCAGTACTTACAGCAACCTATATCCTTCTGAATCTGCTTAATGTATTCATCTCCTGGTCACCCTCTAAGATTTTTACCCTCCACGCTGCCCTCCAGTGCTAAATTTGTGATCCATTGATGCCTCAGAACATGTCCTACCAACCGGTCCCTTCTTCTTGTCAAGTTGTGACACAAACTCCTCTTCTCCCCAATTCTATTCAATACTTCCTCATTAGTTATGTGATTTACCCATCTAATCTTCAGCATTCGAAAGCTTCTATTCTCTTCTTCTCCAAACCATTTATCGTCCATGTTTCACTTCCATACATGGCTACACTCCATACAAATACTTTCAGAAACGAATTCGTGACACTTAAATCTATACTCGATGTTAACAAATTTCTCTTCTTCAGAAATGCTTTCCTTGTCATTGCCAGTCTACATTTTATATCCTCTCTACTTCGAACATCATCAGTTATTTTGCTCCACAAATACCAAAACGCCTTTTCTACTTTAAGTGTCTCACTTTTCAATCTAATTCCCTCAGCATAACCCGACTTAATTCGACTATATTCCGTTATCCTCGTTTTGCTTTTGTTGATGTTCATCTTATATCCTCCTTTCAAGATACTGTCCATTTCGTTCAACTGCTCTTCCAAGTCCTTTGCTGTTATCCTCGTTTTGCTTTTGTTGATGTTCATCTTATATCCTCCTTTCAAGATACTGTCCATTTCGTTCAACTGCTCTTCCAAGTCCTTTGCTGTCACTGACAGAATTACAATGTTATCGGCGAACCTCAAAGTTTTATTTCTTCTCCATGGATTTTAATACCTACTCCGAATTTTTCTTTTGTTTCCTTTGCTACTTGCTCAGTATACAGATTGAATAACATCGGGGAGAGGCTACAACCCTGTCTCACTCCCTTCCCAACCACTGCTTCCCTTTCATGTCCCTCGACTCTTCTAAATGCCATCTGGTTCCTGTACAAATTGTAAATAGCCTTTCGCTCCCTATATTTTACGCCTGCCACCTTTAGAATTTGGAAGGGAGTTTTCCAGTCAACATTGTCTAAACCTTTCTCTAAGTCTACAAATGCTAGAAACGTAGGTTTGCCTTTTCTTAATCTTTCTTCTAAGATAAGTCGTAAGGTCAGTATTGCCTCACGCGTTCCAATATTTCTACGGAATCCAAACTGATCTTCCCCAAGGTCGGCTTCTAGCAGTTTTTCCATTCGTATGTAAAGAATTCGTGTTAGTATTTTGCAGCTATGACTTATTAGAATGATAGTTTGGTAATTGTCACATCTGTCAACACCTGCTTTCTTTGGGATTGAAATTATTGTATTTTTCTTGAAGTCTGAGGGTATTTCTCTTGTCTCTGCATCTTGCTCACCAGATAGTAGAGTTTTGTCAGGACTGGCTCTCCCAGGGCCGTCAGTAGTTCTAATGGAATGTTGTCTACTCCCGGGGCCTTGTTTCGACTCAGGTCCTTCAGTGCTCTGTCAAACTCTTCACGCTGTATCGTATCTCACATTTCGTCTTTATCTATATTCTCTTCCAATATTGTCCTCAAGTACATCGCCCATGTATAGACCCTCTATATACTCCTTCCACCTTTCTGCTTTCCCTTCTTTGCTTAGAACTGGGTTTCCATCTGAGCTCTTGATATTCATACAAGTGGTTCTCTTTTCTCCAAAGGTCTCTTTAATTTTCCTGTAGGCAGTATCTATCTTACCCCCAGTGAGATAAGCCTCTACATCCTTACATTTTTCCTCTATCCATCCCTGCTTAGCCATTTTGCACTTCCTGTCTATCTCATTTTTGAGACGCTTGTATTCCTTTTTGCCTGCTTCATTTACTGCATTTTTATATTTTCTCGTTTCATCAATTAAATTCAATATTTCTTCTGTTACACAAGGATTTCTACTATCGCTCGTCTTTTTACCTACTTGATCCTCTGCTGCCTTAAGTACTTCATCCCTCAGAGCTACCCATTCTACTGTATTTCTTTCCCCCCTTACTGTCAATTGTTCCCCTATTCTCTCCCTGAAACTCTGTACAACCTGTGGTTTAGTCAGTTTATCCAGGTCCCATCTCCTCAAATTCTCACCTTTTTGCAGTTTCTTCAGTTTTAATCTACAGTTCACAAACAATAGATTGTGGTCAGAGTCCACATCTGCCCCTGGAAATGTCTTACAATTTAAAACCTGGTTCCTAAATCTCTGTCTTACCATTATATAATCTGTCTGATACCTTCTAGTATCTCAAGAATTCTTCCATGTATACAACCTTCTTTTATGATTCTTGAACCAAGTGTTAGCTATGATTAAGTCAAGCTCTGTGCAAAATTCTACCAGACGGCTTTTTCTTTCATTTCTTACCCCAATCCATATTCACCTAATATGTTTCCTTCTCTCCCTTTTCCTACTCTCGAATTCCAGTCACGCACGGCTATTAAATTTTCGTCTCCCTTCACTACCTGAATAATTTCTTTTGTCTCATTTCATCAATCTCTTCATCATCTGCAGAGCTAGTTGGCATATAAACTTGTACTACTGTAGTCCGTGTGGGCTTCGTGTCTATCTTGGCCACAATAATGCGTTCACTATGCTGTTTGTAGTAGCTTACCCGCACTCCTATTTTTTTTAATTCACTATTGAACCTACTTCTGCATTACCCCTTTTTGATTTTGTATTTATAACCCTGTATTCACCTGACCAAAAGTCTTGTAGCTTCTGCCACCGAACTTCACTAATTCCCACTACATGTAACTTTAACCTATCCATTTCCCTTTTTAAATTTTCTAACCTACTTGCCCGAATAAGAAATCTGACATTCCACGCTCCGATCCGTAGAACGCCAGTTTTCTTTCTCCTGATAGCGACGTCCTCTTGAGTAGTCCCCTCCCGGAGATCCGAATGGGGGACTATTTTACCTCCGGAGTACTTTACCCATGAGGACACCATCATCATGTAATCATACAGTAAAGCTGCATGCCCTTGGGAAAAATTACGGCTGTAGTTTCCCCTTGCATTCAGCCGTTCTCAGTACTAGCACAGCAAGGCCGTTTTGGTTAGTGTTACAAAGCCAGATCAGTCAATCATCTAGACCATTGCCCCTGCAACTACTGAATAGGCTGCTGCCCCTTTTCAGGAACCACACGTTTGTCTGGCCTCTCAACAGATACCCCTCCATTGTGGTTGCACCTATGGTATAGCCTTCTGTATCGCTGAGGCACTGAAGCCTCCCCACCAACGGCAAGGTCCATGGTTCATGGGGGTGGGGGACACAGAGCATGGACTGAGAGAAATTCGAAGAAGTACGAAAGTAATGAATAGTAGCTGAAATGAGAACAGCAAGAAACTTATCTGGATAGACGATCACGAAGTACATGGAGTTAAGGAATTCTGCTACCTAGGCAATAAAAATCCCCCATTATCGATGGAACAAGGAGGACATCAAAGGCAGACTATTACTGGTAAAACGGTATTCCTGACCAAGACAGGTCTATTAACATTTAATTTGAGGATGAAATCTCTGGGAATGTAATGTTTGGAGCGCAGCATTGTATGGTACTGAGACGTGGAGTGCGGGAAAAGCAGAAGAGAACCAAAGCATTTGAAATGTGGTGATACAGAAAAAAGTTGAAAATTAGGTGGACTCATAAGGTAAGCAATGAGGAGGTTCACCACAGAATCAGCGTGGAAAGGAATATATGGAAAACACTGACAAGAAGAAGGGACAGTATGAGAAAAAGTACAACGACAGCTGTATCTTGTGAAAGTCTATTGTATCACACGACTAGTTTCGGTGTCACGATGCCACCATTCTCAGGCCCAACCACTACCACAAGACTATTTGATTTCCTTGGCGCATTTGCTGTGACATCCTTGTTAGTATCACACGAGGGATATCTTTCATCAGGAGTCTATACTCAACACCATGTTGTGTCCACTCAAATACTCTTTTGGCGATGGTGGGGCCTGAGGATGGTGGTAACGTGCCGCCGAAAATACTCTTGTGACAGATCAGAGACATTCTCAAGATACAGCTGTGGTGGTACTTTTTCTCATATATTGCATGCATGCAATAAGATGGACATCCATAAAAAGAAGGGACAAGTTTACAGGACATCTGTGAAGATATCACATTCTCAAGATACAGCTGTGTTGGTACTTTTTCATCAGCAGAAGTCCCGCATACATGCAATAAGATGGACATCCATAAAAGGAAGGGACAAGTTTACAGGACATTTGTGAAGATATCAGGCTGTAACATCCATGGTATTATAGGAAGCTGTAGCGGAGAAGAAGAGCGTAGAGGAAGACGGAAATTTGAATATATCCAGTAATTGAGGACGAAGGTTGCAAGTGCGACTCAGAGATGAAAAGGTCAGCAGAGGAGAGTAATTTGTGCCGTACCACATCACACCAGACAGAAGATTGATGGTAAAAAAGTATCAGTTTGCATGGGAAGGATCAATACCTGAAGCGAAGGAACCTCAGCCAGTTGCTTTTTGTTCACAGGAGAGTACTGAAACTGTACGAGTTGTTCTGTAGAGAAGCACCAGCAATTTATGCTGAAAGGCAGTAAAAAGCGCGATGTCAACACGCTAAAAAGGAAAAATGATCCTTTGAATACAGCGCAGAAGCTCTTACACAAAGATCAAAAGAGCACCTTAATGAAGTTTGGAATGACATGAAAGCAAAAGCAAAGAAAAAGAGAACTAAATGTAATCCAGAACAATTTCAAACTGGCGGTGTGGTAGGTGACACCAAGATCGACGATATAAGCCAAATGGTTGTTTATATAATACCACAAGTTTTCGAGTGGATAACTGGAGTTAACGACAATAACACATCTTAAGATGTGATATTTTTAAACAACTTCGATGATGATAACTGCTCTGAAGGGAGCAATGAAACTGTTGAAGGTGGAACTCTATCCCACAGTCATTAACCTCGGCCTGGATTCGCTGATGGGAGCTTATCAGAAGATGCGCCCAGCAAAAGAAGGAGAGAACATGCGGATGCAGTGAAGAACCGAGAGTTGTTGAATTAAGCAGACGATCTTAATTCCTTAAAAATTCGTTTAATACGAGAGGAATACAATGCAAACATGTTATTAGTAGAAACATAAAGAAAAATCACGGAAGAAGAGCATAACGTTAAAATGGAAATTATGAATAAGTTCAAGAACGTAATGGAGCAAACTTCAGGTTCCAATTCCTCAGCCAGTGTGCTCGAGAAATTTGGTTTTTTGTGAATGAAGAAGAAAATATTCATATTTATAAAACATCTTTTATTTCCTTGATATTTTTTCAAATCGTTAATATGTTTATGTTTCTTGTATGGCATAAAATTTGTGTTTATCATTTCAGAATCGGTACTAATTTTTGTTAATACCACATTCTAATATTTATCTGAATTTGTAATATTATAAAATACGTCTTTTTTTTAGAAATAATGGAAACACTATATGACTTTGTATACTGAATTAAGAAATAAAATGAGAATGTTAATCCCTTAACAAAAAAGAAAGAAAGAAAGAAAGAACATAACTATAAAATTACACTTAATTAATATGAGTCACTTTTCACTGCAGTAGTGAAAATCCGGTGGCTTATTTATTCATTAAACAAGAAAAAGTCTTTCTTCTAATTTTACTAGCAAACTAGGTACAATTTTAATTAAAGTAATTAAATATAATAGACCTTCTGACAGCTTGGCCTGCAGCATCTGCTTCGGGCTGAAATGCATATTTTCGATGTCATTCACATCCACGGCACCAGGGTGAAACAAATCTCTAACTTCTAATCAAGAGTTGTGTAGAACTGCAGCAGCCACAATAATATTACCACAATTGTTTGGTTTAAATCGATTGCTTCAGTGTGAATTTGGAAACGTTTCTTCAAAATACGAACGCTCGCTCTGTTACGCTCTGGTAGTACTCTGGGCTCTATTGTAGCGCAATTCGTCTCCTGTGTGGGCTCGGAACACAGGCGTCGTAAGATGTCGGGAGAGAGCATGTCCACTATCTCCAACAAGACACCCACATATTATCCATTTTCAAATTCTGCAGTAAATTACTATTGTCCCCAATACGTGCATCAAGCGTGGAACCCAGCCAACGGCATACCAAGTTCAAAATCATCATATTGGCACCACAGATGTTTTGTCTACTGATAGATCTTGCAATTTCTGTATAGTTCTGCTTGCGCTCCATAAGTTCGAAGTATGGGTTTATGAACACAACCTATGGCCCCTATGACACTTGGGAACCAATATTTGATATATTTTCTTGGCTCTGTGGCATGTACACATACAGGGGCTTTAAGGCAATTAAACTGTTTATCACACTGTTAAAAGGTCTTCCAGAAGTAGTCCGATGGATATTAATGAGAACCCCTGCTACGATTCGGTAAGTTCCTGTGCGAAAGATTCTCTGTCCCCAAAGAACTTGCAGACTAGGAGATATAGCACGGTTCCTTTCAGAATAATGCTGGAGTAACGGTTGCAGCAATCCAAGTAGCAACTCAAAAGATTCCTTAAGAATCCCAAACTTCTCTTTGAAATCACTGTCGATATACATGGCAACTGGGTCTCTCTTCTCCCCATTACAACACTCATTCTTGGGATGTTCACCTCTTCCTCCATCTCTATATAATCTTTGTTGTCCATATAATCCATATAATTAAAGCACAGTACTCAAAGATCGTACCTTACTCTATTACTTGATTCATGCTACTGCTTAGGAGTGAATTTTGGCCTTATTTGCTCCTTAAGTTACTAATGTAGGCGTGCACTCTTCAATGGTGCTCTCCACAAGTAATGGAGTAAATAAATTTACTTCGGATGTAAATGAAAAATTTACTCCTGGCGTAATTTACTCCTTTAGCTCAGTACTATCGACTGGAAGTCGCCAATTTCCTTCTCTTTTAGTAACTTACTACTGTAGTTTCACTTACTCCATGGTGGTGCTGACGCCCTAGATGTCGAAGTCGGAGCTCAGTGTTCCCAGTTGTGCCACTTGAAGTCGCTACTATCACAAAGCCTGGTTTGGTTTGTCTATGATGTCCAAATTCCTTGTGTATATCAGGTCTAGTGTGGTGCAGAGTCACTCGACCAACTCTTTTCATCGAATCAGCTTTTCTGCATGCCTGTGTGACGTCACTCATCAATCATAATGCCATTGTCAGAACTAACACAAACATTACAGTTCTTGCGTATGTATAAAATCAACCGATTAATACTCTGCAATTCACAATTAAATGCCTGGAAGAGGATTCGTCGAAACACCTTTAAGCTACACTGTGATCAAAACTATCCAGGCACCCCAAAAAACATACGTTTTTCATATTAGGTGCATTGTGCTGCCACCTACTACCAGATACTCCATATCAGCGACCTCAGTAGTCATTAGTCATCGTGAGAGAGCAGAATGGGTCCCTCCCCGGAACTCACGGACTTAGAAACTTGGTGAAGTGATTGGGTGTCTCTTGTGTCATACGTTTGTACACGAGATTTCCACACCCCTAAAAATCCGTAGGTCCACTGTTACCGACGTGATAGCGAAGTGGAAACGTGAAGGGACACGTACAGCACAAAAGCGTACAGGCCGACCTCGTCTGTTGACTGACAGAGGCGGCCGACAGTTGAATAGGATCGTAATGTGTAATGGACAGACATCCATCCACAGCATCACACAGCAATTCCAAACTGCATCAGGATCCACTGCAAGTACTATGACAGTTAGACGGGAGGTGACAAAACTTGGATTTCATGGTCGAGCTGCTGCTCATAAGCCACACATCATGCCGGTAAATGCCAAACGACGCCTCGCTTGGTGTAAGGAGCGTAAACATTGGACGATCGAACAGTGGAAAACGTTGTGTGGAGTGACAAATTACGATACACAATGTGGCGATCCGATGGCAGGGTGTTGGTATGGCGAATGCCCGATGAACGTCATGTGGCAGCGTGTTTAGTGTCAACATTAAAATTCGGAGGCGGTGGTGTTATGGTGTGGTCGTGTTTTTCATGGCGGGGGCTTGCACCCCATTTTGTTTTGAGTGGCACTATCACAGCACAGGCCGACATTGATGTTATAAGCACCTTCCTGCTTACCAATGTTGAAGAGCAATTCGGGTATGGCGATTGCATCTTTCAACTCGATCGAGGGCCTGTTCATAATGCACTGCCTGTGGCGGAGTGGTTACACGAAAATAACACCCCTGTAAAGGACTGGCCTGCAGAAAGTCCTGACCTGAATCCTATAGAACACCTTTGGGATGTTTTGGAACTCCGACTTCGTGCCAGGCCACACCGACCGACATCGATACCTCTCACCAATGCAGCACTCCGTGCAGAATGAGCCATGCACCTGATTGAACGTATGCCTGCGAGAGTGGAAGTTGTCATCAAGGCTAAGTGTGGGTCAACACTATATTGCATTCCAGCATTACTGATGGAGGGAGCAACGAGCTTTTAAGTCACTTTCAGCCAGGTGTCAGGATACTTCTGATCACATAGTGTATTTCTCTACCGTTACACCCTCCAACCCCACGAGGGAAGAACGTACACATAAACCTGATCGCCCTCTGTAATAAAAACTGAGTAAAGGAATCAACGATCAACTTGAACGGATGTCTTGTAACGTCCGCCCAGACCAAACCCAACGAACAACACAGAACAAAATTTTAAAAAAAGTGGTCAACGTAACGAATTGCCGTCCTACGGGCCCGGGTTCGATTCCCGGCTGGGTCGGAGATTTTCTCCGCTCAGGAACTGGGTGTTGTGTTGTCTTCATCATCATTTCATCCCCATCTGGCTCGCAGGTCGCCCAATGTGGCGTCGAACGTAATAAGACCTGCACCAAAGAAGCCGAACCTGCCCCGCAAGGGGCCTCTCGGCCAATGACGCCAAACGCTAATTTACATTTTTTTCGCCTATGTAGATGGGCATCGGCAAAATATTTTCAGACTCTGAGGAGAAAGTTCATTTGCGTACCATAACCGTAGCAGACTCTCCCATATTTCGCGATAATACAAAATGAGCTGCCCTCCTATGAACTTTTTCCATGTCCTCCGTCAATCCTACCTGATGCGGATAATAAAGCATTACTCCAGAAGAGGGCGGACAAGCGTAGTGCAAGCAGTCTCTTTAGTAGACCTGTTATATTTTGTAAGTGTTCTGTTAGTAAATCGTAGTCTTTCCTTCACTTTCCCATTAAATTACTCCTAATTGTAATCCCTAAATATTTAGCAGAATTTACACCCTTTATAATGGTGTGATTTAATGTGTTACTAAAATTGGGGTGTAAGGTATGTGATGCGTCTCAAACAGCCTCTCCATACAAATGCCAACCTCACCTTCACGAGCTGCAGCCAAGGATTGCTGCACGGTACACCCTGTTACCACTAACGAGGATATGGCGACCGAGTATCTCCCGGAATAAGGAGACACCCTCTACAAAGCGAAACGGCCTCCTAGGAGGGCGGATGAGCAGATAGAGGCAGGGCACTCTCTTGTCCTTGGGATGGGAAACTGTCCCTAAAGGCGGAAGAGCCATATGGTGGCCAACGGCATAGAATTAAGAAGGCAAGGAGAAACCACTTCATTAAAGATCTAATTAGATTTCTCAAATATAAGCAGCCATAATATGAATATGAAACAAGCTCTAGTAAAAATGCAATCCGGAGTAATAGCCCCTCATTCGGTTCTCCGGGAGGGGACTACCAGAGATCTCGTTTCAACAGTTCATAGGAAGAAAGGAAATAAAAAGAGCTATAGTAGAATTGGAACGTGGAACGTCCGCACCTTACTGCAGATGGGGAAGCTCGAAAACCTTAAGCAAGAAATGAAGAAAATGAAGTTGGATATACTAGGAGTGTCTGAAATGAGATGGCCTAACTGCGGAGATTTCTGGAGTGATGAGTACAGGATAATTCACACAGGAACGATAGAAGATAGACCTGGAGCAGGTGGGGTTGGAGTAGTTATGAGTCGAAAATTGGGGCAGAGAGTGAAGGGATATATACAATATGGAGGAAGGATAATACTTGTCAGTCTGGATACCAAACCTACAGAGAGGGTTGTGATACAGGTCTATATGCCTACCACAAACCAGGAGGATGAGGAAGCTATATATGAAGAGTTAAATGGAGCCTTGAGAGGAATCAAAGGAGAAACAAATTTAATAATCATGGGAGACTGGAACGCAATAGTAGGAGATAAAGAGGTACAGCCAGCTGTTGGACGCTACGGCCTTGGTAAAAGGAATGATAGAGGAGACCGACTTATAGAATTTTGTAACAGGAATCAACTGATAATATCGAACACGTGGTTTCAACATCACCCCCGTAGAAGATACACCTGGAAGTCACCAGGGGATAGAGAACGATACCAAATTGATTACATTCTAGTCAAAAATAGATTTAGAAATCAACTAAAAGACTCTAGAGCATACGCAAGCCCAGATATTGTGAGTGATCACAACATGGTTGTTGCGGAATGCCTACTCAAGTTCAAATGCATAAGGAAGAAAATAGGAAATGGAAAACTGGATATAGGGAAGCTTGGAAACCGTGAGACGCAGAAGGAGTTCCAAGAAAGGGCTAAGGATCTAATTCAACAGCATCCTATAGAGAATGTAGAACAACATTGGGAAAATATGAGAGATGGCCTAATAAAAGCAGCTGAAGAGATAATTGGAAAACAAAAACCTGAAAAGAGGAAGGAGTGGATAACTAATGAAATAGTACTTACGTTTGAGGAAAGAAGGAAGCTCAAAAATAATGAAACGGAAGAAGGGAAAACGGCATACCGAGTGCTTAGGAACAAAATCAACAGGAAGCAAATAAAAGAAAGATTCCTTGAAGACAGATGCAAAGAAGTTGAAGACCTTCTGAAGAAAGGGAACCTTGAATTAGCATACAAAACAGTGAAACGCTTCTTCTCAGGGTGACAAAGGATTAGATGTAATGCCCTAATAAGAGAGGATAATAAGATGGTGTATAATCATGAAGATATAGCACTTACGTGGAAGGAATACCTAGAGAAATTATATGGAGGCAACGTACAAGATGACATGATTGAAAGTGAGGACGAAGTAGATAAAGATGAACTAGGAGACAGCATACTAAGGTCTGAATTTGATCAGGCACTACAGGCACTTAAGCACGGAAAAGCACCAGGAATTGACTCATTGCCTGCAGAAATCATCAACGCAGCTGGAACAGAAATAAAAGATAAATTGTATAAATAAATCTGCCAAATATGTGATACTGGAGAGCTGCCTGAGGACTTCAAAAAGTGTATTATTGTTCCATTACCAAAGAAAATGCCAGCAAAATCGTGTGCACAATACAGAACCCTCAGCCTAACATCACATGCATCAAAAATTTTGACGACCATCCTCCTCAGAAGAATTGAAGGGAACGTGGAATGCATGCTCACAGAAGACCAGTTTGGCTTTAGAAGAGGGAGAGGTACGCGAGAAGCCATTATGGCCCTAAGGCTTATAATAGAAACAAGAATGGAAAAAGGAAAGGACACCTACATAGCATTTATTGACCTCGAAAAAGCCTTTGATAAGGCTGAATGGAAAAAACTATTCCAGATATTGAGGGAAACTGGAGCTAAGTACAAGACAGGAGAACCATATGGAACATATACAAAGAAGAGGTGGCAATAGTGAGATGTGGGGAACATCAACAACAAGCAAAAATTAAACAGGGTGTGAGACAGGGATGTGCAATCTCCCCTGTCCTCTTTAATATGTACATACAGAAAGCAATGGACGAGGTCAGAGAAAAGTTAGGACAAGCTAATGGAATCAGGATCCAGGGAAAAATAGTTGACATGCTGCGTTTTGCGGATGACATTGCTGTCCTAGCGGAAAATGAGGAAGAATTACAAGTAGTGTTGGAGGAAATGAAAAACACTCTTGCTACACGGTACAACATGAAAATTAATAAGTCAAAAACAAAAATCTTAGTTGCAAGCATACAAAATAATCAAGCAATTACGAATATAAGGCTGAATGGAGAGAAGCTGAAAGAAATACAAGACTTTGTCTACTTGGGAAGCAGAATAACATCAGATGGTCGTAGTAGGAAAGATGTAATAAGTAGAATAAATCAGGCAAAGATTGCATTCTATAAAAGGAAAGGACTCCTCACATCAAATATGATAAGTCTGTCGTTAAGGAAGCGGTTAATAAAGACCTTTGTTGGGAGTGTGCTTCTCTACGGCAGCGAAACCTGGACACTTGGAGAGGACGAAAGAAGAAGGATTGAAGGATTCGAAATGTGGTGTCTGCGAAGGATGTTAAAAATTCCATGGACGGCCAGGATGACAAATGAAGAAGTCCTGCAGAGAGCGGAGGAAGTTCCAGTTCTTTGGAAGACGGTCAAGAAGAGGAGAGATATATGGATGGGACACATTCTGAGACATGAAAGTCTTCTCCACACTATAACGGAAGGCCTTGTGGAGGGCAAAAGGGCAAGAGGCAGACCTAGAAGAAAGTACATAAGCCAGATAATGCAGGACCTAGGATGCGGAAGTTTCACGGAATTGAAGAGGCTGGCCGACAATCGCACTGAATGGAGAGCTGCTGCAAATCAATCTTAGGATTGGCAACTTAAGAAGAAGAAAATTGAGCGGATTTTTGTTAAGTGCTCGTGTGGATGACTACACACTTTTCATGATTTAAAATCATCTGCAAATAATCTAAGAGGGCTGCTTAGATTGTTTCCTAAATCGTGTATGTAGATGAGAAACACAGAGGCCCTATAACACTTCCTTGGGGAACGCCACACATTACTTCCGTTTTACTCGATGACTTTCCGTCAGTGATTAGAAACTGTAATCCATCTGACAGGAAATCATATATCCACTCACACAATTGAGACGGTACTCCATAGGCATACAGTTTAATTTGAAGCTGCTTGTAGGGAAAGGTGTCAAAATCCATCAGGAAATTTAAAATTTGGAATCAATTTGATGTACTTGTCGATAGCGCTCAACAACAATAAAAAATTAGTTGTTTCAAATGACCGATAGTTTCTGAAGCCGTGATGGCTACTTGTCAATAAACCGTATTCTTCGAGGTGATTCATAATGTTCGAGCTCATTATACATTACAGAATCCTACTGCGAATCGACCGAATCGACATTAGCTTTATGGGTTTTGGTATGACTTGTTCAACTTAACATTCTCCGGGTACGGATCTTTCTACGAGCGAGCGATTATACACACATCAAAAACCGTTTTGCATCACTCCGGCTCCCAGAACTCCTGAAGATGGACGTTGACTGTGGATATTGTATCACAGACACAGTCCCTTTGACTGTTCAGATATGTCAGTAAACCCGCCCAGGCCGGCCGCGGTGGCCGTGCGGTTCTAGGCGCTCCAGTCCGGAGCCGCGCTGCTGCTACGGTCGCAGGTTCGAATCCTGCCTCGGGCATGGGTGTGCGTGATGTCCTTAGGTTAGTTAGGTTTAAGTAGTTCTAAGTTCTAGGGGACTGATGACCACAGCGGTTGAGTCCCATAGTGCTCAGAGCCATTTGAACCATTTGAAACCCGCCCAAAGATGTAAACAACCATGCATGAGCAGCGCCCGTTAGACAGTGGGGGTCCACAGCCGATGAGTCCCAGTCATTCCACCAGGAAAGAGATACACGGCTCGTATTGTTTGTAGTTCAACCATGCCTAGAGGGTCAATACCGCGGTTCGACAGCGTCCGCATTGTTACTTTGTGCCAGGATAGGCTCTCAACAAGGGAAGTATCCAGGTGTCTCGGACTGAACCAAAGCGATGTTGTTCAGACGTGGAGGAGATACAGAGAGACAGGAACTGTCGATGACATGACTCGTTCAGACCGCCCAAGGGCTACTATGCAGTGGATGACCGCTACCTACGGATTATGGCTTGGAGTAACTCTGACAGCAATTCCACCACTTTCAGTAATGTTTTTCATGCAGCCACACGACGTCGTTTTACGATCAAACTTTGCGCAATAGGCTGCATAATCCGCAACTTCACTCCCGACGAGCATGGCGAGATCCATCTTAGCAACCACGACACCATGCAGCGCGGCACAGATGGGTCCAACAACATTCCGAATGGACCGCTCAAGATTGGCATCATGTTCTCTTCACCGATGAGTGTCGCATGTCCCTTCAACCAGACAATCGTCGGAGACGTGTTTGGAGGCAACCCGGTCAGACTGAACGCCTTAGACACATTGTCCAGCGGATGCAGCAACGCAGAAGTTCCCTGCTGTTTTGGGGTGGCATTATGTGGGGCAGACGTACGCCGCTGGTGGTCACGGAAGGCGCCTTAAGGGCGCGACGGATAGTGCAATCATATCGGCTGCATATTGGCGAGGGATTCGTCTTCATGGACGACAATTCGCAACCCAGCGTGCACATCATGTGAATTAATTCCTTCAGGATTACGACATCGCTCGACTAGAGGTATAAATCGTACGGCACATGCCTGGGATAGATGGAATAGGGCTGTTTACGGACGACGTGACCCACGAACTACTCTGGGGGATCTATTCCGAATCGCCATTGAGGAGTGGGCAAATCTTGACTAACAATGCCTTGATGAACTTGTGGATAGTATGCCAAGACGAAAACAGACAAGCATCGATGCAAGAGGGTGTGCTACTGGGTATTAGAGGTATCGATGTGTAGAGCAATCTGGAGCACTACCTCTGAATGTCTCGCCGTATGGTGGTACAACCTGCGTTGTGTGGTTTTCATACGCAATAAAAAGGACGGATATGATGTTTCTGTTGATCTCTATTCCAGTTTTCTATACAGTTTCAGGAACTCTCGGAACCGAGATGATGCAAAAGTTTTTTGATGTGTGTATTTACACTTCGAGTGGGCTCCTCAGCTAGTTGTCAAAACAATTTTTTGAAAGGCATTCGGCCTTTTAAAATATATTTTCGAACATAAAATCATTAGAAAACAATTCTCCGCTACGTTCGTGACGAGTATTTGATCTGTTTAGTCGCAACAGTGTCCACACGTGTAGTTCGTTAGTATATGAATTTCACAGTTATACCTAGGAATTTTAAGGTTTACACTTTTAGATACTGATCATTGACACTACTTCTACTGTTTGATTCTGTGAAAACAATTTTATTCGTGATATACAATATATTATTGCACTGTACATTCCAAATGTTATTGTTTTTTTTTTTTTTTGGAGATTTTTGGCGTTCAAAAATGCGCCGTATCACATTCTTCACAGTTCAATAGTCGTTATTATTCAATCGAAGGGAAAGGTCCAAGGCACAGCAGCCAATATAAAACACCCACGACTAAATTTTCGTATTTTTAGCTGTCGAATAACGTATCAGCTTAACTTTAATGTTTCCCTCTTTCTGCCGTTGGCCTGGTTTTTGAACAAATGGCGTAACCTACAATTATAATACTATTTTAACAGCATCCTGACTAGAAAAGAGTAATGTGACTCTTCTTCAAATTCAGCTGGCACCATTAGATGGTCAAAATCTAGTAAATAAATTCGGCCTGTCACCCAACATTCTGAACAATTCTACACACAACTACAGAAGGAAGTTCTTCTTCCATATTAAGGTTTGAAAGGTCCTGAAAATCCTTTCTACCACTGTTAACAATTCGAATACACCCTTTGAAGCAGTATAAAAACTATTTTTGATACATTTTATTGCAATGAAACCTGTTTTCCATCAGTTCCCTCCAATTTACGGAGGTACTGCTGCAGTAAATTAAGTTTCACACTAGAAGTTAAACCATTAAGAAAACAATAGCCAACTTGAATTTTCCAACTCTTATTAATCCCAGTGACCATACACACTAGTGCCTCTTTCGCTATTTGGCTATCATCACTTTCCTCACATCCTCACATCCTTGCCCCAGACCTTATTACCATCCCATATGAAGTCCTTTTTAAGAGCCACCTCATCGAACGTAAGTGCAGCTAAAATAGGTCCTGAACTACGTTGAACATCATCTGCTAATTTTTTTAAGCTTTCTTCTGTAAATCTAGGAATGCCATTTACTGTAGTTGCCCACCTGCAGAATGTTTGAGGAGGGGGTAATTTAACAAACTTCCTCAAATAATTATAAGCTTTGGAGGAGTAAAAATTGAGTGTAAGGGCGAACTGTCTTATTTCTTTAGGATGTTCAGGAATTGAACATTTGTTTTGCAATGCAAAAAGTTTCTTCAGAATATCACGATTTTTGTCACATCCTATCACTTCAGAAGCTCAGTCTTGGAGTCTCTTATTTAGGCCTACAACCACTGTTTTATATGTCACAATTTGTTTCTTCTTTCTTGAAACACTTTGCCTTGCATGTTTCGCTTGCTTCCTCAGCTTCTGTAGTGCCTCATAATTCTGTTTCAATTTTTTGGGGCTAGGCAAACAATAAGAATGATCTGTATGATCATTCTGATTCACTTTTTCACCTACAAAAATGAAGTATTATCATTAAGCTTTATTTTTCTTTAAACACATATTGATTAATAGTAAAATTCACACATAACCCATATAGCAAATAAATAACAACAAACTATTTTACCTGGTTCATTTGATAAGCAAGCTGATTCTTCACTGACAGGCCGTTTCCTTGGTTGTCTCTATACCATAGTTGTTTTCTGCAGATGGTCAGGAAACGTAAATATTATCGGTACTGCGTTTGCCAGAAGTCGCCTTTTCTCGTTTGTACTATACATGTATCTATCTTCAAAGTGAAACGAGCATATGTAGCTATATTGAGATGGCTGCCACGTATGTCGCCTCATATTGGCTACCCATCGACTTAACAGCTCTTTCTTTTTCAGAGGAAACCTAAAAATAAGACGTGTATACAGTAGCCGGCCAGAGTGGCCGAGCGGTTCTGAGCTTCGGCAAATATATACAAAGTTATATTGTTTAAGGGACAATGAAAAGTCCTGCGCTGTGAATTGATCGTTTATGGACCTACTGAACTATTTAAAATTGGTTTTGAGCTAATCTACATGGCATCTTTGCTCCAAAGATGTCTTTAAATTTCCTGTAGACAGCACCCATCTTTGTAATACTTATCATAGTTAAATTAAGGTTATGGGTTACTGAGGATAAAATTACTGTACGTACAGTTACAAGAATACAGAAGGTCAACGTGTTGAAAGTTTTACGTACTTAGGCCGACTGAATTCTGAAATACCGTAATGTAGAGTCACTTAACCTACATGAAGTCTAGTGAAGTGGCATTAGACGGGAGACAGTGCGGTAAAAGGTGGCATCTGCATTCAACGTTTAAGCCGAGCAGAGCGTAGTTCACAGAGTCCTCTCCAGGTGGAGGGCGCGTCCCAGAGCGCCGTTAATGCGCTACGCAAGGCTGATTAGCGCGTTGCACAGAGAACGGCGGGATTGCATTTAGCAACAACAATGGCAAATGCAGCGCGCTCCATTATCTTGATGGCCGTATTCGCGCTGCTATTAGTATGAATTAAACATCCGAGTCAAAGTGATGCATCACCTTTTTTTTGTGTAACACTTTAATCGAACGTAAACGATTCAGTGGATAGGTGAACACCCACACTGCAGTTTAAATTTGGAGACAAGTAAATTACATATTATTCACAATATATTTTAGTTTACTTGCTAACAGTCATGCGTATGCATATAATATGCTTCCAATGCAGCATCGTGAAAAACTAAACATTAATGAAATACACAATAAATTGATTAATTTTTTAAATTTTACTTAAAAATGTTTTGCGTCTCGGCTATCTACAGGCTTTAATTAATGCTGAGTGGTAAGATCTTATTTCACTAACAGCCTGTACGAACTTGGATGCGCCTAGTTAGTCATCAGTCCAAGTAGACATTACATAAAAGGGGCCTAAAAGTATACATCCCCTGGGAAATTGTTAACCATTTCATCTAAACAGCTCTAGATATTCTTTCCAATTTTCTGGCTTCGTATTCAATATGAGAAGAAATCAGAATCACCGCCACTGCTAAACATTTCCTCTGCCACGAAATGTTTAGTTCTCTCATGGAAGCGGTCTATCACTTAGACGTCAATATTTTTACACGCAATAACGAATGTTCCTTCTCAACACAAAACTTCAACCAAGCAACTACATTAATAGATTCACTCGATAAAGTTCACTACCAATCACAAGTCAAGAATTTCAGTAACTCAGTTGCAATACATTCTTGTTATACTTATATCGTACGGTGTGACCGAGCGGTTCTGGCGCTTCAGTCTGGAACCGGGCGACCGCTACGGTCGCAGGTTCGAATCCTGCCTCGGGCATGGATGTGAGTGATGGCCTTAGGTTAGTTAGTTTTAAGTAGTTTTAAGTTTTAGAGGACTGATGACCTCAGATGTTAAGTCCCATAGTGCTCAGAGCCATTTGAACTTATATCGCACCGTAATTCCGTGACGTTCAGTAATATTTCACTTCAAATTAGATTATTCTAATCCGCCGCGTACGGGCAATACAAGACACCTCTCTCTCTCTCTCTCTCTCCCCCCCCTCTCTCCCCCCCCCCCTCTCTCTCTCTCTCTCTCTCTCTCTCTCTCTCTCTCTCTCTCTCTCTCTCTCTCTCTCTCTCTCTCTTGACAAAACAATACGCTCATGATAAGACAATACAAGACTGGCTTGTAACAACATTCTCAAATATTTTCAGACGTCCTAGGGCGCAGTCGGACGTTCCTTGAACACTGCTGCATTATAATCTCGCTGTAGTAACAGCGTACTGCCAGCGACCAGTTAGGACTTGTACACATTAGCACGATTTTTGTAACTAGAAAGCGTCTATAATCAGTCGAGTGATTCTATACATAGACAACTGACAGATATGAAATTACAATGAAATCCAGATCATTAGCGGCTTAAAGGGGTTAATAAATATCAACGCGGAGTGTTGAAAGTGTGTGCTCCGAAAGGGACTCGAACCTGAGATCTCCCGCTTAGAACGCAGACGCTCTATCCGTCTGCGCCATGAGTAAAGTGCGACTCTGGCACGCTCCCCATGAGACCCATATTTGCAACTTACTGCCCACACACTACATATGTAGTGCCCCTGCCCACTATACTTATTACACGAAGCGGTCAATCTAACGACTCCCATGAGAGTTTGAGCAATGTGAGTGCATCTGCACTGAAGAAGGTCATTGGCCGGTATGCCTTGTCTATCCTCTGCGTCCTCGATGGCACAGTCGAATAGAGTGTCCGCTATTTAAGCAGGAGATCCCGGGTTCGAGTCCCAGTCGGGGCACACATTTTCAACTGTCCCCTTTCATATTTATCAACACCTGTAAGCAGCTAATGGTCTGGATTTCATCGTAATTTCATTCTTTGAGAGCTGCAAGAACACAGATACCACCTTCATACACTCCTGGAAATGGAAAAAAGAACACATTGACACCGGTGTGTCAGACCCACCATACTTGCTCCGGACACTGCGAGAGGGCTGTACAAGCAATGATCACACGCACGGCACAGCGGACACACCAGGAACCGCGGTGTTGGCCGTCGAATGGCGCTAGCTGCGCAGCATTTGTGCACCGCCGCCGTCAGTGTCAGCCAGTTTGCCGTGGCATACGGAGCTCCATCGCAGTCTTTAACACTGGTAGCATGCCGCGACAGCGTGGACGTGAACCGTATGTGCAGTTGACGGACTTTGAGCGAGGGCGTATAGTGGGCATGCGGGAGGCCGGGTGGACGTACCGCCGAATTGCTCAACACGTGGGGCGTGAGGTCTCCACAGTACATCGATGTTGTCGCCAGTGGTCGGCGGAAGGTGCACGTGCCCGTCGACCTGGGACCGGACCGCAGCGACGCACAGATGCACGCCAAGACCGTAGGATCCTACGCAGTGCCGTAGGGGACCGCACCGCCACTTCCCAGCAAATTAGGGACACTGTTGCTCCTGGGGTATCGGCGAGGACCATTCGCAACCGTCTCCATGGAGCTGGGCTACGGTCCCGCACACCGTTAGGCCGTCTTCCGCTCACGCCCCAACATCGTGCAGCCCGCCTCCAGTGGTGTCGCGACAGGCGTGAATGGAGGGACGAATGGAGACGTGTCGTCTTCAGCGATGAGAGTCGCTTCTGCCTTGGTGCCAATGATGGTGGTATGCGTGTTTGGCGCCGTGCAGGTGAGCGCCACAATCAGGACTGCATACGAGCGAGGCACACAGGGCCAACACCCAGCATCATGGTGTGGGGAGCGATCTCCTACACTGGCCGTACACCACTGGTGATCGTCGAGGGGACACTGAATAGTGCACGTTACATCCAAACCGTCATCGAACCCATCGTTCTACCATTCCTAGACCGGCAAGGGAACTTGCTGTTCCAACAGGACAATGCACGTTCGCATGTATCCTGTGCCACCCAACGTGCTCTAGAAGGTGTAAGTCAACTACCCTGGCCAGCAAGATCTCCGGATCTGTCCCCCATTGAGCATGTTTGGGACTGGATGAAGCGTCGTCTCATGCGGTCTGCACGCCCAGCACGAACGCTGGTCCAACTGAGGCGCCAGGTGGAAATGGCATGGCAAGCCGTTCCACAGGACTACATCCAGCATCTCTACGATCGTCTCCATGGGAGAATAGCAGCCTGCATTGCTGCGAAAGGTGGATATACATTGTACTAGTGCCGACATTGTGCATGCTCTGTTGCCTGTGTCTATGTGCCTGTGGTTCTGTCATTGTGATCATGTGATGTATCTGACCCCAGGAATGTGTCAATAAAGTTTCCCCTTCCTGGGACAATGAATTCACGGTGTTCTTATTTCAATTTCCAGGAGTGTATATTCATTCTTAGAGATATTTATTGTCTATAGACACGTTTCTCCAAAAAAATTGCAGAACGTTTGACTCCAGTTTCAAAAGGGAAACATGAAACACATCCTAGACAACGTTGAGCAACACTTCGTAGTGTGAACGTGTTGGTAGACACTACTTCCAGTTATTCTCGCTGTGCCGTGGAAGACACTTTTCTGTTATTCTTGTTTTTCTTATTGTTAAACATAACTGACCAAGATGTGCCCAACGGGGAAAGTGTTGTAGCCCACTGAAGGCTTTCACGTGATATCACAAACACATAAAAAAGAATGTTGCATCATCTCGGTTCCGAGAGTTCCGGAAACTGTACAGAAAATTGGAATAGAGATCAACATAAACATCATTTCCGCCCTTTTTATTGATCATGAAAACCACACAGTGCAGGTTGTACCACCATACAGCAAGACCTTCACAGGTGGTGGTCCAGATTACTGTACACACCGGTACCTCTAATACGCAGTAGCACATCCTCTTGCATTGATGCATACCTGTATTCGTCGTGGCATACTATCCACAAGTTCATCAAGGCAGTATTGGTCCAACTTGTCCCACTCCTCAACGAGGATTCGGCGTAGATCCCTCAGAGTGGTTGGTGGGTCAGGTCGTCTATAAGCAGCCCTTTTCAATCTATCCCAGGCATGTTCTATAGGGTTCATGTCTAGAGAACATGCTTGCCACTCTAGTCGAGCAATGTCGTTATCCTGAAGGAAGTCATTCACAAGATGTGCGTGATGGGGGCGCTAACTGTAGTCCATGAAGACGAAAGCCTCGCCAATATGCTGCCGATATGGTTGCACTATCGGTCGGAGGATGGCATTCACGTATCGTACAGCCGTTACGACGCCTCCCACGACCATTAGCGGCGTACATCGGCCCCACATAATTCCACCCCAAAACAGCAGGGAACCTCCACCTTACTGCACTCGCTGGACAGTGTGTCTAAGGCGATCAGCCTGATCGGTGAGGGCTTTCAAATAAAATGATGGTGTGGTGGCCCCAAACTAAATACTCTCAGACTCAAAATTGAAATAGTAAAAATTTCGCTGGTTTCGTTGTCTAGGGGCTGGGATACGTAGTTGCCGCATTACATGCCAAATACTGCTACAGTATACAATATGAATACACACATGAATCGAATGGTCGAAGGTTCCTATCACTTGGCAATCGCGAATGTAAAGTAGAAATTTATAAATAATAGATTGCAATAAATAAAACGTGCAGGTACTATCTTAACGACTTTAAATGATGAGTACGACAGTAGAAGTACTTTTGAGAATGTGGTATATTTCTACAAAACACTTATTGGTGTCGACGGTCCAGCATTTGCCTCCAAACATGTTCAAAATGGTTCAAATGGCTCTGAGCACTATGGGACTTAACATCTGTGGTCATCAGTCCCCTAGAACTTAGAACTACTTAAACCTAACTAACCTAAGGACATCACACACATCCATGCCCGAGGCAGGATCCAAACATTTCTCTGACTATTGTCTGGTGGAAGGCGTGTGTAACACTCATCAGTGAAGAGAATGTGATGAAAATCCTGAGCGATCCATTCAGCATGTTGGGCCCATCTGTACCGCACTGCATGGTTGCAAAGATGGACCTCGCCATGGACGTCAGGAGTGAAGTTGCACATCACGCAGCCTATTGTGCACAGTTTGAGTCGTAACACGACGTCGTGTGGCTGCACGAAAAACATTATTCAACATGCTGGTGTTGCTGTCAGGGTTCCTCCAAGCCATAATCCGTAGGTAGCGGTCATCCACTGCAGTATTAGCCCCTGGGCCGCCTGAGCGAGGCATGTAATCGACAGTTCATGTCTCTCTTTATCTCCTCAATTTCCGAACAACATCACTTTGGTTCAGTCCGAAATGCGTAGACACTTCCCTTGTTGAGAGTCCTTCGTGGCACAAAGTAACAATGTGGACACGACCGAACCGCGGTATTGACCGTCTAGGCGTGGTTGGACTACAGACAACACGAGCCGTGTACCCCCTTCCTGGTGGTATGAACTAATCGGCTATCGGACCACCTCCGTCTATTAGGCGCTATTAATGCATGGTTGTATACATCTTTGGGCTGGTTTAGTGACATCTCTGAACAGTCAAAGGGACTGTGTCTGCGATACACTATCCACAGTCAACGTCTATCTTCAGGAGTTCTGTGAACTGGGGTGATGCAAACCCTTTCTTTGATGTGTGTATTTGTGAACAGTTAGCTATTCCGATTATAAAAATTGCCACCAGAAGGAGCTAGTTATCGTCGACCTAGTTGAAAAATGTTAAGTATCAGAGAGTTAAAAAAAAAAAAGGAAAAAAGCATGATCCATCCTCTTCCGTAGTCGAAAGCAAATTATAGACGAAATATGGCCCCTCCACAAACAATACACGTTTCAACTAACATCTCCTCTTTCGATTTCTTGTACTATTCAGTATTATCACTGCACAAGCGGAGATCCCAACAAGGTCGGCGATAATTAGCAAATATCGTGGAACTAGGTTCAAATTCAGATGGCTCTAAGCACTATGGGACTTAACATCTGAGGTCATCAGTCCCCTAGACTTAGAAATACTTAAACATAACCAGCCTAAGGACATCACACATCCATACCCGAGGCAGGATTCGAACCTGCGACCGTAGCAGTCGCGCAGTTCCGGGCTGAAGCGCCTAGAAGCGCTCGGCCATCGCGGCCGGCGTGGAACTGGGGATTCAAGTGTGTACAAGAGGTAAATTATGTGGATTGTCTATAGACGTTGTCTAGCTACATGTCTGCAAACAGTCCCAGAACGTCTATAAACATTCCCTCGATTTTATGTACAAGTGTGCACTTACCTTCACGCCACTATTAGCCGACGGACACTAGAGACGCACCTGATGACGCCACTGGTGGAGCTACCAGCTGCCAGAAGTTTCATGAACCAGCCAACTTGTGGCACCACTTTTTAATTATGGCTCACTTCTCATCTGGAGATAGTCAGTTGAGAGAATAATCTCATATTAATTACTTCCGATCACTCTTCTATTTAAAAAAATGAAGCCGAAAGGGTAGAAATCAGAGAAAACGTTGTATGTATATTATTCAATTGTTGCAAGATTCACACAGTCTTGGATGAACTCGAAGTCAACGAACTCGTAACGTTACAAAAGCCCAAATCCCGCTTTATGAACGAGTTATTGGCATTTCGAAGCTAGTGCCTTCAAGAGTGTCTTACGTCTTTATGAAAGAAATCTTTCTCATAGAAGACGTCAGAATACAGATGCTCTTGCCAACCACCAAGGCCTACGAAACTACACGCCAAATACAAATAAACACAAGTGCGCCAGGCACGACTTCTTCTTAACCGACGTCATAGCGACAGGAAAAGGAAAAAAGCAAACTACGAACTCCGACGTGTGGTAACACGATACGCAACACATGGGTTTCGCCACAATTTCTATCGAAACAAGAATGAAGACTATGTGAACTGTGCAATGAACATGGTAAAAGATAATAACTTTATCTTGAAACTCTTTCATTTGGTCGGTGTTTGCAAAGAAAAACAACAAAAAACAAGAAAACTTTAACTTAATATCGGGCGTCCAAGATTAAAAAGAAAAAGAGAAAATACATACTCTATAAACAGGTCAGCCAATTTCCATGCAGGAGGGAATTGAGCACATGCCAGCGAGTCCTTCACATAATCATCAATTAAGTGTAAATGCCGGAATGCAGCACACTGAAGTTGAAAATCAAACGGTAGGCAAGCCCTAAGTGCTTAAAATGAACTGCAGACAACCAAGTTTCTGATGAACATTACAAACGACAGTAATTAAAACTTCCGGGCTAAGAGGCCGTGGTCCAATAGTAGAAATACTTCTCCCTGACGTTTCGTTGCCAGCTGCGGGCAACATCATCTGAGGTGAGTCTACGACTGGCTGCTAGGCCGTGGAGGTCCTGTTTATATAGAGAGCGTAGAGGGCGCCACCACTCGTCACGTATTGTCAACAGTAAACTCGATAAATAATAACCCAAACAAAAAACTATATTCTGAAAGCGATTCTTTCTCATTCAATTAACAAAACGCTACAAGATCTTTGAACAATCGCTTCGTTTGTAAATCTGCCTCCAGTGGCATTAAACCAGTTTTACTGTTGACAACACGTGACGAGTGGTGGCGCCCTCTACGCGCTCTATATAAACAGGACCTCCACGGCCTAGCAGCCAGTCGTAGACTCACCTCAGATGATGTTGCCCGCAGCTGGCAACGAAACGTCAGGGAGAAGTATTTCTACTATTAGCCCAGAAGTTTTAAATACTGAAGACGCCGGCCGTGAAAGCCTGCAAGCTATGATTACGAACGATGCTCACCCGTAAACCGAAGGAGACAGGATGTGACTCTGTCGTCGTCCGAAAAACCCAAAAAGGCGTTCATCCGGTGTCTGACAAAAACCCACGGTGAAGGCGCTCCGAGCCACTGGGACAGCCCGGGCCGTGATCCCTAGGCCTCGTTGAAACGCGCTAATTTCTCAGGAGGATCCACCAGACACGAGGACTAGCGCAACCAGGACACGTGTGGCTTCCTCAAACACATCACGTCAACAACCGCACCGTGTTATGCGGTAAACGCCAGCTTATGGCGCTAGACGCAGGAAGTCCGTGCGCCAGCAATCCTGGTCAACTGCTACCGAGGAAGCTCTTACGCTCCGCCGAACACTATTCCCCACCCCCCACACCTACCCCCACTTCAACCACCTCCTTCCTTCCTCACAGAGAGAGACCAAAGACTCTCAAACCTGCGAAGAAAGGGTTCAACTCGTCGGTCGCGACCTGTTGATCTCGCAGCGCGGCTCTAGAATTTATATTAATCTTTTGTTACATTTTATAGTTATGAAAGTCGCTAGCTCTATCTTCTTATCTCGTGTTTTCTACTGTAAATCTCGCGCTTGTACTCTTGTTAACTTTACTATTACAGAGATCGCCAAAACTTTATTTTTTTTATTGGTTCTGTGCGAAACGAATAACTTACTTCGTCTTTCTGCTGCCACTGCTTGATCTGCTGCATTCCATTATTTAACAAAAACATAAAAAACCTATTATTCATGCTGAGTGCAATGCATGTTCTGTATGGCGGCTCCTGCTGTTGCTGCGGCTGCTGCTGCTTACTACAACTACATATAAGTCAAGAGAAAGGGTTTGGTCAAATCTAAACTCGATAAATGATAACCCAAACAAAAAACTATATTCTGAAAGCGATTCTTTCTCATTCAATTAACAAAACACTAGAAGATCTTTGAACAATCGCTTCGTTTGTAAATCTGCCTCCAGTGGCATTAAACCAATATTACAAATTAATCAAACTCTTGAGACAGACTGAAATACTTCTAAATTGAATACATAGTGCAACAATTCCCTGACAATTACAAAAGAAATTAATGACAAAAATCAATGCTTAATGTAACAATGGTTTCCGGTTAAGAATTCAACTCCTATCATTATCAAAATTACTGTCTGCTGCTACGCACATACACAAACCCTTCTCTTTAAATTAATAAGCGCGCTGCAAATTACAAAAAAATCAACTAAGTACCAAATCCTGTGTCGCGGGTGGCGGACACGGCAGTACTGCAGCTCGGCGACGACCCCTCGCCCCACACATATGCGCACCACAGCAGGCGGGCCCCTACACTGGCTTCCAAACTGCCACTAGTTAATTCGTGCGCTGCGAGGCGCGACAACAATATCTTAGATTCCAGAGCTTGTGTATGCGCGCTGTAGCCAACCTTTACATCCTAAGAGAGTATTGCCAACTCTCAGTTAAGACAAAAGGTTGAGCTCAGCATGGCTTGTGTTTTTCTATCATCACAGTTTCTACCAGCTTTGTTTTAACGCTCCAGTCTGTTGTATCACATATAATTTTACTGATAGGTTTTAATTTTTCTTGTGCTCACGTAGCCCTTTAATACATGACACTGTATCATAAGCAATACATGTACAATAAATACATTAAATATTTAATAGTGTTCTTTCCACACATTTATTATGTTCCATGTGCCTGCAAAAGGTGAGAAAGTCTGTTGTATTTCATCCACATTTTGTGCAAGTACATAGCTCAGGTGTGGTAATCCCAAGTTGTGCTCGGAAAACACAAATGAGTTTCTCTCCATACTTTAATCCGTTCAGACTGAGGACTTGTCTGTTGTCGAAAGCACCAATTCTGTCCTGAATGAGGCGCAGTCTTGCACTAGTCGGTAGGACAACGGATCTCAAGAATTTCCAAAAGTACAAGGCTCATTTTTTTATAATCAAGCGGGACTGATATCTTCCAAAACTAAAGTATGTATAATTAGTGAATATCACATCCTCTGGAACACCATGTTAGGCAATGGTACGAAGAATTTCCGGAATAGTGCAGTATGTTGGCCCATCTGTGGTTTATGTGTAGGAAAACTGCAATTCTCTGTGAATACAAGCACACAAAGTGACCCTTCCTAAGAGTTCAAATGGTTCAAATGGCTCTGAGCACTATGGGACTGAACTTCTGAGGTCATTAGTCCCCTAGAACGTAGAACTAGTTAAACCTAACCAACCTAAGGACAACACACACATCCATGCCCGAGGCAGGATTCGAACCCGCGACCGAAGCGGTCTCGCGGTTCCAGACTGCAGCGCCTAGAACCGCACGGCCACTTCGGCCGGCTTCCTAAGAATCATCAGGCGCATGTTCTCATGTGTTTCGGCAGAAACTTACAATCCTGTTTTTCTTATGTATAGCTGGAGTCACGCTAAACTAGTACTGCTCAACACGTCATAGACGCGACGCCCATTGTCGACGGAAACCTTCGGTTTGTTTCCCGTTAGGCACAATATGATTTTTAAGGTGGATAGACAGAGCTGTCGCAAATTAGTCAAATGTGTTACTTGTTTTATCGATGAGCATCAACAGGGACATCAAAACACGATCAATAACGAGTACTCCAGCGACGGCTGAGTAGCGCTGCTGCATGGCTGTGGCAGTCAGTGTGGGACAGGGCAGTGCTGTCGCTGGTGGAGTACTGATTGTTCTCCGTGTTTTAATGTCCTGTTAATAAATGTCGATATAGAAAATAACGAATTTGACTAATCTGTGGCCACTCTACCTATCCACCTTAACAATCATTTTGTTCTTAACAGGAAACAGACCGACAGTTTCTGTCGAAATGCGCGTAGCCTGAAAGACGTGATGAGCAGTATTTGTTTGGACTGACTCTCGTTAAATATCACAAAAACTAAATTGAAAATATGTTGTATAAACACTTGAGAAAAAGGGTCTGACGACTCTTGGGAGGGTCACCCAATGTATACCACATTCATCTTCTTTATCTTCAAAAGACGAAGCAGTAGTTTTCACATGCGCCATCTTCTTCATTATTCGTTAAATTACGAGCCCGTGCCTCAGTATTTAAATGTCCAGTGTTAAACTTGTAAATACACGACGTGAAGGCTATGTTATTTATTATGTCCAGGTGTTTAAATTCTCCACCACAAAAGTGGTTGCTTGTCAAATTATACACTGCTGAGTCACATCAATGTCATCACAAGTCAAAAGCTTGAATAACAACCTTTTGCAGGAAGAGAGTCAGTGAGGTTCTGGAAGCTACCAGCAGGGATTTGGAGCAATGCCGACTCCAGTCCCGTGGACAGCTGCGCTAGGTTGCTCGGTTGACGATCCGTGGCGCAAACACCATGGTCGAGGTGGTCCCACAGATTGTCGTGTCGGTATAAATACATGGAGTTTGTTGGTCAGGATACAGCAAACTCATTCTGGTGTTCTTCACCACGCACATACATTGCGAACTGTGTGACAAGTTGCATTGTCCAACTGGTAGCTGCCATCACGGTTCGTTGATTCAGGGGGAGGGGACCAAACAGCGAGATCATTGGTTCCATAGGATTACGGAAGGATGGGGAAGAAAGTCGGCCGTACGCTTTCAAAGGAAGCATACTGGCATTTGCCCGAAGCGGTTTAGGGAAATCACGGAAAACCTAACTCAAAGTGGCCGGTCGCGGGTTTGAGCTGTCGTACTCTTGAATGTGAGTCCAGTGTGCTAACCACTGCCCCACCTTGCTCGGTGATGCCATCATGCTGAAGAAAAACAACTGCATTATGAGTGTACGTGGTCTCCAAGGATACATCCATAATTGTGTTGATCCATTGTGCCTTCCAGAATAACGAGATCAGGTAAGGAATGCCACGAAAACATTCCCCAGACCATAATGTTGTTGCAGGTCGTTTGCTCACAAACGTTTCACTCCGTATACGCCACAGGCCATCTGTCCAATGGAGAATGAAACGATATTCACATGAAAAGACCAGTTGTCGCCGGCCAGGGCGTCCGAGCGCTTCTAGGCGCTACAGTCTGGAACCGCGCGACCACTACGGTCGCAGGTTCGAATCCTGTCTCGGGCATGGATGTGTGTGATGTCCTTTGGTTAGTTAGGTAGGTTTAAGTAGTTCTAAGTTCTAGGGGACTGATGACCGCAGAAGTTAAGTCCCATAGTGCTCAGAGCCATTTGAACCAACCAGTTGTCGCCAATCAGTTGGCGTCCAGTTGTGGTACTGTCATGCAAATTCCAGCCTTCGTTGCCGATTGACAGCAGTCAGCATGAACCACTCACAAGTTACGCAGGCCCATTGGCAGCGATGTTGGCTGAACGGTCTTTGAGGAAACACTGTTGGTTCATGTGGACGGTCAGTTACTCAACAACCGCACATATATTCGCCCATACAGATTTCCGCAGTCGTCGTTCACTGCTGTCTTCCACGCATCATGGTGCACCACACTTGCCTTGGATAGCACCATTTTGCCATGCACGGCATACTTTAACCCCGCGGCACGCGGACAGTTTACAAACTTAGCCGTCTCTGAAATGCTTACATCCTTGACACGAAAGCCATCGGCAACGCTTTTTTTAAGTTACACTAATCGCTCTGTTTCCCCATTATGTTAATAACTACATTGTTTTCCGCTCCCCCGCCCCCGACAAGCTATAATATCCTACACAGCTAATGACGCCACCTATCGGCTATAAGTGGTTATAGCACGTTGAAATTATACAAAGGCGGTATGGCCCCTGTAGAAGCTACACAATTGCTCGAATTACCACGTAATTTCTTATGGTCGCAGTTAAACGCGTTTTTATGTTCAAACGACGTGTCCGTTTTTCACGTACTACACACGACCGTTCGCACAATTCAAATGACCTCATTTTCAAGATAGTACTTTCGGGCTGGCACGTTACTCAAACGCTTAAACTCTGTGCACTGACTGAGTTGTTCAGACATCTGCACTTTGGAAAATACTTGCAACGAAGAATCCTGTTACCTCTCCAACACGTAGAGGAAAATGTCCCAAATTGAACCCCTCCCCCCTCTCACCCCGCAACTAAAACGGACCCACTGGTCACTTGCCTCTGCATTACTCTAAACGTCTGTGGAAACAAATGTAAATACCACACAATAACAGACTGATTCACTTGTTCCGTTATCAGCTCGCCGTTTTGACAATGGAAAATTCTTTACATTGTGCTACATTTTTCGTAATAACTCCTAAATATTAACAGTTAATTATGGCTAACTGTTTCATTTAGATACTTAGTTAAAAGTTTATACGGTTGAAACAATGTACACTATTGTTGCAAAACTATGCACACTTCAGTTGCTTAAACTTTACCCGTCATTTTTGATGGTTTCGTCTGCCTGTTCAGTACACACACATTATCACTTGGAATTATCTTGCAGTTTCAAAGAGCGTAACGGGGAAGGTTGACCCTGGCAAACGTAGTCTGTCTAAAATGACTAAAGCTACTACTGCAGTTCTGGAAAAGAAGATGGTTTGGAAGAAGAGCAGTATGATACAGAAATAACACAAAGTTGTCTAGCACGAAATACAGCACAGCTGTGGAATCAGCAGAAACAAAATAAGGGATGTAAAGGTCTTGAAGAAGAACTGCTTAAGTATTGTCTTCCTGTGGAACCTTCTTTCTTTGAGTTTACTCGTAATGACTTGTGAAGAAAAGCCATACAACTGGCAAAGAGAAATAACATTGAACACCGTTTCAAAGACGAAACTGCTGAGAAACAGTGAAGTGGAAACAGTGGATTCGTCTTTTTCTTAAACTTACAAAACCAAACTACCAGAAAGAAACCTACTGGAACATCCTACAGCAAACCCTCCGGTTCAACTAAGAAACCACAGAGAAATTGTGTAACACCATAGAAGATGTTATTTGTAACTGTTTCTCTGATTTAATGCCTCTTTGTGATTTTATTTAGTGTTAGTTTGAATAATTCTACAAGCGTCCGAGTTTGCGAACTATTTCGCAAATTCGCAAAGTGTAAGGTTTTTAAAAAACTTTTTCTCGTAATAACGTTTCATTATATATTCTAAGAGTGAAATGTAAATATTTCATAACAGTATGAAGTAAACAGTGTTTGCTTTTAAAGCACGATTATTTACCGTTTTTTGTCAATTAAAGATAAAAAAATGGGGGTCCGGCTTTGGGCACTTTTTTCTGCATAGCGTCTGTCAACAGTTTGTTCTCTGTTTATTGGCGAACCATCAACAGTGTACTCCCACGTCAGAAACATACTTTTACCTAGCTCAGTGAAATACAGTGCTCTAATCTTCCACACTCTGTTAGCAAAACAATCTTTAACCCAACTTCTTTACTGCAGGACTTGCACAACTTGATCATAATAAAACGTTATTTTCATGAATAAGACTGAACAATTTCAAGTACCACTCGTAGTTAAGTGAAATGAGTTAGTGAAACTTTCATAAGAGTATTATCTTGCAGACGTAACGTGTCTACATTTTTAGTACTTTTGATTCTGCACCCGTAAAAGTAGAGTGGCAGTGCAGAGTGAGGTACCTTTCGGCCATACACTAGATGAGTTGGTAATTGGAGAACTGGAACTATGTGGGTATGGATTTCCATTTCCAATATTTGCCTCACAGCCAAAGGTAACTTTTAGAATACATTAGTCAGAATCGGAGGGATGGAAACAATTTTTAACTTCATTCTGAAACAGTACATTCCAGATAAAAAATATGAAAGCGTAGTGTATGTGCAGATGTTGTTACAAGTAAACACAGTTAAGTCGCTGACTTGCTCGACACTTCGTAATAACATTTTCATCCTCTAGCTAGAGCTGTCGGTGCGACTAAAATGACCCATGTACATTTAGTGACTTTTTAGCTATATATTATACAAGCCTGTAGTGCGGCAGAGGTGTCCCAGTTATGAATATTCAAGAGGGGATTAACCTATTGTTGTTATCAAATGAAACACCCACACAGTCACATCTTCGAGAATTACTTTTACATTATAGTTCAATAATGAAATGAAAGGAGGCTTTAATTTCGACCGGAAACCGCCGGGACGGCGTTTCAGCACCTCCCAGGGATTTTTTCAACTCACTGGAACAAATCGGCACAGTAAATTTAAAACAGTACACGTTTATTAAATCGAAACGTAACGAACTATAATTTGCCGCTGTTCCGCCACCAGTGAAAGTGACAATGGGTGCAGAATTTGTTGCGATGGTCGTGAGGGTGGGGGAAAGTACTCTACATGTGTGTGTGTGTGTGTGTGTGTGTGTGTGTGTGTGTGTGTGTGTGTGTGTACGGTATAATCAAGGTAAGTATCACCTAGGTAGGTTGAGCTTCGTTTCGAATTTGTCATCGGTAGATATCGTCCTGTTTACGACTGCCAGCAATCTCAGCAAACGAGTAGCGTGGCGACATCTTGTGTAACGTGTGTCAGTGACAAATACACTGACAAAAAGAAATCCTAACACCAAGAAACAATTAATGTATAGTAATTAAATTACCGGAACACATTTGTCTGGGTAACATATTTAAGTGATCAACTGTTGTGTACATACTTCCGCGTAGTCAGCGCGTACACAACTTTTCCACTAGAGCGCGCCCCACTAAGCACAACAGCGCAGGCGCAGCGCTCGTCCGTCTCCGCACTATGAGATGGCGCTGACTTAGAGATGGACCAAATTCTGCTTCCGCCGATCCGCGTATTAATATGTAACTCAGCCAATGAGATTGCTGCTAACGTAGAACCTTTTCTCCTCGCGGATCACACTCACGCAGTGATACCTGAATGCGCGAGGTATTATAACGAGTGTACAGACCTCCAATTAGTCAGTCTGCATCAGTCTGCATTAGTCTGTAGTCAAGTTTCAGCTTGCACCTAATAAGATTACCATATTCCTGTACATAGTCATGAAGATAAATGAATAGACACTTTGTCAAGTATCAGAGATATGTGAGAATAAGATTAACGTGGCAAGACCAAAGGAACTTCAGATTGTCAATTGTAAATAGCATCCAGACCCAAGTTAAGTAATTTTTATGCTTGTTATTATTTTAATAAATGTGTGTGAAAATTAATCAAGTTCTGTTTAAAGTTGGTCACCGTCAATCTGCTACTCTAAGTGTGCAAGTGGCGTTTCTATCGTCTGAGCTAACGGTAGAAGATAAACACGCCACGATAAGACCATGAGACATATTGCTGACACTCGCCTACTTCGTTAGAGCGAGGAGTCAAATAATCTGATGGTGTGTACCGAAGGTCTTACAGTACGCACACCACATCATCGTTACAAGATCACAGGCTAATATAAGTGCAGGGAAAGGCACTGGAAAAGTAAAATGCTGGTACATAAATAACCGGTGTAACCGCAAGAATGTTGAATGCAAGCAGACAGTTGGGCTTTCATTGTGCAATACAGATGCCTTATGTCAGTTCATGGAATGTAGTTTTCTCTTTATTTTACAATACGGGGACGGTTAATTTTGGTTGTAGATGCCGCTGGAATTATCGTCTGATGATTGTCTCATACGTTATCGACTGGAGATAGATCAGGTGATCGAGTAGACGAAGGCAGCATGTCGACACACTGTAGACCATGCTGGGTCACAATAAAGGTATGTGGGTGTTCATTATCATGCTGGAAAACACCCCCTGGAGAGCTGTTCATAAAAGGCTGCACAAAAGAAGCACCAGACTGATGTACATATTTAGAGTCACAGTGCGTTGGATAACCACGAGAGCGCCCCTGGTGTTACACGAAATGACACCCCACACAGTAACTACAGGTGTAGGTCCAGTGTGTCTACCATGCTGACAGTTTGGTTGGGGCCCTCAACTGGCCTCCTTCTAACCATCACTGGCACCGAGCCAGACCGAGCTTTCATCAGAAAAAGAACAGACCTCCATCTTGCCCTCCAACGAGCTCTCGCTTGACACCAGTGAAGTAGGAAATGGCGGTAATCTGGAGTCAGTGGAATGGACACTGCTGGGTATTTGCCTAGAAGCCGCCCTTGAAGTAACTGATATGTAACAGTTCTTTGGATCACTGTGGTGTCAACTGCTACTCGAACTGGAGATGCAGACGATGTGCCAACGCCCTACACCATACACGACGGTACTTCCTCTCTGTAGTGCCATGTGACCGCCCGGAGCACAGTCTTCTTGCGTCAGTAACCTTCCTCCTAGTGAACACAGCTGTCAGCAATCTTGTAGAGTGGCTACATTCCTACCAAGTCGTCCTGCAGTATCGTGGAAGGAACATACAGTTTCTCGTAGCCCTATTACACGACCTCGTTCAAACTCAGTGAAATGTTGATATTGGTGTCTTCGTTGTCTTAAAGGCATCTTGACTAACTTCAGCGCACTACTCCCAATCTCAAAGGTAACTAAGGCTCACGTCCGCTATTGTACGTAATTGAACAAATCTGATTTGTATCCTCATAATGACGCTGCTAACGCCACTCTCGTGCGACTGGCCGGAAGTTTGAACAGACATCATCCTGCAGTTGTAGAAACACGCCTACCAACTTTCGTTTATTTCGCACAACTCCTTCTTGTTGTTGGGATTTTTTTCCACCAATATAAATAATGTATGTATCGTTTAAATGAAGCTGCTGCCACTACTAGAAATCATGACGTCCTCGTCACGAAGACTACCGATAAGCGCCGATGTTTATGTAGGCAGAATTAATGAGCAAAGCGACGCTGCTGCGGGGACAGATAGTAATACCTGTTGTGTATATTAAATCTTGTGGTCTTATTGTTTTGATTATAAGAAATTATGTTTTACAAACCCGAACTTCACAATACTATTTTGTAGAAAATGGTTTCTCATTGTTTTACCACCAGTTTTCAAAAATCGTATCGTGTGGTATCTGGGGCTTTAGGGTAGGCGTTACTTGTTTGAAGAGGTGCGCTCCGGCACCTAAAAATTAAGCAGTGGATGAATGAGTATTTTTATGTTTTTGTGCAGTTATTTACTACTCGTAGTTCACATTAATGTTCTTTTCCAAGCCTTCAAACAGTTTTTGGATAATAACTGACAATTTAGTTTGAAAACTAAGTCACTGTTCGTTGTTTCTCATACACCGTGTGTACGACGCTGCCACGATGGATCTAAACTTCTCAAGTGGTGGAGCTACTACCTGCTTATGATAATCTTCGACGGTTGATGTGCTGGCTAACATTGTAATTAACTCCTATAAGCAAAAATTGCTAGTTGCTAAATCAGTTTATCTGCAGCGTGCAGACCTTCTGAAGGCAATTCTGCTGTTCTGAAAACTGAAACGTAACTTGACAGAATCACAGTCTGGGACGTGGCTGGGAAGATTTCTTTGTGCAGTAGTAAGAGCCACGTATTTGTGTTTCTCGTGCGTACACAGACACAGAAATCTTATGATTTGTTTCCAATAATTTATTTCACGAAATAACTCCAATGTACGAAACTACACTGGTCCTCACGATAGTTGTACAATAACTGGTACTCAATCCATTTCTACCTTCCAGTCAAAAGTAATTACCATTCATTCACTGTAAAATACTTTTATTTTTTTTAGCTTAGCACTGTTTTCCTTTATGGAGAACACACCGCTCCGTAATTACCACTTTCGCTCCTCAGTTAAACAATTACGTCTGTAAATTACTACTGTTCTGCCGTTGCAAACTCCACTAAAAGAACAACACTTAGACATTGAGCCGGCCGGAGTGGCAGTGCGGTTCTAGGCGCTACAGTCTGGAAACGAGCGACCGCTACGGTCACAGGTTCGAATCCTGCCTCGGGCATGGATGTGTGTGATGTCCTTCGGTTAGTAAGGTTTAATTAGTTCTAAGTTCTAGGCGACTGATGACCTCAGAAGTTAAGTCGCATAGTGCTCAGAGCCATTTCAGACATTAACGTGACTTCTGTGTTAGTCTCTCTCGAGTTCTCTGGTTTCTGTTGTCGTTTTCACACTTTCAGGTGCGTCTCAGACCTTAAGATATAACAATCTAATTTCCGTTATGTGCGGCATAGTTTTTTTTTTTTAAAGTCTTTTCGATTAGTTTTTATATGTCAGACAACATTTAAACTTTTAAACATAATTCACGTAAATTACAGGAGCTCCGCAACATACTACAGCAGTGTAGTGAGTTACGTGGCGGTTGGCCGCAGCGGTAGCCATTGCGCCGGCTCGTAATGCCTTTGCTGACGGGCGAGGTTGTTACCGCAGCAGTCAGGGACAGGACAGGTCAGCACTTTGCACGAGGCGAGCTGCGCTGACGCAGCACTCTCCGTGTGCGCTGCAGTCGGCTGCAGACTATTCAAAGGCTAGATTTCAGTTCGTAATCACCAGCTCGCTTTCCGAAATCGAGAGAACGCTTGCCACTAACACGTGGCGTTCTCTACAGCTACAGACAAAAATTACTGTAACCTGTTCTAGATGACACCAGTATGCACCGCCCCACTCTCACCCTTGAGCTGAGTGGAAGTACTATGTATAAAACAGCTTCAAACGTTTAAATACTTAAAAGCTGGTGTCATGTGTTAAACATTTGACTTACAGCAGGGAAAACCATGTGGATTAAGATGCAAAACCCAAACGTTGTGTCATCTTATTAGTTTCCATTTCGTCACTAATAGGCTAATGAAAATGCTCAGAAAAGCTGTTTGGAAGATGCGAAGTGCTCTCATTAAGAAACACTGGATGAGCGTAGTATTGCCTATTTGTGATCCATTTTACGAGTAGCTTTTCACTCGTCTCAGTGTTTGTGACGAACACTGTCTCGTAGATCGTGATAATGTTGCACATACATTTAGTGGTATATGTGGGCCCTGTCTGGTAAACGTGTTGCGGATGCGGATGCTGAGGAAGCAGAGGCTTTTACAAAAAAAAAAAATTTCAAATGTGTGTGAAATCTTATGGGAATTAACTGCTAAGGTCATCAGTCTATAAGCTTACACACTACTTAGCCTAAATTATCCTAAGGACAAACATACACACACCCATGCCCGAAGGAGGACTCGAACCTCCACCGGGACCAGCCGCACAGTCCATGACTGCAGCTCCCTAGACCGCTCAGCTAATCCCGCGCGGCAGAGGCTGTTGCACTCTCGTTTCAAAATGGGACGCACAAATGACGTCGAGCGAAGTTTAGTAGAGATTCGTGCGTCTGTGAAAAGATGTATGCGTCAAGCATACCACTATCACCCCTTAGCAAAAGATCTGGCAGAGAACCAGAGAAAATTTTCGTCTTGTGTAAAATCGCTAAATGGGTCTAAGGCATACATTTAGTCCCTTGTTGAGCAGTCTGGTGTGGAAGTAATAGATAGAAAAGCCGAAGTTTTAAAATTCACATTCAAGAAATCATTCATACAGGAGAACCGTACAAACATACCGTCAGTTAACCATCGGACCGACTGTGTATGGACGACGTAGAAATAAGCATACCTGACGACGAGAAAAAACTGAAATATTTGAAAATAAATAATCACCAGGTCCGGTGGAATCCCAGTTTGATATTAAAAAGAGCACTCTACGTTTTTGGCCCTTACCTAGCCTGCATTTATCATGAATCTCTAGTCCAGCATAAAGTCCCAAGCCACTGCAAATAAGCGCAGGTCACACCAGTATATAAGAGAGGTAAAAGAAACGGACCCGCAAAATTACAGACCAGTACCCCTAACTTCCGTTTGCTGCAGAAATCTTGAATACATTCTCCCTTCGAATATAATAAACTTCCTTGAGGCTAAGAATGAGCTTGGCTTTAGAAAGTATCGCTCTTGCGAAACTCAGTTTGCCCATTTCTCACATGATGTCTGAGAACTATGGATGAAGTGCAGCAGGCAGATTCCATACTTCTATGTTTCTGGAAAGCATTTGATACGGTGTCCCATTGCAGACTGTTAACGAAGGTACGAACATATGGAGTAAGTTCATAGATTAGTGAGTGGTTCGAAGACTTCTTAAATAATTTAACCCATTATGTTGCCGTCGACGATGAGTGTTCATCAGAGACAAGGGTATCGTGAGGAGTGCCTCAGGGAAGTGTTCTCTAACTACATTAATGATTTGCCGGACAGGGTAGGCAGCAATATGAAGTTGTTTGCCGATGATGCCGTGGTGTACGATAAGGTGTCGAAGTTGAGTGACTGTAGGGAGATACAAGGCTTAAAATTTCCGATTGGTGTGATGAATGGCAGCTAATCCTAAATGTGGAAAAATTTAAGTTAACGCAGATGACTAGGAAGATATAACCTGTACTGAAACTTCCTGGCAGATTAAAACTGTGTGCCCGACCGAGACTCGAACTCCGGACCTTTGCCTTTCGCGGGCAAGTGCTCTACCATCTTTTTTTTTTTTTTTTTTTTTTTTTTTTTAACTGTGTACCCTAACCGAGACTCGAACTCGGGACCTCTGCCTTTTGCGGGCAAGTGCTCTACCATCTTTTTTTTTTTTTTTTTTTTGCTCTACCAACTTTATTTTTATTTTTATTTATTTATTTTTAATTTTTTAATACAATGTCAGGCTTACCACCTTTGCTGACATACATGTTGTTGTACTATCGCATAAATAGTGTCTACAAAGTCCTTATATTGACAAATAGTGGCTAATTAGAAAATTAATTAATTAAGGAAATGAATAAAACTGAAAATTCCCAAATGAAAGACATGAAGACATTGCGGATAGTACAAATACAAAAGAAACATGCTCCTGTAGCAATGAAATGAAATTCGTGTCGGGGGCGACACCTGCTCACGACCCGACGTTCGATAGAGCAAGAGAGCCATCTATCGACTCGTTCTCCAGACGTTGGTGTAAGACTGGGTCGTCTTCTCGAAATTAACTAAGGGTCCGTAAGTGTGATCGATGTCTATCTCGGCTTCTTCGTCTATCTCATCTCTCACCCGTCACACCCCATCTGGCCGGCGGGTCGGTAAATGTAAGTCGCAAGTAATTAGCGAAGTCTTGTCTATATTTCTTATGCTGTTGCAGCTTCGTGTGTCCATCCAGGAGAAAATGCCAAAAATCAATTTTGTCCTTTTCCGATTCGTTATACACGTAGCCCACCACCATTCCCCGCACCCATGTCACTGCATTGGTTTTTTGGACCGGGAAATAATATTCTTGGGGGAAAAAAAGTGTGTCTGATGAAATGGTGTGAGGGGCGGAGCGTAACAGGAACGCCAATATCTGTTGTGCCAAGTGCCACACTGGAGCCGTCCCACTACATGTTAAACGATGTTCATCAGTGTCCACTGTTGCGCAGCCTAAACATAGTGGAGTGTCTGCCAAATGAATCGCGTGCCGCCGTTGATTCGTTGCGAACTTCCTATTTATCACCACATACCATGTTGAGCGTACCGACGTTGGGAGGTAAACGTTCCGTATAACGCGCCATATCTGTCGGCAGTTCTTGTCTGGGTACTTCTTTTCCAGGGAATTCCTGGGGCACCGGCGCAGTAAGAGTTGGTATACGTCTCGCGTCGTCGGTAGTCGTGTTGTTGGGAAGGAATCTCTGACATAGCTAAGCTCCAAAAAAAAAGACTTGAAATGTGACAGCTTCGGTGAAATATGGCCCACATCGACTGGGGGCAGCATTGAAGTGGGCGCTAGTACATCGTCCAACGCACCCGAGATATTGCGAAATTGACCTCGCCACTGTCGGAAAATCGTACTGACGAATAACGCCCGTGCCTTTTCATATACGTTCACTAGACCAAGTCCACCCTCTCCAGGTGGTAGCGTAAGCGTTGTGTATCGGATCTTAAAGAGGTGTCCCACACTCACGTAGGTTCCGAAAGTTGCTTGAATCCGTGATGCCATTGTGCGCGTTAAAGGCAGGACATGCGCTACGTGAATGAGTCTCGGTGCTAGGTATACGTTAACATAGGTCACCCTCTGAATCATATCCAACGCTCTTAATTTCTGTAACATCACCATTGTCCGCATCAGCTTCAATATGCGTCGGTAGTTATCCGCTGCTGTCCGCTGCACATCCATGTGGAACGTAATACCTAGGCATTTTATGGTCTTAACCAAGATGAGCGGGCCTTCCTCCCCCGGTTGTAATCCTCGACCGACATTCATGCAGCGTGTTTTTTGTAGATTAAGCACGCTTCCTGCCGCCATCCCATATCGCTGTATCCATGCCAACGCCGTACGTACTTCTTCGCCTGTCCGTGCCACCAGCATCATATCGTCAGCATAAGCGCGGCAATGAAAGGTCAGTTGTGGCAACGGCACTCCCTCCAACCGTCTTCGGAGACCATATAGACAGGTTTCCAAAGCCATTGCATACAAAAATATCGAAAGGGGGCAACCTTGACGAACTGACCTTGAAATAACAATGTAGTCAGTGCCCCGCCCGTTCACCGAGACCTTTGATCGTACGCCGTGTAACAGTCGCATGATCACTAGGATGAAGGCCTGTGGGATTCCCAATCTGCCCATCACCGCATGCAAAAAGGTATGATCCACTCTGTCGAATGCATGATCGAAGTCAATAGCGACGAGTGCCCCACGCACTCGGCATGCCGCTGCTAATGCGATGATATCTCGGTAGTCACTGAGCGCCGTATGTACGGTGCTCTTACCGCCGAGGCAAGTTTGATCTATGAGGAGTCTATCAGAAAGTGAAGACCGCAGGCGAGCCCCAAGGATGCGCGCGAAAATCTTATAGTCGCAGTTCAAGAGAGTGAGTGGTGTATAATCTCCTGGATTTCTGCCACCGCGTGGTTTGGGTATTGGGATGATGATACCCTCCGTGAATTCGGCAGGTATCTCAGTCTGCGGTAACAGGAGTTCGTTGTACATCTGAATCCAGGTCCGTCCCATGAGGTATGCAAAGGCGCGGTAAAATTCAATTGGGAAGCCGTCCTGTCCTGGGGACTTGTTCGGAGCCCCCCTGGCAATTGCGTCTGTCAGCTCGTCCTCTGTTATCGCTGTGATGAAAGTCTCTGCATCCAGTGGTGGTCCTCTATCTGGCATTTCCAAGATGACATCATGTAGTGTCTCGTGGTTCACATGTACAAGTCCATATAACTGGCGGAAATAGTCGGTAAACACATGCGCAATATCACGCTGGTGCACAACTTGCTGGCCAGTTTCAGAGATTAGTTCCCTGATCAATGTCCTGCGTCGTCGTTGGCGTTCACGTACCACGTGGTGCATGGAGGGGGTTTCGGCAGCAACTGTGTCCGCCAATCTCGCCCGGACCATTATACCTTCCATTCTTAGTCTCGTCAGCTTTAATAACTTGGCTTTTATCCTGCGCATGGCCGTGTGCCTTTCCGGCGATGGTTGTTGGGTCATCAGCTCCCTCAGGGCTGTAAAATAAAAATCAGCCGTTATGCGGTTCCACTGCGATTTGTCCTGCCCGTATTGTATCAACGTTCTCCGTAACGTTGGTTTTGCGCATTTAATCCACCACTGGAGAACCGAGGTGTATGCTCGTTGGCGGCGAACGCAGGTCTCCCAGGCCGCCTCTATCGACCGGTGACATTCAGTGTCACGTAAAAGTGCACAATTCATTTTCCAGTGACCTTTACTCCGCCATATCTTCTGACGCGTTAGTGAAATCGTACAGACGTACGCCATATGATCCGTAAAAGCCGCTGGCCAGATTTCGGCATCCAGTATCGTCGTCCGTAGAGCTCGTGTCACGTACACTCTATCAAGTCTACTCGCCGAGTGTCCCGTGACAAACGTATAACCCGGTCTGTCACCATGCTGCAGTTCCCAGGTATCAAGAAGCGCCATTTCGGTAATCAACGCACGCAGTTCCATGCATGGCACATAATGAGGTACTTGGTCCTTTTTGTCGACGACACAATTAAAGTCGCCACCCACTATATAGTTATCAAAGCGTCCAGCGAACAACGGTGCTATCTCTTCGGTGTAAAAAGTCGCCCTTTCTCTTCGTTTTGTGGAGCCAGATGGTGCGTATAAATTGATGAAACGAACGCCGTCGACAGTGATCGCTATGCCGCGTGCCGAAGGGAGAGACCTGACGTCCTCCACTCCTATTCCTTCCCTGGTGAGAATCGCCACACCGCATCCACTTTCATCGTGCACTGAATAATGTGCCTCGTAACCGTAGAACTCTGGCGGCGATATGAAACGCACTTCTTGTAGGAGTACAATATCCACATCCGCAGCGCGTAACATATCTTTCAGCATCTGAATTTTAAGCGGTGTCCGTATGCCATTAATGTTTATCGTGGCAATGCGGTACGCCTGGCTTGTGTTCATCAGTTGTAGGGCGGTGTCATTAAGCGTCCATCTGCACCCCCGGCGCTCCTCAACACACTAAGTTGGTCAACATTTCCCGACCCCTCCCGGCCTCTGGCCAGGACTGTCCTCAATCGTCGCGTTCGTATTTTCATTCTGTTCCTGTTGGTCCATTTCTTGCGCCCAGTCCCCCAGCATATTTCCGGAACTGGTCGAAGGATGGGAGGTAACGTTGTCATCGCTCTGATGTTGGACAGTTGTCATCTCCACTTCCGCCTTCCGGTCACCAGAAGGAGAGTTCAAGTTATCGTCGCTGTGTAGTTCCTGCATCGTCATCTCGGTATCTGTTGAATCCACTGGTCTCAGGTCGATACTGTCGTTGTCGTCCACTGTCCCCTCGGGACTATGGCTATCGTCAGCAGAAGTCAGTCGACGCTTCTTTCTTCTCTTCGGCGAACGCTGTTTCCGTTGCCTTGCTTCCGCATCGGCTGTTGGGGTTGCGTATCCTCCGTCTTGGACCTGGCCTATCACGCTCTCGGTGGAGGCACTGGCATCCACCACGGATGAGCCTGGAGCGGCCGTCAGCTGCATCTCTTCTGTGGTGTCCTGTGTCCGCTGTGGTGGAAACGGTGGTCGGAGTTCCAGCCCGTTGGTGTCCATGTTCTCTATAGGGGGCAGCTGCTGGTGCCCATCGGAAGTCTCCCTCACGTCGCCTCTCAGGGCTTCCACAAAGGTCAACGGTAAGACAGTCGTCGGTTGTGGCGCCTGAACGCCATCCCGTGGAGTTTGCACTAAACGTCGCTGGAGGCATTCCGAGCGGACGTGACCTTCTTTCCCGCACCCCGAGCAAGTGCGAGGTTGCCCATCATAGATTATAATCGCTCGACAACCTCCTATGTACAAATAAGAGGGGACGTGCTTGCGCAGTTCTATCCGTATTTGTCTCACCCCATTTAAAACGGGGTACGTGGTAAAACTCGTCCATTTTTCGGCCACATGGGATATAACTGTACCGTATGGTCGAAAGGCGTCGGTAACAAGTTCAGACGGGACCTCAAACGGAAGTTCGAAGACTCGTATAGTGCAGATCCCCATTCCCGCGTGATCGACTGTCACTGCACCAACATTCCCGTCGGCATGACAGAAACGATACCCGTTTGGTGATCGTTGTAGAAGTCTTTCGCAAGCAGCCTCGTCAACAAGCTTGACATAGACGACGCTTGAAACGAGCGATAAATTGATTCCCACGATTTCCTGTGGATCGATTTTTACCTCTTCTCTGAAGAAACGTTCAATCTCGTGTGCCTTTGGTCGTGTATAGTCGTTCGCAAAACTGAACTTCAAAGTCGTTTTTCTGTACGAGTGTGCCATCTCGTTCTAGACTCACAACACCGCACACGCGAAGCTGCTCCGGCGTAAACAAACAGGCGCGCGCACCACAGCGCGGCCGGCAGGCAACACGGTCCGCACTGTGTCACTGCCGAAGGCAGACTGCCATCTGAGCTACCGAAGCACGACTCACGCCCGGTACACACAGCTTTACTTCTGCCAGTATCTCGTCTCCTACCTTCCAAACTTTACAGAAGCTCTCCTGCGAACGTTGCAGAACTAGCACTCCTGAAAGAAAGGATACTGCGGAGACATGGCTTAGCCACAGCCTGGGGGAATATGTTTCGAGTCTCGGTCGGGCACACAGTTTTAAATCTGCCAGGAAGTTTCGTATCAGCGCACACTCCACTGCAGAGTGAAAATCTCATTCTGGAAACATCCCCCAGGCTGTGGCTAAGTCGTCTCCGCAGTATGCTTTCTTTCAGGAGTGCTAGTTCTGCAACGTTCGCAGGAGAGTTTCTGTAAAGTTTGGAAGGTAGGAGACGAGATACTGGCAGAAGTAAAGCTGTGTGTACCGGCCGTGAGTCGTGCTTCGGTGGCTCAGATGAAAGAGCACTTGCCCGCGAAAAGCAAAGGTCCAGAGTTCGAGTCTCAGTCGGGCACACTGTTTTAATCTGCCAGGAAGTTTCATATCAGCGCACACTCCGCTGCAGAGTGAAAATCTCATTCTGATAATCTGTACTGTTCGGACACAGTATTACTAGTGTCCCGCTTGACACAGTCATGTCGTTTAAATATCTCGGCGTAACGTTGCAAAGCGATATGAGGCAGAACGAGCGTGTGTAATGTGTGGTGGGAAGGGCAAATGATGGACTTCGGTTTATTGGGAGAATTTTGGAAAAGAACGTTTTACTTGTAAAGGAGTACACATATAGGACTCTGGTACGACCTGTTCTTGGGAACTGCTCGAGTGTTTGGGATACGTACCAGGTCAGGTTGAGGGAGGACATCTAGGCAATTCAGAGGCGGGCTGCTAGATTTGTTACCAGTAGGTTTGAACAACACGTAAGTGTTTCGGAGATGCTTCGGGAACCAAATGGGAGTCCCTGGAGGGAAGGTGACGTTCTTTTCGAGAAACACTATTGAGAAAATTCGGACAACCAGCCTTGAAGCTGATTGCCGAACAATTCTATTGCTGCCAACATACATCGCGGTTAAGGACCATGAAGATAAGAAGCAAGAAATTAGGGCTCATAACGACAGTCGCTTTTCCTTTGCTCTGTTTGCGAGTGGCACAGGAGGGGAAATAACAAATAGTGGTATAGGATACACTCCGGTGGCTTGGGGAGTATGTATGTAGATGTAGAACATGTATACACATGTATCTATGCAACAAATCTCCTAAACCGCTGGGCTGATTTCAACCAAACCTGGTATACACATCACTTACAGTTTGGAAAGAGTTGTTGTGGGGGAATGAACCACCTATATGTCAAAGGAGAGGGAGTTGGGGCTGGAGAGGCTATATAGCCCATGACACACGAAAACCCATACTTCAGTTATCCAGTATTTGAGAACTAAGGCCCTTATTTCACGTGTAATTTAAAACCTTTACAGAACTTCTCCGTTACAGCCCCTGTAAAGCGATGGAAGAAAAGAATTTCGTCGCTTATTACATATTCGGTGTTCATGCAGGGAAAGGGCCGCACGAAGCATGACGTTTTAATTTATTCCTTCTGCACTGCTAACTCTACTCGTTACATGTTTTGCAGATAGTATTCACATAAATCACTGAATATACCAACAAAATTATATCATTTCACGACACAAAACTCAGAATATATGACGTCAAATACTCTGATGCTTTAAAACTCTTGCATCATGCATGACTTTGTAATTCATTACTTTTTGCTACTAAATCTATTCGCAACACATTTCCCAGACGGCATCTGCGTATGTCGCTGTACGTATCTACAAAAATATAGTTCAGGAGATATGACATCAAATACTTACACACGTTAAAAAACTGCTGCATCACGAATGACATTTTAATTTGGTACTTTACTACTACCTCTGTTCGCAACATATGTCTTAGACAGTACCCATATATACGCATGGACGTACCAGCTAAGTTATATGATTGCATGAAACATAATTCATGAAATATGTCGTCACAAACATTGAGCTGCATGAAAATGAAACTGCAGGGCGCAATTTGCTAGAGATGCACATGAAACATGTGTACAAATATGTGTGAAACATGTTAAATATGTGTGAAATATATTTGAAATTTACGTATGCTGGCAAGTCCCTGTGTAATGACTTCACCCTAGACCCTGGGAACGATTTCACCCAAATTTGGTATAATCTTCTATTAGAATCTGGAAAAAATACTGTGAGCGGTAAGAACCGGCAGCTTCCTGTTGGGGGTAGGACCGATTAGGTGGAGAGAGAAGGGGGAAGGAGGAGATGGCTGGGAACCAGGAAGGAGGAGATGCACGCAGATGGGCAGAGGGGGGAGAGAGGATATGGACAGAGAGAAGGGGATGGGAAAATGGGAGGAGAGTGGAGAGACAAAGAGATGGGCAGAGGAAGGAAAGAAGAGACAATGGACAGATAGAGGAGGGAGGGGAAGATAAACTGTGAGAGGTGGAGGGGGGGGAGATACGGAAAGGGGGGGGGAGGACGAGATGGACAAAGAGAGGTAGAGATGGAGACTGACATAGAGGGCGGAGGAGGGGTTGACAGACGGGGAAGTGACCAGAAGGTAGTATGGAATCTGTGAATCCTTACGATGCCACATAGAAATCTCACTGCTTCGGCATCTCCTGAGGAGTTCCTTATCTTGACATAATTCATGACGATGGGCAATTTGTAGGCTTCCGCTTGTTCTGCAGAATTGCATGAATTTCTAAGGATCACCAGGTACTACGTGATTAGGGATTTAATGCAGTAGACATGGCGTTCAGTAAAATGTGATCTTTATTCTTGCTGGACATTAATAACGTCAAATATAGATAAGTAAATTTATGTAATTATATGTGTGGAAATTAAGTGCTTGTTGAGATACTAACAATTTTATTTGTGTTGCAGATGTTCAGTACTGAGTACACCAACCTGCTGGAAGCTGATGTTCACTGCTCTTACTGGATATGTTGTTTGTATGTAGCCTTACGAGTGAGAAACTGCGTTCAGGAGAGTATTTACAACATTTTCCTTCATAAACCATCCGTCCCCCCCCCCCCCCTCAATTAAACATGGACCTTGTCGTTGGAGGGGAGGTTTGCGTACCTTAGCGATACAGAAAGCCGTACCGAAGGTACAGCAACAACAGAGGGGTATTTGTTGAGAGACCAGATAAACGTGTGGTTTCTTAAGACGGGCAGCAGCCTTTTCAGTAATTGCAGGGGCAACAGTCTGTTTGACTGACTGATCTCGCCTTGTAACATTAACAAAAACGGCCTTGCTGTGCTGATACTGCGAACGGGTGAAAGCAATGGGAAACTACGGCCGTAATTTTTCGCGAAAACATATAGCTTTACTGTATGGTTAGATGATGATGACGTCCTCTTGGCTAAAATATTCCCGAGTTAAGATCTCCTCCATCAGGAGGACGTCATTATCAGGAGAAAGAAAACTGGCTTTCTACGGATCGGAACTCAGATCGCTTAACAGGGCAGGTTAGAAGATTTAAAAAGGAAATTTGTTACATTTAGTTAAGTTCATAGATATAGTGAATTTCGGTGGCAGGAGAAACAAGACTTCTGGTCATGTGAATACAGGATTACAAATGCAGAATAAAAACATGGGTAGCTTTGAGATATCAAATATTGAAGGCGGTAGCGGATCACATAGGTAAAAAGACGAGGGCCAGTAGAAATTCTTGGGTAACAGAAGAGAGGGTTCGGTTGGGTTGTTTGGGGAAGGAGACCAGACAGCGAGGTCATCGGTCTCAACTGATTAGGGGAGGACGGGGAAGGAAGTCGGCCGTGGCCTTTGAAAGGAACTATCCCGGCATTTGCCTGGAGCGATTTAGGGAAATCACGGAAAACCTAAATCAGGATGGCCGGACGCGGGATTGAACCGTCGTCCTCCCGAGTGCGAGTCCAGTGTCTAACCACTGTGCCACCTAGCTCGGTAACAGAAGAGGTATTGAATTTATATGATGAAAGAAGAATGTATAAAAATGCAGTAAATGAAGCTGGCGAAAGGGAGTACAAACGTCTCAAAAATGAGATCGATAGGAAGTGCAAAATGGCTAAGCAGGGTTGGCTAGAGGACAAATGTAAGGATGTAGAGGCATATATCAGTAGGGGTAAGATCGATACTGCCTATAGGAAAATTAAACAGACATTTGAAGAAAAGAGAAACACCTGTATCAATATCAATAGCTCAGATGGAAAACCAGTCCTAAGCAAAGAAGGGAAAGCAGAAAAGTGGAAGTAATATACAGACGGTCTATGCAAGGGCATAGTACTTGCGGGAAATATTATGGAAATGGAGGAGGACGTAGATAAAGATGAGATGTGAGATATGATACTGCCTGAAGAATTTGACAGAACACTAAAAGACCTAAGTCGAATCAAGGTCCCGGGAGTAGACAACATTCCATGAGAACTACTGGTAGCCTTGGGAGAGCCAGCCATAACAAATTTCTGCTGAGACAGGCGAAATACACTCAGACTTCAAGAAGAATATAGTAATTCCAATCCCAAAGAAATCAGGTGTTGACACTTGTGAAAATTACCGAATTATAAGTTTAATATGTCACGTCTGCAAAATACTAACATGAATTCTTTACAGAAGAATAGAAAAACTGGTAGAAGCCGACCTCGGGGAAGATCAGTTTGGGTTCCGTAGACATGTTGGAACACGTGAGGCAATGCTGACCCTTCGACTTACATTAGGAGATAGATTAAGAAAAGGGAAACCTACGTTTCTAGCATTTGTAGACTTAGAGAAAGCTTTTGACAATGTTGAGTGGAATATTCTCTTTCAAATTCTGATGGTGGCAGGGGTAAAACACAGGAGCGAAAGACTATCTACAATTTGTACAAAAACCAGATGGCACTTATAAGAGTTGAGGGGCATGAAAGGGAAGCAGTGGTTGAGAAGGGAGTGAGACAGGGATGTAGCCTATCCCCGATCTGTATATTGAGCAAGCAGAAAAGGAAACAAAAGAAAAATTTCGAATATGAATTAGAATCAATGTCGAAGAAATAAAAAATTGAAGTTTGCCGACGAGACTGTAATTCTGTCGGAGAAGCAAAGGACGAGGAAGAGCAATTGAACGGAATGGACAGTGTCTTGAAAGGAGGACAGAAGATGAACATCAACAAAAGCAAAACGAGGATAATGGAATTAAATCACGTGATGCTGAGGGAATTATATTAGGAAATGAGACATTTAAAGTAGTAGATGAGTTTAGCTATTTGGGGAGCATAATAACTGATGATGGCCGAATTAGAAAGGATATAAAATATGTACTTAGATGACAAGGAAAGTGTTTCTGAAGAAGAGAAATTGGTTAACACGTAGTATAGATTTAAGTGTCAGGAAGTCTTTTCTGAAAGTATTTGTATGGAGTGTAGCCATGTGTGGAAGTGAAACATGGATGATAAACAGTTTAGATAAGATGAGAATAGATGCTTTCGAAATGTAGTGCTACGGTACAGAAGAAATCTGAAGATTGGATGACTAAACTAACGGGGAGGTGCTGAACAGAATTGAGGAGAAGAGGAATTTGTGATACAACTTGACTAGAAGAAGAGAACGGTTGGTAGTACACATTCCGAGGCATCAAGGGATCACCAATTTAGTATTGGAGGGAAGCGTGGAGGGTAAAAATCGTAGAGGGAGACCAAGAGATGAATACACTAAGCAGATTCAGAAGGATGGAGGTTGCAGGAGTGCCTCGGAGATAAAGAAGCTTGCACAGGACAGAGCAGCATGGAGAGCTGCATCAAATGAGTCTCTGGACTGAAGACCACAACAATAGCATAATTCCATAAGCATCAGTCTGAGGCTGTAATAGCATTGCAAATTTATTCCTCGATGTGTGATATTAGCAGAACACATCTGTCTTCTGCTTTCTCCCCACCTATCCCAGAGGCTTTCTGGAATCGAACATATGAGCTCCGTTTTAAAAAAAGGTAGCTTTTTTCGCACCTCAGTCTTTTTTGACAGCATGGCTCCTGATCTACGTGACTTCCAAAGACAGAGATTCATTCAGTGGTATGTCAGTTAGAGGTCGTATCTTAGGAGTCCCTGGTTTGTCAGTTAGAGGTGGGACTCCGTCACCTCCAAAGGTCCAAGGCATTTTGCTCTGATTGTTGACAGCATCATATTTAAAGTACCAGGGAAGCAGGTTGCTAGCCTTACTTGCCCCGAGTCCCATTGGGTTTTACCCCTAACGGCTGAGGGACTAACCGGTGGATTTGGTAGTCTTTGCCGTATGAGCACAAAGGTGACCACGACTCAGAATATGTCCGAGATGCCCAGCCTTATTCCAAAGTAACTGGTATCCCGACTGTCGGGACCACTTACTTGGCCACTCACCATGAACTATGCTCCAGACTGAACGCTGAAAGGCATAATCAGTCTTAAATGATGATGATGATGATGATGATGATGATTCAGTGGTATATGTGGATGTCTGCAAAATGTCATAAATTAAAATATCGTACCTGATACTGCAGTTTCACTGCGTGACTAGCGAAAGTGTAGTAAGCGATAATCATTTTCGCTTTCAGTGTCTTGTCGTCACGGGTGCCTGCGAGAAAAATTTTAGATATGGATTGAAATAATTTTTAAAGGTTGTTAGATGAGGCTTCTTTTATTCTAAAATACTGGATGAATACATTCTTAGTAGCTCTCTCGCCATGCGTAATGATGGTATTATAAATACGGTTAATAATTACATGAAAAACTGAAAATCAATTTTTCATTGCCCTGGACGGCGCTAGACAGGCAATTTGCAGCTGACCCTGGGTGACCGCGTCGTTCAGTAATATTGACCCAACGGGCGATATGTCAGACATTTTACTGTCGTATGGGTCAGCCAACGGCGTTAATCGTTAAGCACGCTTGTGTTACGTACACTGAGGTGAAAGAAGTCATGGGATAGCGGTATGAACATATACAGACGGCTATACTATCGCCTACACGAGTTACGTGCATTAGCGGAGCTGTCATTCGTACTCAGGTGACCCACGTGAAAATGTTTCCGACGTGATTACATCCACACGGCGGGAAGTAAAAGACTTTGAACGCGGACTGGTAGTTGGAGTTGGACGCATAGGACATTACACTTCGGAAATCATTAGGGGATTCAGTATTCCGAGATCCACAGTCTCAAGAATTTGCCGAGAATTCTAAATTTTAGGTATTACCACAGAAGACGGACAAAGCAGTGTCCGACGGCCCTCGCTTAACAACCGAGAGCAGTAGCATTGGGTAGAGTTGTCAGTGCTAACAGACAAGCAACACTGCGTGAAGTGACTGCAGAAATCAATGTGGGACATGGTGGAGAACTTTGGCATTATTGGGCTAGAGCAACAGATGACGGACGAGAATGCCTTTGTTAACAGCATGACATCGCCTCAGCGCATCTCCTATGCTCACGACCTTATCGGTTAGACACTGGACGACTGGAAAACCGTGGCCTGGTCAGATGAGTCCCAATTTCAGTTGGTGAGAGCCGATAGTATGGTTCGAATGTGGCGCAGACCCACGAAGCAATGAACAGAGGTTGTCAAAAAGGCACTGTGCAAGCTAGCGGTGGTTCCATAATGGTTAATTGGGATGGACTGGGTCCTCTGGTTCAACTAAACCAATCATTGACCGGAAATGTTTATGTTCGGCTACTTGGAGCCTATTTGCAGCCATTCATGGACTTCATCTTTCAAAACAACGATTGAATTTTTATGGATGATTATGCACCATGTCACCTGGCCACAACTGTTCGTGATTGGTTTGAAGAACATTCTGGACAACTCAGGCGTATTATTTAGCCAACGGGGAGATCGCCTGACATGAATCCAGTCGAAGACTTATGGGAAGTAATCGGGACGTCAGTCTGTGCACAAAAGCTTGCACCGGCAATATTTTCGCAATTATGGACGGTTGTAGAGGAGGAATAACTCGGTATTTCTGCACGATGACGAGTTTTTGGGTCCATGCCAGGTCGAGTTGTTGCACTACGTCGGGCAAAAGGAGGTTATCACACGACTTTTGTCATCTCATTGTAAACCGAACTACTTCCTTAGCGCCGCATAGTACCTGCAATCATGTTCAGTTGTTGTTTAAGATACTTTCAGAAACGAGATCATTCGCAATAAAAACAATACATAGCATAGTTCGTACGCCGCTTATAGAGGAATGAAAACTCCAATGACTAAATGACGATCTTGAAGTTAGTGAGCGAAGACTTTTTTCTTTTGAAAGAAAGATTACAATTCAACGTCCCCTCGATACCACAGTCATTAAGCCCAGTCTATCCCGGGTGTCATGTTGTGTGTCTTTGTTGTGCGGCTGAACCGAGTCTGAATTCGGACCGCTGTGATTCAGACCCGCAGCATTTTCACATGTCCCCGGAGTCTAATGCGTGTGTAACTCATACAAGACTTGAATCCCATCGAATTTTACGCAACATTCGAAGTGTTGATATCTTCTTGGGAAGTCGTCGACGTTATTGTCGTCGTCTGATGTGGTTTTATTTTATATTATCCAATATGTGGACGTCTGAAATTATTTTGAAACCAACTGATGATCTTCAAATGAAGAACTGCTTGTGGGATATCACACTTATCGAACACAGAAACCGCGGAACACGGGGCAGGGATTAAAACGTTAGTCGGGAAAGTTTGTCGCTCCAATACAGGAAATGAGGAAAATGTGACTTCGAAAAGGCAGTCACATAGCGAACACGAGAAATTAATGGAAAGCAGTAAGATGTGGAGGTCTCCTAATCTTTCTTCCAGCATTTTGTGAAGGTGTTCAAAATCGCCGGATGTGATCCTTCAAAAATTGACAATCTGATTGCCATCTTCCAGTTTTAAAGCATTCAGCATATTATAGCTTGGTTCACTGAAAGCACTGAACAGCTCCGTATCCACCTTGTTTCCCGTTTTTGTTTATTTCGGTTTTTAATCAGAAGTAAAAGCGAGACAGAGAGCCAGTGTAGGCTGGTTCGGTGGGCATTTCGAACAGTGTCGACAAGATTCCTTGTTGCGGCACCGTTTCTGAATACATGCAAGGCACTGAATCGGAGTATCCCAGCAACGAAGAGCCACAACATTGTTCCTGCGTGAACTAGCCTTTAGAAAGTGAGCGCAAGCTCATTTTACGAAATGATGAGGAAGGAAATCGACCGTGCCTATTTAGAAGGGACCGCCCCTTTGCCTTGAGCGATTTAGGGAAATCACGAAAAATCCATATCTGGATTGCTGGGCTACTGAAGGTTCAATTAGGGTATCAATACATTTACAGAAATTGTGGGAGATATTCTCGAGGTACCACGCACTTAATCACATGTTATTCATCAGATCGCGTGAGGTTTCTTGGCGACCGCGTAACACCCTATTTTCTACGACTCGAAAGAGAATAGTTTACACAAACGTCAGATGCGTGATAGATTCGCCTTCGAAGTCCTGTAGCATGGTCTCTCCGTTGACCTCACATTAATGCCCTTTATTTCTATGTGAGCATTTAAAGGAATTGAGCACCCTAGGTCATCGAGCACCCGCTGCAGGAGCGTATGTTCCATACATATGCCTACATGAGGGCAGCCAAATGTGTTCGCACGAGCTCATAATGCTTTCAGAAGGGGACTGTAGGGTGTGTGAACTCGAATCATAACCACAGCAAGCATCTGCTTCAAAACAAATAAACAGATGACTGTCGTGGGAGAAAATGGTCCGTATCGCATCGAGTGTTTTCTGAGATATATTTGAAAGACCTTTTGTGTAGCTTTTAGCAGTACTGTTGCCTATAACAATAAGTGATATTTTTTCAACCCCATGCATTAAACGAGATCCATAGAAAATGCAACCGCTTTTATTTCGAGAAGGGTTCACGATACAAAAAACTACATTTTCAGTGAATGACAGTAGGCATAAGATCATGTAATTTTGTTTGTCACTAGTTTCGGTGCCGTAGCCCGATATCAGAGAAATTTATCATGTCAATATGCAATTTGTCAGGATGGGTTCAAGTGTCTCATTGGTCCAGATCAGCTGGACCGTGCCGAATCTAACAGCTGTAAGCTCACAGGTCCACTTTCCACAGCTTCCAAGATCCCCTCGTGGACTAGTGATTAATCATTCACAGCGAAGAGTCCGCAGAATTTGACATAGTTAACATACAGGCATATTGGTGGATGCTGTACATCTGGAGTTGCAAGATTTAAGGGTAAACCTTGCTTGGCTTACCTTTGTGAATCTGCCTCTAGCACTTCCTATCGCCTGTTCTTTGCCATTTTCTCACTGACGCAGCGCCTTGTAGCAGATCTTTTAGCGTATTGGAATCCTTCGGAACTGCAGATATTCCAACTACATGATTTAGATTCTGATGTGTGTAGCTGGGATGTCACTCTGTACGCTTGTTGGAAACAATTCACAATCCCTCAGTTTGATACAATTTAGTTCAAAGATTATAAAAAAGTGAGAGCATAGTCAACACAGAGATCAGACCGTGAGTACGTCCTCTCGCCGACACAATAGCTTGGCGTTCAACGGAAATCTGTAGATAGCCTCTTACAATATCGGAATGAATATTAGCATATCAAGTACGATTTGTTTCTCAATACAATTAATAACGTATAGTGGAATTCTGGTAAAAGAGCTTTAGTGTCTGTTAGACTGCTCCAAGCATTTACTAAGAAAAAAGTGGATGTTAATAGTAGATATTTGATGTAGCCTTGGTATCAGTTCGCGCATGAGTGTCGGAAGTTCCCCGACGTTAAAACTCGCTAAGTTACAGATTCCCTCAAGACTTGCTCGTTACCTCCCATCCCACTAACATACGTTCAGCGCTGTATGGAGCTGCCAGCCTTGCTAACTGCATTTCAGACGTGAAAAATGTCTTCTTACTCGACGCTTAGTGATCTATACCACTTCTTAAGAAACTTACTTTTTCATCTTAACAGCAGCGTTCAAATACAATGTTAAAAGTAGTGAAACAATTGGCGTCCAAAGTAAGAGGATCCTCAAAAGATACAGTATATTTATTTTCTCAACTAGTAGAGAAATCCATTGCCAACGTATTTATTTATTCAAGCCTTCATGTTCTCCTCCCTTTTCTCTCTCTCCATCTCCTCCTCCCCATTTCTCTGACCATTACCTCTTCCTCCCTCTCTGTATCCTTTCCCCCCTATCACTGGCCATCTCCTTTTTCCCTTATCTGGCCATCTGTTCCTCCTCTGTCCGCAGCTCGTGGTCTTGCGGTGGCGTTCTCGCTTCCGGCGCACGGAGTCCCGGGTTGGATTCCCGGCGGGGTCAGGGAATTTCTCTGCCTCGTGCTGACTGGGTGTTGTGTGTTCTTCATCTCATTGACTCGCAAGTCGCCGAAGCGGCGTCAACTAAAAAGGACTTGCAATACGGAGGCCGAACTTCCCCGCATGGGGCCTCCCGGCCAATAATGCTATACGATCATTTCATTTCATTTTTTTCCTCCTCCTCTTTCTCATCCATCTCCTATCCCCGTTATCTGTCCAGATTCTCCTCCCTCCATTATCTGTCCATCACGTTTCCCCTCACGCCACCCCTCTCTATCCACGTACTCCTCTTCCTACACTTCTCTGCCTATCATCCCGTTATCAAGTCAGCCCACAACCAATGAAGTTCGGTGGTCTTTACTCGCAAAGGATTCCTTTCCCGACAGTAACTAACAAGCGTACTATACCAAGTTTGCTTGAAATCATTTCAGGGGCTTAAATGGAAGATATAAAACATGTGCGTTTGTGACATACATTGGGCACACGTATGTCTGATTCTCTGTTGTTTTACACTATACGTCATAGGAGAGGATGTTCAATTCATCTGTGATAGTCAGACGTGTGGCTTGATCTAATATCCCTAAACACGTTGACAAAATTACGTGCTAGTGCTCATTCTCACGACGTGGTTTACACATTGAACGGCTCAAGTTCAACTTTCAAGTTTCAAAAATGGTTCAAATGGCTCTGAGCACTACGGGACTTAACACCTGTGGTCATCAGTCCCCTAGAACTTAGAACTACTTAAACCTAACTAACTTAGGGACAGCACACACATCCATGCCCGAGGCAGGATTCGAACCTGCGACCGTAGCGGTCGCGCGGTTCCAGACCCAAGCGCCTAGAACTGCTCAGTCACTCCTGCCGGCTTTCAAGTTTCACCTCATACTTTTGAAAGTATTTCAGGTCAACTAAGTAGAAGAAATAAATACCAACAGGTCGTATTCGTACTTTTTTAAGTCGCTAGTTCTCATGTACGCGCCTATTCATATTGGTGGTGAGGCATCTTACGCCCACAGTATTTTTACACAAATAATAAGCGATATACTTAGCCTATTTGGCTGAAATTTTTCCAGATGTTAGTGAGTTACTCATCAATATCATTCCATTTTCACTTCCACCTCTGTGGAATATGAATGTTTCTTAACTCCACAGGGATTCTTTGCAGAGAATAAATAACCAGTGATTCCCAATTATTTAAAGAATTGAACTCACTTGTATCAAATAATTGCAAACATCTGATTTCTTTTCAAATGAATTAATGTGTTACATGTTTGACGTTAAGTGTGTGTGAATGAGAAAAAATTTAGGAAAGTGTTGAAGTCATGTTTATATTAAGTTGGAAGTCGCGCTTATTATCAAATACTGCTTAAGTATAACCTGAACAATTTGCGCTTCCTTTTTAATAAATACTAGTTTTATAAGCATCTCAATATCTATGTCGTGGAATCTCATGAACTATATATCTACAATGAAATAATTTTGCAGGTACTTTCAGCAACATATGTGGACACAGTCTGCGAAACGTATTGCGAATAGAGATAGTAGCTAATAAGTAATAAATTAAAACGCCAAGCCTCATGCCACGGTTTTACAGTATGAACAGCGAAAACGTAGTTAACAATAAACATACAAAACGTCTATGGTGCGTGTTTATTTTGGTAATGTGGGATATAGCTTCTTACTTCTATCTGACAGGTAACATCTCAAGTGACCGAGCGACACTTCTCCTACACCACTACAAATCTATGCACAATGGAAGTCTGTTTCTACCTCATTAATATTTTCGTCCTAGTGGTGAAAGTGAAGTGGACGTATTTTAATAGAGTCTCAACTACTCTAAGTACCTCCTACAGAAATTAATTTAAAAATGGTTACAGGGTCTGATTTCTATAGATATCACAGGTTTCCAGTGCAATTACACAGGTTTATTGTCCAAAACTCAAGAGTGAAACTCGATGAGAAAACACAAATGTCTCTAATTACAACGAAGGCAGAAAGCGCTGCGGTGCAATTGAGAAAAGCCGGGAATTGGTGGAGTCCCTATCACGGGTCCCACTTACAAGGGAACCTCCCCACCGCACCCCCCTCAGATTTAGTTGTAAGTTGGCACAGTGGATAGGCCTTAAAAAACTGAACACAGATCAATCGAGAAAACAGGAAGAAGTTGTGTGTAACTATGAAAAAATAAGCAAAATATACAAACTAATTAGTCCCTGTTGAAGATAGGCCACATCAAGGAATATTTGAACTTAGCAGTGCCGTGGTCCCGTGGTTAGCGTGAACAACTGCCGAGCGAAAAGTCCGTGGTTCAAGCCTTCCCTCGATTGAAAAATTTAATTTTTTATTTTCAATTTACGTCACAAACTCTTATGTTTTCATCACTTTTTTGGAGGTGATTATCATATCCACAAGGAAACCTAACCATGGCAAGGTAGAAGAATATTTTTACCCATTCGCCAAGTGTACAAGTTAGGTCATCACTTTTTTGGGAGTGATTATCACATCCACAAGGAAACCTAACCAGGGCAAGGTAGAAGAATATTTTTACCAATTCGCCAAGTCTACAAGTTAGGTGGGTCGACAACATATTCCTGTCATGTGACGCACGTGCCGTCACCAGTGTCGTATAGAATATATCAGATGTGTTTTCCTCTGGAGGAATCGGTTGACTATGGCCTCGCGATCAATTGTTTTCGCTTCCCATTGGAGAGGCACGTCCTTTCGTCTACTATTCGCACGGTTTTGCGGTGCGGTCGCAAAACACAGGCACTAAACTTATTACAGTGAACAGAGACGTCAGTGAACGAACGGACAGATCACAACTTTGCGAAAATAAAGAAAATAAATTTTTCGCTCGAGGGAAGACTTGAACCAAGGACCTCATGTTCTGCATCTGCTCTCGTTAACCACGGGACCTCGGCACTGTTCAACTTAGTGTCCTTGATGTTGCCTATCTTGCAGATGGACTACTCAGTTTGTATATTTTGCTTATTTTTCCATAGTTCCACACAACTTCTTCCTGTTTTCTCGATTGATCTGTGTTCAGTTTTTCAAGCCCTATCCACTGTGTCAACTTATAACTAAATCTGAGGGGAGTGCGATGGGGAGGTTCCCTTGTTAGAATGTGAATAACGCATGAGACTATAACTCAGTGGATTGACAGAGATTGTGAACAGCAGACTATGTGCTAATGCGCAATGTATGTTTGTGCAGCTACCACTGCTACTGTTTGCAGAGGCCAACGCCGTACTCGGTGAGAAATTCACGTCCAATATTCCTATTAAGCTGGAGCAGCACAATGCTCGCCTTCGCTATAGGGTGTCTGCAAAGTGGTGAACTGCGAACCACAGCGGTGACTCGACCGAAGTACCTCAGTCCCCACTAGTCGCTACACGACCCGGAACTCTGCCCACAAACCAGATACGAAATTGCGAAGCCAAGTGAACCAAGGCACTCAGTTAACAAATTGCCTCACGACAACAAACCAATATTCGACCAGAGTTCCATTGCACATGACACTGCACTTAAGCAAACAAAACTGATTTATGTAGTTCAAAATGGTTCAAATGGCTCTGAGCACTATGGGACTTAACATCTGAGGTCATCAGTCCCCTAGAACTACTTAAACCTAACTAACCTAAGGACATCACACACATCCATGCCCGAGGCAGGATTCGAACCTGCGACCGTAGCGGTCGCGAGGTTCCACACTAAAGCGCCTACAACCGCTCGGCCACCACGGCTGGCATTTGTGTAGTATTTACCAGTCCTCTCAATGTCTCCCTGCTCGGGAGTTTGGCGATCTAACATGCCAATTGGACAGACAGAGCTGAAATAACGGGTTACTGACTTCAATTTGTGAAGCTCTTTGTCTTCAATAAATCATCAAAATTGTATGAGATTATAATCATACGTCCGTCTGTACATGTACGTCACGTCTATCCATTTCCGTCGCATCCGGAAAGTTCCTTCATGGTGCGTCGTTCTTTTCCCTTACAGTAACTACATGAGTACTGCATGAATCAATTTTATCTGCTTATGTGGAATAGTGCAACACTGCTCCTACCCATATTCGAAGGATAACAAATTAGTGTTTCCTTCATTCTCCTTCCCTCTGGCCTCTCGTGCTACTTCCAGTGGTGTAATGGAGTCACTTTGGTATTTTGAAAATGTATGCCGTAAAATGATGACGTATAAGGAATTCATAGGGCAAAAATGTCAAAGTCAACTGGTGTGTGTTATATCTTAATTATTTCACAGTGCATATGAAAACAATCGTACATACATAAAAAAAATGATGACAAGAATTGTGACCTTCTTTGATTTCACCTTGTATGTTGTGTAGTTAGTAGAGGCGAGAATTAAAGACTTTAATGGAGAGAGAATTTAATAAAATTAATATGTCACTAGATAAAATTGCATAATTATTCATAAGATACGTAAGTTTCTCTGAAAAAAAATGTGCACAGTCTGATATGTAACGACAAGAAGAGCGACCTGCTAATCTTACCTTGTCGGGCATTTGCCAAGAAAAATATGATAATCACCAATAAGTAGTCACATAAATATAATAGCATAAGTGGTCATAAAATGTGTAAATTCAGCTGGAAAAATATGCACGGTCTGATGTGTAACGACAAGAAGAGCGACCTGCTAACCTTACCTTGCCGGGTAATCATCAGTAATTAGTAATGTGAATATAATTGCATAAGTGACCATAAAAATTAGTAAATGGCATCATAGCATGTTAAATCATAAAGTGTCTTCATTCAATAAAGGGTTTAATATTGGAGACATGGTGGTTGCCTTTACTTTTTCTGGTTCTCAGAGTTTCGACGTGTACTACATTGGGGTGAGGAATGCTGCGAATCCGATATGGGCCTGCGTATAGAAGTTCAAATTTACTGCACTTACCTTTTATTCTGCTGGATAAATAGTGTGTACGTACTAATATCTTCTGTCCAATGTGAAAGTCACGGAGTATACAAACTTGTTTTTGCTGTCTTCTCCGGCGTTCTGCGGCGCGTTTGATGTTGTTCAGCGCAATGTTAATTATTTCATGGTGTCGTAGTCGACGAGATGTAGGAAAGTTTACTAATTCTGTAATTTTGTTAGGTGGTTCAACATTTTTCAGTATAACAGACGGAGATAGCATAGTGGATTCAATTGGAATGGAATTAATTACATCTTGGAATGAGAATATGTGTGTGTCCCAATCAATATGTCTTTTGTGGCAGTATATTCTACACAGTTTACCAATTTCTTTCATTAATCGTTCACAGGGGTTCGAAGAAGCATGGTACCTGAATATATAGATCGGAGAAATGTTTCTAGTTCGTAACATACGTGTCCATATAGCAGAACGAAATTGTGGTCCATTGTCAGAAATTACTTTCAACACATGCCCTACATGAAATAGAAAATGTTTTACAAATGCTTTCGAATCAGTTTCAGCAGTAGCTTTGCGTAACGGAGTGAAAGTAACAAATTTTGAAGTGAGTTCAACAGCGACAAAGATGTAGCAAAAACCTCTATTAGTTCTGGGAATCGGACCAAAAATGTCTACAGCGGCCATATGTCTTAATTTAACAGGTACAATGGGATATAATGGAGGAATATGTGAAGTTGTGTCTGACTTAGCTTTCTGGCAAATTTTACATGACGCTAAAACTCGTCGTATACGTTTTTCCATGTTGGTAAAATAACAGTTCTGTCTCAGTATAAGAAAACATTTTCTGGCTCCGTAATGTGCATAGCTTAAATGAGTATACCAGATTAATTTGTTAACAAGCTCGTCAGGAATGCATAATAACCAATTGTTGCTGTCAGGATGAGAGCGGCGAAACAGAATGTCATTGCATACAGTGTAATGGTTTCTAATCGTAACATTATTCTTATCTTGCCAAAGCTGTTTAATTTCTTTCCACACGTTGTCTTTATTTTGTGCTATGTCCTGTAATGACGACGAAATAAAATTTTCAAATGCAACTTGTTGAAGTACATAACGCTAAAATTTGCTTTGCAGAAGTGGGTTGCGACGTCTTGCTGATTGTTGCTGAGAGAACGAGATAGTGCGTCTGCTACAATATTTTGTGTGCCGGGAATGTGAACAATTGTGAAATTAAATTCCTGTAAATAAAGTTTCCATCTACTTAGTCTGTCGTGTGTAAATTTAGCTGAAAGTAAAAATTGTATCGCTCTATGGTCTGTGTAAACTATAGTGTGTCTCCCATAAAGAAAATGCCGAAATCTCGTAAATGCCCAAACAACACATAATGTTTCAAGTTCAGTAACGGAATAATTTCGTTCAGCAGGTGACTGAATGCGACTTGCAAATGCGATGTTTTTAATTATTGTAGAACCATCTTCTTCAATTTCCTGAAAAATATGTACGCCTAAAGCGGTGCTAGAACTGTCGGTGGCAATGGAAAAATTTCTGGTAAGATCTGGGTGCGATAAAAGTGGTGCATTCAACAAGGCGTGTTTCAAGTTCATAAATTCAGAATGTGCTTGCTTATCCCAGGACCAAATAGTGTTTTTACCTGTCAATCGGCATAATCCAGGTGTGTCTAAAGCAGAGTGATGAATAAATTTACGAAAAAGTTAATTAATCCCAAAAAGCTGCGTAGTTGTTTTTTCGTTGTAGGAACAGTAATGTCACGTAGAGCTTGAAGTTTTTCCGGATCAGGCGCAATGCCTTCTGCTGAAATTACGTGTCCAAGAAATTTTATAGAAGTTTTGCCAAAGTGCGATTTACTAAGATTAACTGTGAGTCCTTGTGTACGAAAAGTTTGTAACAGTCGTTCAACAATCATATTGTGTTCAGACCAGTTAGCTTCTGCACTAAGAATGTCGTCTACGTACGTTGTGATTCTGTCTTTCATGCAAACGTGTGTCGGATGGCGTCAAAATTAATAACATTTTCGTGAACAAGATTCTGCGTGTCAAAATTATTGCTTACGTTACTGGAATATGCAACCTGTACCGTATCTGGTCAAATTCTATCGTACGTGCTGTTATTTACGGGAGGATGCTGTGGCATATCCACTATTTGAATTGTTCTGTTATTTCTTCCTGACGTATTACGCTATGGATGATACCTATTGTCTGGTTCATTCATGATAACATGTTGTTGCTGATGTTCTTGCTGCTGAAAAGACCGACTGTTATCAAATGTACGCTGAAAATTGTGCTCATTATTTTTACGTCTGTCATGATAGTCACTTCTATACGGTGCATTGCGATAGGAATTGAAATACAGTGTTTTCTATATGTAGTTATTTCTTTGCTGCCGTGCGTTACTATTTGTTGTACCAGGGACTATACGTGCACGCGGCGAAACATTAAAGTTAGGTTGACCTTGTGCATTACATTGTTGGTTAGGTATGCTAACCGGCTGATTTTCGTGCTGTTGTGGTGGCAAACGTCTATTGTTACTACAATGTGGTTGCGACTGCTGATAATTTTGAAGATTGCTGAAAATGCTATACATACTGATGATTACAATTTTATCTGATATTAAAGTTCTCGTAGTTGTCATTTCTGGAGCGTATTATGAAAAAATTTCACTTTCGGTATAAATTTGTCTTATCGGGTTTTTTACTACTCATTGTTCTTAATCCTAGACAGGGCAATAGTTAAAGAGCTGTTTTGATAGATGTAAAGGATAGTAGAAGAGAAGGCAGCAGTGCAGAAAACTAAAGATGAAACAGCACAACTACAGCTCGGGGCCCTATGCACGCTACGGCACATATTCATTAAAGCGTAATGAATCCCCTGAGGTCAATTACGCGCTGCAAATAAATTTTAGCTTTTGCGTTGCAGGCAATACCGGTAAAAATTCACAAACAAATTGCTGTATCCATGCTAATTCCAGTTTCTGCATTATAGGTAATGCTGATGAAAATACAGTAGCAAATTGTCGTATCCAGTTCAAAGCTAGTTTCTGCATTACAGATAATAGCGGTGAAAGTACAAAAATAAATTGTCGTATACAGTTCAAATCGTGTATCTGTGCTCTGTCATTATTAAGTTCCTTAGATTCTATTACAGATAAAAATTGCTCGTAATCTACGTTCTCGTCACTGAATTTAAGAACACGTTCAGGTTTGTGTGAGAATCTGTTTGTCTGTGTCATTTTGGATTTCAAGTTGCGTAGCTTTTTAGATTTTAAGTCGCGTAGTCTCTGTAGATTACCCAAATTATACGCGCTGCGTGACTCTGGCAAAAGTTCGCAAAGTGGCGTCTGCTGTAATGTGTTGAACGCTGAAACTTTTTTTATCTCAGTTACCTCTTGCTGTAAACTTGACAATTTTCTACGTAATGTGTTATTAGACGAATCGATATCATTGATTGTCTGTTGTAGATTTTGAAATTCAGGTGTTTGATTAAATGAAACCGGTGAGGTATCGTCTGATTTGCTGTCATTATTACTTTCAATAACGTCAATACGACTGGCCAATTCATCATATTTTTCAGTCAGTATTTTTACCCGATCATCGGTTTTAGTGTCAGAGGCATTAATCTGTTTTTGCATTTTACGTGTGGTTTCGTTCAGTTTTTTAACATCAGCTTTGACGACATCGGAATCCCGTGTTAGTTCTAATTGTTCGAGTCCATCGGTCACTGTTTGAAAATCTACTGAGTGTGTATCTGTTTTTGATTTAAGGTCAGAAATCTCATCACGTAATTCGGTGTTCAACTGTTCGATGGTATTAATTTTGTCCGATACTGTAGCAATATTGTTGTCTACATATGTTTGTGCCTTCGCAAACATTTTACGTTTGTCTTCTTGTCTCTGAGCAGTGATTGTTTCCATGACTCGACGTTTTACTTTATTTTGATCCTGAACAAATTTGCGGAAACGTGTATCATTGTTTTGTAGGTGAAGATTAAAACGTTCGTCAATTTGAGTGTTCTGTTAGTCGAATTTCGCGTCAATCTTTTCATCCATTGTGCACGAAAGTTCTGCTGTCATTGCTTTAAACTCGTCGCGTAATTGTGTAGCTTTTTCAGAGCATTGTTTACCGACTGCATTAATTTCGTCTCGAAGTGTTTCTGTTGTAGCTGTTTGCATATCCCTTAATTCTTGCGCCACAGATTTAATTTCTTCGCTACGTTTCCTAGCACTCGCCTCAATTTCCTCGCGTAATTGTTCCTTAGTATCTTGACATTGTGCGGCAACGGCTCTAATCTGTTCACTAAGCTGTCTGGAATTGTTGTCTAATTTTTCATTCTGTTGTCTGACCTGTTCACTAAGTTGTTTAAGATGTTCACTCTGTTGTTTCGAATTCTCATTATTATTGTCTAGTTTTTTATTCTGTTGTTTGAGATCTTCACCAAGTTTGTCTTGTTTTTCATTAAGTTGTTTATTCATTTGTAGCAACAATGCCATAATTGGATCCGACACAAAATTATCATTTCCATTCTCTGTGCTGTTTGATGGTGTACCTACAATTGTCACGTTTTGTGTATCCATTTGGATATTCTGTGATTCCTGAAAATGTCTGCTATTCGGATGTGGACTGCTAGTCATTACCTCGGAATTAAATGAATCCGACGCATTCCGATTACACTGTTCGTTTCCATTAGACGAATTTGTCTGTTCATTATTTAAGTTTTGCAAACCGGTTGTGTTGAGCTGGGCAGCGCTCATTGCAACAGAACGCCCCGCGTCATCAATCGTCGTCAAATTAACAGAGGATACAATTGAATTCGTCAGTTCATCACTAAGATAAAAATCATCATTAGTGGTTGGAACGCACTGATTGTCAGTGAACGCAGGATTGTCATCTTACACTGCGTGTCACAAGTACTATCGGTGAAGTTGTTTAAGTCGGTAATTTCATTCACTACGCCTCGCGATGTACTATTAATAGTTTTTCGCGGCATTTTAACACAATTCACAATTATTTACAAATGAAACAAAGACAATGCAAAATTCAACAAATACAAGCACAACAAAGAGCAACGAATTGCCGATGACCTGAAGAAAGAAAGTCACAAAATTAGTAAAAGCGTTGCGCAAAAAAAAGCTAATTATATTTTAGTAAATAAGAGCAGATATCTAACTACTTTTCAGAAGATTCTCAACGAAATACGATCCTGGTCCGGATGTCGCCAAGTGTAACCTCCCCACAAAATTTTGAAAGGACAATAATTAATGTTAATGGGAATAGAGCCAAGTGTAACCTTCCCACAAAAATGAAAGAAAATAATTAATTAAATGTTAATGGTCATCGTGCTAAACGTAACCTCCCAGCAGAAATAAAAGAAAAGTCTATGATAATGAAAACGAGCCAAATGTTTGCTCCCCACAAAAATTATAGAATAATAATGACCCAAATGTCAACTCGACACAAAAATTAAGAAATGAAGATTGATCATTAAACCCACAATAATAGGGCAGCATCGCTGACCTTAGGCCCTGTGCAATAATTAATCTGCTAAATTGATTCTGGGAGAAAAGCATAGGAAATATTGTTTCAATTGGAATGATTCTTTTCTTAAAAAAGACTGCTTTGAAAATAAAATTATTATTGGGGCATTTCTTGAACAAATTAATTACAATTAACAGATGTTATTGGCTGAGCGCAATGCTGCTTCATTACCTTATTTAACAATATACCTCGTCCCGAACCGTGACCAGAGACCCACGTCGACGCCCGCCGACTCCTCACACACGACTTCTGACTCGCAACTGAACTAGATGCTCTCGCGACTCGCTACGTACTACTACTGCACTCTCGCGCGGTCAAGGGCAGACTAGCAACGATAAATAACTCTCTGGTCAGAGATTCTGTCATGCCTCGCCATCGCTGGTACTGAATACATACGCGTTTCAACCCTAATATAACTATAAATGTTCTATAATCTGCAGATAGTGATAGCAAGCCTGGGACTGCTAGACAGATTACACATAATTCAAACAATTTTTTGGAAGATGATAATAACGAACTTACTGCTGACATTTCGGCGCTATAAACTTCTGAAAAATACCCAAAGATACAGAAAAATCCAAGCATTTGGGAAAATCAAGGTGCTGCGTTTCATAATGAAACAGATATTGGTACATCTGGAAACGTTGTTATTGGCCTCATAAGAGAAATTCCAATGGACCAGGACTACATGATCTGTTCTGACAGTTATTATACCTCTACATATTTAGCTGTATGGCGGCTCAAGATAGCGATCAATGTGTACGAACGATCCAAAGGAGCAGGACCCCTATCAGCAAATTTTAGTATGGATAAGAGCTGAAGAAAGCGGTAAATGAATATTTGAGGAATACATCATTACTTTTCAGAGTATTGAAGGGCGATCGGTTATAATTGTTAAAAACCATTCAAAAGCCAAATTCACACAAATAATTCTTTATATAAGACAACTGGTTTCAATAGTCATTGCTGTAATCTTCAAGTTTTTAACATCTTTTTGTCGTAAAACATTTTCATTTTATGCTGAACGTCCCGCATAAGATTTTAAGTGGATAAACGCAGCACATTATAAACATTTGCCATCACTGAAATACACTCCTGGAAATGGAAAAAAGAACACATTGACACCGGTGTGTCAGACCCACCATACTTGCTCCGGACACTGCGAGAGGGCTGTACAAGCAATGATCACACGCACGGCACAGCGGACACACCAGGAACCGCGGTGTTGGCCGTCGAATGGCGCTAGCTGCGCAGCATTTGTGCACCGCCGCCGTCAGTGTCAGCCAGTTTGCCGTGGCATACGGAGCTCCATCGCAGTCTTTAACACTGGTAGCATGCCGCGACAGCGTGGACGTGAACCGTATGTGCAGTTGACGGACTTTGAGCGAGGGCGTATAGTGGGCATGCGGGAGGCCGGGTGGACGTACCGCCGAATTACTCAACACGTGGGGCGTGAGGTCTCCACAGTGCATCGATGTTGTCGCCAGTGGTCGGCGGAAGGTGCACGGATGCACGCCAAGACCGTAGGATCCTACGCAGTGCCGTAGGGGACCGCACCGCCACTTCCCAGCAAATTAGGGACACTGTTGCTCCTGGGGTATCGGCGAGGACCATTCGCAACCGTCTCCATGAAGCTGGGCTACGGTCCCGCACACAGTTAGGCCGTCTTCCGCTCACGCCCCAACATCGTGCAGCCCGCCTCCAGTGGTGTCGCGACAGGCGTGAATGGAGGGACGAATGGAGACGTGTCGTCTTCAGCGATGAGAATCGCTTCTGCCTTGGTGCCAATGATGGTCGTATGCGTGTTTGGCGGCGTGCAGGTGAGCGCCACAATCAGGACTGCATACGACCGAGGCACACAGGGCCAAACCCGGCATCATGGTGTGGGGAGCGATCTCCTACACTGGCCGTACACCACTGGTGATCGTCGAGGGGACACTGAATAGTGCACGGTACATCCAAACCGTCATCGAACCCATCGTTCTACCATTCCTAGACCGGCAAGGGAACTTGCTGTTCCAACAGGACAATGCACGTCCGCATGTATCCCGTGCCACCCAACGTGCTCTAGAAGGTGTAAGTCAACTACCCTGGCCAGCAAGATCTCCGGATCTGTCCCCCATTGAGCATGTTTGGGACTGGATGAAGCGTCGTCTCACGCGGTCTGCACGTCCAGCACGAACGCTGGTTCAACTGAGGCGCCAGGTGGAAATGGCATGGCAAGCCGTTCCACAGGACTACATCCAGCATCTCTACGATCGTCTCCATGGGAGAATAGCAGCCTGCATTGCTGCGAAAGGTGGATATACACTGTACTAGTGCCGACATTGTGCATGATCTGTTGCCTGTGTCTATGTGCCTGTGGTTCTGTCAGTGTGATCATGTGATGTATCTGACCCCAGGAATGTGTCAATAAAGTTTCCCCTTCCTGGGACAATGAATTCACGGTGTTCTTATTTCAATTTCCAGGAGTGTATTTAAAAACTGATAGCACCTTGTCCAAGTGACCATGTCCATATACATATTGCCCACAGACGCTTGCTACACCATAGAATCGCGGTACACAAAAGCACATCTGTTTACATATCTTGGACACATACTAACCAGTGGTGTTGGGTTGGGTTGTTTTTGGGGGAGGAGACCAGACAGCGAGGTCATCGGTCTCATCGGATTAGGAAGGAAGTCGGCCGTGCCCTTTGAAAGGAACCACCCCGGCATTTGCCTGGAGCGATTTAGGGAAATCGCGGAAAACTTAAATCAGGATGACCGGACGCGGGATTGAACCGTCGTCCTCCCGAATGCGAGTCCAGTGTGCTAACCACTGCTCCACCTCGCTCGGTTATGCTAACCAGTGGATTCGCACTGGTTAATATGTGTCCAACATATGTAAACAGATGTGCTATTGTGCACCATGCTTGTGTAATGTAACAAGTTACTGCGTGCGTGTGGTAGGTTCAAAAAATGGTTCAAATGGCTCTGAGCGCTATGGGACTCAACTGCTGTGGTCATAAGTCCCCTAGAACTTAGAACTACTTAAACCTAACTAACCTAAGGACAGCACACAACACCCAGCCATCACGAGGCAGAGAAAATCCCTGACCCCGCCGGGAATCGAACCGGGGAACCCGGGCGTGGGAAGCGAGAACGCTACCGCACGTGTGGTAGGTCCACTGTTGTTTTCTATCTGCATAAATGATCTTTTGGATAGGGTGGATAGCAATGTGCGGCTGTTTGCTGATGATGCTGTGGTGTAAGGGAAGGTGTAGTCGTTTACATATCTTGGACACATACTAACCAGTGGTGTTGGGTTGGGCTGTTTTTGGGGGAGGAGACCAGACAGCGAGGTCATGACTTGGACAGGATTTGTGATTGGTGTAAAGAATGGCAGCTAACTCTAAATATAGATAAATGTAAATTAACGCAGATGAGTAGGAAAAAGAATCCTGTAATGTTTGAATACTCCATTAGTAGTGTAGCGCTTGACTCAGTCACGTCGATTAAATATTTGGACGTAACATAGAGAGCGATATGAAGTGGGACAGGCATATATTGGCAGTTGTGGGGAAGGCAGATAGTCGTCTTCGGTTCATTGGTAGAATTTTGGGAAGATGTGGTTCATCTGTAAAGGAGACCGCTTATAAAACACTAACACGGCCTATTCTTGAGTATTGCTCGAGCGTTTGGGATCTCTATCTGATCGGATTAAGGGAGGACATAGAAGCAATTCAGAGGCGGGCTGCTAGGTTTGTTACTGGTAGGTTTGTTCATCACAAGAGTGTTACGGAAATGCTTCAGGAACTCGAGTGGGAGTCTCTAGAGGAAAGGAGGCGTTCTTTTCGTGAATCGCTACTGAGGAAATTTAGAGAACCAGCATTTGAGGCTGACTGCAGTACAATTTTACTGCCGCCAACTTACATTTCGCAGAAAGACCACAAAGATAAGATAAGAGAGATTATGGCTCGTACAGAGGCTTATAGGCAGTCATTTTTCCATCGTTCTGTTTGGGAGTGGAACAGGGAGAGAAGATGCTAGTTGTGGTACGAGGTACCCTCCGCCACGCACTGTATGGTGGATTGTGGAGTATGTATGTAGATGTAGATATCCTTTTGAACTAGGTGCTTTAGGTTTTCAAAATACTTTAGCGATTACAAACGTTTATAGCGTGCAGACTTTTATCCACTTGACACCTTGTGCGTAAGTTTCAGCGTAAAATGAACATGTTTTACAAGAAAAAGATGTTAAAGACCTAAATATTTCAGTGATGAGTGTTGAAACCTGTTGTCTTAAGTAAAGAAACTTTTATGCGATCTTGGATTTTGAATGTTTTTAATACATTACTACCGTTGTCAAATTGGAAATTTCGTCTGTTATGTGTGAAGACAACAGCAGTATCTGTTCTATGTCTAATTTTTCAGCGAGATGCCAATATATGAAGTCAAAAGGTTTCACAGAAGAAAAGGGAACAGAGAATGGTACTATTTCCTGCTGTTGTACCTATTTACAACTTATTCATGAGAATTGAAGATTTATTAAATAGCGACTTTGGGATATACCGTATAAAAATTGGATCCGAATGATAGCATTTACGTTTGTTTTTTTCCATATTATTGATATAATTGTAATAAATTTGTGGATGGTCTACAGAAGAGTACTCACTGAAGAAAGAACACCAGAAATGCCAATGAACTAGACGTTCCGGAGGGGAAAAGCGAGGTGTACAATCTAGCAGAGATCCAACAGAGATCAATATGCTTGAATAAAAGGGATCATCGTTACCTTCAAACGAAATAAGATTACCTTCCTTTAATCACTGGTCATTGTTCAATGAGAAGAGTACAACGTGCAAACGCTGTAAGTGCAAACGCTATACTTTTGTCATATGTGAGAAGTGAAAAATAAACCTGCTTTAAATAAAGACAAAAACTACTTTCTTGCATTCTATATGTCGAAAGAAACGCGCTGTCCACCCATTTTCGATAGTACCATTAATTATATCTTAACAATTGTTTATTCGGTGTTTAAAACTGATCTTATACTTAAAAATTTTTTATTAATGGTGTAAATTTCACACGATTGATCACAAGTGCAATGTGTCGCGTATGAGTGAATATGAAAGGTTTCACACAGTTTTAGATAAATGTAAATTGTAATAAATACATTTTTCCCACAATTAAGAATGTATTATTTTCTCCGACATTTTTCCTGACATCCTTCAACAATTGAAGAGTTATATCCATCCAGTAGTTTAGGAGGAGTTGTTGAATACACACATACATACCCTCAAGCGCCAAAAAACTGGTATAGTTGTGCGCATTCAATTACAGAAACGCGTAAGTTGGCATAATACGGCGCTGCAGTCGGCAACGCCTGTATAACACACAAGTGTCTGGCGCAGTTGTTAGATCGGTTACTGCTGGTACAATAGCAGGTTACGAAGATTTATGTGAGTTTGAGCCTGTTGTGATAACGGGCTCACTAGTGATGGGACACAGCATCTCCGAGATAGCAATTAAGTGTGGATTTTTCCGTACGACATTCTCAGGATTGTAAGTGTACCGTGAATACCAGGAATCCGGTAAAACATCAAATCTCTGACGTAGCTGCGGCCAGAAAAAGATCGCGCAAGAATGGGACCAACGACAACTGAAGAGAATCGTTCAGCGTGAAAGAAGTGCACTCAGTCCGCAAATTGCTGTAGATTTCAATGCTGGGCCATCAACAAGTGTCAACTTGCGAACCTCTCAGCGAAACATCATCGATATGGGCTTTCGGAGCCGAAGTCCCACTCGTGTACTCTTGACAACTGCACTACACAAAGCTTTGGCCCGTCAACACCGATATTAGACTGTTGATGACTGGAAATATGTTGCCTGGTCGGACGAGTCTCGTTTCAAATTGTATCGAGCGGATGAACGTGTACGGACCATGCATGTCAGCAGGGGACTGTTCAAGCTGGTGGAGGCTCTGTAATGGTGTGGGGCGTGTGCATCTGGTGTGATATGGGACTCCTGATACGTCTAGACACGACTCTGACACGTGACATGTACGCAGGCATCCTGTCTGAACAACTGCAACCGTTCACGTTCTTGTGCATTCCGACCGGCTCGGGCAATTCCAGTAGGACAATGCGACACCCCAGACGTCCAACATCGCTACAGAATGGCTCTAGGAACACGTTTCTGAGTTTAAACACTTCCGCTGGCCACCAAACTCCCCAGACATGAACATTATTGAGCATATCTGGGATACCTTACAACATGCTGTTCGGAAGAGGTTTCCATCCCGTCGTACTCCTACGGATTTATGGACAGCCCTGCAGGATACATGGTGTCTGTTCCCTTCAGCACTGCTTCAGACGTTAGTCGAGCCCATGCCACGTCATGTTGCGGCACTTGTGCATGGTCGCGAGAGCCCTACACGATATTACGCAGATGTACCAGTTCCTTTAGCTCCTCAATGTACAGTCGTGCTCAAAAGTATCCGAACGACCTGAATTGCATTTCGCCTGATTCGCATACAACCCTCATAACGCAGCCCGTATCTCGTGGTCGTGCGGTAGCGTTCTCGCTTCCCACACCCGGGTTCCCGGATTAGATTCCCGGCGGGGTCAGGGATTTTCTCTGCCTCGTGATGGCTGGGTGTTGTGTGCTGTCCTTAGGTTAGTTAGGTTTAAGTAGTTCTAAGTTCTAGGGGACTGATGACCATAGATGTTAAGTCCCATAGTGCTCAGAGCCATTTTGAACCTCATAACGCAGCTGTCTAGCCGGTCCTCTAATCGCTCCTTGGTACAGTCGTTTGACTATTGAAAATGGTTCCAACAAATCACCACTAGAAAACACAGCTCAGTATCGCAATAACTCAAGATGTAAAGTAATACCACGATACTACGAATGTCAGGGAACACCTTATCACAGATGAGACTGTCCTGAAGGCTTGTAAGCTCACATTTATTACAATAAATGACATACCAGAAATGTTACCACTCTCATTATTACGTCAGATAGGTAATGCACGTAGTAAGTTCGTCGTATTCATGATTTCCTCTTCAAAGTAACCTACCGTACTTATTATTTAACACAAAATGGCATAAAAATTAAGTTTTTCACGAGCTGCTAGTTGAGGATATGTATGAACTTCAAATGACACGACGAAACGTCTTGTTCTGCATATGGATTCAAACCCAGGTCATGCAGACAAAGCAAAGATTTCGTGACTGACGGAAACTAACAGTCATTCCTGACGAGGCATACAGAGAATGATATACCTCGATTTTAGACGGTATCAGTAAGGAAATGTCAAATTTAAAATACATAATGTAAACATTTTTAACGTACGCGAATTCCTACCCAGCATCTATTGTCCCTTTTAACGAACTGCGAGAGATGTTAAATATTGCTTCTTCACAAGTCACTTACTTGAAATGCCGTGAGGTAAAGTTTTGTGTTGGACAGGGATTCGAACCCAGAACCTAATCGGATTTGTTACCGAAGCACAATCAACTGTGACGTATCGGATTTTCTCGGCAGTAGCAAGATGTTTTAACTGAAATGACGAGACGAAACATTGATTTTTTCCTCCACAGAACTCCAACCCGGCACCTATCGCTGTTATGTTCCAGAGAAAACGAACGTTAAATATGGGTTTGTTACACCAGCAGCGACATGTGAGCATGATTGAACTAGAAGTAATATGACGAAGAGTTCAGTGCTGACTGGTAACCGAAACCCACAGATATCGTGGTTGACTACACACAAAGAGACGTCAGCTACCGAATTTTTCTCTACCAGCAGCTCGGAATAACATCCTTGAACTTAACAGTGATCTCTGAAATAGTTCTGTGTCTCACTGAGAGTCAAAAACGTCAGATATCGTTAGTGTTGACAACGAATGAAAATACATTAAAAATCAAAATTATTATCCAACAACAGATAGATGTTCTCATCCTAGAGCTTGAAAACACATAATGAAAGCTTTAGTGCCGGGCCAGGAGTCGAACCCATTCACGCGCAATATGCGGAAATGAGGAATCCGCAGTTTTGAACAAACAACAAATTGTATTCGAGCTGTTTTGTCACAAAAGGATCAAATTCCGCGTTAAGGGCGGTCTGAGTTGCATTCCCAGTCCAGAACCAATTTTATCGATACACAGAAGCTCAAATAAAAGATGGAATAAGTGTCCTGAGACCCTACATAGCGTTTGTTTCGTCACTAGAAATAAATAACTAGTATAATAGTATTTATTGGCGATAGAGTTTCTACATGTCACCACTCCTGACTTTATTGTGGTTCAACCTAATGACTACTTGGTAGAGAAGGAATATCATGTTTAATGTGAATTTCAGACCACAATGCCATTATACCTTCTTCACTTGGCATAGCCAGAAGAGAATTGAATCTGTCTCTCCCTATCAATTATCATCAGCGGATGTTGGAATCGAACCCAGACTATGAGCATACGAATGTATCAGCAAACCAACAGACCACCAAACCCTCTTCTCTGTAACTTGTTTTTCTATTCTAACACCGTTGCGCCACGCTGGATTAGAATTCTGACACACCGGCTCCCTATAGTGATTTGCAGCATGTTCAGTACATTCATTTACTTGGTTGACTGAACCGCCATCAGCTAGCTGCCTCTGCTACCCAGTGCATACATTCGACTCTATTTTGTAATCACCGAAGTAAAAGCACGTAACTGCCACCTACACAGAACTGCCGAGAGTGTAGGATGCAGAAATTCGAATATGAAGTGTTCCTTCGCATTTGAGCTACTCTATTGCGCTACCTGTTTGTTGAAAACGTCATGCATTGCAAAAGAAAATCTGTAACTGTCTGTCTCTCAGAAGTCTACATCCGGCCATATGCATAATCTCACAATACTGTGCAATGCGGAAGTTCTGGAGGACTTGTCCTTGACTTCTGGAGGTGCAGTAGCTACGGTTCAGCTAGTAGTGTAATGGTAAGTGTAGTGCACCGTGGATAAAACGTGGCGAGTTCAAATACATGCCCCGCTGTCTTTTTTTTAACGAAATTCTGCTGTCTGCTGAAGCTATCAACCTAATGGAACTTTGAACATAATTCCCTTCACTTCTCAACCCAAAATAGTCGCATGTGGAAAAAGGTCAACTATTGCGACATTTTGTTCTTTTCAGGTTTAATAGACGGCCAGGCAGCAGATGCATCTCGAAACTATTGTATTATGTATGGGGAGAGCGAATCGTGCCAAAATAGGTCAGAAAAGTATTTTCGACATTAGCTGTCATGTGGTAGCGGAATTTTATTCTTTTTCAAACCTTGTTTGACAGCTTTAACTCAGAACAAGTTTTCTACATGCATGTAATCAGTAAACTGGATGTGCACTGTCAGACTGTTATAAATAACATCAGACAATTCGCATATATCAGTGATAATTAATTTCTCTCTCACGTTTACTATTCTTTAAACAACACTAAAAGAAACCCTACGAAAATAGTGCACTGTATTTTAAGAAATGAAATAAAACTACCCCCAATGACCTCACGACGAAAGTCTGTTTTAATAAAGCTGAGTATTTGTACAGAAGCATGCCTCTATCGGACCGAATTAGTAAAATACTACTCACTTAGATTTTGGTGGGCGCGGACCGCAGAGGGAACACCTAGAACCGCAGCGGACGGAAAACGGAGCAGCAAGGCTCCAGCAGGTCACAGGGAATGGGCGCGGACCACAGAGGAAGCGCCTGCAGCCGTTGGTGGAGGGGGAAGGCCATAGGCATAAATACTGGACCAGGTCCACTCGAGGAGCAGTCTCAGGTCGCACCTGATGAAGGTCTCGAGCTACGTGACCGAAATATCGTGCAAGTACGACGCTGATATCCGGCAGAACACCCGACAACCCAAGATGTCATTAGATCGCCGGGAAAGCCTGAAGAGTTACACTTAGATTTCAATTAGGTCTGATCTTAATTGGTTTGCTGTATCATACTCCATAGGTGTCCAAATGTAGCATTTCATTAATAAAGTTATTTATTCCTAGAAACCCACAATTTGCTTGTCAGCAACGAAAAAAGGCATTACCTGTCGTGTAGCATTGTAAGTTTTTCACCATTACGCTATAGGGTGAAAATATTTTCTTGAGTTTTGCTTATCGATTTTTGATCTGACTGCTTGTAGCTCTTTCACAGAAGGGATAAAAACGTCACAGTCAGCGACACTGGAACCGCAAACCAAAACAGACACTTCTCTGCAGGTGAGGATGCTAACCACAGAGCTAGCGAAGAGTTTCGTGTGTGGGACTTCTACGACGAGGCCAATACTGGCTAGAACTCTTAAATCTCTATGTAAAGGACACGATTAGTTGCAATTTCCACGTGCAACGACTTTCCTGGGCGGACAACCGTAAATTTACAATCTTATGTTACATCTCAAGCGATAATAACTCAGTTTATTCAATGGAAATTACAGGAAAAATCAAGTGAACTTTGAGGCTTAATTCCGTGCACACCAGGAAGTAACTCGTCTATCACAGAGTTGCCAAACATATCTTGCCTTGTTGCCAAATCTCAGTTACAGAATCAGCAGGAAGAAGACGAACCGATGTGTTCCTTCAGAGGCCAGGGAAGTGACCATAGCTGGCATCTCAAAGACGCGGCTGGCACGGCCCGTAATACGTAATACGTCGGATTCGCATTTCTGTAACTATGTTTAGCGACTGGAGTATAGTTACCAATAATACGCACAATTGACTGTAAACTAAGCATGATAAATCAGTAAATCTTATAGTTGTTTTTATATTCCTTTCGTAAGTGTACTCAAAACTAAGAAATTCATTCATGGACGTTTTCCTGCCTGGTCGATAGTCGAGCACAACAAACAAATAGAAATAAAAAACAATGTTTGTGTGTGTGTGTGTGCGTGTGTGTGTGAGAGAGAGAGAGAGAGAGAGAAATATAAAAAAGAATGAGATAGAGAGTTAATAATTGTTGTAGAGAAATTGCATCATTGTATGTAAAGAAATATTTCATTAAAATGACACGTTCCACAACATTACGAAATGGAGTATTCATGATGTATGGAATAAATATTAATCGAATCAAATCTAATCTAATCATATTGCTCACTAGCCATGAAGAGTCATGAATTACCGAAATTTTCGCCAATATCAGTAACCAAATCTAATCTTGAAAATAAAAGACCACAGTTTTTGTAATAAACTGGGACTCCTATCAAGATCCTTTCGTCTCTGTTAACTAACCACGAAAGATATCTGATATACTTCCATTCTGAAGTAACAAAATGTGCATGCATTTAAAGATGAAGTGCATGACTACTAACTAAGTAAAATCAAATGTTATGTGTCGGTTTTTCTTACTAGCTGCTAGGTGTTTGAATCTAAAATAAGGATACAAATTTTTGCGCCTGAGCTACAATCGAACAGCATACCTACCGTCCGTCTTTATCATCCAAGAATATAGATTAAGTATCAATGGGTTACACACCAACAGTAAGATGTGTGCGTGTTTGACCAGAAATATCGACACCTATTGCGAATGTTGGCAACACACGAACATGCATTATAAATGCATGTTAATTTTTACTAGCAGGCCGCTGTGCACGTGATAGGGCTTGAAATGAAATTATGAGTATATTTGTACTGGATCAGTATTTGGACCCACATACTTACCGTTGGAGGAGACCTAGAGAAAATTGCAGTCTTGGGAAAACGAACGAAGTGACTGAACTATACTGTTCCTAGAGATTCACAACCTCTTGAGAGGAGATACGAATTCAAATCACAGTCCAGCACCAAATTTTTCAACGTCTGTAGCTCAAGCAAGTACAAGTAAAATAAGAGCCCTATCGGTTCATCAAATAAAATAAAACTTTCTAATGTAAGTAAGTTTACTCGCGACAGTATTTCTGTTTACCATGACTTCCGCCTAAGTCATACCCCAACGTAAACCGGCTGTGAACAGTTGGCAATGAAGGAACGTGATGTTTAATACGGATTCTGAATTATAACGTCTTTCTCTTGAGGTTACCAGAGGTAAAGTAAATCCGTTTGTGCCTCTTAAAAGTAAATGCCTGAACCCACGCATTGCAACTGTGATAGTGCGTTCCACCAGACCATTGTGTCCACATTTCCCAGCCCCAGGAGTGTGCTGTAACGGATCATATGCTTAGCTTACAAAATTAGTCACGGTGGAAAACATGAGAGTCTATTAAATTGTTAAGTAGAAGCAAGCTTCTGACGCAGATATTATGCTATTCTCATGTCAGCAGGATGTAAAGACTCTTCTAGGCATCATAGCCTCGATGTGAAGCCATTTTGAAATTTTCACTAATTCAGTAAATTTCTTAGTGCGTGAAAATCCATTGTGAACTGTGAAGTTACCGGATAATTCGACTATTACCGTCATTATTACTATCGTTTTCTTCATACCGCTGCTGGAACATATGTGCTTGAACATCATTTAATGACTTTTGGTCATTATAGAAGTAGTTTCCCAAGAACAGGTTTTTTTACCTGTCTACGGAATTCTTTTCATGTTAATATCAAACACCAGCAATTTCTCATAGATTACTTTGAAACTGAAGTAACTGATGAATACGTCACTTGATAACGGAAACGCGCTGTCTTTCTTCATTTATTTGCGCCTATAAATGGCTGTCGAATACTGCCAAATCAAAAGCCAAGGGATCTTACTGCTTTCCGATATATGTCGCTGTCAGTTCTTCCATATGATTTGGTCGACGTGACCTGTTTCAAGTTGTGTATAACAGAGAATGTTTTATAAAATCAATTGTTTTCCTTTGCAATAAACAGAAAGATTTTAATTCTAAGCCATCCAAGTTCAAAATTTTCGGAATCTTAGTTCAAATTTAATATTCGCTTCTTTAATGTGGGAAAGTATTTCATAGTTGCAAAACCCACATCCGAACCATTGATCTTACATCTAGTCGCTGACCATAAATTCTAGCTCAGAGTGACAACAGTTTAAGTAACCTAATGTAGCGTGACTGTTTGCCAGTGCTCTTTCTCACCGGAAAATACGCAATTACCCCATTGGGCTCCATAAGTTCACTGCAACAGTAATTTCTGTGCGTATGCAATGCATACGGGTTGTAGAATTTAGTGGTGCTCTCTCTTCCACTTCTGTATACAATATGCCTGATCTAAACGGGCCCTTTATCATTACAGGCCCTGGGCAGTGCAACATCATACTGACAAGAGTAATGTGCTTATACTGACAATCTGACTGTTCGTTTTACCTGATTTTGTAATCATTTAAATAAAACAACATGACCTTCCAGTGGGCGACATTCTGTCCCCCATTTCCTTCTGTGATATTTGTTAGTAATTTTTTTGCTTTCCATCCAGCGAAATGCGGCAGAGTACGGCTGGTAAACGATCCACAAAACACGATTTAGTGCCGTTAAGATGATTTCTTGGAACATTGTCGTAGCTGAAGGAATGTAGTTTCTTCTTAAATCGTCCGATGCAGCAACGTTCACAGATATCTCAAATAGGAAAAGCTCTTTATCCAGATACGAAGGTTGTAAAACAAACTTCCAATAGTTTGTGTCAGGTTGACCTTTTCGTCTGATAGCACTGTGTAAGAATTTTGTCTAAGATGTATCACAAGTAGTGTTCCTGTGGCAGTGGGAATCATTGGTTGAAAACGAGTTTAACACCAGTGGGTACAGTACTGCTAAATATTCAAAAGGCTGAGTTCATTCACAAACTGATGCGTATTTATAATATTGAACCTAGACTGTGTATCCTTGTCTTCCTTGAGTGGGCATTGGAAGGCGTTTACACATATGTATATAATACTATGAATACTTCGAAGGCTGTAGTTAACGTTACTCTCATAAATTAATTTTGTTTTTTTAATTCTTCTGGGTCTTAAGCGTGCAGTATGCGTTGTAGATACAGTCTCTGACCAAAAAACTGACCGCCGAGTCGTTCACGTAAGGTGGACAATACAGTCGTGCTCCCCTCAGATTTCTATGTCCGGCAATATGATCGAGCTGGCAACATTGTAGACTACAGCACTTCCCAGAGGAAGTCTTGACTGCAGTCTGAGTACATCAGTCTTGACTACGACCGTAGAGGTAAAACATGAGATTAGGTAATACGACGTCTGGCAACAGAAAGCACAAGTCAACAAAACTTTTATCGCCCCTTTCCTCTCGGTGCTGAAGCTATGAGTGTAATTCAAGCGAATCTAGAATATATTTCGCTTTCTGTCACATTGGTAGTAATAGTTTGGTTCAACACTATTTTAGCAAGAGATTTCTTGGCTGGCCATCTGACTCTGAACACCGCATGCATCTGAGTTCTCTGGGACCCGTTTGGTGCCTACCGGCGTGGACTGAGGCACTTTCCTGCCTCGCCTTATGCCGACATTGTCTGCTCCACTCCTCACTCTCGACGGTGTAACATGCTTTAATGTTGTTGAGTGGTGACCCATAAAATCTGTCTGATTTTTGTTTCACACTCGATAACAATGGAGGCACAAAAACGTTTTTATTTGATGAGTATTTTATTACACTAGTATGCAATACATCAATGTGACACAGAATTAATTTCATTCTTCCTGATCCAGTGTCCTATAATTAAAGCGTCATATCCTGTTCTTTTACCTTTCACGGATTCTTCAAATAATTTACTTTTGTCATGGATTCGTATGTTTTAGTCAAGGTAGAGAGAGTAAAGGCAATGTAATGTGTTTGGTTTCTTTCTTTGATTCCCTATGATAAATGGATGCAAAACATTGTGTCAATACATTTCAGAACCTACTCTATAGCTACTCAGGCAAATTTCAGGTTTTCAGGTCCTTACATTAATTAATGGAGAAGTGAACGCTGTTCAAAAGTGATACATAAAATATTTGAGTTGACTTGCCTAGACATTTAACGTGGCTTTCGGACCACAGTGCAACTCGGTATTTTTCACATAAACAAACACTGCCTGAGGGGAAATAAGTGTAAAATGGGAGATAAAATTCGTGTAACTGACCAGAGATCGAAGCCGAGACCTTCGTACTCGTAGTCTTGCTATTTATCCCTTTGCCGCCTTATAGCCAACACTGTGGCTTCTGCTTGGCATTAAAATTAAGGATCTCTTGTTTGTGCCTGCGTTGGCACTAGCGCGTCCCTGCACCAAAGTAAAGAGAACTGAATTGAATGCAGTGCCTTCAAGTTGGCATAAGCAGAAAAGGAGAAAAGTTAAAAGACGTAAATGGTCTGCCTTTGATGCTTCCATCTTCATTACCATTATGCGTCTTATTATTTATTTAAATGATTACAAAATCAGGTAAAATGAACAGTGACGTTGTCAGTAAAAGCACATTACTCTTGTCAGTATGATGTTGCACTGCCCAGGGCCTGTAATAATAAAGGGCCCGTTTAGATCAGGCATATTGTATACAGAAGTGGAAGAGAGAGCACCACTAAATTCTACAATCCGTATGCATTGCATACACACAGAAATTACTGATACAGTGTAGTTATGGACCCAATGGGGTAATTGCGTATTTTCCGGTGAGAAAGAGCACTGGCAAACAGTCTTCGCTGCATTAGGTTACTTAAACCGGTGTCACTCTGAGCTAGAATTTATGCTCAGCGACTAGATGTAAGGTCAATGGTTTGGATGCGGGTTTCGCAACTATGAAATACTTTCCCACATTAAAGAAGCGAATATTAAATTTGAACTAAGATTCCGAAAATTTTGAACTTGGATGGCTTAGAATTAAAATCTTTCTGTTTATTGCAAAGGAAAACAATTGATTTTATAAAACATTCTCTGTTATACACAACTTGAAACAGGTCACGTCGGCCAAATCATATGGAAGAACTGACAGCGACATATATCGGAAAGCAGTAAGATCCCTTGGCTTTTGGTTTGGCAGTATTCGACAGGCGCAAATAAAGGAAGAAAGACAGCGCGTTTCCGTTATCAAGTGACGTATTCATCAGTTACTTCAGTTTCAAAGTAATCTATGAGTAATTGCTGGTGTTTGATATTAACATGAAAAGAATTCCGTAGACAGGGAAAAAAACCTGTTCTTGGGAAACTACTTCTATAATGATCAAAAGTCATTAAATGATGTTCAAGCACATATGTTCCAGCAGCGGTATGAAGAAAACGATAGTAATAATGACGGTAATAGTCGAATTATCCGGTAACTTCACAGTTCACAGTGGATTTTCTCGAACTAAGAAATTTACTGAATTAGTGAAAATTTCAAAATGGCTTCACATCGAGGCTGTGATGCCTAGAAGAGTCTTTACATCCCGCTGACATGAGAACAGCATAATATCCGCGTCGGAAGCTTGCTTCTACTTAACCATTTAATAGACTCTCATGTTTTCCACCGTGACTAATTTTGTAAGCTAAGCATATGATCCGTTGCAGGACACTCCTGGGGCTGGGAAATGTGGACACAATGGTCTGGTAGAACGAACTATTACAGGTGCAATGCGTGGGTTCAGGCATTTACTTTTAAGAGGCACAAACGGATTTACTTTACCTCTGGTAACCTCAAGAGAAAGACGTTATAATTCAGAATCCGTATTAAACATCACGTTCCTTCATTGCCAACTGTTCACAGCCGGTTTACGTTGGGGTATGACTTAGGCGGAAGTCATGGTAAACAGAAATACTGTCGCGAGTAAACTTACTTACATTAGAAAGTTTTATTTTATTTGATGAACCGATAGCCATTTGAAGGAATAGGGCTCTTATTTTACTTGTACTGGATTGAGCTACAGACGTTGAAAAATTTGGTGCTGGACTGTGATTTGAATTCGTATCTCCTCTCAAGAGGATGTGAATCTCTAGGAACAGTATAGTTCAGTCACCTCGTTCGTTTTCCCAAGACTGCAATTTTCTCTAGGTCTCGTCCAACGGTAAGTATGTGGGTCTGAATACTGATCCAGTACAAATATACTCATAATTTCATTTCAAGCCCTATCACGTGCACACTGGCCTGCTAGTGAATATTAACATGCATTTTTAATGCCTGTTCGTGTGTTTCCAACATTCGCAATAGGTGTCGATATTTCTGGGCAAACACGCACATATCTTATTGTTGGTGTGTAACCCATTGATACTTAATCTATATTCTTGGATGATAAAAACGGATGGTAGGTGTGCTGTTCGATTGTTGCTCAGTCTCAAAAATTTGTATCCTTGTTTTAGATTCAAACACCTAGCAGCTAGTAAGAAAAACCGACACATAACATTTGATTTTACTTAGTTAGTAGTCATGCACTTCATCTTTAAATGCATGCACATTTTGTTACTTCAGAATGGAAGTATATCAGATATCTTTCGTGGTTAGTTAACAGAGACGAAAGGATCTTGATAGGAGTCCCAGTTTATTACAAAAACTGTGGTCTTTTATTTTCAAGATTAGATTTGGTTACTGATATTGCCGAAAATTTCGGTAATTCATGACTCTTCATGGTTAGTCAACAATATGATTAGATTAGATTTGATGCGATTTATATTTATTCCATACATCTTGAATACGACATTTCGTAATGATGTGCTACGTGTCATTTTAATGAAAGATTTCTTAATATACAATGATGCAATTTCTTTACAACAATTATTAACTCTCCATCTCATTTTTTAATATTTATCTCTCTCTCTCTCTCTCTCTCTCTCTCTCTCTCGCACACAAATACACACACACACACACACACACACACACACACACACAAACATTGTTTTTTATTTCTATTTGTTTGTTGTGCTCGACTATCGACCAGGCAGGAAAACGTCCATGAATGAATTTCTTAGTTTTGAGTACACTTACGAAAGGAATATAAAAACAACTACAAGAGTTACTGATTTATGATGCTTAGTTTACAGTCAATTGTGAGTATTATTGGTAACTATACTCCAGTCGCTAAACATAGTTACAGAAATGCGAATCCGACGTATTACGTATTACGGGCAGTGCCAGCCGCGTCTTTGAGATGCCAGCTATGGTCACTTCCCTGGCCTCTGTAGGAACACATCGGTTCGTCTTCTTCCTGCTGATTCTGTAACTGAGATTTGGCAACAAGGCAAGATATGTTTGGCAACTCTGTGATAGACGAGTTACTTCCTGGTGTGCACGGAATTAAGCCTCAAAGTTCACTTGATTTTTCCTGTAATTTCCATTGAATAAACTGAGTTATTATCGCTTGAGATGTAACATAAGATTGCAAATTTATGGTTGTCCGACCAGGAAAGTCGTTGCACGTGGATATTGCAACTAATCGTGTCCTTTAAATAGCGATTTACGAGTTCTAGTCAGTATTGGCCTCGTCATACGAATCCCACACACAAAACTCTTCGCTAGCTCTGTGGTAGCATCCTGACCTGAAGAAAAGTGTCTGTTTTGGTTCGCGGTTCCAGTCTCGCTGACTGTGACGTTTTTATCCCTTCCGTGAAAGAGCTACATGCAGTCAGATCAAAATACGATAAGCAAAACGCTAGGAAACACTTTCAGCTTATAGTGCAATGGTGAAAAACTTGCAATGCTGCGCAACAGGTAATGCATTTTTCCGTTGCTGACAAGCAAGTTTTGGGTTTCTAGGAGTAAATAACTTTATTAATGAAATGCTACATTTGGATACCTCTTGAGTATGACACAGAATACAAATTAAAAACAGACTTAATCGAAATCTAAGTGAGTAGTATTTTACTATTTCGGTCCGCTAGAGGCACGCTGCTGTACAGATACTCAGCTTTATTAAAACAGACTTTCGTCATAAGGTTATTGTGGGTAGTTTTATATCGTTTCTTATAATACAGTGCTCAATTTTCGTAGGGTTTCTTTAGTGTTGTTTAAACAACAGAAAACATGAGAGAGATATTAATCATCAATGATATATGCGAATTGTCTGATGTTATTTATAACAGTCTGACAATGCCCATGCAGTTTATTGATTACATGCATGTTGAGAAATTGTTCTGTGTTAAAGCTGTCAAACAAGGGTTGAAGAAGAATAAAATGCCACTACCACATGACAGCTAATGTAGAAAATACTTTTCTGACCTATTTTGGCACGATGCGCTCTCCCCATCCATAATACAGTACAATAGTTTCGAGATGCATCTGCTGCCTGGCCGTCTATTAAACCTGAAAAGAACAAAATGTCGCAGTAGTTGACCTTTTTCCACATGCGACTGTTTTGGGTTGAAAAGTGAAGGGAATTATGTTCAAACTTCCATCAGATTGATAACTTCAGCAGACAGGAGAATTGCGTTTTGAAAAATGCAGCAGTGAATGTATTTGAACTAGGGACGTTTTGTCTACGGTGCACTACTCTTACCGTTACACTACTAGCTGAACTGTACCTACAGCACCTCCAGAAGTCAAGAACAATTCCCCCAGAACTTCCGCATTCTACAGTGTTGTGAGATAATGCACATGGCCGGATGTAGACTTCTGAGAGACAGACAGTTACAGCTTTTCTTTTGCACTGCACGACGTTTTCAACAAACAGATAGCGCAACAGAGAAGATCACGTAGAAAGGAACACTTCCTATTTAAATTTCTGCATCCTACACTGTTGGCTGTTCTGTGTAGGTGGTGGTTATGTGATTTTATTTTGGTGATTAAATTCTCTTCTGGCTATGCCAAGTGAAGAAGGTATAATGGCATTGTGGTCTGAAATTCACATTAAACATGATATTCCTTCTCTACCAAGTAGACATTAGGTTGAACCACAATAAAGTCAGGAGTGGCGACATGTAGAAACTCTTATCACCAGTAACCTTTCTTATACTAGTTATTTATTTCTAGTGACGAAACAATCGCTGTGAAGGGTCTCAGGACACTTATTCCATCTTTTATTTGAGCTTCTGTACGTCGATAAAATTGGTTCTGAACTGTAGGCGCCCCGGTGGTCCCGGTCGCCTACAGTGGCCTGTATGGCCGAGCGGTGACCTCTCCAGTTGTCAGGATGCTAGGAAATGGCGTCAGGAACGCCAAAGAAACATTACTAATTCATAAAACTTTATTCCTGCCGAGTACAATGTGGCTTGGTGATATCAACGACCTTCCCCGAGTCCTCGCTGACTCGTAACGATGATACCAGATCCCGGAAGCACCAGTCTTGCTAGCGCAGCGCCGCGTGCTGTGACGTAGCGGAGGAATGCCCTTACTTCGGCCGCGTGTGGCTGGCGGCGCCCGGCTGGGCGGGGGCTGGGCTGCGGACAGCAAGCTGCTACGCGTGGATGGCTCCGGGTTGGAGTCCCGGTGCTGTCGGCACGAGAGGCGTTCTCGTAGTGCGGAGTGTACTCTATCCCACCCCGTCCTCTTCCCTGCTCCTCCTGGTGGCTCGACCGCGGTGGACGGGCGGAACGGGCTGCAGTCTCCCAGCATCGTTGGCTCACCCGGTTGTGACGGCAGATGCACAGGGCCTAGGCCCCGCACGATCTCGACGACGGCTCACTGATGTGGTCAGCATTGGCGGCGAGCGAGTCTGCCGCGATGTCTGCTAATTCTGGGTTGATGATAGACAGCGGCAGCAGAGAGGACCACAGCTGGTACTGTCACCTCACGTCTGCTGCTGGATGGGCCGCCCTTACTGCAACATCTCCTTAATAAAGATTAACATGTCGATCACCGAGCTGAGCGCTACGCAGCGACCCAGTACACCTCTAACTGCAAGTCTAACTGCGGGTGCGAGTCCCTTGTTCCTATCAAAGCTGGCGTATTTAAAGGAAGCACGAGCGACGTCCTGACGTCACGTCGTTTGTAATGACCGCATTCGTTCCACTTATACTGCTGATTCATCTGTCGCACTCGCCCCTTAGGTGTTATTGCGACAGAGCTACGTGTTGTTGCGGCAGGCTTACGCGAAGTTGTGAAAGGCAGTATAGCTGACGCTATACCTCTGTCTTGCACTCTACGAAAGTCTCCGTCTAACACAAACCCGGGTGCTAAGCAATTCTCTCTCGCCTGTTGTGTGTAGCCAGGCCATTGCCCCTGCGTGACGAGATATTCCATACACGTGCAATCTTCTTACAAGGGAACCTCCCCATCGCACCCCCCTCAGATTTAGTTTTAAGTTGGCACAGTGGATAGGCCTTGAAAAACTGAACACAGATCAATCGAGAAAACAGGAAGATGTGTGGAACTATAAAAAAAATAAACAAAATATGGAAACTGAGTAGTCCATGTGTAAGATAGGCAACATCAAGGAAAGTGTGAACTCAGGAGTGCCGTAGTTCCGTAGTTAGCGTGAGCACCTGCGGAGCGATAGGTCCTTGGTTCAACTCTTCCCTTGAGTGAAAAATTTTAATTTTTTTATTTTCAGACAATTATTATCTGTCCGTCCGGCCGTCCGATGCGAGGTAATTGCGCCGTAGTATGGGGACGCTACACCTAAACAAACATCGAAACACGACGTCAGTCGACTACAGCGCACGGAAACCTAAATCGAGCAAGGTAGAGGAATCTTTTTACCCATTCGCCAAGTGTACAAGCTAGGTGGGTCGACAACATATTCCTGTCATGTGACACACATGCCGTCACCTGTATCGTATAGAATATATCAGACGTGTTTTCTTGTGGAAGAATCGGTTGACCCATGACCTTGCGATCAAATGTTTTCGGTTCCCATTGGAGAGGCACGTCCTTTCGTCTACTAATCACACGGTTTTGCGGTGCGGTCCCAAAACACAGACACTAAACTTATTACAGTGAACAGAGACTTTGCGAAAATAAAGAAAGTAAACATTTCACTTGAGGGTAGACTTGAACCAAGGACTTTTCGTCCCGGAGCTGCTCACGCTAACCACGGGACCACGGCGCTCCTGAGTTCATATTACTCTTGATGTTGCCTATGTTGCGCATGGACTACTCAGTTTGTATATTTTGCTTATTTTTTTCATAGTTCCACTCAACTTCTTCCTGTTTTATCGATTGATGTCTGTTCAGTTTTTCAAGGCCTATCCACTGTGCCAACTTATAACTAAATCTGAGGGTGGTGCGGTGGGGAGGTTCCCTTGTTAGCTCTTGCCTAACCTACTGCCTCTGGCTCTCGGCAACGGCAACGAAACTTCGACAATACTCCACGTTTCCAACTCTTTACTATTTCGCGACACTACAGAACTGGGAATGCAACTCAGACAGCCCTTAACGCGAAATTTGATCCCTTTGTGACAATACAGCTCGAATACAATTTTTTGTTTGTTGAAAACTGCAGATTCCTCATCTCCACATATTGCGCGTGAATGAGTTCGAATCCTGGCCCGGCACTAAAGTTTTCATTATGTATTATCAAGTTCTAGGATGAGAACATCTATCTATTGTTGCATAATAATTTTGATTTTTAATGTATTTTCATTCGTTGTCATCACTAACGATATCTGACGTTTTTGAATCTCAGTGAGATACAGAACTATTTGAGATATCACTGTAAGTTCAAGGATGTTATTCCGAGTTGCTGGTGGAGAAAAATTCGGCAGCTGAGGTCTCTTTGTGTGTAGTCAACAACGATATGTGTGGGTTTCGATTACCAGTCAGCACTGATCTCTTCGTCATATTATTTCTAGTTCAAACATGCGCACATGTCGCTGCTGGTGTAACAAACCCATATTTAACGATCGTTTTCTCTCGAACATAACAGCGGTAGGTGGCAAGTTGGAGTCCTGGGGAGGAAAAAATCAATGTTTCGTCTCGTCATTTCAGTTAAAATATCTTGCTACTGCCGAGCAAATCCGACATGTAATTTAAATTTGACATTTCCTTACTGATACTGTCTAAAATCGAGGTATATCACTCTCTGTATGCCTCCTCAGGAATGATTGTTAGTTTCCGTCAGTCACGAAATCTCTGCTTAGTCTGCATGACCTGGGTTTGAATCCATATGCAGAACAAGATGGTTCGTTGTGTCATTTGAAGTTCATACATATCCTCAACTAGCAGCTCGTGAAAAACTTAAATTTTTTATGTCATTTTGTGTTAAATAATAAGTACGGTATGTTACGTTGAAGAGGAAATCATGAATACGACGAACATACTACGTGCATTGCCTATCTGACGTAATAATGAGAGGTATGTCATTTATTGTAATAAATGTGAGCTTACAAGCCTTCAGGACAGTCTTATCTGTGATATATTCGTAGTATCGTGGTATTACTTTGCATCTTGAGTTATTGCGATACTGAGCTGTGTTTTCTAGTGGTGATTTGTTGGAACCATTTTCAATAGTCAAACGATTGTACCAAGGAGCAATTGGAGGACCTGCTAGACAGCTGCGTTATGAGGGTTGTATGCGAATCAGGTGAAATGCAATTCAGGTCGTTCGGATACTTTTGAGCACGACTGTACATGCATACATACATGCAGGCATACATTTTAATAACGTACAGAGGTTTATATTTCATTCAGATCTTAGACCCATTTCCAAGCGACAATTGCCGTCATAAGCCAAGCCGTCAGGCTACCATCCAGTATCACCTCTTGAATGACTGGTGGTGAGACCAGATCTCAGCCTGAGGGCCTGACTTATGGCGGGATTTACTGCTTGAAAACGGGGCTTCAATGCAGAAACTAATAGCAAGAACGAAAGATAAATAAAAGTAGGGCTGTGGAATATATGATTTAAAAAAAAAAGAGTAAAATTCGGCTTTTAAAAGGCTTAACTGCCAACGATAGTGTAAACATAGTTCGTACATACATGTACATTGCCACCTGGGTTTCTCATTTTTCAACTTGTGTACAAGCCTATACTTCTTTTTACCCTGACAGGGAGACGTCACTGGACGTGAGGCCATTTCCTAGGATGGCCTGCGGCTGTGTGTCTGAGAAGGGGCCGTTTAGTCTAAAACCAGATAAATCATCTGGTGTACGATTACGTCCATGGGCGGAACGTACCCAATTTATAGACTATACAGATCCTTCTCAGACGCACAGCCGTAGGCCATCCTAGGAAATGGCCTCACGTTCAGTGAGGTCTTCTATTCAGGGTTGACCAAAGTATAGGTTTGTACGCAAGTTGGAGAAAGAGAGATGGCAGTGCAAATGTCAGTACGATTATTGTTTACATTTTAGATGGCAATCATTGGCGAGGCTCTATTACGTTCTGGACATTTCAGGATGGCGAACAACGTGCGTACCGCTTAAGGCATTGCTCCCTCAAAAAAAAAATATTATTATTTCGCCTAGTGTTTGTTGCTGTACCTGTTTCCCTCTCTTCTTTTTTTCTGATATTGTACAGAAGCTTACATACATCATCTACCCCCAAAGAAAACCTGTGACCTACATCAGCGGTTTTGTGTCAGCGAGTCAGTTATTTACTCGTTGTGAAATTTTAATGCGGCTGAAAGCAAAGAAAAGCCCTGCTTCCGTCTTAGAGGCTCCTCTCAGTGAATTACGGGCTGTCGCTTTGCCCATCCGGTTATAACAGCCGTCCTGGGACCGGCGCGTAATCTCCGGGTTTTCTCATTAAAGAGGCTCCTTTCGGCGGCGGGCGCTGCACTTGTCTGCGGCAATTTGCATAGCGCAAACTGACCGTAACAGCAAAGGCTGAATAACCCGGGCCAGGCAGCACGCGAGTGCACTAACCCGGCAGCCGCGCGCGCGCTGGGCCCACACTCTCTTTGGGCCGCCGCAGTTTGCCGTTGGAAATTGCATTACTGATATGACGGCCGGGTGGGGGCACCGGGAAATGTGATGGAGGGCCGTGTTTTCAGACAAGCGGTCTGCCGGGGAAATATTTATTCGCGCGAGGGCGCTGCGCCAACAGCGGTGGAGACGGGCAGGTGTTGGTAATTGGGCGCAAATTGCGGCGGTGCCATTCTTATTGACTCTGGGGCCGAAACTCAGCTGCCGCTGGGACGGGCCGGGCCCCGCTCTCAATGGCGCCAGAACGGCTGTATTGCAAACTAATTTGCGCGCCAAGATCAACAGTGGCTGGGCCGCCTGCCAGAACAGACACAGAGATGAGCGGTCCGCGCACTAAGGGCCGGCAGGTGAGCCCGTTACAGCACGCCGCGGTGTGCCCTCGCCTCTGAGGTGGCAGTTCTTTCTGATGTCACCGTCTCTGGAACTGTTCTGCTCCTGTCCTCCAAGCAAGCCTAGCCTTTACGTGCTTTCGAGCCTAGGCATATCGACTTAAAAGTACGGAATAAGTTCTTCCTGAAAGTCTGCAGGCTTTCGTGACTTTTGTAATTGAACGTAACATGTTCTAGGATGTTACACTGCGTCACACTCCTCTTCAGATTCACACAACAGACGTTTCCACCTCTTTGCTTGGACGTTCTTCTAGACTTTCATGTGTTCTCAGTTAGCCAAATACCAGAACGCCCTGTGAAACATCCCAGCAGATGTTAATTGTGAAATAAGTAACTGAAGAGGAAGATGATGCGGCCTAACTACCTAGAAAATCTTACTTCGAACTTCTTTGCTTGTTAACGCATAGACGACAAAGGACTTGTAAGACTGGTTATACGGAATGGATACTACAGAAAAGCAACATTTTGTCACAGGACAATAAAGTAATTCTTTTATTATTTAACGGACAAATCATGTAGAATCATATAAGAAAACTGTCAAAACTAAGCTGTCAAAAATCTGACAAAAACGTATTTTTATGTTTTTTATAACTACAAGAAGTAATATATTGTCCAAGACATGACAGAAAGACTTTACTATAGATGCTACATCGTCGTCACTTCCTACTAGATATCACCTGATAAAAGCAACAAGCCGAAAAAGGCCTGTCCTGTAAAATATTGTAAAACATATTACGTTACAGCAGCCGGTTTGTAGAATTCATATCCATAATGTCTTATACCGACGTACACTATTCTGCGGGCCCAAAATTACGTAAAAAAACTGTCAGTTCAAATGTTTCTATTGCTCACGATAAAAAACATGTAATTTATTTCAATGTAGGAACACAGTGTACAGACAGAGAAGACCAACAAAATAAAATCTTTCTCTATCTCTCATTAAGTACAATGAAATGGTTTACACTTTGTAAGTAGGCTGTTTAGGTTTCTATGTTGGTAACACCACGTAGCACTCTGTATGAAAATGGCTGTGCTGTGCGCAGTCTGTTGCTGGTTGGCATTGTTGGAATATTTGCAACTGTAGTGTTGGGCAGTTGGAGGTGAGTCGCCAGCAGTGGTGGATGTGGGGAGAGAGATGGCAGAATTTTAAGAGCGGACGATCTGGACATGTGTCCGCCAGAAAGAGTCAATTTGTAATACTGGATATTATGAACTGATATATATATATATATATATATATATATATATATATATATATATATATATGGTGTTACAAATAGGTAGGGCCAAACCTTCAGGAAACATTCCTCACACACAAAGAAAGAAAATATGTTATGTGGACATGTGTCCAGAAACGCTTACTTTCCATGTTAGAGCTCATTTTATTACTTCTCTTCTAATCACATTAATCATGTAATGGAAACACACTGCAACAGAACGTACCAGCGTGACTTCACTTTGTTACAGGAAATGTTCAAAACGTCCTCCGTTAGCGAGGATACATGCATCCACCCTCCACCCTCCGTCGCATGGAATCCCTGATGCGCTGATGCAGCCCTGGAGAATGGCGTATTGTATCACAGCCGTCCACAATACGAGCACGAAGAGTCTCTACATTTGGTACCGGGGTTGCGTAGACAAGACCTTTCAAATGCCCCCATAAATGAAAGTCAAGAGGGTTGAGATCAGGAGAGCGTGGAGGCCATGGAATTGGTCCGCCTCTACCAATCCATCGGTCACCGAATCTGTTGTTGAGAAGCGTACGAACACTTCGACTGAAATGTGCAGGAGCTCCATCGTGCATGAACCACATGTTGTGTCGTACTTGTAAAGGCACATGTTCTAGCAGCACAGGTTGAGTATCCCATATGAAATCATGATCACGTGCTCCATTGAGCGTAGGTGGAAGAACATGGGGCCCAATCAAGACATCACCAACAATGCCTGCCCAAACGTTCACATAAAATCTTTGTTGGTGACGTGATTGCACAATTGCGTGCGGATTCTCGTCAGCCCACACATGTTGATTGTGAAAATGTACAATTTGATCACGTTGGAATGAAGCCTCATCCGTAAAGAGAGCATTTGCATTGAAATGAGGATTGACACATTGTTGGATGAACCATTCGCAGAAGTTTACCCGTGGAGGCCAATCAGCTGCTGCTAGTGCCTGCACACGCTGTACATGGTACGGAAACAACTGGTTCTCGCGTAGCACACTCCATACAGTGACGTGGTCAACGTTACCTTGTACAGCAGCAACTTCTCTGACGCTGACATCAGGGTTATCGTCAACTGCACGAAGAATTGCCTCGTCCATTGCAGGTGTCCTCGTCGTTCTAGGTCTTCCCCAGTCTCGAGTCATAGGCTGGAATGATCCGCTTCGAACGTCTTCCTGTCGGGACACCTTCGTTCTGGAAATCTGTCTCGATACAAACGTACCGCGCCATGGCTATTGCCCCGTGCTAATCCATACATCAAATGGGCATCTGCCAACTCCGCATTTGTAAACGTTGCACTGGCTGCAAAACCACGTTCTTGATGAACACTAACCTGTTGATGCTACGTACTGATGTGCTTGATGCTAGTACTGTAGAGCAATGAGTTGCATGTCAACACAAGCACCAAAGTCAACATTACCTTGCTTCAATTGGGCCAACTGGCGGGGAATCGAGGAAGTACAGTACATGCTGACGAAACTAAAATGAGCTCTAACATGGAAATTAAGCGTTTCCGGACACATGTCCACGTAACATCATTTCTTTATTTGTGTGTGAGGAATGTTTCCTGAAAGTTTGGCCGTACCTTTTTGTAACACCCTGTATATATATATAATGACTCTTGTACATTATTAAGGTAAATATATTGTTAGTTCTCTATCAAAATCTTTCATTTGCTGACTATGCCTATCAGTAGTTAGTGCCTTCAGTAGTTAGAATCTTTTATTTAGCTGGCAGTATTGGCGCTCGCTGTATTGCAGTAGCTTGAGTAACGAAGCCTTTTGTGAGGTAAGTGATTCATGAAAGGTATACGTTATTGTTAGTCAGGGCCATTCTTTTGTAGGGACTATTGAAAGTCCGACTGCATTGTGCTAAAAATATTATGTGTGTCAGTTTAGTGTTGATCAGAATAAGAAAAGAGAGTAATGTCTAAGTACGTTCAGTTTTGCTCAGCTGTTTGAAAATCAAATAACGTAAGGGGTTTATCAGCACTGTCATTTATAATTTTCAGAGGGGATGTTTCAACTTTAGCCTCTTCAAAGTGTATACACTTTACCCTACGAATAGCTGCAGTATAATGTTATTGCACATATAGCAGTCCAACACGTCTTTACGTTATTACCTACGTCTTCACCATCAGATGATCTCCGTTTCTGACCTCCCTGTCAAGTTCGTCCCGTAAGAGTTCAGTAGGATTTATGTCAGTTAAATGACTAGACAAATCACATTGTTCAGTTCTTCACATTTCTTTTTTTCTATTGACTTAAGCTCTGCACAATTTAGAAGCGTGTTTATCATCATTGTCCAGCTGCAGACCAATAAGTCTCTTGACAGACGGAACTACATTGTTAATCAGTACCCTGCGATGCCCTTCTTTCTTCGTTGCCACTAGATCATCAGCTGAATCACCTGCAAAACATCCCTCATCATGACGGACCCTCCACCATGCTTCAACGTTTCTGTCACACAGAAACTCCTCAAACATTCCCCATGAAGTCGACGAACAAACATTCGACGACTGATACCAAACACTTCAAAGTTAGATTCGTCCGTGAATAACATCTTAAGCACTGCTGCAGTCCCCAGTTTTTGCGTTGCTGAGTCCACTACAATCTTTTCACCTGTTTGCGTAATTAAGGTTTTTGGCCTCAATGCACCCATTTAAACCTTGTTCACGAAAATGGCGTTATACATTTCAGACACAGATTGGAGCTGCTGGTATATTATTTACTTAGTCGCTACTTTCAGGTGCAGTAAGAATCCTCTGACGTATACTCTGTAGACGTATGAAGTGGTCTAATCCTGGTACTCTGGCTTTGCACAACTGCACAGACTACCGAAGGATGCAAATGTATTGAAATCGCGTTTCAGCACCGAATGAAATGAGGTATCCTGCCTTTCATTCGATGCTGAGGTGCTATTCCAAACAGTGCGGTGCAGTGTTAGTGCAGTTGTGCAATGCCACTGTGCCAGGATGGCGTAGTGGTTAGCACATCTGCCTAGAGAGCAGGAGACCAGGGTTTGATTCTCAGTCTTAGTACAAATTTTTATTCGTCACTTCAGTCAATATGGTACCAACACGATCAGGTAAACAAACACACTGCTAGATGCACGCAATGTACTGTAAACTAAAGTGAACTGACTTGCAACACAGACAGCTGAAGGAATGTGGCCTATTGTAGTACAACAGTCATAAACAAAGCACGCCACTGTTGTTGTGGATACTCATCAGCGCCCCCATGCGAGAACAGCGAGTCAAATTCACTACAAAGGCATTTAGTTCAAAAATGGCTCTGAGCACTATCGAACTCAACTGCTGAGGTCATTATTCCCCTAGAACTTAGAACTAGTTAAACCTAACTAACATAAGGACATCACAAACATCCATGCCCGAGGCGGGATTCGAACCTGCGACCGTAGTTTCACAGAGGAAGACTGCACTGCAGTTCCTTCTCTAAATCCTCGCACAAACGAAAAAATGGCTGACATCGAAATAAGTGTCCAAGGAATAGAAAAGCAACTGAAATCACTCAATAGAGGAAAGTCCATTTGGACCTGACGGGATACCAATTCGATTCTACACAGAGTACGCGAAAGAACTTGCCCCCCTTCTAACAGCCGTGTACCGCAAGTCTCTAGAGGAACGGAGGGTTCCAAATGATTGGAAAAGAGCACAGATTGTCCCAGTCTTCAAGAAGGGTCGTCGAGCAGATGCGCAAAACTATAGACCTATATCTCTGACGTCGATCTCTTGTAGAATTTTAGAACATGTTTTTTGCTCGCGTATCATGTCATTTCTGGAAACCCAGAATCTACTTTGTAGGAATCAACATGGATCGTGTGAGACCCAACTCGCTTTATTTGTTCATGAGACCCAGAAAATATTAGATACAGGCTCCCAGGTAGATGCTATTTTTCTTGACTTCCGGAAGGCGTTCGATACAGTTCCGCACTGTCGCCTGATAAACAAAGTAAGAGCATACGAAATATCAGACCAGCTGTGTGGCTGGATTGAAGAGTTTTTAGCAAACAGAACACAGCATGTTGTTCTCAATGGAGAGACGTCTACAGACGTTAAAGTAACCTCTGGCGTGCCACAGGGGAGTTTTATGGGACCATTGCTTTTCACAATATATATAAATGACCTAGTAGATAGTGTCGGAAGTTCCATGCGGCTTTTCGCGGATGATGCTGTAGTATACAGACAAGTTGCAGCATTAGAAAATTGTAGCGAAATGCAGGAAGATCTGCAGCGGATAGGCACTTGGTGCAGGGAGTGGCAACTGACCCTTAACATAGACAAATGTAATGTATTGCGAATACATAGAAAGAAGGATCCTTTATTGTATGATTATATGATAGCGGAACAAACACTGGTAGCAGTTACTTCTGTAAAATATCTGGGAGTATGCGTGCGGAACGATTTGAAGTGGAATGATCATATAAAATTAATTGTTGGTAAGGCGGGTACCAGGTTGAGATTCATTGGGAGAGTGCTTAGAAAATGTAGTCCATCAACAAAGGAGGTGGCTTACAAAACACTCGTTCGACCTATACTTGAGTATTGCTCATCAGTGTGGGATCCGTACCAGATCGGTCTGACGGAGGAGATAGAGAAGATCCAAAGAAGAGCGGCGCGTTTCGTCACAGGGTTATTTGGTAACCGTGATAGCGTTACGGAGATGTTTAATAAACTCAAGTGGCAGACTCTGCAAGAGAGGCGCTCTGCATCGCGGTGTAGCTTGCTCGCCAGGTTTCGAGAGGGTGCGTTTCTGGATGAGGTATCGAATATATTGCTTCCCCCTACTTATACCTCCCGAGGAGATCACGAATGTAAAATTAGAGAGATTAGAGCGCGCACGGAGGCTTTCAGACAGTCGTTCTTCCCGCGAACCATACGCGACTGGAACAGGAAAGGGAGGTAATGACAGTGGCACGTAAAGTGCCCTCCGTCACACACCGTTGGGTGGCTTGCGGAGTATCAATGTAGATGTAGATGTAGATGTAGATGTAGTGGTCTTGCGGTTCCAGACTGCAGCGCCTTTAACCGCACGGCCACTTCGGCCGGCGCAAAGGCATTTAGTATTTATACGTTTGTACTTGTTTTGTTATAAGAACAGTATATGATAGGATATTCAAAATGAAATCTTTGTCTTAACCACAAATACATAGTTGTGATGGATTATTGAGAAGTTTAACCAGTAGTGTGGATCACGTTTTACTAACTGTTACTGCAAGTTTTAGCTGAAATGGGCACTCTTCAGTTTTAACACCAAAATATACCACTTTCCACTCCTAGAAACAGCTGATGTAACGTCATGAAACAGGTCGAACCAGTGGCAACAACAGTTATGTATTTTAGCTCGGTTTAATTAGATCGCCTTCTTGCCTGTCTGTCTGTTCAGTGCAAATTTTGTAATTGAATTTCTACTGACTTTATTTTGAGCTAGAGATTTGAAATTTTAAATTGAGCTCAGAAAGGGTTGGCAACACAGTACTATTTCGCTTCTTGTTAGTCAGATCCATGTTTTGCTTTAGAGGTGGGTGTGAGGGTGAAATATTTCGTCAACACTTGACATCTCGACTGCCCAGCAGCACCAGCTTGTTGTGTTGGTAGTATGAGAGGAACTCTTATGACAGCTGCTAGACAGCACTGCTAACTCTGTGAGCACTAGTAAACTTGCAGCGCTGGTGTCGCTGCACCATCGGGCTGTGGTCTACTTCCTGGATAATTAGTGCTCGCAGTGGCACGATAAAGCTAGCCACAACACGGCTGTGCCCTCAGTTGTGTATCCACTGCGGTCTGGTACCATTCTCATTATCCACCGTTGGTTTCGTCTATGCAGTGGGCTGTCGCTCTTTCCCTACTCGTCGAGCTTTGTGATGCTGATGGGCGGTCTCCATTGTCTACTTTCCTCTTGGTAATGTCCTCCTGTACACACTCGGCTAACCACTGTTACCGGATGGACAGTCACAGTACTTTGCAACACTAAGGCAATAAAGAAAAAATAATTAATTTCATAAAAATAAATTTTCAATGTAACATCTCTTTAAATTGGAGTAAAACGTGCTGTTCTGATACATATTTATAAACCTTATAGATAGTTCTGGAAGTTTTTGGTTGTGAATTTTTAATACCAATAAAAAAAACTTTAAGAAATATATTCAGAAATATATGCATCTGATAAGGAACAAGTAGGGTGAGGAGAAATTATTTTATACTTTGCAGTCTGATTTTAAAACGTGTTATACTAAAAACTTCATTTTATTTAAATAATTATCAGCGTTTAATTGGAACTCGATAAATACGGCCGAAACTGGAGGTAATAATTAATTAATCATAATCTGCCCTTTAGTTCTTTAACGAATGAATACTGTCGTGAAAAGAGGATTCAGCGAAAGCAAAATAAGGACAATGTAGTGTAGATGGATTAATCAGACGATAATGAGGGAACAAGATTAGAAAATGAGGCACTGAAAGTGGCAGAAGAATTCTGCGATTGGGACAGCGGAACAACTTATGATACCAGAGGTGAAGACGATATAAAATTCGGATGACAGCTGGAAGAGAGTTTTCCCGGAAAAGAGAAATATGTTAACGTATGATATAAGTAAGTGTTGGAAGTATTTTCTGAAATGGTAATAACAACGATCACAGTTTCATTTCATGTACATTTATTACGATTTAATGTGCCACAACCGGTTTCGTTCCAAACGAAAATCTTCATTTGACCTGCAGTTCAACAAGGCAAAAATTAGGACAAATGCTATTAAAACATGTATATAATAAGTGACATTTGATCATACTGAAAGAGCACCGACAATCTGTGTAATTAATTCGGACAAATTGCTAGAAATGGGACGGTGGCATGACACAAATACGTCTAATTGTCATACATAGCACTGAAGGGCGCATTCTGCAACATGATGAGCATATGGAAACACATCTTCAACCGCTTGGAATAAGAGCTGCCTACAGTACTTGCATGGAATATAACAAGATACTGCACTATACTGGACTATCTGGGCAGAACGATCAACGAAAGCAGTAAATATGTAACTATATCGCACAGTACTTATCGAATGCGATATATCGATATTAACAAGTAATAAGCGCATTAGACAGTCATGAAGACCTTTAGTGCGAGCGTGTAGCCTAACAAATGCACATAAAAATAAACTCAGCTTAACAGTAAAATACAAATTTACTTAATACACGCCGGCCACAGTGGCCGAGCGGTTCTAGGCGCTTCAGTCAGGAACCGGGCGACCGCTGGTCGCAACTTCGAATCCTGCCAGGGCATGGATGTGTGTGATGTTCTTAGGTTTGTTAGGTTAGCTAGTTCTAAGTTCTGTGGGACTAATGACCTCAGATGTTAACCCCCACAGTGCTCAGAGCCATTTGAACTTAATACACTATTTACACCTTGAATGCGCAAGTGAAATCTTTTTAGGTGAACAAATTACAGAGATGACTTCCAAAGGTAAAATACACCATAACGTTACTCAAACAGTGTGCCAAAACTGCATACAAACAAAAGAAATGGCTGTACATCGTTTTTCAGTGCTAGTGTTGTACATAATTTTTCTCTTTTGCTTTCGTATGTATGCAGTTTTGTAAACAGTAAACTTTCTTTTCACTTTTCCGGCTTACGTTGCACAATTAAATCAAATAATGTTGATTTGCTCATTGACCTGTGAGCATCCACGCTAATTTCTTAACAACCTCTCAAGTACTTTCCTTTCATTCGAGAACCTAGTTGGTGTTTTGTTATGCTCCTTGTTGCGATATGAAGCATTTTCCATTACAATAACACTATTGGATGGTAAATTTCGAATAATTACGGTAGTAGAAATCCATTTTGAAATTTTCATAGTTCAGTTATCCGTTATAGATGCAATATTGACCATAATAATCCTGCGGCTTCCATTAACATTGTACATGATACCGTCGACTCTAAGACCCTTACAGCGTTTTGAAAAAGTAATCCTGTTGTCCAACCTGGTTTCATCGCTATAAAAGAAACGTCTACCTTACTCTCTTAATTTCCATTGATGAACTAAATATTTGTATCGGCAGTTAATTACATCAATTTTGATTAACTTCTTGTAGCTGGGGTTCACACTTACTTATCATTTTGTGTATGACATCTCAGATGTCTGTGACTGTAAAATTATTGATTCATAAAACCCACCACTGCAGTTTCAGCCGTGTGGCCATCCTGAAATGGAGTACAGTAAAAATGTGCTTCAGCAAATGCGAGAACCTTAAAAAGCCGTCAATAAATTTGTATATTGGGTATTTAACGTTACCGCTGTTATTATCTTTTACATGAACCACATCAAATATCTACTCTGACACCCTTTGTTACCGATTCGTTTCATTGCAACTAACGCTGAACTTTGTATTTACAGGTACTAGATTTTGATTTGATGAGGGCAGCAGCTGAAACGTCGTCATAAATAAAGTAGCGTATTAAGCCATTTAGAAATCCAATTACGAAGAGCGAATACGTCTGAAACATCAAGCGGACGGAGCCATTTCAAATGGAAAGAACATAAACAAAAAATTCCAGACTGAGATTTGTTGGAACAATCCTCAGGAAGTGCGATCTACCAACAAACGAGGTAACTTATCGAACTTTCGTGTGAATAACCGGTCAGTCTGGGATCTTAACCACACATGATTTATAGTCAAAGTGGAGAAAACTGAAAAAAAGAGCTATTTGCTAAGGATGAAAGCCTCACGGAGATCTTCATACAACTCCAGTGGCAGATGTTACAAGAGAGGCGTTATGCATCAAATCAATGCGTACGTTGCTAGAGGAGCCCACCAACATATTGTTTTCCCCTGCGTGTATCTCACAAAGAGCCCATGAAGTAAACTAGAGAGATTCGAGCTTATATCACAAATTGTTCTTCCATTGCGACTTTTGCGACTGGAAAGAGGGTAGGTGACAAAAGTACCTGAAGTACATTCCTTTACACACGATACGATGCGTTGTGAAATTTACAGGGTGGTAGGAGATAGTCTGAAACTGTTCTAAGAATGTTGCTGGTCAGATTGCGCAGAAAAATAATTGTTAAAAAAATCGATACTTTGCGCCGTTTCCTAGTTAATTAACGTTAAAACTAGCCAATTAAGCCTCTGCGCACGCAAGTTACAGCGCCCGCCAGAGACGGTGTCGCCAACATGTTCATCGTTCAGTTTCCTAATACCGAACAAGACTGCGGTATAGTAACTGGACGTAGAAGGGTAGTAAGGATCGCACCCGAGCCAAGGGCTGAACGGCGTTGTGCGGTATCAGCTACGCTATAGTGTATATGTCAGGCCGCTTAAACTACCACGTGCAGCTGTCTGATTGGCTAACATCAGTGCTGATCAACTCGGAAATATGGGTACGTCTTGTTTATCAGCAAAACCAACTTTGCAAAAACCATTAGAAGCTTTTGAAACTGTTTCCGGCCACCCTTCGACGAAGATATACATCAGCTAATGGATGCCCCCTTGTCAAGAAGACACCGTTGAAGCGTGTGTTGTATGTATTCTTTTGTGGGAACATTTCAATGCAACGAAAGTGTACTTCTGGTTTAACTACCATCCACGAACTGAAGTAGCTGCCATAGTCCAGGGGTAGCTAATTCGAAAAGTATTCTAAATTTTTTGGGTCCTGTATCGATACCAGTCATTGCTTACTTTTCGAATAAGAATCAGCAGCAGTAGTGGCAAAAGGTACCCGATATAAAACGAGCCACCGTCATTCTACCAACGGCCTTGTCCACGAGGACGAAAGAACGGATTGAGTTTCGGGGCTCCGTTGGGCTCTTGAGGTGGGAAATTGCACCAAAAGACAGATGAATCAGCAATGATCAACGGCATGTAAATCCAGAAGCCAATGGACAGCACGTCATCAAACACACAGAGAGCAAACCGTAATTGTAAAAAATGTTGTGATGATGTTTCCAGTGAGCAGGTATTCGTGGTTAGTCCGCCATTCCGAAAGCAAGGTGACCATGAGAGAAATATAGTGGAACCAACGAAAAATTAACATTCTACGGTCTGGAGAATAAAATGTCAGAAATCTGAATGTTTTCGGGAAGTTAAATACAGTGGCCATTAAAATTGCTACACCACGAAGGTGACGTTATACAGACGCGAAATATAACCGACAGGAAGAAGATGGTGTGATATGCAAATGATTAGATTTTCAGAGCATGCACACAAGGTTGGCGCCGGCACACGTGCACACGGCACACGTGCTGGCATGAGGAACGTTTCCAACTGATTTCTCAAAAAAAAAAAAAACAGCAGTTGGCCGGCGTTGCATGGTGAAACGTTGTTGTGATGCCTCGTGTAAGGAGGAGAAATGCGTACCATCACGTTTCCAACTTTGATAAAGGTCGGATTGTAGTCTATCGCGACTGCGGTTTATCGTATCGCGATATTGCTGCTCGCATTGGTCGAGATCCAATGACTCTTAGAAGTATATGGAATCGGTGGGTTCAGGAGGGTAACACGAAACGCCGTGCTAGATCCCAACGGCCTCGTATCACTAGCAGTCGAGATGACAGGCATCTTATCCGCATGCCTGTAACGGATCATTCAGCCACGTCTCGATGCCTGAGTCAAGAGATGGGGACGTTTGCAAGACAATAACCATCTGCACGAACAGTTCGACGACGTTTGCAGCAGCATGGACTATCAGCTCGGAGACCATGGCTGCGGTTACCCTTGACGCTGCCTCACAGGCAGGAGCGCCTGCGATGGTGTACTTAACGACGAACCTGTGTGCACGAATGGCAAAACGTCATTTATTCGGATGAATCTAGATTCTGTTTACAGCATCATGATGGTCGCATCGGTGTTTGGCGACATCGCGGTGAACGCATATTGGAAGCGTGTATTCGTCATCGCCATACTGGCGTATCACCCGGCGTGATGGTATGGGGTACCATTGGTTACACGTCTCGGTCACCTCTTGTTCGTATTGACGGCACTTTGAACAGTGGACGTTACATTTCAGATATGTTACGACCCGTGACTCTACCCTTCATTCGATCCATACGAAACCTTACATTTCATCAGGATAATGCACGACCGCATGTTGCAGGTCCTGTACAGGCCTTTCTGGATACAGAAAATGTGCTACCCTGGCCAGCACATTCTCCAGATATCTCACCAATTGAAAACGTGTAGTCAATGGTAGCCGAGCAACTGGCTCGTCACAATACGCCAATTACTACTCCTGATGAATTGTGGTATCGTGTTGAAGCTGCATGGGCAACTGTACCCGTACACGCCATCCATGCTCTGTTTGGCTCAATGCCCAGGCGTATCAAGGCCGTTATTATGGCCAGAGGTGGTTGTTGTGGGTACTGATTTCTCAGGATCTATGCACCCAAATAGCGTCAAAATGTAATCACATGTCAGTTCTAGTATAATATATTTGTCCAATGAATACCCGTTTATCATCTGCATTTCTTCTTGGTGAAGCAGTTTTAATGGCCAGGAGTGTAATTTTAAAACGGACATGAAAAGACGTAAGCTAGATATATTGGTGTCAGTGAAGTGAAATGGAAAGAAGATTACGATTTCTGATCAGATTGATACAATAGTATCAACAGGTACACAAAAAGGTGTAGCGGAATGTTTCGCCACGAATGATAGAAGAGCAGCGAATGAGTTATTGTGAACACTTCAGTCATGGGATTATTCTCATCAGAATCGACAGAAAAGAAACGCCAACAACATAATTTGTGGTATACATGGAGACATTACAAACAGAAGATGAGGACCTACTGTTAGTATATGAGCATAGTGAAGGTGTAATTTAGTACGTAAAGGCAGAGGAAAATAAAATATCATGAGGGATAGAGACACTTCAGTAGTGGAAGTATGAGGAGACGTAGTTATGCGAGAATACTGGTGCCGTAGGAGGAATAAATAAAGAGAATTATGATTCCGTTCTGCAAGAAACTGAAGGTAGGAGTAGTGAATAGACTGTTCAAACATTGCAACAGGAGAAGGTATTCTTGGAAATGGCCTCGATTTATGGGAAGATTTCAGCTGGATTACATCATGGCAATACAGAGCCCTGCAACTCAGGTACTGGATTGTAAGGTGAACTCAGAAGCACGTATAGACTCAGATCATAATGATGACGAGAACTTTAAGACAAATGTGCGCAAGAATCAATGTGGAGAGAAGTGGAATGCTTAATTTCTGAAGAATGATGTGGTGCGTTTGAAGTTCTCTATAGCTATAGAGACTGCGATGGAACAGGTGGCTCAACTCAAGAAGAATGTACATCTCTGATAAAGCCAGTCACAGAAGTAGAACACACAACATAGACTGAAGGAAATAATTGCGACGTAACCTTCGTAATGGAAAAAGTACATCAATTCGTCAACAAAAGAAAGAATTACAAACATGCAATAATATGAGCTTCTATGGAATAAAATAATTAGGCAATGCGGGAAAGCTGAAACGAAATGGTTACAGGAAAAAATGGAAAGAAATAAAAAAGAAATGGTCGTCGGATGACATTAAAAACGAAGGCGCCAACATTAAATCGTAAGATACTATATTGTTAAAAAAGAAGCACTAGAATCTGTTAGTTGACGATCGGCATGGCTTTAGGAAAGAGAATGGCAGTTTTGAGGATGCGTTTGATAATGGAAGCAAAATTAAAGAAAAATCAACGCTCGTTCATGGGATTTCTCGACGTAGAAAAGGCGTGCTACAACTTCAACCACTGTTTGATTTTCGAAATTCTGAAGAAAACAGGTATACGTCTTAGGGAGAGACGGGTAGCGTACAATATATGCAAAAACCAGTAGAGAACATTAAGAATAGAAGACAAAGAACGAAGTGCTTCGATCAGAAAGGTTATAAGGCAGCGTTTGTAGTGCTTCACCCTTTCTGATCAATCTATACATGGTAGAAGCAATGAGGAAAATAAAATGAATGTTAAGATTTAGGGTTAATACTCAGGGCGAAGAGATGTCAGTGATAATATTAGCTGGCGATATTGTTATCCTTAGTCAAAACAACAAAAAATTAAATTACCTGTTCAATGGAATGATCGTCGCATTAATACACACTATAGGTTGAGAGAGAACAATATAAAGATGACAGTAATGAAGAATATTATAAACAGTGTTAATGATAAACTATGGTGTTATAGAAGAATGTTGAAAACTATTTGAACTAATAAGAAATTAGAATTTTCTCTGTAGAATCGGCAGGGAAGGGAATATATGGTAAACATTGAAAAGAAGAAGAGACAAGATAATATAACATGGGTAAAGACAGCAAGGAATAACTACCATAGTACTTGATGGATTTGTAGAGTGTAATATCTGTAAGGAGAGACATGAAATGGAAAACATCCAACAAATAACCTAGGCTCTATTCGGAAATATCAGGGCTGGGTCACGAGAGGAATTTGTGGCCGGCAACATCTAACCCCTCAGATGACAAATGAGCCCCCCTCCACACCACTCCCCACCCCATCAAAAAAAGAAGTCAAACTATTTTAATATAACTGGGTTCGTGTGATATAAATGATTTACATCAGTCAATGTAGGGTAATGGGTTACAGGGACAGCTCATTCACAGGAAAACAGTATATTCCTAAATAAATTCGTTTCCGCCAATATTTCCGGTTGATTACAGTCTGGCAAGTACAGAAAACTGTCAACTCGGAGGTACAGACTTAGTTCACTGTGTGAAGTGAAAAGATTATGTCATCTATATCCAAGGTTCGAATAGTTGGACCTGTGCACAAATAGAATAAAAATCCAGAAAGTCATCAGTGCCTCAGGTCAGAACATGTATTCCTTAAGAATGAACCCACAGTTTTCATTTGGAGGTTAGGAGATTCAGGTTCCCAAGAAGACGCTTGAAAAGAAAGTGTTTCCTAAGATACTGTAACCCGCCAGCGTCTTGATGGATTTGGAAATCATATTCTTCAGTTGTCGTATAATAACTAGAAGCAAATTACTTAGGCATTATCAAACATTCTTGTTATTGCTGTTTCACAGCGGTCTCAAATCTGTATGGAGTACAGGAAATACTCAAGGCAACGATAACAAGCACGTGCTGTTGCAGACTACGGTTGTATGTACTGTAAAATCTGGACAAATGTTTGATGCTATAAAGAACAGATAAACACGCACCTTATATCGCACCGACATCGAAGGAACTATTTTGTCGTTTCAGAACAAAAACAGTCTTGGTTGCGAAATGCTGCAGCCAAGTTTTCTATTTTATCATTGCTGTTTGGCCTTTTAGGGCGCTAAATAGGCATGGAATGATTTTTACGTCAATTACTCAAACGAGATTCATTGATGGTTCATGATCGGAATTTGATTTACACGTGGCATAATGGTATTCAGACTTAGTATAAGTAGATATTCCATCACGGATAGATGACAGGTAGGTTCGTAATTATTCAGGCAGACCATGCATCCATAATATGCTGCATGGAAATCGATCTTCTGCTTGACAGTTTCAATTTCCGTAAGACTACGCAAGTCAAATAGCGCCAGGCAACCGTCTTTTATTCCTTCGTTAATAGCTTTGTCTGTGTGTGAGCATACGATGTATTCAGTTCCTCACACCCCGTTGCTGACCGAAAATATAGTTTTATGTCTGAGGGACCTACTTCGGGGAGAAGAGAATCTTACATAATTCTCAGGAGGTAGTAGATTCGATGCTCTGTGCCTGAATAGGGATTCATAAATATAATCATATGAATGTAGGAATATGTCTAATAAGTATAACATATGTCAAATTCTTAAAAGTGTATAAGATTAGATTCCAGGAACTTGTATTAAATAACTCTTTTTCGATACTGAAGCAGGAAAACGAATGGAAAAATGGCAGCATACAAATTTTACTAAGTGTTTTTTCCTGTTAAACACTTGCCACATTTTTGTTGTATTTCAGTCAACACTCTGTATCTCATATAGAGATGCCTTCCGTTTTTTGGCCATACAATATTATTACTTTTATGCCTACAATAATTACCAATAAAATGATAGCAAATCACAATCATTCGATTTTTTCCGAAGTATGCTTTCCTCGTGTCTTTCACACTTGTTTCAAGGTATTTTTATTTTGTTTTATACTTTTTATGTCCTAATTTTCAGTAATCTTTGGTATGACTGATTTCTTTTCTCCACCGTCACACTGTGTGTATAGTGTCTTGGACAAGTTTACTTCATTTACACATAGAATCTCACCCAGTTTTTTCGTTAATAATTAATGTTGCATGTTGAGTATCAACTCATGTTTTTAACTTTTGTGTGTTACATATTTTTTCTATCACTTACTAGCTAAACGTATATTATTTTGCCTGAACTACTGAGGTCACGTATCAGTAATGCGTACGAGGAGTGATGACTGCAGAATATTTTGAGAAATGGTAATGTAGTTGAAATGTATAAAAATGTATGTAGAATCGCTGGGTAATTACATACAAAGAGCCATGACTGAGAGGAGAAAAATAATCGACTGCTGATATCAGGAAGGTAGGACTGGCATTGATGTCTGTGAAACAAAGTAGTTACAGAGAAAAGTGGTTGTGTGAAGTGTATGGCTCGCTGTTGCTGTACTAACTTGAACGGCACAGTTAGAATTGCATGCAACGTAAGAGTTTAAAAGAAATAGCTAAATAGCAGGACTGTAATTATGCACCCACGATAGGAGCAGGTACAGCGTTCTGATTCCAAAATTACCAATATTTCAAATTGTACGAAAAAGATAACATGTTGACTTGTACAAATAAGAGATTTTGTCGAAGATGAGATTTTTTCGAAGATAGCCTAAAACTCTTGCTTTCACTGAGGCATTTTATAGCTAAGTTTATTACGTTTCAAGCCCCACTTGTCAGCGAGCCTTATAGATTGTGGCTCAGCTGGTAAGTTACGCCCATCTGCGTCCATCTATTGACAAGTAATACACGGTGATGAACATTGTCGCTAGGACTGGATGTAGTGGCGGCCAATTGTGCGTGCGTGACGGTAGACTGATAGCCCCTTCTGTAGTCTGGCCCTATGGCATCAAGTGTTATACTGCTCTTGTGTAACGCAGACTAGCTTGTCGATCCCACAGACAGCCACAATATTTTACGAACAACATCTTAAATGCTGTCTCTGTCTACATCTTTCAATTTACATACCGGATGATCAAAAAGTCAGTATAAATTTGGAAACTGAGTAAATCAGGGAATAATGTAGATAGAGGTACAAATTGACACACATGCTTGGAATGACATGGGGTTTTATTAGAACCAAAAAAACACAAACGTTCAAAAAATGTCCGACAGATGAGGCTTCATATGATCAGAATAGCAATAATTAGCATAACAAAGTAAGACAAAGCAAAGATGAATTTTTCGTAAATATATCGACAATGCTGCAAGACAACGGAAATGAGACACTCTCCTTCGTGAAATTGGCTCCAGAATGAAACTGTGTAAATACGGTATTGTATGCAGCTGACCAAATAGTAACACAAAAAACAGAAAATTATATACGATATTTAGCTACCTGTTTAAGTCAAAATAAACTACTATTGCGTAAAGGTACGTATTATTCGCACATACCAAGTTGGCACTAAACGAGTGGCCAATCGGAGGGACCGCAAATGGGAAATGCATTTACGGTCGCTCCCATAAGCTTCCGCACTCCTTGTTAACTTGATTTCGCAGGTAATATCATCTGCAGCACTTCGCTCTTGCGCATTTTACCTTCAGGCTATAAACCTGTTCAAAATGGTTAAAATGAGCACTATGGGACTTAACTTCTGAGGTCATCAGTCCCCTAGAACTTTGAACTACTTAAACCTAACTAACCTAAACACATCACACACACCCATGCCCGAGACAGGATTCTAACCTGCGACCGTAGCGGTCACGCGGTTTCAGACTGTAGCGCTTAGAACCGTTCGGCCACTCCGGCCGGCTATAGACCTGTAATATATTTTTTAAAATATATTGAATTTGCAAGATTCTGACATTCTGTTGTTGTAGGTTAACTCTGGAATATATAACATCCTCTCATCCGTGCTTAATTTCTGATGCAGTATTCGATACAATAATCTTCACTTGTGCTGTCATTGGAGCCAGTTGGTAATCTGGCACTTTTACACGAAGTTGAGGTCTTACAACCATCCGCTATTCTACGGCATAAGGCTGATAACGGGAAGAGGATTGCGGGTTGCAGGCAGTCAGTTGCGGCAGAGCTGTGTGTGTTTCTCGCAAATCTGTCGGCTGGGCGAGCGGTGCGCAGGAAGTCCGGCTTTCGAGCGCCAAGTCAGGGGCCTCCACTACTCCCCCTCCCCAAAGCAGCAGGCAGCATATCGAAGACAGCAGCATCGAGAGGCTCCACAAAAGCTAACTCAACAAGAAAAATCTAGATGGCAATATACATTTATTCGTCTGAAGATAGTCTTGCGATGGTCGAAACTTTTTCTCGTTTTGATGGACAACGGCTCTAAATGGAGCATGAACTGCTGTATCACGGTAATCATGCAGCAGACTACCTTGTAGGTAGGGCACCCACAGCTATGAGTAGTCACGGAGAGTATTAATGACCGCTCCAGTTGTATTTAGTCCTTTATTATTATTAATAAGAGGGGACGTCCAAGAACGAAGGGCTCAGATTAAAAAGGATGTAAGGCAGAGATGTAGTCTTTCCCCACTCCTGTTCAATCTGTACATCGGAGAAGCAATGGAAAGCAGTGGAAATAAATTCGGTGTGAAAGGATGTCAATTATACGAATCGTTGATGACATTGCTATCCTGAGTGTAAGTGAAGAAGAATTACTTGTTATGCTGAATGGAATTAAGAATATGAATTGAGAGTAAATCGAAGAAAGACGAAAGTAATGAGAAGCAGCAGAAATGAGGATAGCGAGAAACTTAACTTCAGGATTAATGGTTACAAAGTAGATAAAGTTAAGGAATTCTATTACCTAGGCAGCAAAATAACCACTGACGGACGGAGCAAGGAGGACATCAAAACCAGAATGACACTGGCAAAACGGGCATTGCTGGCCAAGAGAAGTCTACTAATATCAAACTTTGGCCTTGATTTGAGAAAGAAACTTCTGAGAATGTACGTCTGGAGCACAGCATTGTATGGTAGTCAAACGTGAACTGTGGGAAAACTGGAACACAAGAGAATCAAAGCACTTCAGATAAGGTGCTACAGGCGAATGTTGAAAATTAGGGGACTGATAAGGTAAGGAATCGGAGAGGAAAGGAATATGTGGAAATCACTTAGAAGGAAAAAGGACAGGATGATAGTGTAACGCCGGAAATGCATATCCTCCTATTTCCATCTATTGTACTATTAATTTTTTCCTTATTTTGTTGCCTGAATATATGACATTTCTGTGCCTTTATATATTGTAATTGTTTTACTATTTGTATATATATATATATATATATATATATATATATATATATATATGTCGATGTATAATTGGTTTGTTTTCTAAATATTATTTGTATTTTACGCTGGGTCTTGCCTAGGGAAACTATGCTATCGAACGAATACGTCGATAGGTCGTTTGGAGAACCAAAGTGTTTAGGATCTTTCGTAGTGTGAACTCGGCCGCGTGGAGCGCGGGCAGAGAGAATCTGGTGGGAGGAGGGCTGTGGAGCAGGTGTGCTGAGTGACGCTCCCGCGAGTTGCCGCGCTTTCGGGGTTTGGCAGCATGTAATTGCGCTCGACTTGCTATGACAGTTTCTGACACGGTGTCGCGGAAGGGAAGCATTAGCTGGCGCACATCAAGAGCCCGTTTCGCCCGGTGACCGTGTCGAGAAGAAGGCGTGCCAACATCCAGCTTCTGCATCAGCGACGGCCGACAATGAGTGACTGTCGCCACCTCCTCGTTCGACGGCTTCAAACCTTCAATCAGCGAACAAGGAAGACTGGAAGCACGTAAAGTTCTAGAATTGTATGGCAGACTTCAGCTTTTAAAATCGTTGCATCACAAAATTACAGCAACTTAGCATGAACCTTTGTTGCTCATTGTCCCAATTGCATTACCATTCGGGGTCCCTTCCTTTTCCGAAATGAACCCGAGTGTCGTTGAAATTCAGACGCCAGCATTAAAGTAATATCATTCCATTTCACTGCTCTAATTTCAAAGTTCAGTAAGGTATTCATAGCTGGCTACAACATTTAGATTACACAAGTACAAATTAAGAGTGCGATTTTTGTTAGCATATTTTAGCTTACCTGTGACTGCAGCTCAGCTTGGTACGTACTAAGTGTTACTATTGTTAATTGTCCAGAATCATTTAATTCAAGTTCAAAGTTAAATCTCTTATTTCTAAATTGCGTAGATTCAAGTAGCTTTTGAAATGATTCTTGAGGTAGCCCAAGACTAACCTTATTTTACTGAATTTCGTAGTGCTTCAGAATCAAATCTCACTATTAATTTCAGTCACTAAATTAACTTTCAATTTTCCGATTTTATTAATTCTTTTCCTAAATAAAGTCAGAGTGTAGCGAAATTTATTACTTCTGACAAACTTTCAGTTTTCACACTACACGTGTCAACCTTCAGTTGCCACGCTTCTAGTGATAATTATATGTGTAATAACCTTTCTTTTTCAGTTACTATAGTAATTGTCCATAGGACTGGCGACCGTAATTTCCCCCAAATCTCAAATATCTGATTACCGCTAGTTAATTGTTAACGTAACGGCCGCACATTTACTTTCTTTATTAACTTTACCCCTTTTCAAAATTAATTTCCACCAGTTTCATTTGCATTTTTCCTTTCATTTAGATGTAACCCTTTCCTCCCTCTTTACCGACAGATTAACTTCCGTAACGATTGCTTTTCCCAAATTTCCATTAGGTACACGCGGTTTAATTTTTCACTGTCATTAAGGTCGATAAGTGAGGAGGAGGTTACAATAGGACATCTGTTAAGGCATCAGGGAATAACTTCCACGGTACTAGAGGGACCTGCAGAGGGTAAAAACTGCAGAGGAAGACCGAAATTGGAATACATCCAGTAAATATTTGAGGACGTAGGTTACAAGTGCTACTATCAGATCAAGAGGTTGGGACAGGAGGAATTCGTGACGGGTTGCATCATACCATTTAGAAAACTTACGACCTGAGAAGAAAATTTACTTGATAACTAGCGCTTTCGTGGCACTGTCAGTAGGTAACTATGACAGAGGAAGCAGCCACGTCCCCTGTATACGCAGTGCCGTATAGATAGCCGAAGCAGACCCATCCTGTTATATCCTAGCCAGTAATGCCACCCGAGCCCGCTGCCAAAAGGTTGGCAGCATCAAAGTCCGGACGCCGTCCGCATAAGCAGCGCCAGCGAGACAGGAAATCGCCGCAAGTCTGCGCGCGCCACCGCTGGCTTCTGGGTTCTTAAGCGCTGGAGTCGCGAGCGCTAGGACAGTTCTGTATTCGCCGCTCAGTTGTATACTCGCCACCGAATTGTGTACTTGCTAGTCAGTTGTGTGTTCATCGCAGCAGAGTTGTTGTTTGTCGTCAGCCGACGCTGACCTAGCCGCTCCGACTCGAACTAGACAGATTTCTGTAGACACGGAGTTCACTACTGTGTTTCTGTATCTTCGTTAATAAAGATAAGTACCGACTTTTATTTAATCAGAGTGTTTGGGTTTTCATCTTTCTGTTCACTGTTCCAGCGGACCGGTCGGCCCGCTATTAAAAGTGTGGTGGTGACTTCGTAAGCCGTTTCTACAGCGAATTGCTTGTCGCTACGAACGCCGCCACAAAACTGGCGACGAGGGATTCCGAACTCGTGTGCAGGGCTGGTTCAACTTGTTTCTGGTTATACTAATTATAGCGATAAAATTTTGGGGGCTGGTTTAATTTGTGTTCACTATGTCTGCCGAGTTACAACAGTTGATCTTGTAACAGAGTCAGCAAATACAAAGTTTGGTGGAAGCAATCGCCAAACAAGCGGCTAATCCCCCAACACAAAAGGAACAAGCACAGGCAGCACCACCTTTCCGTGCTTTTGATGCATCAAGAGAAGAATGGCGAGAATATTTCGCGCAGTTGCAGGCGCACATGACAGTCTACAAAATCACGGGTACTGAGCGGCTGCTTTATTTAATTTCCACTGCAGGCGTGGAAGTCTATCGACTACTTTGTAAGTTGTTCCCGGAATCCAAGCCAGAAGCTTTAGACTATGACGTTGTTGTTAACAAGCTTGCTGAGTATTTCGAGTCGCGAGTTCATGTGGCAGCAGCCAGATTCAAGTTCTTCAGATTGAAGAAACTGCCACATCAATCTAATAAGCAGTGGTTAACAGATTTACGGGGCCTCACCCGTCAGCGCCGATTTAATTGTGTGTGTGGAGCTTCCTACAGTGATGTCATGTTACGAGACGCTATTACTCAAAACATTGCAGATTCTCGTATTCGTGCTGCTATCTTAAAGTTGCCTGACCCGTCATTAGAGACTGTGATGAACACCATTGAAGCCCAAGATACTTTTGACTATGCTGAGTGTGAGTTAGATCAGCCATGTATTTCTCAAATTGCCTGTGCCAAGCAAGTTATGTCACGCCCGCGGCCCCACCGGCAGAGTCAGACTGTAAACACTAGCCGGCCGCGTCATGTTAAACACATTCGTCAGCCGCGTGTGCAAAATGATAGAGTTAAGTCTTGCCCTAAGTGTGTTCTTGCTCATCCTCGTGAACGTTGCCCGTTAAGAAACGCGGTTTGTCACTTTTGTCAAAGGAAAGGACACATCCAGACTGTTTGTTTGCGTAAACGCAAGAACAATTCTAGTGCTGCCCAGCCCATGGATATTCGTGTTCTTCAAAGCCAGCCCGCCCAGAAGGTCGCGTTTAAAGACTCTTCCACGGCTCGTGTGGGTAATAAACTTGTTCGCAATAAGCCACCCACCCAGCCCTCTGCTATGCGACCCAGGCGTAATTCAGACGCTGTAAAAAGTAATGTACAGACTGCAAGTGAAGCGGGAGTTGTTGTTCCACCCGCCCAACCCACGAGTTGTCGTAAGCAGCGAACACGCGCTAAACGCGCTGATTTTGTGTCTTCCGCCTCCACTGCACCGATCCAGAGACAGTGTAATAAACTATTTGTGAAGCTACGCATCCAGGATAAGACCTTCAATTTTCAATTAGACACTGGTGCGTCTGTGACTCTCATAAATAGTGCTACGTATGCGGCTATCGGCCGCCCTAAACTTTCAGCGGCAAAACATTCTTTGGCTACTTATAGTGGAGAACAAATTCCTGTGTTAGGTGTATGTAGCGTGCCAGCCACATTCCGTGGCAATACCAAAACAGTTTCATTCACAGTGCTCCGCGCTACAGACAGTGTAAACATTTTCGGATTAGACTGTTTTGACTTGTTTGGCCTGTCTATCCAGGACAACGTGTTGCAAATTAATTCTGTTGTTGTTCCTCAAGACAGCATAACCGATTTGTGTAAACGATACAGTGACATATTTAAAGACGAACTAGGTTGTGCTGCGAACTTTGCCGCTCATATTACGTTAAAAGATAATGCTCAGCCTCGATTTTTTCGTGCTCGTCCAGTGCCTCACGCCCTCCGGCCACCTGTAGCAGCTGAACTTCGTCGTTGGCAAAACAACGGTGTTATTCAACCCGTTTCAGCGAGCCAGTGGGCTTCTCCCTTAGTTATTATAAAGAAACCGTCTGGAAAGTTACGTTTGTGTGCTGATTTTAAGTCGACAGTTAATCCTCAGACTGTCATTGATTCTTTTCCTTTGCCTAGACCGGACGAGCTGATGGATAAGTTAGGGGAAGCTCGTTTCTTTTCCAAAAGTGATCTCCGTGAAGCATATTTGCAATTGCCCCTCGGCGAGCAATCACAACAGTATTTTGTCATAAACACGTCGTTGGGGTTGTTCCGTTTTCTGCGTTTGCCTTTTGGTTGTGCGTCAGCTCCAGCTGTTTTTCAGCGTTTTTTGTCACAACTTCTGGCTAATGTGCCATCGTGTTGCAACTATTTAGACGATATTGTTGTGTCCGGTCGGACGCCTGCTGAACATTTCCGTAATTTGGAGTGTTTGTTTACAGTGTTGTCTCAGGCAGGCCTACGTTGCAAGATCGATAAATGTTCATTTTTCCTCACGGAGATGGAGTATCTGGGACATGTTATTAATGCTCAAGGCATTCATCCCTCCCAGTCACATTTAGCAGCTATTCGTGATTTGCCCGCCCCTCGCAATCTGCATGAATTGCAAGCAGTTCTTGGCAAATTGACATATTATATTAGGTTTATACCTAATGCATCACAGATTGCTGCACTGTTGCATCGCCTCCGCCGTAAGAATGTTCCGTTTGTGTGGTCAGCTGATTGCCAATCAACCTTTCAGCAGCTTAAAGAGGCTTTATTGAATGATCGTTGTCTGGTCCATTACGACCCTAACAAGCCTCTGGTGTTAGCTTGTGATGCCTCTTCTTTCGGCCTCGGTGCTGTGTTGTCTCACCGAGTCGGTAACACCGAACGTCCTATTGCGTTCGCGTCTAAATTGCTAATCACAGCTCAGTGTAATTATAGCCAATTGGACAAGGAAGCGTTGGCTATTGTGTTCGGTGTCACAAAATTCCATCACTACCTCTATGGTAGACCATTCTATTTAGTAACAGATCACAAGCCCCTGACGTCACTGTTTCATCCGTCTAAACCAGTTCCTCAGCGGACAGCTCAGAGACTACAACGTTGGGCTCTTTTGTTATCACAATACCAGTATGAGATACTGTATCGCCCTACAGCTCAGCATGCAAACGCTGACGCGCTTTCTAGATTGCCGATTGCTGCGGATGATGTCTTCGATTCCTCTGACGACTCTTGCCATCAGATTGACGCCGATGAGCATCAATCCCTCCGGGATTTTCCGATTGATTATCGTCAGGTGGCACGTGAGACAGCTACGGATCCTCATCTGAGTTTACTATTACGTTTTGTTCAACGTGGTTGGCCGTCCAAGGCAAAGGACATATCGGATCCTCTGGTTCGTCGCTATTATCCGCAACGTCATCTGTTGTCTGTTTCGCACGGAGTTTTGCTGTTACGCACCGAGAATGACCAGCTTCGTGTAGTGGTTCCCCAAGTGCTCCAATCCAAGGTCCTCGACTTGTTGCATCAAGGTCATTGGGGAGTGGTCCGCACCAAGCAGCTTGCCCGCCGTCATTGTACATGGATCGGCATTGATAAGCAGATTACGCAGATGTCTACAGATTGTTCGACGTGTGCCGAACACCAAGCTGCTCCGCCTCAACGCTATTTTGAGTGGGCACGCCCTGCCGGTCCCTGGCAGCGGGTACATATTGATTTCGCTGGTCCATATTGGAATTCTCGATGGCTCATCGTGATAGATGCATTTAGCAATATTCCGTTTGTTGTGCCCATGCAGTCTACAACGTCTGCACAAACTATACAGGCGTTGACTTCAATTTTTTGTATTGAGGGTCTTCCAGAAATTTTAGTGGCTGATAATGGTCCACAATTTACCTCTGCTGAATTTGAAAGTTTTTGTTCTGCCAATGGCATTCGCCATGTTCTTACTCCGCCGTTCCACCCTCAATCGAATGGTGCAGCGGAACGTTTTGTACGCACATTCAAGGATCATATGGACCGCCTTCGTGCTACGCACTCTCGTCAGCAGGCCCTCATCACGTTCCTGTCGTTGTACCGGACCACGCCACGCGACGGCCCTTCGCCTGCGGAGCTTCTCCACGGCCGTCGTCATCGCACCCTATTACGGTTGTTGCACCCCCCGGATCGACCCGCCGCTTCTGAGCATCGCACGCGTTTTCAGCGCAACGACGCCGTTTTTTTCAGAGTGTATCACGGTCGCCGTCGTTGGGTACGTGGTACCGTGATAAGTGTCCAGGGTCGCGGTTTTTATACTGTTCAAGGTGCTACTGGGGTGCACAGGAGGCATCAGAACCAGTTGCGCCACGCTGGCCGCCTGGATTCTGCCGCTCGTTCTTTGTCCACAGATTTGGTCCGCGGCGGGTTCCAGCCGCGCCTTCCGACTTTGCTGCCGCCCCCAGGGCAGCAGCAGCAGCCGTCGCCGCTACCACGCCGACAGCCCGTCCCGTTGATGCCTCCCGCGCAGCTTCATCCGGGAGCGCCCCAGGTGGTCGCTCCGGCGCCTGCGGTCCCTCTTCAGTCGCCACCGCCTTCGGAGCTGATGGACGTCGACCCCTCAGCCGGGCCGCCTTCCCAAGCGGTGGCTGTGCAGCCTGTCCTGCAGCCGCTTTCCTTGGGCACCCCCAAGGAGTCTGACACCACAGCGCCTTGTCCGGCGCCCACTCAGCAGCCGTCGACGCAGCGTCAGGAGACGCTGCATCTCTTCGTGGGTCCCGACGCCCCGTCGCGTCCAGTACCAGAAGCTGCGCCCGTGGTCACAGGCGTGCACCCTGACCTCGGTTTTCAGTCGGTGTTTCCCGAGGCCCCGCGCAGCCAATGCTGGGGTGCGGACCGGGGACTGCCACCGACAACAGTCTCCGCCCCGGTCTCTTCTGCTACGCCTGCGGCCAGACCCCTCCCCCGCCGTCGACGCTCGCCACGTCATTATTCAACGACGGTGCGGCGATTTGGGGGGGAGGAGTGTTATATCCTAGCCAGTAATGCCACCCGAGCCCGCTGCCAAAAGGTTGGCAGCATCAAAGTCCGGACGCCGTCCGCATAAGCAGCGCCAGCGAGACAGGAAATCGCCGCAAGTCTGCGCGCGCCACCGACTTTTATTTAATCAGAGTGTTTGGGTTTTCATCTTTCTGTTCACTGTTCCAGCGGACCGGTCGGCCCGCTATTAAAAGTGTGGCGGTGACTTCGTAAGCCGTTTCTACAGCGAATTGCTTGTCGCTACGAACGCCGCCACAAAACATCCACTATATTGGAATCCGGCTGTTTCATTCTATGACATACCGCCTGTGAGCGGTGTTTTGTTCTGATGGACAATGAATGTCGGGTAAAAAGGTTACGAGCTTTTCCACTCTTGTGTTTTAGCCGTATGTTCACCTGAAGATGTGGCTTTTAGTGCCACGAAACGATAGTGATCCAATAATAAAGGATTAACTACAGCTGAAGGGGTTATTAATATCCAAGATGAATCATGCAGCAGTTGATTGCCGTGAACCAGCGGTTCCTCCTGCATACACAACCAATGTCCATGAAAATGGATAGGTCTGAAGATGTGTTTGCAATGGTTGAAACCGGTCATCTTTGACTAAATGTGCACTGCGATCTAGACTTTTATAATTATATTCAAAGATTATAATTGGATCACTGAACCTGCAACAGTCTTTACGTAATTTTTAACTCAGATAAGTTGTAGTAGCTGCTGAATATACTTGTACAATTAAAGAACAGAACGACACAAAGTAGGCAAAAAGTCGTTTCTATATCACCTGATGATACTGAAGGTATATAGGATTAAATATGAGTTCGAGTAGGAATGTTTGTATTCCTTATATTTTTAGTTTCACACTTGTTACGTATGGTGAGACGACAGCTGAAAAATTGTCTGATGTGAGGTGTAAAGCTGAAGTGGAAATAAAACGAGCTGTATCGAAGGTGAGCGATTTAATACCAAGTGATTCTGATTATACTGATGGTGAAATCAACAGAGAAGTTTCTCAATGTCAAAATAGATATGAAATATGTTTGATAATGTCTTTATTACATGCATTCAATGATTACACGTCAGAATAGGAAAGAATAGTGATATTTTTTGTGAAAATATAAAATCTGAAATTATTACTATATGAGTTCAGGCATCAAATGAAACATGAAACCGTAAGTGAAACAGGACATTGAAAAACGGTTTGCAAACTTCTGAGTGAACATGTTAATTCCAAATTGAAGTCATTCTTCCAATTTCGATTGAGAATTTGGCACTGTGCACAAACTTTGTGAACTGCACAAATGAGAATCGGATTTAACCATCAAGTAAAAGTTGGAATTTCATTGATACGCTTAACAAACCATCCCTGAACATATAGAGGTAAAGCAAGTGACAGATGAGGAAACTATGTACAAAAAGTTAGATGGAATAAGTGTGAACTAATCAACGGCAGCCTACCTTGTTTTGGCGACCTTGAAATCAAGATGAATTGTACACTTGATGCTAAACAAAAAGCATGTGACTTCTTTCAAAGTGAACAGCTAGTGTATAATACCACTGGTCATAACAAATTGATTAGAACTGACCAAGAAATTCGACAACAGTCACAACGGCTGGCACAGCATCTGATACTTGCGTCAGAAGCGGCTGCCTTTATAAGATGTTGTAAATTTCATTATTACCTCAATTCATAAGCGACAGTGCACCCGAAACTGATTACACATCAGTTTACGAGTGTATTGCTGGTATCTTGGTCAGCGCAGGAACAAATTCAAAAAATGTTCAAATGTGTGTGAAATGTTATGGGACTTAACTGGTAAGGTCATCAGTCCCTAAGCTTACACACTACTTAACCTAAATTATCCTAACGACAAACACGTACACCCATGCCCAAGGGAGGACTCGAACCTTCGCCGGAACCAGCCGCACAGTCCATGACTGCAGCGCCTAAGACCGCTCGGCTAATCCCGCGCGGCAGGAACAGATTTCTTTTATTGTTGCTCACAAAGTAGTTTGATGGGTCAATGAAATTTTGCATCCCTAGACGGATCGTAAAAAAAATTTGTGGCAAATTTCCACAAGAAAATTGATCTGTTGAAATTCAGCAGGAATAATTATTTGATTTTTGAAGTGGAGAACGGTATGTCGAATGCATTCGAATGCATTCTTCATTGTTTTTCATGGAAACAATGCATGGAATTCAACTTGAAGTAATAGAACAAAACGATTATGTACAGGAATATCAAAATGACCATTGTATAATAGAGAGGAGTAGACTAGGTATCTGAATAGCAATTGAAAATTCATTTTCTACACTTCACTGCAAAATAACTGACAAGTAGGGCTTTGACTACTTTTTCTCCTTGCTTTTCTTTCTCAGATAATTTGGCTTTTGTTTTAGTTTTATAATAGAAAATAATCTTAACAATAACCAGTACCGTAGTTGTACAAGACGGATAAAAAAATTACGTGAATTAGCATAATGGTTCAGCAGTGCTCGATTGTTGCACCTTATTAATATCGTGTTCTAGCGCATTGTTGTTTGACATTATTAGAAAGTTGTGTGTAAATATATTATTAGCCTCACCACGAGCCAAGATTCTGATATCAATAGCGCATTGCCTGACAGCTTGATGGATTTTCTCAAGCGAAAGTCAGATCTAATGTCAACTAAATTGTCATAAGAAATGTCAACTGTTCATAAAAGAATGTGCACCATGCGCAATGAAATGTCTACCATGCACGATGAAATGTCTACTAAAAATGAAATATCCCCTTTACGTAGTGAAACAGTAACGAAACATGATGAGTTTCATAGCAAGATTTCTTCTAAGCTAACAAATTTCACTACTACCTTCTCAAACTTATCTGACAGTAGAAAGCAATGAAAACTACGGTGACAAATTTGTCTTCACAATACGGCAGGTTAACAACCAAAGTCACTGTATTGAAACGTAGCTGCCAACTGCTAATACTCCGTAATCTAAAACAGAAATAGCTTCAGATGGAAAGTTAATTCACAGTCATGAAGAATTAAATTTCGTCACACGTAGAAACCTTCAACTATTCAATCTTTATCTCAGGATGGCGCTTCGAGGAAAGTGCTGGGCCTGAAGTGAATCCATATGAGATTCCCTTAAGTAAAAAATGGCTACGGAAGAATGTAGTATCAGCATTTCAGTCTAAATTCTAAATTATTTCCCAGATCTATTGAGATGCGTTGCAGTCGGTTGCTACTGCTGTCCACTCAGGGTACAAGGATGTTGGTAAGCAGAACCGTCCTGGGTCAGCAGGGTCTAGTCCTATATATTATTCGGCGAGGTGGCGAATGAGCTGTCTTGGAGCTTCACAGTCGTAGTTTACTGCTGAAATGTTTCCCCGACTGTATATATTTGGCCTGTTATGTAGATAGCAAAGGGAACTTTCATTATACTATTTCAGTCATTTGGCGTTTAGGTTTAATCCCGTTGTCAACCAGCTGCAGCGAAAGACGGCCAACTGGGCTTCGGGATTGTAACCGGTTTCTTGCCAGCTGAGTTATGTCCTAGCGGACGGACAGTTCACCTACGTTCCATGAATTTCTTGTATTCCAGTAAGAGGACTCCCTGCCTAAAATGGGAAGGAAGGGAGTATAGCTGTACGGGCGACTATTGGAAGCCAATACAGTGGATGATGCAACCGGCAACTGATAATCATCCATCTATCATTCAGAACTGACAAGGGAACCTCCCCATCGCACCCCCCTCAGATTTAGTTATAAGTTGGCACAGTGGATAGGCCTTGAAAAACTGAACACAGATCAATTGAGAAAACAGGAAGAAGTTGTGTGGAACTGTGAAAAAATAAGCAAAATATACAAACTGAGTAGTTCAAGGGAACATAAGCAACATTAAGGACGACGGGAACGCAGGAGCGCCGTGGTCTCGTGGTAACGTGAGCAGCTGTGGAACGAAAGGTCCTTGGTTCAAATCTTCCATCGAGTGAAATGTTTTATTTTTTATTTTCAGTTTATGTGACAAACTCTTATGTTTTCATTACTTTTTTGGGAGTGATTATCACATCCACAAGAAAACCTAAATCGGGCAAGGTAGAAGAATCTTTTTACCCATTCTCCAAGTGTACAAGTTAGGTCGGTCGACAACATATTCCTGTCATGTGACGCACATGCCGTCACCAGTGTCGTATAGAATATATCAGATGTGTTTTCCTGTGGAGGAATCGGTTGACCTATGACCTTGCGATCAAATGTTTTTTCTTCCCATTGGAGAGGCACGTCCTTTCGTCTACTAATCGCACGGTTTCGCGATGCGGTCGCAAAACACAGACACCAAACTTATTACAGTGAACAGAGATGTCAATGAACGAACGGACAGATAACTATGCATAAATAAAGAAAGTAAAATTTTCAGTCAAGGAAAGACTTGAACCAAGGACCTCTCATTCAGCAGCTGCTCAAGCTACCACGGGACCACGGCGCTCCTACGCTCACTTTGTCCAATATGTTGCTTATGTCTCCCATGGACTACTCAGTTTGTATATTTTGCTTATTTTTTCACAGTTCCACACAACTGCTTCCTGTTTTCTCAGTTGATCTGTGTTCAGTTTATAAAGGCCTATTCACTATGCCAACTTATAACTAAATCTGAGGGGGGTGCGATGGGGAGGTTCCCTTGTGAGCACTATTCAACCAGACTGCTGCACACTATTTGGCTACAGAGTGCTGGGTTAATGCGTAATTCCGCTGTTTCAGAAAACGTCTGTGTAACATCTGCAAGATATACAGGAAAATGACACATATAAGTGGGTAGAGCATCTCTAGAAGTTTTATTCCTGATAGGTGCCTTAGCGCAGTTCAACGGAGTGTCACAATTCGTAGACAAGTCATCCTCTCTGTATTGACATATCGCATTAGTTCACGCCTGTAGGTAAGCAACACAGTGAAAAAATTTCTAAAGTGGGCTGCTGTCGCCCCATCCCATACATTCGTGTCACCAACTTCACTGAATTGCTAGCATGTCCTGACTTGGTTGTGACACAAATTGATCCCATCTGAGACCCGCTGAAACAGGTTCATCGAGAGTTTGTGATTTGCGTTTCTGGAATTTGTGCATACTTTGCATGTTTCAAACGCTAGGCAACAATTTTGAATTTGCTGTTTATTCGCGCTCAATCTTTGGACAGAATAGCTGTGTTACTGCAAGATGTGCTTCTTTTGTCATCGCTGTTTGGCAGCGAGGAGCGCGGGAGTTTTGTCGTTAAGAGGAGTAGTGAGACATACGCCAAGCAGAGGATTCGTGCCAATGTTGACGTAAGTTTAAGTGCATCTGTGTTTAAGTAAAATGATTTGTGTTTCAATATTGTGCAACAGAGGAGAAAGATTCTATTAATGATTTGGAATTAAATGAGATGTACTGAGATTAGAAAAGAATATGAAGAGGAATAAAGGTTTTTTTTTTTTTTGTTTATTGGCACTGCAGTCCCGCGTAGCATTTCAGTGGAGGAACAGGAAACTGTGAGACTACAGCTCTTTTCATACACAAAGAATACACAATGATATACATAATTTCTCACTGACACGTCTTTTGCTACCGACAATGGAGATCAATCTAATTTCGACGTTTCGCAGACAATCCAAGCCTAAAGAATCGTGAAACAGCAGCAGGCGAAGGCAGACAACAGTTACAAGAAGTTTTACAATCACATTCATGTGTTTTTGACAATGTACCCAGTACTACGTGAGCAAGTCCGTATATGACCCCATGACACTTGGTTCCCAAAAAAGGAGGGATCGTTGAGGCTTGTGTTAGATTCACGACAGATTAATGACATTATAGTTACTGAAATGAATAGACCAGACACACTTGATGAAATCCTAGAACAGTTTCATGGAGCTACAGTATTTTAGACATTACATTTAAAGTCTGGATTTTGGCAAATAAAACTTCATCCCAGTTGTCGTAAATACAACACGTTATTATGCTTCGGTAATTGTTACCAATTCTGCAAATTACGTTTTGGCTTTACCATATCATCAGCAGCTTTCATTCGTGGCATGAAAACTATTATTCAATCTGATGTAAAAGAAGGATCACAACATATGTCGATGATATACTTATTGTGCAAGCAACTTGACATAAATACAACAGTAAAGTACTTTTAATGCACTACTGGATACATTTTCGCGCCAGGGTATTACAGTCAATCAGTTTGGAAAATCATCTATTAAGTTCTAAGGCCACATCATCTCTGTTGAGCGAATTGAACCTGACCCAGATAAACTTAAAGCTATGTGAGACATCACTGCTCCCACAGATAAAAGCAACTACAAAGTTTTCTTGGCCTGATCAGGCTTTTTTTAGGCGTTTCATTCATTATACAGCTTTGGACACCAAGCGATTGTCAGCTCGGTTGTAATAACTCAAATTGTTTCTGTAATGATCAGGTACTAACTGAGTTTCTGAATTTGAAACATTCTTAATTGAATGCTCCTTTATTTACGACACCCAAATTTTTCCAAAGATTTTTGTATTGCAACAGACAGTTACAAAACAGCCCTTGGCGTTACTCTTTTCCAGAAATTAGAAAACAAGGAGTAATCATCACGAAAAGTATTGTTTTTGCCAGTCGTGTACTTTCCCCAGGAGAAAGAAATTATTCCCTTCAGAACTTGAAACATTATGAGTCGTCTTTGTTTTTACAAAATTTTGTTATTTCTTGTACGGCAAACACCGAATGTGTATACAGACCACCGCGCAATTGAGCTCCTCATGTGCGCTAAATTTACACTTGATCATCGTGAACGATGGAAACGTCATCTACAGGAATTCAATTCCACAGTCATACATAGTCCAGGCAGACAAAATGTAGTCGCTGACGCTTTATCAAGGTGTCTTACTGGTTTTCAAACGACTACTTCCACAAAATTGTCTGTCTCCCTACAGTCTTCTTTATATACAGCAAGTTGCGTTTGAAAGCAATTATGGCATAACAAACGAAATTCTGTTATAGACATCGTTATTTGGTACGAAATCACATCCTTTTCAAACGTTTAAGACCCGACACTAATACTTGGCCTCATTGTATTCCCCATCTTCTTCTCAACATATTAATATGGTATATACATAGAGCTATATCTATTACAAACCATGGAAGTGTCCCCTCATACTTCATCAAACATCCTACTTCATGAACATGCAGAAAGGAAGTAGACGAGTTCTGCCGATATTCAAATTCTGCCTGCATGCGAAATCTTCCACTATATCATATTTGGTTCCACTTTTCACAATTGTTCCCATTAAATTACGGCATTTAGTGGCGGTCGACCTCTACGAGCCTATTACAAAGAACAAAAAAGGTTCTTCGTACATATTTGTTGCATTTGAGCTAAAATGTTTTTTTTTCTTTACGTCAGTTCTCAGAGCTACAGTGGAAACTGTTTCAGTTGTTTTCACTATGAAATTTTTACCACACGTAGGATATGTAGAAAAGTTCGTATCTGACGATGGACCACAATTTCGTTCCGCAACTTGGACGCGTACATTGCACAACAGAGAGCTTAATATAATTTTTATTTCCGGATACCGTACTTCCTCCAATTCTTGTGAAATTGCAACGAAAGAGACTGGAAACATATGTAGACTTTATCGCCACAAACAACACACTGAATGGACAAATATATTCAGATTTTTCAGGACACCATTGATTCAATTCCTAGCGATTAAATTTTGCTCTCACCACAATTGGTTTTGAAGAACAAAAATCCGCCAGACAAAATAAAACAACTCATTTCTTTTCCCAAGTAACAATATTTACGTCATCGAGAACTGATTGACCTCACAGTTACTAATATAAAAACGGCAGATGGGAAGAGGAAAATTCTACAAAAGAAAGTAAGTCACACTAGGAAATTCGAAGCTGGACGAAAAGTTTTACTTCGAGCACATCTATTCTTTTTTAAAGCAAAGAACACTGTCACAAATTTGCATTACTTTATAACTGACCATTTCGGATTTGACCAATTCCACATCCCAAAGTAGTACATATTGAAACACTCAGAAAGAAAGTTCGACAGGTCTTCATCACATCACCAATATAAAACCGTTCATTGAATAATTATTTGACATTATTTTTTTCCTAATGATGACAACAAAGCACCTATTTATAGCAATTACGTAGTTCACATTCTTTTGACATCAACAGTTTGTACATACACTGAAGAGCCAAAGAAACATACGAAATATCGTGTAGGGCCCCCTTGAGCACGCAGGGGTGGTGGAGATCTCTTCTGAACAGCACATTGCTGGACATCCCAGATATGCTCGGTAATTTTCATGTCTAGGGAGTTTGATAGCCGGCAAAAGTGTTTAACCTAAGGAGAGTATTCCTGGAGCCACTCTGTAGCAGTTCTGGACGTGTGGGGTGTCACATTGTCCTGCTGAAATTGCCCAAGTCCGTCGTTATGCACAATAGACATGAATGGATGCAGATGATAGGACAGGATGCTTACGTATGTGTCACCTGTCATAGTCGTATCTAGACGTATCAGGTATCGCACATCAATGCAACTGCACACACCCTACCCCATTACAAAGCCTCCACCAGTTTGAACAGTCACCTGCTGACATGCGGAGTCCATGGATTCATGAGGTTGTCTCCACACCCATACACGTCCATCCGCCCAATACAATCTGAAACGGGGATCGTCCGACCAGGCAATGTGCTTCCAGTCATCAACAGTCCAATGTCGGTGTTGGCGGGCCTAGGCGAGGTATAATGCTTTGTGTTGTGCAGTCATCGAGGGTGCAAGAGTGGACCTGCGGCTCCGAAAGCCCATATCAATGATGTTTCGATCAATGGTTCCCATGCTGAACTTCTTGATGGCCCAGCATTGAAATCTGCAGAAATTTGCGGAAGGGTTGCACTTGTGTCACGTTGAACGATTCTCTTCAGTCGTCGTTGGTCCCGTTGTTGCAGGATATTTTTTCAGCCGCAGCGATGTCGGAGATTTGACGTTTTACCGGATACCTGATATTCAAGGTACACTCGTGAAATGGTCGTACGGGAAAATCCCCACTTCATCGCTACTTCGGAGATGCTGTGTCCCATCGCTCGGGCGCCGACTATAACACCACGCTCAATCTCACTTAAGCGTTGATAACCTGCCATTGTAGCAGCAATAACAGATATAACAACTGCGCCAGACACTTGTTGTCCTATATAGTCGTCGCCGGCCGCAGCGCCGTGTTCTGCCTGTTTACATGTCTGTATACCGGGTGATCAAAAAGTCAGTATAAATTTGAAAACTTAATAAATAGAGAGGTAAAAATTGACACACATACTTGGAATGACATGGGGTTTTATTAGAACAAAAAAAGAAAAAAAACAAATTTCACAAAGTGTCCCACAAATGGCACTGGACAGCAAAACGTCAGCGCTGTTACCGTGACGGGTGAGAGGTACGCCGATATGTTAGAAAAATGGTTCAAATGGCTCTGAGCACTATGGGACATAACTTCTAAGGTCATCAGTCCCCTAGAACTTAGAACTACTTAAACCTAAGTAACCTACGGACATCACACACATCCATGCCCGAGGCAGGATTCGAACCTGCGACCGTAGCAGTCGCGCAGTTCCAGACTGTAGCGCCTTTAACCGCTTGGCCACCCCGGCCGGCGATATGTTACAGAACTGCATCATCCCCAGCCTGCTGGATCATACGATGTGTATGCAGGATGGCGCTCCACCCCATATTGCTAGACGCGTGAAAGATCTCTTGCGCGCGTCGTTTGGTGATGGTCGTGTGCTCAGCCGCCACTTTCGTCGTGCTTGGCCTCCCAGGTCCCCAGACCTCAGTCCGTGCGCTTATTGGCTTTGGGGTTACCTGAAGTCGCAAGTGTATCGTGATCGACCGACATCTCTAGGGATGCTGAAAGACAACATCCGACGCCAATGCCTTACCATAACTCCGGACATGCTTTACAGTGCTGTTCACAACATTTTCCTCGACTACAGCTATTGTTGAGGAATGATGGTGGACATACTGAGCATTTCCTGCAAAGAACATCATATTTGCTTTGTCTTGCTTTGTTATGCAATTATTACTATTCTGATCAGATGAAACGCCATCTGTCAGACATTTTTTGAACTTTTGTAATTTTTTTTTTTTTTTTTGTTCTAATAAAACCCCATGTCATACCAAGCATGTGTGCCAATTTGTACCTCTCTATCTACATTATTCCGTGATTTATTCAGTTTTAAAATTTATACTGACTTTTTGATCACCCAGTATTTGAATACGCATGCCTATACCAGTTTCTTTGGCAGGTCAGTGTAGTTAGTAGTTAAGTTTTTTCTGCAGGTTTTCTTTCATTCACTTGTGTGTGGACACAAAAATAACATTTTATTTGTCTCATACAGTACTATAGGAATAAGCCATTTCGTTCGTTTATTCTCATTGCGTCATGACTTTTATGTAACAGATACAATGATTGTTACAGAGCATATACAACGTCATCTTCTAAGACAACTGACCTAGATCTTTACAATCCATCATTTTACAAGCGAAGGATATGTAAAAGTAGACAGCAATGATATTTTCGTTGAAGACAAAGCCGTCACCGAAGATAAAAGAAACATGAGAAAAAATAACATCAAATTTCTACGCCTTGTAATGTGTTTTCTCTTACAGGCTATCATACAGAAATGTGCAAGAATGGATTCAATATAGTAGTAATAAGACAGGTAGCGTATACATAGTGGAACAGGTATAAAATGTAATGTCTGTTATGGGAGCAGATATTTAATTTCAGCACTGAGAGACTCTAACAGTGAGCTGTAACGAGGGTTTCTTCATTGACTGTAAATGTTTGACTAAAGGTGCCTTATGTGAAGTGAAGACTTAAGGATTTATTATAGATGAAATATGTGAAACGATGATTTATGGATTATTATATGAGGATATGAAGAGATAACAAGAAGTGAGGATGGCGATCCTTTTATGATTATGATGCAGACATTTATAATTTATGATATGAAGTATGGAATACTTATGTTAGGGATTGTTAGGGATTACGTGATGATTTTTCCTTTGGTGCTTGTGTTTTGGTGTGTTTCTCTGATGAGTAATATTTCTAATAGTTTGCGATAAGCTGTTACTACACGATAACACACGTCTATGGACTTACAGGAAGATAAACACTTTGTTTCTAGAATATCTATTTTCTATTTGTGAATAGCAACGTGAAGGATTTGTAGCTTATGACCGACATGACCGGCTTCATTATTATTTAATTTAGCAATATCTGTTGTCATTTTAGTGAGGGCAATTACTTCTTTCGCGATCTTCTTGTTAAATGACGGCTCAATATTAAACTTTAATGCCTTATTTAACATTTCTACTTCCGTATTATCAAATACAATATCCGTTTTGTTAACCACCCGTGGATAAAAGTCTAAAGACGAAAGGCTTTGTTGTTGATCTTTTCCATCTTCGCGTGTGTTATTACTTAATTTACGAAGTTTTTTATCTTGTTTTTCTTTTTTCTTTATAAACTCCTTCTGTAGTATTTTGTGAAGTCTACATGTAACCTCCTCCCATACGTTCACCGGTAATATTTCCTTGACCTTAGTCTCTGCTTGAACTATTTGTTTAATATTGAGCCGTCATTAAACAAGAAGATCGCGAAAGAAGTAATTGCCCTCACTAAAATGACAACAGATATTGCTAAATTAAATAATAATGAAACCGGGCATGTCGGTCATAAGCTACATAAAATAGTAAAAAATGAACTAAATAAGCGAAATAGTGTTAATCATAAGACTAGAGCAGACCGACTAACTGTCGATTCTATAAATAAAAAACTTAATGAAGTGAAAGCTATTGCCACGAAAGCGGATAAGGGAAATACGGTGGTAATATTAAAAGAGGGGGAGTACGTTTCGAAGACCTTAGAGTTTTTTGTCGAAAATAGCATTACGGAAATTCCGAAAGACATAACAGCCAATTTCCAAATTAAACTAAAAAAAATGTTCTTAAACGCACACACTTCCTGCTGACAGAAGCCGAAAAAAGAAGATGTGTTATCATGAATCCAACGGCCCCCAAATTAAGATCACAGGTGAAGATACATAAAGATCTGCATCCGGTTAGTCCGATTGTTAACGGTCGAAATAGTCCAGCATATAAAATAACGAAATTGTTGAACCAAATTCTGAAAAAGACTTACGTGTATAAAAATAGCTATTCGGTGCGTGGTAGTATGACCATGATAGGTGAAATTAAAGATACGCCAGTCACTGACACTTCCCGTTTGGTTTCGTTGGATGTTAAGAACTTATACTCCAGTGTTCCGGTTAACGAAACTATAGAAATCATTAAGATAAATTTCCTTAAATACGGTAAAATTTCAACACAAGAGACAATTGAATTTATTGAACTCCTACAGCTCACTACAAGTTTTAATTATTTTACGTTTAATATCAAATTTTATATTCAGGACGATGGGTTAGCCATGGGGTCCAGTATTTCAGGAACTATGGCGGACATTTTTATCAACGACCTTGAAGAATAGTTCTAAATTCTGACGATAACATTATGGATAAAATTGTTTAATTCAAACGTTATGTTGACGACACTCTGTTACTTGTCGATGGTTCCCGTGACGACATTGAGGAAATAGTAAAAAAGTTCAACGACGCACATAATAAAATAGAATTTACCGTGGAGTATGAAACTGACAATTGTTTACAGTTCCTGGACCTGAATATAAAAAAGCAGGGCAACAAACATGCGTTCTCCGTTTATAGGAAACAAACTACGACTGATGCCGCGATCCCGAATGATTCATGCCATCCGCAGGCTTATAAAGAAGCTGCTTTCCGTAGTCTCGTGCATAGGGCAGTCAACACACCTATGAGCGAAAAACATAGGGAGACTGCAATCAATACCGTTAAGAGAATAGCAATGAATAACGGTTACAGAATAGATATGGTTAAAAAACTGTTACGGAAAAGTAATAAGCGCAAAAAGAAAAAAACCTGATGGAGAGACAGTGAAAATTATCACGATGCCATACTACGGAACAGTCTCGCAAAAGATAGCAAATATTTTTAAGCCATACGATGTTAAAATAGCTTTTCAGACTAATAACCTAGTGAGGTATAGCCTTAAGCACGATATTGGCGAGAAGAGAAATAAGTTTGAATGATCGGGAGTTTATAAGATTCAGTGCAGAACTTGTGATGCAAAATATATAGGGCAGACAGAAAGATCATTCGCGATCCGGTATAAAGAACATAAAGATGCGTTCAGGTTTGGAAAGTATGACAAATCAGCTGTTGCGAACCATATATGTGAAACAGGCCATCCCCTTAATAGCATAGAAGATAACGTCAGAATATTGCATGTAGAAAAGAAAGAGAGGAAGCTTGATTTACTAGAGGAATTAGAGATAGATGTCCATGAAAAGAAACAAAGCAATATTCTAAATGCACAAGATAATTTTAAAGAAATGAGATTTTCTAGCGGGTTTTTACAATTATTTTAGGGTAGGTATGCGACTTTAAACTTGTAGCATATCACTGACGGAGTTGCGAGAGGCTAACGATGGCAGACCAATGCAATAAGGAAATAAGGCGCCCAATAGCATAGCGTTACCTTCAAGCACACGGCTGTAACCACGCCACAACACCTAGGCACGTCAGTCCACAACAGCTCCCGAGCCGGCACAGTGCGACAGCATACTTGGTAGCTATGGGACGGCCATCGACTTGTGTCAATAACTTCAATGTAAGACGAGGACCCAGAGTCCAATATACTTTTAATTCTGTTTTACTCTATGGACTTCCCAACTGTTTGTGATGGTATTTTGTCTTTTTAGTCCGTTTAATTTCATGACATAGACTTTACAACCTGGTGATGAGAGCATTGTCTCTTGAAACGCGTTGTTAAAATATATGTATAAGAATCGCGGTTGAATGCTAACAGTGATAACCAAAGATTTGTTTTTCTTGCTCATCCACATTAACTTAAATTCTTCCAGATTTAGAGCTAGGTGCCATTCATCACACCAACTAGTAACTTTGTCTAAGTCATCTTGTATCCTCTTACAGTCACTCATCTTCGACACCTTACCATTCACCACAGCTTTATCAGCAAACAACAGCAGATTGCTGCCCACTTTGTCTGTCAAATCATTTATGTGTGTAGAGAATAATAGAGGCCTTATCATTCTTCCCTGGGGACCTCCTGACGACATCCTTGCCTCTGATAACGCTCACCGTCGAGGACCACGTAATGGGTTTTATAACTTATGAAGTCTTCGAGCCACTCGGTTATCTGTGAACCTGTTCCACATGCTCGTACCTTCTTTAACAGCTTGCAATGGGGCACCGTGTCAAACATTTTCCGGAAGACTAGAAATTTGGAATCTACCTGTTGCCTGTCATCCACTGTTTCTAGCCCTTCATGTGTGGAAAGGACAAGCTGAGTTTCGCACGAGCGATGCTTTCTAAAACCGTGTGGACGTAAGCTTCTCAGTCGCAAGAAAATTTATTATATTCGAACTGAGAACATCTTCAAGGATTCTGCAGCAAGCCGATATTAGTGATATTGGTCTGAAGCTTTGCGGGTCGGCTCTTTTGCCCTTTTTGTACACAGGAGTTACCTGCGCTTTTTTCCAGTAGCTTGCGGTTTTCTGCTGGGCTAGAGATTCACGATAAATGCAAGCTAAGTTAGGGCAAATGCCGTAGAGTACTGTTTCAAAAACCTGATTGGGGTTTCATCCGGGCCTGATGACTTATTTGTTTTCAACTCCTTCAGTTTTTCACCACGCCTAGGGTTATTATTACCATGTCGTGAATACGGGAGTCTGTTGGATGGTCAAACGACTGTTTATTTGTACGATTCTCCTGCGTAAACGATTTCTTGAACTTGAAATTTCAAATTTCGTCTTTTGTTTTGCTATCTTCGCCAGACTGGTCAACAAGTGACTGGATCGAAGCCTTAGACCCACTCAGTGAGTTTACATAGGACCAGAATTTTCTCGGGTTGTATGCTTCGTACGTAGGTCTTTTCACCGACGCACGAATCTCTACTAACCTTTCCTTGTCATTTGCGGTTCTCTTTTGAATCGAGTGTGCAACGTTCCGGACCTGTTGTGCTTCAATTAATGAACAATATTCCAGGGGGTGTTTTCCAACAAGATAACGCTCGCCCACTTACCACTGTTGTAGTCCAGTAAGCTCTACAGAGTGTCGACATGTTTCTTTGACCTGTTCGATCACCAGTCTGTCTCCATTCGAAAACATATGTGATATCATCATATGACAACTCTAGCCTCATCCACAAACAGCATTAACTGTCACTTTAATGACTGACCAAGTGCTAAAGGTATGGACCTCTGTCATACAAAGTGAGATCCGACTGCCGGCCGGGGTGGCCGAGCGGTTCTAGGCGCTACAGTCTGGAACCGAGCGACCGCTACGGTGTGATGTCCTTAGGTTAGTTAGGTTTAATTAGTTCTAAGTTCTAGGGGACTGATGACCTCAGACGTTAAGTCCCATAGTGCTCAGAGCCATTTGAACCATTTTTTGAGATCCGACATTTGTACCATACAATGCATGCGCTTTCGTGTGCTTGAATTGAACATTCTCCCGGTTACACCGGTTATTAATATACAAGTTATTTATTATTTAGCGTATGGCTACTACAGACATACACAAAATTAAATTACATATACATTTGTACATATTTACACACAAGAAACTTAAGTTTGGCCTCGCAACTGAATATCCAGTCCTTCAATCCAGCGCACTGCATCTGGATTTGCTAGCAGGAAGTCCTCTTCAGCACCGTGATAGGCTCGAATCCTGCATTCACTGACAATGTGGTGAACAGTCTTGTATGTAGCCCCGCAGTCACAGGCTGGATTAGGCCGATTCTTTCACTTAAAGAGAGCATCCGTGCATCCGCCATGGCTGGTACGGATTCTGTTGAGAGTAATCTAGGTTTTGCGTGATAGGTCGAATCCACTTGGAATTTTAGCACTTGAGAAGATGTCACTGCTTCCCACCCATAGGATCTCCTTGCAATGACATGTCGACTAAATGTACCAGTATTTCACATCTGCAATGGCTTATCTCGGGCTTACATTAACCGGTGATCTTGGAATATTAACCACTTAAATATGTGACCTAGATAAGTTTATTGCAGAAATTATTATACAGTAATTAATTTTTGGTGGTGTGATTTTTTTCCGTCAGTGTAATTTCGAAGCAGTGTTACAAACGTTGATTAGCTTTTAATGTTTTCGACAGGCGTACGTCGAGTTTTACCCCAATATTTGGTGGTTCGGCGAGTGAAACGGACTCGCTGACGGCGGCCAGTTACATAAAGTTGCCGGCGCTCGGAACACCCCCGTGCCTGCCCAACAGCTGGTGGGCCAATCAAGTCGCCGGCGCGTCTGGTGCTGTTCCCGCGGCCGCCGCCGCTTTCTTCAGCAGATAGCCTGGGTGCCGGCCCCGAGCGCGTGCATTGTTAAAGAGCGGCGTGTCGCCTGCAACATTCAGCACCCCAGCTAATGGCGCCCGCCTCATGCAGCCTTAATGGCGCGCAACAACTGGGCCAGAGGCGGACACCCAGGGCTCGGCGCGTCACACCCCGCACACTCTCCGGCAGCCACGTCAAGCCCTGCCTGCTCTTTTCTAGTTCCGCACCGCACTGCACTTACAACTTGGGCTGATACACAATGAAAGTACTGTCTGCACCGCACTTCAGTTTCCCAGATCCAGTGTGGCCACCGTTTGTAGTCATGCCATGTCACGTCATGTTATTGTCAGACCGCGTCGGAAAAGTAAGGCAAAAAGGAAAGTAGAATCTTAAAATTACTGAAAAATATTTAAACTTAGATGAGCACAGACACAAACGGTATCCAGAAGACGAAGATACATATTTAATAAATTTCTTGCTGTAGGATGGAATCTCCTGTTCCCGGTTTTCTCCGTGTTTTCTCACGTTATTTTCAAGCGATGCATCTCTTTTATCTCCCCTAAACTCTGATATGTTTCGGCTCTATTGTCGCATCTACTGTCGGCCTCACTTTATTTATGAATAATGTCGTACGATGTTGGTGGTTTCTTAGGCCTAAAACCAATGCAGGAGTACTTTAATTTGTCACAGCAATAAATAGGAAAATGTCTTGGTCGCAGCTGTTTTAGTTTTCGGGACTAAAATGGTAAAACGTCCATGACGTCTGTACAACACTTTTTAGAAATATAAAGACAGCCACTGCAAATTATATGTAAGAGTCGATACATACGAGAAAGAAATACATTTTTATTTGCAGAAGGCGCGGTTAAAAAAAAATATTCTTAAATTTTGCGGTAAGTACTACCATAAAGTGATAACAGTCGCTTTGAACCTCACACACGAAAGGAAGACTACTGTCACTGCTACTGGTGGTCCTTTTAAAAACAACATACATGAGAGACAGAAATGTGAAACACACAGAAGGGAAGGAGGAAAGTAAATGTAACGTTATGAGATTAACACATGGACTTACGATCTCACTTATGAGTATGACGTTGTGCTTCATTTGGAAGCGATGTCATAAAGCACAGAATGTTCCATGGAATCCATTAATTCTTCCGAAGTGGCAGACGCCGATGTGAAGGGGTTACGGTGTGCTTGAATAATAGGGCGGCCGTCCTTTATGATTATTAGAAGTGGTCGATCAGAGCCTTCAGTATGAGTATTCCTGCACCCATCTTCCAATGTCGTATCAGGATGCACCACAAATCTGAAGACTGCACGGTTGGACTAGTCGGTCAAGTAGAGACCGATGAGCCAGCCCGCTTTGAAGCTTTGCCAAAGTGCTGATAACACTGTCTTAGATGTGTGCGCTGCATCTCCCTGTCCTTCACAGTGATCACTCATCTTCTGAAATTTTTCAGGCCCCTTATGTACCTTGGCAACGGCCTTGACGCAGCGGATACACCGGTTCCCATCAGATCACCGAAGTTAAGCGCAGTCGGGCGTGGCTGGCACTTGGATGGGTGACCATCCGGGCCGCCATGCACTGTTGCCATTTTTCGGGGTGCACTCAGCCTTGTGATGCCAATTGAGGAGCTACTCGACCGAATAGGAGCGGCTCCGGTCACAGAAAACCATCATAACGACCGGGAGAGCGGTGTGCTGACCACAATGCTGTCCTATGTGCATCCACAGTTGAGGATGACATGGCGGTCGGATGGTCGCGATGGGATACTTGTGGCCGGTAGACGGAGCGCTTTTTATATACCTTAACGGGCCTGGTAACATTACTAAACAGGAAAAACACTAAGTCACTTTGTGGGGTGTTCTACCTTACAGAGAAAAGCAACTCTAATCATTTGCATATTCACCAGTTGTGTGTATGCATACGGAGTTAGTTAACTTCCGACCATATCTACCGGACGATTCACTTTTTGTGTCAGGCAGTGTACATGCCCATGGTGACATGGAAAGCAGTGTACAAAAAACAATTATATATATATTTCAGTACCTATCAAGGTTTATAACTTTATTTGTCCAACATTGTACACAGGAACTCAACTATTTTTGTCATTGTTGCTACAGTCCAGTGCAGGCACCGTTTGTAGTTCGACAGATATCGAAACGATACTCCACTTCTTGCTACATGTTCGTAAGCATGACAGGCCTCTACCGCTAGTGTATATCCATTGTCTCAGATCCACCAGATTTACAACCCCTGCTCTGTAAACAATGCGCATGACAAATTCCCTTGCACTCAAAACAGCTGAGTCAGATCAGGGGTCGGAGGGGGGCAGGCAATATGACCCCCTCCCCTTCCGATCCAATACTAAGGAAACGTCTCGTGGAGAAATGTGGTGACATCCCCGTAATAGTGGGATGGGACACCATCTCACTGGATATTGGCGTCGGGAGGCATCTGTGGAACTGCATAGTTCGCCAACACCTTGAGATAGGTGTGCCCTACACTGGCGCACATGTGCCTTGCGACTCAGAGCAGTTCATGAAATGGTTGGAGATTGTTACTATCGATTGCGTGTTTGCCGAACAAGATAAAATGTCGTGTTATTTCGTTATATGGATTTCTTTGAGTATAACTCTAGCCCCTAAACCTTCTTAGGCGCTGTATGTATATACATATATTTTTCACGGTGTTAGAGGAATATAACTGCAGAGTTTTTTGTGACTGAAGACAGTGTATTGAAGAACATTACATCAGTATTTAGTTCATTTGTATAATACTAATAATTAAAGCTGTTAGAAGTAGTATGCTTTTAGGTGGTACATGCGATAAGAGCGAGCCATTGATGTTTATTATCTCGCAAATCGTTTAGTCTCTACTCTCTGGTGTAGCCACTTACAAGGAAACAGTCCAATCCAACGTGTCAATACCAGTGCTAAATTACTCGTATTTTGTACGGGAAGAATACACTGAAAAAACAGTATGTCAAAATTTTAGCTGCTAAGACACACTGCAAGTATTATTTTTAATGTTGAAATTTGCCAAGTTCGTTTTTCGCCATGCAGCTGGAGTAATGAACACCCATACAGTATCTGATGCAGACAGTTCATGCTCAACATAGCAGGTGCATAGCCTTGCTTGATGGTGAATCGGAGAACAGATAATATGTCACAACGTGATCTTACTTTATACAGTGAATTTTAGTTTCCGTTGATAGTCTCTGATACAGCTGTTCACGGTTACTATTCCGTCGAATTTCCAACTCATTTAATGTCTATAATACTTAATATCCATACTAATTATTATCTGTAATAATTAGCAGTTGCCTTTGTGACATCGCTAAGACTTAACACTGCACATAAAACGGAATTAATTAACTGAGTATTTTCTTCGTATGTGCTTGCTAATACCATCTTTCCGTGCACAGGTTCCAGTGTTTCACAGTATTGTGGAATCCAGTTAATACCTTCCACCTTGCAAAGATGAAGTATGAAGAATGTGGTGTGCAATAAAAGGCCTAAATGTGTACATTTGCGTTATTTTTTAGTTATTTTCATGGACATTTATTCGAATGCGGAAATATTGGAAGATGCAGGAAATAACTTTGGTGTTTCCGTCAGGTCTGGTTCAAACGACGACCGTAGTGCTAGTTGAAGTCCAGAACAAAAATGCGGTACCTTCCAAGCCCAAATAAAATATAATTGTAATAGCTTTCAGTGGCTGTAAATTTTTTGGTTAAACACAGTAGGAAGCAAACGCTTTAGGTTTAAACAGTGTGTAAAGCCGGTTTCGTTTCGTGAAATCTGAACAAGAATTGTATAAATGGGAGAAAGGTTTACAAGAACTAAGAAATATGCACCAAAATGAAACTGGCTGCAGTACAGAAGAAAAACTATTCTAAGGATTTAGAACAGTTAGTGCGAGTCAAACTGCCATTATTGAAAGATATATAGAGACTGGGCCCTATGAATTGCCAGTGTGGATATTAATTATCGCAACGCCTCTTCTACGTAGAAAAACAGATTCACGAAATTGTTCCGAAAAGGAAGCAGCAAAATTACGAAGTTTAATTCAAGTAACTGTGTAGAGAAGATGTCATTAACAGGTAATACTATAGTGAAATTCGTAGCTGACGTGTCGACGAAAATGCAGAGAATAATGCCAGTCAGTCACGTTACGTGCAAGAACTGTGTGTAAAACGTATTTTACCATTTCAACTGAAAAGATACAGATTCGCTTCGTAATCAATCATTGCTATGAAACATTCACACAACAAAACGAGTGATGAGTAACAGTGGATTTTTGTTTTCGCAGTTTTATACCATTCTTCAATCACCTCAAGGCAATTTAGGACCAAAAATAAAAAAATAATGATTGTTTAGCTGCAAAAACCTTATAATCGTCAAAGGAAAATCTGGAAGAATGGGAGAGAATATGCTTTAATGTTACATCCGAAATGTCGTCTTACTAGCTGCAGAAAATAATACATTGATTTTGTTGAATCCTTGGCCTGGACATAACAAGACCTCTGTCATTATAAGGAAGACACAAAGACTGTTTATGTAGCTCCAATTCCATCCGGAAATAATAATGTGATTCAATACAGTAATTTTTCGATAGTGTAAAATATTTTTCAATAAATTGTCAGAGAATATAAATTCCGATAGCTCTTTGTCATTTCAGGTTTATCAGCGCAACAGTATTGTCAAAGTTCAGTCATTTATGCACTGTGAGTTTGCGTTGCTTCGTTTTACAAATTTGATCAAGTATGCCTAATTTGCAGCACAGTATGCTGAACAACGGCCGCAATGAGTTGATACACCATCCCAATTTAGTCTAAATGAAACTAGTAATCTGAAGTGCCTTAATTCATTAATTTTTCTTTTATCAGGTGTGCCTTGTGTAACGAAAATGTTTGTCATCGTCATCCCTTCTGTGACGTCTACAGAGACTAAACAAGGAGCTGTTTCATTGCTACTAAAATTTAAATTATTGAAGAATTATCATCATAAGATCTGTGCTACAGTATTTGTTAACAAATTAAACTCCCGATTGGTGGAAGTCGCCTGTAAGGTAACACACACTGCTTGATTTTCTTTCTATTGCTAGTCACTTGTGTAACAATTACAAATGTTTATCTGTCAACGTGAACTGTAAGTTAATCAAACAGTAAATGATTTGGGGCACTTGTGGTACGGTGTAAATGGTTAAATTCGTGTGTTTGCACTTTAGACTTAGAGCTATGCTGCTCTACATTATCTTGTCACGGCTGCATTTGCTTATTCGCGGATTCGTGTTGTAGGTTGCAAGGACTGTACAAACCACTGTTATAAGCGGTTGTTAGTGTAGTACGAATGAGCAATTTTAACATCCCTTAAAACATACTTCCAGTCCCCCTTGGCGGCTAAAATTTTGTCAATGGGTTTCCTTCCGTGTATTCCTCCTGTGTGAAAAATTTCAGACTGGGTTTCGACATTTTCCATGTTCTTTGAATGTTCACAACGATCCAATTCATCTGTAATGTTCATTCAGTCATTGTGAAGAAACGAATGTAGGTAGCATTAAAATACGTTCATTACGCAGTTCTCTATTGTCCTAGCCTCAGCAGAAGGTTGTGTATTTAGGGGTGTGAATGTTCGATGCAGGGGTTCGACGAAGAGAGACAGGGATGTATGGCATAGGTCTGATTTACTTCTATTACAATGTAAGAAAATTTTTGGGAAATAAGAAATTGAAAAAATTTTTGCTCTGGAAAGCGACATTTGCCAGGAACATGGGTGTCGGGAGCTTAGGAATTTTCAGATGGTGGATGGTGGGTGGGGGAGGACGTTGGGGGTCGGGTGAAAGAGGGCGCAGACATACCTGCACCAATTACAGATACACAGTTTTAGTCTAGCTGCCGTTACTGACCCAGCCCTCTCCTATCCCAGGACTGACGACGCTGAAGCTTGTATAGGTATACCACGAAATTTATCTTAGTTTTGTGGCAAAATCTGATGTTGGGAGTCTGGCGACACGCATTATAACAGATACTGTGAAAACTGACTTCCCATCCTCTTATTCCATAAGAGCACTACAATCGTTGGTCCCTGTCGAGACTTTCTATGTTTCATATCAGTTTTGTCACACAATAAGCCAATCACTTGTCATTTCGAAGCGTAGGCAAAGGCAGTCATACATAAATCGTCGTTGATAATGTCGAAATTTTAAATGTTAGAGTGATTCTCCCTTTCACTTGAGGTTCTCGAAACTTTCTCTCTTCTTTTTTTCTCCGAAATAAGGATACTTTTCAGAATATACAGAGTGTAACTAAATTCCCTTTACGTACTTTGAAAACAGGTTCCTGATAGTAAAACAAGAAACACGAGAGTAGGATACGGGTTCTAAAATTCATACGTTAAGAGCTATGAACACCCGTTCATCTTCGACACTTCGAAACGCATCTCTTATACGCCAACTTATTTGCTGTCTATATTTTGGAAGGCGGCACCAGGGTCCAAAACAACAAAAATTGCCCAGTAAAAATGTGTTCTAAGCTGCATATCTAAAGAGGGACGAGCACTTGTTCAGGAGAACAAATGTACGTCACAGTAGCAACGATCAGCAAGTTCTCATAGCTCTCATCGTGAGCATTTTAGAACCCATGTTTACTGGAAATTTTACTCCTTCCTTCCAAAACATGGAAAGCAAAAAGCTTGCAGATGAAGAGACGTGTTTCGATGTATAGAAGATGAACGAGTGCACATAGCTCCTAAAGTTTGCATTTCAGACTCCATGTTAATCAGACTTTCCTTTTTTGTTATGCTGTAAGGAACCTGTCCTTGAAGTCCTTAATTGAATTTAGTTACAGCCTTCGTTTAATTTTAAACTAATGTCAGTACTGACGTCTACTTAAATTCTTAAAGAGTGTGACAAATACTTACTTTAGCTACACGATTTTGGAAGATGATCGTAGCTGAATAATGTTCTTGATTTCGTCACGTCACCCTATCAATCTTACGTACTCTAAACTATTCAGGATTATGCCCATGTGATGACCTCATATAGCGACTAACATGGCTTGATCGATAGTCTGTTACCGTTTCAATTCTACCAACTTAACGAGTAGATGTGAAAGAGCGACAAATGAATTACCAGCCCCCTCAAGAAACAGACTCCTTGGCAACTGATCTGTTAGCATTTGTAATGTTTTAATCCGAAGATGGCACTCCCGAAGATATAATGGCGGCTGGTGTCAAGAGGAGTGTGTTTTAATATGCGACGGAAACAGAATCTGGTTTAAAAATGTCATAAAGTCTCATGTCAATGCCCTAAACAAAGCTAACAGACCATCCGTTGTCTCTTCCACAATTTCACTAGACGTAACTTAGAAAGTTTCTTCCTTCCATCTTATAACTAATATTTTTTAATAATATTTTCATAACGCGGGGCCGCAGTCATAATATATTTCTTTAAAGTCAGTATCGCCATTAGACTGTTGTCTATTTACAGTGTTACATTTACACTTACACAATCATACTTTCGGCTTCAAAGTGCTATTATCAAGTTTTTTAAGTGTTATAAATTGCCTAAGATGGCATACTGTCGTATATACACTATTAGACACATTGTCTAAGAGTCGATATTTCTGGCAGAGCCTACTGCAGCCTACTACGTGATCCGAAAATGCTGTCAGGATCTTAAAGAGTGTTAGAAGTTCTGTCCAGGGCATTCTGTTTCAGTGAGGCGCTGTTGCCTGTTTCAATCACTCCCAAGTCGGTCATATTGTAGAGTAAAAGAAGTGCAGAGAAGATAAATTTTTCTTAATAAAGTTCCTCCTAATGGCTTAAACCGTAATATTTAAGTATAATTTCAGTTTTATTCCGTACCTAGTACAATGTTTTTGAAGAATTTATTCACCTACTCAACTTCTGTGAGAATTTTGCCTCTTTTTTATGTGAGGTTTGTATGTACGAGTTTTCCAGTTGTCCCAGTTCTCCCTGAATTTGTCTCTTTATTTCCTCTACGTATTATGACTCCTTGTCCATGCAGGAATTCTCACACATGCTACACATAAATCATTGTGCTTGTGGAATTGAGTTTCGGAGAAAACTATTCCTTACGCGGAATATAATAAATTAAACGAGAGAGGTGCATTATAATTAAATTATTAAACACACTACGTCATTTGAAACGTCCCCTTTTTGAACAGTTATACAAGACTGTCCTTAAACTGACATACAATATTTTTTAGCGCAACGCAATCTGACTTTCAATAATCCCTACAAAAGAATGGCCCTGACTAACATTAACCTATACCTTTCAGAAATCACTTACCTCACAAAAACCTTCATTACTCGAACTACTGCAGTACAGCGGGCGCCACTACTGCCAGCTAAGTAAAAGATTCAAACTACGGAAGGCACTAACTACTGATAGGTATAGTTAGCAAATGAAAGATATTAATAGAGAACAAACAATGTATTTACCTTAATAGTCATAATATATATAGCAGTTCATGACAAATTACAAAACTCCGCCATCTCTCTCCCCACATCCACCACTGCTGGCGGCTCACCTCCAACTGCGCAACGCTACGCGCTGTTCACATCCAGCTGCCGCTGCTCAACACTACAATGGCAGACAACAATGCAAACTACCCACAGACTGCACACAGCACAGGCAAAGATTTTTCATATCGAGCGCTACGTGGCGTTACCAATAAGAAAACATAAACAGCCTACTTACATAGCCCCCATGCTCCCCACAAAAAATTTTTACAAATTGTTTTGGGCAGTGGCCACTAATGATTTGAAAAAATTTTTCATAATTACAATAACAAAGATATCAAATGCACACACTTATTGATGCAATGTTGGTCAAAAGCTAAAATTTTCTCACAGTCTATAAAGACAGTCCTGATTCATCACAGTAAAATTATAGTGTTTTTCTTTTTTTTTCAAAGTCTGAACAGTAAAAGAAAATGCACACAGAAGTATTGGATTTCCATGCAGTCTTGAAGAAGTAGTGTTGTCCTTCCAATGGAAAGACAGTGCTGACTCTCGACATGCAGACAGGTAATGCGCCACAACAGAGCAAACCCACAGCAGAGTCAGTCGAAGTTTTGAAGAATATTGGTAGGTAGGTCATCACAGAGCAGACCCACTGTAGTCCTGGTAGAGATTACAGTATTGGTGGGCCACCAGAGGTGCAGACCCACTGCAGTCCTTGTAGAAATAATGGTATTGGTGGGCCATCAAAGATGCAGACCCACTGTAGTCCTTGTAGAGACGGCCAGCAGCCATCCGTTGCGACTGTGCAGGTGCACAATCACCATCGAAGATTCTTGCAGAGAATAAAGCAAGTCCATAAACCACAACTTGTGCACTCACAAAGTTTCTGGAATTGTCCTTAGAACCAGCAATGCTATTATCCAGTCCCTTGCTGAATTTTTAACACACGTGGAAACACTATCAGTCCCTACTTCTCACATATTGTCCATATACTTTGACCAACAGAAACGTGTGCAGTGAAATGTAACTTACAAGTTAATAATATGATGAACTGGTGTCAATTACAATTTTATAACATGGCGCAACGCTACGCGCTGTTCACATCCAGCTGCCGCTGCTCAACACTACAATGGCAGACAACAATGCAAACTACCCACAGACTGCACACAGCACAGCCAGTGATTTTTCATATAGAGCGCTACGTGGCGTTACCAATAAGAAAACATAAACAGCCTACTTACACATTGTCATTATCACATTGTTAAACAGTGAGCACAGATCTTATGGAGATATGTCATTGTGTGGGCAAGGGCCGGAGTGTCTGTGGAAAACTAAGTTCTGTGTAACACACTACAACTAAATTACTTTAAACAATAAGAGAACAAGACTTGGATGGACTGTACTACGTACCTCGCCCGTGATTATTCCTCTTGGTCTTCCGACATGTTTCAGTAATCAGAACGATCCTCCACAATACGTTAGAAGGCCATAACTTAGTGGTAGTAATCAAAAGTATCGTGCTATGCCTAAGAGGGAAATGGAAGAACAATGTGGCACACTGCCATCTAGTGGGTGTAAGCACCGAGTGAGTGTCAGCAATGAGTGTGTGTATAAGCTCTTCGTATGCGTTGCATCAGTCAATATAAGGCATCTGACTGAGGCTGAACGGGTTCGGGCAGTGAAATTAAGGCAGGCAGACAGCAGGGCTTCATGCGGGTTCACTTGTTATTGGGAGGAATGGGAAACGATTACACCAAACTGATACGTATAGCGAGTAAACCGGAAACCTCGAACACAGACGACCGATGCGGTGTTAATTCTTCTCTGCGCCGGTGCACTGCCACTGCACGGGATCTCCATAATGATCTAAAGAGCAACAATTGGTTGCAAGGTCAGTTACCAAACAATTCGTAACAGACTCCGAGAGGCGGATTTAAGAACAAGATAACTTCATCACGTCCCTTGATTAACTGCTCGGCACATAAGTGATCGACTTCGATGTGCTAAGGAACACAGGCACTGGCAGTTAGCTGCTTCACTGGCACAATGTTTGTTTAGAAAGGAGTCCTGCTTTCGTTTAGCACGTTTCGGTGGACGTATGCGGCTATATCGCCGTCATGGTGAACGCTATAATGAAGCAGCACTCCTGGAAACGGACGGATTTGGCTGCGGCTCAGTGACATCACAATCCATGGCCAATAGGACCTTCAGATACTCAGAGGCCGACTTAATACTCAGAGGTACATCAAAGAGATTGTGCTGGGTCATATTATTCCCATTTCAGTTGTAGTGGGTCCCCTATTTATCCTGCAGCAAGGCAATGCGACAGCGCATTCAGCAGCAGCCACAATGGAAACGTCACAGGACCTCGTGGATCAAACATTGTTAGCAGAGTGGTTATCAACTAGCTGCTGGGAGTCTTTGAGTCGTTACGTCAGTCCTATTGTGCATTTATAGGATATACTGAACAGACAAGTTCGGGCCCGTTGTGTAGCACCTCAGTCTACAGAGCAACTAGCGTAGGTCCACTGAAAGAAAATTCCACAGACTTGTCAAGAGCCTCGACGATGTGAAGCAGTAATGCATGAAAGGGCTACCAGACATTGAAATGTTTCATTTTGTGCCTTATGTGACTTAAATGAAGGAGGTTTCACTTTGGTTTACGACATCGTGTTGAATTTCTGTTTATAGCACCATCATGTGTAATGAGAAGACAACAGGATATGTACATTTCTGCTAAATAAAGGTTTCGTTTTCCAGAATAAAAGTGTTTCACTCGAAACATTCCTAAAAAATAACAAAGGTGTTTAAAATGTCGTCTCTCTATATTTTCCTTGAGCAGCGTCTTATAATCTGTACACCTTATGCAGCGTAAGTCGCCTGTTCAACGACTTTAATGTCCAACATTAGGACTGATGTTATTTTTAAAAAAAATCAGGTATCCGATATATCGATATCTAAAAAGCTATCATTCCAGGTCATCAATATATAGAAAAAAGTGTAGGTATATCCAAAGATCGAAACAAGAATGTCTGCGTACCGGGCTGTAAAAATATCGTCTGCACATTGTAAATATAATGCCAGTTTTATCTAACTACACTCCTGGAAATTGAAATAAGAACACCGTGAATTCATTGTCCCAGGAAGGGGAAACTTTATTGACACATTCCTGGGGTCAGATACATCACATGATCACACTGACAGAACCACAGGCACATAGACACAGGCAACAGAGCATGCACAATGTCGCCACTAGTACAGTGTATATCCACCTTTCGCAGCAATGCAGGCTGCTATTCTCCCATGGAGACGATCGTAGAGATGCTGGATGTAGTCCTGTGGAACGGCTTGCCATGCCATTTCCACCTGGCGCCTCAGTTGGACCAGCGTTCGTGCTGGACGTGCAGACCGCGTGAGACGACGCTTCATCCAGGCCCAAACATGCTCAATGGGGGACAGATCCGGAGATCTTGCTGGCCAGGGTAGTTGACTTACACCTTCTAGAGCACGTTGGGTGGCACGGGATACATGCGGACGTGCATTGTCCTGTTGGAACAGCAAGTTCCCTTGCCGGTCTAGGAATGGTAGAACGATGGGTTCGATGACGGTTTGGATGTACCGTGCACTATTCAGTGTCCCCTCGACGATCACCAGTGGTGTACGGCCAGTGTAGGAGATCGCTCCCCACACCATGATGCCGGGTGTTGGCCCTGTGTGCCTCGGTAGTATTCAGTCCTGATTGTGGCGCTCACCTGCACGGCGCCAAACACGCATACGACCATCATTGGCACCAAGGCAGAAGCGACTCTCATCGCTGAAGACGACACGTCTCCATTCGTCCCTCCATTCACGCCTGTTGCGACACCACTGGAGGCGGGCTGCACGATGTTGGGGCGTGAGCGGAAGACGGCCTAACTGTGTGCGGGACCGTAGCCCAGCTTCATGGAGACGGTTGCGAATGGTCCTCGCCGATACCCCAGGAGCAACAGTGTCCCTAATTTGCTGGGAAGTGGCGGCGCGGTCCCCTACGGCACTGCGTAGGATCCTACGGTCTTGGCGTGCATCCGTGCGTCGCTGCGGTCCGGTCCCAGGTCGACGGGCACGTGCACCTTCCGCCGACCACTGGCGACACCATCGATGTACTGTGGAGACCTCACGCCCCACGTGTCGAGCAATTCGGCGGTACGTCCACCCGGCCTCCCGCATGCCCACTATACGCCCTCGCTCAAAGTCCGTCAACTGCACATACGGTTCACGTCCACGCTGTCGCGGCATGCTACCAGTGTTAAAGACTGCGATGGAGCTCCGTATGCCACGGCAAACTGGCTGACACTGACGGCGGCGGTGCACAAATGCTGCGCAGCTAGCGCCATTCGACGGCCAACATCGCGGTTCCTGGTGTGTCCGCTGTGCTGTGCGTGTGATCATTGCTTGTACAGCGCTCTCGCAGTGTCCGGAGCAAGTATGGTGGGTCTGACACACCGGTATCAATGTGTTCTTTTTTCCATTTCCAGGAGTGTATATCAACAAGCAAATAGCCTGTCTGTTTCCCTTAGCGCAATAACTGAAAAGAAACCGATGCACGTTCACGCTTGGTGATGACCACTTTGATAACAAAGTTAGCCGTATGTAAGTGGCACAATAAAAGGTGTTCGTCATTCGGTTTCGTCATATATCAGATCTGTCCGGAAAACTTCATATCAACGTCCCTGTTTTTTTCATTTCTGCCAACGCCTGCGACCTGGCAGTTGTAATGTCAAAATTGCGTGGTGGAATTAAACGTTGCCGTTTCTGTTGGTAGCGTCGAGTGACGATTACATCAGAATTTCCCCTAACTCGTCTCCACTCCGCGCGGAGGCCAATCTTGTCATTTAGATTTTTGCTTATCATTTTCAGCAACTGTTTCTAAAGAATACTGTGAAACGTCCCCTTTGAACAATTATACACGACTGTGCTTAAACTGACACACAATGTTTTTAGCGCAACGCAATCTGATTTTCAAAAATCCCTACAAAGGAATGGCCCTGACTAACATTAACCTATACCTTTCACGAATCACTTACCTCACAAAAATCTTGGTTACTCGAACTACTCCAATACAGCGACCGCCATTACTGCCAGCTAAATAAAAGATTCAAACTACGGAAGGCACTAACTACTGATAGGAATAGTTAGCAAATGAAAGATTTTAATAGAGAACAAACAATGTATTTACCTTAATAGTCATAATATATATAGCAGTTCATGACATCCAGTCTTACAAATTTCAAAACTCCGCCATCTCTCTCCCCACATCCACCACTGCTGGGGCGGCTCACCTCCAACTGCACAACGCTATGCACTGTTCACATCCAGCTGCCGCTGCCCAACACTACAATGGCAGACAACAATGCAAACTAGCCACAGACTGCACACAGCACAGCCAGTGATTTTCATACAGTAAAAGACAAAGCACGCGGAAGTAGTGGATTTCCATGCAGTCTTGAAGAAGTAGTGTTGTCCTTCCAACGAAAAGACAGTGCTGACTCTTGACAGGTAATGGGCCACAACAGAGCAAACCCAGAGCAGAGTCAGTCGAAGTTGAAGAATATTGGTAGGTAGGTCATCACAGAGTAGACCCACTGTAGTCCTTGTAGAGATGGCCAGCAGTCATCTGCTGCGACTGTGCAGGTGCACAATCACCATCGAAGAGTCTTGCGGAGAATATAGCAAGTCCATAAACCACCACTTGTGCACTCACACAGTTTTTGGAATTGTCCTTAGAACCAGCAATGCTGTTATCCAGTCCTTTGCTGAATTATTAACACATGTGCAAACACTAACAGTCCCTACTTCTCACATATTGTCCATATACTATGACCAACAGAAACGTGTGCAGTGAAATGGAACTTACAAGTTAATAATATGATGAACTGGTGTCAATTATAATTTTATAACATAAGAATACAATAACAACGGTACAATATACGTCATTAAAAACATAATAATACAGATAACATTTGTAGTAATAGGGGCTTTACAAAAGAATGAAAATAAACATATACATCAGTGTTACAGCAATTATGACATAAGTAAATACATAAAAGATCAGAATAATTATTGAAACATCAACTTCGCACATGAGCATTAGAACAGAACAGAATTAACAATGTCTAACATCTTTACAAAGTAAAGTAATGCAAAGTAATGCAAATTATATTTGAGGATAACAGTATTCCTCATCGTAGTTCATGTAGCTGAGTATTAGAAAAATTCTACAACATAAGTCTTATCAGATAAACATATAAAGAGAGGAAGAACATAAATACACAAGGGTACACAAACACATAGTGGGATAACACAAGGAAAGGACAGGGTTTGTTTTACTGCAGTATTTTGCAAACAAAACTTTCTTTACTTCTCCCTTCGTTCTTCATTATTTCCAAAAAGTCATATCTATACCTGCTTTCTGTACTTTTCTTGTACAGCCTCTCAGTGCATTTCTTCAAATTCATCGCAACTCATTCTCTTATAGGCTACCCCCTCTTAAGCTAACTTAAATCTACTGAGCTCAGACGCTAAACTAAGGCACGAGACAATGCAGCAGCACAAAACAATTAACACAAACAGCAATGACAAAAAAATGGAAAATTGCAAAGCAAGCTACAGTAAATCTAAATTAACAAGCAATGCAGCATTACAACTAATATGAGCCAATGTGCAGCAACAAGAAAAATAAATCAGTAGTAAAACTAGCTTAACAGAGTAATACAAAGTGAAATTTAGTAGCACTGTGCCTGGCAAACAGCAGCAGTAAATGCAATAACTTATATCTGAACATGACATAGCTCAAGCAGAAAAAATATTACATAAAGACAACAATGCAGACAAGGGAAATGTATATTCACATCTTAATGTCTCTGTAATTAAAGTGGTAGTAAAACTAGCTTAACAGAGTAATACAAAGTGAAATTTAGTAGCACTATGCCTGGCAAATAGCAGCAGCAAATGCAATAATTTATATCTGAACATGACATAGCTCAAGCAGAAAAAAATATTACATTAAAGACAACAATGCAGACAAGGGAAATGTATATTCACATCTTAATGTCTATGTAATTAAAGTGGTGCACCACAAGAAGTTATTCTACCAAAAAAATTACCAAGTAGTTGAAAAGAAAATTCCGTATGCAATTCCTGTGAAGGGAAATGTCTTTTTATGCTCCTTTGTTTTTTTTTTTAATAGATCATAAAATTATCTACTGGATCTGTAGGCATAAAATATTTATATTAGCACATCTATTAAATTTTATTTTACCCAATGCTGCAGTGCAGCTAGAAACTAGATATTAAACAAAATGAGTAAATAAATACATAAAGCAAGCCATATGGCATTTTTCTCAACTAGCAAGACAATAGCCATGAAATGTTTCTCATTGTTTCATTAGGCATTTTAGTAAATATCATAAATTAAGAGCTCCACAGTATAATCATATGTTTCCAAGTTTGAGCGTGTCGTATTTGCGATGCTTTCTACAAAGGAATGTCAATAGCGAGGATAATGGCCTCCTCTTCTTTTTCTACCTGTGCCTCTGAAATGGCACACACTAATGGCTTTTTCTCCAGGCGTCTGACACAGCTGGGTGCCCACGCCGCATTACGTGCAGGTGGTCACTTAACTTTCTTACGGAAATATTTACGACAGCAGTTTCCACTACAGTGACAGTCTCATATAAAAATATTTCACAGGTCAAGAATTTGTGTTACAAATCTGTAGAAACAAAATCCTGTAAATATAACAGTGTCCAAAAAATTTTCGTCGGCATTGTGGTACATTCATGCATTTACACACATTTCATAACTCTTAAAGTACGATTCTTGGTTTCCAACATCCTTTTTCACAAGTCAGAGTCCCTAACCACTACTCATTATTCATTACCTTATTACACATATACATATTCGTCGACACTTCTTCAATATTTCATCATAATAAATACATATCATAATAAACATTCCTCAACAACATAATACACATCGTCGTCATAATAATAACATCATAACACCTCAGTCAAATCTCAATAACGTCGTAGGTTTATGCAATAATTTCAAACTCTAAAAAATATTCTCTGCTCATTTCAGTAGTGTCATCTACCTCAAACGTACCTTAAAAATCATAATGTCATACCAAATACATCATTCAAAGCTCTCATAGAATCACAATGGTTCTGAAAAAATATGAAGAGTTCACAAAGTACTTACAAAATACAATTTCATAAGTGTGAAGTTTTCCAACTGTGTAATTACATAAACATCTGTCACTGACGTAGTAAAAAAAAAGTTGTCTCTCTCAGTTAAATGATCAGATAGCTGTGTAATTATGTGTTAGAGAAATATGGTACCGATGCGTAAAGTTGTATAAGCAAATACCATATTAGCTAGGGCTCCTTGTGCTTGCCAGACACATAGTACGCAATGTAGGCGTGTACCCCCTGAGGATTAATGTAATTATACCCTCAGGTGTTACAGATTACAGCAATGGAATGAAATGTATCACGGAAAACACTTGTATCATTGTACTTCAAATATCTTAAAAAAATAAATGTTTTAAGTGCGAAATTAATCACTCAAATACGTGTACTGTAGCGCTAAACTGTGCATCATGTTGTAAGATAATCTCTGCGGAAGTCTGGTAGTTATCGTCCTCCGAAAGCTAAGTTCTGCAGAAGTCAATGTAGTTACCTCGTGATACACAAAAGTGAAATGCTTTGCATATAGATATCTTAGTTATTACGCTTATTGCCGTGATGAAGAAAGTACTGTGCTGTAACGTATTGTTGTGCGACGGAAAAGGCAGTCTCATTGCAGCTATACCACAAAAGTTACTATTAAAACATGTTTTACTTTCCAGAAGAGTTCAGAAAAACTGTGCAGGTATAAAACAGATACACCGCAAAAGCAACATTGTAAATTGTCACTCATTAGTAGCATCGTGATAAAATCGTGTAGCTGTCACATAAACTAACCACTGTGTCATCTGGTATATCACAGAAAGTACTTTAAATCCAGAATGTATTTTCAAGTAAACCAAAATGTTGCATTAAAATCTCATTAGCAGTACCAGTATATGTTCTAAGTATGTAAGCCTTATACTCGTTACGTAATGGTGTAACTAACAAGCAAGAATGTACACACACAATAACACTGTGACGTCTGTTCACTATAACAATGCATTCGTAATTTCTGTTTAAATAAGTTCTCTTGGTTTGTGATTGGATATTTAACTTCAAACATTGTTGCATGGTAACAGTTTCTAAGTCTGACAATGCATACTAGAAATGTGAAGTGAAAAGTTTTATGGCAAAGACAAAGTTAAAAAGCAGATTATCTTTCAATAAATGGTTTTACATGTGAAATGTGGTGTAATCCTTTGCTCTTCCTAGTACACAGAGTTTCAACTTTAATGCAATTATCATGTGGTATACGTCGGTAAAGAATACTGGAATTTTCCTCAAGGTTAGCGTCTATGTTATTTTTTCCTGAGCCAGCAGGCGCACGTGGCTGCCTGCGGTGTGAGTCATTGTCTGTTTCTTTGTTGGCGCGCGTCGGTACTGGGATTAGGAGACCTAACTTCTACAGATTCACCTTGTCGAGAGTGCCCTGCTCTTTTTGAATCCCGCCAGTTCTGATGGAATTAAGGTCTGTCGTTTTGTCGGTAGTTTACATAGTTTCTTGTTTGTCGGTCTTGTGGTGGAGAACTTCTCCCTGAATCGTAACTGCGCGCTGGTCCGTTGTGTCTAAAGTTATTCTGTCTCCCTTGATAATAATTGTTTTGGTTCCCATATTGTCTGTGTCTGTGGTTATCTCTGTCATATTCATTACTACGGAAATGCGATCTTTCTCTGTAATTATTACTACTCTGCCAATGGTTGTCATATGGGTGGTGTCTGTTTTGGTCACGATTTGTGTTGTGAGAATAGCCTTGTCGTGTCCAGTTATTACTTCTTTCATCGCGGAATTGCGACGGATGTGACCTGTAATTGTTGTGTTCCTGTTTTTGCGTTCCGTAATTATCAGTGTCATTTTCTAATTCTTGTAAGAGTCCCTGAAAAGCTTCAATGTCGTCTTTGCAACGTCCTGCCAAAATAGTATGTCGTAAATGTTCAGGTGATTTGATTAAGCAAATGCGGATGAGTTCTGAGGGGCTGTATGGGTTTGACAGGTACTGATTCTTGTGCAACAAGTCTTCAAAATATTTCACAAGACTGGAAAATTCAAATTGTTCGAAATGTTTCGTCATTATGATGCTATGTTTTACTCGGTCTTGTGTAGCTTGAGACCAATATGCTGAGTGGAAGGCATGGTGAAATTCTCCTTCACTGTGACAATCGTGAATGACCGATCGCATTCTTACAGCTGGTTCATTCTCTAAGTAGCCACACATAAATTCTAATCTGTGCTCTAATGACCAGTTGGGAGGAAAACAATGAGAGAATTGATGGAGCCATGCTTGTGGATGAATGTCGTTGCTAGAATTCTTAAATGTTTTGAATTTACATGTAGTAATGAACAGCTTATAGTCAAAATCATCATGTCGGCGAGTCACATGTCGGTCATTGTTACGTCGTTTCGGCGGTTCCATCTCAGAATCCGGTGTGCCTTGCCAATTTCTTTCATACTTTCCGAAGCGTCCAGTGTTATTATTTTGTGGTTGTTCCGTATTTCTAAGTCCCTCTTCCCATGTTGGAGCGCGAGTGTCCTCTGAAATATGTAATTTTAGTATTACTTGTGTCAGCTGATCTTGTACTTCCCGGATTTCTCTTTGGTGTTGCATATTAATTTGATTCCGATTTTGTTTGAATTTCCTAATTTGTTCGCACTCTTCTGTGTCATTAAAGACTACCGGTTTTGTGTCATTCAGATTATCATCTACCTTCGTAGATAAATTATTTAGCTGATCCAAAAGTTCAACTACTTTATCTGATAATGAACTAATTTTCTCCATGTGTCTTTCTACTGTGTCCTTTGAGTTTTCCTGAGTTTTTGCAAGTTGCGTAACCGAATCGGTAGATGCAACTAAGTCAATTTTAGCTTGCAATGTCTCATGATTTTCATGAACATTAATTTGCAGTCCTTTTATGGCTGCTTCGTGATTCTGTAATGCATTTTCATGCCGCGAAAAAATAGGATGAAAATGCTCACAAATTTGTGTTTTTACATCATTACAGACTTATTGACGTTTCGATTCGATTTTATGGAACTCAGTAGTTAAATCTTCACGTGTTTGTTCAAGCATGGTGTGAAGATTTTGTTCCATTGCGTCTAACTGTTGCTGTGTTTGTCTATGGTGTTGTTCCATTGTGTCTAACTTTTGAAGCTTTTGCTGTGTTTGTCTCTGATTTAGTTCCATTGTGTCTGACTTTTGAAGCTTTTGTCCCATTTGTTGCATTAATTGTAATAACAATGCACTGGTGTCTGAATCATGTTCCTGAGTGCTTTTTGGCAGTGTATTTGCGCCTGCAACATTCACATTTTGACAAGCGGAAAATGTGTCTTGACTCATTTGAGAGAACAGTGAGAGCCCAAAACCTGAGTCTACAGTATTTGCAATATTGTGTTCTGTCATTCCCGATTCCTGAGGCGAGCTGTTGCGGACCGATCGATCGATAATGCTTCCCTGTTCACTACCTGTTTCACTGTCTACACCATTATTTGACGCCCGCTCCATTTTCCTATGCACAGTTACCAAATTACTACTTTGAATGTCTGTTAATCTATTACACAGCGGTGCTGGTAAGCTACGCTCGTCGTCACTATTATTTCTCTGTTTACTTTGGAGCCTAGTGTTACGTTTTTCACACACCATTATTGTCACAATATTTCACATGATAACACAGAAAATAAGAGAACACATTAACATAGTGCTGAAAGTAATATCTAGTTAATTGCAAGCTGCGAAATACTTGGTGCAAATTTACATGTGTGCCACACCTGTTTTACTGTATAACAATGAAAGACTGCAACTACAAAGGAGATTCTCTCTACAATTATGCACTAGCAATAAACAAAATCTACACTAATTACACAAACTACAAGAAAAAATCAGAAGATTCCAGTGAGGTATCCTGGCAGGGTCGCCATATGAAACATCCCCTTTGAACAATTATACACGACTGTGCTTAAACTGACACACAATGTTTTTAGCGCAACACAATCTGACTTTCAAAAATCCCTACAAAAGAATGGCCCTGACTTACATTAACATATACCTTTCACAAATCACTTACCTCACAAAAATCTTGGTTACTCGAACTACAGCAATACAGCTACCGCCACTACTGCCAGCTAAATAAAAGATTCAAACTATGGAAGGCACTAACTACTGATAGGAATAGCAAATGAAAGATTTTAATAGAGGACAAACAATGTATTTACCTTAATAGTCATAATATATATAGCAGTTCATGACATCCAGTCTTAAAAATTTCAAAACTCCGCCATCTCTCTCCCCACATCCACCACTGCTGGCGGCTCACCTCCAACTGCGCAACGCTACGCGCTGTTCACATCCAGCTGCCGCTGCCCAACAATACAATGGCAGACAACAATGCAAACTAGCCACAGACTGTAAACAGCACAGCCAGTGATTTTCATACAGAGCGCTACATAACTTTGCCAATAAGAAAACATAAACAGCCTACTTACAACTGGTGTGAAGGAAAAGCACACTAGTTGCGTTAAATATTGTTTTTTAAGGCAACTGATGTGCTATTTCTTCACATCAGAAATCTTGTTATTCCATTCAACCCCCCCCCCCCCCCTCCACCAGTTCATTCGTTCATACAGATTTCTTCTTTGTGCCACCTATACTTGCTTCACAGGAGGAAGACTGGACGTGATGAAAACTCCTTCGCACGGTGTAGGTAATAGTACGTTCTACTACAATTTTAAAAGAACAATTTCAAGTATTTACTGAGAACAGCGAAAAAAAAATATAAAACAAAAATATCGGCCTTTTATATTACTATTTCGACACCAGTATATCATGGAAGGAATACCGCCGATAGTAATCATTACTTTTGAAAAAGACACCGATATGTTGATATATCGATATTTTATCAGCAGACCTGCGGCCGTCATAGTTGAGTGCACCTGTCTCATGGGATATTTGAATATTTGCACACTCCACCTCACTTCATAGTAAAATGTGTCTTAAGGATTAAGTTATAGGTTTCTACATTGTTCTAGATGCTGATAAGACGCTCAGCAGCATTACCATTACAAGCAGGGTGTTTGGATAGGTTGGTCATAATAGTTGACAGTACACATAATAGTTGATGTACACTAAAGAATCTGTAGCCCTCCGACTTATTCCGGAATGCGACTTAACGGAAAACTTATTTGAAACTCATTGTCGGAAAGGGATGGATTCTGAAGAAATTTGACCAGACCGATGTGGAAAAGTGTACAACTGATCACCAATATGGCAATTGAATAAACCAAGCTAATAATGACCGAGGGCAAAGAAAATTTTATTATAAAGATCAATTTAGACTGGATAGTCAAAATTATCGTTAATTGAAATTTGCATTTTACTGAAATTCCTATCTTGGAATGCAATAATGCGGTCACTATTCCTAGCGTGTGTAATGTCCCCACAGAAAATACCCTCTACAACGCACCAATTAATCATTGTCAATCAAACCATCCACATTCATTCACTTTGGAAAAGTATCTGATCTGATTTTCTCGTAACATATGTGGCGACAGCTCGACGACGCCAAAGTATTTTGTAGTGCGTTTATTCTTTGAAATAACAGAGATGCATATATGCATTCTCCATGGTTGTTAGAGTGGTAACTAGGACAGCTTCTGGAGTATCTGTTGAGGGATTGACGTGTTTCTGAGAGATACATATTCTGCTTTTCTTCTCGCTAAAGCGAGCCAATTAACATTTGTGCCGCTAGCGGTTGGTTTGAAGAGACAGAGACTGTAAACGGAAAATGATTAAAACGTGGGATCACCGGAGATCTGGACATGTAATGGAGATGGATTTAATACACAATTTCCTTCATAAATAAGGTTTGTGACTTTTTTGTTCTGGAGTGAATGAACGAATGAGTTTTTTCTGAATCATTTGATGATCACGTTGGCCCTGTAATTAGTGGGAAAGTTTCAGCTGTGGCGAAGAGAGCCTTAAATCACTGAGTCTGTGTTAAATCGTCCAAAAAGGCTTCGTACACATCTGGAATTCGCAATCTTTCGTAAAAGGAACAAATTGTCCACTCGATTGATTCTCCCGACTGAATGCAGTGTTTAACAGTAATAATAAATGTAAAGATCTCTTACAGCAAGCCAGCCGCTGATTACCAAGACAAAGGACTCCACCAAAGATTCTATTTGGCTGATTTCACGTAAAGAAATATTATATTAAAAACTGTACATAGATAAAGGAGAGAAAGAGAGAGAGAGCGAATGAAAATAGAGATAATACTAATAATCCTCCATTAGTCTAACTTTTCGCCTGTCTTATCACGGATCAGCCAAGAAATGGGAGGCCCTTACTTTACTGTATAGATTTATGTGTGAAGGTGAAGGGATCTTAAAGGCAACAGATACACGTCTATACAGACAAGACATTACACAAAGTTAGAGGCTAGCTGCATTCATCGTCTATTCTTAGATGAAGAGACGGCAACTTATTATCCTTAACATTTAAAAAATGTTAAACGTGGACAACCAGTTAATAAAACCAAACGCTTATAATCAGATTCCCATTAACATAAGATAGTCACGCATGTATTTATGGCGTTGGTCATTAGTTGCACAGAGGTAAATTCTTATGTTCAATTGATCACAAAATATTTCGGTAAGTCCAGACTCAAAACTTTAGAATTGTTTAAAATAATGATAAACAAAGGAAAAACTTGATGGATCACAGTAATACGTGACGTGATACTGCCTTAACATATCATCATCATGATCACCATCGTTACGAATTTGATTCACAAACTTCACCACATAGTTTACATTCGCTCTCACTATTACTTTTTTTATGTTAATCACCGCAAAACAACAGAACAAAACCGCCGAATACGACAGAAAGGATATCGATATATATCACCAAAACCACAACAACTTATTAATATATTTAAGTAACAAAAGAAATTTACATTACGATGATAAAAGTCATGGGATACCTCCTTAACTGATGTGGGACCTCCTTCTGCATGGCGTTATGCAGCAGCGCTACATGGCACGGACACAACAAATCGTTGGAAGTCCACTGCAGAAATATTCAGCAGTGCTAACTCTATAGCCGTCCGTAATTGTGAAAGTGTTGCCGGTGAATGATTTTATGTACGAACTGGCCTCTCGATTATGTCCCATAAATGTTCCATGGGATTCGTATCGGGCGATGTAGGTGGCCAAATCATTCGCTGGAATAGTCCGGAATGTTCTAACGTAGCGCATTGTCACCCATAAAAGTTCCATTGTTGTTCGAGAACATGATGACCGACTGCAAATGTTATCCAAGTAGCCGAACATACACATTTCCAGTCAGTGATCGATTCACTTGGACGAAAGGACGAGAAGACCCAGCCTCTACCATCAGCTCCTACCAACTGGAATCTGGACTCATCTAACCATGCCACGGTTTTCCAGTGGTCACGAGCCCAGAGAGGTGCTGCAGCCGGTGTCGTGCTTTTATCAAAGGCACTCGTGTCGATTGTCTGTTGCCATAGCTCAGTAATAACAAATTTCTTTGCACTGTCCTAACGGATGCATTCGTCGTACGTCCCAAATTGACTTATGTGGTTATTTCAAGCATTGTTGCTTGTCTGTTAGCACTGACAACTCCAAACAAATGCTGCTGGTGTCGGTCGCAGCGAAGGCCTTCGTCCAATGTGTTGTCCGCGGTGACAGGCTATGCCTCATATCTGGTATTCTCGGCGCACTCTTGACACTGTCGATCTCGAAATATTGAATTCCCTATCGATTTTCGAAACTAATGTCCCATGCGTCTAATTCCAAATACCATTCCGAGTTCAAAATCTGTCAATTCCTGTCGTGCGGCCATAATCACGTCGGAGCCTGTCCACATGAATCACCTGAGTACAGTCCGCCTCGATAGCTGAATGGTCAGCGTGACGAACTTCTGTCCTGAGGCGCCCGGGTTCGATTCCCTTCTGGGTCGGAGATTTCCTCCGCTCAGCGACTGGGTGTTGTGTTGTCTTCATCGTCATTTCATCCCCATCTGGCGCGCAGGTCGCCCAATGTGGCGTCGAATGTAGTAAGACCTGCAGCAAGGCGGCCGGACCTGCCCCGTAAGGGGCCTCGCGGTCAATGCCGCCAAACGCTCATTTCCATTTACATGAGTACAAAAGACAGCTCAGTCAACGTACTGACGTTTTATACCTTATGCACGCCATGCTATCGTCATGTATCCCATGACTGTAGTCACATCAACGCCAGATTCAATGATTTCTACAGTTCTTTTCCAAAGCACTGTCAGAAAGTTAAAATCTGTTCTCAAAATTACTTTTTTTAAACGTTAATCACTTCAGGGCAACAGTATAGCAGCAGCATAGGAACGCTGGAATACGACCGTCAAGACACTGATACTTAATATTACCAAAATAAAAAAATAATTTATAAAGTGAAATAAGAAATTAAATTTACTACTATTTGCCGGATATAATGGTTTCCACTATTCTTTTAAACATTAACTTTAAAAGTTTATAGTTTTTTATTTTTGCAAACCTTAGGTAATGGTTTTTATCAATTTGCAGCAATATTAATTTACCAACTAAAGGAAAAAAAATAGTTTACTTTCTGGCAAAGCATTTGTCCTCAATTTTACTCATATATGAAAAACATTATGTGATATTCACGGAATCGGACAGTAGGACGTGGATTCTGTTACAGATATTAGCGACTTGGGTTATGGCGGCTATAAAAATTCACAAAAATTTTATATTGTCCAAATCACTAAAACATTGGGAAGCCTTTTTCAAAGCTAAAAAGAATGAATTAGTTGTACGTCCCACTTCCAGCTGCAACAGGCGGGAGCTAGTATCTCTCTGGCAACGATATGCCATTTATTACAGTTTGAGACCTAATCTGCAAATGCAAATATTCCTCATACTTGCCGTAACCAAACAGATCTCTTCCATTTACTCCTGAAGCATCATTACAAGTAACCAACGAAGTGTAGGCGTTAGAACTTGCTATGCCTATGTCTACCACAAGAAATTGTTGCACACATATTCACTGCACCTGAGCCACTCACACTTGAGTCCTTAAGAACTCGCTGCTACACCATATCTCTTCTTGCTGTGCGCTACTGTCACAGACCGTCCACACTCCGAAACGTTTTGATCCAATCACTCACACAGTTTCACAGGTTAGCTACTCCACAAAGTCCGTGACATTTTCTCTGTCTCTGCGGGATAGATTTTTCGAAACTGTTCTGAAATATTTTACAAACTACACTCCTGGAAATTGAAATAAGAACACCGTGAATTCATTGTCCCAGGAAGGGGAAACTTCATTGACACATTCCTGGGGTCAGATACATCACATGATCACACTGACAGAACCACAGGCACATAGACACAGGCAACAGAGCATGCACAATGTCGCCACTAGTACAGTGTATATCCACCTTTCGCAGCAATGCAGGCTGCTATTCTCCCATGGAGACGATCGTAGAGATGCTGGATGTAGTCCTGTGGAACGGCTTGCCATGCCATTTCCACCTGGCGCCTCAGTTGGACCAGCGTTCGTGCTGGACGTGCAGACCGCGTGAGACGACGCTTCATCCAGTCCCAAACATGCTCAATGGGGGACAGATCCGGAGATCTTGCTGGCCAGGGTAGTTGACTTACACCTTCTAGAGCACGTTGGGTGGCACGGGATACATGCGGACGTGCATTGTCCTGTTGGAACAGCAAGTTCCCTTGCCGGTCTAGGAATGGTAGAACGATGGGTTCGATGACGGTTTGGATGTACCGTGCACTATTCAGTGTCTCCTCAACGATCACCAGTGGTGTACGGCCAGTGTAGGAGATCGCTCCCCACACCATGATGCCGGGTGTTGGCCCTGTGTGCCTCGGTCGTATGCAGTCCTGATTGTGGCGCTCACCTGCACGGCGCCAAACACGCATACGACCATCATTGGCACCAAGGCAGAAGCGACTCTCATCGCTGAAGACGACATGTCTCCATTCGTCCCTCCATTCACGCCTGTCGCGACACCACTGGAGGCGGGCTGCACGATGTTGGGGCGTGAGCGGAAGACGGCCTAACTGTGTGCGGGACCGTAGCCCAGCTTCATGGAGACGGTTGCGAATGGTCCTCGCCGATATCCCAGGAGCAACAGTGTCCCTAATTTGCTGGGAAGTGGCGGTGCGGTCCCCTACGGCACTGCGTAGGATCCTACGGTCTTGGCGTGCATCCGTGCGACGCTGCGGTCCGGTCCCAGGTCGACGGGCACGTGCACCTTCCGCCGACCACTGGCGACAACATCGATGTACTGTGGAGACCTCACGCCCCACGTGTTGAGCAATTCGGCGGTACGTCCACCCGGCCTCCCGCATGCCCACTATACGCCCTCGCTCGAAGTCCGTCAACTGCACATACGGTTCACGTCCACGCTGTCGCGGCATGCTACCAGTGTTAAAGACTGCGATGGAGCTCCGTATGCCACTGCAAACTGGCTGACACTGACGGCGGCGGTGCACAAATGCTGCGCAGCTAGCGCCATTCGACGGCCAACACCGCGGTTCCTGGTGTGTCCGCTGTGCCGTGCGTGTAATCATTGCTTGTACAGCCCTCTCGCAGTGTCCGGAGCAAGTATGGTGGGTCTGACACACCGGTGTCAATGTGTTCTTTTTTCCATTTCCAGGAGTGTATTTCCTTCTTATTATAAGCAATACTCATATTTGATTTATAGTGTTTAGTCAACAGTGAAACTGATCTTACAGCGTAAGGAAATAAAAAAAATATTAAAAGTAACGGAAAAAAATAAACATGAATATTTCAGTAGTAATGCTGTATTGTAGCGTCGCATATCGTGTTGTACTGTAAGAAGTTTACAATGGCTTTTAAACGTGTATTAGAAGCTGTCACGTAGTAGCAGTAATAGTAGTATAAATAGTTTTATTGATACATAGGTCACAATTCGTGGCGCTACAGTTTAAGAACAAAGACATAATTCATATATTTACAACTCTACTTTGGCAAGTAGCCGTCCATGGCCCCATAGCTGGAACCTTCATGGCATATTCCTGAAGTAATGTATGGAAACAAAGGAAAACCCAAATCATTGTAGTCGAATGGCGACTAGAATCTCCGTCGTCACAAAAACAGATATTCTTATCAAAACAGAAAAACCTCGTCCGATTTATCGTTAGTGTACAACACTCGATTGTTTATAAAATCTTGCAAATAAGTTATGTAATATGCGGCACTAGCTTTTTACATTATGAGATAACTTATTAGTAAGAATGTGTAAACAAAACAGTATATATCGATTTCCCTGGTGGTACTAAGGAATATGCCTCCCAGATGGCGGTTGATACCAAGTACATCAGGTACACAAAGTGGACCAGAACTAACAAGAGAGGGGTAAATTGAACTCAGAAGGCTAGGAGATAGTCAATGTAAGTGAGGGAACCCCAGAGAAAGGTATCTGGTTCTCCTGGAATGGAGTTACAGAAATGGGTCTGCACACTATTCTCTAGAGATAGTCTTGCTTTCGTTCAGTCCCTGATACTTGTATCCGAAAGGTATCGGAAAGGAGGGGTTAACAGTTGTATACTGTAGATATGCAAATGGTAATTTATATTTGTACTTGGAATATTCTAGGTTTGAGATAAAAAAAGACGGAAGGTTAACCGAAGCTAAGGAGAAGGGCTCCAGAGAAGAGATTCTGAGAAAGCTGTTACCCTTATATGGAATGGAGTCCCATAATCCCAACGTGCTAGACCTCGAGTGTGGAAACATACACAATAATTGGGTGAGTTGTATAATTAATACAGAATAAATGAGAGGATAATTAAAAAGCATATCATCAAACAAAAGCTATCATTGCTGTACTTGCAAGGAATTAAAATGCGATTGTCAAAGGGAATGAAACATTTTTTGAAAATTTGTGACGCGCAAAGGAAGCAGAAAATGAGTGAAAGAAAATGGTGCTTTTTAGTGACTTAAATAGCCGGGTGAGAAGGTTTGAAGAAAGATTAGTAGATTTTTACGGAAAAACCATAGTAGACAACGGAAGAAGATTTACACAGTCCTTATTTTGCCTTTGGGATGCGCCCGATTTTACTACAAAATTCCGCCGACTGTCGTCCGAAGTTTGTACATTCCGACGCTGTTTGAATGAGACTGCGCATGTACTGGAGTACTGCTTTGAAAGTATCGGCCTTCTTCTGCCTGTGTCGGTCGTCGTTGAAATCTCCCGATGTTGGTGACGTTGGAACTATAGCCTCAGAGAAAAATTGTATGAATAGTGACTATTTTATTTTAGCTGATTCTTTATAAAGAACAATGTTATCTAAACGGCTAACCAGTCGGAGAAATGATTCCGTAGGCTAGCAAATTAAGAAGGTAGCCAATTTGAAAGCCAGTATCTACAGGGTGAATCAGCCAAAACTTGCACCGCAAATATTGCGGAAATAGAATGTGCTATTGATGTGTAGTTTTTACAGAATGGAGTGGTAGACAGGAGCTCTTACTGCTAGCTAAGAAACAGATTGTAATAGTAGTTAAAAGTGTATTTTTGTGGAAACATACACTTTTTAATTGGAACATCTCTTACTGAAATTAACAGACTAAAAGCAGGGTAAATTAGAATGTTAGTGGTGTTTGTTGCAAGAGTCTAGTGCGAATCACTTACGAGGTATTTTATTTTAAAAAGTTTCCACACTGACACTTGTCTGTGCCATTCAACATGCGCATTTGCTTGGTACGATGTTCTAATGTTTGCTTACAGTGTGCTTGTTTGTTCCTTGAGTGCAATGCGAGTTGATTATCAGTTAGTGTGTGACAGTCCAAGTGTTTGGTATGAGTGGTAATTTTGGAAATTTATGGTAAAATCTTATGGGACCAAACTCCCGAGGTCATCGGTCCCTAAACTTACATAACATTTAATTTAAACTAACTTACGCTAAGGACAACGCACACACCCATACCAGAGGGAAGACTCGAACCTGAGACATGGGGAGCCGCGCGAACCGTGACAAGATGCCTAGACGGCGCGGCTATCCCGCGCGACCTCATGCGTGGTCGGTGGGATTTACCAACGCAGCAAAAGCCACTCGTGGTGTATGGCGACTGTAGGAGGGGTGCGGTTCGTTCTTGCACGGTGTATACGGGAAGATATCACAATAGACGTCAACTGTCTCGGCAGTTATTTATCAACCTCTTCAACGAGCTACATGACAGTGGTAGCGTAACACCTAGACAACGTAACAGGAGGAAACAAGTGACGACAGACGAGGGGAAAATTAACGTTTTTGCTGCTGTTGCAATTGATCCGCACGTTAGCTCCCGCGAATCGAACGGGAAAGTCGTCGGGGAAGGCAAGTGTCCTATAAATTCTAGGTTGATATAGGCTCCATCTCCATCACCCCTCTCTCCAACAAGAGCTGCATGGGAAACATAACGAGAATCATGTTCTGTACACGAGCATTAAGACAGGACACTCCAGATGTATCACTAATCTTGTTCCATGAAGAAGCCACATTTACCAACCATGGTCAGATGAAGCGGCAAAATATGCGCTATTAGTCCGTTGACATTCCCCGTTGGCTTCGTCAGCAGGAAAGTGAGCGTCCATGGACGGTTAACGTGTGGCTTGTGGTACTGACCCATCAGCTCATAGGAACGTTTTTCATAGACGTAACACTGAACGAGGAACAAGTATCGTAGCCTCCTAACAGATCAACTTCCACAGATACTGTAAGACGTTCCTCTTCAAACTATGAGGATGCTGTGGTAGCAACATGATGGCTGTCCAGCCCATAGTGCGCGAAGTACTACAGTGTGTCTACAAAGAGTGTTTCCAGATCGCTGTATTGGATGCAGAGGACTGTACCTTGGCCGCCCCATTTGACGCCGTTAATATTTTCTGTGGGAAAAGCTGAAAGACGATGTCTACAACGACGTACCAACTACAGCCAATGATATGCGACGCCATGTGTCTGCAGCCTGTTCGGACATCTCCGCTGAAGTGCTAGCACGTTTGCAGCAGCCGTTCCATACCAAACTGGAAGCATGTATTGCCGCTCCTGGTCGTCATTTTGAACACAACCTGTGATGGTCAATCGTCTCGTTACTGGTCATAATTCACGTATCTAGTGTCTGCACTTGTATTGTTCCTTAGTATGTGCTACCATAGGTATTGTATAAGTATTAATTTTAATTTTCGTAATCGACAGCCTCAGTTGCACCGTTTACCTAGAATTTACCTAGGTTTCAGTCGGGATAACCCAACCTTCTTCAGAATATCAGTAACTACCGTTTGTCCATAGTGGCCACCTTCAAGCTGCAGCCATGAGTGCTGTACTGAGTTCCAGTACAGCACTCGTGGCTGCCGCATCGCGGTCGCGAAGTGGAGCCGAGGCAGTTCCAGGTAAGTTTTATAGTCTGACGATAATTTATGGATTTGTAGTTTTAGCTCGAAGGTGTCCACTATGAACTAACGGTAGTTACGGTTATTCTGAAGAAGGTTGGGTGTCCGACTGAAACATTGGTAAATTATAGGTAAACGCTGCAACTGAAGCTGTTGTAAGAGGTATGCGCTGTATGGGCTGCCTGTAATAGGCAAGACTTAGGAGAGTCTCTGACCAGGGAGCAGTATGTAGTTAGTTGTCGCTTGTCGCTTGTGTACGCTAGTCGGCATTAGTCTTCAGTAGTCTTGAGTAGTCTGCGTGAGTCGGCAGTAGTCGGCGGTAGTCGGCGCGTGTCTGCGCGTGTCGGCAGTCTGCCCTGGTCGGGACTCTGGAAGATGAGTATTATTGTAGAAGGTAAAGAAGCAGCCTTGCGCATATCTAGTAATGTATGTTAACTGTCATCCAATTTCTTTTAAAAAATGCCCCAATAATAATTTTTATAATATAAAGTGTTGTTGTTGTTGTGGTCTTCAGTCCTGGGACTGGTTTGATGCAGCTCTCCATGCTACTCTATCCTGTGCAAGCTTTTTCATCTCCCAGTACCTACTGCAACCTACATCCTTCTGAATCTGCTTAGTGTATTCATCTCTTGGTCTCCCTCTACGATTTTTACCCTCCACGCTGCCCTCCAATACTAAATTGGTGATCCCTTGATGGCTCAGAACATGTCCTACCAACCGATCCCTTCTTCTGGTCAAGTTGTGCCACAAACTTCTCTCCTCCCCAATCCTATTCAATACCTCCTCATTAGTTATGTGATCTACCCATCTAATCTTCAGCATTCTTCTGTAGCACCACATTTCGAAAGCTTCTATTCTCTTCTTGTCCAAACTATTTATCGTCCATGTTTCACTTCCATACATGGCTACACTCCATACGAATACTTTCAGAAATGACTTCCTGATACTTAAATCAATACTGGATGTTAACAAATTTCTCTTCTTCAGAAACTCTTTCCTTGCCACTGTCAGCCTACATTTTATATCCTCTCTACTTCGACCATCATCAGTTATTTTGCTCCCCAAATAGCAAAACTCCTTTACTACTTTAAGTGCCTCATTTCCTAATCTAATTCCCTCAGCATCACCCGACTTAATTAGACTACATTCCATTATCCTTGTTTTGCTTTTGTTGATGTTCATCTTATATCCTCCTTTCAAGACACTGTCCATTCCATTCAACTGCTCTTCCAAGTCCTTTGCTGTCTCTGACAGAATTACAATGTCATCGGCGAACCTCAAAGTTTTTATTTCTTCTCCATGAATTTTAATGCCTACCCCGAATTTTTCTTTTGTTTCCTTTACTGCTTGCTCAATATACAGATTGAACAACATCGGGGAGAGGCTACAACCCTGTCTTACTCCCTTCCCAACCACTGCTTCCCTTTCATGTCCCTCGACTCTTATAACTGCCATCTGGTTTCTGTACAAATTGTAAATAGCCTTTCGCTCCCTGTATTTTACCCCTGCCACCTTTAGAATTTGAAAGAGAGTACTCCAGTCAACATTGTCAAAAGCTTTCTCTAAGTCTACAAATGCTAGAAACGTAGGTTTGCCTTTCCTTAATCTTTCTTCTAAGATAAGTCGTAAGGTCAGTATTGCCTCACGTGTTCCAGTGTTTCTACGGAATCCAAACTGATCTTCCCCGAGGTTGGCTTCTACTAGTTTTTCCATTCGTCTGTAAAGAATTCGTGTTAGTATTTTGCAGCTGTGACTTATTAAGCTGATAGTTCGGTAATTTTCACATCTGTCAACACCTGCTTTCTTTGGGATTGGAATTATTATATTCTTCTTGAAGTCTGAGGGTATTTCGCCTGTTTCATACATCTTGCTCACCAGATGGTAGAGTTTTGTCAGGACTGGCTCTCCCACGGCCGTCAGTAGTTCCAATGGAATATTGTCTACTCCGGGGGCCTTGTTTCGACTCAGGTCTTTCAGTGCTCTGTCAAACTCTTCACGCAGTATCGTATCTCCCATTTCATCTCCATCTACGTCCTCTTCCATTTCCATAATATTGTCCTCAAGTACATCGCCCTTGTATAGACCCTCTATATACTCCTTCCACCTTTCTGCTTTCCCTTCTTTGCTTAGAACTGGGTTTCCATCTGAGCTCTTGATATTCATACAAGTCGTTCTCTTATCTCCAAAGGTCTCTTTAATTTTCCTGTAGGCAGTATCTATCTTACCCCTAGTGAGATAGGCCTCTACATCCTTACATTTGTCCTCTAGCCATCCCTGCTTAGCCATTTTGCACTTCCTGTCGATCTCATTTTTGAGACGTTTGTATTCCTTTTTGCCTGTTTCACTTACTGCATTTTTATATTTTCTCCTTTCATCAATTAAATTCAGTATTTCTTCTGTTACCCAAGGATTTCTACTAGCCCTCATCTTTTTACCTACTTGATCCTCTGCTGCCTTCACTACTTCATCCCTCAAAGCTACCCATTCTTCTTCTACTGTATTTATTTCCCCTATTCCCGTCAATTGCTCCCTTATGCTCTCCCTGAATCTCTGTACAACCTCTGGTTCTTTTAGTTTATCCAGGTCCCATCTCCTTAAATTCCCACCTTTTTGAAGTTTCTTCAGTTTTAATCTACAGGTCATAACCAATAGATTGTGGTCAGAGTCCACATCTGCCCCTGGAAATGTCTTACAATTTAAAACCTGGTTCCTAAATCTCTGTCTTACCATTATATAATCTATCTGATACCTTTTAGTATCTCCAGGGTTCTTCCATGTATACAACCTTCTTTCATGATTCTTAAACCAAGTGTTAGTTATGATTATGTTGTGCTCTGTGCAAAATTCTACCAGGCGGCTTCCTCTTTCATTTCTGTCCCCCAATCAATATTCACCTTCTATGTTTCCTTCTCTCCCTTTTCCTACACTCGAATTCCAGTCGCCCATGACTATTAAATTTTCATCTCCCTTCACAATCTCAATAATTTCTTTTATTTCATCATACATTTCTTCAATTTCTTCGTCATCTGCAGAGCTAGTTGGCATATAAACTTGTACTACTGTAGTAGGTGTGGGCTTCGTGTCTATCTTGGCCACAATAATGCGTTCACTATGCTGTTTGTAGTAGCTTACCCGCATTCCTATTTTACTATTCATTATTAAACCTACTCCTGCATTACCCCTATTTGATTTTGTGTTTATAACCCTGTAGTCACCTGACCAGAAGTCTTGTTCCTCCTGCCACCGAACTTCACTAATTCCCACTATATCTAACTTCAACCTATCCATTTCCCTTTTTAAATTTTCTAACCTACCTGCCCGATTAAGGGGTCTGACATTCCACGCTCCGATCCGTAGAACGCCAGTTTTCTTTCTCCTGATAACGACATCCTCTTGAGTAGTCCCCGCCCGGAGATCCGAATGGGGGACTATTTTACCTCCGGAATATTTTACCCAAGAGGACGCCATATAAAGTAATTTTTTTTTAAAAAAAAGGCATCATTTCAATTTCAAGATTTTATCCAATGAATAATTATTCCTTTTACGAATCACAAAGCATAGGCCAGCAATGCACGGAGCTGTGCCGAAATTTTTTTAGGTAAGAGCAGATATATTCGCAGTTTTTATTGAGGTAAGAATTTTTTTGCTTTTTTTTTTTTTATTCAGAAATACAGGGCCGTGGCGCAGCGCTGCTATCGTCATAAAATTTACCAGGTTACTGAATTTTTTATTATTTCGGGGTTAAGGAATTGAATTTTGTGAGTACATCAAATGTGAATGCATTTCTCCACGGAGATTATGAATGGGAACCAATTTTGTTCAGAAGTTACATTAAATTAGAATCACATTCATAATTAATATTTTTATTATTACGTGTGGGGATATTTTTAAAATTCGTGTGAAGAATTACATTCATTATTCATTATATAATTATTTTTGTGGGGAGGTTACACTTGGCGACATCCCGCCAGGATCGTATTTCTTCGTGAATCTTCTGATAAGTAGTCATATATCTGCTCTTATTTTCTTAAATGTAGTTTGCATCTGGTGCAACACATTTACTAATTTGTCACTCTTTTTTTTCACATATCATCAGCAATTTGTTTCTCTTTGTTGTAATTGTGTTTGTTGCATTTTTGTATTGTGTAACCTCCCCACCGTAATTTTATAAGGAATAAAATATAGCAATACTTAATAGAAATGGGAGCCAAGTGTAACCTCCCCACAATAATTTAAAAGAAAATGGCAATATTATTTAGAAATGCTGATGGACATGGCTCTATGCGTAATCTGCCTACAATCAAATGTACTGACAATGGCAACAAAAGTGAAATTCGCAATCTGACTCAATTATAAATCCTTCATAAAATTAAAGTCCATTCAGTGACAAGAAAATTCAATAAAACCGAAATATTGGTCTTTGGCCCTGTGTAAAACAATCAGAATTAAAGTCTTACCTCAGAATAAATGGATGTCACATATCTGCTCTTGTTGTTGCGCACCACGTGGAGGAACTGCATTGCAAATAATAATATTCTCCTTTTTTTTTTGTAATTCTAGTGAAATTTTTCTTCAAAAGAAGTGGAATGAAATGGGAAGTGCAACGAGATCTTTAGTTCAATAAAAAATTAAATTTTTGAGAAAATGCTTTTGAAATAAAAAATTATTATTGGGAGACTTGTTGGAGAATAATTACAATAAATAAAATTTTTCATTATCTAATGATTATATTAATTAACAGTATACCTTATTCCTCATCTTGACCATTGTTGCCGACCGCCTACATCACACAACCGCACTGGGCTGCTACTACTGACCGACCGCTCTGCATGACGACTACAGACTGAGTACTGCTCTCAACTAGACAGAGCTACAGACTCGCAACGACTGAACTGACAGACTCGCAACGACTGACTGACTGCTACTTTGCATAGCGACAACTAACTCGCAAAGACTACTACTGACTGAGAACCGCTCGCAACACTCGCGCGGTCAAGCGCATACTCTCTGGTCACAGATGCTACAATGCCTCGCCATCGCTGCTGCGTTACATACGTGTTTCATAACCCTCCACTCGGGGGGCAAAAATTTGGCAGCGATGGTGAGTCATTTGGACTTGCCAAGCGCGGCAAAATTTTTCTTTAATTAACAAAATCCTACAACTTACAGAATATTTAAATGTTGTGCACACGCACTAAGTACAAAATATATCAGACAAGGACAAAATGTGAATACTAAACATAGTAGCAAATCAGAAAAAAGTATATACAAACTTTTTGACAGATAAAGTGCACAGGCACTGAAAAAATTCTTTTTAGCATATTCAGAACAAATAAACAGACTGGCAAAAAATATTATGTTGACAAGTGTACATGCACTGAAAAATGTCTTTAGCATTTTCACAACAAATAAACATAATGGCAAAAAAAATTCATGTCCAAAGTGCACATGCACTGAAAAATGTCTTTAGTATTTTCACAACAAATAAACATAATGGCAAACATCATGTCGACCAGTGACATAAGTGTACTCACACTGGAGTTTAGCGAATCGAAAAATGTATAACCTATGAACATAAATGATGTTACCAAAAAAAAAAATTTTTTTCTTTATGTGACAAGAATCAGGATAGGAAAGGGAAGGATTGTATCATGGTTGTAGCACTTTAGATTGCACACAGCTGCTCTGAAAGTCCATATCTTTCCACAGTAGTACAACACCAAGTGACACAACTTGAAGTTCTTTTCCCATCAGAATTTATCAGTGTAGCCAAGACACTGAACTGTCGTAGTAATGTTCCATGTTTTCATTTTGGCAGTACATTAGGTACACCAAACAGTGGGACCATAATAATGTCTTCATCGCTCATGGTGGTGGACAGCATGTCGTGTCAACACCACACTCTTACAAGGCACACCAACGTAGAATTAGTGCAAAACCAAATATAGTGCTCCATGATCACTGGGATAAACAGGACAAATGGACATTGCAGTAATTCAGGGTAGTCAGCTTATGAGGTGAAGGACATCAAGTCACATAATATTGACAATTACAGTCTTCATTGATAGTTCGTGGCATTCATAGCCCAGTTATTGAACATTTCTGTACCAAGTATGTAGTATTACAGAAAAATGTTCATTAATTGTTTTACATAGAATCAGTAGCCTTCTTTTCCTGGTTACAAAATATTATGAAATAATCGCATTCTTTTCAGTTACAGAGTATAATTAAGAATCATTAACCTTCTCCTAATTACAGTTAATTAATCATTTGTCATTAATTAATCATTTGTCTAATTACAGTTAATTAATCATTTGTATAATTACAGTTAATTAATCATTTGTCGTTAATTAATCATTTGTCTAATTACAGTTAATTAATCATTTGTCGTTAATTAATCATTTGTCTAATTACAGTTAATTAATCATTTGTATAATTACAGTTAATTAATTGATCATTTGTCATTTCAATATATTAAGAATTATTAGCCTTAATTAATTACAAAGCATTATTAAACCGTCACATTCATTTCAAATTACAAAGTATGAACATTGAAAACAAGAGTTAATTAATGGCATAATTAATAACAATTTCGTTGATTGACATTAATTATTGGCACTCAGTGGCCATCAAGTATTGAATAGAATAAAACATAGTTCATCATTCAGTATTATTCAGATCATTACAAAGTCATCATTAAAAATCAGTTAATTACAGTCAAATCATTAGTAATCACAGGCATTACAATAAACAGTGGCAGTTATTAGCTAGTGACAAAGCATTATTTTGAATATAGTCTCATTAAGAGGTCATTACTCGAGTGACATGCTATTCAGAGTTGATCAGTATTATTCAGAATTATCATAAACTAGTGACATTATGTGGGACTGGTAATACATTTTTTTTGGTAGCAATGCATTGCGTTGGGATCGATAATTAATTGCTGAGGCATAATACTTTTTGCTTTTGACCTATTGCTGCAAATGAGGATAGGTAACGTCATTCGTCATGAGTCAGCTGTAGCAAGATTATGTAACAAGGCAGTACATGTGATCACATTTATAAATGATAAACACAAATGGGTAAAAAATATAAAAATGCAAGTACTAGAACAGGTACAATAAGTAACAGGTTTAGTAAGTGTCATGAAAAACTTCTCCTGGAAAAAATACAAAAACGGATTATTGACCTGAAAGAAGAAACGCACACTATGCTGAAAAGTAGTGAACTTCGAATTAACAGGCAGTGAAGTGTGTATAAAAATGTGTTCCATAGCTGTCCTTTCCAAAACTTTCAGTCATCCTACTATGCAATGTAACACCAGCTGTCAAAGCAAACTGCAACAAATACTTAAATAACTACGTAGCATAAATACATAACTTCAACATTATCCTCATCTGTAAAGAAAAAACTTCATTATCCATCACTTCATTATCCATATTATCATAACTTCATTATTATCACCACCTGTAAAGAAAAACTTCATTATTCATAACAGCATATCCTTCATCATTATTCATCAGTATTCATTATCATCTGCAAAAAATCACTTCATTACTCATTACATAACTATTCCTTATCTCTAGCATATTTCATCACTAAAACTAAGATGTGTAGTTCAGTCTGACAGCCAGCATCAATCACCTTGTATTCTGAAAGAAAAAAATTAGTTAAGACTGCTATTCTGTGATGAGTATAGTATATTCTTGTTAATGTTTGTTAATCCTGATCCATTTACTCTTCCTCATAAAGTTATTGCATCTCCTTTCGTTTATTCCGTAGGTGAAATTCCATTTATGTTAAATTTATTTCTTAGAATCATCATTCCTTTCTGAAATTGATGAACAAAGATTAATGTCCTGCATTTAAATCATATACCCACTAGATAATGACTGGTTTATGGTAACATAATTAACCCTACAGCATAACATGACAGAAAACGTAATATGTCCAAGACATTGACAGTGTTCGGATGTGAAAAAATGTACACAGAATAATACAATGCAGTAGCAAAAAAAATGTGAAACAGTCACGATGTTGAGATGTCATAAGGCAAAAAAAAAAAAATGTCAAAGTCGACTGGTGTGTGTTATATCTTAACTATTTCATAGTCCATACAAACAAAACTGGAGTACAGTCATATACACAAAAAAAATGGAAAATGTGCACGGTCTGATGTGTAACGACAAGAAAAGCGACCTGCTAACCTTACCTTGCCGGGCACTTGCCAAGAAAAAAAAATACGATAATCATCAATAAGTAGTCACATAAATATAATTGCAGAAATAGTCGTAAATGTGTAAATTCATCTGGAAAAATATGCACGGTCTGATGTGTAACGACAAGAAAAGCGACCTGCTAACCTTACCTTGCCGGGCACTTGCCAAGAAAAAAAATACGATAATCATCAATAATTAGTCAGGTGAATTAATTGCATTAGTAAATGGCATCATAGTGTGTTGAATCATACAGTGGTTTCACTCAATAAACGGTTTAATGTTTGAGATATGGTGATTGCCTTTCGATTTTCTGGTTCTCAAAGTTTCGACGTGTACAACATTGGGGTGAGGGATACTGCGAATCCGATACGGACCTGCGTATAGAAGTTCAAATTTACTGCACTTACCTTTTAATTTGCTGGATAAATAGTGTGTACGTACTAATATCTTCTGTCCAACGTGAAAGTCGCGGCGTGTACAAACCTGTTTTTGCTGTCTTCTCCGGCGCTCTGCGGCACGTTTGATGTTGTTCAGCGCAATGTCAATTATTTCGTGGTGTCGTAGGCGACGATTTTTGGGGAATTCTATTAATTCTTTAATTTTGTTCGGTGGTTCAACGTTTTTCAGTATAACAGTCGGAGATAGCATAGTGGATTCATTTGGAATGGAATTAATTACATCTTGGAATGAGAGTATGTGTGTATCCCAATCAATATGTCTTTTGTGGCAGTATATTCTGCACAGCTTACCAATTTCCTTCATTAATCTTTCACAAGGGTTCGAAGAAGCGTGGTACTTGGATATATAGATCGGAGAAATGTTTCTAGCTCGTAACATGCGTGTCCATACACTACTACGAAATTGAGATCCATTATCAGAAATTACTTTCATTACATGCCCTACATGAAATAGAAAATGTTTTACAAATGCTTTCGAAACAGTTTTAGCAGTAGCTTTGCGTAACGGAGTGAAAGTAACAAATTTTGAAGTGAGCTCAACAGCGACAAAAATGTAGCAAAAACCTCTGTTAGTTCTCGGAATCGGACCAAAAATATCTACTGCGGCCATGTGTCTTAATTTCACAGGTATAATGGGATATAACGGAGGAATATGTGAAGTGGTGTCTGATTTAGCTTTCTGGCAAATTTTACAAGACGCTAAAACTCGTCGTATACGTTTTTCCATGTTGGTAAAATAACAGTTCTGTCTCAGTATAAGAAAACATTTTCGTGCTCCGTAATGTGCGTAACTTAAATGAGTGTACCAAATTAGTTTGTTAACCAGTTCGTCAGGAATGCATAATAACCAAATGTTGCTGTCAGGATGAGAGCGGCGAAACAGAATGTCATTGCGTACAGTGTAGTGGTTCCTAATCGTAACATTTTTCCTATCTTGCCAAAGCTGTTTAATTTCTTTCCACACATTGTCTTTATTTTGTTCTTGTGCTATGTCCTGTAATGACGATGAAATAAAGTTTTCAAATGCAACTTGCTGAATGTACATGACACTGAAATTTGTTTTGCAGAAGTTGGTTGCTACGTCTTGCTGATTGTTGCCGAGAGAACGCGATAGTGCGTCTGCTATAACATTTTGCGTGCCGGGAATGTGAACTATTGTAAAATTAAATTCTTGCAAATAAAGTTTCCATCTGCTTAACCTGTCGTGAGTGAATTTAGCCGAAAGTAAAAATTGCATTGCTCTGTGGTCTGTGTAAACTGTGGTATGTCTGCCGTAAAGAAAGTGCCTAAATCTCGTGAAAGCCCATACAACACATAATGTTTCAAGTTCTGTGACGGAATAATTTCGTTCAGCAGGTGACAAAATGCGACTTGCAAATGCGATGTTTTTAATTACTGTAGAACCATCTTCTTCAATTTCCTGAAAAATATGTACACCTAAAGCGGTGTTAGAGCTGTCAGTGGCAATGGAAAAATTTCTGGTGAGATCTGGGTGCGATAATAGTGGAGCATTCAACAAAGCATGCTTCAAATAACATTCTCGTGAGCAAAATTCTGCTTGTCAAAAGTAATGTTTGCGTTACTGTAGTATGCAATCTGTGCTGTATCTGGTTAAATTCTATCGTACGTGCTATTATTTACGGGAGGATGGTGTGGCATATCCACTATATGAACTGTTCTGTTATTTCTTACTGACGTGTTACACTATAGATGACACCTATTGTCTGTTTCATTCATCATAATATGTTGTTGCTAATGTTCTTGCTGCTGAAAAGATCGACTGTTATTAAATGTACGCTGAAAATTGTGCTCATCATTCTTTTTACGTCTGTCCTAATAATCATTCCTATACGGTGTATTGCGATAGGAATTGAAATAGAGTGTTGTCTGTATGTAGTTATTTCTTTGCTGCCATGCGTTACTATTTGTTGGAGCTGAGACTATACATGCACGCGGCGAAACATTAAAGTTTGGTTGACCTTGTAGACTGCATTGTTGGTTAGGTATGCTAAGCGGCTGACTTTCATGCTATTGTGGTGAAAAACATCTATTGTTACAAAAATATGGTTCCGACTGCTCAAAATTTTATACATACTGATGATTACGATTTTATATGTAATTAAAATTACGGCGGTACTGGAGTGCCTACTGAAAATTGTCACATTCGGTAAAATATTTGTCGTATCCGGTTTTCATTACATACGTTTCTTAATACTAGGTAGAGCAATAGTTAAAGAGCAGTTTGGATAGATATAAAGGATAGTAGAAGAAAAGGCAGCAGTGCAGAAAACTAAAGATGAAACAGCACTACTACAGCTCGGGGCCCTATGCTCGCTACGGCACATATTCATTAAAGCGTAATGAATCCCCTGAGGTCTTTTACGCACTGCAAATAAATTTTAGCTTTTGTGTTACAGGCAATAGCGGTAAAATTTCAAAGGCAAATTGTTGTATTCGTGCTAATTCAAATTTCTTCATTACAGGCAATGCTGTTGTAAATACAAAAATAAATTGTCGCATCTGGTTCAAAGCTAGTTTCTCCATTACCGATAATAGCGGTGAATGTACAAAGATAAATTGTCGTATACAGTGCAAATCGTGTATCTGTGTTCTGTCATTATTAAATTCTTTACATTTGCTTACAAATGCAAATTGCTCGAAATCTACGTTCTCGTCACTCAGTTTGATAACACGTTCAGGTTTGTGTGTGAATCTGTTCGTCTGTGTCATTTCGGATTTCAAGTTGCGTAGCTTTTCAGATTTTAAGTCGCGTGGCTTTTCGGATTTTAAGTCGCGTAGTTGCTGTAAATTGCTCACATTATACACGCTGCGTGACTCTGACACATGTTCATAAAGTGGCGTCTGTTGTGATATGTTATTAACTGAAATGTTTTTCATTTCTGTTACTTCTTGTTGTAAGTTTGATAACTTCCGACGTAACGTGTTGTTAGATGAATCGATTTCATTAATTGTCTGCTGTAAATTTTGAAATTCAGGTGTTTGGACAAAAGAAACCGGTGCAGTATCGTCTGATTTATTGTCATTAGTATTTTCGATAACATCAATACGACTGTCCAATTCATCACATTTTTCAGTCAGTATTTTAACCTGATCATCGGTTTTAGAATCAGACGCATTAATCTGTTTTTGCAACTTGCGCGTAGTTTCGCTCAGTTTTTTAACATCAGCTTTGATGACATCGCAATCCTGTGTTAGATCTAGTTGTTCGAATCTATCTGTCACTGTTTGAATATTTACTGTGTGTGTATCTGTTTTTGATTTAAGATCAGAAATTTCATCCCGTAATTCCGCGTTCAATTGTTCTATGGTATTAATTTTGTTGGACACTGTAGTAATATTATTGTCTACATACGTCTTCGCTTTCGCGAATATTTTACGTTTGTCCTCTTGTCTTTGTGCAGTGATTGTTTCCATGACTTGTCGTTTTACTTTGTTTTGATCTTGAATAAATTTGCGGAAACGCGTATCACTGTTCTGTATGTGCTGATTAAAGCGCTCGTTAATCTGAGTGTTCTGCTGTTCGAATTTCGCGTCTATCTTTGCGTCCACTGAGCGCGAAAGTTCTACCGTCATAGCTTTAAACTCGTCCCGTAATTGTGTAGCTTTTTCAGAGCATTGTTTAGCGACTCCGCTAATTTCGTCTCTGAGTGTTTCTGTTGCGGCTGTTTGCATTTCCCTTAATTCTTGCGCAACAGACTTAATTTCTTCGCTATTTTTTTGAGAACAAGCCTCAATTTCCACGCGCAACTGTTCCTTAGTGTCATGGCACTGCGCGGCAACGTCTCTAATTTGTTCACTAAGCTGTTTGAAATTCTCTTTAAATTGTTTGTTATCTACACTCTGTTGTTTGACTTGCTCATTAAGTTGTTTGAGATTGTTGTTAGTTTTCTCACTTTGCTGTTTGTTCTGTTCTATCAATATTGCCATAAGTTGCTCCAAGGTGACATTACCTACTCTATTCTCAGTACTGTTTGATGGTGTATCTATAATTGTCGCGTTTTGTGTGACCATTTGGTCATTCTGTAATTTACAAAAAGGTTTATCAGTCGGATGTGCACTATCAGACACTGTTCCGGAATTAAATGGATCCGTCATACTCTCACTACGCTGACCATTTTCATTCGAAAAATTTGTCTGTACATTACTTAGATTTTCTAAATCGGGTGTGTTAAGCTCGGCAGCGCTCATTACAATAGAGCGTCCCGCGTCATCGATTGTCGTCATATCAACAGAGGACATAACCGAGTTCGTTTGTTCATCATTAAGACAAAAGTCATCATTAGTGGTTGTATTGCACTGATTGTTAGTGAACGCAGGATTGTCATCATCACACTGCGTGTCATAATTACTATCGGTCACGCTGTTTGAGTCGGTAATTTCATTCAAAATACCTCGCGATACACTATTCACAGTCTTTCGCGGCATTTTTACAATAGTCACAATTTTTCAGAAAATAAATAAGCACAATGCAAAAATAACACACAAATACAACAAAGCAACAAATTGCCGTTGACCTGTAGAGAGAAAGTCACAATATTATTAAAAGCGTTGCGCTAAATCCTAATTATATCTAAGCAAATAAGAGCAGATATCTGACTGTTACTCAAAAGACTCTCAACGAAATACGATCCTGGACTGGGTGTCGCCAAGTGTATCCTCCCCACCGTAATTTTATAAGGAATAAAATATAGCAATACTTAATAGAAATGGGAGCCAAGTGTAACCTCCCCACAATAATTTAAAAGAAAATGGCAATATTATTTAGAAATGCTGATGGACATGGCTCTATGCGTAATCTGCCTACAATCAAATGTACTGACAATGGCAACAAAAGTGAAATTCGCAATCTGACTCAATTATAAATCCTTCATAAAATTAAAGTCCATTCAGTGACAAGAAAATTCAATAAAACCGAAATATTGGTCTTTGGCCCTGTGTAAAACAATCAGAATTAAAGTCTTACCTCAGAATAAATGGATGTCACATATCTGCTCTTGTTGTTGCGCACCACGTGGAGGAACTGCATTGCAAATAATAATATTCTCCTTTTTTTTTTTTGTAATTCTAGTGAAATTTTTCTTCAAAAGAAGTGGAATGAAATGGGAAGTGCAACGAGATCTTTAGTTCAATAAAAAATTAAATTTTTGAGAAAATGCTTTTGAAATAAAAAATTATTATTGGGAGACTTGTTGGAGAATAATTACAATAAATAAAATTTTTCATTATCTAATGATTATATTAATTAACAGTATACCTTATTCCTCATCTTGACCATTGTTGCCGACCGCCTACATCACACAACCGCACTGGGCTGCTACTACTGACCGACCGCTCTGCATGACGACTACAGACTGAGTACTGCTCTCAACTAGACAGAGCTACAGACTCGCAACGACTGAACTGACAGACTCGCAACGACTGACTGACTGCTACTTTGCATAGCGACAACTAACTCGCAAAGACTACTACTGACTGAGAACCGCTCGCAACACTCGCGCGGTCAAGCGCATACTCTCTGGTCACAGATGCTACAATGCCTCGCCATCGCTGCTGCGTTACATACGTGTTTCAATTGTCCTTGTTTTATTTGTGTTTAATTTTGATTTGTGAAAAATGCCGCGAAAAACTGTTAACAGTACATCACGATGAGCAATGAGTGAAATAGCCGACTCTAATAATTTGACCGATAATACTTGCGACACTCAGTGTAATGATGATAATCCCCTAATTGTAGACAATCAGTGCGTACCGACCACTAGTAATGATTTTGATCCCAATGATGAACAAATAAATTCAATTGTGTCGTCTGTCAATTTAAGGGCAATTGATGACGCGGCACGTTCTGTTACAATGAACGCTGCCCAGTTTAACACACCCGATTTGCAAAATTTGAATTGTGAACAGATAAATTTTTCTAACGAAAATGAACAGTGTACTCAAAGTACGACAGATTTATTTGATTCCGATTTAGTGAACAACAGTGCACATTCGATTGGGAAACCTTTTCGAGAATCACAGAATGACTGAATGGTTACACAAAACGTGACAATTGCAGGTACGCCATCAAACAGCACAGAGAATAGAGTAGGTAATATTGGCTTGGATCAAGTTATGGCATTAATACTACAACTCAATGAAAAATACGACAACCATTTCAAACAACTTAATGAAAAATACGACAACCATTACAAATAACTTAATGAACTAATTAATGAAAGTTTCAAACAGTCGAACGAAAAACACGACAACCTTAATGAACAGAATAAACAACTTAGTGAACAGATTACAGCCGTTACCGTGCAAAGTTATGATACTAAAGAACAATTAGGTGAGGATACTAAGACTTGTGCTACGAACCATAGTGAAGAAACTAGATCTGTTGCACAATAATTAAGTAATACACATGCAGCCACAACAGAATCACTTAGAGATGAAATTAATACAGTCACTGAACAATGTTCAGAAAACGCAACACAGATACGCGACGAGTTTAATTTAAAGTCACCAGAACTTTCACACACTCTGGATACGGAAGTCGATAAGAAATGTGAACAACAGAACAACCAAATTGACGAACGTATTAAAGTGACAGAAATGAAGAATGTTTCAGTCACTAACACGTCACAGCATACGGCACATTCCGAACATTTGATACACTCACACAGCCAGTGTAACTTAGGTGATTTACAGAGACTACGTGACTTAGAATACGAAGTGTCACAGACAAACAGATTCTCACACAATCCTGAACCTGTTCACAAAGTCAGAGACGATAACGTCGATTATAAGCGATTTTTATCTGTAAGAAAATCTAAGGTATTTGAAAATGACAGAGCACAGGTACACGCTTTGAACTGGATACGGCAATTTATTTTTGTACTTTCACCGCCATTACCTGTAATGCAGAAACTAGAATTGGACTGGATACGACAATTTGCTTTTGAATTTTCACCGGCATTGCCTGTAACGCAGAAACTAAAATTTATTTGTAGCGCATAATTGACCTCAGGGGATTCATTACGCTTTAATGAATATGTGCCGTAGCGTGCACAGGGCCCCGAGCCGTAGTAGTGCTATTTCTTCTTTACTTTTCTGCACTGCTGCCTTCTCTTCTACTATCCTTTATATCTATTAAAACAGCTCTTCAACTATCGATCTATCTAGGATTAAGAATGACACTCCCGAAATGACAACTACCGCCGTAATTTTAATAACAGATAAAATTGTAATCATCAGTATGTACAAATTTTCAGCAGTCGCAAACACATTTTGGTAACAATAGAGGTTTTCCACCGCAGGAGCATGAAAGCCAACCGGTTAGCATACCTAACCAACAATGTAATGTACAAGGTCAACCAAGCTTTAATGTCTAGCCTCCTACACGTATAGCGTCAGCTCCAACAAACAGTAAGCACAGCAACAAGGGAATCAGTACGTACAGAAAGCACACCATTTCAATTCCTATCGCAATGCAGCATATAGAAATGACTATCATCACAGACGTAAAAGCAATGAGCACAATTTTCAGCGTACGTTTAATAACAGTCGGTCTTACCAACAGCAAAATCATCCGCAACAACATATTATCATGAATGAACCAGACAGTAGATATCATCCCGAACGTAATACGACAGGAAGAAATAACAGAACAGTTCAAATAGTGGAAATGCCACAGCATCCTCCCGAAAATAATAGCACGTCAGATAGAATTTGACTAGATACAGTACAGGTTGCATCTTCCAGCAATGCAAGCAATACTTTTGACACGCAGAATCTTGTTCACGAAAATGTTATTACTTTTGACGACATCCGAGACACTCTTTTGCAGGAAATACCAGTTATTCAAAAAACCATTTCACACCCTGTCATCGAAGTAAAAATTGGATCATCAAAATTTTCAGCAGTAATCGATTATGGGTCACGTATGTCAGTCATAAATGAGGAAACTTTCAACGAAGGTAATAAAGAGAATACCTATCCTACGTTACCATTAGGCAAAACGAAAGTAAAAGGAGCAGTATCTAGTAAGGGAGTAGATGTAAAATTACAGACACATTTATCATTTTGTATTGCAGGTCATACATTTCACTCAAATTTTTGGATTGTTCCTTTATTGACGACAGACGTTATTTTAGGTACGAATTTTCTGGTACAACACGACGCAATTATTGACTTTCAAAACTCCTATTTAATGTTAAAGGATGAAAATGTACAACTGGCTTTAGAATTTCAGCACTCTTTATCTGCAGAAGAACAAACAATTAATCGTACAGAGGTCATTTCCGCATTACGTAACATAGAATGTCATTCCACATTGTTCACAGATACGTACGTACACAACTATAATACTCCAGACGAAGCCGACTATGACGTTATACAGATGATTTCTGATAAATTAAACAGAGCAGTGCAAATACAGACGACGAACGCACGCAACTACGCAAAATTTCTTTTACAGCAAGCTCCAGTTTTTGACAACGTTCCTGGTACCATGTCCGGTTTTATGTATGAATTTCAAGTTAAACAGCACGACACATTTAAAACCAAACATTATCCCATTCCGTATATTCACAGAGAACAAGTTAAGAAAGAATTGCAAGCTATGCTTGATCAAGGAATTATTGAACTGGCAGTTAGTCCGTACGCTCCATATTGTTAAGAAAAAGGATGGTTCACTTCGCCTCGTACTTGATTCGCGGCACATCAATGACATTATTATTAATGAAACGGATCGCCCACAGACACTAGAAGAACTTCTACAGAAATTTCATGGTACTGCTAATTATTCCACATTAGATTTGAAATCGGGATTTTGGCAAATTCAACTCCATCCGGACTGTAGAAAGTACACGGATTTTCTCTGTTTTGGTGACTGTTATCAATTTTGTAAATTACCGTTCGGTTTGACTATTTCTTCAGCAGTATTTATTCGCGGTTTGAATACAATACTTCCGACAGAACTTAAAGACAGAACCACAACGTATGTAGAAGACATTCTTATTGCAGAAGCTAACTGCTCTGAACACAATCTGATTCTTGAACAACTGTTACGAACTTTTCGTGCACAAGGACTCACAGTTAATCTCAGTAAATCGCACTTTGGCAAAACTTCTATAAAATTTCTTGGACATGTAATTTCAGCAGAAGGCATTGCGTCTGACCCGGAAAAACTTCAAGCTTTACGTGACATTACTGTTCCTACGACGAAGAAACAACTACGCAGCTTTTTGGGTTTAATTAACTTTTTTTGTAAATTTATTAATTACTCTGCTTTAGACACCCCTAGATTATGTCAATTGACAGGTAAAAACACTATTTGGTCCTGGGATAGCCAAGCACATTCTGAATTTATGAACCTGAAACATGCCTTGTTGAATGCACCACTTTTATCACATCCAGATCTTACTAGAAATTTTTCCATTGCCACCGACAGTTCTAACACCGCTTTAGGCGTACACATTTTTCAGGAAATTGAAGAAGATGGCACTACAGTAATTAAAAAGGTCGCCTTTGCGAGTCGCATTCTGTCACCTGCTGAACGCAATTACTCTGTTACAGAACTTGAAACATTATGTGTTGTATGGGCATTTACAAGATTACGGCATTTTCTTTATGGAAGACATACGACCGTTTACACAGATCATAGAGCTATACAGTTTTTACTTTCCGCTAAATTTACACACGACAGATTAAGCAGATGGAAACTTTATTTGCAGGAATTTAATTTTACAATTGTTCACATTCCCAGTACACAAAATATTGTAGCAGACGCACTATCCCGTTCTCTCAGCAACAATCAGCAAGACATCGCAACCAACTTCTGCAAAGTAAATTTCAACGTCATGTACATTCAACAAGTTGCATTTGAGAATTTCATTTCGTCGTAATTACAAGATATAGCACAAGAGCAGAGTAAAGACAACATATGGAAAGAAATTAAACACCTTTGGCAAGATAGGAATAATGTTACCATTAGAAATCATTACACTGTACGGAATAACATTCTGTTTCGCCGCTCTCACCCCGACAGCAACAATTGGTTATTATGCATTCCTGACGAACTTGTTAACAAATTAATCTGGTATACTCATTTAAGTTACGCACATTACGGAGCCAGAAAATGTTTTCTTATACTGAGACAGAACTGTTATTTCACCAACATGGAGAAACGTATTCGACGAGTTTTAGCGTCATGTAAAATCTGCCAGAAAGCTAAGTCAGATACGACTTCACATATTCCTCCATTACATCCCATTGCACCTGTTAAATTGAAACACATGGCTGCTGTAGACATTTTTGGTCAGATTCCCAGAACTAATAGAGGTTTTTGCTACATCTTTGTCGCTGTTGAACTCACTTCAAAATTTATTACCTTCACCCCGTTACGCAAAGCTACTGCTGAAACTGTTTAGAAAGCATTTGTAAAACATATTCTATTTCATGTAGGGCATGTATTGAAAGTAATTTTCGACAATGGATCACAGTTTCGATCTGCTATATGGACACGTATGTTATGAGCTAGAAACATTTCTCCGATCTATATATCCAGGTACCATGCTTCTTCCAACCCTTGTGGACGATTAATTAAAGAAATTGGCAAACTGTGCAGAATATACTGCCATAAAAACATATTAATTGGGACACGCACACACTCTCATTCCAGGATGTAATTAATTCCATACCAAATGAATGTACTATGCTATCTCCGTCTGTTACACTGAAAAATGTTGAATCACCTAACAAAATTAAAGAATTAGTAACCTTTCCTACATCTCGTCGACTACGACACCATGAAATAATTGACATTACGCTGAACAACCTCAAACGTGCCGCAGAGCGCCGGAGCAGGCAGCAAAAACAGGTTTGTACACGCCGTGACTTCCACATTGGACAGAAGATATTAGTATGTACGCACTATCTATCCAACAGAGGCTTTTCTTGTCGTTACACATCAGACCGTGCACATTTTTTCCAGACGAACTTACACATTTTATGACCACTTATGCAATTATATTTATCTGACTACTTACTGATGATTATCGTATTTTGTCTTGGCTAGTGCCCGGCAAGGTAAGGTTAGCAGGTCGCTTTTCTTGTCGTTACACATCAGACCGTGCACATTTTCCATTCTTCATGTATGTATGATTGTTCTCCTATTTTGTTTGTATGCACTATGAAATATTTAAGATATAACAAAGACCAGTTGACTTTGACATTTTGCCTTATGATATCTCATTATCGTGACTATTTTACTTTTTTTTTTTTTTTGCTGCTACATTATGATATTTTGTGTACATTTTTGCATCTGAACACTGTTTATGTTTTTGACATATTATGTTTTCTGTCATGCTATGCTGTATGCTTAATTATATCACTAGAAACCAGTTTTTATTTAATGGGTATATGATTTAAATGCAAGACATTAATCATTGTTCATCATTTTCAGAAAGAAATAACGTGTAAAAGAAATAAATTAAACAGAAATGGGAATTTCACCTTCGCAATGAACGAAAGAAGATGCAATACCCTGTCACGAAGAGTAAATGGATCAGAATTAACAAGCATTTACAAGAATATACTACACACATCGTATGATAGCAGTCTTAACTAATTTTTTCTTTCAGAATACGAGGCGATTGATGCAGACTGTCAGACAGAACTACACATCTTAGTTTTAGTGATGAAATATGCTAGAAATAAGGAACTCTATACTGAATAGTTGTATAATGAATAATGAAGTGACTTTTTTGCAGATGATAATGAATGATGATGAATAGTGATGCAGAATATGCTAATATGGATAATGAAGTTTTTCTTTACAGGTGATGATAATAATGGAATCATGGTGATATGGATAATGAAGTTTTTCTTTGCAGGTGATGATAGTAATGATAATGAAGTTTTTCTTTGCAGATGAGGATAATGTTGAAGTTTATGTATTTATGCTATGTAGTTATTTAAGTATTTGTTGCAGTTCGTCTTCACAATGTGTCTTATGTCGTATGGTATGATGACTGAAGGTTTTGGAAAGGACAGCGAGAGAACATATATATTTAATACACATTTCATTACCTGTTAATTCGAAGTTCACTACTTTTCAGCATAATATGCGTTTCTTCTTTCAGCTTAATAATCCATTTTGTATATTTTGCAGGAGAAATTATTCATGAAATTAATGTGCTATAGGCAGTTGGTCATTAAACCTGTGTCATTCATGAATGTGATCACATATACTCTATTTGTTTCATAACCTTGCTACAGCTGACTCATGACGAATGATGTTACAATCTTCATTTGCAGCAATAAGTCAAAAGCAAATATTGTTATGCCCCAGCAATTAATTATCGATCCCAACGCAATGCATTGCTAGCAAAAAAAAAAAAAAAAAAAAAAAAAAAAATAAAAGAAAAGTGTATTACCAGTCCCAAATAATACTACCAATTTAAAAGAGTTATGAGTAATACTGAATGATGTTTTCTAATCACAGACTTTGAGTAATAGTTACAGAGTGTTACATTTTTAATATGTCTTATGTCACTTGAATGATGAGTTCTGAATAATAGTGAATGATATTTTGTAATAATGCGTGCATGCTCTACACTCATTAACTCCTGTTTCGACTGATGACTTCTGATGATTTGTAACTTGCCAATGAGTGCCAATAATTATTTTTAAATATGTCATATGTCACTTGAATGATGAAAAATGTTTTGTAATATTCAATACTTGCTGGCCAACGAATGCCACTGTTTCTTATATTTTAAATTTGTATTATGTCACTTTTATGCTATATATATGAATACCAGTAGCTTGATGCCACCCTCATTAGCTCCTGTTTTGACTGACGACTTCTGATGGTTTGTAACTGGTCAATGAGTGCCAATGTTATCTGTAAACAGTTGACTTATGAACATTATTCTGTAATACTTCATACATGGTACAGAAATGTTCAGTAACTGGGCGATGAGTGCCACGAATTCCTCAAATCAGTTGTTAGACTAGTGTAATTCTCAATGAAGACTAGCATGTGACTTAATGTCCTTCACCTTCTGACCTAATTATTAGAAATTACTGCAATATCCGTTTGTCCTGTCTATCCTCATGCTCATGGAGCACTATATTTGGTTTTTGCACTAATTCTACGTTGGTGTACCTTACAAGAACGTGGTGTTGACACGACATGCTGTCCACCACCTTGAGCGATGGAGATGTTATTATGGTCCCACTGTTTGGTGTACCTAATGTACTACCAAAATGATAACATGGAATATTACTACGACATTTCAGTGTCTTGGCTACACTGATTAATACTTCAGGGAAAAGAACTTCAGATTGTCTCACTTGGTGTTGTGCTTCTGTAGAAAGATATGGACTTTCAGTGCAGCTGCGTGCAACCTAATGTGCTACAACCATGATGCAATTCTTCCCTTTCCTATCCTAGTTCTTGTAAAATAGTACAAAAAAATAAAAATAAAAAAAAAACTACAGTGTGTGTGCACTTTACGTCATTTGTTAATATGATTTGTATTCATTGGGTATACATTTTGTGATTTGCTGATATGTTCTGTACTACAGTGCGAGTGCACTTATGTCATTTGTTAATATGATTTGTACTCATTGCCTATACATTTTGTGATTTCCTGATATGGTGCGTGTGCACTTTTGTCATTTGTTAATATGTTTTGTACTCATTGCGTATACATTTTGCATTGCTTGATATGTTCTGTACTCAGTGCATGTGCACTATATTTTATTTCATGTTCTGCACTTATATATATGTATATATTCTGTGATTGTAAACTTAGTTAATTAGGAAAAATTTGTTGCTCATGGCAAGTCCAATTGACTCACCATCGCTGCCAAATTTTTGACCCCCCCCCAGTGGAGGGTTATGTAAGAGGTATGCGATGTATGGGCTGCCTGTAATAGGCAAGACTTAGGAGAGTCTCTGACCAGGGAGCAGTATGTAGTTAGTTGTCGCTTGTCGCTTGTGTACGCTAGTCGGCATTAGTCTTCAGTAGTCTTGAGTAGTCTGCGTGAGTCGGCAGTAGTCGGCGGTAGTCGGCGCGTGTCTGCGCGTGTTGGCAGTCTGCTCTGGTCGGGACTCTGGAAGATGAGTATTATTGTAGAAGGTAAAGAAGCAGCCTTGCGCATATCTAGTAATGTATGTTAACTGTCATCCAATTTCTTTTAAAAAATGCCCCAATAATAATTTTTATAATATAAAGTAATTTTTTTTTAAAAAAAGGCATTCATTTCAGTTTAAAGATTTTATCCAATGAATAATTATTCCTTTTACGAATCACAAAGCATAGGCCAGCATTGCACGGAGCTGTGCCGAAAATTTGTTAGGTAAGAGCAGATGTATTCGCAGTTTTTATTGAGGTAAGAATTTTTTTGCTTTTTTTTTTATTCAGAAATACAGGGCCGTGGCGCAGCGCTGCTGTCGTCATAAAATTTACCAGGTTACTGAATTTTTTATTGTTTCGGGGTTTAGGAATTGAATTTTGTGAGTACATCAAATGTGAATGCATTTGTCCACGGAGATTATAAATGGGAGCCAATTTTGCTCAGATGTTACAACATTTAAAATTCATTTAATTATTATTTCCGAGGGAAGTTTACACATGGTTCATTTTTTAATTTATTATTTTTGTGGCGAGGCTACACTGTTGATTATTAAAATTAAAATTAATATTTATAGAGTTGCTGACAGGGCCGCGAAATGTTGAAGATATTTATATTCTACAAGTGTCGCTGCAGGAAGTTTTCAAAATACGATATCTCGTAAACAACTCGCACTGGAATCTTGCAATAATCACCACTGACATTCTAATTTACCCTAATTTTAGTTTGTTAATGTCAATAGGTATGTTCCTGTCAAAAAAGTGTATGTTTTAACAAAAATACATTTTCTAAGAATTATTACAATTTGTTTATTGGCTAATAATACAAGCACCTGAAAGTCGCACGTCAATACTACTCTCCATTTGCGCAATATTTGCGGTGCAAGCTTTAGATGATTTCCCCTGTACATACATAGATATATTTTATTTCGTCTTTTCTCTTGAATGTAGAACTTTTTCCTGATATATTTCGAGCAAAATCGGCTTGTGATGGAATAGAAGCACCTTATCTTTGAATGTTGTTGACAGTCCTGCCAAATTATAACGACGTTTCATGGCTGTAGCCGTGACCATTTTTTAGGGAAATGTTTTCCAACAACATTTAAAGAAAGCACAGCTTAGACTCAATCCCAAGGCTGTTTTAGCGCACTATGCCCAAGGTAAATTTGTACATTCAAGGTTAAGCATGGAATAGAACTGCATGCAATTGACCTGAAAGAATCATAAAAGTGAAAAGCAAGAGCTAGATTAGCTAGCTTGGGCCCTGGGGATTCCCACACCCCCTGCCTTCGCCCCTCCCACTCCCCCGCCCCCTGTTGTCGGGTCTGCATTCGGGCACTGATATCCGTTACAATGATACTGCGCACATACTGGAGCACTGCTTTGATGAGACAGGTCGTCTTCTGCCGATATCGCTCGTCGCTGAAATCCCCTGATGTTGTGCCATTGTGACCACAGCCTCAATGTAAATTGTATGAGTAGTGAGCATGTCATTTTAGCTCACTGTTAATGAAAAATCTGACTAGTCCGTTGGTGAATTCCAATCAAGAACAACTGCTAAGATGAGAAACATAAAAGTAGATATCCTCGGTGTAACAAAGCAGCTTAAATCACTTAATAAAGGCAAGGCCTCCGGTCCAGATTTTATACCAGTCAGGTTCCTCTCAAAGTATGCTGATAAAATAGCTCCATATTTAGCAATAATATACAATCATTCGCTCATAGAAAGATACGTACCTAAGGCCTGGAAAATTGCTCAAGTCACACCAATACCCAAAAAGGGAAGTAGGACTAATCCGTTGAAGTACAGGCCTATATCACTAACGTCGATTTGCAGTAGGGTTTTAGAACATATACTGTATTCGAACATTATGAAGTACCTCGAAGAAAACGATTTATAGCCATATAGTCAGCACGAATTCAGAAAATATCGTTCTTGTGAAACACAACTAGCTCTTTCTACTCATGAAGTAATAAGTGCTATCGACAGGAGATTGATTCCATATTTTTAGATTTCCAGAAGGCTTTCGACACCGTTCCTCACAAGCGTCTTCTAATCAAACTGCGTGCCTACGGAGTATCGCCTCAGTTGTGCGACTGGATTCGTGATTTCCTGTCAGAAAGGTCACAGTTCGTAGTAATAGACGGAAAGTCATCGAGTAAAACAGAAGTAACATCCGGCGTTCCCCAAGGAAGTGTTATAGGCACTCTATTGTTCCTGATCTATATTAACGACATAGGAGACAATCTGAGTAGCCGTCTTACATTGTTTCCAGACAATGCTGTCATTTACCGTCTTCAAAAATCATCACATGATCAAAACCACTCGCAAAATTATTTAGATAAGATATCTGTATGGTGAGAAAAGTGGCAGTTGACACTGAATAAAGAAAAGTGCGATTCATGGGCAGAACACTTAGGTGCAACAGGTCTACCAAAGAGACTGCTTACACCACGCTTGTCCGCCCTATTCTGGAGTACTGGTGCGCGGTGTGGGATCTGCATCAGGTGGGACTTATGGATGACATTGAAAAAGTTCAAAGAAGGGCAGCTCGTTTTGCATTATCGCGAAATAGGGGAGACAGTGTCACAGGCATGATACGTGAATTGGAGTGGCAATCATCAAAACAAAGGCGTTTTTCGTTGCAACGGGATCTTCTCATGAAATTTCAATCACCAGTTTTCTGCTCCGATTGCGAGAAAATTCTGTTGGCACCTACCTACATAGAAAGAAATGATCATCACGATAAAATAAGAGAAATCAGGGATCACACGCAAAGATTTAAGTGCTCGTTTCTCACGTATGCCGTTTGAAAGGGGAACGGTAGAGAGAGAGCATGAAGGTGGTTCATTGAACCCTCTGCCAGGCACTTTATTGCGAATAGCAGAGCAATCACGTAGATAGATGTAGAGTAGATGTAGAAATGATTCCGTAAGATAAGAAACTGTAAAGGTATTCGTTTTGAAAGCCAGTATGTACACTTATCACGCACTTGCTTGTCGGCCAAAGCGGGCCGTGGTCTCCCTCCCCTGTGGACGCGAGCAGCCGTGGCCGGCCGGTGAATAATTCGCCGCGGCGGACGGGCGCCGATTAGCGCCCGGCGCTGGCGGCAGGGCGCGTTCCATTATGCAAGCGAACTGGCGACCGCGACAGGACTCGTAGAGGCGCGCCGCCGCCTAAAGAGCCTGCGCATGGGCCGGAAATGGCGATGACGCACGCCGCCGTGGCCGCCTATAAACATTGCCAGCTGCCACCTGTCACCCTGCCTCCAGCGACGGTTATGTAGTAACCTCCGGCCCCCGAACAGAGACCACGGCCTGTCATCAAGTTGATTTGTTACTGTCGCTCATCCGATAAATTCTGAATCATCTGAGTATTCAAATTTTTCACTCCTTGCATTCTCTTGTTTGAGGATCACATATCCTCACATTTCTATTACTTAGTGTTTATTAGCATTTTTAAGTTTATTCCATGAAGTTTCTGTATTGCAACCGGATAATGTCGACTACTTGCCACTATGATTCGGCCACCAACCATTCAGCCATCTTCAAGTGGGTGTTATGCACTAGAGTTTGGTTGTTCACGTAGCTAACTTTATACGAAGAAACTGACGAGAATACGCATGCGAAAAGGCAGCCGCTACATCTACATCTACATGGTTACTCTGCAATTCACATTTAATTTCGTGGCAAAAGGTTCATCGAATCATTTTCATACTACTTCTCTACCATTCCACTCTCGAATGACGCGTGGGAAAAAGGAACACCTAAATCTTTTCGTTCGAGTTCTTATTTTTCTTATTTTATTATGATGATCATCTCTCCGTACTTAGGTGGGTCTCAACAAAATATTTTCGCATTCGAAAGAGAAAGTTGGTGATTGAAATTTCGTAAATAGATCTCGCCGCAAAGAAAACCGCCTTTGTTTCAGTGACTGCCACCCAAACTCGCGTATAATATCAGTGACACTCCCACCCCTATTGCGCGATAACACGAAACGGGCTACCCTTCTTTGCACTTATTCGATGTTCTCCGTCAATCCTACCTGGTAGGGACCCCACACCGCGCAGCCACATTCCAGCAGAGGACGGACAAGCGTAATGTAGGCTGTCTCTTTAGTGGGTTTTCTCTCCGTACTTAGGTGGGTTTCAACAAAATATTTTCGCATTCGAAAGAGAAAGTTGGTGATTGAAATTCCGTAAATGGATCTCGCCGCAAAGAAAACCGCCTTTGTTTCAGTGACTGCCACCCAAACTCGCGTATAATATCAGTGACACTCCCACTCCTATTGCGCGATAGCACGAAACGGGCTACCCTTCTTTGCACTTATTCGATGTCCTCCGTCACTCCTACCTGGTAGGGACTCCACACCGCGCAGCCACATTCCAGCAGAGGACGGACAAGTGTAATGTAGGCTGTCTCTTTAGTGGGTTTGCCTCATCTTCTAAGTGTTCTGCCAACAAAGCGCAGTCTATGTTTCGCCTTCCCCACAATATTATCTATGTGGTCTTTCCAATTTAAGTTGCTTGTAATTGTAATTCCTAGGTATTTAGTCGAATTGACAGCCCTTAGATTTGTGCGATTTATCGTATACGCAAAATTTAACGGATTTCTTTTAGTACCCATGTGGACGACCTCGCACTTTTCTTTGTTTAGTGCCAATTGCCACTTCTCGCACCATACAGAAATTCTCTCTAGATTATTTTGTAATTGGAACTGATCGTCTGATGATTTTAATAGACGGTAAATTACAGCATCATCTGCAAATAATCTAAGGGGCTACTCAGAATACCCTAGATCATTTATGTAAATCAGGAACAGCAGAGGGCCTATGACACTACCTTGCGGAACGCCAGATGTCACTCCTGTCTACTCGATGATTAACCATCTATCACTACGAACTGCGACCTCTCTGAGAGGAAATCACTTATCCAGTCACACAACTGAGACGATACCCCATTTGTACGTAATTTGATTAATAGTCGCTTGTGAGGAACGGTATCAAAAGCCTTCTGGAAATCTAGGAATATGGAATCGATCTGAGATCCCTTGTCGATATCACTCATTACTTCATGGGAATAAAGAGCTAGCTGTGTTGCACAAGAACGATGTTTTCTGAATCCGTGTTGGTTATGTAACCAGAAGTCATTTTCTTCAAGGTGATTCATAATGTTCGAGTACATTATATGCTCCACAATCCTACTGCAAATTGAGGTCAGTGATATGGGTCTGTAATTCAATGGGTTACTCCTATTTCGTTTCTTGAATATTGGTGTGACCTGTGCTACTTTCCTGTCTTTAGGAAAAGACCTTTCGTCAAGTGAGTGGTTGTATATGATTGCTAAGAAAGGTGCTATTGTGGCTGCAAACTCTGAAAGGAACCTGATTGGTACAGCATCTGGACCGGAGGACTTGCCTTTCTTAAGTGATTTGAGTTGTTTCGCAACACCTGAGATATCTACTTTTATGTCACTCATTCTAAGAGCTGTTCTGGTTTCGAATTCTACATGACCGACCTCTGTCGAATTTCACGCCCTCCTCAAATAATGCTCCATCTATGGCACGCAAGCGTATGCGTAGTGTAATACATGCGTAGTGTAATACATGTGCGCTCTCTGTCGGAAAGCGCACTAGCGGAGTTAAAATTCAGATGTCAAAATTGATGAAATTAAATGTCGCTAGAGGTGTCATTGGTCACAAAATATTTTACTTCTGGGACTCGGTTAAATTAAAGAAATCACTGGGTCCTAGAAAGAAATTTTGACATCTGAATTTAAACTCCGCGAGTGCGCATGAGGCGACGGGGAGTGAAATAACAACAAAAGAACAAAGAAACTAGCAGACCCCAATGCATAACACTCACCTGAAGATGGCTGAAAGGATGTCACTCGAAATATCGTAGCAAGAAGTCGATGTTATCAGCCTGCAATCCGTAAACTTCACTGAAATCTCTTTACGCTGGGAAAATTTCAAGTATCACATTATTAAGCTTTTTTCATTTTTACTGTATATTGAGAACAGATAGTCGTGCAGCAATTGCTGGTTAATTCGTATCCAGCAGTAAAAAAATAAACTTTTTTTCTTGCTGACAATGGTTTGAATATTATTATTGTCGTGTCGCACGTCGGCTGGACGTCATATTTCAATCAGCCGTAGTTGGTGGGCAATGTTCTAGAGGTATCGATGCGTTTAGACGTGTGTATTTCGATATAATCTTAACATAATTGCATCCTTGTCGAGAATGAGTTCAGTTTAGTTAGTGGCGCCATGTTTCCATTTTCTCTGGCGTTTCTATGAGGAAACATACAGGATTTTTATTAAAGCGTAGTTTGAACTGGTTTTTGAAAAAGGAACAATTCCATTAATAAGTAACACATTTTGTGATCCATCATTAATTGTAATCAATTAAACCCTTTGTAGTTCGTTTCATATTATTGAAGTAATCCGTAAGATTCTCCACATGAAGAAACAGGTGTGGACAGGAGTAACATTTCGCTGCCATCTGCGTGGCAGTCTTACACTTCTCTGAGAAAACATTTCTGAACACATGAAGTTCATGTCGAAACTCTCATACTGAGTGTTCCAAAATTTTATTATTAGTCTTTGTTTGACTTCCAGAATTCATGGAAGCTGAAAGTAGGCAGAAAATTTTTATGTTGTGCGTAAGAGGTAACTAAACATCATTACCCATAACAGCGAAACAAGATAATACATTAGTACAGCGTTTGTTAAACTGCTTTTCAAGGAATCTTACTAATCCGTGGAGATGAATCAAGCGTTCCGTGACAATTCCATACCAATTATGGCAACACTCAAGAAAGTAACTTAAGAAAAGGCTATAGAAACAAAAGAATCGGACAACTAACCCTTGCTTCTACTTAATTTTGATAGTCTGTACTAACGCAACTATAAATAGGGGTGTATTTAATAAATATCAGCGCGGGATTAGCCGAGCGTTCTCCGGGGCTGCAGTCATGGACTGTGCGGCTGGGCCCGGCGGATGTTCGAGTCCTCCCTCGGGCATGGGTGTGTGTATTTGTCCTTAGGATAATTTAGGTTAAGTAGTGTGTAAGCTTAGGGACTGATGACCTTAGCAGTTAAGTCCCATAAGATTTCACATATATTTGAACATTTTTTGGAACAAATATCAGACGGAAAACCTCCAGATGGCAAATTCAACCACGAGGGAATAATAAAACGTGATGTAAGCAATCCATTCAAACTCCCACCATCTCACAGTGCACAGCCATCCATAGCTATCCATACCAGTCTGTAATCTATCATCAATATTTTCCAAACGAATAGCAGGTTAAATATAAAAATATCGAATCTGCAAAGCCAAAGATGATTTATCGTCCCCTCCGGAAGGCTTATTCCAACAAATAAATAAGTAAAGCAAATTGTGGATTAAAAACCCATTTATTTTCAGCGTACGACCTACGATTATACGGAACTGTTGTTGAACTGACACTAGATTGATCATTGGAAGGAAAATGTAAAATAACGGTGTCAGCCGAGTTCTGGTGATGTTTAAAACATGAATATCCTCAATCGTCGCAAAACGCTATGTTGGTACTACTACCATTTGCCACTGCATATATGTGCGAAACGGTGTTCTCAGCTTATGTGTCGACTAATTATAAATTTCGCTACTCATGTGTTATGACAATTCTTCCATAAAGCCTAACATTCGATATATCTACGAAAATAAGAACCATTGCCACTAATTACCTAACAAATTAAAATTCCTTTCTATTATTTTCTTTTAACTTAATATTACCGCAGTAACGTTTGGCTTAGTTGTGAAACTACCTTTTCAGTCAAATATTCATCTACAGAATGTAGCTTTGGAACATACTACGGAAAAAGTCACATACACACAAACATACACACACTTCTGTATGACACATTCTGGGCCGGCCGGTGTGGCCGAGCAGTTCTAGACGCTTCAGCCTGGAGCCGCGTTACCGCTACGGTCGCAGGTTCGAATCCTGCCTCGAGCATGGATGTGTGTGATGTCCTTAGGTTAGTTAGGTTTAAGTAGTTTCAAGTTCTAGGGGACTGATGACTCCAGATGTTAAGTCCCATAGTGCTCAGAGCCGTTTGAACCATTTGAACACATTCTGGTCATGTCGTTACTCTATCCAAACGTTAACTGTCTTGACCATAATATTTTATTTGACTTCATTAGACCTGTGGCGTTTTGGGTTACGTCATTTTCAAAGGATCCAAAATATAATACACTGTTTTATGGATAATGGATCTGTCCAATACAGATACATACTATCTCGTCAGCCTCAATGTCATGAAATTTAAGTACAAGCTTTAGAAACAAAGCAGGGGTTCCACGATAACAATATAAACAATGCAGGCGTACCACGATAAAGGGGACATTAAACAGACCCGGAACTTGTATATCCGTCTCAGAATAACGTGTCGATTTCTACATGTCACAAGATAAGCACAACTGTTTCAACGTTTCTATCAACAAGAACTTTCCGCAGTTGTGACTGACTAGGATCCAGACGTGCACAAATACTTGTGTTAAGGCAGACCCACCAAATACTTGTTGCCAGTCAGCCCACTTCAGCTCACTGCAACCTGCCTTTTCTTGACTTCTGTTCGCACACAGGCATTAACTCTGAATGTAAAAATGGGCCGGGGCAGAAGTTGGTTGGGCAGAAAACTAGCAACCAACAGGTGTGGCAAAGCAAACTACTCTGTTTATGCTGTGTGTCCTACAGTTAAGTTGGTTTACATCATTATCTAATAAAAGTGAGATAGGTGTCGCACCAGGAGTCTAGTAACCCTCGCGAAAGCCATTAATTTTGTATCATCGCTTTCCCAACGGTCCACACTGGGAGATAATTCATCAGGTGAGCATTAACATATATCTCCCACAATTCCTGTACAAAGTACGCTACCGCACAGGACTTTATACAAGCAGGATGCTTAAATAATGTGAATCACGATTCACAATAAAGTTCTACAGTACTACTACATTTACACATTAAATCGCGATCATAAGATGACCTGCGATTATCTACTATTACACTGACAATTTACACATATACATGAATTATGCGTCACATAAGAAAGCTTACGACGAAAATGTATGTACAATAAACAAAACAGTCTAGATCATATTTTATCAGCTGTTATTACTCACCTCGACAGATTCAGACCATCTTCAGACTTAACACTAAAACGCAGGATTGTTTTTACGGTACTGGCAGCAACAGTCCTGTATTTCAGAGTTAAATTTGAAGTTTGCCCAACCTGACATAGAATATTTTGTTCATTAAATAATAAAACATTTCATTGATTTCTCCTGCGACTAAGTACCACAAAATTCTCTCTTTTATTAATAGGTGTAACTATTCACAATGCAAAGCCATCTTCCTCTTTCTTTTGTGAATTGTTTCAGAAGAATACCGGTAAATCGCCCCCGAATAAGGAGTATTGTACCGGCCCCCTTAACATCGGGTTTATGCTGCTGGTCCTGCAAGCAAAAAAGCGTAAAGCTTAATACGCTTCCTTGCGGAACACAGTTTTCCTGCTTAAACCTGTTTAACAGTGTTTCCGCAATCCAGAACCTGAAATTCCGTCTACACAGGAAATATTATCTAAATATATGTAGTCGTTAATCGAACTATCTGGGGGAATATTTGAGGATATTAGGCCTCCAATTGGCATCGTTTGCCTTCTCAAGTACGGAGAGACAATTATGAAGTTTTCCTTACGTAAGAAGAATTACTGCACAGTTAAAGAAAAAAAACCATGATCCGAACAAGGCCCATTGTTACTGACCGGCCGCTTTGTCGTTCTCAGCCAAAAGGTGCTGCTGTGTCCCAAGCTACAGACAAAAATGCATCGTCCACTTGATCGAGAGGCAGTTATAAATTTCTTGATCATTCCAACAGTAGTACCACTTAACCTCTCAGAAATATTCCTATGATATCGAAAAGCTGAAGCCTGGTCGGCGATTGTGCAAAGCAGATCTATTGCTGGCACAGGCCGAGAGATCTTATGTGTGCGAAAAGCCTCAGCTGCTTTACGCAAATCTCGATCAACAATACGACCGTCTCGATAAGCGGAGTCACTTTAGTAGCCAGGTTTGTCTTTTCTTCGAGGTGAAGGAACTGCCATGTTTGTAGAACTGTTCGATGGAGTTTTCAGTTCTCTCTGGTAGACATCGATTTGCATATCTCCTGTCAGCTACGAATCGTCCAATTTCCCAGACGGTATTATCGACATGTGTTCTCGTGGCTTTCAGTATTCTGCTTTCTGGGTGGTGTCCCTTCCAACGATAAAACCGCCATACAGTTGAGAAAATAAGCCAGTCACTTCAGCAGAGTGTTTATTACGTAACTATAACAACAAGAGAGGCAGCGATGTTATACAAACATAGGTACAAATACAAAATGCTCGGGGCAACGATGCACAACATCGCTAATCTTCCACATCCTCCCCATCATGGTCGACGTCCAGAGGTACGACCAGCTGACTCGTCTCGTAACATCTCTTTCATCTGGGGTAACGAAGACGACAGTTTGCGGTAGTCTGCCTCGACTTGTTCGTAGTTCTTCCCACCCTGCTCTCTTTCACATCTGGTTCACATACAATATCTCTAACGTGGACCTTCAGTGGTTTACTATTGTTTATAACTTGATGGTAGGTATGAAACAGCAAAAAATACTATTTGCTCCATGAGTTCTAAAGTTCGTCGGATACCTTCTGTAGCAGTTTAAACTGCCGTACCAAATTTTTGTGGTGGCTTTGGGCCCGTGGGTGGAGTGAGCTGGGATAACTAGTTCATTCTCATATTGTGTGGTGGGTTTTGAATTGAGGGAGGCTTCTACGTTCACAAGTGTAGTTTGTAGGACTTTCTCTTCCATGCTGCAGTGGCCCTTTACCTTGTGGAGGCATCGTTTGATTGAGCCAACCGCTCGCCCCCACCATCCTCCACACCAAACCACTCATGATGCTATGAACCCTGTTGTGCGATGAACTGTCAGCAGAGGATAGTCGCATGGCGTCATAACTTTTCATGGCATATGGAATGCCACGCCGACCACAAACATTTGGAAGGCTAACAAGATGTGGTCAGTTGCCAAGTTGGATGTTAGCTGCAGTTACAGCACATGTGATTAATACTGTGTAATACTTATTTATAGTGAGGCCTTACTTTGAGTACAGGGGTCCCGCGAAATCAGTTCTAGAAACTTCAAACGGTTTGTGAGGTTTCACACTATTAGCTACTACTGCCGCTTATATCTGCTGGCCAGCGAAGTTATGCGCAATTTTACATGGAAGACAAATACCCAGGACCATTTTAATCACACGACTGGCGTCTAGTACCCTGAAGTATCCTCTTAGTTGCAAAAGGACCACTACTACTCCAAGATGGTATAGATTAATACGCATGTACATCATCAGAAGTTGGGTGAAGTAATGGTTTCCTTCTAAAGCAATGGAATGAATTTCTGCAATAGACACCTCGGCGTGTGGCAGACGAACCCTAAATGTAATAAATCACAATCTAAACATGGGTTGTATCTTTTTATCTTGGATGATCCAGGGCGTGGAACACTTTTGTTTAGAGCCTTAATTTCTGAGGAGAAACACTCTGCTATCTCTCTTGCAGTGAATTCTTCGCCCCTGTCCGTTTTCTGAAGCAGTTTTCTTCTGAAGCATTGGTCCGTACCACCTTCCAGTAAGAGCCAAATCTGTTTGCGTTTGTGAGTGATTGTGGAGCGTGAATGAGTGGAGTCTGAGAAGATATGTCTAACTCCTTAGACTTAATCTAAATCGAGACAAACAAAATAAATACTAAATTTCTGATATACCTAGAAACAAAAGGCACAACAATTACCGACAAAAGTTATGTAGCTTGTCAGGAGCGACATTCCGCTTATTTATCTACTTCTGCGGTAGAGACAGGGAGAGCTGTACTTTGAGGCACGAATTTTTCTGCCTATTTCAGTTGAACGTGTCCAGGATAGAGATTAACTTTGCTGCACCGCGGCTTTGACCACGGAAGCGAATTAAACAGTGGCGACTTTTTGGTTTGGTAGAGTGCGCTTGCTTTAAAACATTATATTTGCTTCGCGTCCCCAATTTCCTATATTTCCTGTGCCTCTGTAAACACTCGGACATCTCGACTCCAAATACCTGGCTCCAGAGAGCAGTTGAAGCACGTAGTGTGTGATGAGATCTTCCTGCCTCGTGAGCACCTTTCCCGCGTTCAGAAGTTCTTTGAAGATTACGTGACATGGCAGTAGGTTTATGGAGCTGTGTTTGAAATACTTCACGCTATTTCGTATGTAAGGTTTCGGTTTAAGACACAAGAATAATCAGCAAGAGCTGGAGATCTCAAGGTGTCTTTAAAAGCAGTAGTTTTTCTAGCGTACCGTTTACTCTTTTCGTTAGCGTATGATATCGATGTCAGTAAACTCTTTCTTTCCCTACAGCCAATATATTTTCGGAGAACACAGTGCGTTATTATAACTGTGCTGCGAACCTCGGTCGTGACTGCATTCTGCATCAACGCCAAGCTGCTTTATGCATTGAAGAGATCTTGGAAAACTCCCTTTAATCATATCAGAATGTAAAGCGACGATAGCTTTTCAGAAGTGCGAACATCCTTTTTCACATTCGAAAATACTTTGAAAGGCGTCTACTGGGGCATATTTGTATGTGGCACCAGAATAAGAAAATAATATTAATAAATTAAAATGAAACTAGCATACTATAAACGATGAACGTTTCTGATAGGCCTGATAATGCGGATCACTGACTGTCCGCTACCGCAGAGCCAAAGATACTGTACTGCTTTGCTGGAGTAAGAGGGTGCTTGACGCACAGCCGTAGGTAGCTGTCTGTTAGGGAACGACGATGCAGTAGGCAGTTTCGGTGGTGCGCTGTGTGAAGCCACCAAGAGTTAGATTAATGTAGGTATGTCAGTATTGTTGAACATGGAAACAGAAGACTTCAGGCAAATACGGTAAAGATGTTCAATAATTATAATTTCTGTTTCTGCCAGCGCGTTTGAATAGATGAGTTGGCTGATAATTTGTAATCGTTGAGTATCCCCAGAATGTGAGTAAACGGTTTTGATATAAAGGATAGTTAAATATTTCATTTTTGTAGTCCTTTTAAGATTTGTTAAAAGAGCTATGTGTAATTTGATGGTTTATATCTGTGTTGAATTAATGAAGTTAGATAATACCTACTGTTCAAATCTCATTGTTTGTGAATCAATTGTGAGTAATTTAACTTCAATTGTCAGATGTTTTTCAAAAGCCAAACTTAACTTGCAATATAATTTTGCTAAAAAATATCTGAGTGTTAGTAATTCACCATAATCAGTACCGCCTCCCAGTCCAGGTCATATATTTTTTAAAGAAGTTGAGTTTTCTTGAATTTTCTCGTTTGTCAGTGAAATGAATTTGATATGCAGTTCAAATATTATTGCCAGCATTGCACACTGCTGAACGTGTAACTAGCATTTACATTTTTGTAGTGAGAGACCAGAATATATCGTGTTCCACCGTTGATGCTTTAGAGGCAAGACAATTTATTTGTTATGTGAACAGGGCCTTAGGATTCAATGCTTAAGGGACTGAATGTATTTTGCAGTGACTGTATTTCTTTATTGGTGTTGGGAGTTGCACTGCCCAATCGATTCGTGTAAAGTTTTTCTAACAAAAACTGATTAAGCACACCATTTGCTCAACAACACATCACACAGTAAATTTGGATAACACAAAGTTCTATCATAAAGAACGTTACACTTGGCGACAGCTCTGCGAGTCGTTCGCTTTCTGAATTCTTTGATATTAAAGTTGTCAGGTATATATTTTCTGTTCCCTCAACCACTCTGTAGCAACAATAGTAGTTACATTTTTTTTTTTGGCGCAAAGGAGTTTACTAACTTCTTATAAAATTTTTACACAGTTCTTCGGCATTCCGCCCTGTTTCCCATTCATTTTATTGGTCAGTACTTTTTTTGTCTTTGATTTTGTGCAATGTATTTCATTTACGATGCCACGCAAAAGTGTTGAGGTTCTGGTGCGTAGTCTCACAATTAAAGATACCGAAATAGACGATTTTCCTGTTATTGACAACAATGTTGAGCATGATAATGACCACTCTGAAGCGCAACAGTGGCAAAGCGCCAGAGAAAATGTGAGTTCCGCTTCTCCAAATAATGATCAAATTCCTGACACTATAGTTTCACCCACTAATTTGACTGGTAAGCAGACGGTAAATTCCGGTACTGCGGACGCCGCTGATCTTTGTGGTGTGCTGTGTGAAGCCAACAAGAGTGAGATTAATGTAGGTATGTCAATATTGTTGCTCATGGAAACAAAAGTCTTCAGACAAATAGAGTAAAGATGTTCAATAATTAAGATTTCTATTTTTTCCAGCACTTTAGTATAGGTGAGTTGGCTGGTAATTTGTAATTGTTGAGTAATCCCAGAATGTGCATAAACGGTTTTGATAAAAAGTCTACTTAGATATTTAATTTGTATAGTGCTTTTAAGATTTGTTAACAGAGCTATGTGTAATTTGATGATTTGCATTTATTTTGGATTAATGGAGTTAGATAATACTTAGTGTTTAAATCTCATTGCTTGTGAATCAATTGTCAGATGTTTCTGAAAAGCCAAACTTGACTTACAATGAAATTTTACTAAAAAGCTGAATGTTAGTAATTCACCACAATCAGTACCACCTCCCAGTCCAAGTCATATAATTTTTAAAGAAGTTGCACTTTCATAAAAAATTCTCGTTTATCAGCCAATCGAATTTCATTTGCATTTCAAGTATTATGGCCAGCATTGCGTATTGCTGAGCCTGTAGCTAGCTAGCATTCATAATTTTTCTGAGAGACTGGCATATATCGTGTTCCACTGTTGCTGCTTTAGATGTAAGACAATTTAATTTATTTGCTATGGGCACAGGGACCAAAGGGCCAGATGATTCAGTGCCTAATACTTCATGGAAGTATACTTTCGTCCTTAAGTTTTCCACTGTAGTGTAAGCGTCAAGCTAGAGGGAGCCTCGTTAACTTGGACTTGCTTAATATCGTGGGGACTGACGTTGAGCATCAATTTTGACCCAAAATGAATGCTTACAGATAGCACGTGGCACATATCGAATGGCCAATGTGACGTTAACTTGGACTTGCTTAATATCGTGGGGACTGACGTTGAGCATCAATTTTGACCCAAAATGCATGCTTACAGCTAGCACGTGGCACATATAGAATGGCCAATGTGACGGAACGTCATATAAATGCTCATTTGTAGAAAGGAAAAAGAAGTTTCTGTTATGCGACGTCTGAATTATAAATAAGTTCAATACTGTGTACGTGTGCGCGATGTATAACAAATAGTAAAGAATGTAAGTTATTATTATGAAAACACAAATATCGATGTAATTAACAAAACACAGTTTTTTGGCATAATGTCTGTGTATCATAGGCCAGGAAGATCAGAAACAATGCTTTGATTGAACGGACTCTCCTGTTTTGTTTCGTCTAGAGGTAGGCCGCCATTGTAGCGCTGGATAATACTTACTGTAATTTTTGTTGTAATTAAGTAAAATTTATCTATAATTGTTATTGGAAAGTGTATATTATTGACTTACTTGTCACCTCTCATGATCGCAACCATTAATTATAATTAACAAAGTTTTTACAGAACTTCGTAGTGCAGGAAGCTCATCTCCCCTAGCAGTATTTAGTCGGCCATTACACTGACTGTATTATTTAATTAAACTTTCATGTCATAATATTAAATGTAAATGTGAGAGGTTTCTCTGCCTTGATCTTACAATAGTCTCAGAGTTAACAGAGTAAAAATAGATTTCGTTTATTAATATTTAGAATACTGAATGAGTTCAGGTTGCTTCGGGTTTGGCCGCCTAACGGCAGATGAGATTCTCTCCAGTTTTGCCTTGCAAATAATGAACAAGAAATATTGAAAATCAGTATGTTCAATAAGCTCCGCAAGATCTCAGTTAATCTTTGTGACATTTGGTACATAAATAACCAGTAGCCCCTGAGACACATATTAATAATTACAGTTTGCGTAAGAATACGCATATTTTCCTTTCTAAATAGCAGCGCTCACGCAAACTATTTATTAGAAGGCGGTGAGTTGCGCATTGTGTTTAAAATATATTATATCGTACGTACTTCGGTGCAGCCGATGTCCGTACAAGTGTTATCGCGATATAAGTTAATTCAAATTCTCATGCTAGCCCACAATATTTGAAGCCATCCTAACCAGAATCATAAAATGTATAAGTATAAAAACAAAAATATATAATTAGCCTGTGATACGTTGCAACAGACACATACATATACACTTATACCGTGATTCCATATCTTCTCACCACAATCTCTCATCGACATTTTGTGCTGTCCTTGGCAGTGCTAGATAATTTTGGTACTTTGTTACCTCCAATAGATCTGTTATTTTTTTTCTTGGCCTCCTGCTCGCTTTCACAAGGTCTTTTTCCTCAACGCTTTCTCTGAAAACGTTATCACTGTGTTCTCTTTCTGTCTACCTGACCTGTGGTGCCTTATGCAAAGCCACGTTGGTATCGCTTGCAAACGCTTTTTGTCTATTTTCAACAGAGTCCAGTTTTCGCAGCTATACAGAAGCACACTCCACATCAATGCATCGACAAATTCATTTTGTTTGTCAAAACTAAGCGACTTATTTATTAGTAGTTGTCTTCTTTCATTGTAATCATGTTTAGCTGCCGGCCAAAGTGGCCGTGCGGTTAAAGGCGCTGCAGTCTGGACCCGCAAGACCGCTATGGTCGCAGGTTCGAATCCTGCCTCGGGCATGGATGTTTGTGATGTCCTTAGGTTAGTTAGGTTTAACTAGTTCTAAGTTCTAGGGGACTAATAACCTCAGCAGTTGAGTCCCATAGTGCTCAGAGCCAATCGTGTTTAGCTGTTCCAATACTTCTTCCAGTTATTATGCAGTATCTGTTGTCCTCTGAAGTTGAGAGGTGGCATCTCTCATATTTCTCTGAGTAATTTGATCTTCCTCTCTAATTGCATGCAGTGAAAAGTCGCTATTCCTTCACAAGCGGACTTCCCACGCAGCGTCTCTCGTCACCTGGGTGGTCCAGTGACGGGCGGGCTCTGCTGATTTTGAAAGGGTTAAACCGACGGGTGTGATGGAGTCAAGTGAATGCTTTCCAGAGGCCGACATTGTCATAAGAGCGGCTGCGACACGCCCACAGGGGCCTGACGGAGCGCCTGAGCTAGAGATTCCGTTACTTCGTAGAAACTTAGTGAAAACCGTTTCTGGCGGGCTACCAGTGAGGCGTGGGAAAGACTTGTGTTCCCAGGCAGTCTTGGCGGGAAACTTCCCGCGTTTTCTGCAAAATCGTATCTGTGATTGGCTTGCTCAGGGCGTAGCTCCGTGACCTAGGAAAATCGGCGCAGAAGTTGGCGCCAAGAATCTCCATTGGCGGCAAGGTAGTGCTTCGGCAATAGAGTGGAATTTTCCGCCAGTTTTCGAGTTGCTGATTGGAACGTTTAACCACGGCCACTGTCATGGGGGCGGGAATGTTCTGTGTTCGCTTTGTACGGGTGCTCTTGTGGGTGTCGGCTCTCGCCTTTCGGTCGAAGTAGGTTACAAGACTGAGCTCTCGCTGATCTGGACCGCCTGCCTTCCGTTGGCTGTCTAATATACTTTTATTTAATTGTAACTTCTTGATGAAGTTGCTGAAGTTTCGACTTTAACGTAACTTACCGAGTACAGTTGGCAATTGAGCGTTCTGCGTACAAGCAGCCTATGTTGTCTGTCTTGAGCAGTTTTGGCTAAAGTTGACTGCATCGGAGTTACTGTGTGACTTCGCTTGTTAAAATCAATCACTGTATCGTCAGTGATTGTGTGGTGAGCCTTGTTCGTCTCCCTCAGAGGCGCATTTGTATTGCTAGGAAGTCTTTAGTCTGGAACAACCAGACCAGGATAATTTGTTTCGGGCTATACTCGCGACATGATCATCACCACGACGGGATGTCGAAGGAACCAGCCATCGCCTCCGGTATGCCAGATCGTGTTCTTGCAGTTAATAAGGCAGCTTGGTAATGTATGTCTGCAGCACCGGCAGATTAGAGATTTTCCTAGGTGATAATCAGAGCTCAGCAGGGCGCGCCTGTTCGTCTTTTTTCTAACTTTGTTCTGTCTTGGGTGTTCATTGTCTGAGTTCTCACTACTGTATCAGCAATTAATGTTGCGTTGGCTGTGTGTTTCTCTTAAGATTTGAGTTGCAAGGAATTGGCTCCACATACCACTTCGTCATAAATGTCACAATCTAGTTTAGGGACAACTTCACCTTCACAGAATTTATTTGAGTATCCAATTTGAGCCAATTTGATGTAAATATTTCATGTGTTTTGTTTATTATTTTGAGTTTAATTATAATAAATCATATTGTTATTTTGGACAGAACTTTCATTCTGTTAATCGGTAGAGCAACCATTTCATTTCTCACTACGTTAAGGAAACTTTCCTTTATTTAACTTATTTATCAAATTAAATTATTCCAGGTGCCAAACTCTTTTCTACTCCACTTGCAGGGGCGATTACAGTCAGTTCGCGTTTCCTTTTAATCCATGTGCAACAGCAAAAGTTGGGGTTAGAATGGGGGGGGGGGGCTAAGAGCATCATTTATATATGAAGATTTTAGAATAATTGAGTGTTAAATACACTATTAGCCCCGGCACCTCGCAAAGTTAAGATGAATAAGTAACAAAAGTAATCTTTTTGTATTTTCCATCTTTCACTTTTGACGTCAGATGTTCTCATATTTCATTTATTTACTATAATAATTTTGATATTATCATTACTTTTAAGTTAAAGCTTTTCGGTAATTGCTAAAAATTAGGAAGTATGTTCTGTGCACGTTTCTCACCACCAGTTGCTAAAGGAGCATCTGCAAATATAATGCAGACTCGACTTTTTCCTTTGAGCATGTGGGCAGATTTTTCCGTGGAAATGATAAACAATTTAGGCTATAATAAGTATCTTTGTCTTTCTCCTGTTCTAATTTTGGCAGTTGTGTTTTTGTATAGGCTTGATGGTAATCTTATATCTTTTCAGTCTAGGTACGTATTTTTGAAGACCATGAACTGTTCCAGCTAATAATGCCAAATTCTTCTTCTTGATCAGTAAAGGCTATGTAAGTATCTCAATTTAGTCCTAACCTTGTCTCGTGCAAGCTCTTGAGTGCTATGACAGCATCTCTCGTCCAGAAGTTTGGTCTAAAACCAATCTGATCCTCTTATACATTGGTTTTCCCAATTTATTCAGTTTTTATTGAGGATATACTTTTTGATATACGTGGAATTAAGTACATAATTCGGAAATTGAAGCAGTCTGGTTTGTCCCCTTACTTTAACAACAAAATCATCTGGAAGGGTTGATAATCTTAACAACAGTTTGTTATTTCCGAAAGGTATACCTTTCTTTCATCCTTCACATTTCTGCCAGATATCAAGAGGCAGTTCATCAGCGCCTGGAAATTTCTTTGACGTCAGTTCTTTCGGTAAGGCTTTAAATTCCATTTTCATTATTGGAGGACCTACATCTTCAATCCTGATGTCTTTCCCATTGTAAAATTCTCCAAAACGTCCCTTCCACATGTCGACTACTTAACCCACATGTAGTAAAAGGCTTCCTTGTTTGTCTCTTAGTACAAATGATCTTGTACTTATCTTGAATTGTAATTTCTTAATATTTCTGTATCCTTTGTCAGTAATTTAGTTTTCATTTCTGTTTTTATAACCTTACATTTAAATTCATTCTGTGTTCTTATCCGCGTTTTGCGGTGCTGGACATACTTATGACTCTTTCTTGAACCTGTATTTTTATGCTTTCTGTATTTCTTCTTTTTCTGAACGAAGTTTATGATCCAGAATGAGATTTTCACTCTGCAGTGGAATGTGCGCTAATATGAAATTCCTAACAGATTGAAACGGTGTACCGCGCCGAGACTCGAACACGGGACCTTTGCCTTTCGTGGGCAAGTGCTCTACCAATTGAGCTACTCAAGCATGACTCACGACCCGCCCTCACAGCTTCAGTTCTGCCAGTACCTCGTCTCCTGCCTTCCGAACTTCACAGAAGCTCTTCTGCGATACTCTCCGTCACTTACGGTTTTCTGTGTTATTCCTTTTTAGGGTAAACTGGTGTAAACTCAACCTTCATACTTCACAGAAGCTCTTCTGCGATACTCTCCGTCACTTACGGTTTTCTGTGTTATTCCTTTTTAGGGTAAACTGGTGTAAACTCAACCTTCATACGTTCTGTCTTTCTGTCCGACTGTTGAGACGTCTTTTTCTCAGGAACCGGTAGAGGTATGTGGACGAAATTTGTGTCTACAGTCTAACGGTCCCTCGAGGGTGTAAAACGTTTAAGCTTCTAAGGCAATGCAGTCAAAAGTTAAGGTTGTTTTTGGCTACCCGTAAACTTACTCATCAAAATCTATAGGCTAGTTCCTACTGACATGGAAATATTAAATTTAGCAAGAAGAAAGCTTTGGCAGTAAAAACAAAGACCAACATCTGAAAACTGTTAATTTGTATGTTAAATCACATGAAAAATATTTTTTGTCATTATAAACTTACACTACATTTGTAATTCGTTAAAAATCTCAATAACAACTGATTTTGATCTGATTTTCGCTCATAGATAAAGTAGTACACGAGGAAGTTTTGTGTACGTAATTTGCAAATGTTTCGTACCAATTGGCTAAGCTAAGATGGAATGAAGTCCCCTGCCGGTGCGAAAACGATCCCATTGCTATCTAGTGCTGGCGGGCGTAAGGTGCCCCGAATACAGCGCCAGATCGTCATTAGCGTGGCAGGTCCTTAACGAACTGCTCATACTGCATACAAACATCCCCTGAGAATCTGTGCCTCCAACATGTACAGCATGTGTAATGTTTCAGTGCAAAGCATTGCCGGTGATTGATGCAGGACTGCACTTCCGCTTTTTGGATTGAAGTAGTACCACACAAAATCTCTGTTGAGGCGTTCCAGAACAATTCGACACTGGCCGGTTGTACCGTTTTCCACTGTAGAGACTTCCAGTAAATCTTACCACTAATTGCTACAGGGACGAGAGCAGGCGAAGTCACCGCTTGTGCAGTTGTCACTTAGCATAGCATGTCAATATACCTCCGAAAATTAATAACAGAAATTAAAAAATTACAATACTAATTGCGAAATTACACAAAGAATTTAAACTTAAATGTTGAAAGGCTTGGAATTCCGGGAAATGATATCTTGTCACCACTGACATCGATAAGAGACAAAAATCGTCGAGATTCTCGATTCTTGTGATGGATGAATCTTCTACATTCATAATAAAGTTTCTACGAAACCCCAGTGTGCGAATATTACTCGCAATTTTCTAGTTTCTTTTTCCTCAGTACTCCTACCACCCTTTTTGTTACATCGGATGGCTATAATTAAGGTGCAGCTACTCACAGAGGTCCAGTGTGGGTTGTAACAATCGTTTGGCAGCGAAACTTGGTAGATATTTGAATGCGTCAGTGCAGGACTGATTTACACTGGAAAAACTTAGTTCCAATTTTGGCCACCAGGCTACACATCTGACGTTGTGAATGTAAGAAAGACATACAGAAAAGTTTCCATATGTGATTATGAACAGGACGTGGGCAGAAAAAGTCAAACAAGAGAGTAAGGCATAATTTTGACTTTGTTATTAACCGCCGCTTACACAGGTGGTTCAATATGAGCAATGGAGACGTCGACGAGATGCTGCACCGTATAACGACGTGATCAACGGCTGCTCTCAGCAGTTACGATACAATCTGAGCGAAGTGTTCCTGTATACTGGCTTTCAGATCAGGTAGGGACCGAACTGGTCCCTGTGAAATGCGTTCTTTTAAATATACCCAGAGCCAAATGTCACATGGATTCAAATCAGATGATCGTGCAGGCCATGTCCCAAGACCAGGAGTGTGATGGAGTTGTTCGAGGAATGGATTGGTGCGTTTAAGCTGATGTACTGGACCGTCAATGCGCCACATCAGGGATGTGATTAAACGTGGCATCAGAGGTCATCGCCCCCTCCCAGGAATTTACGGGAATTAGGTTACTTTTGTGGCAGATGTAATGCCACCTCCCTCCAGTGACCAGCCAAGGCTTCATTGTTTCTATGCCATGACGTGTTGCGGCTGTATTCTGTGCCAAAGCTGCTATTAGGTACCTGGTCATAAAGTTGTGGCTGATCAGTGTGCACTGCAGTAACAGAGCTGAAGGGCCTTGTACAGGATAGACTAATATGGACAGATGAAGACCATATAACACATTGTGTATTGCATTGTGTACTTAAACTGGGGACGACGGAAAGGCTTCGTCTCACCGTAGCCCTCATTGGTACACAACCCCACAACAGGCCACAGAGGTCCACCCATCCCACAGCAGCCCCACACCGAACCCAGGGTTATTGTGCAGTTCGGCCCCCCGTGAACTCCCCTGGGAACGTCTCATACCAGTCGAGTGTAACCCCAAATGTTGGCGTGGTAGAGTAATTATGGTGTACGCGTATGTGGAGACAGTGTTTGCGCAGCAGTTGCCGACATAGTGTAGCTGAGGTAGAATAAGGGGAACCAGCCCACATTCGCCGAGGCAGATGGAAAACCGCCTTAAAAACCATACAAAAGCTGCCGGCACACCGGACTTCGCAAATATTCCTCCGGGCGGATTCGTGCCAGGGACTGCCACGCCTTCCCACTCGGGAAACAGCGCGTTAGAACGCGAGGCTAGCCGGGCGGGCTGGTATCAACCATACTTGCCTGTGAATGTTTTAATAAAATGTGCTAACTCTGGTTTTTTCATTTTTCGGGGACATACTATAGCTGCAAATTTTCTTTTTATATCATTTGTCTACATTACCAATACATCCTTGACATTACAGGTTGTATATTCCTATAATTAGTTCTCCCGCGTCGAACTCCATCTTCACTTGAAATGTCGTTTCGAAACTATGTATGACATTAGCCTCTGCCCATATGGGACGATATTAACTGTGGCCAGCCCTGGTGCATATGTGGAAGTAACGTCCACCGTGGCGCCCCGAGTGTTGGGGCCTTCCGGCTGTCAGGCTGGCCGAACAGTCAACACGTCGGCGGCCACCTGCTACTGCCGCCGCCCTAATGCGTTCTACGGATTATACACTGGGGTGAAAAAAATGACAGGATACCTCCCAATGTCGTGTAGGACCTCCATTTGCCCTGCATAACGACGGGGCATGAACTCAACAAGCCGTTGCAAGTCCCTTGCAGAAATATTGGGCATGCTGCCTCTATGTTGTTGTTGTTGTGGTCTTCAGTCCTGAGACTGGTTTGCTGCAGCTCTCCATTCTACTCTATCCTGTGCAAGCTTCTTCGTCTCCCAGTACTTACTGCAACCAACATTCTTCTGAATCTGCTTAATGTATTCATCTCTTGGTCTCCTTCTACGATTTTTACCCTCCACGCTGCCCTCCAATGCTAAATTTGTGATCCCTTGATGCCTCAGAACATGTCCTACCAACCGGTCCCTTCTTCTTGTCAAGGTGTGCCACAAACTCCTCTTCTCCCCAATTCTATTCAATACCTCCTCATTAGTTATGTGATCTACCCATCTAATCTTCAGCATTCTTCTGTAGCACCACATTTCGAAAGCTTCTATTCTCTTCTTGTCCAAACTATTTATCGTCCATGTTTCACTTCCATACATGGCTACATTTCATACAAATACTTTCAGAAACGACTTCCTGACACTTAAATCTATACTCGATGTTAACAAATTTCTCTTCTTCAGAAACGCTTTCCTTGCCATTGCCAGTCTACATTTTATATCCTCTCTACTTCGACCATCATCAGTTATTTTGCTCCCCAAATAGCAAAACTCATTTACTACTTTAAGTGTCTCATTTCCTAATCTAATTGACTCAGCATCACCCGAGTTAACTCGACTACATTCCATTATCCTCGATTTGCTTTTGTTGATGTTCATCTTATATCCTCCTTTCAACACACTGTCCATTCCGTTCAACTGCTCTTCCAAGTCCTTTGCTCTCTCTGACAGAATTACAATGTAATCGGCGAACCTCAAAGTTTTTATTTCTTCTCCATGGATTTTAATACCTACTCCGAATTTTTCTTTTGTTTCCTTTACTGCTTGCTCAATATACAGATTGAATAACATCGGGAAGAGGCTACAAACCTGTCGCACTCCCTTCCCAACCGCTGCTTCCCTTTCATGCCCCTCGACTCTCATAACTGCCATCTGGTTTCAGTACAAATTGTAAATAGCCTTTCGCTCCCTGCCTCTATAGCCGCCCGCAATTACGAAGGTATTAACAGCGCAGGATTTTGTGCACAAACTGACGTCTCGATTATCTCCAATAAATGTTGGATTGGATTCGTGTCGGGCGATCTGGGTGGCCAAATCATTTGTTCAAGCTGTCCAGAATGTTCTACAAACCAGTTGCGAACAATTGTGGTCCAGTGACATGGCGCATTATCATCCATTAAATTTCCTATTCGCGTTTGGGAACACGAAGTCCATAAACGGCTGCAAATTGTCTCTAAGTAGTCTAAATAGCCACTTCCAGTCAATGATCAGTTCCGTTTGACTAGAGGCCTCACTGTGTTTCGTATAGAAAGATTCCACACTGTTATGGAGCCGCCACCAGATGACACAGTGCTTTGTTGACAACTTAGGTCCATGGCTTCGTGGGGTCTGCAACACCCTACCATCAGCTCTTACCAACTGCAGTCGGGACTCACCTGACCAGACCACAATTTTCTACGTCTAGGGCCCAACCGATCACGGCCACAGGAGAAGCGTTGCAGGCGATGCTGTGCTGTTAGCAAAGGCACTCGCGTTGGTCATCTGCTGCCATAGTCCATTAACGTCAAATTTCGCCTTACTGTTCGCACGGACGCGTCCCTCGTACGTCACACATTGATACCTGCGATTATTTCATGCCGCGTTACTTGTCTGTTAGCACTGACAACTATATGCAAACGCCGCTGCTCTTGGTCGTTAGACCGTCGGCCATTCAGCACACTCTTGACACTGTGAATCTCGGAATATTGAATTTCCTAATGATTTCTCATATTGAATGTTCCATGCTTCTAGCTCCAACTTCTATTCCGCGTCCAGAGACTTTTACTTCCCTTCGTGCGGCCATAATCGCGTAGGAAACCTTTTCACATGAATCACTTAAGTACAAATGACACCTCCGCCAATGCACTGCCCTTTTATACGTCGTGCATGCGCCACTGCTACCATCTGAGCGTGTGCACATCACTAGCCCATGACTTACGTCACACCAATGTACTGCTCATTGTGTACTCCTTCAGTGCTTCTGTGTTTGTGTAACCTTCTAATTGTGTAAATGTTTGGCGTAGTATTTAGAATGTAGAATGCAAGTTTGTAGTTACGTCTGCTGTTTAGTCTTTCAGCTGTGTAACCCGTACATTGTGATAAGAACGTACTATGTCTACGCAACTTCCTGAATATGAAACTATGAATATTCTGTAGAATGGTAGAGAATTTTATACCATCAATATTCGAAAATACAATAGAAAATGTCAACTAGCATCTGTGACTGATAACTTTTCAAGCATCAAGACTTTTATGCTAATTCACATATAGGACAATCATATACAGTTCAGAAACAGATCGTAATTTCTATCCATATAGGAATGTGTAAATGATCACTATTCCATGAATATTCCGAGTAGAATTTTGTCATGACCCTAAAGTTAATTTTTGCCTGAGCAATAAATATGACGAAGCTCAGCTCTGTTCTGTCTCCCCACTTGTGATGTAACATTCTGCAGCAAGATTGCCTGAAAGTAATCAAGCAATGCGTGCAGTACTTCTTAGAATTAATCAAGCAAAGCGCAGTGCATATCAACATGCTACACATCAAAAGACTGTCTACTGCATGTGAGCATGCCAGTACTCAGCCAAGTTTCAATCAGTCAGGTGAAATATAAAGTTCTGGGAATAATTAAATATAAAGTTTATTTGAATGTAGTTCCTGTATTTTAACTGAAAAGCCATAGATTTTTAGAAGAGCAGTATTTGAAAAGGTGAACGTCTCTCCGTTAAGCACTGTTGAAAGAACTACTTTGAAACGAGCATGGAAACGTAATTCCCTGTCAGTAAATTAAAGAGTTTTAACTAGAACATTTTATCCACTATGTGCTATTAAAAGAAAGAAGGAAGATGTCATGTTTTCCTCAGCTCGTGGTTGGTAATCATGAAACAACTACATACACAATGTTCTGTTGACAAGAACTGAATACCTACATCATGACTCGCGAAATAAAAATCTTCCCCAGCTGCAACCCTCAAACGTTTGTAATCGCAGTAGAAGGAAATGCATCGGTGGATATGGCCTCATTCAACATGCCTGGGATGGAGGAAACAGAATTCCGAAGAAACGCCTCCTCACTGTCATTGACGACGGTAGAAACCGAAGAAAAGGCAAGCGCCCAGCCAGAAACGAGAAAGCGACGGGGGAGAAAGAGATCTCCTCCAGATGTGTAATCAGGAACGAAGCACCCTGCGGCAAGTATTACAGAAATGATTGCCACTTCTCCACCTTACAACATGATAAGCCTCTTGATCTGAGGGACATTTTAGCATGGGGTCTTCTAAATGCTAAAATTCGTAAATGTACAGCAATTTTACGTTGAATTTGCTCCTTTTATTCCAGTTTTGTACTCAGACTATTGATTTCGGTCAATGTTAACTACCATTAGATGTTTTTAAAGCGTCCAGAGAGATATCGTCAAGAGATACAAACAACTTCAGGTAGGCATTGCCAAATATCATGACAACGTATGTTACGCATTAGGACACCTATACCTGAGCCGTGCTCCAGCTCGCGTTTGGGCCGTTGACAGGTTGGCGTCCCGTATTCGGATTGTGACCTCTCGTTGTCTTAGTGCTTTCACTCGCGCCACTACGTTTGCTCGCTTTGTCTGTCCGTGAGTGGCAGCAGCGGCGTCTGTCGATAGCAAATACTGTGGTACTATCCTTGGAGCGACCTCCAATATTCCCGGGTCGTCGCGTGTGGGAGGTCAGTTGGGACGGAGCAGCAGTGAGGTCCGACAGCACCAATACTTGCCGAGGGAACTGGCGATATATGCACTGCCAGATGAAAGGATGTGGTCGCGAGAGTGCACGACGACGTCCAGGTCCGGATTCAGCGAGATTAAGTTGAATGGGTCGTTATTTTCGAGTAATGCAATTTTCGCTTATGTGTGTGTTCGTCCGTCGAAGTAACCTCATGCCATCAAGCTGTCAGTTGGCGGTTTAATACTCCGACGTTTACCTTGACCTGACTTGATTGGCAACGACCGATGGTTGGTCGATCGGTCGGTCGTCTCAGTGGACGAGGGACATCTGGTCTTTCGACCGTCTCTGTGTTCAAATGGTCCAAATGGCTCTGATCACTATGGGGCTTTACTTCTAAGGTCATCAGTCCCCTAGAACTTAGAACTACTTAAACCTAACTAACCTAAGGACATCACACACATCCATACCCGAGGCCGGATTCGAACCTGCGACCGTGGCGGTCGCGCGGTTCCGGACTGTAGCTCCTAGAACCGCTCGGTCACCCCGGGCGGCTTTCTGTGTTCTTAGCGTTCATGTCTACGTGCAATTCGTCTTGTTGCTGTATAGTGACTGTTTTAGCGTTGTTTGAGTAGTTTGTGGAATTGTCTTTTGCGGTTCCATGTGCATCTAGTCAGATTTTGAATAGACTGTTTGGTCTTAACCCTGTCTGCGTACTAGAGTTTGGTGAAGCCAACTTGTGTAACTAAATGCTTGTCATTTGACGATGTTAACTGTTATTCTATCGTGGTATTGGCTATCGCATCTTAGGTGGATTTTGCGAGTGTGCTGGTGGGCGTTTAAGCTGTTCCTAGTTTGAGTTGCCATCCTGTTAAGTGAGCATAACTCTTGGCTGCCTGTCTCACCGCTTACGCAGCTGTAAAGACTTTTCTCAGGTCGATCCTTGGAACACTATATGTGGATCACTCCCTTCTTATTTGGTCTGATTGTGGCAATTGTTTAAAAATAATATTTTGTTTAAATTATTCCTATTGCTGGTGGCCTTCAGCCGACAACTAATTTCAATTCTTTCTTAATAAGGCCTTCAGCCGTCAGTGTAGCTTGTGATACAGTCGATATTTTTAAATGATTGTTTTTAAAATTATTTTGGTATTTTCAACGTGCTGTTGTCTTTCTCACTTGTAATTCATGCCTTCAGCCGCTAATTGTCCTGAAATATTGCTTGTGGCCTTCAGCCGACAAATAATTTTGAATTCTTTCTTAATAAGGGCTTCAGACGTCAGCGTAGCTTGTATTGCAGTCAATTTTTTTCAAACGATCGTTTTAAAAAAATTATTTCCATAAATAAAGTGTACGTGTTTACTGCGCAACCGACGGTAACTGATAAGGCCCCATACACACCCAAATCTGCCTTTCCCTAAGCCCCACGTTTCAGTGCCGGCAGTCACCTCGTGGACGGCGTTACTATCCGTAACAACCTGGCCTTTTCCGCAACATATTTTTAGTTGCCATCGACGATCCCTAGCTAATTTTGTTTCTAACTCAAGACGATGCCACTTTGGCTTGGTTGTATAAGGATACGTTTCCAAAAGATCTGAGGATGCTCACCATTGGCCGAAACTCATAGTCTGAGGAAAAAATATTATTGTGATTATAGAGTGGAATAAAAGTAACAAATTCAACACTTTCTGATGAATGTTTCTATTCTGCGACTATGGTGCAGCATGCGAATTCAAAGTTGTTTTGCATGAGAGATAGAAAAATAAAACAAAGAATATTGTTGCTACAGGGTGACATTTCGATGCATCATGCACAGTAATTTGCCATTGAAAAATCTCCTTCGGTGTTTTTCTAAACTGTTTAGTCAATAATTAATGTCGAATATTTTTATTCATAGGTTGAACTTTGGGAAACACCTTGTGGGCGTAACCAGAATACGGGTGGTTGTGTCTCAATAGACGAACGTGAGCGAAATTTCCTGGTTCATGCCGACAATACGCGCCATATGAGTTCTTCACAGCACAGCAATGCACAGAGTTCACATGCAAGGAAAAGTATGCTGAATTCGCTCGACGTCAATCAGCAGATTCTACATCTACATCTACATCTACATCCATACTCCGCAAACCACCTGACGGTGTGTGGCGGAGGGTACTCTGAGTACCTCTATCGGTTCTCCCTTCTATTCCAGTCTAGTATTGTTCGTGGAAAGAAGGATTGTCGGTATGCTTCTGTGTGGGCTCTAATCTCTCTGATTTTATCCTCATGGTCTCTTCGCGAGATATACGTAGGACGGAGCAATATACTGCTTGACTCTTCGGTGAAGGTATGTTCTCGAAACTTTAACAAAAGCCCGTACCGAGCTACTGAGCATCTCTCCTGCAGAGTCTTCCACTGCAGTTTATCTATCATCTCCTAACGCTTTCGCGATTACTAAATGATCCTGTAACGAAGCGCACTGCTCTCCATTGGATCTTCTCTATCCCTTTTAACAACCCTATCTGGTACGGATTCCACACTGTTGAGCAGTATTCAAGCAGTGGGCGAACAAGCGTACTGTAACCTACTTCCTTTGTTTTCGGATTGCATTTCCTTAGGATTCTTCCAATGAATCTCAGTCTGGCATCTGCTTTACCGACGATCAACTTTATGTGATCATTCCTTTTTAAATCACTCCTAATGCGTACTCCCAGATTATTTATGGAATTAATTGCTTCCAGTTGCTGCCCTGCTATTTTGTAGCTAAATGATAAGGGATCTATCTTTCTATGTACTCGCAGCACATTACACTTGTCTACATTGAGATTGAATTGCCAGTCCCTGCCCCATGCGTCAATTCGCTGCAGATCCTCCTGCATTTCAGTACAATTTTCCATTGTTACAACCTCTCGATACACCACAGCATCATCTGCAAAAAGCCTCAGTGAACTTCCGATGTCATCCACAAGGTCATTTATGTATATTGTGAATAGCAACGGTCCTATGACACACCCCTGCGGCACACGGGAAATCACTCTTACTTCGGATGACTTCTCTCCATGGAGAATGACATGCTGCGTTCTGTTATCTAGAAACTCTTCAATCCAATCACCCAATTGGTCTGATAGTCCATATACTCTTACTTTGTTCATTAAACGACTGTGGGGAACTGTATCGAACGCGTTGAGGAAGTCAAGAAACACGGCATCTACCTATGAACCCGTGTCTATGGCCCTCTGAGTCTCGTGGACGAATAGCGAGAGCTGAGTTTCACATGACCGTCTTTTTCGAAACCCATGGTGATTCCTACAGGGTAGATTTCTAGTCTCCAGAAAAGTCATTATATTCGAACATAACACGTGGCCCAAAATTCTACAACTGATCGACGTTAGAGATATAGGTCTATAGTTCTGCACATCTGTTCGACGTCCCTTCTTGAAATCGGGTATGACCTGCGCCCTTTTCCAATCCTTTGGAATGCTACGCTCTTCTAGAGACCTACGGTACACCGCTGAAAGAAGGGGGCAAGTCCATTCGCGTACTCTGTGTAAAATCGAACTGGTATCCCATCAGGTCCAGCGGCCTTTCCTCTTTTGAGCGATTTTAATTGTATCTCTATCCCTCTGTCGTCTATTTCGATATCTACCATTTTGTCATCTGTACGACAATCTAGAGAAGGAACTACAGTGCAGTCTTCCTCTGTGAAACAGCTTCGGAAAAAGACATTTAGTATTTCGGCCTTTAGTCTGTCATCCTCTGTTTCAGTAGGCTACCATTTTGGTCACAGAATGTCTGGACATTTTGTTTTGTTCCACCTACCGCTTTGACATAAGACCAAAATTTCTTAGGATTTTCTGCCAAGTCAGAACATAGAACTTTACTTTCGAATTCATTGAACGCCTCTAGCATAGCCCTCTTCACACTACATTTCGCTACGAGTAGTTTTTGTTTGCCTGCGAGGCTTTGGCTACGCTTGTTTGCTGTGAAGTTCCCTTTGCTTCCGCAGCAGTTTTCTAACCCGGTTGTTGTACCACGGTGGCTCTTTTCCATCTCTTACGATCTTGCTTGGCACATACTCATCTAACGCATATTGTACGATGGTTTTGAACTTTGTCCACTGATCCTCAACACTATCTGTACTTGAGACAAAACTTTTGTGTTGAGCCGCCAGGTACTCTGTAATCTGCTTTTTGTCACTTTTGCTAAACAGAAAATCTTCCTACCTTTTTTTAATATTTCTATTTACAGCTGAAATCATCGATGCCGTAACCGCTTTATGATCGCTGATTCCCTGTTCTGCGTTAACTGTTTCAAATAGTTCGGGTCTGTTTGTCACCAGAAGGTCTAATATGTTGTCACCACGAGTCGGTTCACTGTTTAACTGCTCAAGGTAGTTTTCAGACAAAGCACTTAAAAAATTTCACTGGATTCTTTGTCCCTGCCACCCGTTATGAACGTTTGAGACTCCCAGTCTATATCCGGCAAATTAAAATCTCCACCCATAACTATAACATGGTGGGGAAATCTACTCGAAATATTTTCTAAATTCAGGTGCTCAGCCACAACAGCTGCTGAGCCAGGGGGCCTATAGAGACATCCAATTACCATGTCTGCGCCTGCTTTAACCGTGACCTTCACCCAAATTATTTCACATTTCGGATCTCCGTCAATTTCCTTCGATACTATTGCACTTCTTATCGCTATAAACACGCCTCCCCCTTCACTGTCCAGTCTGTCTCTGCGGTATACATTCCAATCTGAGTTTAGGATTTCGTTACTGTTTACGTCTGGTTTCAGCCAACTTTCTGTCCCTAGTACTATATGGGCGTTGTGACCGTTTATTAATGAGAGCAGTTCTGGGACCTTTCTATAGACGCTCCTGCAGTTTACTATTGGCACATTAATATTGTTATTCCCTGTTGCATTTTGCCTACTCCTACCTTGCCGCGTCTCAGGAGGCATCTTGTCGGGCCTATGGAGGGAATTCTCTAACCTAAAAAACTCCCATGTGCACTCCACACGTACTGCGCTACCATTGTAGCCGCTTCCGGCGTGTAGTGCACGCCTGACCTATTCAGGGGGACCCTACATTTCTCAACCCGATAGCGGAGGTCGAGAAACTTGCACCCAAGATCTCGGCAGAATCGTCTGAGCCTCTGGATTAAGCCTTCTACTCGGCTCCAACCAGAGGACCGCTATCGGTTCTGGGAACGATATTACAAATAGTTAGCTCAGATTCCACGCCGCGAGCGAGGCTTTCCGCCTTCACCAATTCCGCCAACCACCTGTACGAACTGAGGATGACCTCTGAACCCAGACGGCAGGAGTTATTGGTGCCGACCGAGCACCCAGTGCTCTCTATCGCCGCCGGAAGGGCCTCCTCCACATCTCGGATGAGACCCCCCGTCAAGCAGACAGAGTGAACACTGGCCTTCTTCCCCGACCTTTCCGCTATTTTCCTAAGGGGCTCCATCACCCGCCTAACGTTGGAGCTCCCAATAACTAATAAACCCCTCCCCCCGTGTGCCTGCTCGCACCTTGCTGAAAGAGCAGTCACATGTCCACTCACAGGCAGAGCGGGCGATGCCACACGGCCAGCCTCCACATTTACCCTCCGCCTCGTGCGCCGCGAACGCCGCTGAACCCGCCACTCCCCTTGGGGAGAGGGTAGCCCAACCGCGCCCGGTACCCGCGAAGGTGTCTCGACAGCAGGGACAGTGGGTGAAGCATGTAACACCTGGGGTGTACCATGCGACGCACCAGACTCCCCACTGCCTCTACACTCCGAGGCAGCAGCCTGAAGACGGCTGACCACGGATATCACTTTCAGCTGTTCGCGAACAGTGGCCAGCTCCTCCTGCGTCCGTACACAGAAGTCACACATCCTATCCATCCTGAGAAATCAATTTACTGTAGAGAGTTAATCAACTTTTAACTAGACTGCTAATTCACTAAAGGCCGCTGATTGTTGACTAAACTGTGATTGCTAGCCACTTCTTGTAGAAAACAATGAAAATAGCACTACCTGTCTCTGGACTGTATTGAACAAACACTAGCACTACTGGCACTATGGTTGACTAAAGGGACGCTCTCTGTATTCAAAACAAACACGAAATCTATGGAACACTAGTACTAGCACTTGACAATTAAGGCTTCCTAAAAGCAAAAACACACGGAAGATGAAGTGACAAGTAAGAAAAATGCAGTTAATACTTAAATTAAAGTAGCTCACTGCACAGCAGACGTGAAGCAGACGGCAGTTAGGACGATTGAGTTACAGACCAAGCCTGGAGCAAGTACCGTGTTTCCAACTCGTTACGTTATTTCACTTTGTTCACAATTGAAACTTACAGAGAATGTGTAGATCAACATGCTGCGTCCAGACGAAGCAGCCCCTTGAAATATTTATAATTTGATGTATAAATTATTTTAACGTTTTTTCAAGTTGTCGTTTACGAGCTACAGGAAAGTAGCGACGGATCCGTAAATAGTTTTTTGCGATAACACTTGGATACAAAGTTTTAAAATTCTTTCACCATCCTGTGTACATTACGTCATCCGGTATATGTGGCAGCCTATTGAGAGCACACTATACAACTTGGTAGATGGAGAGCTCTATTTCTCTGCTGTTGACGGTCTGACTGCGATCCAACAACTGCAGATGGGTGGTTTGACATCGAATGCCTGTGTAATATTAGCTACGACGATATTGTGGTCTCATCTGAAGCCGGAACATTGCATCATCAGATGTTACAACTACGATATCTCAGAAATACAACAAACGTATTTAGTACTGACAAACACAATAAAACTCCAAAATGTTGAACTTCATAAGTTAACAGCTCAACTCTATCGAAAGAATATTGCCAAAAAGTTTTGGAGTTAATGTGCAATGAATGCTTCAAAAGAAGATTGTTGCACTTTTGCTACTTCACATAGGAACGGCAATAAAACAATATTTAATTGCCATCGGGTGTCTGTGTTTACTAACACAAAAAGAGAAAAAAATGTAAATTACAAAAATTAAATTTGTAACAATTTAGGAAAGCGTTATGTGACAAACCATTCACGTGGCAGTTGGAAAAGGTTACCTTTAGTACTATTCCCCGCATCAGGTGCTTTCAAGAACACCAGAATGACGCAGATTGCGACCGTTGACTATAGAAAGCGCTATCTTGAACATGGCTCCTAACAGTAACTGTGAGTAAGTTTACAACAAGGTTCAAATGTGTGTGTATTCCTAAGGGACCAAACTGCTGAGGTCATCGGTCCCTAGAGTTACATACTACATAAACTAACTTATGCTAAGAACAACACACACAGCCATGCCCGAGGGAGGAGTCGAACCTCCGGCGAGAGGGGCCGCGCAATCCGTGACATGGCGTATCTAACCATGCGGCCACTCCGCATGGCAGTAAGTTTACAAATAATAATGTACACAGACAGTTAGTTGCCGGAATTCATCTATTCTTAGGCTCGACTCAGGTTTCGAATTGCTATGTGTATGACTTGGAAAACACTATATAAATGAATATAATATCATCGCGAGGTGTTGTTCAGAAGTCACACACAGTCAATGTGATTTAAACATCCATTTAAACTGTAAGATTAAAACTAGTATATCTATTGAACAGAGGAACGTCAAACATTGTATGTTATTATTTCGAAACCTTTTAAAGAATACTCAGAGTATCATATATTGATTTATTAATTTGATTCTTTTATTCTTCTATATTCTTCACCTCCTTTATTAAAATCGATTACTCAGTGATTCCTTTCGTATTATAAGTTTCGTATGCATTTGGCTATCATTTGACTTCATTTTTATTTAGTAATTTAGGTTACCCTCAGACGTGGCTCTGAATTAGTGGGAAGGAAAACATGACCACAATTTGTGCACAGTCATAGAATTAATACCACCTTGTAAGCTAATAATTCTGTGTCAGTCACCAATGAAGTTGGTATTTATAATATTGTTTAAATGATGGTAACCTTCAGCCGATGTAGGCTCCGCACTGACGTAGGTGGTATGCAGGTCGAAGGCCTTTTGTACTGCAGATTGCGCGATATGCTATTCATGTTGTGTTTATTGGCGTAATGTGGAGCAAACACCCTTTTCAGACTTCGACGTGCTCCAGCGCCCAAACCGTGCGATTCCGGATATGGGTGCCTGTTTGCAAACCGATCAGTGTACCTTGTCAGACAACATCCTAAGCGTCGTCAGTTTTTTGTTTTTTTTTGTATTTTTTTTTCTTTTTGGAGGAGCACCCTTTACAGTATATACACGATGAAAGAGGAACTTTGTGGCGGATTGTGAGTCGAACATGAATTTCCGGTTATCGCCAATGGTCGCTTCAACCACTTCGGCTATCCCAGCACACTTCTAGTCCACCCCAAATTCTCACATGCCACACGTTACATACGTTCCGCCCAACCTCATTGTTCGCAGCCTGGCCTAACTGCCGCAAGGGGTCGAACGAAGAGCGCATCTGCTGTAAGACGTGTATATTTCTATTGTCTACTGTGAAATCACAATTTATGAAAGATGTTAATATTTTATTAATAAGATTAAGTAGGAATAATTAATATTTGTCATGTTGGAAATAATTGTGGTAGCAGGGAATGTCCGTACCGAAGTATCGTTGGCAGGAGAGACCGCACATTGATATAATTTTAAAAAGGGCGGGAGAGACCGCGTATGGATACATTTTAAGAAAAGAGTGGGAAAGACCGCGCATTGATACATTTTGTAATGGTAGCAGGGATTGTCGGCACCAGAAAGCGTTCTTGGCGGGAGAGACCGCACTTTAGCGTTCGTAGGAAGTCAGTAGTAAGCGAGATGTGAAGCGAGTCGGTAGCAGGTCTAAAGCGAGAGATTGAGAGGAGCGGTGTGTCTGCCACCCACCAGCTATGATTTACAAGAGATTATAAACGGATGTACAGAGACATCAGCTACCTATTATATAAGGGGAACTAATATTATTGAATTATTTTTTTTTTAGAAATTCAAGACTATTGAAGGTATGTTTGCGCAGTGCTAGTGGTAAGATTATTGTAAAAAGTAAGTCCCATTTGAACGTTCGTAAAATCATTTCATTCAGAATATAATTAATTTTTGCCAGCAATATTGCATTACTGATCATAATCCATCCAAAAAACCATCAACGTAAAACTCTGCAAAATATTATTTTTGTCAAGAAAAAGTGTAACTATGAAGTACGTAACTTCAGTCAAATTAATTAAAGAATAACGTCAGCTTTGCTATTAAATAATAACGTCAGCTTTGGTAATAAATACAGCCATTTATTATGACAGCCCACCAGCAGCTAATGAAGTATAGTAAAACAGAGTAAGTATATTCATGTCGCAGTTCGATGTAGCAGTCAGATGGCGATTCAGTAACAGTAAAAAAGGTAAGGAACAGCTTTGGGTTATTGCAGACAACGACTGAGGGCCACAACGACGACACATTCTATGTTTCGTCGAAATAATTAGAAAATCACTTTTAATAAGCAGCAATTAAATTTGTATGCAAAGATTGCACTTATTATTATTGAGAAAGAGAATTCATTTCAAAGGCAAGATTTTATTTGTTATTATTAAGCAAGAGATAGAAATCCTAAGTGAAAGTGTCATAGGTTATTGTAAAAGGGAAGGTTGCTTAACAAAAGAGATATAGAGGAGATGGGAAGGTTTCACTACACTGGAGGTATCACTATTTTACCACAAAGGCTCAAATTTTCGCTTGTCACCATGGGATTAATTTCAATGCCCGACTGTAACTGATGTCGAAATTTCTCTTCTCTTTCGTGATGTATATATACGGGTGCAGGATCATGCATGCTGTCTGTTCTTTTTGACATGTCCGAGGTTATGATCAATGAGGATAATGGATAGTGAACGCTACATGTGGGATTTTGGGTTGGTGAGGAAGAGTGCTCGGATAGCCGAAGTTCTAAGGCGACTGTTGCTGGGAACTGGAAATCGATGTTCGAGTCCTGGTCTGGAACAAATTTTTGCTTGTCGCCACTGGCTTTATTTTAATGCCATAATGCGACTGATGTCGAGATATCTCTTTCATCATGTACATTTTTGTGTGACAATTAAGATATTTTCATACAAAACGAGAAAATATTTTATCTTTTCCCAAAATGGCTGTAGCTGCTTCTAAAAGGGGTCTTATACTCGCAGTGAGACTTCGAAAGGCATTTGTATTAATGCTTTTTATTACGTCAGGTACATCAAAGATCAGGATGAAAGACAAATTCCGTTGCTTGCAGAGAAATTACTAGAGCGCTGTGTGTTAACATACCGCACTGTCACCTGCATCTGAATCGAGGTACGACAAATTGCTAATGTAACACCTGTAGACACATTCACAGTGCACTCCCTGCTAGTGGCAGCCAATAGCACACTAACAAAACTGCTTATCCAGTGCTGTTATAGCTGTACTCCACTGGAATCTAGAAATTCACTGACGGAAAAAAAACGCAACACCAATAATGAATTTATGACATAAACGAAAGTTGGTAGATGTGTTCTTACATCTGAAAGATTAGGCCTATTAAAATTTCTCACAAATCACGTAAGGCTCGCTCTAGTAGCGTCACTGTGAGGATGTAACTCAGGTTTGCTTTAAATATACGCTGTAACAATCGTGAGTGTTCGTTACCTTTGAGATTGGACGACTTTACTCAAGAATGCCTTTAATATAACGAAGACGCTGTTATCAACACCCCACCAAGTTTGACCGAGATTGTGTAATGGGGCTACAAGGAGCTGGATGTTCCTTCTGCGATATTCTAGAACCACTAGGCAGGAACATAGCCACTATATATGATATTGGCAGTGGTGGTAACGAGAATGATCGGTCGCAAGTAGGCTGGGCTCCGGAATGCCACATGGCACTATCGAGAGAGAAGGTCATCGCCTTTGGGTAATTGCTCTGGTGCATCGTACTGCGTCTGCAGCAGCGTTTTGAGCAGCAGTCGGCACCACGGTGACACAACGAACTGTTAAAAATTGGTTACTTCAAGAGTAACTCGAACCAGACTCCCTATAGTGTGTATTTCACTGACCATGAACCAACGCCGTTAGCAACTTCAATGGTGCCAATCGAGAGCTCATTTAAGAGAAGGGTGGACGTCTGTTTTCTGATGAAAACTGGCTCGCAAGAATTCAGTTAAGTGTTCGCATCCAAACAGTCTGCATGTAAGGCACATTGGACCTGCACCTGCAAAAAATGTTTCAAATGGCTCTGAGAACTATGGGACTTAACATCTGAGGTCATCAGTCCCCTAGAACATAGAACTACTTAAACCTAACTAACCTAAGGACATCACACACATCCATGCCCGAGGCAGGATTCGAACCTGCGATCGTAGCGGTCACGCGGTTCCAGACTGTAGTGCCTAGAACCGCTCGGCCACTCCGGCCGGCCCTGCAACTGTAGTTATGGTCTGGGATGCGATTTTGGCGATTTTGTATGACAGCGGGAGCCCTGCCTTGGTAACCCAACGCTGCCCGACAGCAGATTTGTACATCAGTCTGGTGATTCGAGCTGTTGTGCTGCCATTCATGAACAGCATCCCAGGGGGTGTTTTCCAACAGGATAACACTCACGCACCACTTTTGAAATCAAAAATGCACTACAGAGCGTCGACTTGTTGCCTTGACCTAGTCGATCAGAAGATCGATCTCCAATCGTGGGTATACGGGACATCATCGGACGACAACTCGACCGTCATTAACAAGCAGCATTAACCGTACCTACATTGCCCACCCAAGTGCAACAGGCATGCAGCTCCATCCCACAATCTCACATCCTGTAGCTGTCCAACAGAATGCATGAACGTTTGCACGCTTGCATTCAACATTGTGGCAGCTACACCGGTTATTAGCGTTCTAGCGTTTCACATTTGCAGCGGCTTTCTTGTGCTCATATTTACCTGTGATCTTGCAATGTGAAGCACTTAAATGTTATCTAGACAAGTCTACTCCTGAAATTTAATTACCCTACACTAATTATTTTTTGGTGTTGCGGTCTTTTTCTGTCTGTGTAATTGTTATGAAAATATTTTCATTCAGATCCCTTTTAAATTCGATAATTTGTATCATATTCTCGAGGCCGAACGTGGCAGATCACCAAAGGATTCCGTGCAAGTCTAACTCACCTCCCTGTCTCGGAGACTGGCGCGCTGCGAATTACGCTGCAGGAACAAGTTATTGTTCTTAAACTTTGGTACCATTATATAAATGATGAATATAACAGCTATCAATAATATTGATAATCCTGCCTATGTCATTGTTCGGCACCCTTTGATCATCGTCTGATGTCACTCTAGATGTTCCACTTGAATTCAGAAAATACAGCAACCCAATGCTATACTGTTGTTAACTTTTTTCCACATCCATCTGTGTCAGGTGATCGACGGAATCAGAGAAATTGCATTAACAATTCTGAATATATTGCCAGTAGCACGGTGCGGGTTCTCGTGAAAAAGCACACAGGAACGAAACATTCTCTTTCTATAACAAAAAATTTTGTTCCTGGAATTATTTTTATCCGACAAGAGGCGCTGTAGTGCTCCGGTAGCTGCATTCCGACGATATTTATATAGGTACCAGCCTATGAGTACGGCTCAGGGGAAACCATGTTAAACCTTAATCGAAGAAATTTCCTTCGTCAGTGTGTAGCTGAAGGACAATGACAGGCAAACAGAACAAAGACAAACTTAAAGGCTCTTAAGCGTCTTTGGGATAAAGGAGGAAAACTTCCTATTCATTTCACATTATGATGCTTTACATTATTATGGAAACAATTAATTCTCATTGTACGGCAACTGTTGGCCTAAATCGTAATAGAAATAATAATAATTTTTCATTATAAAAATTCTATGTTATACATTGAATGGCTACTGAAACTGCAAAGCGCTACCGGGACTGTTTCCCGAGTTTAATCTTACCAGCAATTAAGAAGTATAAAGTTGACTGTGCTGCATGCGGGTGATACACACCAGAAGGGCAGATACCGCATTCTGGTACAATTTCCAAACTTTCTCCTTTAGCCACCCCTGTAATAGAAGTTTAATATATTTTCTTACCCCGTACTTAAATTGTGGTGTAAACTTTCTTTGTGTCACAGTATTTTTCTGAAATTACAAAAACTACTCCGGAAAACTAAGACTTTTCGTAATGGGAAAACATGTTCTAACGTACAAGAGACGTAGCGCAACACATTTCTCTTCTCGGTCATTTTAGAATCAAAAATGCTGACTTTATTGTGGGAAATGGTGGATTACTTCCGCTTCAGCCTCCTGCAATTTTATGACGTTCCGATAGATGGCGGCCCAAAATATCGACTGTAGCAGGGGTGGGTGTCAAGTAGAGATAAAGTTGACTGTGCTGCATGGGAGTTACCGAATTGAGTTTCTTTTGGTGAGAAATGAGAACAACCCAGATGTTCATAGGCGCCTGCAGAATGTGTACCGAATTTTGGTAGTGAACAAAAGCACGGTGAGTCAATGTTCGGGGCGGGCAACAAAGTCGTGCAAACTGTAATCTAATATGTGCAAGCAGCTCGTGCACAGCAGTGACTTCTGTGATTTTGGAAGGTGCGGGCACTCTCATTCGAGATGGTCGACAGCTCACAGTGAAGAACTTCACAGCTCAACTTGCTATCTCTGCTGGTAGTGCTGACACACCCGTCCACCAGTTGGGGTGTTCAAAGGTGTGTGCCCGCTGGGTTTCTCACCGCCTTACAGAAGACCATACAGAACAATGATGGGGATCTGAAGGAAACTGCTTGCACGTTGCGAGGCTTATCCTGAAAATTTTTTGCCGAGCATCGTCATTGGCGATGAAACATGGTTTCATCGCTTTGAATTGGAAACAAAATTGCAATCCATGGGTGGCGGTTCAAATCTGCACCCTCAGCCGATAAAGTAATGATGACAGTCTACTGGAACTCTGAAGGGGTTATTCTCTTTGATGTCCTTCCTCGTGATACAACGATCAACTCTACAAAGTGTAATATGCTACTCTCAGTGTGTTCTTCGCCACAAAAAAGGAAAGGAAATTCTCCTTCTCCATGACATGAGGACTCACACAAGGGTGTGCACTCGAAGAGGATCTCGCGGAACGTCATTGAACTGTTCTTCCTCATTCACCCTGCAGTCCCAATCTTGCATCTTTCGAGTTACATCTGTTTGGCCTTATAAGGAATGCATATTGTGGGATGCAATACGTGGATGATAGGAGGTTATTGATGCAGAAAGACTTTGGCTCCGACGACAACAAATAGGGTGGTACCATGTGGGCATACATGGTGAGGTAGCAAAAATCTGTCACATTAAACGGAGATTATGTTGCAAAGTAGTGTTTTTAGCCAGAAAAATTGGGAATAATATGGTGTCTTGGAATCCTGAATAAACCGAAACTGCCCTCAAAAAGAAAGAAAAACATTTTGTGCATTACTCACAAAATGCCCCTCATAGAACATGGTCATGTACGTAGAGAGGGACATTAAATTTAAAAGCATGGCAATCAAGCAAATAATACTGTATTAGTAGTCTACCTGTTACAGTATTACTCTACAACAAACCAATAATAAGTAAGCTAAATCAGATGAAACCAGACGTATGTCACATTCCTGTTACAAGTTAAGCAAATTTTGAAATCGATGCTCTGGGAATTAATATGAATTTCCATTTTCAATACAGATTCAATGGTAAACGATTTTATTCTGTGTTAAGTTACACGATGGTGCACTACTAAAGAACTATGCCGTAACCGTCCAAAATTACACAAATACTTTAAAAAAATATACCCTTTTACTCATTATAAAATTCGATACGAGAAGAACTGATAATATATTCTACACTAAGGAGCCAAAGAAACTGGTACATCTGCCTAATATCAGGTAGCGCCCCTGCGAGCACGCAGAAATACCGCAACACGACATGCCACTGACCCGATTGATGTCTGAAGTGGTGCTGGAGGGAACTAACACCATGAATCCTGCAGAGTTGTCCATACGTCCGTAAGGGTACAACGGAGTGGAGATCTCTTCTGAACAGCACGTTGCATGGCATCCCAGATATCCTCAATAACGTTCGTGTCTGGGGAGTTTGGTGGCCAGTGGAAGTGTTTAAATTCAGAAGAGTGTTCCTGGGCCCACTCTGTAGCAATTATGGACGTATGGGGTGTTGCATTGTCCTGCGGGAATTGCCCAAGTCCGTCGGAAAGCAAAATGGACATGAATGGATGCAGATGATCAGACATTATGCTTACGTACATATCACCTGTCAGAGACGTATTTAAAAGTATTAGGGGTTCCATATCAATCCAACTGCCCTCGCCCATCATTGCTGAGTCTCCACAAGCTTGAACTTCCCCTGCTGAGATGCAGGGTCCATGGATTCATGAGGTTGTCTCCATACCCGTAAACGTCCATCCACTCGATACAATTTGAAACGAGACTGGTCCGACCAAGCAACGCGTTTCCGGTCATCAACAGTCCAATGTCGGTGATGACGGGCCCAGGCGAGGCGTAAAGCTTTGATCGTGCAGTCGTCAAGGTTACACAAGTGGGCCCTCGGCTCCGAAAGCCCATATCGATGATGTTTCGTTGAATGGTTCGCATGTTGACACTTGTTGATGGCCCAACATTGAAACCTTCAGAAATTTGTGGGGAGGGGGTGTTGCACTTCTGTCACGTTGAACGATTCCTTTCAGTCGTCGTTGGTCCCGTTCTTGCAGGATCTTTTTCGGGCTGCAGTGGTGTCGGAGGAATGATGTTTTACCGGATTCCTGATATTCACGGTACACTCGTCAAAATGTCGTACGGGAAAATCCCCGTTTCATCGCTATCTCTGAGCTGCTGTGTCCCATCGCTCGTGCGCCGACTATGGCACCACGTTGAAACTCAGTTAAATCTTAATAACCTGCCATTATGGCAGCGGTGACCTACCTAACAACTGCACTAGACACTTGTCTTATATAAACGTTGCTCACCGGAGCGCCGGTTTCTGCCTGTTTACATACCTCTGTATTTGAATACGCATGCCTATACCAGTTTGTTTGGCGCTTCAGTGTACATAGCTTGTGACACCCCCTATGAGGTTCATCTTCGCCAACTCACAGCGCCTGCGTCCCAGGAGAATGCCGGTCGGTCACTACATAGTGATCGCCGAGACGCGGACACTGGAGCCATTCTGCAGCAATACAGGGGTAGGCAGGAGGACGCCCTCACCTCGTTTAACAATGGACATATTGCGAAGAGCCTGCGAGACAACGAGAAGCGTGCTGAAAACTGATGGACTCTTCCAGCCATTAGAATGGAACATAAAGAATCCGTGCGCAAATTCTACTCGTTTGGCAGCAGTCATTTTTTCTGAGTTAGAAAGCAAAAAGTGTCGACAATTCCAGCACGCAAAGGAACTTAGACAGGGTAGACAAAGCGCTAGAATTCGCACAGGGAGGCGTGTGAAAGAAAAATGTTTTCTATATAGTAAGAACGTTCCTTATGAATCACAGACGTCACGAGACTCTGAGACGAAGCACAAATATGAGTCTTTCCAGGCCTCACGCAGAGATAGTGGTTAAAAGATGTTTGCCTGGCTTCTTTCACAACAACTGCAGAATGGAGGAATCATCAGAAGCTCGTGCCACCAACGAAGACGCCAGTTTCAGAATCACACACCAGCCCTCGCAAGATAGGAAATTTCCACCTTGCAAGAAAATGCATAGTCATGAAAAGGCGATCGGTCATTGGGCGGCAGTGCTATTTGAGTCCGCCAATGAGAACCCTGCGACACGAAAAAATTTGAGGAACCACTGAGTGGAGAAAGAGCTGAGGAGTGAAGAGCGCGGCCGGTGAGACAGTACGGAAGTAAGAGGAAATGGGGGCTCTTTCATTCATCGCCAACTACGACTTACGACACCGTGATATCGCTGCTTTGCTCACGCAACCCACTGTGGGCAGACAATGTGGGGATCTTAACTGGGCCTCACCGCAAAACCGCGATTGCCTATCGTATGAGAGCAGCCGACTCGCAGTGCACAGCTCTGAGGCGACGCGCTGAACCTGCGCAGCGCTTGCCGCCGACGGCACTATACAACAAATGATGACGAATGGTGGTGAGATAATTCGTCCCCGCCTCCTTCCCCTTAATAACTGAGTCCTGTGCACGCCCAAATGGGCACTGACATCTGCTTTTGTTTAAATGCGAACATTTTTAGGTTAGGCTTTACCGTGACTGTTACTGACATTAAATGAAACAACAAGTTTACTGTTACTAGTCACCGTTTAAACATGTTGTTTCATTTAATCTGATTTTGTTTTGGTTTGTCTAAACAATACTGAAATAAATACGTTCTTTTTATATTTTAATCATCTTAGCAGCCAGTTGCATTCATAAATCAACCCCTTACTCTCATAACTTTCTGTATTTCATTTCATTTAATTATTTGTGTCACTTAATTGTTGGCTCCCAACGTGGGACGACCTCATCGGTAATTTTCGTGTTATGTGATGTCATAAACAATTTCTCGAGTCACCACATTTTAACATATTATACAGCCTTTAAATGGGTAGAACACGCAACATTCAATGCTGCACAAAACAAAAACTCACGTCCAACACAACAAAAGCTCCAGTATGCAATCCTTTAAGCGATTTTAAAATCAGTCACTACAGTGAAGTACCGATCAAAAACATCATATGTTCCTAGGTACGCCATCCTGTAGGTACAACAGTCTCCCCTACCGAAATACCATCTTTGTTTACATATCTTTTATTGCGCTATGGACCTATTCTCACTATTTCTGTCTTTAAGAAATTCATAATGATAAATGATTACTGTAAAACGTTTCGGAAATACAATATCCACATTGTAATTAAACCGAAGTTTCTGTTTCAGCTTGATTTATTTCCACAGCTCGTAATTATTAGTGTCCGGTCATTAACAGCATGTACAAGAGTTGGTGTCTGCTCTAAAAATATAGTAGTCACAATTTCAGATCCAAACCAGAGTTAAATAAATACTTGTTACTCTTAGATATTACAGAAGAAGCCAGCATATAAATTTTATATCTTTGTTTTCAAAACTCGAAATGATTATTGGATGAGTCGCAATCACTCTGCCTAACTCTACCATGGCCATGATAGTTTAAACACAGCAAATAGCTAATATTGTAATAAAAGCTATAAAAAAGAAAGAAATATTATCGATAACTAGTTTCTGCAAAAGCAATATGTCTCTTGAACGTGTCAGTTTCGGTGCATGAAGACTAATGGACGCACTGGTGGCCAATCTCGAACTTACAACAGATACTGAGAATTCGATGATATACTGAGGTAATACTGATGTGCAAAGGAAATGTCTCAACTCGAGATACGGTCAACGACCCTTCTCGTCAACATATATCTTTTTCACTTAGACAGACTTATTTTCCATGCTACATGCATTCATTGTGATTGCTCTAAATTTAACACTGTACGTTAGTGTGATCGTAGGAACTTACATACCGACAATCAACTGTTAAAGCTACAACTACTGTTTTCAAAGTGCTGGTAACAAGATGGTGACCTATGGTAGGAAGAAATTATATTGTAGCTGGCGCTGATGAATGATTACAACGATGATAATGTTTCACAAACGTATCACGTAAAATCAAGTTTTCTGTTAGTGGTTAATATGTTGGTGTAGATTTTCATGTTGAGATAATGCATAAAATAACATTTTACATTCTTGACTTTGCTATGTACTCGTATATCTTGTGAGAAATGTGGTAATCTGACAGACGTTTTTGCAGTACCAGAACACTACATACAACAACTGTAATGTCCAGAAATGCCGATACATTGCAGTTTCATGTCACGGAGATTACAGGTAGCGATGTAAGACTATAGGCGGCAATAAACGGAAAGTCATCGAGTAAAACAGAAGTAATATCCGGCGTTCCCCAAGGAAATGTTATAGCCCCTTTATTGTTCCTGATCTATATTAACGACATAGGAGACAATTTGAATAGCCGTCTTAGATTGTTTGCATATGATGCTGTCATTTACCGTCTCGTAAAGTCATCAGATGATCAAAACTATTTGCAAAATGATTTAGATAAGATACCTGTATGGTGCTAAAAGTGACATTTGACTCTGAATAAAGAAAAGTGTGAAGTTATTCACATGAGTACTAAAAGAAATCAGCTAAATTTCGATTACGCGCTAAGTCACACAAATCTGAAGGCTGTAAATTCAACTAAATACTTAGGGATTACAATTACAAACCTAAATTGGAACGGTCACATAGCTAATTTTGTGGGTAGAGCAAACCAAAGACTGCGATTCATTTCCAGAACACTTAGAAGATGCAACAGGTCTACTAAAGAGACTGCTTACACCACTCTTGTCCGCCCTATTCTGGAGTATTGCTGTGCGGTGTGGGGTCCGCATCAGGTGAGACTGACGGATGACATCGAAAAAGTACAAAGAAGGGCAGCTTGTTCTGTATTATCGCGAAGTAGGGGAGATAGTGTCACAGATATGATAAGTGAATTGGAGTGGCAATCATTAAAACAAAGACGTTTTTCATTGCGAAGGGATCTTCTCACGAAATTTCTCCTCCGATTGCGAAAACATTCTGTTGGCACCAACCTACATATGGAGAAATGATCATCAAGATTAAATAAGAGAAATCAGGGCTCGCACAGAAAAATTTAGGTGCTCGTTTTTCCCGCGTGCCGTTCGAGAGTGGAATGATAGGGAGACAGCTTGAAGGTGGTTCATTGAACCCTCTGCCAGGAATTTTATTGTGAATAGGAGAGTAATCACGTAGATGCAGAAGGCAACGAGTGATGAATGACCTAATTGGAGATTTATTGAAGACAGTGGGTACCGAGTGTCACAAATTTTCATGTGTTGGCTGTGGTGAGCCAGAACATTTATTACAGAGCTGGACGCATGTGTGCCGACATACGCAGCGTGGCTTTCGTTCTCTCTTTAGACGCCGCAAGAAACGCGGCAGCAGTCGCTATAGAGGCACCCAGGGCGCCGATAAAATTCGTGAAGAAAGGAGCAGCGATTGCGTAAAAAATTAGCAGAAATCCTAATCAATTACTCAGGAAGGAGCGTTCGAAACAAGTTAACACTTAGGTATTGGTTGGAATGTAGTTGATGATGATCAGCATGCTGTGATATCAGGTAACCAAGTTAATATTCGCAACTGTGGGAGTGAAATAAAATTCATGGACACGGCGATAAAGAAGCTGACTCGAATTGCCAGAGACTGACATCGTTATAGGAACGGAGAAAACAGTTATTTCGTTTGTATGTTATAAACACTACACAGCTGAGCCTAATAGAAATACAATGCCAGAAAAAAATAACCCACTCTTTTAGATGTTTCCAAAACACTAAAGGTGAACGAAGTTTGTAGCGGGGCCAGTGTGTCTTGGACGAATTGACTCTACGAGGCAGCACTAACCACGTTACATCGGATGCGCAAGCGACCGCCACTTACGTGCAGGCAGAATCTGCTTTGTTCATTGAAGACCACGGCGCGAAGTTCCTTCATCCAAGCGACCCACTGATGGCACCAGCCGTGCCGTGTGCGTCGATGGTGTGGCGTGAGTGGAAGACAGGCAAAGGGTGTGCGAATCCCTAATCCCACTGTTAACGACCGGTTCGTGACAGTTCGTGTTGACACGTCTGGGGTCACAAGCCCTCTTGTCTGTCATGAGGTAGTTGTACGATCTGCCGCTGCTGCCCTTACAATACGATGATCTTGGTGGGAGCCTCTGCTGCGTGGACGTCCAGGGGTGTAAGAATGCCCACGTCGCCACTGATACCAGTGTCGTTGCATAACTGACGCAGTACGCCCAACTTGTGGGGCAGTTCTCCGAAAGGACAATCCCACCTCTCGGTATGCCACAGTTTGATCCCTTCCAAACTCGCTCAGTTGGCTATAGGACGAACGCGTGCGTCTTCGGCGCATAGTTGCTTGCTTGCTTCGCACGTTTACAGCACACCGAGCCTTCTGGCTCTGTGTATTCTATATTGAAATGTAGAAACGGATCGCTGTGTGGTAGCTACAACTCTACGCTGACTGTTGGCGGACGAGATTGAAACCATCATCAGTAAAGATGGCATGTGAAGTTATCGGATCAGAATCGACGTCATCTTTCCAGGTACTCTACTTCTTTAAGGCAGTAAATCACTCTGATTTAGTGTGAGCAAAAGGAAACAGTTTCACATAAGCATGTTGAATTCACAGCCGATTTTATCAATCAAAGATGGACTGAAGCCTGTCGGTCGACTTATAGTCGATTTCTTAAGACAAAAAGCGACATAGTCATCATAACCATTTACATCATAAAAACTTACTTGAAATGAAGTGAAATGTCGTTCGGCTAGGGCCTCCCGTCGGGTGGTCCGATCCGCCTGGTGCGAATCTTCTGAGTTGACGCCACTTTGGTGACTTGCGCTGTCGATGGGGATGAGATGATGATGAAGACAACACCCGGTCCCTGAGAGGAGAAAATCTCCAACCCAGCTGGGAATCTAATCCGGCCCCTTGGCACAGCATTCGCCCGCGCTGACCACTCTGCTATCGAGGCGGACGGCTTGAAATTGTCCACCACTTTTCATACGACTCATTTTTGTTCACATTTTCGGACGGAGTGAAAACAAGACTCCTTAGTAATTACACACTGAATTCCTGTCCGAATTTTCATAGCCTAACGAAGAGTGGGAAACAGACAAGCACTGTTTCAAAGAAAACAGATTGTCATCTAGTTTTGCAAAACAATTTTTATTGCTTTAAAGTAATCCTGGTCTGTATGAATATTAATTAGTGAATTGAGGGAAAATTACACATTGCAATTTTGTCTGAATATTAATAACCAAACGTGAGAATTATGTAGCAAATTTACCAAGGTGAAATCTAATTTTGCAATGAAAGATTTAATTGGTTTAAAGTAATTAGGATATTGAAGAGAATCTGCATTATTGAATTTATGGAAAATTCGAAAGGCAGTATCTAATCACAGCATACATCCCAAATTCTCTTCTTTCATTTTGTACACATATTCTTAATAATAATGGAATACAAATTAATAAATTGTTCAGGGCTATTAAGCTGTGGTCGAATGGGTTTCACCATAAAACCCGACGTTTTGTCGCCATCTGCGGAGGACATTTCCAAGCGGGATCGTTGCCGATTTACACCCTGGCTCGCTACTGACTACAGCAAAATTCCGTTTCCGCGGGCTTCCGCGCAGTGGCGTGGTGTCACATGTTTTGAATACTAGAGCGCAATTGGCCGTTGTCGACTGCTGTCGTCCGCTGTGGCTATCACCCCATGGTGGAAGACTGGTACTCATCTTCAGCACCAGAGTCCAAATGTCATTCAGTTTCTCGCCCTCCTCCTTCCTACAGAAATTTGTGGCGTGTTTTATAATCTCTGTGTCCCCTCTATATAGCCTTTCATGGTATCCGTTTGTGGCTGCCAGTTCTTGAGTCCTATCGAAGTGAATGTGGTGGTCTCCTGGCTAAAAAGCATGTTTCGCAACAGCTGATCTGTCGGTCTCTGCTCTTCTTCAATTGCCATTGTGCTCCTCTAGTCGTTTTTCGACAGTTCCTTTTGTCGTACCCACGTACACCTCCCAACAAATACACGGAAAAATATAAATTCTAGCTTTTTCCAGCGGTTGGCGAGCATTAATGGCCGATTTCACGTGATGTATCTTCCGTTTGGGTATATAGCTTACCACTATGTTCCGCTTTTTCAAGATTTTTCCTATTCGGTCAGTCATGTCCTTAATCAATGGCAGGAAAATTTTCGATTTCTCCGGCGCTTGAGCATCGCTGCGATATCTACGTAGTTGTCTTTTCATGTCAGCGAATGAATAACTATTCTTAAGCAATGCATTAGTGAGATATTTTATTCTGCGTCAAGCAGCTCTGTTTCGCAAATTTTCATTGCTCTATCCGCCAACGTTTTTATGACGCCTCGCTTTTGCAGGAAGCAAAAATGGTTCAAATGGCTCTGAGCACTATCGGTCTTAACATCTGAGAACTTAGAACTACTTAAACCTAACTAACATAAGGACATCACACACACCCATGGCCGAGGCAGGATTCGAACCCGCGACCGTAGCGGTCGCGCGGTTCCAGACTGAAGCGCCTAGAACCGCTCGGCCACACCGGCCGTCTCCAGGAAGCAAATAAATGATGGATCGTCTTATGAGGTTGCAAATTATCAAATTTCTTCTTTTATGTATTAGACTTGCTCAACATTCTCTTCCTAATGGAGTCGGGCAATAATCTGTTAATTCTATCCCAGTCAACACTACACAATTTGTTGCTGATAGCAATGTGAATAGACATTACCTTACAGTCTGTGTTTGACAGGTCTCGGCAGGTTGCCCGACACCATTAGGAAACGCATGTTGACGAAGTCTAATAGACAAAAGAACAAATTTGATAAGTTGCAACCTAATAACACTACCCCCTGTGGCCTTTCCGTGCCGGTTCTGAGCTGCGGTGAGTCTATAACGTTATCCTCGGCCACTCACGAGAAAGCCGCTAGATTTCAACGCTGGACGTCGTGGTTTTAACCTCCATCGCAGAGGCGTGAAAAGAAGGGATGGAATGTTGGTAACAGAGGCTTTGGCACTGTGGTGAAATTTAGTGACGATTTGACGTCATTAACCCATCCAACACGTTACTTGAGCTTCCGAGTTTTGACCTGCTCTTCGAAGCTTCGTCGATCCAAAGGGTACACGTCGCAGGACATCATGCTTTTGCTCCATTACAGAGCACCTTTGAGCCAAATTTCAAACTTAAGAATCTGAAGAAATTATCATTTAATTCCGTTGTCAGTATAGTTCAAACGCGAAAGGATTTTCTGCTGTCTGTGAATCCGGTTCATCTCAGTTTCAGTCCGCTCCGGTAGCTGAGTGGTCAGCGTGACAGACTGTCAATCCTAAGGGCCCGGGTTCGATTCCCGGCTGGGTCGGAGATTTTCTCCGCTCAGGGACTGGGTGTTGTGTTGTCCTAATCATCATCATTTCATCCCCATCGACGCGCAGGTCGCCGAAGTGGCGTCAAATCGAAAGACCTGCACCAGGCGAACGGTCTACCCGACGGGAGGCCCTAGCCACACGACATTTCCATATCTCAGTTTCAGAACGAACATTGCGGAGGGTATTCCATGCAATGGATACTTTGGGTCGAGTACCATTGCTCAAGTGGCAATTACAGGTATACATATTCGGTGAGCCAAACAACACAGAAACTAGAATATAGATGACTGTGGGCTGGTAGTTGGGTCCGACGAATCGACGTTTTGCTTCTTTTTTAATGATGAAGGGTATCGGGTGCGTGGACAGGTCAGTGGGTTCTCTGTTTCGGGGAGTCTTTTTGCTTTCGATGATTTATGCCTACTCATTTCAGTTAGTATGAATATCAACCAGTATATACATTTCATCATCCTCAACAACCAAGTGTTGCTCTTTCTTATTTATCTTTATGATGTATACGCCGTCGTCACTCCCTTCTACCAAGATGGCAATAGGTGTATTCATAGCATTGTATTCATTTGCTTCTGGTTTTACAGACAGTTAGGAACCGTGAGGCACTCCGTCTTGCCGTGTTAATCATCTGACGTTAATTCCATACCAACTGTCTCGAACTATTTGGAAACACAGCATCAGTCTTCTGACTTGTTGATTCTGTCCGGCACGAATTTCTTTCCTAAGCCAACTTCTTCATCTCAGAGTAGCAATTGTACACTACGTCCTCAATTACTTGCTACATTTATTCCAGTCTCTTGTCTTCCACTACAATTTCCACCCTCTACAGCTTCCTCTTATGCCATGGAAGTTATTCCCTGATATCTTAGAAGATCTAGCATCCTCTCCATTCCTCTTCTCACTGTTTTCCAAGTATTCCTTTCCTCCCCAATTTTATGAAGAATTTCCTCATTCCTTACGTCATCAGTCCACCCAGTCCTCAACATTCATCTGTAGCATTACAACTCAAATACTTCGACTCTATTCTGTTCCATTTTTCCCATTTTCTATGTTCCACTATCATTCAGTGCTGTGCTGCAAACAGACATTCACAGAAATTTCTTCCTCAAATTAAGGGTTGTATTTGATAGTAGTAGACTTCTCTTGGCAAGGACTCTCCTTTTTTTGCCAATGCCAGTGCTAGCCCTTGTTCCGTTCGTCATGGGTTATTTTGCTGCCTAGAAAGCCGAATTCCTTAACTTCATCTACTTCGTGATCACCAGTCTATATGTTAAGTTTGTCGCTGTTCTGATTTCTGTTACTTCTCATTACTTTCATCTTTCTTTGATTTACTCTCAGTCCATATTCTGTACTCGTTATGCTGTTCATTCCATACAACACAAGCTGTAATTCTTCTTCACTTTCAGTAAGAATAGCAAAGTTGTCGGCGAAGATTAACGCGGGCATCCTTTCCACTTGAATTTTAATCCCACTCTCGATCATTCCTTTTATTTCCTCATTTACTTTTTCGGCGTGTAGAGTGAACATCAGGGGCTAAGGACTGTATCCCTGTCTTAAATTCTCTTCACTCCATGCACTTCATTCTTGACTCTTAGTTGTTCGCCTTCCACTCTTATTGTTCCCTCTGCGTTCTTGTACATATTGTCTATTACCGTATTTTACAGACTATAGAGCGCTACGGACTGTACGACGCACCTCAATTTTCAAGGAGTTTTTTAAAGAATAACATTTTTACCATTTTCATTACTAGGTTGCAAAGCCAGACTAAGACAATTCTTAGTTTTCAAAACCGAACTGACCCTTAAAATAACTGAAAATCGTCCTCTGAAGCTTCTTCTTCCTCTTCTTCTTCCTCTTCGATGTCATCGGTGTCCTCTTCATATATAAGACGGTCTTCACTGCCACCGAGAGTGTTACTTACGCCGCACTTCTTGAAAGGTTTTTCTGCACCACTATTGTTTTATTCACTGACACACTTATTTGATTGTACTTCACCCTTCGGCGTGCATTCATATTGGGTTTCATCCATCATTTGTTTGTTCGATTCCTCTTTCATGTACAATTTAAACTGTTTATTTATCGAGACATCAAAAGGTCGCAATAGTGAAGTAAGTTCACCCGGAATAACAGCTCTCTATTTCCCTGTCTCAATTTCTCTTCCAAAGAATTTTTTCTAATGACAACGAAACTGATCTAGCACAAGAAGGGAACTCTTCTTCATTAATGTGCCTTTTCTTCTCTCCCACACTCTGTTATGCCACAGTTTCATGCCAACCTCATCCATGAAACCCTTGTCATGTAGGTGAACAACAACATCTGGCGGTATTTCAGAAATTGTTGGCATTGTTTTGCGCTTGAAAATGATCATTCTTTAAGTTTAGTACCGTCAGCACAACACAAAAGGACAACAGTGTAGTGCATTGCCTCATGTTCACTTGTTTTTATAGTTACAGTTTTAGCACCTCTCACGAAAACGGTCCTGTTTCCCGGCACATCAAATGTCATAGTAGTTTCGTCCATGTACGATATTTGGAATAGTTTAACACTGGTTTTCTTACGATGTTGGCTAGTAAAGCGATGGAAATATAATGGCTTCTCTTCGTACTCTTGTGGCGTTTTTTGAGATATTTTGGTTTTGTTTCGCATACTAAATGGCTCTGAGCACTATGGGACTCAACATCTTAGGTCATAAGTCCCCTAGAACTTAGAACTACTTAAACCGAACTAACCTAAGGACATCACACACACCCATGCCCGAGGCAGGATTCGAACCTGCGACCGTAGCAGTCCCGCGGTTCCGGACTGCAGCGCCAGAACCGCTAGACCACCGCGGCCGGCTGTTTCGCATACTAAGTCCATGATACTTCATAAACTTGTAGCACCAACCAACTCCATCATTAAAGTCTGTTAAGTCCCACTGTAGCGTTAGCTTTTTCTTTTGGTCGACAAATCCAATGAACGTGACTTGATTTATCTTCTGCTTTGCTTTCATTGTCAACTGTAAGGTCGGAACTACTTTTCTGACGTATTTACCTTTCATAAAGTCAAACTGATCGCCATCTAACAGATCTTTAATTTTCTTTTCTAGTCTTCTGCATATTATTCTTGTCAGAAATTTGGATGCATGAGCTGTTAAAATGGTTGTTCAATAATTCTCGCACTTGTCAGCTCTTCCTCCCTTTGGAATTGTGTGAATGACATTTTTCCGAAAGTCTGATGGTGTATGGCCAGTCTCCCACACGTCAACATGAATAGTCGTTTTGTTGCCATTTCCCACAAAGATTTTTGAAATTCCCGTGGAATATTATCTATCCCTGCTGCTCATCTGATGTTAAGTCGTCCAAAGCTCTTTTAAGTTCTGATGCTAATAATGGATTCACTACTTCTTCCCTTCGACTCCTGCTTCGTCTCCTATCACATCAAGCAAGTTCTGCCCTTCATAGAGACCTTCAGTGTACTCTTTCCACCTATCCGTTCTCTCCTTTGTATTTAATAGCGGAATTCCCATTCCACTCTTGATGTTACAGCCCTTTCTTTTAATGTACCAACGGTTGTTTGCCTTTTCCGCACGCTAAGCTAGTCTTTGAGACAGTAATTTATTTTTCGGTATCTTCACACTTTCCATGTAACAATTTTGCCTTATCTTCCCTGTAATTCCTATTTATTTTATTCCTAAGTAACTCGTATTTTTGTATTCCTGCTGTACGGCAGGAATTGTCAACAACCTCCCACTTCTGTATCTCTGTTACTAATTAGAGGAACTCCGTTGCAACACCATCAGCGTTCGTATTCGCAGTATGTTGCGGGCGAGGGGCGGTCGCACTATACAGGTCTTTTCAACATCTTTCCCGAGCCGTTAGAAAATTACTCCTAACAACCGAAAAACCAATTGCTTCGATTTCGTTTAGCATAATTTTTTGTGAGTAAGTAGTAACTACACCAGTAAATCTCGTCATTAAACAACAAAAATTGTAACTGCATCTTTTAATTAATGTCATTAGTATTAGGTCTGTCTACGTTACGTGATTCAGCATGTAAATTTGTTAAAATGTTCCAAAAATAACTTGTATTTGGTGTCTAGAAAATATCATACCTGACGCTTTGTGACTCAAAATAATTTACAAAGCAGTTAAGCAACGTAATCCATCTAAACAGAAGAGTACATAGAGTGCAGGCGTCGTGTTTATATTCTGAAACAAACGTTGTCCTGTGGAAATATGAGACGATAATAGCTGGAACATTATCTCTGTTAAGCAGCCGCAACTTAATGTGATCCAAGCAGCTAATCCCAGCTTGCTGTAGCCAGGGCTTATAGCAATGCAGCGCTGCCTACGCTCCTCCACCGGAGGGGTTCTCGCACCCAGCGTATAAGCCCCAGAGGACCCTAGTGCCCCTCAGTATTGAATTGCTTCTCCGCGCTCTCCCGTTGCGCAGGGAGATCCTGCTTGTGAAGCTGCTTACCCAGTGTGTTTACCTTCTGGCACTGGGGAGCCCTCTCCCACAGTTTCCGACACGTAAAGTAGTTGCAGGTGAACTTAACGTTTAAGCCGTTCTCTGAACCAACACCCAGAAATACTGCAGGTGCTGGACTGACACCTCAGCAGCATGTGCTGATGCATTTTCTGTAGTCGTGAGGATAAATAACAAGAAACTTGATTTCTGAAGGATATCATTCTGCCGCGCCATTGGTCATTGACTGGATAAAAAGAAAAATCCATTTTTTTGATTCAACCACTACTGCACACATTCGGCTGCATAGTCAGCTTCAAACGATTGCCTTAAATATGCATAAGTTCCAAAATGTAAAACTATAGTTGATTGTATAGTAGAAAGAATAAAAAGACGGCCTACGTAATGTAACTTACCAAGTGTACATACTGGGCACTGCAGGAGAACCGTTCGTTCAGTCACAGAATGGTGAGGAACTTAGCTAGTTGGCATTGTATACAGTAAAATTAAACAAGAGTTGAGTAGAATTAGAAACGGTAGGATTACAAGAAAGAAGGACATCATTTTCTAAATCATTTTCTAAAATCACGAAACATTACAACTAAAGGAAATGACGACACTAAAAGTGCCTCGAAAGTATATGTGACTTAGCGTACCATTCAAGATTGTAAGGGGATACTCGACACTGTACATCGGACAGTACACCAAACGGCCAACTGGTCAGAGGTAAACATGCAGGACAAGCTGTGCTCTGCTAGTATGTATCTTTGAAAAAATATTATAGCAGTCCTCGTTAATCAATTAAAGAAAAGTAGTGTAACGTATGGATGATGACTATATCTGTATTATGTGCGCATGTTAGTAACTGACAGTATCGTCCATTTTTGTCTAATAACATTTATGTGACAGTTTTATGCACTTTTCTGTAATAAAATACAAGACAAAGTTACCCAAAGTTTCATATTTTTCTCCTTAACTTCAGTAGCAGTGAAGAAATACCCAGATAAAATGATAAACAATAACGGATTGTGACTAGGCTTTCAGGCAATTTTTGCTTCTCAAGGTTTGTGACAAGTATAAGTCTACATGCAGTTAATGACGTTATTCACAAACTTAATCAGTGACCAAAGGTCCTTATTTTGACAGAAACAACAAGAAAATATGGCAGCGTAATATTTGTAGTGTTCGCAAATTTAAATAACTGTTTGTGACAATGTCCTTTATTTTAGGAACTTTTATTTTTGTGTAATTGTTGAGTGTCTGAATAAAGTCAATGAATTTTCACCAAAAAGGACAGTCAGTCGTTAACAAATGCTGTTCATAGTAGTTAATCGAAAAGTCTCTAAGTAGTTCACTTTGAAATGTCATTGTAAAATTGTGATTAAATTTTAAAATAAGAAGACTGAAAATCGTTGGAGTTATGTACCGTGCCGTTTTGGAAACTCGTATTCCGAGAAATCGCTATTGACGTTTCGAAATTTGTATTAGGCATGAACAAATGAAAAATTTCTACTTTTAGAAAACTCTAACCATTATTCTGCTATCCCACGACTGGCTTGTAGTACTGTCGCCGTCGCGATCGAAATTGAATCCAGTAATATATCATAAAACGTTTGAAGTATCGCTCATGACAATTCCATGAACAGACAAAACTTTACAATTCCGTTTAGCCCTACTCCAAGCAGGCGCACTGCTAGGACGATACGATGGCTGATCTCAATTGCATTCCATATAAACTAACTACTTGATGTAACAACTTCTGTGCAGTTTGGACAAGCAATAATTATTATGAAGCCTAAGTGTCAATGAGTACGTTCTTGCAACGTGATGTCTGCTTTGAGCGTTTTACATTTCACGTGTTGAGAAATAACAGAAAAAGCGTCAGAATTAATAATCCTTTAGCTCAATCCGTAATTCACATCAAAATCTTGTCGCTGATTTTCCAGACTTTCAATTTCTTAGCCGAAGCACTGACTGCTTCCGAATTGGTCAGAGCATCATATCTTCTCTATGGACGCTTTGGTGACATACTTCTTCAACGCCGCGTTGGATGCGATGTTTTGGTACCTTTTTTGCTTGATTACATCCTTACCACACATAATTACTTGAAAGGCAATACTTGATAGACAAAACTGTACGCTATAAGATCACAAACTGCTGCCCATAATAATCAAGATTCGATGCAAAAAATTGTATTTTTTATGCAATTGCTGACGCTTGCTAACGCCAAGCTGATGTATTATTATTTTAAATGCTTCTAAGTACACTTGTGTCCAAAATTGAAGCAACAAACGGAAATTTTGCAAAGTTGCGTATATTCTGCCACAAAACAAAATAAACAGTTGACAGTAAAGTAGAAAGAATGCCAAGAATATAGAACGTTAATAACTGCAAAATGTATAATGGTAGACAAAAGGTTCTTCACTTTTTCCGACTTAACGGTTTTGCACACACATTCCGACAACTGCTCAATGTGCTCAATATAGGGTGCTCTGGCATCAGTACAGGCCTGACAACGACGGGGCATGCCGTCAATGATGTCATAAATCTCATGTTAAGGCTAAAACGCCTATTCTTCCTGCAGAGCAGACTTGAAGAGTGGGTGGTGGATGCTGACGTGATGCATGCCGTCTCCCTAGTGCATCCCAGACATGCTCTTCATTTTTTTTTGGGGGGGGGGGGGGGGGTCATAAGTCTCTTGATTGGTTTGATGCGGACCGCCACGAATTCCTCTCTTGTGCTAACATCTTCATCTCAGAGTAGCACTTGCAATCTACGTCCTCAATTATAAGCTGGATGTATTCTAATCTCTGTCTTCTTCTACTGTTTTTGCTCACTTCTATGCAAGTCATTCCCTGATGTTTTAACAGATGGCCTGTCATACTGTCCCTTCTTCTTGTCAGTGTTTTCCACATAGTCCTTTCCTCTCCGATGATGTACAGAACCTCCTCATTCCCTACTTTATGAGGCAATGTCATCAGCGAGTCGTCTCATTGATATCCTTTCACCTTGAATTTTAATCCCACTCCTGAGCCTTCCTTTTATTTCTGTCATTGCTTCTTCAGTATACAAATTTAACAGTAGGGATGAAAGACCACATTCCTGTCTTACACTCTTTTTTAATCCGAGCGCTTCATTCTTGGTGGTCTGCTCTTATTATTCCCTCTTGGCTCTTGTACATATTGTATATTACCCATTTCTCCCTATACTTCACTCCCATTTTTCTCGGAATTTCGAACATCTTGCATCATTTTACAAAGTAGAACACCCGAACGCATTTTCCAGGTCGACAAACCCTATGAATATGTCTTGATTTTTCTTTACTCTTACCTCCATTATCAATTAATTGCCCCTCTGGCGCCTTAACCTTTCTTAAAGCCGAACGATTCATCATCTAAAACATACTCAATTTTCTTTTCCATTCTTCTGTATAATATTCTCGTCGAAACTTGGATACATAAGCTGTCAAGATGATTGCGCGATAATTGTCGCACTTGTCAGCTCTCGCAGCCTTCGGAATTGTGTGGATGGTATTTTTCCGAAAGTCAGATGGTACTCGTATGTCGTCAGACTCATACATTCTACTGAAATCCCTGGGCTACCAGGGAAGAGCGGATGCGGTTATATTTGTGGAAAGGGGCCAAAATAAGTTACTGCCAGTTGCACTCAAGATATAAACTTTATTTCTTAAAACACACAATCACACAGGCAAGAATGAAAACTCTCAAGGTTTTAACGAAAGACCTCCTTTGATTTAATTTAGATCGGCTGAAGGCCACATCGAAAATCCAAGGCACAAGACCTAAGCAAGGAATTGAGGAACAGGAGTTCTTCTGGAGGTTTCACTGCTTTAGAAAAAAGATTTTTTATCTTCAATATAAATAGGCTTAAAGTCTTAGTTTAAATGTTTCCCATAGAACTCGGCTGAAGGACTCAAATTAATCAAGAACAGTGTTACGGCTTAAGGCCAAGTCAAAGATTTTCAAAGTTTAATCTAAATAGGTAGAAAGCTCGGCTGAAGGCCGCATATCGACAAACAATTTAACGCCTTAAGGGCTAGGAAGATAAGTTTTCAATTTGAAAAGGCTGAAGGCCTTATCTTAAAATATTTCGTGTAAAACTCGACTGAAGACCTCATACTGAAGAATAACAATCTTATGACTTAAGGGCAGGACAAGTACTTTGAATTTTTAATTTAAGAGATTAAAACTCGGCTAAAGGCCACACACCAGGCAGAAAACAATTTTACGGCTTAAGGCCTAAAGGGAAGAGCTTCTAAGTTTCAACTAAAATAGGCTAAAGGCTTTATCCTAAAATGCTTCTCATAACTCTCGGCTAAAGGCCACATACGAAACTCAAACAATCTCACACCACATACCATCCTGAAACCAATTTACGGCTTAAGGCCTAGGCACTAGGAACTTTCAGTTTTAATTTTGAAAGGCCAAAAATCGGCTGAAGTCCACATACCAACAAGAAACAATTGTTTATACGGCTTAAGGTCTAAGAAGAAAAGCCTTGCAATTTTAATAAGCTAAAACTCGACTGAAGGCGACTCAGAGTACTTAAGACTAAAAGGAAATCTCTATGTATCACACAAGGAAGGTTCCAAGGATCGACCGGAAGATAAAACTAATGCACATTTATGTGAGACAGGCAGCCAGACCAACAACCTCTTAATCGGAAGGCAACCCAACCGAAAGTCAGCCAACAAACCATCCAACAAGATCTGTTCTGCTCCACCCGACCAGCAAAATGACAACAAGATGTCAATAGCACAACGTTCTGGATACTGGTGCCCAATCCAGACAAGTCAGGATAAACGCCCAAAACTACAAACAACACCTCAGCTGTCGAACTACACGCCATGCTGGACAGCTTCAACAGGACGAGGAAAATACATTGGCAAAAACTACGTCAATGACCAGGGCAGGTCACGGAAGGTCAACGGCTACAAGTCAGAAGATACCGCTGGTACACTTCGCTAATGAAGGAATAAATTAAATTAAGTTAAACACCACACACGAAGATGGCTGCAATTCTAGCCGACACGTTGTGGCTCGTGGGAATCTCCCAGAAAGCGACAACCAGCATCAAATGAAGAGATGTAATAGCAGTTGAGGCTTGATACTAGGCTAAGTGAGCACTTAGCTTTAGTGTCCAGGCTCGGTGGGCGACGAAGTTCGTAACCCTCGCAAGAAGCGGCTCACAACTCCAACCACGTGTGCATGCCGCCAGCGGCTCCACGGAGACTTCCTCGCTGCCCAGCCCGACCGACCAACTGCCCTCACATGGAAATGGTCAAAAGATCAAATACACGTCGGCCTGACTCCACTGCTGCAGCGTCCCGACTGACTTACAGACACATGACGACCCGGAAATACTATCGGTCGCTCCAGAAATAGTACGACAGAGCACTAATCGATAAGCGCTACTGCTGCCACTCAAGGGTGGGTAACGCAGGAAGTTAGTGACGCCAGTAAATGGTATAAGAAAACGAGGCGGCAGTACGGTCAGAAAAGATGACAAACAATAACGGAATGAACACGAGCCGCACACAGCTCATCCACACTCCAACGTAGAAGTCGTTTTGTTGCCACTTCCCAAAATCATTTTCGAAATTTTGATGGAATATTATCTGTCCCTTCTCCTTTACTTGATCTTAAGTTGTCGAAACCTCTTTTAATTTCTGATTCTAATGCTGGATCCCCCATCTCCTCTAAATCGATTCCTGTTTCTTCTTCCGCCTCACAGAGGCCTTCAGTGTACTCTTTCCACCTATCCGCTGTCTCCTCTGCATTTAACGGAGGAATTCCCATTGCACTCCTAATGTTACCACCTTTGCTTTTAATTTCGCCGACTTTCCTAAATGCTGAGTCAGTCTTCTGACATTCATTTCCTTTTCGATTTCTTCAAATTTCATGCAGCCATTACGTCTTAGCTTCCCTGCACGTCCTATTTATTTCAGTGCCTCGTATTTCTGTATTTCTGAATATTTTTGCACTTCCTTCCCTCATCGATCAGCTGACGTATTCGGTCTGTTACCTATGGTATCTTCGAAGTTACATTCTTCGTACCAATGTTTTTCTTTCCAACTTCTGTAATTGCCCTTTTTGGAGATGTCCTTTTCTCTTCAAATATACTGCCTGCTGTGCTACTGCTTATCGCTGTATCTATGGCTTTAGAGAACTTCAAGTGTATCTCGCATTCCTTAGTAATTCTGTATCCCACTTCTTCGCATATTAATTCTTCCCAACTAATCTCTCAGACTTCAGCCCACTCTTTGTGATCTGAGTCTATACCTGCTCCTGCGTAAGCCTTACAATCCAGTATCTCATTTCGGTATCTCTGCCTGACTATGATGTAATCCTATCGTTGTTTACTGAGTCTATTTCTCATGGTCACCTTCCCCTTGGCAGTGCCCTCCCGGAGATCCTAATGGATGCCTATTTCGGTCTCTCTAGCCAATGGAGAGATCATCTACATCTACATCCGTATTCCGCAAGCCACCTGACGGTGTGTGGCGGAGGGTACCTTGAGTACCTCTATCGGTTCTATTCCAGTCTCGTATTGTTCGTGGAAAGAAAGATTATCGGTATGCCTCAGTGTGGGCTCTAATCTCTCTGATTTTATCCTCATGGTCTCTTCGCGAGATATACGTAGGAGGGAGCAATACACTGCTTGACTCTTCGGTGAAGGTATGTTCTCGAAACTTCAATAAAAGCCCGTACCGAGCTACTGAGCGTCTCTCCTGCAGAGCCTTCCACTGCAGTTTATCTATCATCTCCGTAACACTTTCGCGATTATTAAATGATCCTGTAGCGAAGCGCGCTGCTCTCCGTTGGATCTTCTCTATCTCTTCTATGAACCCTATCTGGTACAGATCCCACACTGCTGAGCAGTATTCAAGCAGTGGGCGAACAAGAGCACTGTAACCTACTTCCTTTGTTTTCGGATTGCATTTCCTTAGGATTCTTCCAACGAATCTCAGTCTGGCATCTGCTTTACCAACGATCAACTTTGTATGATCATTTCATTTTAAATCACTCCTAATGCGTACTTCCAGATACTTTATGGAATTAACTGCTTCCAGTTGCTGACCTGCTATTTTGTAGCTAAATGATAAGGGATCGATCTCTCTACGTATTCGCAGCACATTACACTTGTCTACATTGAGATTCAATTGCCATTCCCTGCACCATGCGTCAATTCGCTGCAGATCCTCCTGCATTTCAGTTCAATTTTCCATTGTTACAACCTCTCGATATACCACAGCATCATCCGCAAAAAGCCCCAGTGAACTTCCGATGCCATCCACAAGGTCATTTATGTATATTGTGAGTAGCAACGGTCCTACGACACTCCCCTGCGGCACACCTGAAATCACACTTACTTCGGAAGACTTCTGTCCATTGAGAATGACATGCTGCGTTCATGACGCTTTTTGAGTTACAGCCCACATTTCTGTGGATACACGTTATGTGTCTTTGATGCAGTGGTGTCCATTGCCTCTTGCATCCTCACGCCGATTGCTGATTCTTCCGCCTTTAGGGGCAGTTTCTCATTCCAAGGACAAGAAAGTGCCCTGAACCACTGTCCACTCCTCCGCCCCCTCTCTGACAAGGCCGTTGGCAGAATGAGGGTTACTTCTTATGCCGGAAGCCTTCGGCCGCCAACGCTGTATGGGATTCAAATCGGGAGAGCGACCAAGCCACGCCATGCGTGCAATACCTTCCGTTTCCGAGATAACATCAACCACCCGTGCTCTATGAGGTCGAGCATTATCGTCCATCAGTACGAAGTCTGGGTCCACAGTACCTCACAACAACCGCAGATGAGGTCCCAAGATCTCGTCACGATACCTGACAGCAGCTAAACCTTGTCGTTGAACCCGTACAGTTTCATGAAGAGGAGTTCTCGTCGTAAACATAATCCCTGCCCGCACCATTAAGGATCCTCCTCGATATCGGTATCTTTCCACAATGTTTGGGACCCGAAATCGTGTTTCATGTTCCCTCCAGATGCGAATCCATGGAGAATCACTCTTCAGACTAAATCGCGTCTCATCTGTAAAAACAGAATTGGTCCATTGTTCGACCGTCCAGGTGGCATGTTGATTACTCCACTCTAGACGCTCCCTTCTGTGAAGACGTGACAGAGATAGACATCCAGCAGGTCTCCGACAATAAAGGCCACTCTGCTGAAGCCTTCTGCACACCGTTTGCGTTGATACAACACACCCAGTTGATGCTGCGGCTCACATTCCAGTTGCATCTCAGTGTTAAGGGGGTACTGTCGTACCCTTACGGTCTTCTGAAGTCACACCTGGTCCGCTCTCGATTTCGGGATACAGCTTCGGGCTCTATGAAATATCGCCACATTGGAGAAACAATAGAACGATTAACATTAAGCCTCCGGGCAACATCAGTTTGCGACTGTCCTGCTTCCTTTCTTTCTACGGTGCTCCACCGTAGAGAGTCTGGTAGGCATCTTCTCTGTACCATACTGCACCGTTTGTGACTGTGTACACAGCGATTGTGGATGTTGGGCTACCACCCAAACACTGCCACCTTTCATAGGTGCCCTGACGTCATCGTTCGCGTGGTTGTCAGTTCACCGGAATGCCATCTTGCATGTAGAGCACGATCGTAGGGACATCTGGTTGCCAGCTTGTATGATTATGTCATGAATTAGACACAGGACGGGGAAGTTGCGGTTTGTTGCTTTTATTTTGGACACCAGTGTATATCCAGACACAACTGGGTGTGTCGAGTTGGCGCAGGCAGGCCGTTTCGGGTCATTGGAGGGGCTAGTGAAGGAGCTCAGAATTACGTAGAACAAATTTTTTCAGGGATTAGGGTTTTTGCCTCATTTTAGGAAGTTCAAAAATCTCTTAACCCAATGAAAATGGCTGTTTGAAAACTATATATGATGTTGCCTCGTATAAACTACACTCCTGGAAATTGAAATAAGAACACCGTGAATTCATTGTCCCAGGAAGGGGAAACTTTATTGACACATTCCTGAGGTCAGATACATCACATGATCACACTGACAGAACCACAGGCACATAGACACAGGCAACAGAGCATGCACAATGTCGGCACTAGTACAGTGTATATCCACCTTTCGCAGCAATGCAGGCTGCTATTCTCCCATGGAGACGATCGTAGAGATGCTGGATGTAGTCCTGTGGAACGGCTTGCCATGCCATTTCCACCTGGCGCCTCAGTTGGACCAGCGTTCGTGCTGGACGTGCAGACCGCGTGAGACGACGCTTCATCCAGTCCCAAACATGCTCAATGGGGGACAGATCCGGGGATCTTGCTGGCCAGGGTAGTTGACTTACACCTTCTAGAGCACGTTGGGTGGCACGGGATACATGCGGACGTGCATTGTCCTGTTGGAACAGCAAGTTCCCTTGCCGGTGTAGGAATGGTAGAACGATGGGTTCGATGACGGTTTTGATGTACCGTGCACTATTCAGTGTCCCCTCGACGATCACCAGTGGTGTACGGCCAGTGTAGGAGATCGCTCCCCACACCATGATGCCGGGTGTTGGCCCTGTATGCCTCGGTCGTATGCAGTCCTGATTGTGGCGCTCACCTGCACGGCGCCAAACACGCATACGACCATCATTGACACCAAGGCAGAAGCGACTCTCATCGCTGAAGACGACACGTCTCCATTCGTCCCTCCATTCACGCCTGTCGCGGCACCACTGGAGGCGGGCTGCACGATGTTGGGGCGTGAGCGGAAGACGGCCTAACGGTGTGCGGGACCGTAGCCCAGCTTCATGGAGACTGTTGCGAATGGTCCTCGCCGATACCCCAGGAGCAACAGTGTCCCTAATTTGCTGGGAAGTGGCGGTGCGGTCCCCTACGGCACTGCGTAGGATCCTACGGTCTTGGCGTGCATCCGTGCGTCGCTGCGGTCCGGTCCCAGGTCGACGGGCACGTGCACCTTCCGCCGACCACTGGCGACAACATCGATGTACTGTGGAGACCTCACGCCCCACGTGTTGAGCAATTCGGCGGTACGTCCACCCGGCCTCCCGCATGCCCACTATACGCCCTCACTCAAAGTCCGTCAACTGCACATACGGTTCACGTCCACGCTGTCGCGGCATGCTACCAGTGTTAAAGACTGCGATGGAGCTCCGTATGCCACGGCAAACTGGCTGACACTGACGGCGGCGGTGCACAAATGCTGCGCAGCTAGCGCCATTCGACGGCCAACACCGCGGTTCCTGGTGTGTCCGCTGTGCCGTGCGTGTGATCATTGCTTGTACAGCCCTCTCGCAGTGTCCGGAGCAAGTATGGTGGGTCTGACACACCGGTGTCAATGTGTTCTTTTTTCCATTTCCAGGAGTGTATTATATTGTAATACAAGTCTCGCACGTAGCTATTTTCCATGTATCTCCTTGGCAATAATCGCAAATAAATAACATCCGTACACCATATGAAAAGATGACTTTAAAAGTTACAAAGATACGATTTCTATACTTCGACTTAGACATCTAATTGGCGGTCCGTGATCTATTATTTCAACAGGTTTTAAATAACGGTAGGATTGTCTATGCATTATCGAAAGCTAAGGCGGGTCATAGCAGATAGCGTGGCGGTGACATCTATGTTCCTTAGAGTTCCGTGTGCTTTTTCCTTAATGATGCGAAATATCTAAAAATTTCATGGAATGGTGAACTTTTGTGAAGCAGAAAGAGTCGTACACTCTTCCGATAACCGAGAACTTTCCACGAGAACGACTGCATGCGTTACGGAAACTTATTGTGCATGTACGGCGTAATTAGCTTGGTCCTGCGGATTATCGCATGGCGCAGAAACTTTTCGTAATAATCCTGGCAGACAACTCACAAGGCACTAGACTGGAATTATATTTTACCTTACTTTTAGTTACAGGCTATAGGAAGTTAATACTTTCAAACTATTAACTAAGCTATCGTCTGTGGAGATAGAAAGATGATACCTCTCTAGATTTAAAAATTCTAGATAGTTTATATTTCATAGAGAGTTCGTCTAAAGAAAAAGCGGAATAAAATTCAAAGATAAATTGCCATTCTCCTCTGTTATAAACCATAAATGTAACAATAACAGCATGTCATTTCTTTATTCAACGCGAGTTTCGCTTTTGTAAGTAAATCTTTCTAACTAGGAAACCTTCAATAGCAGAGATTTTTTAGAAATAAATCCACTGGCGCACTCAAAGCCTTTTCTCAATCAAAAGTAACAGCATGCACTCTGATTTGATGACCGCACTTGTTTGAAGTATTTTGTCAGTTACACAAGAAAAATTGTTGATAATTTTCTGCATCATTCACGAACGACACATTGAAGGAAATATCTGCTCACCTCTGAATCGCAAATGGTTACATTCCTCACATTTGATTGTAGTGCACCCGTCCCCATCTTACAAACCTTCTTAATATGCTTATGGGATATTCCGTCGGTACCTGGAGGAACACAGACGTATTAAATACTGAAACGCAAGGGACTACTACTTTATAGTTTATTGTGAACAGGCTTTCGGGTTTCTAGGCCATATTCGAACAACTTAAGACTGAAACGTATAGTCCACATAGTTTCAGCTGGAGTTTATAGATATACTATGATCGTTTTTCCATATGCGACCCTGTCTACAAAATTCCCAGACACCTTCAGACTAAACAGATACTCCATACAATATCAGCTGGAGTTTATAGCTTTGCAGATATCGTTTTCCCAAATATATATAAAATGGCTCTGAGCACTATGGGACTCAACTGCTGAGGTCATTAGTATAATATATATATATATATATATATATATATATATACGAATATATAAAGTGTTTCAGAAGGAACGGTCAGTGTTCAGGGATGTGTCACGAACAATAATTTGAAGCAACAATTCTAGTAAGCATTGGTCTACATTTCTTTTACAGAGCATGTTCTCGTAGCTGCTAAGGAATGCATTTTAGAGCCCACGTTTAGTAGACCATTTTTTCTTGTTTGTTCCACACTACCACCTCCAAAAATAGGAAAGCAAAGAGCTTCCCGTAGAACAGAATATCAAAGATGATGTACTCATAGTTCATGAGGTAAGCTTTTTAGAGCCCGTGTTTACCAGACATTTTTATTTCAAAATGTCTAGTATTCGCAGGCACTAAAAAGCTTACCTTATGAGTACATCATCTTCGGATTTGAAAATGTTATTCGTGTTATATCCTTGAATATTTAACGTTCCTGCTGGGACACTATGCATATCCATTTTAAAAACACAAGCACAGTGAAATAACGAAGGAGCTATGAACATTTCGGTTTCGTTCCCGACTAATCGAATTATAGGTGGTACTGTCTTCAATACACCTTTGATATACTGGAGAAAACTGATGTTTGAAGTTATTGGTAAGTATAACACAATAGCTTAGTAGCTGTCATGACGGTATACAATCCTGAAAAGAGTGCCATGACGGTTACAGGAACTAGTGGCCACAGGGTCTTTGCAGCGAGACCCATCAAAAAATACTCAGAATTTATATATTTAAAAAGCATGTTCATAACAGAAAGCCTCCATTCCTTCCAGACGAAGAGTAAAAGCATCAGCCAAGTAAGACTTAAATTCAAACAACTGTATTGACGACATTTGAGAGTTGTATACCAAATAATTTAGTAAGGGACGGGACTGATCCATTAGTATACCAAACAGATCAACATATTGCCTCGAAGCAATGAAAATAGCATGCCAGATTCCGACAGTTTTCAGATGCTCTAGACTTACCGCGAATCTCGGTCTGAGATAATTTTAATAGCTCCCACAACGGAGCTCTATCTTGAAATTTTGCGTAAATCCAAGGACACTCTCGTTGTTTGTAAAATATACCAGCGGCAAGACACAATTAATAACTTCTCTACATGATAGCAAATGAAATGTTGTCGACGACAGCGTCACTGAAGCGGAGACATTAAATACAGTTTTCTGGAAACTTTCGTCGAAACAGCTGCAGAATACGAATCAAGAATAGCTGTCTACATGAATAATTTGGAAGCACATATCTTCAGTGCAGTACAGTGAAGCAAATTAAGTCTCACAAAAAAGACAAGCCTTCGGCCGAGACAGTTTACCAATTAGTTTCCTTTCCGAGAATGCGGAAGATGTAGCTTTTAGTTGGATATACAACTCGCCAGACGAAAGATGCCTGAGGAGAGTTACTTAGTTACGTGTTCCATTGACCATTCTCACGGAAACCTTTATGGTGCGGAACGTGTCAAGTGCATAAGAAATGCACTCATGAATCAAGGATTTTTCAAGCTTAATTTTTTTACCCACCCTATTCGTTTAAATGACACAAAATGCACATTTTTATCTATAGATTTACTTGTTCCTATTCAAGAAGGAGTTGTCAAGGAGATATAGTTTCACTTCATTTTTTAAACTATTACTGATGTCTGTCAGATATTTTATTGCACCTGGAAATTATCGAAAAGTTTTACCCCTTTCTTTGCCAAAACTAGGTTAAATAGAGGATAGCGTAAATCTTTCTTTGTTCTGGTATTATAACCAAGACTGTCACTGCTGTTTTCAAACTGGTCTATGTTGCAGAGAACAAATTTCATTACTGGGTAAATGTACTGTGACGCTGTTATAAAAATTCCTCGCCTTTTAAACAGATGCCTACAAGATGTGCGACTATGATTCCCAAACAAACATTATTGTAACCACTATCTTTTGAGCAGTGAATGCCTTTTGCTTAAGTGTTGAGTTACCCCCAAAACATCATTCTGTATGACATTAGAGAGTGAAAGTATGCAAAGTATGTTAGCTTGCTGACTTCTGTATCCTCAAAATTAGCAATTATTCTGACTGCAAAAGTTGCTGAACCCAGTCACTTTAGGAGATACAAAATACGAATTTTCCAGTAAGATTCTCATCTACATTTATATCCAAAAACATAGTGTGCTCTACCTTGGCTACTGACTTCTGTTGCTGCGTTATATTTATTGAAGGAACAGTAGAAAGTCGGATGTATTGTTTTTTTCGAAATTTAGAGCAATCCCATTCGCAGAAAACCAATCAATAACTTTTCCAAAGCCATTATTTGTATCGTTTTCTATTGGAGTTTCTCTTACTGGATTAATAATGATGTTTGTACCATCAGCAAACAGTGTCAGTTTAGCCTCTTGTTTCGGATAAGATGATAGCTCATCCACATATATCAAGAACAGAGGGGGACTCATGATCGAACGCTGTGGAACACCTTATGTAGTTTCACACCAATTAGATGAAGTGGGAAACTTTCTTAAATCACTTAATCCATAAAAGAAACTTCTTGCTTCGTATTCTGTACATATATGCTGTTCCATTTATACCATAGAATCGTAATTTCTGTAATATAATGTCATGGTTCACACAATCAAATGTTTTTGGATAAGTCATAAAGAATTCCTGTTGGTGACATTTTACTATTTAAAGACTCTATTATGTGGACAATGAAACTGTATATTGCTGCTTCATTGGAACAGCATTTTTGAAATACAAACTGTTATTTACTAAGTATCGCATTACTGCTGAGATGGCTAACCACCCGTGAGAACCTTACTTTCTCGACGATTTTTGAAAATGCTGTAAGCAACGATACTGGCCGGTAGTTCAAAATGGTTCAAATGAGCCGGCCGTAGTGGCCGAGCGGTTCTAGGCGCTACAGTCTGGAACCGCGCGACCGCTACGGTCGCAGGTTCGAATCCTGCCTCGGGCATGAATGTGTGTGATGTCCTTAGTTTAGTTAGGTTTAAGTAGTTCTAAGTTCTAAGGGACTGATGACCTCAGAAGTTAAGTCCCATAGTGCTCAGAGACTTTTTTTTTATTTATTTATTTTTTTTTTCAAATGGCTCTGAGCACTATGGGACTTAACAGCGGAGGTCATCAGTCCCTTAGAACTTAGAACTACTTGAACCTAACTAACCTAAGGACAGCACACACATCCATGCCCGAGGCAGGATTCGAACCTGCGACCGTAGCGGGCGCGGTTCCAGACTGAAGCGCCTAGAACCGCGCGGTCACTTTGGCAGGCGGCCGGTAATTATTAACCACTGTGGTGTCCACTTTTTTTTTAGACAGGCTTGACAATGGTATATTTTTACCTGTCTGGGAGAATACCTTGCGTTAGCGACGCATTACAGACGTGGTTCAGAACATCAGCTGTGACTGCTCCACATTGTTTTAATATCTTGCTAGAGATGTCATCTACTCCAACAGAGTATTTATTTTTCGAAGGTTTAATGATTTTCCATATTTAACAAGAGTTTATTAGATGAAAATTAACTGAAAAGGATTTCTCAAAACTGGTTCTTCGATGTACTGCTTGGCTTTTTCTATTGAACTACCATTACCACTTTTTCACCTACACCTAAGAAATTGTTGTTACATACACTGGTTACTTGTGTACTGTTGTTTAACATAGTCTCGTTCTCTTTAATAGTAATTTAACCTACCCCAGTGGTTACTGTTCCTGTCTCTCTTCTAGCAACATTACATATTGGTTTGATTTTATTGGCCAAGTTGTTCGTGGTGTAAACAGGGCGGTGGAGGGAATGGTTCATCGTCAGCACCACAAGCACTGGAAACTTCTGGGCTATTGCACAGTTCACATTTTAACATGGCCGATTCACTTCGCCCAGATCCCACGCGAAAACAATGAAATGAACTTCATAATGGCCAGGGTAGTCTGTTTCGAAGGGTGAGGGGAGGGCGTGGGGAGCTCCGGTTTGATGTTCCTGCCAGTGTTGAAACCTGTAGCCTGACATCTGCCTTTCACTTCACTAAGTAGAGGGGGGGGGGAGGGGGAGCGGAGGTTACTTGAAATAAAGCATTTCCTGCTGCGAAGACGCAGAGCAACAAATTCGTGCCCAAGAAATGGGCGTCTGTCATCATTGTTGTCACTGATCCTTTCGCATATCTCCTTTACTGTCCATCTGATATCGAGTGGTGCAGAACTACGATCTTCTCGATTGGAGTTGGCGTCAAACATCCTGTCACCTGGTGAAAAGTTTAGTGAAGAGCAATGTCAACCTGTGTCTAGTAGCAGGATTGTTAGTTACTTCACTGAGAAAAGCATATTCTGCTGCTAAGTGGCACAAGGATAGAACAGATGTCCAAAGTGCATGTCGGCTTGCTATCAATCTTCTGGGTCTGAGTTTTCTGAAGATACTGTTTCGTGCTGCGAAAACGTCATTGTGAGACTGCACATCGCTCCTTGAATGTCAGGCTCTATCAAGAATAACACCCAGGTAGATAGGGATGGAGTGAGAGGATTTCCCAACCATAGCATGAAAGGGAAGCAGTGGTTGGGAAGGGAGTGAGACAGGGTTGTAGCCTCTCCCCTATGCTATTCAATCTGTATATTGAGCAAGCAGTAACAGAAACAAAAGAAACGTTCGGAGTAGGTATTAAAATCCATGGAGAAGAAATAAAAACTTTGAGGTCCGCCGATGACATTGTAATTCTGTCAGAGACAGCAAAGGACTTGCAAGAGCAGTTGAACGGAATGGACAGTGTCTTGAAAGGAGGGTATAAGATGAACATCAACAAAAGCAAAACAAGGATATTGGAATGTTGTCGAATTAAGTCGGGTGATGCTGAGGGAATTAGATTAGGAAATGAGACACTTAAAGAAGTAAAGGAGTTTTGCTATTTGGGGAGCAAAATAACTGCTGATGTTTGAAGTAGAGAGGATATAAAATGTAGACTGGCAATGGCAAGGAAAGCGTTTCTGAAGAAGAGAAATTTGTTAACATCGAGTATAGATTTAAGAGTCAGGAAGTCGTTTCTAAAAGTATTTGTATGGAGTGTAACCATGTATGGAAGTGAAACATGGACGATAAATAGTTTAGACAAGAAGAGAATAGAAGCTTTCGAAATGTGGTGCTACAGAAGAATGGTGAAGATTAGATGGGTATACCAGATAACTAACGAGGAGTTATTGAATAGAATTGGGGAGAAGAGGAGTTTGTGGCACAACTTGATCCGAAGAAGGGATCGGTTGGTATGTCATGTCTGAGGCATCAAGGGATCACCAATTTAGTACTGGAGGGCAGCGTGGTGGAAATCGTAGAGGGAGACCAAGAGATGAATACACCAAGCAGATTCAGAAGGATGTAGGCTGCAGTAGGTATTGGGAGCTGAAGAACCTTGCGCAGGATGGAGTAGCATGGAGAGCTGCATCAAACCAGTCTCAGGATTGAGTACCACAACAACAAGCTTGAATCTATGGTAAAGACACCCGCCAACGTTTTTCAGGTCTTCTGGTGATTTTACGGGCTACATCAGTGTGATAACATGAGCTTGTTTTCAGAGATGCAGAATGTTGACCGTTTCCAGGCATTTGTTGAACATTTGGCGGAGCCATTCAGTTCGTCCTTCGCCAAGGTGTTTTACCGACCCTACATATACAATGTCTATCCCAACAGCTTTGCCATCTTTCATAACTCGGAAACAATAAGAGATTTATTCATTTGTGATGACGTGGCCGAGACAGTCAGTCTCGAATTTTATGTCGTATGCTACCTTATGTATAGTCATTAGAAGCTTCCTGCTACATTGCCTATTATATAGAAGCTGATCATACATTACCAACGGCGGAACACACGAATTATGACGACACTTTCGTCTCATGATGCACAGTAACATTCAGTTCACATTCTGGCGAGAAACAGCTCTTAGAAATAATACAACAGGTTAAAAATGTAAATAGCTAACTGTCTATATAACTAATCGTAGAGTCTCATCTATATGTGCTAATGCCTGCTGCACTTCTGTGGAACGTACATCTAACCAAGTCTGTGTAGCACCTGTTGCACATCCTTCCATCATATTGTAAGCAAGAGTGGTGTACTGCCCAACGCGGATGGCGGACCGATATCCGCCTCGCACTTAACTGCACAACTTTGAATTGAGGCAATCGATGTTCGCAGGTTTCGCAACTCAGACTACGTCCCCTAGCAGCAAATACGGAATTATTCTGCAATATTTGTAAAATATAGCTCTCCCTTTTTTTTGTAAGGTTTTGTATTATTTCAGGCGCATACTGTGGTAGTAAGTCTTAATTAAGGATCCGTTATTTCGCGCCATAATCTCTTTCCACCGTTTCTCTGTGCGTTCATTATCCTCTTCTGTCGAGGTTGGGGTGGAAGAGTGACGCTTGAACTACAACGGCTCTTTCGAGAAGTCCTCATCGTACTTGCCGAAGGTGCAGTTTTCTCTGGACGTCCAGATGCTAATCCCTCCCCCCACCCTCACACACACACATACATACACACACATACACACACACACACGTAAGTCCAGGTGCCAGGCTCGCTTTGATCGCTCAACAAACAGCGCAAGAGTGCAGTTTTCTTGCAAACAGCTGCCTTCTCGTTACCTTACAATACCCATCGGAAGTCAGTCAATAATGATTAGGTTCCTGTGGTGATCTTTATGCGTACTTTCCACAATTTTTGAAGACTTCCAGACAATATTAGCTTTCCAGTCGACGAACAATAAATTGCCTTAGCTGCTGTCAAACCAGCGACGTGAAGATAGCTGTTGTCATCTTGTAAAATGATGGGAGTGTGCCCAGTACGAAGATGTGGAAGCAAGGCAAGACATCGGAGGGATAGATATCCTCGTTCTCGTTCATGTTAACCGGAATAAATTGTCCCTGAGTTACGTAACGAAAATCGCCCAAAAATCGTCATGGAATCTCCTCCGGCCTCAACTATAAGTTACAATCGTTGAAGATGAAAAGGCGAATTGAGCCATCGGTACACTATACACGTTGCATAACTTGGAAGCTGATGCGCCGGCCGCAGTGGCCGTGCGGTTCTTGGCGCTGCAGACTGGAACCGCGAGACCGCTACGGTCGCAGGTTCGAATCCTGCCTCGGGCATGGATGTGTGTGATGTCCTTAGGTTAGTTAGGTTTAAGTAGTTCTAAGTTCTAGGGGAGTAATGACCTTAGAAGTTGAGTCCCATAGTGCTCAGAGCCATTTTGGAAGCTGATCGGACAACACCGCACACCTGCAATCAGCTGAAGTCCAGTTTCTGTTTTGTTTGGCCATCTTGAGACGGCAGCTCTGTGTGCCGCTGTGAGCAATGACCTTCCGCGAATTAGTACCCGAGTGGAAATGTCAGTAATATGGATCTCCATGAGCAATTTATATTCTAAACCGATTGTGTTTTACAATGCGCCGCACTCTTTGCTGGTCCTTGTCGGTTAGTAACTTTTGACTACTGCTTTTCTTACTCCATTTTCTTACACCATTCCTTGCAGATAACCTAAACCGTTGGGGAACTTTACTCAGGTGTCGTCATAGTCACCTGGAAACGCGACGCTCCTTTCTGTTGTTCTCTCACTTTTCCACCTCAACACATCAAAATGCTTCAGTAAATAAAAATTTTATAATTAAAGTAAATTAGTAACTAGACTGCAGTTTTCCTATTATAGCTGAAGTACGAAAATTAGTTTCGGTTGCAATCTACAACCATCTTCAGATATGAAACTTCCTGGCAGATTAAAACTGTGTGCCGGACCGAGACTCGAACTCGGGACCTCTGCCTTTCGCGGGCAAGTGCTCTACCAACTGAGCTACCCAATCACGACTCACGACCCGTCCTCACAGCTTTACTTCTGCCAGTTCGAGTCTCGGTCCAGCACACAGTTTTAATCTGCCAGGAAGTTTCATATCAGCGCACACTCCGCTGCAGAGTGAAAATCTCATTCTGGCATCTTCAGATAGTTCAAAATGCAAAAAAGCGGTTAATATCCATTGGAAATCAACATTAGCCGTAGTCATGCAGCGACATACATTTTCAAATACCAAGACAATGATAGCACGTAGTTTAAAAACATTCCCGCGAGCAAGCACGATTGTAGACCGTAATGTCGTAGGATAACGGCAACAGTGAACGGTAAAAGGGCAGTTGCATGAGTAAAAATTACATCAAAAGGCTCTTACAACTTTTAGTCGTGCAACTGGTCAATGGAGGACAACGTCAGCGTCATTCACAACGAGCATTAAGCGTCCATGTATTGACCGACCAAGTGCAACAGGCATGCAACTCGATCGCACGTACTGACATCAGGCACCTGCACAACACAATGCATGCACGTGTGCGTACTTGCATTAAAGATTCTGGCGGTAACACCTGGTTATTAATATACAAGCATTCAATACTGGGAATGGCTATCTAGCGATTACATTGAACTGTGATCTTGTAATGTTAATCAGTCAAACGTGTTATCTAGACAAATGTATTCCCCAAATTTCATTGCTGTACGTTAACTATTTTTTTGATGCCGCAGTTTCTTCGTCAGTGTAAAAGAATAATTCATGAGTGAGGTTAAAATTGAAGGTGAAATGATATCAATGGTAATATTCGTCGATGACATTCCTGCTCTTGTAGTTGTTGTTGTGGTCTTCAGTCCAGAGATGCAGCTCTCCATGCTACTCTATCCTGCGCAAGCGTCTTCATCTCCAAGTGACTACTGCAAACAACATCCTTCTTAATCTGCTTAGTGTATTCATCTCTTCGTCTCCCTCTACGATTTTTACCCTCCACGCTTCCCTCCAATACTACACTGGTGATCCCTTGATGCCTTAGACAATGTTCTACCAACCGATCCCTTCTTCTACTCAATTTGTGCCACAAATCCCTCTTCTCTCCAGTTCTGTTCAGTATCTCCTCATTAGTTACCCATCTAATATTCAGCATTCTTCTGTAGCACCACATTTCGAAAGCTTCTATTCCCTTCTTGTCTAAACTATTTATCGGCCATGTTTCACTACCATACATGGCTACACTCCATACAAATACTTTCAGAAAATACTTTCTGACTCTTAAATCTATACTCGATGTTAACAATTTTCTCTTCTTCAGAAACGCTTTCCTTGCCATTGCCAGTCTACATTTTCTATCCTCTCTACTTCGACCATTGTCAGTTATTTTGCTCCCCAAATAGCAAAACCCATCTACTACTTTAAGTCTCTCATTTCATAATCTAATTCCCTCAGCATCACCTGATTTAGTTAGATTACATTCCATTATACTCGTTTTGCTTTTGTTGATGTTCATCTTATATCCTCCTTTCAAGACATGCTGGAGGACCTCTTCACTACAGTTCAATTGGAATGAAAGTAAATCTAACCTGCTCTGTCCATTCCGTACTATTGCTCTTCCAGTTCCTTTGCTGTCTCTGACAGAATTACTATGTCATCGGCAAACCTCAAATTTTTTTCTTCTTCTCCATGGATTTTAATTCCTACTCCAAATTTTTCCTTTGTTTCCTTTACTACATACTCAATAGACGCCAGTTTTGTTTCTTCTGATAACGATGTCCTCCTGAGTAGTCCCCGCCCGGAGATCCGAATGGGGGACTATATTACCTCCGGCATATTTTACCCAAGAGGATGCCGTCATCATTTAATCATACAGTAAAGCTTCAGGCCCTCGGGAAAAATTACGGCTGTAGTTTCCCCTTGCTTTCAGCTGTTCGCAGTACCAGCACAGCAATGCCGTTTTGGTTAATGTTACAGAGCCAGCTCATTCAATCATCCAGACTGTTGCCCCTGCAACTAGTGAAAAGGCTGCTGCCCCTCTTCAGGAACCACACGTTTGTCTGGCCTCTCAACAGATACCCCTCCGTTGTGATTGCACCTACGGTACGGCTATCTGTATCGCTGCGGCACGCAAGCCTCTCCACCAACGACAATGTACATGGTTTCATGGTTCAGAGCGACGGCGGTACGGGGGAGAGGGGCGGAGTATGACATTCCTATCTTCAGTGAAAGTGCAGAAGAATTACAGAATTTTTTGAATGGAACGAACAGTCTAATTGTTGAAGAGCTGACTGCAATCACTGTCCATTTAGTATAGAATACAGGCTGTGAGAAAATCGTAGGAAAACGAAAGTAGTGATAAGCAGTAAAAATGAAAAAAGGGAAAAACTGAAAACAGAAAATGATGAACACGAACAAGACGTCGTTAAGGAGTTCGTTACTCGGAGGCAAAATAACCTAATACGGACGACGTAAGGACATAAGAAGCTGACTAGCACAGGAAAGGAAGGCAGTGCTGGTCAGAAGACGTCTTACTTGCATCAAACATAGGCCTTAATTTGAGGAAGAAATTATCTGAGAATGTACGTTTGGAGCACAGCATTGTATGATAGTGAAACAGGAACTGTGGGAAAACTAGAGCAGAAGAGAATCGAAGCAATTGAGATGAGGCGCTACATAAGACTGTTTAAAAAAAATGTTCAAATTTGTGTGAATTATTAGGGGACCAAATTGCTTAGATCATCGGTCCCTAGACTTACACACTACTTAAACTAAGTTAAACTAACTTATGCTAAGATCAACACACACACACACACACACACACACCCATTCCCGAGGGAGGACTCCAACCTTCGGCGGGAGGAGCCGCGCAGAAAGTTGAAAATTAGGTGGACTGACAAGGTAAGGAATGAGGAGGTTCTCCGCAGAGTCGGAGAGGAAAGGAATATATTGAAAACACTGACAAGAAGAAGGGACAGAATCATGGGACATCTACTAAGGCATTAGTGAATAACTTCCCTGATACTAGAGGGAGATGTAAAGGATAAAAACTGTAGAGAAAAACAGAGATTGGAATACATCCTGCAAATAACTGAGGACGTTAGTTGCAAATAGTATTTTGAAATTAAAATGTTGGTGCAGGAGACGAATTCATGGCGGGATGCATCGAACTACTCAGAGGGTTGAGGACTCAGAAAAGAAAGACACAAAAAAAAAAATCTTAATATATCCAAGTATTGCTTGACAAGGGCGACAAAGGTACTGTGATCAAACCTATTGCGTCAGAAATACGGATATCGTGACGAAACAGATTTGAGTTTCTTGTGTTTGCGGTTAGTGGTGACTTAGCTTCGATCCGAGTGGATAGCAGCGGGCATTAGCACTCTCTCTCTGGGATTAGGGGAGCCGCTCTGGCTCCGATTCACATTCATCCGGTGGATTTAGGATGAGTGCATGTGTTTCGGCCAACCTGAATATGGTTTTTGGTCATACGCTGAATGGTGAATGTAGGGCTGATATCTATCCCCCGCCACAGTTACAAATTCGCAAACATTTACAAAACGTTCACTAGGTGCAGATAGTTAGGGTACACAGATTCCAGTCGTTCAGTTGGCTGGTGGCTGCGAGAGGGTTGGGGGGCGAGGCTGGCTCTGAGCGCTATGGGACTCAACTGCTGAGGTCATTAGTCCCCTAGAACTTAGAACTAGTTAAACCTAACTAACCTAAGGACATCACAAACATCCACGCCCGAGGCAGGATTCGAACCTGCGACCATAGCGGTCTTGCGGTTCCAGACTGCAGCGCCTTTAACCGCACGGCCACTTCGGCCGGCAGGGAGCAAGGGTGGGGGGGGATATGAGAAGGGTATTTGACGACTTTATACCACTAACATTGACAAATTAGCATCGACTCGATCTGCAAGCGCATGAGTGTACTGGGAACTTATCTTAAAACTCTAGAGTACCGTACACCGGGTACATTTTGGCCGATTTTCAGATTCATATTTGATTATCATAATTGTTTCTTCAACTTGATATTTATGGTAGTGACAGGGCTGCATGCTAATCAGTAGAATACATTTTCTAAAAAGCAGAGGAAGTAATGGAAATAATTGTAGCTGGCCAAAGTTAGCATGGATTTGAGAATATAGGGACCGGCCCATAGTTCCACTGCAACCATCAACTACCATTCCATTTGTGGTGAACATTTCAAAAACAAATTGAAACTATGGCCACAAAAAAACGGATCTAAAGTTGAAATTTTTGGACATATCCAAAGAAACAAGACACCAGACATTCATATAACTGATTCGCCTCGGTGGACAATGAATCCACCATCTACAGTGCGGATGCAAAATTACACTGCTAGCCTCCGTAAATGCAACACCAAGAAAGACAAGAGGTAGCACAACAAAATTTATTTTGTAGATAACATGTTGACCAAGTATCAAATGATTACGTTTACAGACGTCTGTGACATGTGGTTCCTGCCAGAATCAGTAGCCAGAGTAGCCGCCATTGTTCGAGATCACCGCTGCCACATGTCTCGGCATTGAGTCAAAGAGACGTTGGATGTGTTCCTGGGGTACAGCAGCCCAAGCAGCTTCCACACGTTGCCAAAGATCATCTGGTGTGGCAGCTGGGGATGTAATCTGGGTCACTCGTTGAGCAACCATGGACCACATGTTTTCTATCGGCGAAAGATCCGGAGAGCGAGCCGGACAGGGAAGCAATTCAATCTGGTTATTGACGAAGAACCTTTGGACAATGCGTGACACGTGTGGTCGCGCATTATCCTGTTGAATATGGCTGTGGCCGAGCCCTGAAGGTAAGGAAGGGCAACTGGCTCCAGCACCTCGGATATGTAGCGCCGGCTATTTAAAGTACCGGCAATGCGTACTAGAGGCGTGCGAGAGTAATATCCAATACCGCCCCATACCATAATACCCGGTGCAAGACCAGTGTGGTGGTGCATAATGCAGCTGTCCAGCATCCTCTCTCCACGGTGTCTCCACACTCGAATCCGACCATCGTGGTGCTGCAGACAGAAGCGTGCCTCGTCAGTAAAGACAACGTCATTCCATTCTGCCGTCCACATCCGTCTGTCATCACACCATTGGCGACGGAGACGTCTGTTGTTCTGCGTCAATGGTAGACGAAGCAATGGACATCTTGCGGACAGACCACTCTGCTGTAAACGGCGTCGAATGGTACGCGCAGACACTGGATGATGCGTTACAGACGCAATGTGCTGTGCTATGGTTCGGAATGTCACTGAGCGATCCGTCACTGCCATGCGCACAATTTGCCTATCAGCGCGAGCAGTGGTGCACCGAGGTGAATGCGATCGACCACGTCGGTCCGTCGTACCCTCCTGCATCCAACGGTCACATATCCGCATTACAGTTGTTTGGTTTCGTCCAACACGACTAGCGATTTCTCTGTATGATAATCCACAATCTCGGTAAGCCACTATCCTTCCTCTGTCGAACTCGGATACTTGATCAAACGATGTTCGCTGTTGTCTACGAGGCATAACTGATCGTCTTGTGAAACAAACACGAGGTAAACACACGTGCCGAACGTACACTCGTCGAAATCGCCAAGCCTTAAATGGAGCTATGAGGTGGCGCCACAGGCGCGCGTGATGTGCGTCTGCGCTGAAATTCTAATCAGTTGCATATCTCATCGCTGCAAACCCATGGTGTAAATTTCACTTGATTCGGATGCTTCCTTCAGGGTGTTGCATTTACGGTGGCCAGCAGTGTATTTTCGAGCTCTCACAGGAGTCTCAAAGTAGCGAGCATGAAGGACACGGATGGGGACTGTGCATACGTGGCCCTCAGTGTGGATCGCCAGAATGCGTGCCGAGACAGTCCGCATACGTGCAATAAACACTGTGCCTGGATGGGCTAGGAAGCAAGAGCTCCAGAGTTCGAGTCTCGGTCGGGCACACACTTTCATTCGTCGCCGCTGATTCTGCATGTAATCTCCGATCGAGTTAATATCAGTAATTCCTTCTTTTTTCGTTTGCTTTCCTTTCTGCCCCCTCCAGCTTCAGTTTGCATAAATATAAGGTTTTCTTAAGTGCTGTATTAAGTCTCAATTTAAAAAAAACCTAGTACCATACATAAATCAAAGTGATCCTTCCTCAAAATTATAAATGTATTGAATGGTACTAGGCTGGAGTACCACACAAGTAGCTGCAAATTTAGTTGAGCATAATACGTTTAGTTTCATGCTTCTTAAACCTAAATCCTCGTTTCAAACATCCGATGCAGTTAAAAGGAAGGTTATCTGTTCTACGTTTGTCGAGTCAATATTTGACACTTATGGCCAAACGAACTTCGTTCCTTGTTTCTGCAGATATTTGATATTATATAACATAACTGAATCACTGTCTGATCCACAATAGCTTGCAATTTGAGCAATATATGTCTGAAATTTGTTTAAAGTTTGTATTCCTCGGTTCCACACTGTCACAGGCATACAAACTGTTTAATAAACTCTGCATTTGTAACCCTGGAACAACAATGACCTGTGGTCAAAGTACCCCTTAGTAGAAAAATCGTGCACATGACCTCAGAAATCGTAATGCACTGGAAGATAGAGTCTAGTGTGGTACACTTGCATGCGGCACCCGAATATGATATTAATACCAATGTAAACTAAAATGAAACCATTATATTATAAATGATGTATGTCTCTGATAGGCTTTATAAGCGGATCGCTGACTGTGCACGAACGCAGAGGCAAAGATACCGCTTCTGGTCTGAGATTATAGTGTTGAACTAAGAGAGTGCTTGAACCTCAGTTGTGGGTAGCTGTTTGTGAACGAAAGAGCATGGAGCAGGCAGTTTTTGTGGTGTGCTCTGTAAAGCCACCAAATGTTAGATTAATATAGGAATTACGAGAAGGTGTAAGCAGAAGTCTTCTCGCAAACAACATAAAGATGATACATATTTATGACGCTCGCTTTTCCAGCGCTTTAATGTAGATGAATAGGCTGAAATTTGTAATTGTTGAGTAACCCCAGAATGTACGTAAACTGATTTGATGAAAAGGCTAGTTAGAGATTTTCCTTTATAATGGTTCTAACATTTGTTTACACACGTATACGTAATTTGATGATTTTTATGCCTTTCTAGTTAGGTTGGATAATAGTTTCTGAATAAATTTCACTGTTTGTGAATGAATTAGTAAAAATGATGTAATGTTTCTGAGTAATGTAATTTCAGTTGTCAGATGTTTTGAAAATCCAATATAATCTCAGTAAAAACTCAGTAATTCACCACAATCAGTACCGCGTCCCTGTCCAGGTCATATGTTTTTCAAAGACGTTGGATTTTTCTTAAATGATTTTATTTATCAGCCAGAAGAATTTCATGTACATTCCCAAGTATTACCGTCAGCGTTGCACACCGCTGTGCCTGTAGCTAGCATATTTTTATTTTATTTTTTCTGAGAGACCAGAATATATCGTGTACCACTGTTACTGCTTTATACGTAAGAAAATTTAATTTAGTTGTTATGTGCACAAGGACCAAAGTTATAAGTTATTAAAAGGACCAGAGGATTCAGTAACTAAGCGGCTGAATGTATTTTGTAGCGTCTGTGTTCCCTTATTGGTATTGGGAGTTACATTGGTCAGTCGATTAGTTCAAATGGTTCAAATGGCTCTGAGCATATGGGACTCAACATCTGAGGTCATCAGTCCCCTAGAACTTATAACTACTTATACCTAACTAACTTAAGGACATCACACAGATCCATGCCCGAGGCAAGATTCGAACCTGCGACCGTAGCAGTCACGCGGTTCCGGACTGAAGTGCTTAGAACCGCACGGCCACCGCGGCCGGCAATCAATTAGTATAAAGTTTTGCTAACAATAAGAGTAATCACACCATTTGCAGTTAAAACACGCTACTCGATAACACGAGCTTACTATCCATTCATTCATTCATTCATTGAAAAATAATTTATGTGAAGAATGTTGCAGATTTGTTATATGTACAGTTCAACCAAAGCAATATAAAGAGAAATTATTTAAAGAACGTTGCAATATACATGTAACCAAAAACTTATCACTGGTCTGTTTCGAGAATTAATTAGTGGATGTGGTATTGTAGAAAATACAGATGGCTCCGCAGTTAAATGATATCGGTAGATTTTTCACAACCATGGTGTAGCACATTTTTTCGTATACTCGTAACATGTTACAACCCGCCATTTTCGCCAGCTGTTGCGCATGAAAATCGGCACTACATGGCTCCATCTAGTATAAACTGATGGAAATTTACCACCGAACTGTATATACAAAACATTCAACTGAGAGTCGGCAGAGAAGAGCAGTAAAACTTTCGGTGTGTGTGTAGTCGAGGTAACCACAGTCCGGTCAAAGCATATCCGGTTGACAGCACGTCAACAGTACATCCCCCCGTGGGAAATGGTGAGTTATAAAGAAAAATGGACGCAAGCGTCAGTCGCCGACTGGAGCGATTGCTCGGTGATGACGGCAGTTTGTGAGCAGCGATATGGGTCCGAGAACCGGCGCCCGCGGCGGTGCGAGAGGGGGGCGGCTATTTGTTATCAGCGGCGTCGCGGACGACCACTTTGCGAGCGCCGTGACACCGCGGCCGGCGTAATTGCCGGCCGGGGACGCTCGCCTCCTGCTGTTTGTCCTGATCGCCACGCCGCGCCGAGCTCTCAATCCAATTACGCCAAGTGCCTAATTAGAACCGCCGTCGCGCTGCCTCCGCCGCGCACCGAGCCGCCAAAATTGAGAATCGACCCATCGATCGTTTCGGAATAACGCAGCGTCCGCCTGCGTGAGTGAAGTTGTGCAGGTACCGCGTGAGTGGGGAGGGGAGGGGAGGGGGAGCGGACAAAAAAGAGGCGGAAAAAAAGAGGAATGAGGCCGGTGTGTGGTTTGTGCGTAGATGGAAACCACCGTGGCGTTCTGCGTGCCTGGCGAAATAACTCAGCGGCTGACGTGCGAGGCGAGCGGCTTTTTTTTTTTCAAAACACCGGCTTTCTGAAGTGCTGCAGGATCCACTCCGCCGGTGTCACTAGCGCCCAAAAGCCGAGCACTGTGCGCTGTGCTGCTGCCGGCCGCTCTGGAGAATGACGTCTCTGTTGTAGAATTCCGCTACAGTGTAACAGAAAGAACGGGATAAAAGTGCGGATGCTTCACTATCAGTCAGTGTATGTACACTACGCCAGTTACCAGGAGGCCTACGAAAATAAATTTATCCCTCATTGACGTGAATCACATTACGTTTTAAATGCTAATTTTTCATATGTAGTACATTAACGATCGATACCATTCACAACACAATGTGGTTTTATTTAACGCACAGCCAGTTTCGGACTTGTGCCCATCTTCTGGTGGTTTTATATTCTGATACGTGTTTGAACTCTCAGTCTTGGAGATCAATACCCCTGTAGTATCAATGTCGTCTCAGCTTTATATTCATTACATTTTTACAAAAAAATCTCGATTTCGCACTATTTAACTGTGTGTTACATATTACGATAAAGATTGATACTCCATGTTATGCCTTTGATACAGCAGATATTCATAACTTCAGAAGCACATACGCTCACAGAGGGGCACATTGAAGACCTCTGTGGGGGGTAGGACATGCCTGATGACGTCAGAGAAGAAGAACTAGAGTTGATGGAGAAGAGGTCGGGCATCCAGTATTACTATTTAAGAGGGAAGACATTGAAAAATCAGCCAACACGTTCCATATAAACGTTTATTAGCCCTTGACCTAGGTTTCGATATTTGTAAAAATATCTTCTTCAGATTACGGAATTACAGAAGTGTCCGATTTCACCGGTCTTCTTTGACCCATGACGTCATCAATATGGCGGAAATGGCTATTTTAAGCGTCTCCCAATATGGCGCCTGTGATGTTACTACATACACACGGCAAAAAATACGAAAATACCTATATGTAAGAAAATAAAATCTCCCTCCAAAATTACAATCAAACAAGCGGGACAACCGCGAGGAATTGTAGATTTTAGGGAGCGCCCAAGCTAACTATAACAGTAAAAAAAAAAAAAACTGGATCCCAAAACACACAAAATGACGAACCAAAAAAGTAACTACAAAATCTACAGCAATCGGACACTTCCTTTGACCTATACAGGTCAACAGCAAAAACTACTGAAATTGGAATCAGACATTTCCCTTGACCACAGATGACGATACCAAAACATCATTACCTACATATAAAACTATACGAAAATTGTAATCCGTCATTTCCTTTGCCCTATATAGGTCAACCACAACTATTGATACGAAAAAACCAACACCTACGACTACAAAAAACAGAACCAAAATCACATCAACTCAAAAATTCAAAAGTCGAACATCCCTAAGTTAATTAAAACACATTCGATAGACAATAAATACACCAAACATTACAACTCGAGAAAAACAGACCCAAAAACACAATTACTTACTACCAACAAATTTCGGGGCTGCAAAGTAGGACGGCCATCTTCCCCCGCCCCCCCCCCCCCCCCCCCGCACACACACACACACACACACACACACACAGGGCACGACCAAACACAACAAGACGTCACCTGCAAACACAACCAACTCATAAACTCCGCGTGTAATGGACTCACACAGAACAACACCCTTACGTCATGGGTCAAAGCAGACGGATGGATTTGGACGCTTCCGTTGACCCTCAGACTACTTCTGAAGAAGATATTTTTACAAATATCGAGCCGGCCGGAGTGGCCGAGCGGTTCTAGGCGATACAGCCTGGAACCGAGCGACCGCTACGGTCGCAGGTTCGAATCCTGCCTCGGGCATGGATGTGTGTGATGTCCTTAGGTTAGTTAGGTTTAAGTACTTCTAAGTTCTAGGGGACTGATGACCTCAGAAGTTAAGTCCCGTAGTGTTCAGAGCCATTTCAACATTTTTGAACAAATATCGAAACCTAGGTAAAGGGCTTATAGACCTTTATTTGCAACTGGCTGGCTGATTTTCCAAGCTCCTAAGATTTACATAGTTGCTGTTTATCAGCCATGTTTAAGATTTTGAATTTAAAAGGGCTTTGGAAGATTTACTATTAAGTAAGGCAGGAGAGCTACGTACTGTATTGTATTGCATCAAACCGGGGACCTAGAAACGACGGAGTGGCTCCGTGCCTGCAATGGTACACAACCCTACAACAGGCTACAGCAGTCCACTCAAACCACCGCCGCAAGAATGATCTACAGTGTCTGAACTTGTAATTATTCTATAGATTTTGAAGCAAATTGTTTGTGTACTAAATACAATGAGCAGATCTACGGAGTTTGTAGATTTGTCGCTAATTTCCAACGTGAACTGAGTGTTCTTACCTTGAGAGATTAACTACAGCATCCACTCAAGGTACCTGAGTGTTAAAATAGAAAACTTCATTGGATTACCAGGATATGCTTTCAACTGACTTTGTTTCATAAAGTGAGAGGCTGCTTGTCTTGGAGCTTCACAGCTGCAGTATCGTGTTTCAGGTTTTCCTCTATACAAGTGAGGAAAACTTGCGCAGATATCAGTCCCTTCCGAATTCTACATAAAGTTTTCCGAACATGATACCACAGTTAAACACAACCGGCCGTTTATGATTGATCTATTACTTCATGGAGTTAATAGGGATCGTTTCCATTTCACAGTTCCAACTATTTGGCACTGAGATCGAAGCTGACGGCACTGAAGCTGTTCAGTATGAAGCCAGCGTGGGTTTGGATAAAGTGGTCAACTTTTTTGTTCAGCCACGGTATGTCCTTTTAGATTGGTAAATCTGGATTGTTCATAATATTCTTGTATTACTTTATGACTGCTTCCTGTATATGCTGACGTGTTGAGCTACAGTCCTGAGTCCTATGGTGTACTCATGCTTATGGAGTATCACGTCTGTTGTGCGACTGGTTTCTCGATTTTCTGTCAGAAAAGTCACAGTTACTAGTAACTGACGGTACGTCATCAAGCGTAGCAGAACTGATATCTATATCTGGTGTTCCTCTAGGAAAAATTATAGGTCATCTAGGGTTTCCTAATATAAATAGACTATTGAGGAGACACTATGTGCAGTTCTCATACATTCGTTGCACATGGTGTTGTTTAACGTCTAGTTATGTCACCAGCATGTCAGAATCAATGCCAACGTGATTTAGACCAGATACGGAGCGAAACGAGACAATTAACTGCAAACAATAAAAGGTCTGACATCCACTGAATACTGAAAGGAACCCGCAAATTTCCGTTACATGATATATCACACAAGCCTAAAGGCTGTGAATTCAACTAAATAACTACGGAAAACAATTACAGGCTTCTTAAATTGGAAAGATCAAGTGCAAAATGTTTTACTTAGGTGAAACAAAGACTGCATTCTACTGGCAGAATACTCAGAAGATGCAGCAGATCTACTAAACAGACGGCGTGCACTACTCTTTTTCCTCCTCTCATAAAGTATTGCTGCGTGGTATAGGATCCTTACCAGATACAATTGAAGGAAGACTTCGAACAAGTTCAAAGAAGAGCAGCACTTTTTGTATTATCGCGGGATAGGGGAGAGAAATTCACGGATATAACAGTGACTTCTTGGGGCAATCATTTTCGTTGCGGTAAGATGGTTTCATGAAATATTTACCACAAACTTTCTCATTCGCATTTGAAATCATTTTGTTAACACCTAGCTACAGAGGGCGAAATGATCATCGTAATAAAGTAAGGGAAATCTCATGCAGAAATATGTAAGTGTTCGTTTTTCCCGCACGCTGTTCGAGAATAGAAAGGTACAAAAATAGTCTGAAGGTATTTCTACAGCCCCTCTACCAAGCACCTACTTGTGAACTGCAGACCAGTCACGTGGATTACGACGGGCTTTCAATAAGTAATGTAGCAATTTTTTTCTGAAAGCAGGTTGTTCTATTTAGGATTCCAATACACCTATTATTCCCGGCTACAAAATTCAAATTTTCCAACATAATCTCCGTTAAATGCGACGGCCCTACACCACCTTACTGGAATGGCTTTTATGCTCACGTGGCACCGCTCTTTTGGTCGACATTGGAGCCAACGTCTTGCTGCATCAGAAACCACCCCATCATCCACGTACTGCTTCTAGCGAAGTACATCTTTCGTTGGACCAAACAGGTGATAGTCGGTACGTGAAAGACCCGGGCTGTAGGATAGATGAGGAATAACAACCCAACGAGGTTTTGTGAGCTACTCTCGGTTGACGCCTTGCATTGCTACGGAGAAGGGGCAGCTCATTATCACATTTGTGGAGACGAACACGCTAAAGTCGTTTCTTCAGTTTCTTGAAAGAAGCACAGCACAGAGCTGATCGTTGCGCCATTCGCGAGGGCATCAAATAGAATAACCCCATTATAGTTCCAGTAGACCGACGCCATGAATTTACCTCACCAGCTGAGGTTGAGGCTTTGAACTGTTTCTTCGAACATGTGATGTGGCGCCACTCTACGGATTGCCGTTTTGTTTCCGGTTCAAAGTGATGGTCCAATGTTTCATTGTCTGTGACGATATACGACAAAAAATTGTCACGATTAACCTCGTAACGTGCAAGCATTTCCACAGAGATGGTTTTTCGTTCTTCATGTAGCAACTGTGTGAGCCAAAGCCGGTAAGGAACCCAACATCTACACACCTCTGAGTACCCCTACTGGTGGACGAGTGTGTCAGCACTACCAACAGAGACGCCCAGTTGAGCTGGGAGATTTTTTAATTTTGATCTGTCGATCACCTCGGATGAGAGTGTCCGCACGTCCCAACACTGCAGGAGTCCTAGATCTGTGCGGCCGGCGACCCAGTTGCAATGATGGCGCCTCGTCCAACGACTCACCTGACTTTTGTTCACTGCCAGGCCTTCGTAAACATTCTCAAGTGCCTATGAATACCTGGGATGCTCCGATTTTCCGCCAAAATAAGCTAAATGACAAATGTTTACAGAAGCCATTTTGAAGGCTACGTATAGCACCGCCACCTATGGGAAACTCGTAAAAGTGTAGCGGACTGAAGCGGAAGTATCCCACATTGTTCCGCAACGAATTCCGAATTTTTCAACCGAAATTAGCCAAGAAAAAGAAGTGTTGCATTACTCATTGAACCCCATAGTATTTTGTTCACGCCCACCTATCAGAGCTCTAATGGAAATTAAGTGTCCGTTTTTCTCGCGCGCTGTTCGAGAGACTAAGGGTAGAGAAATAGTCTGAACTTGGTTAGATGAACCCTCTGGCACGCACTTTATTGTTAACTACGGAAGTACATGTAGTCGTAGATGGTACACCTAGGAACTGTTTCAAGAAGTTTAAGTCTTTATACTTCATCGTGAGGAGGAAGACGGTAATATTTTGTAACTGAGTCTGTGTTGTTCATGTAGCATTGAGCCAAGGCCGGTGTTCGGTATCTGGCGAAGGGAGGTTTTTGTCATCCCTGCAGCGATTGCGTTGGTTGTTCCTTAAAGTTGCTGAGTGAGTAGTTCTTTGTACCGTCCCCTTAGAAAAATTATGAATTACTGTGCTAGTAAACTTCTACGTTATTTGATTTTCAAACAGCTGAGCAAAACTCAACATGCTCAAACAGTTTTCTTTCTTCTGATCATCGCTAAACTGACACACAATATTTTTAGTGCAACGCAATCCGACTTTCATTAATCCCTACAAAAGAATGGGCCTAACTAACAATAAGATATACCTTTCATGAATCACTTACCTCACAAAAATCATTGTTACTCGAACTACTGCAATACAGCGAGCGCCAATACTGCCAGCTAAATAAAAGATTGAAACTACTGTAGGTACTAACTACTGATAGGCAGCCCGCATCTCGTGGTCGTGCGGTAGCGTTCTCGCTTCCCACGTCCGGGTTCCCGGGTTCGATTCCCGGCGGGGTTAGGGATTTTCTCTGCCTCGTGATGGCTGGGTGTTGTTTGCTGTCCTTAGGTTAGTTAGGTTTAAGTAGTTCTAAGTTCTAGGGGACTGATGACCATAGATGTTAAGTCCCATAGTGCTCAGAGCCATTTGAACCATTTTGAACTACTGATAGGCATAGTTAGCAAATGAAAGATTTTGATAGAGAACAAATAATGTATTTACCGTAATAATGTTCAAAAGTCATCATTATATATATCTATCAATTCATGACATCCATCTTTACAAATATTTCTGTCTTTTTTTTTTTCTTTTTGACCGACACACGTCCAGATCGTCCACTCAAAAGTCTGGCGTCTCTCTCTCCACATCCACCACTGCTGGCGGCTCACCTCCAACTGCCCAACACTGCACAAGCGAATATTCCAACAATGAGTCCAACCAGCCACAGACTGTACACAGCGCAGTCAGTGATTTTCATACAGAGCGCTACGTGGCGTTACCAACATAAAAACCTGAACAGCCTACTTACATCTTGAGCCATTGTGCTGATTCCTAGACGAGTGATTTCTCCACGATGGGCGCTTCTTTGCAGCACTTATTCGACATTAACTTTGAAAATATTAGATAGAAAGCAGATCTTTCTTTGAATACGTTTTCTGATAGCCGAAGTAGTAAATGGGACCTCTCGCCATAAGCGGGACATTTGGGGACGAGTCCCGGACCAGCGCAAATTTTCATGTGTCGGAAACGTGTGATGTCAACGCATAGTCGCAGGATGCAAAACTATGTCTTAATGTGTATCTCAGCTGTAATCGTCCGTTCCATCAGACATGCATGCACGTCTGAAGGACGCTGTATTGTGAAGATATACACTGCATAAACATATCAGTGGTGTGGCCATGCCAAGACGGGCTGAAATGATGATACACTATGTGTCTCCCTGTGCAGAAATTACGAACTGTGAGAGAGTTAGAGCTGTGGCTACGCAGCTTAGAGAAGTTTGGATCGTTTCTGGAGGCGTGCTCGGATAGCCGAAGTGTTCAGGTGACAGCTCGCCATATGCGGGAAATCCGGTTCATAGTCCAGGCCCAGCACAAATTTTCATGTGTCGCAAGCAGCCGGCGGCAGGTACAATCGCAGGATTGTAATGTTAAATGAGAAGATTAAGGAATACGGAAAAGAATGCAAAGAGCGTGCAAAGAGATTCAACGTTGAGCGTATTCTAAAACAGCTGCTACAGTGTGCCCCTAAAGGAAGAAGGCACATTCGCAGGTGCAAGAGGAGATGGATGGATGAAGAAGTAGCAAAGTACCAGCTGGTCTAATGCTTGATGGACAAAAGAAGAATAAAATTTCAGTCTACTGATGACACTGGCTATTGAATTTGGTAGTGCGTATCGTATCATCACCAGACTCCCATTAAATGATCTAATTATCAGCCGTATGGCGTTGATATTTCTCGTTCGTAATGTTTACTGGTTCCGAATTCCCGTTGCAACTGAAAGCTAGCCTTGCTTACAACGGAATGATATGCAGTACAGAAAAACGAGATGTTATAAAAATCAGTCACTGCTGTGTGTTCCCGCTAACGTATGATGAAACATGCACCGTGATACAGAAGGACCGATGCAAAAAAGAATTTTATTTAAATGTAAATGTATCTCCTCGCACAGTACTGATGGAAATGGAATATATTTTCAAACCGTTATGTGAAGATCGTATCGCGAATTTGTCTGTACTTGCCGAGCAGCGTTGAAAATGTGCCGCTAGAAGTCAACGAATAAACTTTTTCTTTCCTAGGTCGTATTATTCTCGTTTGAAAATAACTAAAGTACATGAGAAGACGTAAGATATATGTAATGAATACTTAATAATTATCCACCTCATTCACACCTGGCTGAAATGTTGTGTGGATTATGATATATCGTATCTATAAATACAAACCAGGGTTCTACATACGTACAGAAGTGTGACTCAATGAACTCAAATATTCGTATTTATCTTAAGTGGTTGACTTCTTCGGCGCTCAGTTGCAACAAACTCTGCGTCTGCTGCATTCTTAGATACTATAACGACAATTTAATAATCGACTTAAAAATAACTTGGGAGTAAAAAGACTTAAAATATATTATTAAAGTTTACTAGGTTGACTTTAACTACAATAGAAAGCTGATGACCTCGCTTGGCCCCTTAAAACAACCATCATCGTCATCATCATCATCATCACTAATTAGGAAGCGTAGAATGCCACAAAAACGAATTAATCTTAACTATACTGAAATATTTAAGCTTTTTTCTTGTGTGATACAATTCGGTTGATTACTAAATTGCAGCTCCAATCTCGGATGCTGCTGCAGAAACAAAGTTCTTTGTTATTCTTGAGTGTCGAAGAAATCTACCATTTACTTTACTTCAGTCAATTTCATCTGGAAAGAACGGTTCTTGCATGTTTAATTGTACCCTCCGACAGATCACAAATGCGTTAGTCTATATATGTCGTGTGTTTGAGCTCTGCAAATTTCATAATGAGTTGACAACGCTGAACTATGGGAAGAGGAAAAGGAGTTCCAAGGAAACATTACGGGTTGTGCTGACGACATTACTTATTGCGTCGCATAGCTAACTTACACTACTGTACATCACATGGATTGGCAACACTGCAAGAAGACAGGTCACAAAAAATGGTTCAAATGGCTCTGTGCATTATGCGACTTAACTTCTGAGGTCATCAGTCGCCTAGAACGTAGAACTAATTAAACCTAACTAACCTAAGTACATCACACACAACCATGCCCGAGGCAGGATTCGAACCTGCGACCATAGCGGTCGCTCGGCTCCTGACTGTAGCGCCTAGAACCGCACGACCACTCCGGCCGGCCTCAGGTCACAGGAAGTTACAAAATTACCCGATTAGAACTGGTGCACTTGAACTCGCTATGGTGGTTACAGACTGTAACTGTTAAATAACTATATATAATAATGTTTCCACAGAATAAAAATGGTTCAAATGGCTCTGAGCACTATGGGACTTAACTTCTGAGGTCATCACTCCCCTAGAACTTAGAACTACTTAAACCTAACCAACCTAAGGACATTACACACAGCCATGCCCGAGGCGGGATTCGAACCTGCGACCGTAGCGGTCGCGCGGTTCCAGACTGTAGCGCCTAGAACCGCCCGTCCACCCCGGCCGGCTTCCACAGAACACTGCATAATATTTCCGAAATATTGAAAAATCTGATCATTTAAAACTAGGTTTTCTCTTCCTTCGAGGTTAACTGTAGTCGTTTTCAGATTAGTCTGTTATGAATTTTTTAAATTATGGAGACCACAGTAAGACATTAAAGGTTATCCTTTTTACCGCTGCAAGGAACGAGCTCCAACCAATCAATGAATCTAAACTTCTAAAATACCGACTTCGACACTTTCTGGCAAGGACTAAGAAGGGAATGTCATTAACAGAAAAGAAAAGGGTCCACATTTTTGTCTTTTAATGCTGTTAACATGTCTCTCGTAAGATACACTGCCATTCTGAAACCTGAATATATCGTCCACTATACTGTATAGTTGGTATTGGGCAAGAAATCATGTCGCTTAAGAGGTCAGACGAATAAGGAGACGTGTTTACTTGCTTGCTACGATCCCAGGAGTGAGCGCGTCTCGTAGTGATAAGCAGACGTAGTAGACATTAAACACGGATCCTCGTACCTCAGCCCGCTAGTTCTTACATTCCCTCCTGTGATCTCTGTGTTGCCGTCTGTCAGCAGATAGTGTCACTTTGGCATCACCACTGGTCCTCCCTTCAAGGGAACAAGGTCCGTGTTATTAAGCCTCTCCCAGTGGCTTGTACGACCTCCACTCGCCTCTCTCGCCGTGAGATCATTTTAGCTAGGTTGCACATCGGGTACTGTCTTTCTAGCTATCGCTATTTGGTAAGTGGTGTTCCCCCGTCACTTTGTGCTCATTGCGATCAACCTTTGATCGTTCACCATCCCCTGACGAATGCCCTTTTTTTAAACACTTCCGCTCTCGTTTGTGTTTACTGTCTGAGCTATGGGCCGTTATAGCGAACTAAGCCCGGGCTATCGACCGTGTTTTACTTTCTATCTGCCGTAGCAATATGGCGAAGGCCATTAAGTTTTTAGTTCAGGACCTCTGATTCTCAATGGCGTATTTTATAGACCTTTCCCCATGTCCCTGTTTTTAGCTGTCTTCTCTTTCGATGATTGGGATTAACTTGTCGTTTTCAACTCCACGTTTCTTGTTCTACAGCTCTGACATGGGAGCGTATGACACAAGTTTTTGCGCCCTAAAACAAAACGAAACAAACAAAACATTAAACACGGGTGTAACAAATGCTCGTGGAAGCACGTTATAGAAGAATTACCTACAAAAGCGGTGTCTGTTTGTAAGTGGACAGTTCAGCGTCTACGAGCAACGCCTAGTTTGAGAGGTACAAAACAGATCAATTTCTTAGTTTCTAGCAAGCAATTTTTCTGTTTCTTGTCGATCAATGTAACTAAACCAGCATCCAAGGGCTTCACGAGCACTAAGTTATTGGGGGAAGGGGACGGGCAGACTCCTAGTTCGCTAAATTACATATAATTTCATCAGGCTTTTAATTTATAAATGTTTTTAAAAACTGAATTTTATCTATCGTGTAAATGCACTTGTCGCAGTCAGTGTAGCGGATCCAATCTATTTTTAACCAGCTGCTGAGGATTAAGCTATAATTACAGAATTTAGCATGTGCATAGCCCTACCTTGTAAAGAAGTACAATCCAGACGCCTAACTACACGTTCACACGATCCATCTAATTCACAAAATAAGCAATCATATACGACTACTGCTCCGCCACCAATGCTACCACTACAGAAACTTTGACAATAATGTACAGCAGTAATATTTCTTGCAGAGGGGCTGTGGGGGATCAAAGGGATGTGTCATTGTACTCTGCAGTCTTTTACTTATTAAAGTTTCGATTAAAAAAAAACAGTCCATCAAATATTAATATTGCCAGCCTGTGGCCTGTAGGGAAACATCCACAAGTCCTAAATTTCATCAGCGTATGTTAAGCTGTTAAGTACTTATCAATGCCCTGTGCTGGAACCTTTCCAAGAAGGGCCGACGTTACCCGAGAGCTTTTGAGAATGAAGTAATTTATATCTGTGATACCTATACGGTGAAAGAAATCCTCCCAGTAAATTCTCAGCTCGCGCACATGTATGTGTGCGTGCGTGTGTGTGTGTGTGTGTGTGTGTGTGTGTGTGTGTGTGTATGTGTGCGTGTCCGTCTGGGAGGTTGGGTGGTTGGGTGTGTTGGCGTGTTTTGGTCACTGCTAACAGATCGCTAATGCAGTCAACAATCGGAAATAGACGACAGTCAACGCTCAGTGTTCCAACTTGTGTCGACAAGGCACGATGTGGTATATTGAATGAGGGGCAAACTACAGCTGCCAGTAGTTGAAAACGGACCAGTAAAATTTAAACAGGATTATACCACTGCGCCCGCAACATTAGGACACCTCAAGTGGTTTTATGAGGAGGAAGAAATAAACATTCCGCCTTTCTAGGCAAAGTGGTGGTGTCTCAGAAGCATTTCGTACAGAACTGTCAACTTACTTCTCCTGCTACACAGTTAGTGCGAAAACTGAAATACTCGGTATCACTCTATGTACATAGCAATAGCTGGTAGTAGCGGGAGAAGGGACGATTATGACGTATAGCGAGTATCACCGAAGGAAACTATGTCGATGAACTCACTATCAACTAATCATACCTCTTTACTATTCTACCACATAACTGGGAACTGCACTGTCGACTATAATACATATAGTTTAAATGTACTTTGGTTGCCATTGTTATACCTCTTTTCAACCAAACAGATTGACAATTTTTAAATTAAGAAATAAATAAAAATTCGATAACACTGCATGCTGTGTCACGGCGTTTAGTATGCTTCAAACGAAAATTTTTCCATCGATGAACCGTTTCCCTTTTTTTTTCCCTCTGAATCTCCCAATTTCCCTAAAACGATAAATTATGCGCCAAAGTGGAAACGATGCTTTGATAATACCCCGCCGTCCTGGGCGTCTTCAGACACGTCTTTGCTGGTCATCGGGGCTCGGCTCGAAGCGAACTCATCACTGACGAAAATCCCTCTCGAGTCAATGAGAATCTAGTCCGAATTTCCCGGACGCCACAGCGAACGGACTTATTGGTGTTCAGAGGTCAATGGTAATTGGTGCAAGGAAAAGTGTGAGCTCAGTCCTATGCCTGTGAGTCGTTGTGGTCACTAAAGCACAAGTTGCACGTCGGATTGATGATAATGAAAAGTCCTGGGCTCTATGTACTTCTCGACGATTGCTGGGTTCTCACGTTGTATCGTCTCTCTAGGTCGATTGCTTCCTTCTTGACGCTGTCTTCGCTCACGGTTCACCTACTGCGGGAAACATCGTCGAAAAGTGGCATCGCTCCTATTCAAATGTCGAGCGATTCGCTGATTACTCCAAGCGGCTCCTTTGATGATGATGATGATTAGTGTTTTAGGGCGCACAACAGCGAGGTTATCAGCGCCCGTTCCCAAAAGTTCAATTCAGAGCCGAATCGTGAGAGAAGTGCTATTGTTCAAAGTGCAAGATTGGACACAGCACATCAAAACAGGGAGATAAAACTAAAAATAAAATAGCAGTACAAACAGGGAAAAATAAGTAACGGTGGCTGAGTGACCACTTACAAATAATGGGTGACCAAACCACTGGACAGCACATTAACACTTCAATCCCAATATTTTGGGAAGAAGGCCAGACATCACACAAAAACGTAAAACTCTAGCGACACTCGCCTCATTATTAGTTAAAAGAGAGGGTAGGTCTGGTGGGAAACTGAAATCTTCCCTCAAACCCGCATATAAAACACACTCAGTTACAATATGCCGTATCGACAACTGTGTCCCACATGTCTGACACGTTGGTGGCTCCTCACGACGTAACAGAAAACCATGTGTCAAAGGACAATGTCCTATTCTAAGCCGTGTAAGGGCTACTTCCTCAGCGCGTCGTTGTCGGAAGGAGGTGAGCCACGGTCGGACAGAATCCTTCACCGCTCGCAACTTATTATCCCTCACGTCCAGCCACTGAGCCTCCCAACAACGCATGACCTTCCGAGTCACGAAAGACGTAATGGCCTGCAGGGGGACGGAACAGCTAGCAGGAGGTGGGATGGAGCAAGCCTCCTTGGCAGCCGCATCTGCAAGTTCATTTCCAGGAATCCCTATGTGCCCTGGAACCCAGCAGAAAATCACATCCTTACCCTGCTGTTGCAAGAGCAGGAGTGCGTCCTGCACCTCTTGCACCGCGGCTCCTTTGAGCCGAACTGCACGTTCTCTCTCGAATGCTGACAGGTGCGTATGTTGTCCACGCGCCTGTCTTCGAGGCATAGTTCTGTCCAACTGAGAGCACAGAATAAAATTCGCGAAGACGTTATGCCCTTGTTTAACCCTTGACAGGTGCGCGGTGAAACTGCGATGCAGCGCCACGCTGCATCGACCGCCAGAGTTTACAGTTTTGCATTTTCCGTAGATACCTGTATGAACACCAACTTGAGACCAATTTTCAAAAATCCTTCTGCCGGGCCTTTCTGTGGTTTTAGAGTGTAGATCAACACACTTTGTGCCAGTTCACGAGTGCCGGAGTATTCGTGCACGGTATCATGCATTAAACGTCGAATCCATCCTCTACTTTTCACATCACTGAGTCACGTGACCTTGCTTATTACTGGCATCGCCGTCGGATAGAAACATCGACCGGCTTGATCTCATACAGGAGCAGCGAACAGTGTGCCGCTATCCCTGAATTACCTTTTCTCTATTTTTCATTCCTTACTGGTCGACATCCTGTTAGCACATAACAAGCATCACAGAGATCTACAAAATAAGTTACGGGTACGGATTTAACTCTTCACTGACAGATACAAGGAAGTCAGCAGCAAACCAACTTCTCTAGCACCAAGCTAAGCAGTGGAAGATCATCACGATACAATTATAAAGGAAAAAGATAAGTTTTGCTGGGAGTGAGTGTGGTTCTCTTAAGAAAATGGGATGCACAAGCAGCAGCAAACAGGAGATAAGGAACTGGGTGAGGATGGTTCTTCGCTAATATATACAGCTTGGACTCCACCATGTAAATGGTCCAGAGTGACTGTGGACAGACATGAGAATAAACACAAACAGCTCTTCAAATAATCCATCCAGCTCATACAGTCACCCGAATGCGTTATCGCCTTCACATGATATCCTGGTGATGTGACAAGCATATCAACGGCCACAGGCCCAGAGACGAGAGTTGCTAATTCCGTGGTATGCCGAATCGATGAGCTGACTCCAAGGCGACGGGCCAGGGCACCGCATGTGGCTCTCTGTGAGGTAGCCGCTGCAGAACACGTAGCGGCATGTTGAGCTGCTGCCAGGAATTGAACTCTGAACCGTTGACTGAATAGCGACGGCTCATCTTTGCCAGTACTGCGACAACGGCACCGTTTCACGCAGACTGGGCGTCCACACAAAGCCCATATAACTCCAGTCATGGCACTAGCTGAAACTTAGTTAAACTGTCGAGTTGATGTATGATTCTTGCGTGACTCTTTTTTTTTGAAAAAAAGGTATAAATTTTCTGTTAGTTGCTTTATTATGTCTAAAACAAGGAAAATGGCTATCAAGTCGGTATTTAATATCCCGACACTGATTATGCAATGTTACTGGTTGTCTCTGTAACAAATTCACTCCCAAAATTAGTCATAAGACACACTACTGCCCATTAAAATTGCTACACCATGTGATATGCAAATTATTAGCTTTTAAGGGCATTCACACAAGGTTGGCGCCGGTGGCGACACCTACAGCGTACTGACATGAGGAAAGTTTCCAACCGATTTCTCATACACAAAAACCAGTTGACCGGCGTTGCCTTGTGAAACGTTGTTGTGATACCTCGTGTAAGGAGGAGAAATGCGTACCATCACGTTTCCGACTTTGATAAAGGTCGGATTGTAGCCTATCGCGATTGCGGTTTATCGTATCGCGACATTGCTGCTCTCGTTGGTCGAGATCCAGTGGCTGGTAGCAGAACATGGAATCGGTGGGTTCAGGAGGGTAATACGGAACGCCGTGCTGGATCCCAACGGCCTCGTATCATTAGCAGTAGAGATGATAGGCATCTTATCCGCATGGCTGTAACGGATCGTGCAACCACGTCTCGATCCCTGAGTCAACAGATGGGGACGATTGCAAGATAACAACCATCTGCACGAACAGTTCAACGACGTTTGCAGCAGCATGGACTATCACCTCCGAGACCACGGCTGCGGTTACCCTTGACGGTGCATCACCCATTGGTTACATGTCTCGGACACCTCTTTTTTGCATTGACGGCACTTTGAACAGTGGACGTTACATTTTAGATGTGTTACGACCCGTGGCTCTACCCTTCATTCGATCCCTGCGAAATCCTACATTTTAGCAGGATAACGCATTACCCCATGTTGCAGGTCCTGTACGGGTCTTTCTGGATACAGAAAATGTTCCACTGCTGCCCCGTCCAGCACATTCTCCACATCTCTCACCAATTGAAAACGTCTGCTCAACGGTGGCCGAGCAACTGGCTCGTCACAATACGCCAGTAACTACTCTTGATGAACTGTGGTAGCGTTTTGAAGCTGCATGAGCAGCTGTACCTGTACACGCCATCCAAGCTCTGACCCAATGCCCAGGCGTATCAAGGCCGTTATTACGGCCAGAAGTGGTTTTAATGGGTATTGATTTCTCAGGATCTATGCACCCAAATTGCGTGAAAATGTAATCACATGTCAGTTTTAGTATTATATATTTGTTCAATGAATACCCGTTTATCATCTGCACTTCTTCTTGTTGGCGTAGCAATTTTAATGTTTTAATGGCCAGTAGTGTATTTAATCCGATGTACATTTTAACAGCACCTTCCCCCCCCCCTCCCCCCCCCTCCCCCCCCCCCCCCCGCTCAAGACTGTCGTCCCATCCTCCCCTTCCCGTTATCCCTTGCATAAATCACACGGTTCAGTGATGTAAGCATGTTTGTATTTCTAATGGTATGTTCTGACATCTCTTAAACGGGTCTATTGCTATGCATGGTTTAGACTCGTTTCTGATACTGTTTTTGTTGACAACCATACTTCGACGTTTAACGATAGGTCTCAAAACCACTATAACCTTGTTACCTGGTGACATGCAATTAGAACTGCTTTTAGGAAAACCAGCAGATGGTCAGTTGAGCACCACAGTTAAGGTTGAAATCAAATGAAATTATACATTGCTTCAAGTTCTTTTATGTGACATGTAAATTAATTAGTCAATGATTTTGAGTATGTTTACTGTCAATATTTCAGCTACAAGCTGTACTTCCACTTTATGACAATGGTAATTGTGGACTATGCCCGAAAAAAGTAACCAAATAAAGTTTCAGCTACAAGTAGACTGTAGTTATTAGTGGCCACACAGGTGATAAAAACAGGTGATAAAAACACGTGTTTGTTATCTATGACGTTTCCCCTCCGAAGCGCATTTTAGCCATCAATTTCCTGCGGGGCAACGTTCAACTGTCATGCGCACGTAATGTCAGGTGTAAAGACATCTATACAGCCTAGCTACAAAGTGCATCGCTGTTTTTTTCTTTTTTTTCACTTTCTTTCGACTTTCACACGCGAGGATGGGCTGGAAGAGTTGCACTATAAAACTCTTTTGCTAGAAGCAATATTAAAACGACATGAAATATTTACATTCTTTTTAAAATTATTATAGTTGTGGGTATGCATTGGTGGTATTTAACTCTCTCTGCTTGGAATTATTAAGCAATAAAATGAAAGAAATTTTGAGCCGTGCTGCGGCCCGCGTTGATGCTGTTTGTAGGTTTCCGCTCTGTTGGAGGCCAGACGGTATCGTTTAGTTGGCTTGGTTGCGGTTGTTTGTCTTTTTCTCGTGTTAACTGGCACCACTCAGTTCCACAAGCGCTGCCTGTCCACTAGTGGCAGCAGTGGCGGTTATCGATATGTAGTGACTGTTGCCCTATCTTTGAGGCGACGTCGTTGTTTTTCCGGGTCGTGTGAGTAGGCCAGTTCGGTTGGGGACTCAGGGGGAGCCAGGTCTGCGCGGTGCGATAAGCCGAGACCGCTGGCGGCACTCATGGACTGCCGGATGGAAGGGCTGTGGCCACGAGTGTGTACGACTTCGTCGTAAGCCGGATCCAGCAAGCCTTAAGATGAGTGCATTTCAATCCAAGTAGAGAAACCTCCACCACTGTGATATCTCGCGATTCTCCAGTGACTTGGGTTCGTGTTGTTGCTCATAGTGTCGCCGAGGCGAAGAGCAGAGAGTGGAGTGCTTGGGAAAAGCGAATCTGATTAGCTTTCCTCGACGCCTTATTACTGTTTACTGAGTTCAGATTGCTACAATTTGTTAAGTTCAACCAACGGTAGGCATGTTGGGATGGGCACTAACCATACCCACCTCATACAAATAAGAGTCAGAGACGTACAGCATTGGCAAATCTATGACTAAATTACAGAGGGGAGACCCACTGTAAGACAATTGGATATGATCCAGATAGAGGGAGAGCTGGAGACACCAGGTTTGAGGAGAAGTATCTTTATTGAATTGGAAGATGCTTGTAAAAAGAAGAAGCACGAAATCAGTTGAAGGAATCACTCTTGAGCCACAAAGTGCTACCAGCAGTCCATCTATCAGAATGACAATGCGTAGAGTTAAAAAGATTGGGACACAATGTCTACCAGCTCTTTACAAATCACATATTTCCACAGTCAATGCAAAGCGGCGCTAAATGTGGTGCATCGACGCCACTGGACAGTGGTCGGACTGGAAACTAGCGATTCGGAGCGAAGTCCACTAATGGACGTAATACACCAACTCAACTCACGAAATTTGTTCAGTGAACAGTATCTCTCCTCATACATGTTCCCTCCTGGTATCTCAGTTACTGCCGAACACATGCAACAATATATCGTTGATGACAGGCAGATCTAATACATCCGCAGCTCACCGGCCTGGAAAGAAATTCTGGACAGTTGATGAGACATCGCATTGCTAGAACCGACACTACCAATACAGCAGATCATCAGCGCAGCCCCTTTGTCGTTGAAGTAAAATGCCACTCTGCGGGTTTTCCATTTTAGCTACTTGCCGGATTGTGTTCCGTCTTCCTTAGGGAAACCATCCCGTTCGGACACCAACATCAGACGAGCTATCAGATTCTACTGCCGAAACTCCTCGGCTCAGAATCAAGGATCGTTTCTACGTGGCTGAGTCTACCCCCGCCAGTTGTGACTTAAACAACGATGGTTTTCGTAATCCCAGCTGATGAGAGGGAATGTGTCGTCCAGGGCCAAACCTCATTGTTCTGTAATGTTACAGTCCTATTTTAAATCAATTTTTTTCATGTTCTTACTTTTCAAGTGACTAAATAAAATAATAATTAATCTGATATCCTCAGAAAGAGAACCGTTTTAGTAGGCAAAATATCGATCTCCATGGGTACATTTATTGACCAGTTCTCGTTGTTCAATAAGAGAACGGACGACCAAGATCCTGGAGCCTTGTCTAAAAAGGATTCAGTAAAGAGATGAAAGCTGGAGAGAAAAAGACTACGTAGTTTCTCTGCCTCACCGTAACTTAATACGGAGAGGGACTCGGCCACTCTTCTTGCGAAATAACGTCATCTATTTGCTCTCATTACGAACGGCATTTTCATCCTGGAAAACGACATATTGCTTCGGTTGCACTACAAAATGTTAAAAAATAGGCAATAGAGAGTAAATAACGACAGAGAGACATGTAGGTTGTTTAAACTCGCCCCAAGACACACGGTGGCAGTACGGATATGAGGTCAGCGGAAGGAATAGCCCATGTCGCGATTGCGCTTATCCCTGCCCCACGCTTCCCTCTACAGGTGGGCGTCAGCAGCAAACAGCTGAATCAGGTAGCAACTTCAACGGCTGACAAACTGCTTATGCCCTCGTTCTCCTAGCTTATCATGTTTTCCGTAACCGCTTGACAACCAAAAGGGCGCTGACTTGTCTAGCGAGGGAGGTGCCGCATTGGTTAGCACACTGGACTCATATTCCGGACGACGTGGATTCAAATTTCAGTCCGGCCGTCCAAATTGAAGGTTGGAGCGATGGTGTATTAAAGTAAACGTCGACAAGTGCGAAGCAGGCAGACCGAAACTACTGCGCAAACACCAACACTGTAGACCAATAACGCTACATACGCGTCCAATACGTTTCCGAGAGAAAGTCAGGTACCTTGGTGTCTGGCTGGACCGGAAACTTACATGGGGGGACCACATCGAATACGTTGCCAACCGAGCGCACGCGAGGCTCAAACAGCTCTACCCAATGCTCAACAGGGAAAGCACACTGAATAAGAGGATATCGAGGTCCATATACATGACACTGATTAGACCTCTGATGACGTACGCAGCTCCCGTCTGGGGATATGCAGCTCCTACACGACTGCGCCGCCTGCAGATCATACAGAACCAGGTGCTACGAATCATTAGCAACGCTACACACGCACCGTGGATCTTCACCATGAATACCGTCTTGATACTCTCAAGGAAGTATTCAAAAAACACGCCACATGACAATACAGGAACTCGAGACACTCGAACAATCCTTGCATCCTCACTCTGGGAAACTACTATCACAACCACAGGTGGAAGCACAAGCGGCCAAAGACACTGCTAGCTAGGGCATAGCCACCTATGGTAAACTAACATACGCAAACAGCGACAAACGTCGGCAAGCCCCTCCATATCAGCAACACTGACTGGCAACTACCAGCTGCTATTAGAGCCGGCCAACAGGCCACAGCAGGGACACCGACGAGCTCGCCCACAGACGCACAAGCAATCTGCCAACATTCCCTCACACTGTGCCTCCGGTATATGACCTATCGGACGCAAGATCGATAACAAACCTAACTGTTGCAGGTTGCTGACGCTGAACGAGGACTCTGTACCAGCACCCAGCTCCAGCCGCCGAGCAGCACAAACGCACAACGTCAAGGTATCGACATGCAAGATACCCACTACTAACAAAGCCTATCCTTGCACAACCTATCGCAGGCAGCAAGACAACCGCTACTGCTCTTACCACCCGACCTAACTTTCGCATAGGTTTTTATCCCTTGGCTCTTGCCTTGGCACTTTTTTTCCTCTGCCCTTCAAACCGCTACCCTTCGTCAGACTTCGACCAATCTATCTCCAGATGAGCGCATATTAATGGTTAATCCTAACCAGACGTACGCAAACATCGCAGTACCCACATCCTGCGACACCTCACTTTAGTGAACACTAACCCTTATGCAGAGATGGCAGTAGACATTTTGTGTTGCCCATCATGCCGGTGTGGGCGTGGAGGGGCTCCACCTCTTATAAAAAAAATCCAAATTTAAGCTCTACGTGATTTCCCTAAATTTCCCCAGGTTCGTTTGAAAAGGGCGCGGTCGATTTCTTTCCCCACCCTTCACTAATAGGAGCTTCTACTCCGTCTCTACTGACCGCCTTACCAAGGGGGGCGTTAAATTCTAATTCCTTCTTTTTAACTTCTGACTTGCGTGCTCTTCTACCTACTCTTTTATTCTGATGGACTCAATACATCTACGTAGCAATAACTGACTGAAAGAATATTCCTCTTTCTAACCACTCTGGCGTGAACTCTCCTTCTCTGCACTTTGCAGCTCACAGCTCACTGTGTTGATCACCGCTGTGGTACAATATTTAAAAGAGCAAACGATACTGCGAGGAAATTACTTTTGCGAAAGATCTAGTGTTTTTGTCATCAGTCTTCTGAGTCATTCGATGCGGCCTGCCACGAATTCCTCTCCTGTGCCGATCTTTCCATCTCACCTTAGTTTCATCATGCGTTTGTAGCATCACTTCCCAAATGCTTCGATTTTCTTCTGTTACGGTTTCCCCACAGTCCATATCTCTGCCATCCAATGCTGAGCTGCTGCTCCCAACGTATATTCTCACAACTTTCTTCCTCAAATTGACGTCTGTGTTTGATACTAGTAGACGTCTCTCGGCCAGGAATGCCCTTTCTGTCACTGAAAGTCCTCCTTGCTCCGTCAATCGGTGGTTATTTTGCTGCCTAGGTAGCAAAATTCCTTGACTTTGTCAGCTTCGTGAGCTCCAATTATTGTGTTAGTTTCTCGCTATTCTCATTTCTGGTATTACTCATTACTTTGTTCTTCCTTCGGTTTACTCTCAGCGCATGTTCTTTACTCATTAGACTGTTCATTCCTTTCAGCGAGTCCTGCAAATCTTTTCCACTTTCACTGTAGATAAAAAGACTTCACCGAATCTTAACGTTGATATCTTTTCCCCTTGAGTTGTAAGCCTACACTTTAATCTTTCTTTTATTTCCCTCATTGCTTCCTCGACGTGTAAATTGAACAACAGGGGCGAAAGACTGCATCCGTACCTCACACACTTTTTAATCCGGGAACTTCGTTCTTGGTCTCCCACTTTTATTGTTTTCTTTTGGTACTTGTACGTATTGTATATTACCCGTGTTTCCCTATAGCATACATCGTATTTTTCTCAGAATTTTGAACATCTTCAACCATTTTACATTTTCCAGGGCGACGTATCCTACGAACGTGTCTTCGTTTTTCTTCAGTCTTGCTCCCATTTTCAACCGTAATGCCAGAACTGCCTCACTGGTGCTGACCGTCATCAAAGAGATCCGCAATTTTCTTTTCCGTTTTTCAGTGTATTATTCTTGTCAGCGACTTGGATGCGTGAGCTGTTAAGCTGATTGTGCGCTAATTTTCGCACTTGTCGGCTCTTGATGCCTTCGAAATTGTGTGGACGATGTTTTTCCGAAAATCAGATGGCATATCGCCAGACTCATACGTTCCACATACAAATGTGAATAGTCGTTTTGTTGCCACTTACCCCAATGATGTTAGAAATTCTGATGGAGTGTTATCTATGCATGCTGTCTTATTTTATTGAGTCTTCCAAAACTCTTCTAAATTCTGATACTTGATCCCCTATCTCTTCCGTATCGACTCCTGTTTCTTCTTCTATCACGTCATTAGGTAAGTCCTCCTCATCATAGAGGCCTTCAATGTACTCTTCCCACCTAGAGCCCTTCAATATACTCTTCCCACACATCCGCTCTCTCCCCTGCATTTAACAGAGGAGTTCCAATTGCACTCTTAATGTTTGCATCCTTGATTTTAATTTCACCGAAGGTTGTTTTCATTTTTCTATACGCTGAACTGACCTTCCGACTATCATCTCTTTTCCGATTTATTTTGATTTATCATGCAGTTATTTCTCCTTAGCTTCGCTATACTTTATTTCATTCCTCAGTGACGTGTATTTCTGTACTCCTACATTTCCCTGAACATTTTTATACTTTCTGCTTTCATGGATGAAGAACTTCTTCTCTTACCCATGGTTTCTTCTCAGTTATCTTCTCTGTATTTATGTTTTTCTTTCCAACTCCTGTGACTGCCCTTTTTAGAGATGTCTATTCCTCTTCGACTGAACTGGCTACTGAGGTATTCCTATCTATATACACAGAGAACTTCAAGAGATTTCTTCGTGCCTTAGTACTTCCGTATCTCACTTCTTTGAGCACTGATCTCGTTAGTGATGCTAAATCAATGAATTTTCGCATATCTACAAGATTTCTTCTGTCTTTTTATATCTCCGTTACCTGATTGTAAGTACTTGGAGTACCTTCTCCCACCTTCTCTCTCGCGGCAACCCACTGCCGTTGGCTGGCCAGTCATGAAGAACGAGTTGCCTTTCACTTCTTCACTGACGCGTCACCAGTTCTACAAGACCCCATAGCTCTCAGAGATCAGTAAGCGGACGAATGTAGAAGGAGACCAATAATTTCAAAATAGGAATTCGAGAGTAAAGTCTAAGGATATCAAAATAAAAGCACATTCTGAGTTTTACTTCAGTGTATCTGTAGTTTGCTGCTCTGGAAAAAGTTTGTTATTGTCTATGATATTTTCTAAGATGATTCTGCACAGATGACACGGTTGAAAGCATTTATCATACCTAACGTAATTGCTGTGCAGTTATTCGTTCCGGTATAATGGGAGGGAGTGCATAAATAATAGTTTACAATGGAAGGTATTCTATTTTAAATACTTTTTGTAATTTATTGTAGATACTTAGCTTATCTGCGAAATAAATAAAAGAAGAATTACATCACAGGGATGCAAATTTTAACTGTTAGATTATGTCAGTACACACTAAAAATTAAATATTAAAGGAATACTTAAACAATTAGTTTAAGTCTGCTGCAGTCCATATTATTTATCGCAACTTTCACTTGGTAAGTTGTAACTTTTGTACGAATTGCAGTCTATTTTTTTACCTGAAATGAGACAAAATTATAGTTCTTAAATTAGTTTTAATGATAGTGAGAAATCTACCCACGAATACTTCAGTATGTTTTTTAGAAACCGAGTACACGGCATTATCAACATCTTTTTCAATTTCTTATATAACTTTCCTTCATATGAATTTCTACGTGTTCTTGAGATTAAGCGACAGGCCGGTATTATTTTTCTTGCTTTTGTACTTTTATAGTACATTATTCCACGTCGTCACTGGCATAAATTTTTCCGTTCATTCTACTTCAAAGATTTAAATATTACTTCTTCACTGCAAATGACTGCCAACGCAGAATAAGGAAAACTATGTCCAGTACGTATCTGATATTTTAAACAGGAATTCGAAGTTTGTAAAGCTTTCTTAACTGCTTATATTTCTCTAGTTGTTACAAGCGCACTAATCAACCGCACTGACACAAAATTTGGCCTGAAAACGAACCCACCTGTGCGGCATATGATAGATGATACATAAAATGATAATACTTCCTCCGAAATATATTTCATGGCTATGGGACGTGCTCAGAGAGCTTCACTAACATTCAGGGAGACGCTTGGTTCCGTCACACGTCCTCCGGTATCTACATTTAGATCTGTCGTGGTTTCCGTAAGTCATATATGGCTAACCGCAGGACAGATACTTTGAGAGTGGGACGGCCTATGTATTTCCTTCCCTATCCTCTTCGATAGTAACAGTTATGCAGCACCCCTAATAATCTGGTCGTCAACACAGCGGTGTTTCGTTTCATATGACAAAAGTTAACCGTGAGAACAAACAAATATTTAAAAACCCAAAAATTAAAGTGTATAATTTTTATCGGTAGTTATACGCTTCCTCTCGTTTGTTTAAAAACAGTAGATAAAAGGGATTCTCCCGAGATAATTGCAGAAGGACAGAGGTGGCTGTCCCTGCTGCCAGTTTGCGCATTTCGCTCTGCCGTGACAGGTGAACACATTTCACTTAAACTTCCTCTTTTGAGGAGTCTCTCCTGCGGTCGTCCAGTCTTCATACTTTTAATTTCGTGTGATAATGAGTTTGAACAGTTTGTGACTTTAGATTAAAATGAAATTGGGAAAGTCAACGCCTACAGAACTGAACGTGAGTTGACTCTCACGGCAGTGTAGTGAAAAGGAAAAGCGCTTTCCACTGCGGTTCTGTCCCATGTTACCGAAATTACTCGTCCCGTCAGAGGGCGCGCAGTGTAGCGGAAGCAACATGTGCGTGTGATATTACGCCCCCTCAGCTAGTCACTGCTTTTCACGCACATTCATATCGACTACAACGAAGTTCTGTATGAAAAGCAGAGATACACAGTACTATATATTCACAACAGAGAGAATTTAAATAATATGGCTACTAAACGCCGATTTGCTTAAATTTATAATGTTAGGTAACTGTTGTTCTCTTCCTTAGCACAGCGTCTCCAGAAAGGAAGGCAGATGCGAAGAAACCTTAGGCAACATAAGAAATAATTCCGTAGAACGACAAAAGAAGAAACCATAAATATTCAGGAAAAGCGAAGAATACAGCAATGTATGTCACACAGGTCTGAAAAAAATTGTAAGAGCACGGATACTACACGAAAAATAGTGCAGGTAGAAGGTGAAGAAATAGACAAAGAAATTGTCGTCGGAAGGACAGATTCAGCATACTCAAACGTCAAAACAACCTTTGGCGAAATTAGTAGCAAAGGTGGCTACAGGGGGAACGAAAAATTTTGCTGTTTAACGGAGACAGCACATTGGAGGCCAATACGAGGGAAAGAAACTGTCTGATGGCGTGGTAGATGTGGCAGTGGGAGTCGTTAAAGGAAGTCATAAGAAACACACGATCGTAATCAGACTTTAACAGTCTTTTGAAAGACCTGCGATCAAACAAGACCGAAAGCATAAATATTCGTTGGAAATTTCTAGAATCATTGGAAAAAGGGCAACCAACTGACTATTCAAATGGTTAGTAGGATCTATGAGAATGGAGAAATTCCATCAGACTTTCGAAAATATCATCCACCCAATCTCGAAGATAATAATGGAAGGTACGTGTGAAAACGTGAAAACTATGGTAAAATTAGTTTCGTTGGTTGGTTGGTTTCTGGGAGTTGAAGGGACCAGGCTACAAAGGCCATCGGTCCCTGGGAAAATTAGATTAGTAGCTGAAGTATCGAAGTTTGACAATTACTTAATGACTCAACAGTCTTACAGTCCAACGCAGCCTAGTATCAATGAGAAGGTCAAGTAAGTAATTATGATAATTTTTTTTTTATTGGTCATCAGTCTACTGATTGGTTTGATTCGGCCCGCCACGAATTCCTTTCCTGTGCTAACCTCTTCATCTCAGAGTAGCACTTGCAACCTACGTCCTCAATTATTTGCTTGACGTATTCCAATCTCTGTCTTCCTCTACAGTTTTTGCCCTCTACAGCTCCCTCTAGTACCATGGAAGTCATTCCCTCATGTCTTAGCAGATGTCCTATCATCCTGTCCCTTCTCCTTATCAGTGTTTTCCACATATTCCTTTCCTCTCCGATTCTGCGTAGAACCTCCTCATTCCTTACCTTATCAGTCCACCTAATTTTCAACATTCGTCTATAGCACCACATCTCAAATGCTTCGATTCTCTCCTGTTCCGGTTTTCCCACAGTCCATGTTTCACTACCATACAATGCTGTACTCTATCCTCAGAAATGCCTTATTTGCCATAGCGAGTCTTCTTTTGATGTCCTCCTTGCTCCGTCCGTCATTGGTTATTTTACTGCCAAGGTAGCAGAATTCCTTAACTTCATTGACTTCGTGACCATCAATCCTGATGTTAAGTTTCTCGCTGTTCTCATTTCTACTACATCTCATTACCTTCGTCTTTCTCCGATTTACTCTCAAACCATGCTGTGTACTCAATAGACTGTTCATTCCGTTCAGCAGATCATTTAATTCTTCTTCACTTTCACTCAGGATAGCAATATCATCAGCGAATCGTATCATTGATATCCTTTCACCTTGTATATTAATTCCACTCCTGAACCTTTCTTTTATTTCCATCATTGCTTCCTCGATGTACAGATTGTGGATTAGGGGCGAAAGGCTACAGCCTTGTCTTACACCCTTCTTAATACGAGCACTTCGTTCTTGATCGTCCACTCTTATTATTCCCTCTTGGTTTTTGACATATTGTATATGACCCGTCTCTCCCTATAGCTTACCCCTACTTTTTTCAGAATCTCGAACAGCTTGCACCATTTTATATTGTCGAACGCTTTTTCCAGGTCGACAAATCCTATGAAAGTGTCTTGATTTTTCTTTAGCCCTGCTTCCATTATTAGCCGCAACGTCAGAATTGCCTCTCTCGTCCCTTTACTTTTCCTAAAGCCAAAATGATCGTCACCTAGGGCATTCTCAATTTTCTTTTCCATTCTTCTGTGTATTATTCTTGTAAGCAGCTTCGATGCATGAGCTGTTAAGCTGATTGTGCGATAATTCTCGCACTTGTCAGCTCTTTCCGTCTTCGGAATTGTGTGGATGATGCTTTTCCGAAAGTCAGATGGTATATCGCCAGACTCATATATTCTACACACCAACGTGAATAGTCGTTTTGTTGCCACTTCCCCCAATGATTTTAGAAATTCTGATGGAATGTTATCTATCCCTTCTGCCTTATTTGACCTTAAGTCCTCCAAAGCTCTTTCAAATTCCGATTCTAATACTGGATCCCCTATCTCTTCTAAATCGACTCCTGTTTCTTCTTCTATCACATCAGACAAATCCTCACATTCATAGAGGCTTTCAGTGTATTCTTTCCACCTATCTACTCTCTCCTCTGCATTTAACAGTGGAATTCCCGTTGCACTCTTAATGTTACCACCGTTGCTTTTAATGTCACCAAAGGTTGTTTTGACTTTCCTGTATGCTGAGTCTGTCCTTCCGACAATCATATCTTTTTCGATGTCTTCACATTTTTCCTGCAGCCATTTCGTCTTAGCTTCCCTGCACTTCCTATTTATTTCATACCTCAGCGACTTGTATTTCTGTACTCCTGATTTTCCAGAAACATGTTTGTACTTGCTCCTTTCATCAATCAACTGAAGTATTTCTTCTGTTACCCATGGTTTCTTCGCAGCTACCTTCTTTGTACCTATGTTTTCCTTCCCAACTTCTGTGAAGGCCCTTTTTAGAAATGTCCAATCCTCTTCAACTGTACTGCCTACTGCGCTATTCCTTATTGCTGTATCTATAGCGTTACAGAACTTCAAACGTATCTCGTCATTCCTTAGTACTTCCGTATCCCACTTCTTTGCGTATTGATTCTTCCTGACTAATGTCTTGAACTTCAGCCTACTCTTCATCACTACTATATTGTGATCTGAGTCTATATCTGCTCCTGGGTACGCCTTACAATCCAGTATCTGATTTCGGAATCTCTGTCTGACCATGATGTAATCTAATTGAAATCTTCCCGTATCTCCCGGCCTTTTCCAAGAAACTTGTTACAGAACTCAATTAGTCTTTCTCCTCTTTCATTCCTTGTCCCAAGCCCATATTCTCCTGTAACCTTTTCTTCTACTCCTTCCCGTACAGCTGCATTCCAGTCGCCTATGACTATTAGATTTTCGTCCCCCGTTACATACTGCATTACCCTTTCAATATCCTCATACACTTTATCTGTTCATCTTCAGCTTGCGACGTCGGCATGTATACCTGAACTATCGTTGTCGGTGTTGGTCTGCTGTCGATTCTGATTAGAACAACCCGGTCACTGAACTGGTCACAGTAATACACCCTCTGCCCTACCTTCCTATTCATAACGAATCCTACACCTGTTATACCATTTTCTGCTGCTGTTGATATTACCCGATACTCATCTGACCAGAAATCCTTGTCTTCCTTCCATTTCCCTTCACTGACCCCTACTATATCTATATTGAGCCTTTGCATTTCCCTTTTCAGATTTTCTAGTTTCCCTACCACTTTCAAGCTTCTGACATTCCACGGCCCGACTCGTAGAACGTTATCCTTTCGTTGATTATTCAATCTTTTTCTCATGGTAATTAGTTATGTGATCTACCCATCTAATCTTCAGCATTCTTCTGTAGCACCACATTTAGAAAGCTTCTATTCTCTTCTTGTCCAAACTATTTATCGTCCGTGTTTCACTTCCATACATGGCTACATTCCATACAAATACTTTCAGAAACGACTTCCTGACACTTAAATCAATACTCGATGTTAACAAATTTCTCTTCTTCAGAAACGCTTTCCTTGCCATTGCCAGTCTACATTTTATATCCTCTCTACTTCGACCATCATCAGTTATTTTGCTCCCCAAATAGCAAAACTCCATTTCTTAATCTAATTCCCTCAGCATCACCTGACTTAATTTGACTATACTGCAGAAAGATTATGCAGGAATGTAGCCACTGTACATAACTGCTGGCAGCGGTGGTCACGAGATGATACAGTCGCAAGAAGACCGGGCTCCGAACGGCCACGTGGCACTACCGAGAGAGAAAACAAACGTGTTAGACGTATGACTCTAGCGCAGCGTACTGCGTCTGAAGCAGCAAACTGAGCAGCAGTTGGCACCAGAATGATACAACAAACAGTTACAAATTTGTTACTTCAAGAACAGCCCCATGCCAGACTTTCTGTAGCGTGCATTCCACTGACCCCAAACCACCGCCATTTGCGAATTCTGTAGTGTCAAGCGAGAGTTCACTGGTAGGCAGGTTGGAGATCTGTTGTGTTTTCTGATAATAGCAGTGATGGTCGCATGCTGGTTAGAAGCAGGCCAGTCAATGACCCGTGACCAATCTATCTGAGTGTTTCACACACTGGACCTAGACGTGGAGCTTTGGTCTGGTTTACGATTTCGTATGACAGCAGGAGCATTCTCGGGACTATCCCACGTACCATGAACGCAAATTTGTACGTTGTGCTATCATTCACGAACAGCATTTCGGGGGTACTTTCCAACAGGATAAAGCTAGTCGACGTACCTCTGTTGTAACCCAACACGCTCTTCAGAGTATCGACATATTGCCTTGGCCTGCTCGATAACCAGTTCTACCACTAATCAATATGGGATATCATTGGACGACAACTCCAGCATAACCCACAAGCAGCATTAACCGGCCCTGTCTTAACCGACCATTCTACAAACTGACATTCGGTAACAGTACAAAACAATGCATGCACGTTTTCTTGCATGCATTCAACATTCCGGCGGTTACACCGGTTTTTAATGTACGAGTATGTCACATTTGTAGTGGTTTATCACTTACTCGTAGAATGTCGATCACTTGAATTTGTTACATTACTCTACAGTAATTATTTTTTGGTATTCCGACTTTTTCCGTCCATGTTCATAATTCATTGCAGCATAAACAAACTCATACATTATCAGAACTGATAGTAGTTTTCGAACGAAAGGAGTCTGAATATTAAGGTTTAGGTAGAACTCTTGTTTTCGTATGTTATAGGACAACATGCAAGAATTTTAATAACATTAAAATGATACAGATTATCAAGCCAAAACAAATTGTATAACTCTGTTTCTTGAAGATTGACCAAAAATAACAAATCTCATTCACAATGGCAATAATGCACATATTTTTCATCTCAAAAGACAAAAGAAAAAGCAGTTGTAAAGACATTGAGATTTAAAATTAAAAGAAACCCCAAAATTAGGCAAGAACTTGAGGTCACAAAATAGTACAATTTTCATAAAATTATGAAGTACAACAATATAGGAATGAATTGTTTAAACAATAAAACACGGGACCGGATGTTTTCTTTTCTTTTTTTTTACAATACTGCATGAAAAATGAAAATTACCCAGTATTTTAAAACTTATATAATTACTAACTCTGTTTCATGTATCGGAAAGTATCGTTTATAATGAATGAAATTGAGTTATACGTATAGAGTTGTCGAAAGCCTTACTATTGCATTGCAGTTTCTACGCCGCTAATATTCCGTCAACGAGTGAAACAATGTTTGAAGTAACGGAGTGAGGACATTAAGGTAAGCGCCTTCAGTCGCTAGTACTGCATCCACAGTTTTCTACGTGACGGCTAACGAACTGTAATATGGACCTTAGGAACTGGTACAATATGCACCACGTTTTAACCAGCGGCAACAAAGTGCAGCTCTTTAAAATGTGATGACTTACTACTGGAATTATATGTGGGGTTAAACTATGTCGAAAGAGGTACAGTATCGTTAGCAGAAGCGAAGTGATAAAAGAAAAAATAGAGTAAAAGTAAGGTCGTGTGTTGTGGAATACCGGAACAGGGAGTAAATTCAGAGGTAGGCCATTTTGTATAGATAGTGATTAAAAACAGTTTTAGTGATTTTGAGTGATTTCACACGAAATACCAAGATTTACTTAACAACTACAGAGAAATATATTCCACGAAAATGTTCAACTCTTGCACACTTATGAGAAGGCACTGATAGAAAAGGTCTACATATTGTTACAGAAACTAATACCTAAGATTAAATCGCTGTAACTGATGACGAAAGATTTTAATGTATATACAGGGTGAACATTAATAAAACCGAAAAAACAACAGGCACGGATTCCTGAATAGAAATCGAGGAAATAAGATCCTATGAAAATACGTCAGGGAATGCACCCTCGGCACGGTAAATGCCGCTGACGAATGACATTCCTTCTGACCACTTGCCGTGTGTTTCTTGTGTGTGCAGGCTGTATGATTGACGCAGCGCACTGTAAGCAGCAGAATGGTCAGGTATTCATGTCGGGGACAAGCAGAGATGGGGTTTTTGTAGGGCAAAACAGATGGAAGAGGCAGCACGGCTATACAAAAACAAGTACCCACTCAGGCAGCAACCATATCACACATTTCAAGTCCTTTCTGGGTGTTCGTGTGGTCATGGATCGCTTCACATAGACGAACTTCCAGAGAGGAAGTGGACTGTGCGTGCACCACATTGGGAGGACTGGCCTCTACAGGACATTGAGACCAACCCTAGTACGACCTCCAGGCAAGTGGCCTGCCAACACAGTGTAGGCCGAAGTACGATTATGCGTATCCTGCATGACAGCCGCTACCATTTCTATCACTTGCAGTGTCACGGAGACCACTTTAAACATCTTTTGTGAGGTGGATGCGATGCTCCTCTGTGCTGTGTTCCGGTACGATTTTTCGTCGTTGTACTCTCACCCTACATTTCAGGACACATGCTAATAGGGGAGTCCATTTCTAGTCAGTAACCGGTCCCAGGAAATTGTTGCTTGTATTAATGTTCACCCTGTATGGGACAAGAAAAACAATTTTTCATTGTGAAGCTTTGGAAATAATAGAGTTCATAGTTTATTGTAAACACCTCAACAAAAGTTTGTAATATCATGGTGTTTACTAAAATGACTTCGTAAGTGCACCCATTGAAGTTTCTACAATACCTTGTTAACAAAATAAACATAATTCGTGCTGAAAACAAGAACGATTTTAGTTGGTCGCAAAAAATCATTACAAACAAAAGCAGACCCTCTCCTAAGTGTATATTTTGAAAACAATAACAGCGAAAATCTTCATCTCATGATGATGATTATCAGTCTTTAGTAGTTGAGGTCTTGTACTCTGCAATGGATGCTATGGATGAAACTATCGAGTTCATCTTGAGGTATGAGGTCTAACTCGTCAGTGCCAGCTTCAATGAGGTCCTGATTGTCGGGTGGATTCAGACACTGCAATGGCCATCTTCAATAGGTCCCACGCATGCCCAACTGCCATCATGTCTGGAGACAGTGCTGGCCAAAGCATTTTGTTGATGCTACATCTCTGAAGATACCTACATATTGCTTTGAGTACGGTGCGGTCTTACATTGTCATCGACTAGGATGAAGCTGTCACCGCCTTCACATCTGTAGGGCCTTACAACCGTTTACAGGACTTCTCGGAGGTATCAGGGAGCAGTCATATTGCCGTAGATGGGAATTAGAAGGGTCTGCTGCGCCATCATTATTGCCGCTCAGAACATTATACCTCCACCCGCCCATGGGTAGACTTCCTGAACGTATCGGCACTCCTGGTGTCATCTAGCGCTTCACCAAGCCATAACACGTCAACTGTCTGGTTGCAAGCCAATCCTGTTCTCGTCAGCTAACATGACATTACTCTATTCTGCATTGGGCCAGTTTTGATGTGTAAGAGCTCAAATCCTTCAACTGCGTCGGTTCCGTCGATACAGTGCGGAACGTCTCATTGGTCTTCTGGAATGAAGACACTATGGTGCAATATTATATGCACTGTTTGGTCTGAGGCACGATTCCCTGAACTACCTGATGACCTTTACCAATATTTCCGGCAGTTGGGCGCCTACGAGCCGACAGTTGGAGGAAACGGTCCTGCATCGATGTTGGCATCCGAGGACGACCATTGCGAGGTCTGTCGTTCACATTTCCCGTCTCTCTGCACTTTCTCCACACCTCAGACAAACCCCATGAGTGACACGTAACCGACAGGCAAAATTTTGCTGCGTATAACCTGCTGAAGGTAAAGCTACTATCCTGACTCTGCCAAACTATTGCATGTCTCTAGGTGGCATGATACTGCAGTGCTGAACAGAAACTGAATGAAGCTGACGTCGATACTGGACTGCTCGCGGTATGCCGCTATGGCTGTGGAATGTTGAAATGAGTGGGAAACGGCCACAAACCATGCAAGTAGTAAACACCATACAGTATATATACACTCCTGGAAACTGAAATAAGAACACCGTGAATTCATTGTCCCAGGAAGGGGAAACTTTATTGACACATTCCTGGGGTCAGATACATCACATGATCACACTGACAGAACCACAGGCACATAGACACAGGCAACAGAGCATGCACAATGTCGGCACTAGTACAGTGTATATCCACCTTTCGCAGCAATGCAGGCTGCTATTCTCCCATGGAGACGATCGTAGAGATGCTGGATGTAGTCCTGTGGAACGGCTTGCCATGCCATTTCCACCTGACGCCTCAGCTGGACCAGCGTTCGTGCTGGACGTGCAGACCGCGTGAGACGACGCTTCATCCAGTCCCAAACATGCTCAATGGGGGACAGATCCGGAGATCTTGCTGGCCAGGGTAGTTGACGTACACCTTCTAGAGCACGTTGGGTGGCACGAGATACATGCGGACGTGCATTGTCCTGTTGGAACAGCAAGTTCCCTTGCCGGTCTAGGAATGGTAGAACGATGGGTTCGATGACGGTTTGGATGTACCGTGCACTATTCAGTGTCCCCTCGACGATCACCAGTGGTGTACGGCCAGTGTAGGAGATCGCTCCCCACACCATGATGCCGGGTGTTGGCCCTGTGTGCCTCGGTCGTATGCAGTCCTGATTGTGGCGCTCACCTGCACGGCGCCAAACACGCATACGACCATCATTGGCACCAAGGCAGAAGCGACTCTCATCGCTGAAGACGACACGTCTCCATTCGTCGCTCCATTCACGCCTGTCGCGACACCACTGGAGCCGGGCTGCACGATGTTGGGGCGTGAGCGGAAGACGGCCTAACGGTGTGCGGGACCGTAGCCCAGCTTCATGGAGACGGTTGCGAATGGTCCTCGCCGATACTCCAGGAGCAACAGTGTCCCTAATTTTCTGGGAAGTGGCGGTGCGGTCCCCTACGGCACTGCGTAGGATCCTACGGTCTTGGCGTGCATCTGTGCGCCGCTGCGGTCCGGTCCCAGGTCGACGGGCACGTGCACCTTCCGCCGACCACTGGCGACAACATCGATGTACTGTGGAGACCTCACGCCCCACGTGTTGAGCAATTCGGCGGTACGTCCACCCGGCCTCCCGCATGCCCACTATACGCCCTCGCTCAAAGTCCGTCAACTGCACATACGGTTCACGTCCACGCTGTCGCGGCATGCTACCAGTGTTAAAGACTGCGATGGAGCTCCGTATGCCACGACAAACTGGCTGACACTGACAGCGGCGGTGCACAAATGCTGCGCAGCTAGCGCCATTCGACGGCCAACACCGCGGTTCCTGGTGTGTCCGCTGTGCCGTGCGTGTGATCATTGCTTGTACAGCCCTCTCGCAGTGTCCGGAGCAAGTATGGTGGGTCTGACACACCGGTGTCAATGTGTTCTTTTTTCCATTTCCAGGAGTATATATATATATATATATATGTGTGTGTGTGTGTGTGTGTGTGTGTGTGTGTGTGTGTGTGTGTGTGACAAAATCGATTCAAGTGAAAATTTTTATGCTCATATCATGCGGAAAATTAGTAATAATAAGGTTAAAATGGCTCTGAGCCCTATGGGACTTAACGTCTGAGGTCATCAGTGCCCTAAAACTTAGAACTACTTAAACCTAACTAACCTAAGGACATTACACACACTCATGCCCGGAGCAGGATTCGAACCTGCGACCGTAGCGGTCGCGCGCTTCCAGACTGTAGCGCCTAGAACCGCTCGGCCACACCGGCCGGCAGTAATAATATGAAGAATATTAATTAGACCGTTGTTGTTCATTATGTACATTGTAGGGTATATTGTCACACATGGGCCTAGTGAATCTTGGATGCTCTCGCAGCTAGTGTTTTGTTATATCATGCCAAACCCAAGACCTCGAGTTCTACATTTTTCACGGGAACACACACTATATGTATTGGCTCATAGCCTAGATCTTGGGCTATGTATCGCACTTTCCTAGTGTGCCAATGTGTACAACGTAGACCTCAGGCTACGTATCACGTTATCCTAGTATACCACATTAGTAGTAATACGTTACATAAGACGTTTTACTGTTCAAATGGTCTTACATTATATTCCTTCAGTAAGCAAAGACTTTTTAAGAAACAATTATGGTTACAGCAACTTCAACTTAGCCACGTGCTGAATATTATATGAGATGGTATAGTGTAGAGATTTCTGATTTGCAGTCTAGACGCTCCTGTAATACGCTCTTTCACTAGTTATACTCACTATGTTATTCTAACTACGATTTATAATACTCAAATGTGATAATACAAATGATATCTATCACAGGACAAGCTGATCCGCTAGTGATAACTGCGTTTACATAAAAGACTGTTACATATAGCCACAGTAAAATCTCCACACGCACCTAGGCAGGCAATTATTGTATCATGCGATATTGCAGTGCGTGTGTTACTCTGATTACGATCCAAAGTTCTTTCGACAAAGCCCAGCTACTGCAACTTCTTGTTGTTAGAAGTTGTTGTCGTGGTCCTTTCTTCTGCGTTCCTTCGATATGAAGACTTCTCTTGACATGCTACTCTGTTTGAAACTTTTTTTTGCACGAAGCGTTTTTCTCGCAAACTCGACAATTGAAAACAATTTCGTCATATGCAAATGTTCCAGGATGGTCAACTAGCGACGAAACGACGTTTCTTTTTTCGGGTGGCAAGGCGCGTAACACGTTACACACTACACGTCTTAAACTCGTTCAACTGTGTACAAGTAAACAGAAAGCTACACTGAAACAACAGACGTGCAACTAAAACCTTGCGTAGTTTAATTTATATGTTGCCGGCGCGTACGGCATGACAGCGGAGGGTGTGGGCGCAGGGGCATTGACTCTGCCTGTTCCTGTTCCTCTGCTGTAATTATTTCGCTAGGCAGTGGCCTCTCGGTTCGCGATTGCACGCAGTCCTAGGTTGCGGTCAGTCTGTGAGACATCAAAACTATATCGAACTAGAGACCGCCTGTCTAAAATTTTAAAATATTGCAGACATAGAGTGAAAATATGCATCGTCACTAAGTTTCCGTTAGAATATGCAATAATCGGTGAAAAGGAGCCGAATATGCAAATGAATTTGCTACATGCAAATGCATATATTCAGATGTCTAGTAAAAAGTAATTTCAATATACATTTCACTAAGACTGTAATTATCGTAAGATACACCATAAAAAGTGAAACCACTGTCATCCCATTGTTGAGTTAGGAGAAGCGCCAGGAGAACGAAGTAGGTCTGGGGAAACGATACTCGCTTTCAAATGGACTCGAGACTTCCCGATACGCCGCAGCGTTCGATATTGTATGAAGCTTCTTCAAATAAATAATCATGCGACATTTGACACGCGCAGCATGAGGCCAAGGGGCACGCTAGAAGCTATGAACTGGCCACAACAATACGCCATGGCTCTACTTGAAATTTGACAGTTTCGTGAAACAGTGGAGAAAATAACATTAAATTCTACCACTGCACAAACTCATATTGTGTTTGAACAAATTTACTATAGAGTTTTTATAGATTATTGGTATACAGGGATATATAAACATTTATGCTGATTTTTAAGTAAAGGTAACAGGCAAAGACGAAAATGTTGTCCTCCAAAAAGCAGTACTTGATTGAACCCATTATATCAACTTATTTCTTTAAGAGAGGCGATATTGATTTACCAAGTAGTCTGTAAATGAGCAGACAATCTCTGTTCACATGTTAGAATAACAGATAAAAACTTTGTCAAATTTAATTTAGTTTTAAAACAAGACGGAAGTATTCATATGAAACAATCATGGCAATTAATCAAGAATAAATTGTTGAAGAAACAAAACATGTCGTAATAAGATGACTGTAATTTATTTCTCGAGAATGATTTACGGCGTGAAGACCCGTCTTGAAGACAGTACCATAAGTTGACGCTAGATCGCGGGATGAGCGAAAACTCGAGATTTGGGCAGAATTGTTTTTGCAATCTTATATTTATTGTTTAGTGCCATTCTTAAGCAAGCACTGCACCCCAGAAGATACTTCAGCCCGCGATTTGCCATTATTTTCACTAAATTTCCCGTACTGTGACGTAAAATGTTCGAACAGATCGAGTCGTGTTCGAGTAGAGCCCTACAAGAAAGATGGTAGTAGTCATTTGTTCTTTAAACGAAATACAAGAAAAAAATGAACGCAGAGTACCTTTATACTACACATATGTATTTAACCATGTTATCTCTGAGGTTTGGAAGCTGTCTACGTTACTCTGCAATGTGCAATTACATTATAAGCACAAACGAAAGTAAAAAAAAAAAATTGAATGCGTTTGTGAAACAGCAAAAGTTATTGTTGAACTGCATGAATTGGAATATTAATAAGAGTTTAATTATAAACATGTACTTACAGTGTGAAATAACATTTGCACTAGCAATAAAAATGAAATCACAAAGGAAAGTGGTCTTAGGCACTTCTACAAAATTCCTTTATTTCAAAAAGTCTACGGAATTATCACCGTCTGCCGCAAATCCAAATACTGTATGGAGCTTGTTCAAATAATCATGTGACATTTGACTAGCACTTTAATCACTGCACACGCTGCAAGAACGTGTTGCTTTAAACTATCTTGATTAATCAAAACTTGTGCATAGACTTCATCTTTAGAGAACAGCTCGCTGGCGTCAAAAAAGGCGAAAGTTCAAGCCAAATGATAAAGCCCTCCCGTTCTATCTAGCAACCGAGAAGTAGGTGTATGAGCGTTTTGGAACCCAAAAGCTACTCGTACAGTAAAATGGACACACTTTGTGATAATGCAACGTGTTTGTGATACTTCGTTTTTCAGAACTGACAGCACTTGGACTGATTTATCCCAAATGCATTTGCAATTTTTAGAACATGTATTACGATCTATCAGAACATCTATTTCGTTCATTGTGCGTGTTGTAGGTTTGCCGCTTAGCCTCTGGAGTTCTAATAAAACTTTCTTTAACTTTCTCTGAACTGCTTTTTTTCTATTTGTATTTATTTATTTGGACACCTTCATGCATACCGTTCAGTTTTCCTCTTTGCGCTGAGGCTGCATTCTACGTAAAGAAGTAGGTCAGGCTCCTCTTGGTTTGTGATTTTTTTCTCCTAAAATGAAACAGACACTGTACAGAAAACTAAGTTATATCTGTGTTGCTTTTAAACCGTTATCAGAGGGGAGAAACACTTCGTTCCCTTCTTAGCTGGCGTGACACATACCTTTATTTTGATATAAAATCACAAACTTCAGCATGAAAGTAATCGATTTGTCGGTCAAAACAGATAAATCCTATGATCTAAATACCGTAATTCTTCCGAAAGAACTTAACATATTACAGAAAGTGAAATGCGGTTGAATTAACGTGTGTGACGTTTACGATACTAGCAGCAGATTTTGTTTGGAAACATTAAGTTGAAAACCGCTTCTCTTTAATTAATAAATCTATGATAGGAGATTTACGTCCTTCCCCGGTACCTGAGTGGTCGGCTCGACAGAATGTCAGTCCTAAGGGCCCGAGTTCGATTCCCAGCTGCGTCGGAGATTTTCTGCGCTGAGGGATTGGGTGTTGTGTTGTCCTAATCATCATCATTTCATCCCCATCGACGCGCAAGTCGCCGAAGTGGCATCATATAGAAATACTTGCACCCGGCGAACGGTTTATCCGACGGGAGGCACTAGTCACACGACAGTTTCATTTATAGGAGATCTACAAGGTGATCCGTGTCATGTATCGATTACTCTAAGTTATGAATTTATCAAAGACGTGAACTATGTGACATAAATATACGTTCTGTATCCGAAATGAATCTAGAAAATGAGAGGGCTGGTAGAGTGGATCATAACAAGCATATTTCACATAGGAACCCACGTACGCATCTCTTAGCATACGGCGTTAGGCATCGTCCAACAGCGACGCGCGCCGCCAAAAGGGTAGGTTCACAACATCCATCCGAGCCGTCATTGTAGCAGGTCTGCAGGGCAACGTTTTCAATGTGTTTGTGGCATGAAGGTAAATGTGAAGACGGGGTGAATTTTTATAACCCTTATTTGAAAGCAGTCAGAAAAAGTACTCGAAATTACGCCTCGCTGCTTGAATGCACGCCGTTCAACGACATGAAGTGACTATCGCACTCTTTGAAACACTCCTGACAAAAGTGTAAACTGCATCGAAGACTGCCATAATGCGCGTTGTCGTCTCAGTACCAGTCTCAATGGGTATTTCATAGACAACATATTTCAGGTGAGACTAGAAGAAAAAAACCAGTGAGCGTCAAGTCGGGTGAACGTGCAGGGGATGCAATTAGCCCACAGCACTCTATCCAGTTCACACCGAAGTGTTCACCCAAATGCAGTCACACAGCGTACCACATTAAGTTGTCGTACGTTGAGTGGAACGGGTTCCAACAATTCTGGCAGAGTTTCTCGTAAAAATGTAAAGTATCTGTCGGCGTTAAGTCCCCGGGGGAACATGTATGGACCGACCAGATTATGGCCTACCAAGCAGGTCCAATGTTGACAGCGAAACGATCTTGCTGACCACGAACAAAAGCGGTGTGCCGATTTTCCCGTGCCCACACGTGTTGATTGTGGATGCTGAACATACCCTCTCGTGTAAAGGATGCCTCATCCGTAAAAAGAATACGCTTCGGAAAGCGCGTTTCAATGACACACCTCTCCAAAAAAAAAAAAAAAAATTGGCAGAATTAAACGCGACGTGGGGCATGGGTTAAGGGCGCGAATCTTCTGAATGCAGTTAAGGTACAACAAACCACAAGCCGAATTGTGGAATGGATTACACCCATTTTCCAGGCAACATGCCGAGAGCTTCTTGACGGTGTGTTTTCCAGCAGTACTAACGTTCCTCTTCAAGTCCCGGTGTACGCAATGTAACCCAAAACGAATACGCCGGGTTTCGAAGTAGGACTTAAATGCACATGTGACATTACGAAAATGTGCCGATGGAAAACGTACTTCAAGTGACCCTGTCTCTCTTAGGGAGCTGTGGCTGGCAGTAAATGTGCGTAGACCTGGCACTCGACAATTCGGAAAACGTCGAACGTACAGACTTTGGCCAGAGTGAGCATTACCATCTGCCGCTCTGTAAGCACAGTTCATCTCTACCCTTTCCTCCCAAGAAAAGGCTCTGTTTTCTGTTCGTTCGGTTCTAGGCGCTTCAGTCCGGAACCACGCTGTTGCTACGGTCGCTGGTTCGAATCCTGCCTCGGGCATGGATGTGTGTGATGTCCTTAGGTCAGTTAAGTTTAAGTAGTTCTAAGTCTATGGGACTGATGACCTCAGATGTTCAGTCCCATAGTGCTCAGAGCCATTTTTTTCTGTTCCCGTTTGACGACAAACTGACGCAGGGCAAAACATACTCCGCTGCCCTTTATGCAAGACGACAGGTATTTTCACAGCCAAAAGCAACGCGATCACGTCCCAGTAAGAGGCGGAAAACCCACAGTGTTGTTCCTCCTGGAATATCTCCAACTACGTCGGCTACAGCGTTTCCAAATAAAGGTCTAAAACTTCAACCCGAGGTCTCTTTTACCTTGATGTCAAATTAAGTCGTTGCCCTGCAGCCCTGCTACCACAAGGCTCGGATGGCATGTTGTGTACCTACACTCTCAGCAACGCGCGACGCTTTTCAACGACGTCTAGCGCCGTACGCTAAGGAATGCGGATGTGGGTTTCTAAATGAAATATGCTTGTTATGACCCACTATACGATTTTTTACGTCTATTTCAGACAGACCCTGTATAATCGCTGGAGACAGTAAGAAAGGGGAGCACAGACACACACACACAGGGAGAGAGAGAGGTAGTCAGTAAGAAGGGAAGCTCACAAAGTAACTGGTCACCGACCGAGAGTGGGTCGCTACAATACTCACTGATCCACTGCTCACACCGACAGAGGGCCGTGTGTGGACTGTGCGACTGAAGGCGAGGCTGCTACCATTGTGAAGGGAGCCTTGTCCGTTGGTAACAGTGCCACATGCTTAGATTACGGTAAATATATCTGGAACGCATCCAGCATGAATTATGAGCATTGGAGCTATTGATTGACTAAATAAGCAAACGGTACGTTAATTTTGGGAAACATCAGAAGGCAGAGAGGGATTTAAAGCAAGGGTATCAATGTTACGTCACACTAGTAGGAAGTGTATATGTTCTTGAACATAAATGAGTTGTATTGCGGATGTGTTCCCGTACAGTCATGGTTGACGACATATGGAAGCTTGGGAGTGGGCGTGAGTCGTGCACGGATAGCCAAATGATAAGGCGTCCGCTCACGATAAGAGGAAAATCCGGGTTCGACTCCCAGTCTGTCGTCATTCCATTCTACAACTGATGGTAGTCCTTATTCGCAATTGCGACTTCATTTGATGTCTTTCGTAACGGCTGTGGTCGCCACGGTACCTGTTTCTTTGGACTTGCATCCACACCCAAAGGAACTTTGCATCGTAATTAGAATAACACAGGTACTGCAATATCGTGTTTCCGTACACGTGTAAACTATCCACCAAAGATTTAGTGCATTCGGTCCAACAGTAACTGAAATTGGTAGTGAGACCAGCTGCTCTGAAATTTGGGTCTTATTCACTAACAACATATCATCAACGTTAAGACCAGAGAGAGACGAAACTAGAACAGTCGGAAAACTGCCTGATTGGTCAAAAAGGGAGGGTAGATATTAAGAAGAGAACTTACTTTTTTATTGTGTGGGTTCAGACTAAGGGAGGATCGAGTATGCGTATGAAACCTGCCGTTGGGGATAAGGTTGTCAATAACAAAAGCCCTTGTTGAATATTCTGCTGTAAAGTAACATTAAATGTTCTTGTGAAACTATTTTAAAGATAATCTCAGTTCGTGTTTCTAAAGAGATGGAGTAATCAATTTAATACATTTTTAATTATTTATACTTGTGAATGACGTTACTTACATGTGATTGTATTTACGTACACATGACACGAAGTGAGCTGTTTTAGTTCCTCATGTAGTCTGCATAGTCAAACATTAGTTCACTTTGTAAGGTACAAATTAAATTCATTATAAGTGGTGAGCACTAAAACTGATGTGGTAAAGCACAATATAACTTTCAGCAATGTTTATTTATGTCGGACTGTCGAGTGCAGATAAGGTGTTTGAAAGCATTTCTTTGACATCCAGTAAGTATCCAGTACGTTCCACTTCCCAAAATTCATGTCTCTTTCAACTCAACACGACTTTCTTACTATTCACCCGTATGAAAAGAAAACTGGGATACAATGAACGGAGCCAGAAATATCTGACAACAACATCTCAACCGGATAATATTCTGTCTGTCTGTCTGTCTGTCTCTCTCTCTCTCTCTCTCTCTCTCTTCTCGTTTCCCTTAGTCATTCCTCATATATACAAAATACATATGCTGCTGTAACAGGCAGAAAAACGCAGAAGGGAAGACAGACTGAGAAAAAAAAGAGAGAGAGAGAAGCAGAGCGGTATTGAATCAGCTAAGCTATTGTTCACGTCAAACATTTACGGAACCGTTGTAGATGTAGGAATTGTGTTTTCATCAAGCGATCATTTTTATTGCGCGGCTTACGTCTAAATAATTAACCTCAGAGAAGTTCGCAGAAACAAGCTACGAAAACTTTGCATGCCCAGAACAGGTAGTCGCGTGCAGATGTCTTAACAAGCAATAGCGCAGGAGACTTTCTGGTTTGCGTTGACAATACGTGGAGGTTCCGTACGACTCAAAGTTTGCTGTATTCTCTCGACGGTACCCAGGGAGTAACGGAAGTAGCCAAGCCTAGAAGAACTGGAACTTATCGTGCATTTTGCGTTCACACCGTTTCATGCAGAGAATAGGTCTATGGCGTCTTTATTGAAATATTTTGCGCATGCATTTTTTTTTCTTCCAACTTGTCTACAGTGAGTTACAGAACAGTAGCGGTATCTCGATGAAAGTTTCTTTGCGTGAAAAACCTCCGATCTTCGATTTATTTGATGTGTACGTCGTATGATTCTCCGCACAAATCGAAAGGAACATTGTATATACACGATATATCGTAACAGCGAAAACAAACTGGCGAAAATATACGAGAATGTAAGGATAAACCTTCCAGTAAATTCTATGCGATATAATTTTAGAACACTTGTTCAGTAACCCCCACTGCTGTCAGTATATGAAATCATCTGTAAATCTTGCAAATATGTACATTTCACTGATTTACTTCTTCAACCTTTTCAACGGGTGTGCTATGTTCTTTACGTTTAACATTGTCCCCAGACAGAGAAATCCAGAGAATTGGTTTCAAGCGATCTCGGAGATTACTGTAAGACCATGCTTAACGTGTTTATCACGGACCGTATTGTCGCAGTAGTGTCATCAAAATAAACAGCAAAATAAGCCAGTACCTCCTCATGCAACTACCATATCCAACCATGGGCCAAGAATATGATTATATTATCTTATATTTTTACCTGTGTCACTTTCCTTTGTTAACTACAATGAACCTGAATAGCTCAAATCCCTAAAGAAACCAGAAAGTTTATCTACTATTCAATGACTTTTGAGACTGAACGTCACATTTTTATGTAGCATACATAAAGATTCACACTGGAGGAAAGAGGATATGACGGAAAAAATAACCAAAGGACGATTCTGTACGTAATAAGGGTGGATGTAATTTACAAATAAAAGCCATATTTAAAATTACCAGTATGTATTTAAATCAAACTTCAGAGAGTCTGTTTAAATTCAAGTTCACAACTATGTTTTCCTGTCCCTTTGAGAAGGAAAGAAATTCCTCCAGTAGTCAACTGAAACATTTGAGCTCAAGCTGTACTATGAAAAGTAGATTCATGAGACCAAACTCCATTTAATTTCGTATTTACATTACTGACTTAGATTGCTAGAAACAGAGCCCCAGTGGCTTCTACTAAAATATTCTTGAAATATTTGAAGTAGCATCATCGTCTCACCACCACTACCACCATCTCCATCACCACCACTACCACCACCCATTTTCCACTCAGAGCTATAAAAATGGACTCCTCATGACGCCTCCGCGCCCTCGTTGTTCTGCTATTTTTTCTAACGATGTGTATCTGTCTCCACCGCCTTTTCTCTAAGAATCCCGGAAAGCAATTCTTTGGTCCATCTTTCATCCATTCAGTCGCTACATGTCCTATAACCTCCATTTCATCTTCGTCATTGTCGTAAGTGCTTACTACACTCCGATTACTTAACCGATCTATTCATTACGTTCCCTGTATTTCCTAGTAAATCCCATTTTGCATTTCTCTACTTCTCTTTCAGGAATTCTCAGTCATCCTTTCCTTTATTGTTCATCTATTCGTTGTACTCAAGTGAAATAGTTAAAAAACTTATTAACTGATAATATGTCTTCATTATTAATTTGATTCACGCTATTTACAGTGCCTTGTTTATATATTCTCATGATCTTAAACTACTATCAAAGCTACTTGCAGACTTGTTCTACTAAGATATTGCATTCCTTGCTTGGGTCTGTGTGTACAGAACAACTTCGGTAGCTTAGTTATGAGGCGATATGCGAGATCGTTTTTCAAATGGTTCAAATGGCTCTGAGTACTATGGGACTTAACATCTGTGGTCATCAGTCCCCTAGAACTTAGAACTACTTAAACCTAACTAACCTAAGGACATCACACACATCCATGCCCGAGGCAGGATTCGAAACTGAGACCGTAGCGGTCGCGCGGTTCCAGACTGAAGCGCCTAGAACCGGCGATCGTTTTTCAGTTTGGGGCTCTGAATGCTCCCTGTACGGCCCCTGGGAATAATTTTGATGGAATAGAACGTACTTTTGTGCCCCGTTTATCTACGGTACCTGATTTTTCTTTTGGACTATATATAAACGTAAAGAAAATTCAAATGCATGGCTTTGTTTCTATAGATGATTACTAGGCCATCAGGCACGGAACCCTTGGTTCATTTGAAACAGCTAAATTCCTACAGATATGTCTATGTTCTGCCTCTGCTGATGTTTGCTAGACCATCTAACACATAACTATTCTTTCATTTGAAAAATCTGAATTGCTGCACATATATCTGTGATTAATATAGTTATGTTAAGAGACTACCTATCATTTAGTTAGGAATTTTAATTCATCTGGGTAAAATAGGATATCTTAACATGATCCAAAATATTTTAGGTGAAAGACATCAAATGTTCCTCAGTGTGCTGCATTTTGCTACAGGACATTACTCTCGTGATCACAGAATTTTACTTTCATGATACTAAGTTTTTCATAATAGATCATTACTTTATTACTGAAACAGCAATTATTCATTCGATCTCTAATCTTTTTATTCCCTTTTAAACTCCAGTGACCAAGAAAGGAGCTCCCATCTGAATTTGTAACCTAATTTTACAATTGTGCAAAACTAGCTAATGTCAATAATAACTAAAAGAAAATGCCTACATTTAAGTATCCCATGTGCCATGGCTGGCAAACAATGATGCATCACCCACCAAAGGTATCACAAGACGTAGATCACTTGAGAAACTGTAGCTCGTATGCATATTAATCGGAAGGTAACATCCCCAACACAAGAAAATATAGTGGTCTTACTGCTGTACGAGTTAAGAGGATTCCCACACCACCGTCTTACATCCCCAATACTGCAGGAACAAATGCGAAGCCTGAAATAGGTTGTGTCTATATACCCACCGGTTGCATCATCTGTGTGGTTCTGATGTGACTTACTTGCTTGGCGAATGCGTGAATGCATCTGGAAATCGGAGCTGCCAGGTTTTATAAAATGCAAGCACTCAAAACTTACAACTGGCCGAAGAAAACTGTGTGTGTGTGTGTGTGTGTGTGTGTGTGTGTGTGTGTGTGTGTGTGTGTGTGTCTGTGTGTGTGTGTGTGAGTGCAGTACTTGTTGTTCGGCAATCCATTCTGTAATAATGAGTAAGTGTAATTAAATTTCTAGGAACCGAAATATGTCAAATATTGATGATTCCATTTTTGCAATTAATGTTTGCACACCATTCACAGTAATTTAACATTTGCTGTTTGTTTACAATATCGCAAGTGCAATAAGTAAATACACTTCAGGGAAATATTCATGAAATGGTTGAAAAAGCCAACTTGGAATTTAAAAAATAAGAGGTTATGTGTGGCGCAGTTACTTTATGTATAAATGACGGGGAAAATATTACATTCGCATGACGATTTTCGTGTAAACAGCTGGGCTAAAGGAGACCATCCCCTGCTGGTGAGCAGACGTGTTCGGTATTGTATGTGCAGCCTATAAATATTCAAAATCTGTTTTCGCGTCTGCTGTTCAGACTACCTCGATCCTCTCTTTTGTCTCATTCATTTGGTCAGCTCCTTTAACCCATTACAGACGCAGTTTTAGTTCTGAAGACAGACAAAAATGGAAGTGCTACTATGAAACTACTTACAGTAAAGAATTGCACTGGTGTTCCGTCTTCTGCGAAAAATATTCCTGTTGCCAGTGTGCTTATCATCTATGTTGTTTCCATAAAGAGATCCTCAAAGAGCAGTGTAAGTATTCCACATTTTTATGCAACTGACAGTTTCTTAATGTTATTTTTGTTAATACCAGCAATATTTCTAAAAAGGGTAATTAGAGAGACATTGATTTCTTACACAACGTAGCTGATTTGATGCAACTCTCATGGTTTTTTCACAATTTTATTTCACTACTGGTATATATATATTTACAGGGTGTTACAAAAAGGTACGGCCAAACTTTCAGGAAACATTCCTCACACACAAATAAAGAAAAGATGTTATATGGACATGTGTCCGGAAACGCTTAATTTCCATGTTAGAGCTCATTTTAGTTTCGTCAGTATGTTCTTCCACCTACGCACAATGGAGCACGTTATCATGATTTCATACGGGATACTCTACCTGTGCTGCTAGAACATGTACCTTTACAAGTACGACAAAGCATGTGGTTCATGCACGATGGAGCTCCTGCACATTTCAGTCGAAGTGTTCGTACGCTTCTCAACAACAGATTCGGTGACCGATGGATTGGTAGAGGCTGACCAATTCCATGGCCTCCACGCTCTCCTGACCTCAACCCTCTTGACTTTCATTTATGGAGGCATTTGAAAGCTCTTGTCTACCCAACCCCGGTACCAAATGTAGAGACTCTTCGTGCTCGTATTGTGGACGGTTGTGATACAATACGCCAGTCTCCAGGGCTGCATCAGCACATCAGGGATTCCATGCGACGGAGGGTGGATGCATGTATCCTCGCTAACGGAGGACATTTTGAACATTTCCTGTAACAAAGTGTTTGAAGTCACGCTGGTACGTTCTGTTGCTGTGTGTTTCCATTCCATGATTAATGTGATTTGAAGAGAGGTAATAAAATAAGCTCTAACATGGAAAGTAAGCGTTTCCGGACACATGTCCACATAACATATTTTCTTTCTTTGTGTGTGAGGAATGTTTCCTGAAAGTTTGGCCGTACCTTTTTGTAACACCCTATATATATATATATATATATATATATATATATATATATATATATATCGGTCTTGACGTATGGTACTTACTCAGTAAGAGAACCTACTTTTACAAGCTAGGAATACAAGGAAATTGTACGAAAACGGAATCTTTTGTTTTACATCAGACGGTTGGTTTAACTATCGTGAAGAGAGAAGAACAACCACTGAATCCAGGTGTAGCTTCGATATCCAAATCAAGACATTTGGTTGAAAATACTAATACCTTAAGTTCGAAGTATCTTGGGCTCATTAGAAAAATAGGTTTTGTTGAGATTAAATATAAGAATTGTTATTTCTTGGTTTCAGGTCATTCCCGATTCTCTGGAAATTTGATCTGCTGCGGATCTCAAATGACAGGCCGCAATCAAAAATTATATCAGAGATGCTTGTTCTACTCGAAATGAAAGAGACATGTTTTGAGTGTGTTATACAGCTTCGTGCCGTAGGAACAACGTAAGACAAACTACACAAAAAAATGGCTCTGAGCACTATGCGATTTAACTGCTGAGGTCATCAGTCGCCTAGAACTTAGAACTAATTAAACCTAACTAACCTAAGGACATCACACACATCCATTCCCGAGGCAGGACTCGAACCTGCGACCGCAGCGGTCGGTCGGATCCAGACTGTAGCGCCCAGAACCGCACGGCCACTCCATCCGGCTACAAACTACACAACGCTCTGATATACTAACCCAGACAACTGCAGTGTACGACATCGGATGAAACGGCTATTAGGCATTCATCAAGGCATAAAGAACATAAAAAGAAGAAAGCTTGTAAGATCTTAAATATGGTATGCTGAGACTTCAAGTTTGCAATATGTTTCTTGATATCAGTAACTTTTGTGTGTTCTTTATTCAAACTTCTAAATTTTTCGTGAGAATGAGTTAGCAAAGAAAAATTCAAATGGTAATCAACAGTTAGTCCATATAAGTGAACGAGAGATCCTCGCTCTTTCAGAAATTCAGAGTATGGTGACCCATAACATGCAATCGTTTCATCAGACATTGTTCTCTCTTTACCCTGCGTCCTGGTATTCTACGTGTATAGTTAACTTTGGAAGCTTTTGAGAGCTCGCAGATCAACTTCGAATGAATTACTGGCTGGCCCAAATAGAAAGTTTCCTATAGTCTTGAGAGTTTTCTCTTTGCCTTACGTTGGTAAATATTATAAGAGTATCTGAAAAAGTACCTTCAAAAAGATAAATGCAGTTGATGGTAACATGAGTGAAGAAATGAGAAGGCTATTAATTTTCAACTAATATGCACCACATTGCTGACTGGTAAAAATCGCTATATATGGAGTTACTGCGAACCTGTAAAAACCTTTGGTGAGCCGTCTCACAGGACAAAAAACGTAGTTTTAGCGACCAGCAGGAAACGGAACATTGCGATCATTTACGTAAACTTTTAACTTCTTAAATTGGCAATAGTGGTTCACAGGAAATAACAAAAATAAAGATTCTAGTGTGGAGAGTAATATTGGAAATGGTTGTGTCGGCGAAGGTGAATTGGTTGTAATCTGTCCACTGTTGATGTTAATATTTGTGGACAGTGTTGTTAAATACTGTCGGTAAATAAGCAGAGTGTCAAAGAAATGGAAACGGCAAAGTTTGTTGCAGTGAAAATAAACTGCGTTCTTCTCAACTCTGTGTGAGTGTTATATACCTACTTTTGAACATTTATAGCTGGACCTTTGTCTTCTGGAATTACGCGTACATTGCAAGCAACATGTTTTGAGGTTATTTGAAGACTTTTCGTGGTGTGTTGCTTCAGATTCAGTATTCAGTGCTTTTAACGTAGGACTTTGGCTACACTCCTTTCACCAAAAACAATATCGTTCAAAGACGATGCAATTTTTAGAAGCCACAAAACTTCCAACCAAGGGCTAAAAATGACAAGTGTGGCATGCAACTACTACTCTGTTCCCAAAAAGGTAAACGATCACTGCTTCTGCGTAGCAAAATATTCCGAGAGTAAAGCTCTGTTTTCTTCGGAAACCAACTTTCTGCCTCCACTAGACCACTCTTGGCCACCTCCTGATCGTGTGATGAACAAAGAGGGTAATACCTTCAGGTCAAGTGCGTTTTTGGGTTATATGGGTGCTATTTCCTCGAAGACAAGCCGTATTCTCGAGAAACACCGTTTTAAAATGACCTTCCGGCCTCCTACCAATATTGTGGCCTTGCTAGGTTCTATGAAGGATGATTTATTGCTACGTAAATTGTGTGTATGTGTATCAGATTTCCTCCGAAAAATGTGATAAATCATTAACAGGCCAGACAACGCGCACCATTTATGAGAAGTGCGTGGAGCACCGAAGAGACACACGCTTCCTCCAGCCAGACAAATCAGCTGTGGCAGAAAATTGGGTTGATACTGGTCATTCGATGGAACTACAGTGACGTGAAGATGTTGACATCCACCTCTTCCTTCTTGGATTCTATTTTTAAGGAAGTCGTAGAAATTAGAGTAATCAATAACTTAATAAATAGAGATAATGATTTGAAATTGGATAAGGCATGGAATTAAACTGCAGAGTTGCAGAGTTGTCAAGGTGTCACCCCCGCCGAGTATACATCGATAAGCGAATCGAATGTCTGAACGCTTTCACCACTGGTGGTGCTTGTGTAATTGTATCTCTTTGTCGCCGATCAGCATCTGTGACCCGCATGTGCAGTACCACCGCGATAGAGCATATGAGGCCACTCTTGGCACTTTGTCATCAGTCTTGTAACTCCGTCTGAGGACGGTCGATGATACACGGCCGAAATATCAGTTGAAATAGTATTTTCGTGTTTACGTGCCCGAAATTTAAAGGATTATCCATTACGCCGCGAGAAGTTATAAATGCACACGACTTTTGTGTGTTTGTTGCTCATTTCCAACAGTCTGCATTGTTATTAAAATAGCACTGATTGCTTTTCTCATTTTCTATAATTATCCAACATTTCAAAGCAATGGAATTTTTATGCTTATACTTTACTTAACTAAAACATGTTTTCTACAAAAATAAAAAAAATTGGCACCGCTGGATATGGCACATTGATGTACCGGTTGTTAGTAAAAATTAACCTGTTATAAACGAAACAAATACTGAACTACATCGTTTATTTACAACTAAAATATGGGTGTTGGTTTTAACCAGTCGGTTTTTCCCTTCGTGACACCAAAAGGAACTGACGGATATAGACTCAGTACTTTTTATAGGTGGATTCTGTAACGAATGAAAACATAGTACTCTATATTCAAAGTGGGTGCAGAGGGTCAAACAGAATCACTAGTGCACTATGAAATATTCATTGATGAATGGCAGTTCTCCATTTATTGTTCACTAATTAATGTGTAGTAACCCTTGTTACTGAAACTGTACTCTGAGCAGCAATGAAGGAAACGAAGGAGAAATTTGGAAAATCGTTTACTGTTTGGGTATTTATCTAAAATGTCGTAATTCCGTCACAGACGGCAACGGAGTTGAAAGATACTGAGGGTGTAGCCTTCTAGCTTGTTAGGCTGTGACACGTTCCTCCTCAATTGTTAACTTTTTAGGGAACTTCTGGTCTTCACGATCAGCTGACCACGCGACCTGCAGACTGACTTAAAACAGATGAAAGAGGTTGTGAGATGAAGATCAACAAAATAAAATAACTGTAATAAAGTTGAGACAAATTACATCGGATAGTACCGATAGAATTAAGTTAGGAAATGAGAGGAGAGGTATAGAGGATATAAAACGAAAAGTGGCTACAGCAAATAAAGAAAAAATTGTCAATGTTTAATAAAAATTGAATTCGTTGGTAGTATTTTTCTGAACGTATTTTTTCTTGTGTGTAGCGTATACAACGAATGTGGCAGAATCTTTAGGGATTTATTCTTGACATCACAACATTACGAAACGTTCATATGAACATAGGTCCGAAAATTGTTCGTGAGGGATGTATAGGGATTATTTATTCATGACAAAACACAGCAGATATAGACCCAGATCACAATATAGTAGTGATGAAGAGTAGGCTGAAGTTCAAGACATTAGTCAGGAAGAATCAATACGCAAAGAAGTGGGATACGGAAGTACTAAGGAATGACGAGATACGTTTGAAGTTCTCTAACGCTATAGATACAGCAATAAGGAATAGCGCAGTAGGCAGTACAGTTGAAGAGGAATGGACATCCCTAAAAAGGGCCATCACAGAAGTTGGAAAGGAAAACATAGGTACAAAGAAGGTAGCTGCGAAGAAAGCATGGCTAACAGGAGAAATACTTCAGTTGATTGATGAAAGGAGGAAGTACAAACATGTTCCGGGAAAATCAGGAATACAGAAATACAAGTCGCTGAGGAATGAAATAAATTGGAAGTGCAGAGAATCTAAGACGAAATGGCTGCAGGAAAAATGTGAAGACATCGAAAAAGAAATGATTGTCGGAAGGACAGACTCAGCATACAGGAAAGTCAAAACAAACTTTGGTGACATTAAAAGGAACGGTGGTAACATTAAGAGTGCAACGGGAGTTCCACTGTTAAATGCAGAGGAGAGAGCAGATAGGTAGAAAGAATACATTGAAAGCCTCTATGAGGGGGAAGATTTGTCTGATAGAAGAAGAAACAGAAGTCGATTTAGAAGAGATAGGGGATCCAGTATTAGAATCGTAATTTAAAAGAGCTTTGGAGGACTTACGGTCAAATAAGGCAGAAGGGATAGATAACATTCCATCAGAATTTCTAAAATCATTGGAGGAAGTGGCAACAAAACGACTATTCACGTTGGTGTGTAGAATATATGAGTCTGGCGATATACCATCTGACTTTCGGAAAAGCATCATCCACACAATTCCGAAGACGGCAAGAGCTGACAAGTGCGAGAATTATCGCACAATCAGCTTAACAGCTCATGCATCGAAGCTGCTTACAAGAATAACATACAGAAGAATGGAAAAGAAAATTGAGAATGCGCTAGGTGACGATCAGTTTGGCTTTAGGAAAAGTAAAGGGACGAGAGAGGCAAATCTGACGTTACGGCTAATAATGGAAGCAAAGCTAAAGAAAAATCAAGACACTTTTATAGGATTTGTCGACCTGGAAAAAGCGTTCGACAATATAAAATGATGCAAGCTGTTCGAGATTCTGAAAAAAGTAGGGGTAAGCTATAGGGAGAGACGGGTCATATACAATATGTACAACTACCAAGAGGGAATAATAAGAGTGGACGATCAAGAACGAAGTGCTCGTATTAAGAAGGGTGTAAGACAAGGCTGTAGCCTTTCGCCCCTACTCTTCAATCTGTACATCTAGGAAGCAATGATGGAAATAAAAGAAAGGTTCAGGAGTGGAATTAATATACAAGGTGAAAGGATATCAATGATACGATTCGCTGATGACATTGCTATCCTGTGTGAAAGTGAAGAAGAATTAAATGATCTCCGGAACGGAATGAACAATCTAATGAGTACACAGTATGGTTTGAGAGTAAATCGGAGTAAGACGAAGGTAATGAGAAGTAGTAGAAATGAGAACAGCGAGAAACTTAAGATCAGGATTGATGGTCACGAAGTCAATGAAGTTAAGGAATTCTGCTACCTAGGCAGTAAAATAACCAATGACGGACGGAGTAAGGAGGACATCAAAAGCAGACTCGTCATGGCAAAGAAGGCATTTCTGGCCAAGAGAAGTCTACTAATATCAAATACCGGCCTTAATTTGAGGAAGAAATTTCTGAGGATGTACGTCTGGAGTACAGCATTGTATGGTAGTGAAACATGGACTGTGGGAAAACCGGAACAGAAGAGAATCGAAGCATTTGAGATGTGATGCTATAGACGAATGTTGAAAATTAGGTGGACTGATAAGGTAAGGAATGAGGAGGTTCTACGCACAATCGGAGAGAAAAGGAATATGTGGAAAACACTGATAATGAGAAGGGACAGGATGATAGGACATCTGCTGCAGAGGGCAAAAACTGTAGAGGAAGACAGAGATTGGAATACGTCAAGCAAATAATTGAGGACGTAGGTTGCAAGTGCTACTCTGAGATGAAGAGGTTAGCACAGGAAAGGAATTCGTGGCGGGCCGCATCAAACCAGTCAGTAGACTGATGACCAAAAAAAAAAAAAAAGACAAAACACATCTTTTGCCGCACATTGTTGAAACTTCTTGCTCTGTTTCGAATTAGATAATATCCGCTTTTGGTACGACCCCACAGAACATCGATTTTACGTAACGGTAATCAGTACACTATGAACTTAAATTCCCTCCCCCCACCCCCCCCCCCAAAAAAATACCATTTGATTCAAATCTGGCGACTGGGCAGTGCATGTAGTGTACCCCACCCCATCGACCAGTCCAGTGGGTTATCGAGATACTGGAGAGCTATTTATGTAAAGCGGACAACGTCTGGAGGTACACCATCAAGTAAATGAAGCAACTCATACCTGGGAAACTCTACATTGTTGTGGTGTGTTGTGCTGCAAGCTATTTTGAAAGAGAAGAAACAAGAATGAGACAAAGCAAAATAAATGTCACGACGCGCTGTAAATAAGGACAAGAAAAAATTTACCTTTTAGGTAAATTATAGAACCAAGATTTCCTAAAGGGAATTCCCTTCATATATCTCCAATTTATTTTCAGACCTTGTTCATACGAACTTTTGTCAATGTTTCAATGTCAAGAATATATCCCCAAAGTTTGTGACACGTTTTTGTATACGTTGTATGGGAGTGAACCGCATACTATAAAAACTGTTCAATGGCATCATATAGAAATACTTGCACCCGGCGAACGGTTTATCCGACGGGAGGCACTAGTCACACGACAGATTTCATTTATAGGAGATCTACAAGGTGATCCGTGTCATGTATCGATTACTCTAAGTTATGAATTTATCAAAGACGTGAACTATGTGACATAAATATACGTTCTGTATCCGAAATGAATCTAGAAAATGAGAGGGCTGGTAGAGTGGATCATAACAAGCATATTTCACATAGGAACCCACGTACGCATCTCTTAGCATACGGCGTTAGGCATCGTCCAACAGCGACGCGCGCCGCCAAAAGGGTAGGTTCACAACATCCATCCGAGCCGTCATTGTAGCAGGTCTGCAGGGCAACGTTTTCAATGTGTTTGTGGCATGAAGGTAAATGTGAAGACGGGGTGAATTTTTATAACCCTTATTTGAAAGCAGTCAGAAAAAGTACTCGAAATTACGCCTCGCTGCTTGAATGCATGCCGTTCAACGACATGAAGTGACTATCGCACTCTTTGAAACACTCCTGACAAAAGTGTAAACTGCATCGAAGACTGCCATAATGCGCGTTGTCGTCTCAGTACCAGTCTCAATGGGTATTTCATAGACAACATATTTCAGGTGAGACTAGAAGAAAAAAACCAGTGAGCGTCAAGTCGGGTGAACGTGCAGGGGATGCAATCAGCCCACAGCACTCTATCCAGTTCACACCGAAGTGTTCACCCAAATGCAGTCACACTGCGTACCACATTAAGTTGTCGTACGTTGAGTGGAACGGGTTCCAACAATTCTGGCAGAGTTTCTCGTAAAAATGTAAAGTATCTGTCGGCGTTGAGTCCCCGGGGGGAACATGTATGGACCGACCAGATTATGGCCTACCAAGCCGGTCCAATGTTGACAGCGAAATGATCTTGGTGACCACGAACAGAAGCGGTGTGCCGATTTTCCCGTGCCCACACGTGTTGATTGTGGATGTTGAACATACCCTCTCGTGTAAAGGATGCCTCATCCGTAAAAAGAATACGCTTCGGAAAGTGCGTTTGAATGACACACCTCTCCAAAAAAAAAATTGGCAGAGTTGAACGCGACGTGGGGCGTGGGTTAAGGGCGCGAATCTTCTGAAGGTGGCTGAGGTACAACAAACCACAAGCCAAATTGTGGAATGGATTACACCCATTTTCCATGCAACATGCCGAGAGCTTCTTGACGGTGTGTTTTCCAGCAGTACTAACGTTCCTCTTCAAGTCCCGGTGTACGCAATGTGCGGTTGTAGACCTTTACACCTGTAACCCAAAATGAATACGCCGGGTTTCGAAGTAGGCCTTAAATGCACATGTGACATTACGAGAATGTGCCGATGGAAAACGTACTTCAAGTGACCCTGTCTCTCGTAGGGAGCTGTGGCTGGCAGTAAATGTGCGTAGATCTGACACTCGACAATTCGGAAAACGCCGAACGTACAGACTTTGGCCAGTGTGAGCATTACCATCTGCCGCTCTGTAAGCACAGTTCATGTCTACCCTTTCCTCCCAAGAAAAGGCTCTGTTTTCTGTTCGTTCGGTTCTAGGCGCTTCAGTCCGGAACCACGCTGTTGATACGGTCGCTGGTTCGAATCCTGCCTCGGGCATGGATGTGTGTGATGTCCTTAGGTCAGTTAAGTTTAAGTAGTTCTAAGTCTATGGGACTGATGACCTCAGATGTTCAGTCCCATAGTGCTCAGAGCCATTTTTTTCTGTTCCCGTTTGACGACAAACTGACGCAGGGCAAACATACTCCGCTGCCCTTTATGCAAGACGACAGGTATTTTCACAGCCAAAAGCAACGCGATCACGTCCCAGTAAGAGGCGGAAAACACACAGTGTTGTTCCTCCTGGAATATCTCCAACTACGTCGGCTACAGCGTTTCCAAATAAAGGTCTAAAACTTCAACCCGAGGTCTCTTTTACCTTGATGTCAAATTAAGTCGTTGCCCTGCAGCCCTGCTACCACAAGGCTCGGATGACATGTTGTGTACCTACACTCTCGGCAACGCGCGACGCTTTTCAACGACGTCTAGCGCCGCACGCTAAGGAATGCGGATGTGGGTTTCTATATGAAATATGCTTGTTATGACCTACTATACGATTTTTTACGTCTATTTCAGACAGACCCTGTATAATCGCTGGAGACGGTAAGAAAGGGGAGCACAGTCACACACACACAGGGAGAGAGAGAGGTAGTCAGTAAGAAGGGAAGCTCACAAAGTAACTGGTCACCGACCGAGAGTGGGTCGCTACAATACTCGCTGACCCACTGCTCACACCGACAGAGGGCCGTGTGTGGACTGTGCGACTGAAGGGAGCCTTGTGAAGGGAGCCTTGTCCGTTGGTAACAGTGCCACATGCTTAGATTACGGTAAATATATCTGGAGCGCATCCAGCATGAATTATGAGCATTGGAGCTATTGATTGACTAAATAAGCAAACGGTACGTTAATTTTGGGAAACATCAGAAGGCAGAGAGAGATTTAAAGCAAGGGTATCAATGTTACGTCACGCTGGTAGGAAGTGTATATGTTCTTGAACATAAATGAGTTGTATTGCGGATGTGTTTCCGTACACTCATGGTTGACGACATACGGAAGCTTGGGAGTGGGCGTGAGTCGTGCACGGATAGCTCACGATAAGAGGAACATCCGGGTTCGACTCCCAGTCCGCCACAAGTATTCACTGCCGTCATTCCATTCCACAACCGATGGTAGTGCTTATTCGCAATTGCGAATTCATTTGATGTCTTTCGTAACGGCTGTGGTCGCCACGGTACCTGTTTCTTTGGACTTGCATGCACACCCAAAGGAACGTTGCATCGTAATTAGAATAACAAAGGTACTGCAATATCGTGTTTCCGTACACGTGTAAACTATCCACCAAAGATTTAGTGCAGTCGGTCCAACAGTAACTGAAATTGGTAGTGAGACTAGCTGCTCTGAAGTTTGGGTCTTATTCACTAATAACATATCATCAACGTTAAGACCAGAGAGAGACGAAACTAGAACAGTCGGGAAACTGCCGGATTGGTCAAAAAGGGAGGTTAGATATTAAGAAGAGAACTTACTTTTTTATTGTGTGGGTTCAGACTAAGGGAGGATCGAGTATGCGTATGAAACCTGCCGTTGGGGATAAGGTTGTCAATAACAAAAGCCCTTGTTGAATATTCTGCTGTAAAGTAACATTAAATGTTCTTGTGAAACTATTTTAAAGATAATCTCAGTTCGTGTTTCTAAAGAGATGGAGTAATCAGTTTAATACATTTTTAATTATTTATACTTGTGAATGACGTTACTTAAATGTGATTGTATTTGCGTACACATGACACGAAGTGAGCTGTTTTAGTTCCTCATGTAGTCTGCATAGTCAAACATTAGTTCACTTTGTAAGGTACAAATTAAATTCATTGTAAGTGGTGAGCACTAAAACTGATGTGGCAAAGCACAATATAACTTTCAGCAATGTTTATTTATATCGGACTGTCGAGTGCAGATAAGGTGTTTAAAAGCATTTCTTTGACATCCAGTAAGTATCCAGTACGTTCCACTTCCCAAAATCCATGTCTCTTTCAACTCAACACGACTTTCTTACTATTCACCCGTATGAAAAGAAAACTGGGATACAATAAACGGAGCCAGACATATCTGACAACAACATCTCAGCCGGATAATATTCTGTCTGTCTGTCTCTCTCTCTCTCTCTCTCTCTCTCTCTCTTCTCGTTTCCCTTAATCATTCCTCATATATTCAAAATACATATGCTGCTGTAACAGGCAGAAAAACGCAGAAGGGAAGACAGACTGAGAAAAAAGAGAGAGAGAGAAGCGGAGTGGTATTGAATCAGCTAAGCTGTTGTTCACGTCAAACATTTATGGAACCGTTGTAGATGTAGGAATTGTGTTTTCACCAAGCGACCATTTTTATTGCGCGGCTTACGTCTAAATAATTAACCTCAGAGAAGTTCACAGAAACAAGCTACGAAAACTTTGCATGCCCAGAACAGGTAGTCGCGTGCAGATGTCTTAACAAGCAATAGCACAGGAGACTTTCTGGTTTGCGTTGACAATACGCGGAGGTTCCGTACGACTCAAAGTTTGCTGTATTCTCTCGACGGTACCGAGGGAGTAACGGACGTAGCCAAGCCTAGAAGAACTGGAACTCATCGTGAATTTTGCGTTCACACCGTTTCATGCAGACAATAGGTCTATGGCGTCTTTATTGAAATATTTTGGGCATGCATTTTTTTTCTTCCAGCTTGTCTACAGTGAGTTACAGAACAGTAGCGGTATCTCGATGAAAGTTTCTTTGTGTGAAAAACCTTCGATCTTCGATTTATTTGATCTGTACGTCGTATGATTCTCCGCACAAATCGAAAGGAACATTGTATATACACGATATATCGTAACAGTGAAAACAAACTGGCGAAAATATACGAGAATGTAAGGATAAACCTTCCAGTAAATTCTATGCGATATAATTTTAGAACACTTGTCAGTATATGAAATCATCTGTAAATATTGCAAATATGTACATTTCACTGATTTACTTCTTCAACCTTTTCAACGGGTGTGCTATGTTCTTTACGTTTAACATTGTCCCCAGACAGAGAAATCCAGAGAATTGGCTTCAAGCGATCTCGGAGATTCCTGTAAGACCATGCTTAACGTGTTTATCACGGACCGTATTGTCGCAGTAGTGTCATCAAAATAAACAGCAAAATAAGCCAGTACCTCCTCATGCAACTACCATATCCAACCATGGGCCAAGAATATGATTATATTATCTTATATTTTTACCTGTGTCACTTTCCTTTGTTAACTACAATGAACCTGAATAGCTCAACTCCCTAAAGAAACCATAAAGTTTATCTACTATTCAATGACTTCTGAGACTGAACGTCACATTTTTATGTAGCATACATAAAGATTCACACTGGAGGAAAGAGGATATGACGGAAAAAATAACCAAAGGACGATTCTGTACGTAATCAGGGTGGATATAATTTACAAATAAATGCCATATTTAAAATTACCAGTATGTATTTAAATCAAACTTCAGAGAGTCTGTTTAAATTCAAGTTCACAACTATGCTTTCCTGTCCCTTTGAGAAGGAAAGAAATTCCTCCAGTAGTCAACTGAAACATTTGAGCTGAAGCTGTACTATGAAAAGTAGATTCATGAGACCAAACTCCATTTAATTTCGTATTTACATTACTGACTTAGATTGCTAGAAACAGAGCCCCAGTGGCTACTACAAAAATATTCTTGAAATATTTGAAGTAGCATCATCGTCTCACCACCACTACTACCATCTCCATCACCATCACTACCACCACCCATTTTCCAGCGAGAGCTAGAAAAATGGACTCCTCCTGACGCCTCCGTGCCCATGTTGTTCTGCTATTTTTTCTAACGATATGTATCTGTCTCCACCGCCTTTTCTCTAAGAATCCCGGAAAGCATTCTTTGATCCATCTTTCATCCATTCATTCGCTGCATGTCCTGTAACCTCCATTTCATCTTCCTCGTTGTCGTAAGTGGTTACTACACTCCGATTACTTAACCGATCCATTCATTATGTTCCCTGTATTTCCTGGTAAATTCCATTTTGCATTTTTCCATTTCTCTTTCGGGAATTCTCAGTGTTCCTTTCCTTTATTGTTCATCTACTCGTTGTACTCAAGTGAAATAGTTAAAAAACTTATTAACTGATAATATGTCTTCATTATTTATTTGATTCACGATGTGTACAGTGCCTTGTTTATATATTCCCATGATCTTAAACTACTATCAAAGCTATTTGCAGACTTGCTCTACTAAGATATTGCATTCTTCGCTTGGGTCTGTGTGTACGCAACAACTTCGTTAGCTAAGTTATGAGGCGATATGCAACATCGTTTTTCAGTTTGAGGCTCTGAAAACGTCCTGTACGGCCTCTGGGAATAGTTTTCATGGAATAGAACGTACTTTTGTGTCCTGTTAATCTAAGGCACCAGATTTTTCTTTTGGACTATATATAAACGTAAAGAAAATTCAAATGTCATGTTTTATTTCTATAGATGATTACTGGGCCACCAAGCACGGAACCATTGGTTCATTTGAAACAGCTAAATTTCTACAGATATATCTGTGTTCTGTCTCTACTGATGTTTAGTACATCATCTGACATATAACTATTGTTTCATTTGAAAAAGCTGAATTGCTGCTGATTAATATAGCTATGTCAAGAGACTGTATGTCATTTAGTTAGGAATTTTAATTCATCTGGGTAAAATACGATATCTTAACATTGCATGGGGGCTTAATTAAATAAAAAAAATGGAAATAATTTTTGTTTTTGGTAGCTGTATGTCCGATTACGCTGTGTCTCGTAATCGGTTGGCCCTGACTAGTATTATTACGCTATCTGACTGCAAAGAACAACAACAAGAATGAAATGAAATTTTTCGTTAACACAATTAATTAATTAAGTCCCCAGCAACTTTAAAATCTACTAAACCAAAGCATAAGTATAACTGTTCTGTATGTGGAAGTATGACTCAACGCACATCTGGCACGGTTCTTCTTCAACAAGACAAGAATTTTTAAATACCAATTTTACTGACGTGATAAAAGAAAATTAGAAATACGATAATTGCGTAAGGAAAGCAGAATTACACGCTAATACAAGAACACACGCCAGATGCTTTGTTGACTGAACCTGTAATGACGCATTATTTAGGATACTGAAATTAAAAACAAACGGAGTTAGTTACCTCATTTATATTGATGAAAATCACTCTAATCCTTACATTATATCTCAACCAGAACTCTCCAATATCACATCTCAGCAAGCACTGCCTAATAGCACATCTCAACAAACACTCTCTGCTACAACATCTCAGCACAGACTACCACGAGCTCTCTCCAAGCACTGACTGCTACGAGTTCTTAACAGGCACTGACTACTACGAGTTCTCGACAAGCACTGACATCTACGAGCTCTCGACAAGCACTGTGGAGGCGGCTTAACAATACTCTTTGGCGCAATCTCTGGCGCAGTGGCTCAGTGTAGCCACCTTTCAACATGTTCCAAAATATTTTAGATGAAAGACATCAAATATTCTTCGATATGCTGCATTTTGCTACAGGAAATTACTCTCACGATCACAGAATGTTACTTGCATGTTACTAAGTTTTTCATGATAATCCATTCCTTTGTTACTGAAATAGCAATTATTCCTTTGATCTATAATCTTTTAATTCCCTTTTAAACTCCAGTGACCAAGGAAGGAACTTCCATCTGAATGTGTAACCTAATTTTGTAATTGTGTAAAACTAGCTAATATCAGTTATAAACAAAAGAAAATGTGTAAATTTAAGCATCCCATGTGCCATGGCTGGCAAACAATGATGCATCACCTCACCAAAGGTATCACAAGACGTACAGCACTTGAGAAACTGTAACTCGTGTGCATATTAATCAGAAGTTAACATCCCCAACAGAAGATAACATAGTGGTCTTACGTCTGTACGAGTTAAGAGGATCCCCACTCTACCGTCTTACATCCCCAATACCGCAGGAATAAATGCCAAGTCTGAAATAGGTTGCGTCTATATACCCACTGTTTGCACCACCTGTGTAGTTCTGATGTGAGAATGTGTAGTTCTGTTGGAGAATGCGTATGTTGGGAATATCTGTGAGAGAACCACTCATTCACTGAATTTAACTGGTAAAATTACTGCGAAGGAATGCATCTGGAATTCGGAGCTGCCAGCTTTTAAAACTGCAAGCACTCAAAAGCTACAAGTGGCCGAAGAAAACTCTGTGTGTGTGTGTGTGTGTGTGTGTGTGTGTGTGTGTGTGTGTGTGTGTGTGTGTGCAGTGCTTGTTGTTCGGCAGTCGATACAGTAATACTGAGTAATTGTAATTAAATTTCTAGGAAATTTCTAGGAACAGAAATCAGTAAACATGTCAAATGTTGATGGTTCCATTTTTGTAATTAATGTTTGTACACCATTCACAGCAATTTAACATTTGCTGTTTGTTTACTATATCGCAAGTGCAATAAGTAAATACACTTCAGGGAAAGATTCATGAAATGGTTGAAATAGCCAACTCGGAAATTAAAAAATAAGAGAGTATGTGTGGTACAGTTAGTTTACGTATAAATGACGGGGAAAATACCCAAGACGAAGCAAACAACACACTTTAGCTATTGCGGGAAATTGTATCCAAAAAAAACTGAAAATAGTGAAGTGGCCTATGGGCTTATGTTTAAAATGGTGGGCGAATCTGAAAACATTCGAGTTACAATGGTGCGGATTTTGTCTTTTCAGACGTAGGAAGGATGGGAAACAGCTCTAGATAGATTAAATAGTTAGCTATAAAGCTTATTTGACACTTAACAACAATTCAGCTATTTCATATCCAAATTTTAGCTATTTCAATAATTTTTAGTTACTTTGCTCTGTTATGGACGTAGCATAATACAAATGAACCAATTTCTGGAATTGTCTGCGAACAACTGAAATACACAATATTACGCCTGGTTTTTTGCAACACTTACTTTTTTTTGTAGGATTGGTTTCACTGCCTAGACTGCTGTTCCTGCTGTTTCTAGAATTTTTTTCGCATACTTCATGCTAATCACGCTCTTTCCCCCACACAGAACGATGTTCCTAATTCAACAAATTATAAAACTTGTCCATTACTCTTGGTAATTTTGCAAGCACGAGTTGATTTGCTCTGATTTAGGTCCTCACTGTGTACTGTACTCGGAAGTAATAATTCCATTTCAAAAAAAAATTCAGTTAATTTCGTATAACATTTTTCACATTTTCTTTCCTACTAAAGTTATTGTATTACATTCGCATGAAGATTTTTGTTTAAACAGCTGTGCTAAAGGAGACCATCCCCTGCTGGTGAGCAGACGTGTTTGGTACAGTATGTGCAGTCTACAAAAAATCTAAAATTTGTTTTCTCGTCTGCTGTTCAGACTACTTAGAACCTTTCGTTTATCTCATTCGTTTGGTCGGGTCCTTTAACCCATTACAGACGCAGTTTTTGTTCTGAAGAAAGACAAAAATTGCACCATGGAAGTGCTACTATGAAAATACTATCAGTAAAGAATTGCACTGGTGTTCCGTCTTCTGCGATAAAATATTCCTGTTACCAGTGTACTTATCATTTATGTTGTTTCTATAAGGAGAGCCTCAAAGAGCAGTGCAAGTGTTCCATATTTTTATGCCACTGAGAGTTACGTAATGCTATTATTGTTATGAACAGCAAAATTTCTAAGAAGGGTAATTAGAGAGACATTGATTTCTTACACAACGTAACAGATGTGATGCAACTCTCGTGGTTTTTTCGCAGTTTTATTTTACTACTGGTCGATGTATATGTCAGTCTTGACGTATGCTGCTTAGTCAGTACAAGCTAGGAATACAAGGAAACTGTACGAAACGGAATCTGTGTTTTACGTCTGACGTTTGCTTTAAGTATCGTGAAGAGAGAATAAACAGTAACTGAATCCAGATGTAGCTTCGATATCGAGATCAAGACATTTGGTTGAAAATACTTAATACCTTAAGTTTTAAGTATCTTGGGATCGTTAGAAAGATGTGTTTTGTTCAGATTAAATATAAGCATTGTTATTTCTTGGTTTCAGGTCATTCCTGATTCTCTGAAAATTTGATCTGCTGCGGATCTCAAATGACAAGCCGCAATCAAAAATTATATAAGAGACGCCTGTTCTACTCGAAATGGAAGAGACATATTTTGAGTGTGTTATACAGCTTCGTGCCGTAGGAACATCGTCAGACAAACTACACAACACTCTGATAGACTAACCCACACAACTGCAGTGTACGACATCACACGAAACGGAAATTAGGCGTTCATCAAGGCATAAATAACATAAACAGAAGAAAGCTTGTAGGATCTTATGTATGGTATGCCGAGACTTCAAGTGTGCTATATGTTTCTCGATATGAGTAACTTTTATGTGTTGTTTATTGAAACTATCTACATTTTTGGCGAGAATGCGTCAGCAAAGAAAAATTATAATGGTAATCAACAGTTAGTCCATATACGTGAACGAGAGATCATTGCTCCTTCAGAAATCCACAGTATGGTGACCCATAATGTGCAATCGTTTCATCGGACATTGTTCTCTCTTTACCCTGCAATTTTACGTGTACAGTTAACTTTGGAAGCTTTTGAGAGGTCACAGATAAACTTCGAAGGAATTACTGGCTGGCTCAAATAGAAAGTTTCCTGTGGTCGTGAGAGAGTTTTCTCTTGGCCTTAAGTTGATAAATATTATAGGAGTCTCTGGCAAAATGTACCTTCAGACAGAGAAATGCAGTTGATGGTAACATGAATGAAGAAATGAGAATGCTAAATAATATTAACTAATCTGCACCAAATTGCTGACTGGTAAAAATCGCTATATATGGAGTTACTTTGAACATGTAAAAACGTTTGGTGAACCATCTCACGGGACAAAAAACGTAGTTTTAGCGTCCAGCAGGAAATGGGCCGTAGCAATCATTTACGTAAACTTTTGAACTTCTTGATTTGGTAATAGCGGTTCACAGGGATTGACAAAAATAAACATTCTAGTGTGGAGAGTAATAGTGGAAATGGTTGTTTCGGCGAAGGAGAATTTGTTGTAATCTGTCCACTGTTGAAGTTAATATTTGTGGACAGTGTTGTTAAATACTATAGGTAAATAAGCATAGTGTCAAAGAAATGGAAACGGCGAAGTTTATTACAGTGAAAATAAACTGCGTTGCACTCAGCTCTGTGTGAGTGTTTGACTTACCTGCTTTTGAACATTTATACCTGAACTTTTGTCTTCTGGAATTATGCCTACATTGCAAGCAACATGTTTTGAGGTTATGTGAAGACTTTTCGTGGTGTGCTGCTTCAGATTCAGTACTCAGTGCTTTTAACATAGGACTCTGGCTGCACTCCTTTAATCAAAAACAATATAGTTCAAAGACGATGCAATTTTTAGAAGCTACAAAACTTCCCGCCAAGGGCTAAAAATGACATTTCTGGTACGCAACTACTGCTCTGTTCCCAAAACGCTAAACGATTACTGCTTCTGAGTAGTAAAATATTCCGAAAGTAAAGCTCTGTTTTCTTCGGAAACCAACATTCTGCTTCCACCAGACCACTCTCCGCCACCTCTTGATCGTGTGATGAACAAAGATGGTAATACCTTCAGGTCAAGTGCGTTTTTGCCTTATATGGGTGCTCTTTCCTCGAAGACAAGCCATATTCTCGAGGAACGCCGTTTTAAGATGACCTTCCGGCCTCCTATGAATATTGCGGCCTTACTCGGTTCTATGAAGGATAATTTATTGCTACGTAAATTGCGTGTATGTGTATCATATTTCCTGCGAAAACTGTGGTAAATCGCTTACAGGCCAGGCAACGTGCACCGTTCATGAGAAGGGCGTGGATCACCGAAGAGACACACGCTTCCTACTGCCAGACAAGTTGCTGTGGCAGAACATTGTGTTGAAACGGATCGTTCGATGGAACTACAGTGACGTGAAGATGTTGACATCCACCTCTTCCTTCTGGGATTCTATTTTCAAGGATGCATTAGAAATTAGATTAACCAATAATTTAATAAATAGAGATAATGGTTTTAATTTGGATAAGACATGGAAAAAAATTGCAGAGTTGCACAGTTGTCAAGGTGTCTCCGCCGCCGAATATGCATCGATAAGCGAATCGAGTGTCTGAACGCTTTAACCACTGGTGGTGCTTGTGTAATTGTATCTCTTTGCCGCCGACCAGCATCTGTGACCCGCATGTGCAGGACCGTCGCTGTAGAGCATATGAAGTCACGCTTAGAACTTTATCGTCAGTCTTATGACTCATTCTGAGGACGCCCGAACGATACGCGGCCGAAATATCAGTTGAAGTAGTATTTTCGTGGTTACATGCCCGTAAAATGAGGGATTACCCATTACGCCGCGAGACATTATAAATGCACATGACTTCTGTGTGTGTGTTGGCTCATTTCCAACAACCTGCATTGTTATTAAAATAACACTGATTGCTTTTCTCATTTTCTAAAATTGTCCAACATTTCAAAGCAATGGAATTTTTATCCATATACTTAACATAATAAAAATGTTTTCTTTAAAAATCAAAAAAATTGGCACCGCTGATATGGCATAAACCAGTTATTAGTAAAAATTAACCTGTTATAAACGAGCCGAAACAAATACTGAAATACATCGTTTATTCACAAGTAATATATGGGTGTTGGTTTTAACCAGTCGGTTTTCCCTTGGTGACACCAAAGGGAATTGATGGTTATAGACTCAATATTTGTTATAGGTCGATTTTGTAACTAATGAAAACATAGTACTCAATGTTCAAAGTGGGTGTAGAGGGTCGAAGTGCCTCCCTCCTTTGCAGATGCTAGTGCACTACGAAATATTTATTAATGAATGGCACTTCTCCATTTACCGTTCACTTATTAGTGTGTAGAAACCCTTGTTACTGAATCTGTACTCCGAGCAGCAATAAAGGAAACGAAGGAGAAACTCGGAAAATATATTACTGTTTAGGCATTTGTCGAAAATGTGGTAATTCCGTCACAGACGGCAACGGAGTTGAAAGAGCAGTTGAACAATAGATACTGAAGGTAATAAAGTCTTCTATCTTGTTAGGCTGCGTCACGTTCCTCTTCAATTGGGACCTTCTAAGGGATCTTCTAGTGTTCACGATCAGCTGATCACGCGACCTCCAGACTGACACAAGACAGATGAAAGACGTTATGAGGTGAGTCAAATTACATCAGATGTTACGGATAGAATTAAGTTAGGAAATGAGAGGAGAGGTATAGAGGACATAAAACGAACAGTGGCAACAGTAAATAAAGAAAAATTTGTTAATGTTCAATAAAAATTGGAGTGTTTGGCAGTATTTCTCTTAAAGTATTTCTTCTTGTGTGTAGCGTATATAAGGAATATAAAACCTGTGGCAGAATCTTTAGGGATTTATTGTTGACATCATAACATTACGAAAAGTTCGTATGAGCATAGGTCCGAAAATTGTTCGTGAGGGATGTATAGGGATTTTTTATTCCTGACAAAACATCTTTTGCCGCACATTGCCGAAACCTCTTGCTCTGTTCCGAATTTGATGATATCCACTTTTGATGCGCTCCCTCAGAATATCGATTTTACGTAAGGGAATTCAATAGACTATGGACTTCAAATCCTCTCCCACCCCTCCCCCAAACTAAAATAAAATAAAATCCTGTTTGATTGAAATCTGGTGACCGGGCAGTGCATACAGTGCACCCCATCCCATCGACCAGTCCACCTGCTCGGAAATTGATTATCGTGATACTGGAGAACTGTTTGTGAAAAGCGGAGGTAGACCATCAAGTAAATGAAGCAACTCATACCTGAGAAACTCTGCATTGTTGCGGCGTGTTGTGCTGCAAGCTATTTTGAAACAGAAGAAACAAGAATGAGACAAAACAAAATAAATGCCACGACCAGCTGTAAATAAGGACATGAACAAATTTACGTTTTAGGAAAATTATGAAACCAAGATCCCCTAAAGGGAGTTCCCTTCATATCTCTCCAATTTATTTTTGGACCTTGTTCATACGAACTTTTGTTGATGTTTAGATGTCAAGAATATATCCCCAAAGTTTGTGACACGTTTTTGTACATCTTGTATGGGACCGAACCGCGTAATATAAAAATGGTTCAAATGGCTCTGAGCACTATGGGACTTAACATCTGAGGTCATCAGTCCCCTAGAACTTAGAACTACTTAAACCTAACTAACCTAAGGACATCACACACATCCATGCCCGAGGCAGGATGCGAACCTGCGCGGGGTTCCGGACTGAAGCGCCTATAAACGCTCGGCCACAGCGGCCGGCCGCAAACTATAAACAGCACCGATGAGAAGAGAATGCTTTTGAAATGTGGTGTTACAGAAGGATGTTGAAAGTTAGATGTATAAATTGGGCTGCTAATGAGGAGTTTCTGAGTTATTTGCGGCGGAAATATCCTTATTGTACAACTTGAGTACAGGCCGTGCGGGATTAGCCGAGCGGTCTTGGGCGCTGCAGTCATGGACTGTGCGGCTGGTCCCGGCGGAGGTTCGAGTCCTCCCTCGGGCATGGGTGTGTGTGTTTGTCCTTAGGATAATTTAGGTTAAGTAGTGTGTAAGCTTAGGGACTGATGACCATAGCAGTTAAGTCCCCTAAGATTTCACACACATTTTAACATTTTTTGAACTTGAGTACAAAATCGGATAGGTTCATAGTGTATATTACGGACTAGTCAGTGGAAGGAACTGTGGGGGGAGAACTGTCGAGGCAGTGGGAGGTTTTGCGGCAACAAGCATGTGGAAGCCCCCATGTCTCCGTAGTTATGCAGAGATGAAGAACTGACAAGGGCTAAGAGTTCCAGCGAAACAGTCTTCAGAGTGATGACCACCAGAGCAACATTAGAGCCATCCGTCTGTAGTAATTTTTGACGTACACATTACTAGCACGACAGAGATCACTCTCCACCGCGGCCACCTACCCTCCTTGCCCCTCACAGCGGCTCACCAGAAGAGTGTTTTGCGGCACACACAGCGGCCGTAGGATCCCAGGTGCGATGCGGCGCCCCCGCTGATGCGTGCTTATGTTTAATCCCGCGAGGCGGCACTATCCATCACGGGCGCATCAAATTTATGTGACCGAGAGCGAGGCTTTTTAAGAACCATTAATTTAATTGGCACTTTTTGTGCCTCCGGAAGCGAGCCGCGTGCACAAACAACCACCGGAGGGCGGGCGAGCGGGCCTTGTCACAATAACTCGGCGCGCTTTATTTCCGGGCAAAGCTACCGGCATTAGGGTGGCTGCTGCTGCGTCATAAAAATGTTCATCCTTCACGGCCACCGGCCGTCCCAACCCGGCCTGGCATGGCGCGTAACTCTTCCGCAAGCACACATCACTGACCAAAGGCGTCGTCTTCTAACGCATGGACACCTCGTCGGCCATTAATACCAACTACCCCCTATCCAGTCCACCGCAGTGTTTAGTTACTTCCCCATGATTGATCAGAACAGCACTCAGAAAAAAATATGAGGTGGAATCCAAAATTTTCGGAACTGATGCTGTCATCTGGAAAGTACACATTATAAGCAAGACGCAGATCGCTCTTCACCGCGGCCCCCTACCTTCCTGGCCCCTCGCAGCGCCTCACCAGAACCGTTAGGTGGCGAGAGCCGCATATCTGATGAGTCAGTGTGCGGAGTGGCATTCGGCTTTGTGCGTGTCCACAGTGATTTTCATAATATTCTTGAAACGTCCCCTTAGAGAAATTATACAAGACTGTGCTTAAACTGACACACAATATTTTTAGCGCAACGCAATCTGACTTTCAGAAATCCCTACAAAAGAATGGCCATTACCAATATTAACCTGTACCTTTCACAAATCACTTACCTCACAAAAATCGTCGTTACTCAAGCTACTGCAATACAGCGAGCGCCACTACTGCCAGCTAAATGAAAGATTCAAATTACGGAAGGCACTAACTACTGATAGGCATAGTTAGCAAATGAAAGATTTTAATAGAGAACAAACAATGTATTTACCTTAATAGTCATAACATATATATCAGTTCATGACAAATTACAAAACTCCGCCATCTCTCTCCCCACATCCACCACTGCTGGCGGCTCACCTCCAACTGCGCAACGCTATGCACTGTTCACATCCAGCTGCCGCTGCCCAACACTACAATGGCAGACAACAATGCAAACCAGCCACAGACTGCACACAGCACAACCAGTGATTCTCACACAGAGCGTTACGTGGCGTTACCAATAAGAAAACATAAACAGCCTACTTACATAGCCCCCATGCTCCCCACAAAAAATTTTACAAATTGTTTTGGGCAGTGGCCAATAATGATTTGATAAAATTTTTCTTCATTACAATAACAAAGATATCAAATGCACACACTTATTCATACAATGTTGGTCAAAAGCTAAAATTTTCTCACAGTCCATAAAGACAGTCCTGATCATTTATCACAGTAAAATCGCAGTGTTTTTCTCAAAGGATGAGCAGTAAAAGAAAATGCACACGGAAGTAGTGGATTTCCATGCAGTCTTGAAGAAGTAGTGTTGTCCTTCCAACGGAAAGACAGTGCTGACTCTCGACATGCAGACAGGTAATGGTCCACAACAGAGCAAACCCACCACAGAGTCAGTCGAAGTTTTGAAGAATATTGGTAGGTAGGTCATCACAGAGTAGACCCACTGTAGTCCTTGTAGAGAGTATGGTATTGGTGGGCCATCAGAGGCCCAGACCCACTGCAGTCCTTGTAGAAATAATGGTACTGGTGAGTCAGCAAAGGTGTAGACCCACTGTAGTCCTTGTAGAGAATATGGTATTGGTGGGCCACCAGAGGCGCAGACCCACTGCAGTCCTTGTAGAAATAATGGTACTGGTGAGTCATTAAAGGTGTAGACCCACTGTAGTCCTTGTAGAGACGGCCAGCAGTTATCTGTTGCAAATGTGCAGGTGCACAATCACCATCGAAGAGTCTTGCGGACAATATAGCAAGTCCATAAACCACCACTTGTGCACTCACAAAGTTTCTGGAATTGTCCTTAGAACCAGCAATGCTGTTATCCAGTCCCTTGCTGAATTATTAACACACGTGCAAACACTAACAGTCCCTACTTCTCACATATTGTCCATATACTATGACCAACAGAAACGTGTGCAGTGAAATGTAACTTAATTTGAAGAACTGGTGTCTATACAATTATAAAATTACAACATGAAAATACAATTACAAAGATACAGAATACATCATTAAAGAACACAACAATACAGATAACATTTATAGTAATGGGTGCTTCATAAAAGAATAGAAATAAACAGATACATCAGTGTTACAGGAATTATGACATAAGTGAATATATAAAATAATGAGAATAGTTTTCGAAACCTTAATTTCACACATGAGCATTAAAACAGAACAGAATAAATAATGTCTAAACATCTTTACGAAGAAAATAACATAGTATTTGAAAAATTCTACAACATAAATCTTATTAGCTAAACACATAAAGACAGGAAAAACACAAATATACAAGAGAACACAAACACGTAGCAGAATAACACAGGGTGAAAGGACAGGGTTTGTTTTCAGTGTAACATTTGGTACTGCAGTATCTTGCAAACAAAACTTTCTTTACTTCTTGGAGATCTCCCTTCGTTCTTCATTATTTCAAAAAGTGCTATCTATACCTGCTTTCTGTACTTTTTTCGTAAAACTTCTCAATGCCTTTCTTCCAATTCATCACAGCTCATTCTCTTATACAGTCTACCCCCTCTTAAGCTAACTTAAATCTACTGAGCTCAGATGCTAAACTAAGGGACGAGGCAATGCAGCAGCACAAAACAATTAACACACACAGCAATGATAAAAAATACAAAAGGCAAAGCAAGCAGCATAAATTACAACTGATATAAGGCACCGTGTAGCAAACAAGAAAAATAAATCCGTAGTAAAACTGGCTTAACAGCGTAATACAAAGTCAAATTCCGTAACATTATGCCTGGCAATCAGCAGCAGCAAATGATATAACTAGTACCTAAACATGACAAAGCTCAAGCAAAAAAATAGTACACTAAAGACAACAATGCAGACAAGGGAAATGTATATTCACATCTTAATGTCTATGTAATTAAAGTGGTGCACCACAAGAAGTTATTCTACAAAAAAAATTACCAAGTAGTTGAAAAGTAAATTATGTATGCAGTTACTGTGAAGGGAAATGTCTTTGTGCTCCCACATTTTTGTGAAAAAAATTATTAGTTACTCCATCTGTAGACAGAAAATATTTATATTAGTACATCTATAAAATTTTATTTTAACCAATGCTGCAGTGCAGCTAGAAACCAGATATTAAACAAAATTAGTAAATAAATACATAAAGCAAGCCATATGGCATTTCTCTCAACAAGCAAGACAATAGCCATGAAATGTTTCTCATCGTTTCATTAGGCATTTTAGTAAATATCATAAATTAAGAGCTCCACAGTATAATCATATGTTTTCAAGTTTTAGAGTGTCGTATTTGCGATGCTTTCTACAAAGGAATGTCAATAGCGAGGATAATGGCCTCCCTTTTTTTTTTTTGCACCTAATGGCTTTCTTTTGTCAGACGTCTACCTCTCAGCTGGGCGCCCAAAACGCATTACGTGCAGGTGGTCACTTAACGTTCTTACGGAAATATTTACGACAGCAGTTTCCGCTACAGTGGCAGTCTCATAAAAAATTTCAGAGGTCGAGAATTTTCGTTGCAAATGTGTAGATACAAAATCTTTTGAATATAACAGTGTCCCAAAAATTTTCGCCGGCATTGTGATACATTCACGCATATACACACATTTCATAACTCTTAAAGTACGATTCTTGGTTTCCAACAACCTTTTTCACAAACCAGAGTCCCTAACCACTACTCATTACTCCTTACCTTATTCGTCGACACTTCTTCAATATTTCATCATAACAGATACGTAGCATAATCAAATAACTCATATAGCATCAGCTTACTGATCATAAACAGACCGCAACAGCATAATGCACATAGTCATCGTAATAATAACATCATAACACCTCAGTCCAATCTCAAAAACGTCGTAGCTTTCTGCAATAATTTCAAAACCTAAAAAAAAATTCTCTGCTCATTTCACTAGCGTCATCTACCTCAAACGTACTTTAAAAATCGTGATCACATACCAAATACCTCATTCAAAGCTCTCATAGTATCACAATGGTTCCAAAAAAATATGAACATTTCACAAAGTACAGACAAAATACAATTTCATAAGTGTGAAGGTATCCAACTGTGTAATTGCGTAAACATGTGTCACTGATGTAGTAAAAAAAAATGTTTATCTCTGAGTTAAATGATCAGATAGCTGTGTAATTCGTGTGTTAGAGAAATATGGTACCGATGTGTAAAGTTGTATAAGCACTGAGGATTAATGTAATTATACCATCAGGTGTTACAGATTACAACAATGAAATGAAATGTATCACGGAAAACCTTTGTGTCATTGTACAAATATCTTTAAAAACAAATGATTTAAGTACAAAATTAATCACTCAAATACGTGTCCTGTAGCGATAAATGTGTGTCTTGCTGTAAGATAATCTCTGTGCAAGTGTCGTAGTTATTGTCCTCCGAAAGCTAAGTTCTGCAAAAGCCAATGTACTTACCTCATGATTTTCATGAACAATAATTTGCAGTTCTTTTATGGCTGTTTCGTGATTCTGTAATGCATTTTCATGCCGCGAAAAAATAGGTTGAAAATGCTCACAAATTTGAGTTTTTATGTCATTACAGACTTTTTGACATTTCGATTCAATGTTATGTAACTCAGTAGTTAAATCTTCACGTGTTTGTTCAAGAGTTTGTTCCAATGAGTCTAACTTTTTAAGATTTTGTTCCACTGTGTCTAACTGTTGCTGTGTTTGTCTCTGATTTTGTTTCATTTGTTGCATTAATTGCAATAATAATGTATTAGTGTCTGGAATCTGTTCCTCTATGCTTTTCGGCAGTGCATTTGCACCGGCAACATTCACATTTTGACAAGCGGAAAATGTGTCTTGACTTATTTGAGAAAACGGTGAGGACCCAAAACCTGAATCTACAGTATTTGGGAGATTGTTTCCTGTCATTTCGGATTCCTGAGACGAGCTGTTGCCGACCGATCGATCGATAATGCTTCCCTGTTCAGTAATTGTTTCACTGTCTACACCATTATTTGACGCCCGCTCCATTTCCCTATGCACAGTTATCAAATTACTACTTTGAATGTCTGTTAATTCATTACACAGCGGTGCTGGTAAGCTACACTCGTTGTCACTATTATTTCTCAGATTACTTTGGAGCCTAGTGTTACGTTTTTCACACGCCATTATTGTCACAATATTTCACACGATAACACAGAAAAGCACAATTTGAAGAGCGAAAATAAGAGAACACATTAACATAGCACTGGAAATAATATGCAGTTAATTGCAAGCGCAGCAGCGAAATACTTGGTGCAAATCTACATGCATGCCACAACTATTTTACTGTACAACAATGAAAGGCTGCAACTATAAAGGAGATTCTCTCTACAATTACGCGCTAGCAATAAACAATAGCTACACTAATTACACAAACTACAAGAAAAAAATCAGAAGATTCCAGTGAGGTATCCTCGGCTAAGGGTCGACATATGAAACGTCCCCTTTTGACAAATTATACAAGACTGTGCTTAAACTGACACACAATATTTTTAGCGCAACGCAATCTGACTTTCAGAAATCCCTACAAAAGAATGGCCATTACTAACATTAACCTGTACCTTTCACAAATCACTTACCTCACAAAAATCTTCGTTACTCAAGCTACTGCAATACAGCGAGCGCCACTACTGCCAGCTAAATGAAAGATTCAAACTACGGAAGGCACTAACTACTGATAGGCATAGTTAGCAAATGAAAGATTTTAATAGAGAACAAACAATGTATTTACCTTAATAGTCATAATATATATATATCAGTTCATGACAAATTACAAAACTCCGCCATCTCTCTCCCCACATCCACCACTGCTGGGCGCTCACCTCCAACTGCGCAACGCTACGCGCTGTTCACATCCAGCTGCCGCTGCCCAACACTACAATGGCAGACAACAATGCAAACCAGCCACAGACTGCACACAGCACAGCCAGTGATTCTCACACAGAGCGCTACGTGGCGTTACCAATAAGAAAACATAAACAGCCTACTTACATTCTGTGTTTGGTGTGTGGCAATTTTACGATGGATCTGCGAACAGAACAGCGCATGTGTATCAAATTCTGTGCGAATCTCGGGGAAAGTGCTACAGAGGCCCTTGCAATGATTCAACAAATGTTTGGGGGCAGAGCATGAGCCGTACGCGTGTATTTGAGTGGCTCTCCAAGACCCAAAAAAGCGAGACAGGTGAAGCGCAAAGTGAAGATGAAACGTCACACGTTTACGCTTCATTTAACTAACTGATTAATTTCTACATGTTTAATAATTCATTTTACGCCGAGAGCGTCCTTTCAATGTTTCATCTAGTTCATTAACCTCAGGATTCAAGATTGCTTCTGTGTATATTTTTTCTTCTGTTGGTATCACACCTCCTCTCTCATCCTTTGATCCTGTGATGTATGTGGATGGATAAACGTAATTATGCATGGAATACATAATAACCTGGCTTAGTCAAAGATGGTAGCAGTAGGGTAGTTTAGCACGAACATAACAACGTGAGCAGATTCAGCAGAGAGTTCGTGATTCCAAAGATAGTGGGGATGAGCAGGGCCGAGTTTGTGAGGTTGGTTCTCTCTGAGGTCCTACCCCCACCACCAGTTCTTCTGAACGGTTGGCGGTTGGTCCTGGAACGCGCCATGTTAGGAAACTCTGGGGCCGCCGATTGAACGAGACGGACGCAGGGGTGCGGCGCTCGTCATGGATGGTGAGTAAAGCTATTCATAATGTAGGTCTATTGGGGTAACATTGATTACGAAACATGTTCAGGTGTGAATTAATACCGGGGAACGTCCAGCGATAATTTGTAGAAATTTTTCAGATTAATCTGTTTCAACTAGCGGACTTGGGCGCGAGGTGATTGAGGGCATGAACCAACGGTTCTTGTTCTTAGGTCAATAACAGATAGGTTCATTAATGTTTCATTTGTTGCATAGTTTAGTTCCAGATACAAGCAATATAAATTTTCCATGATTCAACGATTTATTTTACTCGTTTCTTTGTTGTCGAACTTGGTCACGTGTTGCCAGCATTCATAACGGTAGTCACTAGATTTGCCTTTCGTTAATCACAGCATGAATAATGTGGAGTCATGAAGCCTCGGCTGGTTTGCTCACGTTGCATTGCGGTTGTATAATACGCGGTTTCAACATGAACTTATCCGCATGGTACTGCATGTGAAGTAACACAAGTAATCAGAATGAGATTTTCACTCTGCAGCGGAGTGTGCGCTGATATGAAACTTCCTGGCAGATTAAAACTGTGTGCCCGACCGAGACTCGAACTCGGGACCTTTGCCTTTCGCGGGCAAGTGCTCTACCAACTGAGCTACCGAAGCACGACTCACGCCCGGTACTCACAGCTTTACTTCTGCCAGTACCTCGTCTCCTACCTTCCAAACTTTACAGAAGCTCTCCTGCGAACCTTGCAGAACTAGCACTCCTGAAAGAAAGGATATTGCGGATACATGGCTTAGCCACAGCCTGGGGGATGTTTCCAGAATGAGATTTTCACTCTGCAGCGGAGTGTGCGCTGATATGAAACTTCCTGGCAGATTAAAACTGTGTGCCCGACCGAGACTCGAACTCGGGACCTTTGCCTTTCGCGGGCAAGTGGTCTACCAACTGAGCTACCGAAGCACGACTCACGTCCGGTACTCACAGCTTTACTTCTGCCAGTACCTCGTCTCCTACCTTCCAAACTTTACAGAAGCTCTCCTGCGAACCTTGCAGAACTAGCACTCCTGTTATGCCGTGGTCGGTTGATGAATTCTGTGTCAATTCCCAACGTTTCGTCCCCGTCTACGGAGGACATCTTCAAGGTGATCTGTAGCTCGATGGAAGGTCCAACACACCCACTGGCTCGCAACCGACTGCCGCTAAATTCCGTGTCCGCCCGCTCCCGCGCCGAGGCGTGAGGTCACGTGGTTTGAAAACGTCAATGCAATTGGGCGCTCTCCGCTGTCGTCGATCGCCATTGCCATCACCCAGTAGTGGAGGGGTGGTACACACCTTCTTCAACACCGGCATCCATATACCGTTTAATTTCACGCCCTCCGCCTTTCGATTGAAATTATTAGGGTGTTTAGCGTCAGTCAGTAGCGAGCCAGTGAGTGTGTTGGACCTTCCATCGCGCTACAGACCCCCTTGAAGGTGTCCTCCGCAGACGGGGACGAAACGTTGGGAATTGACACAGAACTCATCAAACGACTACAGCATAACAGCCCGGATTATTATAATGGACATGAGATTTTCGGCCGTGAAAGTCTACATTTTAGTATAATAACGATTGCTGGATATTTATAGAACATTCATGGCACTTCCTCTACTGTGTACAGACTTAGCGGAGTCTTACCGCAGCTGCATCTACGTGTTACTCCAGAGTGACTTCGAAGCCGTGGCACTCCTTCGGACGTCTCGGCAACGAGCATTCGTACTGCAGCGACTGACTCCTCTCTTCGCTAGCTGCTCGAATGGTGATTTTTCAGGGACTCTTGGGTGAATTTCTCCCATAGCATCGCTTTCCTCTCTCTCTCTCTCTCTCTCTCTCTCTCTTTCTCTCTCTCTCTCTTCCGAAGCCCTTCATAAGGACTAAAAGTTTACCAGACCCGCTGTGGCTGATCTGGATGTATTTGATGTTGCTGCTTACGATCATCCAGAGACGCCTGCAAGCTCCGCGTCGTTATCTGACTTCATTTCAGCAGGTGTGGCGAGGCCTCTTCCTCTGCCGGCCGTCAATATCTCTTACCTCATACATAGCTCTAGCAACACGTTTCCGTAAGACCTCTTGAAAGGTATCTAAATAAATAAAAATAGTGAAACTTCTCTAAATAGATAAAAATAGAGACTGAAACACTGTGTTTCTGGGTGTAAGCTCTGAACTGTAATAATAAATGAACTATCGTATTGTGAAAGCAAAGCTGCACTCTAATAATAATCAATTCTAGTAATCAAAAGGGCAGTCTTTCATACTGTAAAAGTTATCATCCTGATCGCAAGAATTTTGAACAGCATAATCCGCCTGAATAATGAACTTTGACATGAAACCTAGAGTAATTGGTGATGTAAAATTTATCACAAAAACTGTCTCTGAAGAATACAAATTGACCCTGATTGAACAAATAAAAAAATCAAAGTATTTTCTTCTTACCTGTACTTTGCGCAAATCTGGATAACTCGTTGGAGTACTGCTCTCTCTTGCGCGCCGCTATGCCTAAGCTGCAAATTACTGTATCTACACAGAGACACTCGAGAGGTGCAATGAGTTCTCTGTTAATTACAGATCGAGATGTTTTTCGAACGCATTTGGATACACGATCCATTAAAGTTTTAAGAGAAGAATTGGTAAAAAAAATATATGTGCGCATGAATGACAACACTAAGTCTTTTATATACAGTGAAAAAATGCTCAAGCCAGATTTTAAATTTAATGAACTTTTTAACACCCAAACAACACACTTTCCTATCTCTCAAATCTAGCAACTTTCAGTAGAATAACCAAGTTTGTCCGATGGCACAGCAATAGTGAAAAAAAAAGTAACATCATTACAGCTATTACCTGATATTCCATTAGACTTCCTCCTTCATAAAATATCATTGATAAATTGAGAATTTAAATTTGAAATATAATGTTGTCATTGCTTCCTCACTCTAACACAGCTTAACATTGTCAGCTACCTCACACTAACACAGCTAAACATTATCTGCATTACTCCAATACAGCTAAACTTTGACTGCACTCCCTACCAAAGCTAAACGTTGTCTGCTCCATTGCTCCTTCGCGCAGCTCGGAGATGTTAGCTTAACTTCTGCGAGACAGCTTACAACATGATAGGTATCATGTATAATTTTGGTATCTATATGGATTGTGATCCATATAGATGCCAAAATTATACATGATACCTATCACTCTGGTACTACGCCTGTGCGTTCTCTTTCATTACTATGTAATAAAGTTTCTAGTAGCAGCAGTGACATGGAATACCCCACAGGATTCAGTCACATATCAGGAAGGGTGTTATTCATCTGCGCCCATTGAATCCTTTCTCTACGATACATGAGAGTTGTCATATCATAACAGTATACTTCAACGGAACAAATACTCCTGCTAACGTAAAAGCCACGTATAACATTGTTATACAAGGAATTCGGCATATACTTTAATATAATGTTACCTCTTTTACAGGATTTGATCATGCTGAATGACTAAAGGATATGGAAACCAGACTGTTAGATCCTTTTTCCTAAGAGTTTTCTAGCAGTTACAAGGAAACGCAAAAAATGGAATGATACCGAATGTAGGACCTTTCTGTACCAAGTTCAATAAGTGGTTTTCTAATTAACTTACAGTCGCCTTCCTATATACGTTAAGAAATTTTTAAGTTCCTGGAAAGCAGAAGAAGTAAATTTGGCCTATTTCCCTGCTGCACCCTAAATAACTCCACAAGTAAATATAACTTTTGAGGATAAATTACTGAGAGATTCATAGCAGTCTTTTAGCTACTACACCCTCACACATATATAATTTTCATCTAGAAAGACCACGAATTTTTAATCAGTGCTATGTGCTGAAGAAATCTGGCCGGGGGGGGGGGGGGGGATGGGGGACTTCTATGTTTGCATTTTGTGTAACCGACAAATTAAATACTTAAATAGAAAAAAAACACACATTTGAATTTATTAAGATACTTTGTTTGTATCTTTCTCTTAACAAATTATCTGTCAAATGCCAAAGGTAGGGAGAGTGTCGTCACTCTACATTGTCATTCGGTATTTACATAAAAACACTATTTCAGTGTCAGTGAGCCACTTAGGCCATTTTCTTTTCATAACTCTTTGTGCTTTACTGAACTTCGTGTATAATTGAAAGAATTTTATCTGCACTTTACTCAAAACTTATTTACTCATTTTTACTTTAAAAATTAGTTCACAAAAGTTATTTTCAGCCGTTTACCTGAAGATGAAATTTAGTGCTTCTAGACACTAAATAAAGCACTCCAAATGTTTGTTATAACAGGTTTACTCGGAATAATCAAACACCAGGAAAGGACCCTGAGTAAGAGAATGATTAGGAATAAATAATAGGATGTCCGCCGTCGGTAGCTGAGTGGTCAGTGCGGCAGAATGTTAATTTTAAGGTCCCGTGTTCGATTCCCGGCTGGGCCGGAGATTTTCTCCGCTCAGGGACTGGGTGTTGTGTTGTCCTAGTCATCGTCATCATCTCATTCCCATCGACGCACAAGTCGCCGAAGTGGCGTCGAATGGAAAGATTTACACCCGGCAAACGGTCTACCCGACAGGAGGCCCTGGTCACACGACATTTACATTTACAGGATGAACCGCATTTCATGTTTTCACACAAAATAATTATTAAAGAAAAGTTAATTTTTGAAATAATGATTCACTCTTCTGCGATTCGTATTACACTGTTCGAAACCTGTTGGCGTTGAGAGTGTCGGATAGTAATGGCGGCTACACTGCCCATGGTACGACGTAACAAGTTTCTTGACGTATGGGATAATTAATTCTTCTTGGCGTCGTGTTTACGCCTATTACATATCCCAAGAACTTACACCAAGGCCGTTATAATTCAGCAGTCGCCATCTGAAGCTATTCTGCAAAAAGTTTCAGGCAAGGCATCGCCTGTCTCTATCCCGGTCGCTCTACAGGTATCGCGCCAAAAACCCAAACCACCATTTACGCTTCCCACAGTAACTTCTGTACAGTACAAAAGCATCCCAGCCTTTATATAACGCATATCATACACATTGTCACTAAGCGTGTACCATTTTATACAAATAACAACTTGCACAAATATATAAAATTACACACACAAACATTTTCATTTTATTAATCCATGACAAAACATTGTCTAGTAAATTATTCATTTCACACATTTTTTCATACTTACAATGTACATCAGCAAAGCACTCCAACATCACATATGTCATACTTGTCAAATAGGTTTTGCGAATCATAGTTACATTACGACAAATTTTAGAGACAATTTCTTTTTATCAATTTAGATGAATGATTGAGTGGTGTTATAATATGATGGGTATTTGTAGATTGTAGGTAAGTGTACTGAATGTCAGTATAATGCAGTGTTATGTTTCTGTTGTATGATGACGATGATGAAGATGATAGAAGGGAAGGGTGAAACCCGGTGCCAGCACGTAACCTACTCCTTCCGAACATCACCAAAGGGACCACGGAGCTCAGTGTCCCCATGCGACAGACGAATCACCATTAACAAAGTCACATGACGTCAATTCATGAGACACCACGGAAGATCAGGAAAGTCTTCTCTCCCCTCGACGGCCAAATACTGACAGCGAAAATTTTGTCCAGGATTCGGACCTGCTTACCTTAGAGTTTAGCGCCGCGGCCCAGTCATGCTGATTTTTTTTCTTTTTTTCACTCTACGTTCCGCGACGCGTACCTCTGGTGAAGGAAGCAGCACAACAGTCTTCAGTTGGTAGGGGGGGGGGGAGGGGGGAGGGGTGCCAAGTGGACAGCGGTCGCAACCTGAGACCCGGTCACAGCGTCCCCGTCATCCGTGGCGACCACTGTGTCAACTTCGGAACTTAGGAAACGTATAGATGTGGTCTAGAATGGAAACCAAGAATTTTTTATTATTATTTAATTCTTTATTTTATTTAACTATTGAATTTGTTGTTAATTAATTTTTATGTGTTTATTTGTCCCGGATATTGAATTACCCCCTCTGTTTTTTGATTGGATAGCCACTGAATTGCTATTTATTTATTTAATGGGATAATAATAATTATTAAAAGGTGGCAATTTTATTTAAGCAACGCTTTCTTTTACTCTTTCGATTGTTGCGAGTCAGTGCAATGCTGCTCGCTTTGGAGAATACGCATTTTATAAGAATTATTTGGTCCAGGAAACACTTTTGCGATCACGGTTGCGATTTAGACGGTATTCGCATAGTTGTACTGATTAAAAGTTATCGTTTCCGAAAGACGCAGGTTCGATTAAAGCTGTGTGCACTTTTGCGCGTAAAATGAAAATATTCATAACACGTCGCGTAACAAAAGGAAACATGCGAATCACAACCGTGATCAAACGAAGAAAATATATGATAACATAAATGTTCTTCGCTGTTATTCAGGACAGGCTCAGATTAGACCTTGCAATTTTTAGTTATAGGAAATCACAAAGCGTTACACCTTCGAGATATTTGTTTTGAATAAATTGTATTTACCTTCTCTCTCTCTTCTTTTTTACAGCCTTTATACCTTCACATCGATTAAGGAACTTTTCCTTCTCAACCGAGCAGTACGAGAACAAAATTCAGACTCCACAAAATGTCTTACATCGAATTATTACATGCTTAACCCTTAACAATCATATATAGTTTCGTAGTACAAACAATGCTAATTTATTCTGTGCACTAGAAAGTCTTTGATGCACTGAGCTCAAAAATGAAAATAATAAAATTATAATTACATTTTTAATATCATGAATACTTCTTTAAATCATGAAAATAAGGTTTGACATCGTCGTAATATTAATTTTCAGCGTTGTAGCACTACAATATGCTCAATAGCAGTAGACCTCCCTAACGCCTGACGTCCACTAAACACTTGGGGCACGACAGAAAACACGGTACCATAAGGTTAGTGTGTCGGTTGTAAAAAAGGGTAGATCGATGTTTTTCCACATTGTTGTCCAACGGGTATCTTGGAGGAGTTAGCCCAACTTATTGAGGAAGGTGCGTAGCAGAAACAACTTGCAGAAGTCTTTCACTCGCGGTACGTACGTTGTCGGAAAGGCATTACGTACATAACTGAGTTTGACAGAGTAGGTCGAAATGAAGGTTAGTGTTCCGGCACTGTAGGCCAATGACTGGTGTAGTTTTACAGATACAAACAGTTTGTTCAACCTGCGTCTCGTACGAGTGTGGTGTACAGCATCGCTCAGATTTGTTGTTGCTGTTAGGACCAATATTATTTTTCATGTTGCTTTGTGCATATCAATGCATGATGATTATTATTGGTACTTCCAGTCTGTTTTCAACAAGTATTTGATATATACACAATCAGAGGATGGTTGTTACTCACAACCAAAACTAGCTAGTCAACATATCTGTATTGTCTTATGCAAATTAAAAGATTTTTGTACAGACATTGTTTCTAAATTTAACGAAATCCTCTCATGTCTCAACCACTTCAACTCAGTAGCTTTTGCACTTAACATCCTATTTTTTTTATTTTTTTTGTATATTCCAACTTCTGTGTTCCTCTGGGAGTATGGTCCCCTGTGGCTCCACGTAGTACGGTGGAAGTTATTTCCTCGTGTCTCAACATATCTGTCATCTAGTCAGTATTTTCAACATACTCCTTTCATTACCGATTCTGTAGGCAGTCACCTCATTTCTCGTGAAGCTACTTAATTTTCGTCGTTATTCTGTAACACTACGGCCCAGGCGCATCTATTGTATACCGATTATCCCACAAACTACAATTCACTTCCATAGAACGCTGTTCTCCAAACGTATATCCTCAGAAATTTCTTTCTACAATTATGTCCGATGTTTGATACCAGTTGACTTCTTTTAGCCAGGAGTGCCCTCTGTTCCTTTGCTACTTGTTATATCCGCCTTGCTTCGTCCGTAAAGCGTTAGATTTGCTTCCGAGTTAGCAGAATTCCTTCACTTCATTTAGTACTCGGTCCTGTAATTTTTTCATCGGTAATCTCATTTCTGCTACGGTCTCATTACATTCCTGTTTGTTGGGTTTACACTCAATCCATAATTTGTGCTGAGCGGAGTTTTCATTTCATTCAACACGACCTGTAGTTTTTTCTCAGTTTTATTGGGTGGAGCAGTGCCATGTCTTGCCTTGAATTAAATTAAATTGAGGTGATAAAAGTAATGTGGCGTCGAGCCTCCTTTTGCCGGCGTAGTGCAGCAACTTGACGAATCATGGACTCAACAAGTCTTTAGAAGTACCCTACAGACATATTGAACCCTGCTGCCCCTAAAGCCGCACGTAATTGGGGAAAGGGTTGCAGGTTCAGGATTTCGTGCACGCATTGATTATGTCCCATTAAAGTTCGATGGGATTTATACCGGGTGAAATGGGTGGCCAAGTCATTTGCTCGAGCTGTCCAGAATGTTCCTCAAATCAGTCACGAACCATTCTGCCCCGGCGACATGGCACGTTGTCATCCATAAAAATTCCAACGTCGCTTGGGAACACCAAGTCCACGAATGGCAGCAAATTGTCTCCAAGTAGCCGAAAATAACAATTCCAATGATCGGTTCAGTTGGACCAGAAGACGTATTCCACTGCATGTAAACACAATCCACACCATTTTGGAGCCACCACCAGCTTGCACAGTACCTTGTTGACAACTGGGGTCTATAGCTTCGTGGGGTCTGCACCACACTAGAAACCTACCGTCAGCTCTCATCAACTAAAATCGGGACTCATCTGACCAGGTTGCTTAGCCGAGCAGTCTCAGGCGCTGCAGTCATAGACTGTGCGGTTTTTGACCAGGACGCGGTTTTCCAGCACTCTTGGTTCCAACTGATAGGGTGACGAGCCTAGAAGAGGCGCTGGAGGCGGTGACGTGCTGTTAGCAAAGCGACTCGCGTCGGTCATCTGTTGCCATAGCCCATTAACACCAAATTCTGGCCCACTGTCCTTACGGGTACGTTCGTTGTATGTCCCACATTGATTTCTGCGGTTATTGTCTGTTAGCAACGGCAGTTCTAGACAAACGCAGCTGCTCTCGGCCGTTAAGTGAAAGCCACAGCCCACGGCGTCGTCCGGTGTGAGAGGTAATACCTGAAATTTGGTATTCTTGCCACATTCTTGACACCGTGGATCTCAGAATGTTGAGTCCCTAACTATTTTTCAAATGGAATGCTCCATGCGTCTAGCTGCAGCTATCATTCCGCGTTGAAAGTCTGTTACTTCCCATCGTGCGGCCGTAATCCGGTCGGAAATATGTTCACATGAATCACCTGAGTACATTTAATTTTTTCATTTATTTATTTTTTTTTTTTATTTTTTTATTTTTTTTTTTTTTTTTTTTTTGTGGTAAGGTCTTATGGGACCGAACTGCTGAGGTCACCTGTCCCTAAGGCTACGCACTACTTAATCTAACTTAAATTAACTTACGCTATGGACAACACACACAGTCCCATGCCCGAGTGAGGACTCGAACCTCCGACGTGGGGAGCCAGACGGAACGTGACAAGACGCCCCAGACCGTGCGGTTACCCCGCGCGGCTGAGTACAAATGAAAGCTCCACAAATGCACCGCCCATTTATACTTCGTGTACGCAGTACTACCGCCATCTGTATATGTGCATATCGCTATCCTTAGACTATTGGCACCTGTGTATAATCCCACAACTGAATCTTTGTTATTTTCGTCATTGCTTCTTCGATATGCAAGTTGGACATGGAGGGAAGACGGACTTGACTTCATCCCCATCTTGGGTCATTTTTACTCGGAGACACCTTTGTCTTCCATTCATATTGCTCGATCTTGTCTCTCCTGTAAATCGTACACTCGTCTTTGTCATTCCAAGAATTTCTAGCAATTTGAGCCGTTTAACACCGTCGACCACTTTTTCCAAGTCGACAAATCCTATACAAGTTTCTTGATTTTTGTAATTTTTCATTTCATTATCAAGTGCCACATCAGAACAACGTCATGAGCAGTGTATCTGATTTTCCATTTAACTGGCGTTGATATCTTTGGGGTTGTATGTATGATATTTTCCAGAAAATATTTGTATCATCTGAGAGAAAATTCTACATATGCCAAGAGATTGTTTATGTTAAGATATTATTAATGACAAAATTTTGTATATCAGAGCCAGAGTCCAAAATTGTGGCCGTTCTTTGTCTATTTCCACATCCAAATAAGGCAGAGCAGAAAAGAGACAATTTTGTTACAAAGACTAGAGTACAGCTACAACGTGCAGTTGCTTATTTAATCAGGTGACGTTATCCCTCTGTCTAAATCGAAGTAAATTTTAAGAAAGTGGTAAATTCAACGAGAAATTTGATTAACTTCAGAATTTTCGTTCTTTAACAACTGGAAAAATATTGTAGCAGCGCAGGGCTTGACACAATTATGTCTACTCCAGCTTGGATAGAAGATAAGGGAAAAAAGATGTAACATTGAGCTTCAGTAAGCGAGCAATACTTCCTTTACACTGTATCGTTTCTCTATACTCAAGATACGTACCTTTTACTTTTATCAATGCGTATTGATTTCCATAATCGTCTGTTCATCCATGGTATCCCGTTTTTATTTTTTGTAGAAAGACTTCGGTAACAATCTTGACTCTTCATTTTCAGTTCCATCCTAATATTTTTGTATCTGATTTTCTTTCTTCACCTACATCCATTACCTATTCAAGAACTCATTTTCTGGTGCATGATTGTTCATTAGTTCCACCAGTCCTCTTTTACACATAGTACCATAAGGTCAGTCTATGGCATAAAATTTGACCGTGTTTCTTAAGCTCCTCAACTGTCGTTCCTCCGACTTTATCTATGACTTTATCATATTCATAGCTATGCCACAACTAAATCAAGTGATTGATTTGTTCTGTTTATTATAGTGTTCACAATTAACGGGTGCTTCCGAAAGTTTTAGATGTGCCCCACTCTCTGCTGGTCCCGGCGGAGGTTCGAGTCCTCCCTCGGGCATGGGTGTCTGTGTTTGTCCTTAGGACAATTTAGGTTAAGTAGTGTGTAAGCTTGGGGACTGATGACCTTAGCAGTTAAGTCCCATAAGATTTCACACACATCTCCATCTCGTATGAGGAACAGTACCACCCTCTAGGAGGATACCATGCATACTGTAACTGTGGCAGCATGGTACAACGCGTACTAGGCTTCAATCTCTGTAACAATGTATGATTGAATAAATGGTCTCTAGGATGGAAACCATGTATTTCCGGACATACGTTCATTAGACCTTTTTTTCCCATATTCCCTCATCGATCAGTCCGTAGCGTTTGTACACGGTTGAAAAAATCACTTTGCATTAACTCAAAACTGCGTTAGGAACTGTGCCATGACCGGAAAGCATGGAAAGCCGATGAACGGCTTCGCATTGTGTTAAGTGCGGATCACAGTTCTGCACTACCTCAGATGATCACTGTAAGCGAGTATGCTGGCGATCTGGGGAGAGGATCCATTCTGCTTTGAGATCAGGTCGAGACTGGTAATGATAACTCTGACCACACAACACTACGTCACAGATATCTTGCGTCTTCTCGTGTTACCGGACATGCGACAGTGCCACGGCACCATTTTTAAATAAGCCAATGCAAGTGTTTCTGGGAAACGTCTGCATGATACTGATTTACTCCCGTGGCAGCTCTGTCCCTGATTGAACGTGTTTGCGACCAGCCCGGAAGCTACTGGACCCATTGTCAGTTTCCAGCATACCAACAACCGGTTACAATAGTTTTGTGTCGGCTTGTCTCAGGAGAGATCAAACGAGTTGATGATTCCTTTCCCAGCTGAGTCGATACTTGAATTCAGGCCATAAGGGTGGGGTGGGGCGTGGGAGACCTGAGAAGTGGGCTCATACTGTCAAGTTCTTTGTAAATTTAACTCCAATTTGTAATCACTACAATAATATCACATACTCTCCCAATCCGTGGAGTTCCTTATATAATCTATTTTCACCTTGATGAGCAGTCTCAGGTTCAAAATATAAATACCATCATTTTTTTAACACTACGATCCACAATTAGACAGGCATCAAATTTATTTACAAAAGAACAGTGCTTCAATTTCGGGCCAGAAAACTCCTTAAGTCCGAAGCCGTGAACACAGTGACGATTTTCAGAACCCGTACGTCAGCTCGTCAAGGATAAAATAAGTTATGTATATGGTTTATGAACTAAAGTACATCTGACGTCAGAAGATTCTCTTAGGAGAGGGCGAGAAAAATGGTATGCCATTTGCTCTATTTTTTTCATATTTCAAAGATAGTTGAAATGTAGAAAGAAAATCCTTTGATAGGTTTCAGTCATTATTAATAATGCACTGGGTTGCAGGATTCCTCAAATTGCGAACAAGTATTGTCGATTTAGTTTCATGTGAAGTGTTAAACTTTTTCCATCAGACGAGCTTTGAGTAATGCATATAGTTATCTATTTTCCATATTTTTAAGAGAAATTGAAGTATGTTAATAATGGCAGCTAAAGCAAAGGTAGAAAGCTCATTGTCAAGCTACATTGTGAGTACACGAATTTTTTTAATGAGTAGTTTCTTCAAAGTCACAAAGGTTGAGCAGTAGCACGTATTCTCAGAACTTGTGTTCCCACAATAATCAAATCGTGCGTTTCCGGCAACGCCGGAGTTCTCCAACTGCAATATTTGAGAGTTTGTGCAAGTGTTTTGATAGCCATATGTGTTTTCGCAGATTATATTATAAAATGGTTGATACTGGAATTTTAATTGCATTTGTTTTTGAGGAACCAGCAATATGGGATTAAGAGGGAGAGGAGTGACTCCATTGTTGAAAAACATTGGGCTGAAATAAGAAGCGTGATGAAAGTTGAAGGTTAATATAAATCTCTTATGTTTTGTTCTGTGTTAATATTTGGAACAGAGAGTTCAAAATATTTAACTGATGTATCGTTCAACCGGTCATTCACTTCTTCACGATCGAACTTAATTGTGAAGTGTAAAGTTATCGTTCCAGTCTCTCAACATCGATTTCCTTATCATGTCCTCTGGCGTCTTGTCGTAAGCATCAGCGTCAGACTGAAGGGCTATGGTAAAGAACTTCTTGTATTGGGAAAGCATGAATCCTTAATTATTAGGGTGTCGATATGTTTTCTATCTGTAACGCCAATATTACTAAGAAAGTTTTATGTCTTATAAAACGAATCTGCATTCTCTCTGAAAGACTCCTTTGTTAGGACATGCACAACGAAACAACCTTTTTCATCTACACTATAACCAACTTTGATGGACCTAATCTAAAATTATTTGTAAGAATGTTGTAAGGTAACCCAGTGGTAAGAGTCCTAAAATGAGACCATGAAAGAGATACAGGTTTTAGACGTAACTTACTTTAATCACCTGCAATATTTTCTACGATGTTGGAATATCGGAATATGGAAAACAATTCATTTTCAGCGAGCGTGTTGTGATACAAGTATCTGACAGTTTCAAACTAAGGAGATGCTGCAGATGGCACCATAGTTACGAAATCGCCTTATTTCAATTTTAGGGTATTTTTTAAGAACGTTGTGAAAGTTAGAACGTTATCAGGAAATTTATGCCAAGTGCTGGTAGCAGAAGCCAACGAAGCTTTTGAAACCAATTCTGAGGTGCTACCACTGGATGATTGCCAAATGTGTGGCACATGTACACGACCATGTGAGCCCAGTGTGTTGGCTGCAGTATTGCAAAGAACACATCACATTTCGCAATAGGATGAACAAACATGCTCACATAATAATCTAATCACACTCACCGAACCAATAGAGGCAAAAACGAAAAGAGGAGGAACCGCGAAAAACAGGCTATAGTGAAAGTATGTTGGAGTTAAAATGGCAAAAAATTCATTATTTATTGGAAAAATGTAATAGGAAACGATATGCAGATGACCTTGATGACCACGAATTGTTTCTCAAAAGATTAATTTCCAAGTAAAAAATCCAGACTGTAAGAAAAACTGTCTTTTGGGAATTTCATTGAGGAAGTAGTGCAGGAGTTAGATAATCACGGATTAAAATTCAGCGTAATTGGCTCGCATTCCTCATCTTACGTCCCACAATTTGAGAAGTGATGCATAATTACACTTTTTGGTCGCCTTTACAGTTTTTCTGATGACTTTGAACTTTCTGAAAAATTTTAAATAACTATTTTAACAACTGTTGGACTTAAATTCGATATATCGGTTATTGTGTTATACCAGAAACAATATGTTAAATAAGGAACAACTATAGAATTATTTCGGTAATGATTTCACTTCCGTTATAGCTAAATATTACTAACCCTTCTTCTGGTAAAATAGGCTGACTGTTCGAACTAGATCACGTTTTCATCAGCGTACGTTCTACCAACAGTGAAATGGAATTTAATGTTTCTAACATCATCCTCATAATTGAGAAACAGCCTCGTATATCTCTTTATCTGATTGAGAGGTAGTGATATCCGCCATAATCTTGTCATCAACGGACGGTTTCATGTATTCCTTTCCTCTTTCTTTCAAGTTTAGGATACTCACTGTCTAGCAAGTAAAATTCGTCTTCGGTAGGCTACGTGGATCACTTTAAACGGGAAATTGTTCTCGTACTAGCAGCGTTGCACTGGTCGGTTATGAGGATATATTGATCTACGATCCGCCACGAACACGGCTTGCTCGACTGATATCTGACGATAAAACGATTCGAACTAAGAGAAATACCAGACACATTATTCATGCATGGAAACAGACAGCAGTTCTAAATTCCCACGAAGGCGTCCATGCGTAGAAGGGCGACATTGGGTCTACTTTCTGCATGTTAATGTTTATGGTGAGGAGTGAGTGAACTTCAGGTTTTTAAAATGGAATTATTGTGCTCATTTTTCAGGGTGAAATTTTAGTACATTCAGTAATTGAACCAAAGTAATACTTTTTCCGGCGGGTCCCCTTTTACATAAGTCGCCGATGGAAAGTATGCTCTGTACTGACAACGTGGTATTCTAGGAAATTAAACAAATAAGCACTGAGCGTCGTAATCCAGGCACTTCTGTTTATATTTTACTCACGACTCGCTGCATTCTAATAAGGTACGTCAGTAGTCTATTATTTCTGTGTGATTGTGCAAGTAACTTTACATGTGTAATTTTCTATTTGTATATATAGCACCTTAATTGACGAAAGTTAATGTTTGATATGACTCCATCTTTTGCTTTGCTTTATTTCAGCATGCCAGGAAGTTTCCGTCCCCAAAGATGTTGCAAAGTTAGTGCAAGCATCCACAGACCTTCCGAAATGGTGTTCTGTGATATACTACGGCTAAAAGGTAGACTCAAGTTTCCAGTTGCCAGAGAACGTAATGTGATAACTGGTCCGCAGTGTAACAGGAGATGTCTGGGGTAATACAGCGCCGGGCGGGATTAGCCGAGCGGTCTTGGGCGCTGCAGTCATGGACTGTGCGCCGGGTTCCGGCGGAGGTTCGAGTCTTCCCTCGGGCATGGGTGTGTTTGTCTTTAGGATAATTTGGGTTAAGTAGTGTGTAAGTTTAGGGACTGATGACCTTAGCATTTAAGTACCATAAGAATACACACATATTTGAACATGCTTTGGTAGTGCAGCTACAAAACGTAGGCTACTAACGAATGGTTTAAATCCTACTTTCGAAGAAGTGAAATTGCTCTCTTTAGCGTGCCACTTGAGCGAATGTCATCCTCGAAGACAGCAGGTTGTCAAAACAAGCAACGTCGATTCTCATAAAGTTAAAAACTCCTGCTGCTCTTTGAGCCTCAACTTCCTTTTTAATACGCGATATGTGATCCTGCCTTCAGCCGCTCTTCCAGGCACGTTCGATTCAAACAACGCCCACCTTTTGCCGTCGTTGTCAATCTACCAAAATCTCCTGGTCTACAGACGCTGTCAGGGCAATAGCTCCAAAAACTACTACATCATCCATTTGCAAAATCCTGTATAAACGTATATTTAAATAAACAGCTGCTTGTGCAGACAAGTCTCACAATATAAAAGAAACAGCTAAGTCTATAATTCAGGAGGAGAGAGGAAGAGATTAGCGTTTAACGTCCCGTCGACAACGAGGTCATTAGCGACGGAGCACAAGCTCGGATTAGGGACGGACGGAGAAGGAAATCGGCCATACCCTTTCAAAGGAATCTTAAACGATTTTGGCAAATCACGGAAAACGTACACTGATAAGCGAAAACATCATGACTACCTGCTTAACAGCGTTTTTGGTTCAACTTTGGAATTAAATACATCACTGACTGCTTTTGCGTATAAAGGATCCGATAGTTTGTTGGTAGGTTTGTGGAGGTACGTATGTGGCGGTAGATATTTACGCACATGTCATGTAAATAACGGGCCGCTGATTTGCAAACGCGGTGATGGCGCCCGATAGCGATCCAGATGATTTCCATAAGACTTACATCACGTGAACCAGATCGCCGAAACGTCAATAGACATTTATACTGGTGAAAGATGTCGTCGCAGTCGGGAAAGACATAAAGCATGAACGAATTAATGTGGTTTGCAGCTGTCGGTGCGTCTTCGATTACTACCACAGGTCCCAGGCAAGAGCAGGAGAATGTCTCCCATAACATAATATTGCTCCCATCAGTCTGCGTCCGTAGCGCCATGCACGTTTCGAGTCGCCGTTCACCTCTATGACGGCGTTTTTGGAGACGGCCAAAATGTGATTCACCCAAAGAGCGGACATGTTTCCCGTTGATCGACGGTCGAATCCAGATGGTTCTGGGCCCACGACAATCGTCGTTAAGTCACATGTGAACACGTAGGGGTGGTCTGCTGCCGAGCTCCATGATCAACAATGTACGACGAACGGGGACCATTGAAACGCTTGTGCGTGCACAAGCATTGTGTTCTTTCGGCAGAGATGCCACAGATCATCATCTTCCCTACTTTGGTGAGCAGATAAGCCTCCGAACCCCACTTTCTGTGAAGCGTCGCGGACGTCCACTGTTTAGCGCCTGGTGGTAGTGTTGTCATACCTATTACCGTAGATGGTCACGACAGTAGCACACACTCATTCGACCAACTTTGTCGTTTTCGAGATACTCGTTCACAGGCTCTGCCATTTGTCAAACTCGGTCATTTTTCAATGGATTTCCCCATTTGCAGCCCATTTATTCGTTAGCGTGATTCCCTGTCCGTGTCTGCTCCGTATGCATACCTTTATTATCGCATCACGTTCACGCAAAGCCATCAGGCGCCATCAGTGGCTCATCAGTGTAAGTCTGGATGGCCAGATAGCCCCGGATCTACGATATTTCCGAACCGAGGCAGAAAGTTGATAGTGGCGCCAAGCCTCCACCCCCACTCTCAAGCGTTTGAGATAGGACTTAAAATCAGCGATTTTTCAAAAACATTTTCATTTTGTAGCGCACATCTTTCGGGAGAGATTGATATATGAAACATATATGTTCGAGGAAGTGTAAGATATGCCATTTGATCGTAAGTGTGCCAAAGTGCAGAGCCACGCGTCTTCACACAGCACTCGTCTCCCGCACATAACTGTACTTCGTTCTGTTGAATTCAAATGTGTATATTTTGTAATGGAAGCCATCAAACCTGTATTCAGGTCAGCGGAAATTACGATGTCCTGTCGTGCCTCTCCTGCTTCCACTCGGCCGGTTTGACATCCTAACCTCCCCCCTTAAAAAAACTCACAGTTATTGCTGGGTAGGATTGTTTCTGAGCGGAAGAATAAGAACTCTACAGAAAATTTGCACTCTTTGTTGCCTATTAGCTAATAACTTTTTCTTTTTTGTAACACAAAATTAAATGTAGGATACATGAAACCAGCAAAGACGAGAGGCAAGCAGGACGGTCCACATTTCTTCAGTCCTTAGGTCCCAGCATTTTTTTTTCTCTCTAATCTTGCTACAGCTTTACACGATGTCTTTTCCTTTCTGCGAAAGAATCTATTACCTCATCAAAGTTTGTAAGGTAGCAGTATTTTGCACCTTTCTGTAATATAATAATTGTTGCAAAGACGAGTTAGATATCTGTTATTATGTTATTTATCAGGCAATCAGCCTACTGAAATTAATATAGGGAGTATCAGACGACATAAAATGCGTATTAACTTTAAGAAATTCGCATGTTGCATGAAGTCGGGGTTCAGGTGATATTTTCACGAAGTTTGGCTGGGGCGGACGAGCGGCACAGCTCAAAGGTAGGGCAGAGGGGTGCGGAAGTTTACAACCGACCACTACGAGTCGGCGTGCGAAAGCGTCCCACTGGGGGAGACGCGCCGCCGGAGCAGGTAGGCACCCATTGCGCGGGGCCTTTGAGGGACGGCGCCTCGTTGGCGCTGGACGTTACGCCGACACCACAATATCGAGATGTGCTGGCGCCTAAGGGAGCCTTCCCACGAAACTTAACGTTTTCTGGGGAGTTCTAAGAAACGCGGTTAAGGGGCTCCGGAAAGGCTCAAAATCATGAAAAGTTCAATTTTTACTTTTTTGCGTTTTCTGAATCTGCAGACTATTACCTTTTAATAGATATATAATTTATTCAATTCCGAAGACTACAACTATTTTTAAATTTTTTTTGAAATGTGTTCTACATGGGCGTGACCCACTGTGGCGCTGTTAAACTGCTGTCAAATGGTGTTATTATTAACGTCCGTGTTCATCAGGTACATTTTAGTGATGTGAGATAAAGTATGTGTTGTGGCTAACCTGTGATGGTTCAATATATATATCGCTGGTGTGTTGTCGATTGTTTCATGTTTATTTACTCTGTCGTTATCTCGAAAATATTCGTAATTAATTCTGTTTCTTGAGTCTCTGTTTTGTTGAAGTATAATAACGAGTAAAAGTAAAGTTATTAGAAATCCTCTGAAGGGTTTAAGAAAAGGAGAAATGTTGGAAAGCCAAAGGTATGTGTTATTACTGTAAACAATAAAGACGACAACCAAGTGAGTGAACCTAACCTCTAACTGCCCATAGCAGTTAAAGTGGGAAAGAAAATACTTCACAGAAGAAGCTTGGTTCAATGAGTGAAAACTATGAATGTTTTATGGGCGAATCGGATGTGAATGAAATATTTGATATGTCGGTTCTCAAAGGAATTTTTTCAAACTGTGTGAGATGTATTCATTGTAGTGAAGTTGGTCTGGAACTCTCCATAATAAAGCACGTAGGACTTGCTAGTGAAATACAACTGAAATGTGATAAGTGTTCATACATGACCACCTTTTGGAACAGTGTTGCAGTAACTGCAACTGAAGAAAATGGTAGCAAAATCTACGAACACAACAACGAGCGATGCTTGCTTTAGACAAGGAACGCCTTCGGGCTGCAGACAGGGCTGTAAAGAGTCTAGAAATACAAGCAAGAGTAAACAGGAGGAGGAACAAGAGGAAACTGGAGGAGGAGTTTGCAGAGGATGAAGATAATCCATCCTATGGACCTGGAATGCACTAAAAAGTTAATCCAATCTTTGTCGCTCGATTCCCAAAACTTTTATTTTTCATACTAATTACATGTTTTCTAAGGATCTTCCAAACATATTTGTTTCAAACGTTCAGTAAATGTTACACAGTACCTTCTGCATAATTTAACACAGCCTTTTTCCAAAAAATTGTATATTTTTGAATATATAAATAAAAAATTGCAAGAAAATGTTGTGAATTTTCATTACAATTGAAAAAAAAATCATCTTTAATAACTGAACTAAAATTTTGTAAAATCCCTGTGTTAAGTTGTAGCCCATATTCCAATAAATAATCTGTAAAAAGTTCAACTTCCTACCTCAAATACTTTGTGAGGAAAGATGTAATTTATAAGCGTTATTTTAACATTGCAAGTACAGGGCGTTCCGGAGCCCCTTAAGCTAGTGCAATGATCTTTTCCCGCGCGAGGGTGAACAAAGAGACACGATTGGTGGGGTCAATTTTGAATGGCGTTTCAGTTTGTTCCAGAACATTCTAGGCGCAGTAAGGGGCAGAATGTTTTAATTGGCTGGAAGAAGCCAGGAAATAATAGTGGGAGCGAACTGTGCTGGTCTAGAGCCACGGGATTGGCCAGCTCGAAACATAGCGTGGGGGTGCTGATTTTTGCAGAGGGGAGCTTTTGGAGCTGTTATCGAGAGAAGCGTCTTAGCTCCTGTAGCGAGCGGACGTCGCGCTTTCGGCTCTGCTGTAGGAGAGTAAATTCTTCTCAGTGTGCTGTGCAGAACTTTGAATAAGTCTGCCAGCAGCAACTGAAACTAGTATTCAGTTAGGGGTACTGTCATGTTTTACTGTCAGAGACCGGCTGATTCCGCTAATTACGGTTGGGAATACTGTCTCACAGGAAGTATACAGGAGCAGAGCAATTTCCTTGAGCCACACTTTATTAAAGACCTTACTGGATTCTGCCTTTGGGCTGGTGAGTCCCATCTTAACGAGTGCGAGACGATTGGAAAGAAATCAAAATTAGCTTTTGAATAGGAGTTTATGAACAGGAAGCTTGTTCGAGGAAATAAATTCATTTTTGTTGCAATTGAGGCTCCTCGATGACGCAGACGCGATCGGCAGCTTGCTGACCTGTACACGATGCTGCATTTGGTAACGTGATGCTCAGTTTTGACATTTAATCCGATATTACACACGCCTGTGATTACCAGAGCTCAGTTTTCCAGCCACGCTCTTATTGGTTGGTTGTTTTTGGGGAAGGAGACCAGACAGCGCGGTCATCGGTCTAATCGGATAAGGGAAGGATGGGGAAGGACGTCGACCGTGCCCTTTCAGAGGAACCATACCGGCATTTGCCAGGAGTGATTTAGGGAAATTACGGAAAACCTAAATCAGGATGGCCGGACGCGGCATTGAACCGTCGTCCTCCCGAATGCGAGTCCAGTGTCTATGCTGAAGGTACTGCATCGAAAGCAACAAAATATTATCAACCTTTTGTCCAGAACTGAAAGTTGAGAATTTGTTAATTGCAGTAGGTTTGTCTGACGTATTTTATGCCGTCTGACAAGGGGAGAGAGAGTAGAAAATAACAAGTACAGATGTGTTATCCGACCCTAAGAGTTAGTTTTCGAATTTAAGGGCCATTGCCATTACTAGCTCAATTTTATCGCTTATAAATGTATGTCATTGTTCAGTTTGATGTTGGGAAGATTGTTGTTGAATAAATGTATTCAATGCTATCCTTGTTTGTTTAGTAGAGATCAGTTCCCTGAACACTATTTAGTTATTAAATATTAATCAAAATTAGTGAAGGGGCAGTTATAATTAACAGGTTGGGTCTCATAACAGGCCTTCAGCCAGAGCCAACGACCCGATCCAGTAGGCAAAGTGAACAAGTAAATGCATTCTTGTTAAAACCCCCCGACATTTGGCTGACCGCCTAGGGTCCCTAATCATCATTTATTGACAGGAACCCCTTCCTAGTTCTTCAGACGTTTTGCTACATGAAAAATCAAGATGTCGTTGCCTAATATTGAAAAAGCTTTTGATAGGAATGTATCCAGGACAGGCATGGTTTTTCGATTTGATTACGTCTGTTTTGTCAGTGTCTGCTATATAAAATGAAACAGGTCTTTCTAATATTGCAGAAATTATGACGAATGCCAAATAGGCGAGACAGCTTTAGCACAGATGGTTGTGAACGTCATTTGCCTAAATAACACAACAGAATATAATTCACCATGTACCAATATAAAATGCCTATTAGGCCTACTACAAGCACAAAGTTTTATATTAGGAAATAATTTCACATTTCATTCATACGAAACAGTTTCTCAAGCATGAGATCGAAAAGCAGTAGTACGAATTATTTAGATAAATTCGGATTCTTCAGATTCTTCCATATTATCTGTGTGAAATTCCCGTTCCTTCTCCTTCCTTGTTCTAACAAACAATCTTGTCGTCACTAGTTCTATAACTCTTCCTGCCACTGTCAAAACTTATTCTCCGGTTAACTTCACTGATCCTGCCGGAATCACCGGTTCAGTTATCCGGCGTTTATTCTCCGGTTAGATGGTATCATGTTTTCGTACAACTCGTTTTCCGCGCTATGCCGAGAATACCGGCTGCTAGCCGAGAACTGCACAACCGGGCCTTAGTAGTGTTCCGTTCGGGCAAAAACTTTCTATCAAAATTTCATTTTCATGGGTACACCGAGATGAAAATATGTAATATTTCTTGCGTGTTATTCCTGTTAGTCGTTTATTTCCACTCTGGTAATCTGAATTTAAGCACTTCGCTAATAGTTATAACAACACTGATCATTCGCACAATCAGTCAACCACATAAACAGCGATTGGCATTTACCCGTTCGAATTAATTCGGTTCAGCTCATACAGCCCCGTCCCCTTTCGTCTGCACTAAAGTTTTTTATTTCTAGATGCGAGGGTATTCCCCTGGCAGAGACATCTCTTACACTATCTACTTATGATTCGTTCATAAATCAACTTAGAATGTGTTCAAAAATGTTCGAAAATTAATTGGGATACATTTCAAAATTCTATTAATAATCTCGTGCTCTAGGTGTAGCGTCTTTGAATAGTAATCAAAACGTCGTTGGTCCTGGGTTCGGAACATGCCACCGCTTAAATTTTGATTAATAATCAGCATTGGCATTAGCGGCCGAAGATTTCCGCCATAAGAAGTCACCCTCATTCTGCTGACAGCCCTTTCAAAGAAGGCGGAGGAGTGAACAAATTCAAGCCACTCTCTTGTCCTCGGGTTTGGAAACTGCCCCAAAAGGCGGAAGAATCAGCAAAGATCAACGGCCTGAAGATGCACACGGCAATGGAAACCACTGCATTATAGACACATAACGTGTATCCACAGGATATGTGGCCTGTAATTGAAAAAATTGTCATGGTGATCTCTCCATTGGCAAAAGACTTGAATGACCCACGAAAGAATAACGTTCTACGAGTTGGGACGTGGAATGTCAGAAGCTTGAACGTGATAGGGCAGCTAGGAAATCTGAAGAGGGAAATGCACAATGTAGATATACTAGGCGATCAGTGAAGTGAAATGGAAAGAAGACAAGAATTTCTGGTAAGATGAGCGTAGGGTAATATCAACAGTAGCAGAAAATGGTACAACAGGCGTACGATTCGTTATGAATGGGAAGGTAGGGCAGGGAGTGTCTTACGGTGAACAGTTCAATTATAGGGTTCTTCCTAACAGAATCGACTCCAAACCAACATCGACAACTATAGTTCAGGTATACATGCCGACGTCACAAGCTGAAAATGGAGAGATAGAAAAAGGGTATGAGGTTATTGAAAGGGTAATACAGTTTATAAAGGGAGATGAAAATCTAATAGTCATGGAGGCTTGGAATTCAGTTGTAGGGGATGGAGTAGAAGATAATGTCACAGGAGAAATGCACTTGGGTCAAGGAATGAGAGAGGAGAAATACTAATTTATTTCTGTAATAAATTTCCACTATTAATGGCAAATACTGTGTTCAAGAAACACAAGAGGAGGAGGTATACTTGGAGCAGACCGGGTGACACGGGAAGATTTCAGTTAAATTACGTCATGGTCAGACACAGATTCTGAAGTCACATGCTGTATTTTAAGGTGACCTATTAGCAGAAAGTTCTCTAAGGCTATAGATATAGCAATAAGGAATAGCTCAGTAGGCAGTACATTTGAAGAGGAATGGACAGCTCTAACAAGCGCAATCACAGAATTTGGAAAGGATGACATAGGAACAAAGGATGTAAGTGAGAAGGAATCATGGTGTTGGTGGTAAGTTTCTATTAGACCAAACTGCTGAGGTCATCGGTCCCTATGCTTACACACTACTTAATCTAACTTAAAATAACTTACGCTCAGGACAACACACACATACCCACGCCCGAGGGAGGACTCGAACCTCCAACTGTGTATCAGCTCACGATAGACTTTGAAAGTGATCTTATTGTGACTCTCCATTTGGCCAGCTGATCTGATTCTGTATGGAAATTTACAGTGCATCCTGATGTGAGAGCGCCAAAAAATTGGACTGCATGGGATCGTGAGGGCAGGCATACCTGTTGTCAAGGTTCTATTCGACCACATCTGAGCGCCAAAAGGAAGGATCGATGTACTGTGCATCAAACACATCGAAATCCCTTGTTAGATGCAGACTTCGCATCCGAGAACAAGTAGTGGACTCCATTCCACATTCTGTGTCATCCGATGTTAGTGTTTGAAAGCCAGATTTTTAATTCTTTTGTAGCAGAGCTACAAGCAGGCAGATACAAGCTCAATGATGGAATCGTAAGACAACGCTCGAGCAAAATTCGTCTTGCTACTTTTAGTACCTCTTAGTGTCAGAGCGAAAACCTTACGGTACTGCAAAATTCATAATGCCACTTATGTTTTCTGCCGACATATTTTTTGTTGTTGTGAATACGTAATTTTATCTATTAACTGCCACATTTTCATAATACTTGCGAATGATACAGGACATGAAGTAAATACAGACCTTTTCTAAGTCAAAAGTCGCTAATATCCTACTAATTCTTGTTAAAATAGGGTCAATCGTCTTACAGGTACTTAATGCTTTATTAAGACAGACTGCCGTCGTGATGTCTCCGTAGTAAGCTGAATTTAGTTTGTATTAGTACAGTGAATATTTTAATTGCTTTGTCCATTAGTTTACTGAACACAACAGTAATCAGCAAAGAGAAATGAATCAGCAGCAGAATTTCCTTTCACGATATCTAAAACAATCTGACAATGCTAAAGTAGTTTACAAATTCTACTCCTGTAGAAATCTACTAGTTCTAACGATGTTATTAAACCAGTGTAGTTTGAAGAGTATTTTCGCCTAGAAATGAATTGCCTTGACGGTTGATCCATCAAAAGCGGGAAAGGTAAAATTTTACGAGTATATGACGAGAGGGACAAGTGCTTGAGAGAGGACTTCCCTACCAATACAAATGCCTGAGAGACGACTCTCCTACCAATATCCTGGATAGGTTTGTTTCTCAGATCGACGGAGTGCGTTATCATGGAGTAGCACAAGTGATGTAGTTTTGTCGGTCGATTTTCTTACACTGCGACCGAAAGGTGTCTCAGTTGTTGGCAGCAAATTCCAGCTGTGATGCATACACCCTTTGGGGCAGAATTCGTAGCCCAAAACACATTTTTGGAGCTATCAGATGTAAAATATTATGTTCACACTCCCCTTTGCTCGAGTTTTCGTCTTTTGGTGGGGCTCAGCCTTTCATTTCTTCTTAGGAAGTTAACGATAAAGGCATCATAACTCGTCACCAGTAACAGTACAGCGGGAATGCTCAATGAGCGACCTGATGACGTTAAATAATAGTCACTCCGTTGAATTTTGTTGTTTCGGATTAGAAAATGCAATACTCCTCCATCAGTCTTCTGAACTTTGCCTGTCGAATGCAAATGTCGCATGATGGTTAAATGATAATCTATCACATAGATCAGTAGTCGAGATTTCCTTAATGTGGAAAATCTTTCATGCCAGAACGATCTTTGTTGAAACAAGAATATCTTTTACTGGCGTATTTTTCCCAAAAGCACTCGCTCCACACACAGTTCAAATCTTTCTTGCTGCCTCCTCTGCATTCAACCCTCTGTTATACCAAAAGTAAATATTGCGTTGCAGATTTTAAACTTTTTTCCACTTGCGACGCAATTTTACAACGTTTAACCGTAGTTCATGGTTTTCAGGTATGCAAAATCCAATGCTTAACTGTAAGATGGTAACCAGAACTTCAAATTCGAAAATGAAAGTTGATACATACACTGACAGCGTTGCTTCACCTGGGCGGCGCCAGATTTCAGGCAGCGGGTGGCGTCTGGCAGGTGGCCGGTAGCCGCTGCAGCGCGAGGAAAAGCTAGAGCGTAAGCTGTTCTGATCGCGACGCAGCCACGAGCTGTCCTGCGGAATTATTTCTGGAAGTGCTTGTTATTGATGGTGGGTAGAATGTGAAGCGAATTATCTTCGATGTTCAGTCAGACTCATAACTTTACATGAGGGTCGATATGTGATTTTAAAAAAAAAAAAAAAAAAAAAAAAATATTATATATATATATATATATATATATATATATATATATATATATATATATATATATATACAGTTGGACGCGAACAGGCGACTATATGTTTAGAATGCACGACGATTTGCACTAGACCACGGGCTCACACATTCCGACAACATCTTGGAAGTAGACAAGACTTCCTCCTGACACTTCCGCATCGTACAAAATGGTTCAAATGGCTCTGAGCACTATGGGACTAAACATCTATGGTCATCAGTCCCTAGAACTTAGAACTACTTAAACCTAAGTAACCTAAGGACATCACACACATCCATGCCCGAGGCAGGATTCGAACCTGCGACCGTAGCAGTCGCGCGGTTCTGGACTGAGCGCCCAGAACCGCTAGACCACCGCGGCCGGCCCGCACCTTACAGTGTTGCCAGATTATGCAGATGGCCAGACTTAGGAGTTGTCAGGGGCGGTCAGTTTTATTGGCCACCTTAAGTGAACGACTCGGACTTAGTCTCTGTGGCGGCCGGCCGGCGGTCAGTTTTCATGTCTAAGACTGTACATAGCTGTAGAGGTAAGTGTAGAACCAGTTCGAGTGGTAGCAGGTAGTGCAGTTGTGGCTCGGCCACGCAGCTGCAGAGTGAAGGGAAACAAAGTGTCGCAGTACAGAGCGCGGCGTATAAGTCAATACGGGCGCGGAGCGGGAACCTCATCAGAGTGGCGGGATGGCCGGTGGCTCGGCTGGTGACGGGCGCTCATCACGGCGCGCCGGCAGTAATCCGCACCCCGTAATGACGCCTGCGCCACCGCCGCGCCGAGCCGCTTGCGGCCGTTTTAATTCCGTGCCAGCAGAGTGACGTCAAGTGCTGCAAGCGATAGTCACAAGACGGGCACCAAACAAAACTCAGCTCACTCCGAAATGACCCGGCTAAGCTTTAGGACTATTTCCGTAAATTGATGGTGGCGGTGTGAGAAAGGAAAGGATAGGGAAGGAACTATTGATGTCAGTTGCATCAGGACTTAATGTGGAATCAGCGGCGACGAGTGAAAATGTGTGCCGGACTGGGATTCTAAACCGGGATCTCCCGCTTACTAGGCAGTTGCGTCAACCTCTGCACCACCCGGACACAATTTTTGTCGCAGTTGCACGTCTACCTCATCACGCCTCCTGGCCGGCGCCCTTTTCGACCTAACGCCACCTGTCCGCATTCCCCATCCATGTGTTCCACGCCGGCTACTGTGAGGTGCCTGCAGGAGGTCTAACGAAATTGTGCATTCGCACTGCAAATGTAAATGTCGTGTGACTAGGGCCTCCCGTCGGGTAGACCGTTCGCCGGGTGCAAGTTCTTCAATTTGACGCCACTTGGGCGACTTGCGCGTCGATGGGAATGAGATGATGATGATTAGGACAACACAGCACCTAGTCCCTGAGCGGAGAAAATTTCCGACCCAGCCGGGATCGAACCCTGGTCCTTAGAATTGACAGTCTGTCGCGCTGACCACCCGGCTATTGGGGGCGGACTGCATTCGCGATGAAGATGGTGTGTCCGCAGCTCGTGGTCGTGCGGTAGCGTTCTCGCTTCCCACGCCCGGGTTCCCGTGTTCGATTCCCGGCGGGGTCAGGGATTTTCTCTGCCTCGTGATGACTGGGTGTTGTGTGATGTCCTTAGGTTAGTTAGGTTTAAGTAGTTCTAAGTTCTAGGGGACTGATGATCATAGATGTTAAGTCCTATAGTGCTCAGAGCCATTTGAAGATGGTGTATTCGTTGCCCATCGAGTCGATAAAGAACAGGCACGAAGCATTCATATAACTGATTCGCCTCGCTGGGCAATGAATCCACCATCTTTAGTGCGTGTGCACAATTGCTTTGGACCTCCAAGGCAATCTACAAGTAGCGGGTGTTCAGGACGTGGACGAGGACTACAGACAGATGACGGTAGATGGCAATGGTGTCAGCCGGGGGAGGATGTCGAGACAGTCAGCGCAAGTGCGATAAACGCACTGTCCAGGTGGCGCACTGATTAACGCAAGTGCGTAGTAAGCAGGAGATCCTATGATCGAATTCTGGTCTGCTACACCGCGCCGCAGCCGATTCCGCACAAAGTCTAGATGCAGCTTACATCTGTTATTTCCTTCCATTTCTTTTACTTTCTCCCTCGACCATCTTCTTTTTACATAATGTAATTATTGCAAGTAGGCTGTTTAGGATTTTATGTTGGTAATCACGTAGTGCTCTGTACGAAAATCACTGACTGTGCTGTGTACAGTCTGTGGCTGATTGGACTCACTGTTTGAATATGTAGTTTTGGGCAGTTGGATGTGAACAGCGCGTAGCGTAGGGCAGTTGAAGGTAAGCCGCCAGCAGTCGTGGATGTGGAGAGAGAGATGCCAGAGTTTTGAGAGGCTGCTCGTATAAGCGGACGATCTGGACGTGTGTCCGCCAGAAAAAGGAAATTAGTAAAGATCGATGTCATGAATTGATATATATATATATATATATATATATATATATATATATATATATATTAGTAAAGATCGATGTCATGAATTGATATATATATATATATATATATATATATATATATATATATGACAACTTTTGAGCATTATTAAGGTAAATACAGTGTTTGTTCTCTACTAAAATCTTTCATTTGCTAGCTATGCCTATCAGTAGTTAGTGCTACACTGCGCCGCAGCCGATTCCGCACAAAGTCTAGATGCAGCTTACATCTGTTATTTCCTTCCATTTCTTTTACTTTCTCCCTCTTCCATCTTCTTTTTACATAATGTATTGGCGCTCGCTGTATTGCAGTAGTTCGAGTAACGAAGGTTTTTGCGAGATAAGTGATTCATGAAAGGAATAGGTTATTGTTAGTCAGGGCCATTCTTTTGAAGGGATCATTGAAACTCAGATGGCGTTGCGCTACAAATATTGTGTGTCAGTTTAGTGATGATCAGATTAATTAAAGATAAAACTGCCAGAGTACGTTCAGTTTGTTCAGCTGTTTGAAAATCAAATAATGTAAGAGTTTTTCCAGCACTGTCATTCATAATTTTTCTAAGGGGATGTTACACATTGAAAGTCATATTGCGTTGCGCTAAAAATATTGTGTGTCAGTTTAGTGTTGATCAGAATAAGTAAAGAGAGAAATGTCTGAGTACGTTCAGTTTTGCTCAGCTGTTTGAAAATCATATAACGTAGAGGTTTACCAGCAGAGTCATTCATAAATTTTTCTGATGGGATGTTACAACCTCACTCTCTATTAAAAACAAAACTCGCGCTAAATAAAGACAGCTAAATCGTAACTTTTCTCAGTTGTTCTGTCTACTCGGATTTTGTAAGTGATTCAGGCAAAACATTAGTCACCCCAGTACAACAGCTCACTTGTAGCTGTGCAGCTCTGTATTTTATGTTGAGGTGAATAGCAGTGAAGTGGTTTGTGCACTATGTAATGAACAGTATCCACACACCTGTTAGTGAACGTTAGTATGGGGTGTGTCCATCTTTCGCCTTTATGGCAGTTTGACCTCCGCTGGGGCACGTTCAGTTAGGTGTCTGAACGTCTTGGATGAATAGCAGGAGCTTTTCCTCAATAGCCGAAACCGGATGAGGTTGTGATGTTGGACAGTGGGGTCTGGAGAGAAGGCGACATTCTGAATCATCGCAAAAATGTTCCATTGCTTTCAGATTGGGATTCTGGACAGGACAGTCCATTTCAGGAATGTTATTGTCCACAAACGAATGTCGCACAGATGCTGCTTATATCAAGGCGCGATGTCATACTACTACGAACAGTCACGGTCTCAGAACACGAGGCTATAAACGTATTCATATCCTTCCGCACTTACGTTTTCTTGAGTGCAGTAAGGTGACCTCATCCTTAACTACGAAAAACACCACTACACATATGAGAAGTAACGTGATTCACGTATCCCCAAATCCAATCCCCTCCATCGGATTGCCAAAGGGTACAGCGTGATTGATTACTCCAAATCACTCGTTTCACCTATCTATTGTAAAGTGGGGTCACACTTTTAAAATTTTTTCGTACTCTTCTGCATTTACCGTTTTCGTAAGTACAGTAAACGGACCACAGCGTAATTACGAAACCAGCCCTATACCATAACACCCCCTGTAGGCCTACCAAAACACAACCCCCTCTGTACTCCACTACTGTTACTACATATGATGACAAGTAACGTAACCCTGGCATTCCCCATCCCGCACTCTCCCTCGCATTTCCAAATCACTCTTTCCATTTATCCACTGACCAGTGGTGTCGTACATCTCACACACCTCTAGCATTAGTAATAGAAGTGTGCGGCTTGTGAGGAACAAAATGGTTCAAATGGCTCTAAGCACTATGGGACTTGAGGTCATGAGTCCCCGAGACTTAGATCTACTTAAACCTAACTAACTTAAGGACATCACACACTTCCATGCCCGAGGCAAGATTCGAACCTGCGACCGTAGCAGCCACGTGGTTCCGCACTGAAGCGCCTACAGCCGCTCGACCACAGAGGCCGGCTTTATGAGGAACCGCTCGGCCATTATACGCCATTATTTTTAACTTCCTGTCCACAGCCATTGTGCTAGCTGAACTGCTGTTAGCACTGCAGAAGTTACTAGTAATTGCTTCCAGTTACTGTATGCAAGATTTTACAACTACCCCCCCGCGAAGCTCGGCATTTCATCTCCGTCAGTATGTGAGGTCTGCCACTTCTTGGTTCAGTTGTGCTTGTTCCTCTGCATTTTCGCCTCACATTCGCATCATCAACAGTGAACTTGGGCAGATTTGGAAGGAGTGAAATGTTCCTGAAGGATTTGTAACATCCAAAAGTTTGCCTACATTCGAAGTTATAGAGCCCTCCTGTCTGTCCCTGTTCAGCTGTTACAGTTTCTCTTCTGAGAACACAGTTCTCACCATCTCCTTTTATACTGTCAGGTTAGTTCTCGTGACATCTATTGCTCAATTCCGCGTTACATAGCGGTGTACGTTAGTTCAAATGGCTCTGAGCACTATGGGACTTAACATCTGTGGTCATCAGTCCCCTAGAACTTAGAACTACTTAAACCTAACTAACCTAAGGACATCACACACATCCATGCCCGAGGCAGGATTCGAACCTGCGAGCGTAGCGGTCACGTGGTTCCAAACTGAAGCGCCTAGAACCGCACGGCCACACCGGCCGGCTGTACGTTAGTCGTTTGTAGGAATAAGTGTAGTAGCATTGCCCGAAGTGTAGATGCAATGACAGAAACAATCTGTCGGTTTGGATGTGACAATGGCCACACTGTGAATGGAGTTGTCAAATTCGCTGTTCTTACAACGTGGACTATGCAGCTGCTTAAAACGATGGGTGTAGCACTCTCAGACATGAAAACGGTATGTAATGGAGGCTTTAAAAAGATCCTAACAGAAGGGATGTGAGTTTAATTTCAGCTCTTGTCGGTGACGCTACGATTCATACCTAACAAGAAATGCTGCTGTCACTGAATAAAGGTCCATCTCAACAGTTTCTAAGGGATGCTGAGAAGGGAACTACATGGAGTCGGGTATCGCGCGCCGGCACGTAAAACGGAATGTCTTCAGTGAGCTAAGCAGTATAGCAACTATACAGTAGCTGACTGCAGGGAATGTAGTGTAGTCCGATAAGTTCACGACTTTTCAAATAATACAATGCGTACAACCGATGGTTTAGCGAGGCGCTAATTGGAAGTGTATGGTGGTGAGATTCAAGCTGAGCTAATTCTGTGACTTTTGATGGTGTTATGCATACGATGACTAAGGCCTACTCATTCAAGTTACCTTGATCATGAGGCGCTATGTTTATTCCAGAACTCTCGGAGATGAAATGTTGCCCTTTCATCTCGCGTACGGAACTGAAGTGGCAACTTGGTGCGAGCGCTGGGCCACCGTGGCCAGCAGCTGAGAAAACTTCGTTTCGTCGCAAGGTCCACGTAAAATGAGACAACTGGGCTTGTTTGGATACTGGCGTAGCTGACTCAAGAAGCGTCGGTGTCAGCGCGGTTGTGTGTACACAGAGCACGGATGGACGTGTAACCATGGCGGAGCAAGAGGAGTTGGAATCGGCCAGTGACTGCGGGAACGTGCAGCAAGCTGGAGCTTGAAATCAGGTGTCTGTAGATGGAGCTGGAAGTGTGGCACGGCAGTAAGGCTGTTGGACTGGCGAATGACCAAGCCTGGTAACGGGTGGCTGTGGACGTAAGGTAGCATATATTTTGGCCCCTCCCGTCCTCCATGATTTCAACAGCCGAGTCTAAAGCCGAGTATACATTCCCGGTTGCATGAACACTCAGGCACACTATCACATGTAGACGGGTCCGCTAAGTCACCCGATCTTAATCCTGAACAAAATACTTAAAAGTATTCGGATCTCTGGGTGGAACGTAGAATCAACATAGCCGCAGTCTGGTAGCTGTATAGGATCTAACCAATAATGAGCGACTTCAGCTGGATGTACCACACCTGAAGTAAGGGTGTCTCGCCGAATCAAGGCTATAGGCGGCGTTACACTGTGTTAGCGCCATGTCTTCTGAGGATGGCTAACTTTTCGTCCTGTGAGCTCATTTTGTATTGAAGGATTTGTTAAACCTTCACTGTTGACGAAGGCGGCTTTGCACTGAAGCGCGATCGCAGTTCGCAAGAACCCCCCACTCGTACTAAACAAGCAGAAATATCTCAATTTAGCCGGTGAGTCCTTAGATGGTGGTATAAGTGGCGTACATTATAACTGGCAACGCTTTCCACCAGAGTTTTGCGGCAGTTAAGCCAGTGCGTCCTTCAACGGACTTACAAGGAGACGGCACCACCGTGGGGTCGGGGATTTGTCCGAAATTTTGTGTGGTGGAACTCCTCACCTCACGTGGTCAAAATATTAGGACGCACTATCCGGAAAATCTCGGGAAAAATCGATCCAAAGTTTCTTAGGTGCCTTATGAGTATAAAATGTTAATCCATTGCCGAGCAGCCGTCTGCCCCGTGCCGCCACGGTAGCTCAGCGTGTTGTGGCCGAGTGGTTAGTTCCGTTTCAGCCGCGCTCGCGAGTGGCCGGTGTTAACTGTTGCGCTGCACTTCAGTGTTTACATCGCTGTACTTGTGCTCCGCCGAGTGCCGTCCGTCCGTTAATCTCCGTGTTCGTTCCTGTTCCTTGTGATCTGATCGCTCTTTCTGGTCTTGCTGCTGCTACTTGGAATTTCGGTTGTTTAACCGAAATTGCTTCGCTGGATTAACCATGGCTACAAACCTCAGGAAGAATACTCTGGTATTTGCTTTTGACAAAGAATCCCGTCCTGTTCAGCCGACATCCCTGGAAATAGATGACTGGATTACACAGGTAATTGGTCTAAATTCTGAAACCGTTCATACCTGGCAACTGGATCAGGAAAAATACTGTGTTTTTGTCAAGTTAATCAGTGCTTCGACTGTTGATAAAGTGTTACGAAAGTGGGGCTATGAAGTAGATTTTGTGCATAGAAATGGTTATAAAAGTAAGGTTTCCATTTATAGAGCGGACATTCATTACAAAACCGTTCGTGTCTTGAATCTCCCCATTGAAATTGAAAATGATAAGATTAAGGAAGCTCTTATAAACTACGGAGACGTTAAATCAATTGCAAATGAAAGATGGTCGCTTCGCTTTAAACTGCAGTGTTTTAACGGGGTCCGCTGTGTAGAGATGGACGTTAAGACGAATATTCCGTCTCACATAACTGTTTGTGGGTATAAGGCACAAATTGTTTATACAGGTCAGGAAGCTACATGTCATATATGTAACGAAACCGGCCACTTCAGACAGGAATGTCCACGGCGAACTGTTGTGCTTAAAAGTAATTTGATACAGCGTCAGAAGCTTACCTTAAATGATCTGTTACCAAAGAATAGCCCGGAACAACTGGTTGAGGATGTTAACGCAGCGGGACAAGCTGATGTCTCCCTTCACGATAACAACAAAAGGAAACCCCGTTGCCACTACTCGTGAAACTGAAATGCAACCGAAAAAACGACCTCTGGAGATAACTGATAGTTGTTCAGAGGACGAGCTGTCTTGTCCCACTCCCTCACTTCGCAAGCAAAAACAGTGCGATGAGAAGGCAGAGGAACCTGAAGGCAAAATGCGAATGGAAACTAATGAACAGAAAGATAATACACATACGGTACCAGAAAATGAAAGGGGTGCAAGCAGCATTAATTCTCAAGAAACAACAGGTGCAGTAGCCGATTGCAAAGATCAGAATCTAACTGTTAATAAACAAATTCAGGGAGAGGATGCAAAACTGCAGTCTCCATTTGTTTCCCTCGATCAGAAAGTGAGTGAAATTAATAAAGAACGAGGAAGTGGTGGCCAAACTGAAATCACGGTCAACACCTCAGGGCAGGCGCCGGCAACCGAAATTGCGAAAGCGTCTGCTGCTGATCCAGATAAGCCGCGAAGTAAAATACCGACGCAACCAAATGAGAATGTAGCTCGTAACCAAGGGAAGGGAAAATCCGGTAGGGGCGACCCAAGCCCAAAGAATGTTCAGTCCGAAACGGTCGTACACGAATCACTGGAGGAAAAATCAGAAAGTTTACCAGGAAATCAGTCTGCTTGCGGTACAAGAGAAAACATCAGAAGTAGAAAAAAAACGGGACAGTTACTAATAAACTGATTGAAGTGTTATTCCATGTTCAGCCTTCCGAGAAAACTGTTACAGCTTAACTGAACCCTGAACCACAGTAAACTAAATTAGTTCAACAAAACAACTACATAGTGACAGCACAATGACGCAGTCTTATTCTGTCACCACTGTAAACATAAATAAAATCACGACCGGTTTGAAATTATCGGCCCTTAAGGAATTTTTGTACGAATCCGCGACTGATATTTCCCTGTTACAAGAAGTTCTAATTTCGGATTTGGTAATTCCCGGTTTTGTCAGTTAAATAAATGTGTCTCCCGAAACAAGTGTTGGAACAGCTATTTTGGTAAGGGAAGGGATTACAGTAAGCGAGGTGGAACGACTGGAATCCGGAAGGGGAATAGGACTAAATATCTATGATGTGACTATCATCAACTTGTACGCCCCTTCAGGAAGTTCTCATCGAGCTGACAGCGCACGTTTCTTCAAAGATGACTTGATATACTTGTTAAGGAAAACACCAAGACAGTTATTACTTGGAGGTGATTTTAATTGTGTTTTAAATCGAAAAGATCAGTTACCTAATTTTAATTTCTCAAGTGAACTAAAACAATTAGTTACTGGTTTACAATTAAACGATATATGGGAAATCACCCCCCCATGAACCATGGACCTTGCCGTTGGTGGGGAGGCTTGCGTGCCTCAGCGATACAGATAGCCGTACCGTAGGTGCAACCACAACGGAGGGGTATCTGTTGAGAGGCCAGACAAACGTGTGGTTCCTGAAGAGGGGCAGCAGCCTTTTCAGTAGTTGCAAGGGCAACAGTCTGGATGATTGACTGATCTGGCCTTGTAACAATAACCAAAACGGCCTTGCTGTGCTGGTACTGCGAACGGCTGAAAGCAAGGGGAAACTACAGCCGTAATTTTTCCCGAGGGCATGCAGCTTTACTGTATGATTACATGATGATGGCGTCCTCTTGGGTAAAATATTCCGGAGGTAAAATAGTCCCCCATTCGGATCTCCGGGGGGGGGGACTACTCAAGAGGATGTCGTTATAAGGAGAAAGAAAACTGGCGTTCTACGGATCGGAGCGTGGAATGTCAGATCCCTTAATCGGGCAGGTAGGTTAGAAAATTTAAAAAGGGAAATGGATAGGTTGAAGTTAGATATAGTGGGAATTAGTGAAGTTCGGTGGCAGGAGGAACAAGACTTCTGGTCAGGTGACTACAAGGTTATAAACACAAAATAAAATAGGGGTAATGCAGGAGTAGGTTTAATAATGAATAGGAAAATAGGAATGCGGGTAAGCTACTACAAACAGCATAGTGAACGCATTATTGTGGCCAAGATAGATACGAAGCCCACGCCTACTACAGTAGTACAAGTTTATACGCCAACCAGCTCTGCAGATGACGAAGAAATTGAAGAAATGTATGATGAAATAAAAGAAATTATTCAGATTGTGAAGGGAGACGAAAATTTAATAGTCATGGGTGACTGGAATTCGAGTGTAGGAAAAGGGAGAGAAGGAAACATAGTAGGTGAATATGGATTGGGGGACAGAAATGAAAGAGGAAGCCGCCTGGTCGAATTTTGCACAGAGCACAACATAATCATAACTAACACTTGGTTTAAGAATCATGAAAGAAGGTTGTATACATGGAAGAACCCTGGAGATACTAAAAGGTATCAGATAGATTATATAATGGTAAGACAGAGATTTAGGAACCAGGTTTTAAATTGTAAGACATTTCCAGGGGCAGATGTGGACTCTGACCACAATCTATTGGTTATGACCTGTAGATTAAAACTGAAGAAACTGCAAAAAGGTGGGAATTTAAGGAGATGGGACCTGGATAAACTAAAAGAACCAGAGGTTGTACAGAGATTCAGGGAGAGCATAAGGGAGCAATTGACAGGAATGGGGGAAATAAATACAGTAGAAGAAGAATGGGTAGCTTTGAGGGATGAAGTAGTGAAGGCAGCAGAGGATCAAGTAGGTAAAAAGACGAGGGCTAGTAGAAATCCTTGGGTAACAGAAGAAATATTGAATTTAATTGATGAAAGAAGAAAATATAAAAATGCAGTAAGTGAAACAGGCAAAAAGGAATACAAACGCCTCAAAAATGAGATCGACAGGAAGTGCAAAATGGCTAAGCAGGGATGGCTAGAGGACAAATGTAAGGATGTAGAGGCCTCTCTCACTAGGGGTAAGATAGATACCGCCTACAGGAAAATTAAAGAGACCTTTGGAGATAAGAGGACGACTTGTATGAATATCAAGAGCTCAGATGGAAACCCAGTTCTAAGCAAAGAAGGGAAAGCAGAAAGGTGGAAGGAGTATATAGAGGGTCTATACAAGGGCGATGTACTTGAGGACAATATTATGGAAATGGAAGAGGATGTAGATGAAGATGAAATGGGAGATATGATACTGCGTGAAGAGTTTGACAGAGCACTGAAAGACCTGAGTCGAAACAAGGCCCCCGGAGTAGACAATATTCCATTGGAACTACTGACGGCCGTGGGAGAGCCAGTCCTGACAAAACTCTACCATCTGGTGAGCAAGATGTATGAAACAGGCGAAATACCCTCAGACTTCAAGAAGAATATAATAATTCCAATCCCAAAGAAAGCAGGTGTTGACAGATGTGAAAATTACCGAACTATCAGCTTAATAAGTCACAGCTGCAAAATACTAACACGAATTCTTTACAGACGAATGGAAAAACTAGTAGAAGCCAACCTCGGGGAAGATCAGTTTGGATTCCGTAGAAACACTGGAACACGTGAGGCAATACTGACATTACGACTTATCTTAGAAGAAAGATTAAGGAAAGGCAAACCTACGTTTCTAGCATTTGTAGACTTAGAGAAAGCTTTTGACAATGTTGACTGGAATACTCTCTTTCAAATTCTAAAGGTGGCAGGGGTAAAATACAGGAAGCGAAAGGCTATTTACAATTTGTACAGAAACCAGATGGCAGTTATAAGAGTCGAGGGACATGAAAGGGAAGCAGTGGTTGGGAAGGGAGTAAGACAGGGTTGTAGCCTCTCCCCGATGTTGTTCAATCTGTATATTGAGCAAGCAGTAAAGGAAACAAAAGAAAAATTCGGAGTAGGTATTAAAATTCATGGAGAAGAAATAAAAACTTTGAGGTTCGCCGATGACATTGTAATTTTGTCAGAGACAGCAAAGGACTTGGAAGAGCAGTTGAATGGAATGGACAGTGTCTTGAAAGGAGGATATAAGATGAACATCAACAAAAGCAAAACAAGGATAATGGAATGTAGTCTAATTAAGTCGGGTGATGCTGAGGGAATTAGATTAGGAAATGAGGCACTTAAAGTAGTAAAGGAGTTTTGCTATTTGGGGAGCAAAATAACTGATGATGGTCGAAGTAGAGAGGATATAAAATGTAGGATGGCAATGGCAAGGAAAGCGTTTCTGAAGAAGAGAAATTTGTTAACATCCAGTATTGATTTAAGTGTCAGGAAGTCATTTCTGAAAGTATTCGTATGGAGTGTAGCCATGTATGGAAGTGAAACATGGACGATAAATAGTTTGGACAAGAAGAGAATAGAAGCTTTCGAAATGTGGTGCTACAGAAGAATGCTGAAGATTAGATGGGTAGATCACATAACTAATGAGGAAGTATTGAATAGGATTGGGGAGAAGAGAAGTTTGTGGCACAACTTGACCAGAAGAAGGGATCGGTTGGTAGGACATGTTCTGAGGCATCAAGGGATCACCAATTTAGTATTGGAGGGCAGCGTGGAGGGTAAAAATCGTAGAGGGAGACCAAGAGATGAATACACTAAGCAGATTCAGAAGGATGTAGGTTGCAGTAGGTACTGGGAGATGAAAAAGCTTGCACAGGATAGAGTAGCATGGAGAGCTGCATCAAACCAGTCTCAGGACTGAAGACCACAACAACAACAACATGGGAAATCAAATACGCCTCCACTGTTGAGTTCACTTATGTCACGGCAACATCACGTAGCAGGATTGATAGACTATATATTTCTAAAAATCTTGTAACTTCCGTGACAAAAGTAGAAACCATTCCTACGTACTTTTCAGACCATTCAAGTGTCTTAGCTTGCATAAATCTAAGAAGACAGCCGGTTCTCCGATTCAAGAATCAGTGGAATTTGAACACTTCCTTGTTAGTTAATCATGATTTAGAAGATCTGATTAAAGAAACATGGGCAATATGCCTGCGAGCCCGTAGTAGATATGCCACTGCTATTGACTGGTGGGTTAAAATGGCAAAGCCAAAGTTGAGGAAAGTTCTTATTCAATAAAGTGCCCAGAGCGCAAGGGAAATGAAATGCACTATAGAGTATTACTATTCCGTTTTGAGAGATCTATATGATCAAGTCTCAGCAGGTTCCTCACTCCGGATAGCAGACATAAAAAAAAGTCAAAGCCAAGTTTCTTAATATCAAGAGAAGTCAAATGGAAGGGTTGAAAATAAAATCGTAGGCAAATTCGGTGTCAGCAGATGAAACTACTTCCCTATATCATTTAGTGAAGCATACGAAAAACGGGAGAAGGACTTTTATTGAAGAAATTCGAACAAAACACGGCACGATTCTCAGAACCCAGCAGGATATCATGGACGAGATTTATCGCTATTATTGCGAGCTATATTCTGTACATCAAAGTAGTGATGCTTCCTTGGAAGAATTCCTTGACATCCTAGCCCCACAGCTGACAGAAGATGACAACGAAAATTTTCTCGAGGTTGTCAGTGAAGAAGACGTGTATGAGACTCTGTGCGCCTCGCCACCAAAAAAATCCCCAGGACCGGATGGTCTGCCAGCAGAGTTTTACATCCGTTACTGGCCAATAGTAGGTGCGAAAATCACGGACATTGTAAATGAGGTTATTCAGGGTAAAATGGTTCCGGCTGAGTTTAAGGAGAGTAAAATTGTTCTGGTGCCAAAAAATAATGGAAACAAAGATTTAAATAATTTTCGTCCAATTTCACTGTTGAATTCCGATTATAAATTAAAAGCTAGAATAATAAACAAGAGAATTTCATGCCTTACAGATAAAATTATTAGTCAACATCAGAACTGTGCGCAAGGCAGAACCATCTTTCAAAATCTAGCGGAATTCAGGGATATCATTGCAATAACTTCTGTAACAAACATAAAGTGTGCTTTATTGTTTTTAGATTTTTATAAGGCGTTCGATGTAGTAAACCATGAATATCTTCTACAGACATTGAAGAAAATAGGTTTCAACGATAGGGTTATACAGTTGATTAAGAACATAGCAACTGGAATAAATGCTAAAATAGCGGTGAATTGTCAACAATCCAGGCCGATGCAAATACAACGAGGTGTTCCTCAAGGAAGTCCTCTGTCCATGTCGCTCTTCGCAATTTCGCTGGAACCTTTCCTCCGACATGTCCATGCTACATTAAAAGGCTTAACATTATCAGGAAACAAAACAGTTATAAGAGCCTATGCTGACGATATAGGGGTCATTATAAGGAATAATGACGAGGTAACCACGCTAGCAACAGTGATTGATTCGTACTGTAGAGCATCTGGAGCCAATGCAAACGGAAAAAAGTAAGATGTTAAATCTCAGAGGTTTTGATAATATCAACGTCGAGTGGGCAAAATTAGTCCGACAACATAAAACACTTGGGATCACCCTGACAGCATGCCCTATGAAAATGACGGCTTTAAATTGGAAAGTTGCAGCAGATGAAGTGCAAGGAGCCATTGTAGAGAATTTAACTCGATATATGAACCAAGTTCAAAGAACACAGTATATCAACTCATGCATCCTTGCTAAGGCTTATTATACTGCCCAGCTGTTTCCAATACCGAGAATGATAGCGAGGACTATAATGTCTAAAATCACAAAATTTTTATGGAGAGGTGAAGTGTTCAGAGTACCTGCTAAAGTAGCCACTTTAGCTCCTAAAAATGGTGGACTAGGATTAACTGATATAACGGATAAAGCCTCTGCTCTTTTTATCAAAAGGCAAGTTAATTTAATAAGAGACTCGCGAGAAAGCATAACCAGCCAACTTTTCGAGATCATTAAACCTCCAAGCCTGCTTCCCCCGATTGACGTGCAGAATATCAACAGTCGCTTACAGCACGTGAGGATTTTCTATGTTGAGTTTAGTTATGTTAGTGTCGAACTCAGGCAGTCCCGACACTCAACATCGAGAGCCATAATGCGGGAACGAAAGAAAAGCGAAGGAAGAAACAAAATAGAACGACAGTTTCCAAACATTGAGTGGACTGAGATTTGGAAAAACATTAGTTCTAATGTGCTCACGTCTAATATAAAAACGTTATGGTACAAGACAGTTAACAACATAGTTAGCACCAATGAAAGACTGCACGCAATCGGACTCTGTGAAACAAATTTATGTCAACAATGCCATCTAGTTGACACAGTAATTCATCGATATACTTGCAGTGGTCACATGAATAGTTGGAAGTGGATCCGGAAGCAAATAGCTCTGATTACAAGAACATCCCCTGAGTATATATCGCTGTCATTGATACACAGGCCTGAAGCACGCTATTTCCCAGAAGCCAAAAATAACGCTGTATACTAGTTGCTGGGAAATTTTGTTAACTACGTCCTTAACAAATTAGGATCCGATAGCATCATAGAGTTCAAGGTACACGTGCTGTGTGAGTTCCACAAAATTAGAAGCTATTCGAATCACAAGAAAAAGTTCGGTAATATGCTAAAAATTGTATTTGAAAGAATGGGCATTGGTTAATATAAAAAAGAAGACTGTGTTGACAGTGATGTATTGTAGTTACCCTAAGTACTGTCCTGAGCTGCCTCGATACACAGAATTTTCGATTGCTGCTTTGATCCTCCAGATCTCTTCGCCACTGAGAACACTTTGACATGGATTACCACCACTCGCAAGCCACTATAACTGATTTACTCTGCCACAGAGTTGAAGTAGCATTGATTGACGTCCTCAGATCCACCACCACGCTCTGTTCTACCCGATGCCCAACGGGGTTAGAGCTGTTGTTACTGCATGATATCACAGCTCTGCGTGGTCACATTCTGCATCCTCAAGTCACTTACAAATTTAATCATGTACTCATCTAACCGAGCAATACCAGCACAAAAGCGGGTCATTCTTGTAGTTTGGAATTTTAACGTCCAGCAGCGTACGTATAGCTCGTATAGCCTAGAAAAATATAATGAAGGGAACACACACATATAAACAGCCTGTCCAAGAAATGTTCCGACAAACTTCTGGGGGCTATAGCGGACGTATTAAGGAGGAAATTTACAACATTTTATTGCCGTGAGACTTAAGAAAAAATGGATGACTCACTTGTCAAACTGACACAATAAAATTAATATACTGTCAGTCGAATCAGGAAAACTACAACCAGGAGCCAGCCATCGTCAGTAAGACAGGACGCATGCTCCACCTGGCTAATCTGATGTAGTGGCACGGTAAACTGCCTAGACTACAACATTCAAGAGATAATTTAAGATCTGTCAATAAACAAGGTTTCCCAACAAAAGTATCAACAAGCGTCATAAACATTTAGGCCTGAAATATTTCAGAATACTGAGTGTTAATTTTTTAAAACGTATTAAATGACAGAACTATTAAACGTAAAAGAACATAGAATATGCCATAGAGAAAGCCAAGATCCATAGTTAATGGCAGTAAAATAGAGTTTTACAAGTAACATTAAACACTACAAGAGCTAGACCACACTGCCATAATGATGCGAAACCGACGAAGTCTGGTATCAAAAGTAATTTATTTGAAGTTCGTCTTGTACCAAACACGCGTCACTGCCTTGGAACCACGAAAGGCTGAAGGCCAATATTCTGAGAGCCTTCTCACCAAATTTTTTCCGTGGCTTAATGGAAGAACAATTAACGTCAGTTTTTCAAGAATTTCAAATGTGTTATGTAACTGGCTAAGGGCTTTACCAAGTATTGTATGTAAGAATAACCAAACTTTAACTGGAACGACAGTGCATGGCTTCCAGATCACTACTGTCATATCACAAACATGGAAGTACTTCATGGAACAACAACAAATGATTCTCCTTGACATTGACAAATAGAGAAAGAGCAATCTGTTGTTTTAAAATGTATCGGTTGAAAATCGTGGTAGAAGAGCGCAAAAATATCTTTATTGATAACTCGTTTCAACTTACTGATGAGCCATTTTCAGCGAATTTTGAACACTGAACTGAAGACGGCTCGTCGATGAGTTGAAACTAGTTATCAATAAAGATGTTTTTTGCAATATTAACCTAGGATTATTACTTCCCACCATATAACCGATAGACACAAGGAGGAATGATCTTCAATAGTTGTCACCGCTAGAACAGCCATTTCAATAGTGGGGAATAGTGGTGGGCAGGAAATCGCGTATCTGTGAGAAATCACAGTGATTGAGAAGTCACTGATATCACAATAAAAACTTTACAAAATCTAACTGCGATTTCAGTCACAGTTAGCAGTCGCAAGTAGCATTTCACATTCAACTCCGTGAGCCATCTGTTGGCCGAATTCCGTACTGCTTTCTGCGATTTCAGGGACAAATCGCGGCTGGAAGTCGCAAGTAGCAATTAAAAAGCGCAGTTAACAGTGCCATCTGTTGGCCAAAGTTCGTACTACGCTCATCTCTGCGATACGCTATCGAGTCCAACTGCGATTTCTGTGACAAGTCGCAACTAACAAGGGGAGGCCGCCAATTGTGAAATTCAGATTCGATTCATACTGCGCATAATAAAAGCTCATGGCCAGATTTGTAATGTGGTAAAGCACCAAGATGCACTTCTCAGCCGTTGTCGAGAAAATCGACAGTTAAAAGAAACAGTTGTGGTGAAATACTCTCAACGATTAATAGTTTTCCACAGCGTCGTGGCGCAGCGGTAAGTGCTCGGGTTCGTCATCCGAAGGTCGCCGGATCGAATCTCACACCATGCAATTTTTTTTAGTATTTGTTTTTTGTAATTCAGATATATATATATATATATATATATATATATATATATATATATATATATATATATATGAATTACAAAAAACTAACAATAAAAAAATTGCATGGCGCGAGATTCGATCCAGCGACCTTCGGATTACGAACCCGAGCGCTTACCGCTGCGACACGACGCTGTAGAAACGTATTAGTCGTAGAGAGTATTTCAGCGTCACGGTTTCTTTTAATTGTTGATTTTTCGACAACGGCTGAGAAGTGCATCTTGGTGCTTTGCCACATTACACCTCTGGCCATGAGCTTTTATTATGCGCAGTATGAATCGAATCTGAATTTCACAATTGGCGGCCTCCCCTTGTAAGAGTCGCAAGTAGCAACTAAAAAGCGCAGTAAACATTCTTTTCCTAGTGCCATCTGTTGACCGACGTACGTACTTCGTTATGGGAGCCTTGTGCCTCACCAGATCGAAGTGCTGTGTGTACATATGAAGGGCTTATTTCAATAGTGGTAGAAGTCCACTTTTGTTCATTTTGAGATACAGAGTCGTTAAGTTAAATGAGCGCTGAAAAATCTGCAGTTGAGACACCAGAAATATTCAAGCATATGGCTTCTTGCTAGAGATGAACCTTTATTTATGTTTGTTTCGATCATTAATTTCAGAAGCATTATAGACAGAAAAGTGGAGGTAATGGACTTTTGCCACTATTGAAATAAGCCCTTCATATTATATGACGACATGCACATTCAGCATCAGTTATGGTTGGTCAAACACAAATGTGACTCTGAATGTATTATATTAATAAGAAGCAACATTGCCTTTTTCTCCTAAAAATATCAAGTAACGTAACAAATGTGTTTGATTCTGCTTCCAATATGACAGTTTTGGTTAATACTCCACATGCCTACAGGACTTTGCAATGTTAACACAGCAGAACTCAGACACCTGTATAAGTGTAGTGAAATAAAAACAGTATTATTGTGTCATATGAATGCCACACAGTTCAAGACTCGGGAGAAAAGTTTTACACCTGGTGTTCTACATGGCAACTTCACACACAAGAACTTTTTGCCGACACTACTACCACCTACATAAGTAAGCTTTTCCTGTGTTACTTTGAAGTAATGCACGTAAGCTATTCCTGATTTAACTGGAAGATCTGTACTTCCCACTTTCATATCAACAGCCTCAAAATGAAATGCATATTGTAGACTTCGGGATATGTTACAGGTCAGTGTCACACCAAGATTGTGGAGAAAGGGGCGGGGGGGGGGGAGGGGCATGTCACTCTCCAACTAGTGTTTACCAGTAAATAAGTGGCGGAAAATTACGGGTATAGGAACGCTTAACAAGTGGAAAATGAGATTTTCATTATTCACTCACTGTACTTAACATTTATTATTCCTTTAAAATCGCACAACAACTTGAATAAAACACAGTTTAATCACTCATCTGCACACTTATTTCACAATTATGTCACTTTTAAACTGCAAATCCTCTAAGAGCTGTCTTGAATCTTCACGAGTCTCTCCCAACAGCCTTGATGTGGATAGATACGCACAGCAACCAGAACTGTGTCTGCAAAATCACAAGGATTATTAAACAATTTTTGCTGTCACTAATTACAAGCAATATAATTGACAGAGTAGATTGCTAATATTTGCTGTAATGAAAGCCACTCAATGGGGTATATTTCACATTTGCAAGAACGATCTCACTGAAGTAATTAAGTCCATCGAAACACTTAGAAACTAACCTCTCGTTTGACGAAAACGGTCTAAAGACGCAGTGGCAATTTCTCCAGATCTGCTGACAATGATATTTTGAGTTATCACTTTACAGAGTGACTGAAATGTAGTTCGGGTACCTGTGAACATAACAGTATGTTAGAATTCATTTTCTAAACACGAACTATTACGGTACTGTATGGCTGCTTACATATTAATTACACTATTAATATTTTCACAGTTGTTTCTTTAATGCAAAATTAAAGCCAACGGAAGAACAAACGTAAAACATACTTACCAATGACAGGTTTGTTGAGATGCAATTTTCTGTGTGGACAGATGTAACTTTTTCATACGGTGGTGAGTCGCAGAAATCGCAGGAGTCACAGAAATCGCAGAAGTAGCAGAAGTCACAGAAATCGCAGAAGTAGCAGAAATCGCGGAAGTAGCAGAAATCGCAGAAATAGCAGTGGCGGAGGGATACACGACCTAAGTTCCTTAACTGTGACAAATGGCTCTGAGCACTATGGGACTTAACATCTATGGTCATCAGTCCCCTAGAACTTAGAACTACTTAAACCTAACTAACCTAAGGACAGCACACAACACCCAGCCATCACGAGGCAGAGAAAATCCCTGACCCCGCCGGGAATCGAACCCGGGAACCCGGGCGTGGGAAGCGAGAACGCTACCGCACGACCACGAGATGCGGGCTAACTGTGACAAATCACAGTTAAGAATAACAGATACTGAAAAGTAGCATTCACAGAAATCACTGATTTCGGAAAATCGCAGTTTAGCCCATCACTAATGGGGAAGAAAAAACTAAAACAGAAGAAAAGAGAAAGATCGTTTAAATATAGCCAATCCAACTGTGAACAGAAGAAGATCGACAAAGAGAATAGTAGGGAAAGTCAAAGCATTTATTTATTACGCTTTGTTTCCTAAAAGTGTTTACCAATACCCCTTTCTTATAGTGGGATATCTTTTTGTAAACGATTGCTGTTGACTCTCAGTTTAACTGTGCACACAGATGTTTTAGCGATATTAACTTAGGATTATCACTTCCCACCATATAACCGATGGACACAAAGGGGAGTGATCTTCCATAGTTGTCACCGCTTGAACAGCCATTTCAATAATGAGGGAGAAAAAACTAAAACAGAATAAAACAGAAAAATCGTTTAAATATAGCCAATCTAACTGTGAACAGAAGAAGATCGACAAAGAGAATAGTAGGGAAAGTCGAAGCATTTATTTATTACGCTTTGTTTTCTAATAGCCCTTATGTATAGTGGGATATCTTTCTGTAAACGATTGCTGTTGACTCTTAGTTTAACTGTGTACACTGTAACAAATAAGCGCAAATCTGTTCATTGTTATGAGATGAGACTATTGCTGGCTTCGGAGAAGATGAAATAGCTGTTTTGTGTTCGCAAACATATGTTTTCATTCCCTGATGAAGTTGTTGAGATCAGTATGTTTAATGACTCTTACTCTTGCCAGAACGGGAATATTAGTTTCACAGTCTTGTTCATGTATGTATTTCACAGGGAGAAACACTGCTGTAGTAAGTTCGGGGTTATTAGTCGGACGTTCCTTGAACCTAGTGACCTTCACAAGAGGGCTGGTTCCATTCATGCAGTTCTAGAAATAACCAAAAAAGAAACTGCAAACATTGACACCCATGGATTGGCCTAATTTGATAAAATTAGTTCCTAAGAAACCATGTATAAATGTAGTCTAACATGAGATGTACGGTTTTCTTAATTTCAGTGGACTTCTTTGTCGATATTAGTAGGAAACAAAAGATTCTGCGAGAAGCAGTTTCTTGGATGCAGTTAAAATTATTGGAAAGTATACCACAAATTTTACTTCAGTCCACAAAAGGCGTTCAGGAAATTAAATGAAACAAGAAGAGCCAAGTTATGTCTTAAACCTCTTCCTAAATACAATTGCTAGCACATATACTATCCTACGACTTATGTAAATTAAAGCTACCTTATCAAAAACATTTATATATAGAAGAAAATATCTGGTGGATAACGACTTGCAACCCATTGAAACGACACCTATGCGATTATCTGCAGAAAACGTCAAGGACCTGAAGTTGTTAACATCCTTTACATATCCGTAAAGCAGGGTATTTTTACCAGGAACTGTTACCAAACCGTCCAGGAGACTGTGTAGAGTACTTACCATATGAAAGTAATGGTGAATCATGTCACATAAGGAATCATGTTACATTTTATTTGACTTTTAAAGAGCTGTTTCATCGTTTTCTGCTGTGGGCTAACATACACGGTGACGATTCAATATGAGAATGCCTTCAAATATTTACCGTCTAACATTATAACATACAGCATATATAATAGTGTTTCTCTTTGTAACATTGTGCGGGAATAAGAGTGAAATATAGAACACAGACAAATTTCAGTCACACAAGTTCCTGATTTTATGGCATTGTCTAAAATGCCAAAAGAAGGCATGTTTCGGAAATAAAGAAAGTCATCAAACAACCAGTGTTAAAGTCACTGCAACCAATTAAATACAAAAACAACCAATATCAGAATTAATAAAAGTAATATGTAATATTAGATACCATAAATAATAGCATTTATAATCAGATATTTTAGTGTCAAATATCAAACTGCACATAAACCATGAATAGTGTTAACGGCATTGAAGTATCTCTCTAGATTTTAACGCTCGATTCGCACAATTTAGTTTTTGGTTGTTCTTGTATGAAGCCACATACAGAGTGTGACAGGTACCTTAATACGAGTATGTACACACATCAGTGTGTTGGTTGTTTTTGCTTTGTGCAAAACAGTCTTTCAGAAAACACATCACACAATTAACTACCCAAAGTTTTCTGCACGGTCCTGACAGCACCACTAAGTGAACTATGTCTGCAGCACAGGTTGTCATTACGTGTGCTCTGTCGGTTTTTCTGGATTCAGTTCCGTAGGGCCTAGTAGTCTGTGTTATCTCAGCATTGACCAATTACTACCAGCATTCTTAGGTGATTCTTTTACTGTCGTTGGTACTATGTCTATACAGCGGTTGAGGTCTGAGCTTCAATCACATTTTGAACTGAATATTCTCGGTTTATTACCAACCAGGTTGTAAAACATAATCTCCCAAGACACAGGTAATAACGAAGGAAAGCGCCCAGTTATATAAACAAAAACCTCATCGAATGTGCAGTTGCACATAACGAGCATTTGATGCAATTTTTGCTTATGAAACTCTTCCTTATTGCCTGCATCTTGCGAGATTATAGTTTACAATCTGGCTCGCTCTCCTAGTCTTGTTGGCCCATAATACGAATGCATGCCACTGCATGAATGTTGCTAATGGTGATATTTTTCGAAGCATATTCAACTCGTTTCTACAGTTTGAAGGATCTGAAGGTGGTAGTGGAAAGCCACCGAAGCCAGTCATCATGCGTTAATTGCATAAAATTATGCGTGCGTCGCCTCTAGTGTCCAGGTCGACAGCGGATGGACCGCGCAGGAGATGGGACAGATGGTGCTCTCTAATAGGACTCAGCCGGACTTGTTGATCGGTTTCAGCCACAGATATTGACAGAGGGCGCATCTCTCTGGATGTGAGGCGATACATGGATCAATCGCATTATCTGAAAGACGACAGGAACAGTTCGAAATATGTATACCATGAAGCGCCAAAGAAACTTGTAGAGGCATCCGTATACAAATACAGAGACGTGTAAACAGGCAGAACACGGCGCTGCGGTCGGCGACGCCTATATAACACAACAAGTGTATGGTGCAGTTGTTAGATCGGCTACTGCTGCTACAATGGCAGGTCAACAATATTTAAATGAGATTAAACGTGGTGCTATTGTCGGCGCACGAGCGATGGGACACAACATCACCGAGGTAGCGATGAAGTGAGGATTTTCCAGTACGACCATTTCTCGAGTGTGCCGTGAATATCAGGAATGCGGTAAAACATCAAATATCCGACGTCGCTGCGGCCGGAAAAAAATCCTGGAAGAACGGGACCAACGACGACTGGAGAGAATCGTTCAACGTGACAGAAGTGCAGCCCTTCCGCAAATTGCTGCAGATTTCAGTGCTGGGCCGTCAACAAGTGTCAGCCTGTGAATGATTCAACGACACATCATCAATGTGGGTTTTCGGAACCGAAGGCCTACTCGTGTACCGTTGATGACTGCACGACACAAGGCGTTACGCCTCGCCTGAGGCCGTCAACACCGATAGTGAACTGTTGATGACTGGTAGCATGTTGTCTGGTCGGACGAGTCTCGTTTCAAATTGTATCGAGCGGATGGAGGTATGGAGACAATCATGGATCCATGGACCCTGCAAGTCAGAAGGTGGCTGTTGATGATAGTGAAGGCTCTGTAATGGCGTAGGGCGAGTGGAGTTAGACTGATCTGATACGTCTAGATCCGACTCTGACGTGTCACACATACGTAAGCATCCCGTCCGATCACCTGCACCCATTCATGTTCATTGTCTATTCCGACGGAGTTGGACATTGCCAAGGACAATGCGACGTCCCACATATCCAGAATTGCTACAGAGTGGCTCCAGGAACACTATTCTAAGTTTAAACACTTCCGCTGGCTACCAGAGTCCGCGGAGATGAACATCATTGAGCGTATCTGGAATGCCTTACAAATGTCGTTCAGAAGAGATATCCACCTCCTGGTACTCTAACGAGTTTATATACAGCCCTGCAGGATTCATGGTGTCAGTTCCATCCGGCAGTACGTCAGACATCAGTCGAGTCCATGCGACGTCGTGATGCGCACTTCTGCATGCTCGCGGAGGCCCTACACGATATTAGGTAGGTGCGTCAGTTTCCTTTGCTCTTCAGTTTATTTTGGCAGTCACTGTCTAATGCTAGAAGACTATTTCCGAATGTTCGATACTACAGCTGCCTACTCTCTGAAGCATATTGTCATTGAATCGGTCTCCTCCATGACATTCGTTAGATAAATGAGAATGAGCGCTGAATTACTTAGCAAAATAAACTTGCACTGAACCTGACTACTTTGTGTTGACGTGAGCACATCAGTTCAGTAGCAGTATTGTTACAGATGGTCAAATGGTAGTAAGTAAGTAACAAACAGACAGTGCTATTTGTGCCAGAGTCACTGCCTGGGAATGAAAAGCTATGTAGCAGAACGTTATTAGTTTGGTTAATGATAAGCAGCTGTAAACATTACAGAGCAATGAAAATCAATTAGAGCGTAGCTTCAAGGTAATTTAATTAAAAATAAATTCATCTATTATTAGATGAAATATTTCGTTTCGCTAGAGGCATATTGTTTTTACTTACACACTACCGATCTATTCAGACTAGGACAGAGTAATTAGCAATGTCTTTAGTTAAATTATATTTAATTTGTGTGTTCATAATGAAAATACTCCCGTAAAATTAATTTAATCAGAATTAAATTGCTATAATTAATACTAGTGAGAACGCATATAATATCAGCAAAACGTTAAATTAAACTCGTGAGAGTTCCACGTAATGGCGTAAGTAAAATATCTGCAACAGTTCAAATACGGTGAGGGAGACGAACTCGGGGTTAACATATGTATCGGAAAACATTTCCAGTTTTGAGTTTATTTCAAGTGATGATGTCACGATATTCGAGAGGTTCAAAACTGTTGATATTTTAGGTTTTAATATATGCCATTAAATTTCATTTTAAAAGCACTGAGAAATCTTTCAATATTATTTCGCTCTTATCATGACGCAAAAGGTTAGATGCGAATCAGTTAATCTAAAATTGTTTGGAACAATAGTATATGTGTGAAAATACTCCATATAATCGTATCTCGGTTATTCCGTGAAGAAATGGGTAGTATTGAACGCCTCTCAGATATCTGAGAGTAGGGAGTCTAACCTGCACCGGTACCTTGTGTCTCCATGACATCGTATGAAGCAAGCCGTATTTAACACTGGTACTTTTTTCCGGAACCCATACGTTACCCAAAGTGATATGTAAATCTGTACATCCGTTGTTTTATCTTCGTAAATAAGATGTGTTCATAAATATGAGGTGTATAGTTGTCTCATTCAGGATCCTAGTTAGTCTAAAATGCAACGTGAGTTTTGCCTGCGTCAGGAGCCCTTTTCGCTTTTCCAATACCGATGGCTCTTATTTCAATATCTAGTTGAGGGTGTGCGGCGGTCAAACATTAGTGTGCTAATGCCCTTATTTGTGACAACATCTGCAAATGTCGAATTTAGTCTTTCAGTGTTCTTTAGCATTATTGTTGTCCTCAGTTGCGGCACTATAGTGACTGACGAGAGATTAGATAAAAAAGTTTGGAATAGTTTATTCCCTTGCTCACAACCGCACGAGTTTTTGACACATCTTTCGACTGAATATCTAAATTATTGTAGGTATCAGTCGTAGTCTTTGTTATGGTTGCACAGGTTGTCATTACGTGTGCTCTGTCGGTTTTTCTGGATTGAGTTCCGTAGGGCCTAGTAGTCTGTGTTATCTCAGCATTGACCAATTACTACCAGCATACTTAGGTGATTCTTTTACTGTCGTTGGTAACATGTCTATATAGCGGTTGAGGTCTGAGCTTCAATCACATTTTGAACTGAATATTCTCGGTTTATTACCAACCAGGTTGTAAAACATAATCTCCCAAGACACAGGTAATAACAAAGGAAAGCGCCCAGTTATATAAATAAAAACCTCATAGAATGTGCAGTTACACATAACGAGCATTTGATGCAATTTTTGCTTATGAAACTCTTCCTTATTGCCTGCATCTTGCGAGATTATAGTTTACAATCTGGCTCGCTCTCCTAGTCTTGTTGGCCCATAATACGAATGCATGCCACTGTATGAATGTTGCTAATGGTGATATTTTTCGAAGCGTATTCAACTCGTTTCTACAGTTTGAAGGATCTGAAGGTGGTAGTTGAAAGCCACTGAAACCAGTCATCATGCGTTAATTGCATAAAATTCATTACGGTCTACGCAATAAACGTTTTTTATATTGAATTTGCTTAATCAATAATTAATTTGTTGGTAGTATTTATTTTTTTAGAGTACTGGGTATGTACACTGAAAGGCCATAACTTTTATCTTATGTTATGAAATTGGTACCGGCATTGTATTGTGTGCATATTACTTGTTCACCTTATTGTATTATTACTTCATCATTTGCTGACAGTAATGTATTCATATGAGTATGCCTATCTGATTTAATTCCTAGACAGTTATTTTGTCTCTAATTTACGTTGGCACACCTGAAGGTGGCAGCTCACTAGCTAACTACTTCAGCTACAGAGTTGTGATCTATACTGTAGTGAAACCTTTTACACATTCACAAGCTTCACAAAGTAAAACCAGATGTTTCTATACGAAAACGAACTAGGCTTAACACGAAATCCGTAAATACAGTTACAAAATGTTACAAATATACTGCAGCATCTAACTTCGTTGGAATACGACCAGCTTCCTTATATAATATATTCTCCTCTTCGCTTCTACCTCCTTATATATATATATATATATATATCTCTCTCTCTCTCTCTCTCTCTCTCTCTCTCTCTCTCCTTCTCCCATCTCTCTCCCTCTCTCTCTCTCTCGCTCACACACACACACACACACACACACGTGCGACGTGGCGGGCAGCGAGACTGCAACACCTCTTCTCTTTCCCTTACTGGATCGATGTGCGTTTGACTGTAGGCGCTGGGCGATATATGTCGGACAACAGCGCACAGTGCGGATTACAAAAGCAGCGCTATATATACACACTGAAAGGAAGGCAGAACGGGCAAAAAATACGGGGGAAGTCTCGGGCCAGAGAGGGACTTTTTCTCGGAGCGGCCGTTAGGCGGCGGTATCGAGGTGGCGATCGGGCTGCCCACACCTTCCACCGCCCTTATTTACCGCGGTGCTGACCTGTGCTTCGCCCGCGGGGATGCAAACGCCGCCGAAGGCGCAAGCCCGCTGCTCGCACACCGCCATGGCGCAGCACCCAAGTCCTGACTCTTTTCTGTCTGCTCCAGCTGCGACGTAACACCTGGCATCGCACACAGAACCGAGCTGTCGTGGCTAACTTCGTTGAGAACTAAAGCGAAACCGGGTAGGTGCCAGAACATGTCTCTTCACGCGCCCACGTCATTCCACCTGAGTACTACACCTTTGTTGCATCTTGTCATAGAAAGTCTCTGTGAGAAGTTGCGTAATATAGTTTTGGTGTGTGTGTTTGTGTGTGTGTGTGTGTGTGTGTGTGTGTGTGTGTCTGTAGGACGGGGGAGAGATATGAGTTAAGACGGTAGGGACAAAGAGAATATTAATGAAAGAAGCTAGTACGTTATATTTCAGTCAATAATCCCGATAGACTTGGAAATCAGAAAAGAAGGTGTTTGTGTTTGTTCACTCAGACGGGTGTATAAATTTGTTCTCTGACTTTCGATCGCTGTTTTTATTTCGAACTTACTAGTTTTGGATAATGTGGCTCATATTCAGACGATATATCGTAGTTCCCAGTTCCAGTCTTAACGGATCTATTAGCTCTTTAAGATGGACACTCTGTAACTGATAGATAGCGTCTGAAGATGGGGCACACTGATCGAAAGCGGTCAACCTGAAATAAAAACTGTGACCGACAGACAAAAAGCAAGCCTATTCTGTACAAATAAGAATCGAGGACAGCTCGCTGTGATAAGTAGTTCACTTAAGAAATTTCGATCGAACTACAAATGATACCTGGAACTGTAGATGCTCCTATGCAATACCTCAGACCAGACATTTAAAGTAACTTCCATAATATGAATTTGACCCTCACTACCCCATCAGAAAAAATGTCCATCATAAAATCTTTAAAATCAAAACCATCTAGTGGGTATGATGGAATATCAAAAAAATTAATTAAAGAATGTGATTCTGAGTTAAGTAACATATTAAGCTATCAATGTAATCAGTCGTTCATTAGTGGAATATTTCTGGGATGGCTGAAATATGCTGAAGTTAAGCCACTATTTAAGAAGGGCGATAAAGAAATAGCATCAAATATCTGTCCAATTTCACTTTTGCCAGCATTCTCAAAAATTTTAGAAAAAGTAATGTACAATCGGCTTTATAACAACCTTATCTCAAATAACATACTGTCAAAGTCGCAGTTCGGATTTCTAAAGGGTTCTGATATTGACAAGGCTATCTACACTTGCAGTGAAAACGTGCTTAATTGATTTGGCAAAAAATTGCAGGCAACTGGTATATTTTGTGATCTGTCAAAGACATTTGACTGTGTAAATCACAATATCCTTTTAAGTAAATTAGAATATTATGGTGTAACAGGAAATACTGCAAAATGTTTCAAATCTTATATCTCTGACAGGCAACAAAGGGTGTTTTTAGGAAAGAGACATGTATTAAGCTATCAGGCATCATCCAACTGGGAAATAATTACATGTGGGGTCCACAAGGTTCCATTTTAGGGCCCTTAGTTTTTCTTGTATATATCAATGACATTTCATCAGTAACATTATCGGATGCCAAGTTCGTTTTGTTTGCCGATGATACAAACATTCCAATAAATAGCAAATCAAGTGTAGTCTTCGAAAACACACTACTTGCAGTTCAGAACTTGTAAGGGGTGTCCCATGAGTATATGATTAACATACGATGACAAGCAGATAGAAGTGGACAGTGTTAAATTCTTGGGATTACAGCTTGATAATAAATTCAACTGAGAGGAGCACACCACAGAACTGATGAAGCGTCTTAACAAATCTCTATTTGCAATGCGAATTATATCAGACATAGGGGATTCAAAAATGAAAAAGCTAGCAAACTATGCTTACTTTCATTCCATAATATCATATGGGATTATTTTTTGAGATAATTGATCAAGCCAAGCTAAAGTTTTCCAAGCACAAAATCGTGCAGTAAGAGTTACATGTGGTATGAACTCAAGAACATTCTGCAGAAGCCTGTTTAGGGAACTAGGGATACTAGCTACTGCTTCCCAATATATTTATTCCTTAATTATATTTGTCATTAAAAATATATCACGTTTTGAAACCAACAGCTCAATTCATGGAATCAATACTAGAAATAAGAATAATCTTCACAAGGATTTAAAGTCATTTACTCTTGTACAAAAAGGTGTGCATTATTCAGGAACACACGTTTTCAATAACTTGCCAGCAGCCATAAAATGCTTAACAACCAATGAAATTCAGTTTAAGAGAAGCCCAAAGGATTTATTGGTGGCCAACTCCTTCTACTCCATTGATGAATTTCTCAGTAGGACCAACTGTTTTATGTATATATATATATATATATATATATATATATATATATATATATATATATATATATATATATATATATACAATATAACATCTGTACCCTTTCAGTGCAGTAATGTGTTCATTGTAAATAAGTATTGTAGCACTTCTATTACATATTTATTAACTCACAAATAAAAAAAACCTTTTTTTATTTTAAATATAGGCATTGGTGTTTGTAAAATGATTCTTTCATATAGTGTTCATTAAAAAATGACGATCATTCCACTTGAGACCTGTGGAAGGTACATTTACATATTTGTTTCAGCTGTAAATATTTGTCATGTATTATTGTTTTTCTGACATGTTCCACATCCTGGAGGACCTCCTCACAATGGATCAATTGAATGAAAGTAAATCTAATCTATATTTATTGATAGTCTGTAATTCTGTGCTGATGTCTTGGCTATCGTCTTGCCGTAGTGCTTGCTATTACTTTGAGTCATTAATCTTGACTGAAGTAATACTGAAAGTGAATTTTAAGCATTTGAAAAAGTTTCTCTAAGCTCGTAACAGTAAAGATTACAGTAAGATTCCGTCATGCCATTATTATCGCTTCGAGCACTACTTTGATCTATTCGCTTAGCGTTTTATTTGTCTTTTTTTTTTTTTTTGAATCACGTATGAAGTTTTGAGAATGAATTTTGATTTAACTAAATATTTTGTGGTCACATGACTAGGGGAAGTAGCTCCTGTGCTTGTAATAACTGACGTGATCAACACATGTATAGCTGATTGTTATACAACTTAAAGACTGGTTATAGCCTAATTGGTGTCAAAAATAGATTGTCCTTTTGAGACTGAAGGCGGAATTTTTTCACCCTAAGATTGAAATGCAAGTTTTCAATTGAAGACGTATTCGATTAACCATTCTAAAACGTTCACTGCAATTACATTTCTTTGCACTAAATGTTTATTAAGGCAGTGTATTCTATTGCCATTTCGATGATTATTTCTACACTTTTGCACATCGTTCTCAGTCAAATTACTTCGGAATCTATGCCTTTCCAACAAATTAGTGGGGTGTAAACACGGTCGACTATAGCTTATACCGATCTGGGAAAATTACAGATATTAGTATTTAATTAAATAACGCAACATAAATGAGGCAAGCAAGATACTTTCTTCCGTAAAAGAACTTTACTAGTAACAGAAACTGGCGTGAAAACGGTGGTATCCAAGAGTTAACTGAAATATATTTGCGTGTAACAAGAACTGTTCCGCCAAATTAGTGTATCTTCACGTGCACTTACCGGCCCCTTTCCCTAATACTGAGCGGTTAGTACATGGTTGTTACCAGATGAATCCTAAATGTCTTACGACGATGGAGAACAATCGAGGTGCTAATTAAAATATTCCAGTAAAGAATTTAATAATGTTACAACAAATGAGAATTTCACCTCTGGCGACTACGTTTAATAACAAGAGCTACCTCGAGCATCTCACCTCCATTCTACAAAATTACGAAAATTCCACAGGTTCCGCTGGTCTGCATTCTTTTATGGGAATATTACTCTCATCTATATCTCCTACGCGTCTTTGACGCGCAGTTGGACTCAAAAGGCTTCGTTTTATTGAACACCACTCCAGTTTTCTCTACGACATTACCTCAACAGTTCGCACACATCCTTTAAGACACAGGATTTAAAGTGGCATACACGTGACAAAAAACTTGCGAAAAATGAATGTAGGGGCAACAGCAGAGTAAGGGTTACAAGTAACAAATATCAACACTCCAGGAAACAAGGCTCCATAGATAAATCAGCAATATTACTGCAGATAAAGAGTTTTTGTACCACCAGAACCATAAGACGAACAACGTCGATAGAGATTCTACGATGGGCGGATAGTTTAACGCTCTGTCGACAACGAAACTCAGAGAGCGAGAGAGAGAGAGAGAGAGAGAGAGAGTACATGCTAAGCGTGGACTTGGAGGAGGACTTGACTTAACTCGTCTTATGCTATTACGGAAAACAACTGAGAAATATATCAAGGCCTGCCAAGAGCTTGAATCCTGGACTTTCCGGATGCTTGTCGAGTTAATATCTGCACCTGAGACATTAATGCAGATTCATTATCTCGAAAAGGCAATATTCCTTGAAACGGCTACGAATTAATGTTCCTCGGTTGATGCTTTTGTAGCAATCAGTCTAACTTGCGGAAGGCTTTTCATTTCCACTGAAGTACTGCACGCTACATCCACTTGTACTTCCTTTCTGTTTCCATGTCTTAGTTTACAATTGTTACCCCCAAACCTCCGTCCTTTACCAAATTCATTAATGTCTTAGAATGGTTAAAATCAACCCCTTCTTCTAGTCAGATTTTGCCGTATCCCAGATTCCATTCAGTTCTTCGTCTTTTCATCTACACATGTAACCTGCATTACTAAATAGCACCACGCTTCATCTTCTTTTCTCCTCTTGTCTTTGCTGTTTATCAGCTATGTTTTAGTTCAGTATTAAGCTGGAAATGAAATCTCATGCTTCTTGACAGAGCGTGGGGGGAACGATGCGGGAGACCCGCACCGCCGTACTAGGCAAGGTCCTAATGGAGGTGGTTTGCCGTTGCCTTCCTCCGACCGTAATGGGGATGAATGATGATGATAAAGACGACACAACAACACCCAGCCATCTGGGGGCAGGTGAAAATCTCCGACCCCGCTGGGAATTGAACCCGGGACCCGTACTCGGGAAGCGAGAACGCTACCGCGAGACCACGGGTGGCGGATAGTATTAAGCTACACTCCAAATATTTTCTTACAGGAAGCATTAAAATTAAAATTTAACCTTCCATGAGTATGGTGGGGTGCAATACACCCAACGGGTCTTACTTTCACTTACAACACCTAGATGGAACTACAGGTACTGCTGAGGTCCTGAATAACTTTCAGTGGCAGTACCCAGTTGTGTTCAATGCGTTTTCCTCATTCAAGCGCTGGAGCTTGATTAGTAAACATCATCTTTCTCTGAGTTTGGGTGTACCGCACCACACCTTTCTGTGTTTGTTGTTGGAATGGGGTTAACCACATCTCACCTTTCTAAGTGTGTTTCCTGATCTTTCACCTGCTGCGCCGGTGGTAAGTGACTGTACTACTATATTGTAATGTATTATATTAATTTCAGATGCAAATAATATGTGTTCTTTTATATCTGTACTACTGGTATTCGTGTATTATATTACAGTTATTGTGTTAAAGTATATGGAGATTCAGTAAAGCGTGGAGGACAAGGAGGAGGCTACCGAAAAATTGGAGAAGGCCAAGAGAAAGAACCTCTACCTGGTGATTATGGCGGGGTCGAGGAGTCTGATGGTCCAATTTCAGAGAGCGAACACGACACTGACCTCAGCTGAGGATGCGACCGAGATGAAACCAGTGACCAGATCAGATGTGGAGGTTTACAACTCGGAAAGGATGGTGTCACCAAGTGGACGAAGAAACCTCCAGGCTTACAGAGGCTCCAGACCATCAACATCATGAGAGAGGCTCCCGAACTGACGAGAAACGCAAAGAATGCAACCGCGAGGAAACCATCAGTCTTTTCTTTATCACCATCGATTGTATCAACAAGAAGATCGAGAAGTGTACTGAAAACTAGAACAGCAAGACGGAAAATCTGTGAGGATAGACGGACAATCCCTAAGTCATTTCCTTATCTCGGGCTTCTCTGTCTAATGGAAAGGTTCAAATGGAGAAGACCGAACCTGGGAAGCTTCTGGACCACAGCAGAAACTGGAACTTGTAGTTTTTATGGGAAGTTGAATGTTCTGTACTAGGTAAGCAGTTATTTATTTCTTGTGAAATGTGGTAAAGGTAAAATAAAGTGTAAAAAAGCAACAAAGAAACATAAAAGGTTAGTAGTAGAAGTGTTATATCAAGAATAAATGAGGCTGGATAATTGTAGGTATTGGGGTCCACTGCACTTCACCTTTGTGTTGGAGCTACATGATTCACCTGTCCAACCAAGGATTAAATTTTATGTTGACATACACTATCTGATTCTAAGAATCAGGACATCTATCTGAGGACATTAAAATCGCCTCTGTCCGCTCTTCATATTTATGATGGGATGGCTTGAATTCTGCTGGGATAGCTTCCAGTGAGGTCTCTGAATGTCTGCAGAGAAGTGGCAGCCCAAAAGCTGAATCAAGAGAAGGTAGAGACGTTGGACGCTGGGGTCTGGAGCGAAGTCGATTGTAATTCATCCCAAAGGTATTCAATAGAATCAGGCCGGGACTCTGTGCAGGCCAGGGCATTTCTGGAATTTTAACGTCCTCAAGCCATTGCCTCACACATGCTGCTTTATGACTGTGTGCGTTCGAATCAAGATCAGCTGCCAACATGAGTAACGTAGAAGTAAATATCCTTGGAGTAGTGAAGCAACTGAAATCACTTAATAAAAGGAAGTCTTCTGGTCCAGACTGTATACCAAATTGGTTCCTTTCGGAGTATGCTGATGCATTAGCTCCGCACTTATCAATGATATACAACCGCTCACTCGACGAAAGATCCGTACCCGAAGACTGGAAAGTTGCGCAGGTCACACCACTATTAAGAAAGGTAGTAGGAGAAATCCATTAAATTATAGGCCCATATCGTTAACGTCGATTTGCAGCTGGATTTTGGAACATATATTGTGTTCGAACATTATGAATTACCTCGAAGGAAACGGTCTATTGACACACAGTCAACATGGGTTTAGAAAACATCGTTCCGGTGAAACATAACTAGCTCTTTATTCACATGAAGTGCTGAGTGCTATTGACAAGGGATTTCAGATCGATTCCATATTTCTGGATTTCCGGAAAGCTTTTGACACTGTACCACACAAGCGGCTCGTAGTGAAATTGCGTGCTTATGGAATATCGTCTCAGTTATGTGACTGGATTTGCGATTTCCTGTCAGATAGGTCACAGTTCCTAGTAATTGACGGAAAGTCATCGAGTAAAACAGAAGTGATTTCGGGCGTTCACCAAGGTAGTGTTAAAGGCCCTTTGCTGTTCCTTATCTATATAAACGATTTGGGAGACAATCTGGGCAGCCGTCTTCGGTTGTTTGCAGACGACGCTGTCGTTCATGGACTAATAAAGTCATCAGAAGATCAAAACAAACTGCAAAACGATTTAGAAAAAATATCTGAATGGTGCGAAAAGTGGCAGTTGACCCTAAATAACGAAAAGTATGAGGTCATCCACATGAGCGCTGAGAAGAACTCGTTAAACTTCGGTTACACGATAAATAAGTCTAATCTAAAGGCCGTAAATTGAACTAAATGCCTGGGTATTACAGTTACGAACAACTTAAATTGGAAAGAACACATAGAGAATGTTGTGGGGAAGGCTAACCAAAGGCTGCTTTTTATTCGCAGGACACTTAGAAAATGTAACAGACCTAACCAGAAATGTAACAAAGAAAGGCAGCACGTTTTGTATTATCGCGAAATATGGGAGAGAGTGTCACAGAAATGAACAGGATTTGGGCTGGAAATCATTAAAAGAAAGGAGTTTTTCGCTGCGACGGAGTCTTCTCACGAAATTCCAATCACCAATTTTCTGCTCTGAAAGCGAAAATATTTTGCTGACACCGACCTACATAGGGCGGAACGATCACCACGATAAAATAAGGGAAATCAGAGCTCGTACGGAAAGATATAGGTGTTCATTCTTTCCGCGCGCTATACGAGATTGGAATAATAGCGAATTGTGAAGCTGGTTAGATGAACCCTCTGCCAGGCACTTAAATGTGATTTGCAGAGTATCCATGTAGATGTAGGTGTAGATGTATGTAGATATTGATGCAGCAAGTCGTCGTTTCTGAACAGTTCCTCCACGGTACGCAGTACACAGTGCTGTGAAATATGTTCTTATCTTCCGTGTCAAACATTTTCTTAAGCGCAATAGCGGGGACAACTGTCTATCACGAAAAATCCCGTACCGTAACACCATCTCCTCCGCACCTCACTATTCGCATTACACATCATGGCAGGTAACGTTCTCCGGGCATTCGTCAAACGAAAACCCATCTAATTCCCATAGGGTACAGCGTGATTCGTCAGTCTAAATCACTCATTTCCACTATCCACTGAGGAGTAGTGACGTTCTTAACACCACCTCGACTGTCGCTTTACATTGGGTACAGAATAACGTGGAGCTCGTCGAGCTTTGTACCACACTTTTTTTTATCTCCCTGCCCCAGATGATTGTACTAGGTGGACTTCTGGCAGCACTTTGGAAATCACGAGAAACGCATTCCGCTATTTTCATGTGATTTCTTACGATCATTCGCCTGTCCAGCACTACATGAGGTATGCCTGGTCTTGCTTTTGTTATGATTGTTCCTTCGCGTCTTCAGTCATCAGTCAGTCAGATTTAGCAGTGTCGAAATGTCCTGACGGATCCGTTACTCAAATAACATCCAATGACTGGTTTTATGTTACTAAGTTCTCCTACCCGACGCATTCTCCTGTCATAGCTTCTCTGCGGAGAACACGGTGCTCCCCGACTTCTTTTATCCTGGCGGTACCGCCACTAGTGACATCTGATGGCCAATTCCGCATTATGTTGGTGTGCCCAAATACTTTAGATCAGATAGTTTATAACTGTGAATCTTGTATATGACGCTGCTTGATTTGAGACAGGCTACTACTACATGCGTTTGCTATCAAAATGTTTAGAAAGTATGGCATAAGTGTCTTCGAACGAAACAATACTGAATCAAGTCTTAAATTTATGTATTAGAAACATGAATGTTCTACAGGGTTATTACAAATGATTGAAGCGATTTCACAGCTCTACAATAACTTTATTATTTGAGATATTTTCACAATGCTTTGCACACACATACAAAAACTCAAAAAGTTTTTTTAGGCATTCACAAATGTTCGATATGTGCCCCTTTAGTGATTCGGCAGACATCAAGCCGACAATCAAGTTCCTCCCACACTTGGCGCAGCATGTCCCCATCAGTGATTTCGAAAGCATCGTTGATGCGAGCTCGCAGTTCTGGCACGTTTCTTGGTAGAGGAGGTTTAAACATTGAATCTTTCACATAACCCCACAGAAAGAAATCGCATGGGGTTAAGTCGGGAGAGCGTGGAGGCAATGACATGAATTGCTGATCTCCTGTTTAAGAAATGCCGAACAACATGATTGAAGTGCGGTGGAGCACCATCCTGTTGAAAGATGAAGTCGGCGCTGTCGGTCTCCAGTTGTGGCATGAGCCAATTTTCCAGCATGTCCAGATACACGTGTCCTGTAACGTTTTTTTCGTAGAAGAAAGAGGAGCCGTAAATATTAAACTGTGAGATTGCACAAAACACGTTAACTTTTGGTGAATTGCGAATTTGCTGCACGAATGCGTGAGGATTCTCTACCGCCCAGATTCGCACATTGTGTCTGTTCACTTCACCATTAAGAAAAAATGTTGCTTCATCACTGAAAACGAGTTTCGCACTGAATGCATCCTCTTCCATGAGCTGTTGCAACCGCGCCGGAAATTCAAAGCGTTTGACTTTGTCATCGGGTGTCAGGGCTTGTAGCAATTTTAAACGGTAAGGCTTCTGCTTTAGCCTTTTCCGTAAGATTTTCCAAACCGTCGGCTGTGGTACGTTTAGCTCCCTGCTTGCTTTATTCGTCGACTTCCGCGGGCTACGCGTGAAACTTGCCCGCACGCGTTCAACCGTTTCTTCGCTCACTGCAGGCCGACCCGTTGATTTCCCCTTACAGAGGCATCCAGAAGCTTTAAACTGCGCATACCATCGCCGAATGGAGTTTGCAGTTGGTGGATCTTTGTTGAACTTCGTCCTGAAGTGTCGTTGCACTGTTATGACTGACTGATGTGAGTGCATTTCAAGCACGGCATACGCTTTCTCGGATCCTGTCGCCATTTTGTCTCACTGCGCTCTCGAGCGCTCTGGAGGCAGAAACCTGAAGTGCGGCTTCAGCCGAACAAAACTTTATGAGTTTTTCTACGTATCTGTAGTGTGTCGTGACCATATGTCAATGAATGGAGCTACAGTGAATTTATGAAATCGCTTCAATCATTTGTAATAGCCCTGTACTTAACATTAGGTATGTTACTGGCATAAAAATGGAGTTTCAGACGTCGCTGATAGGAGCAAAGCTTTCTATTTGCTCAAGTTTCCTCTCATGATCCACGTGTTGTTGTCGTAACAACTGCAGAAGTCACTGCTGCTGTCGCTGTGTGTGCGTGTATTTAGGGCTCTTAACAGCGAGATTCTTAGCGTCCTTGCTAAAAAGTCCGAAACGAATGTTGCCAACACAGATTAAATTGAAACATAGTTTCACTTAAAATTACCGTCAAGCTCCCCATTTTCACTCAAATCTCCTCAGTCAGAACAGTACATGAACAATGTAAAATTTGCAATATATCGATGAAAAAAAAGTGGTATTGATATCCTATCAGTACTACACACAGGTGACAAAAGTCATGGGATAGTGATATACACATATACAAATGACAGTAGTGTCCTGTACACAAGGTATAAGGGGCAGTGCAAACATACTTAGGTGAGTCATGCAAAAAGATTTCCCGTGTGGTTATAGCCGCCTGAAAGGAATTAACAGACTTTGAACGCTGAATGGTAGTTGGAGCCCACATGAGACATTCCATTTCGGAAAGTGTTAAGGAATTCAATATTCCGAGATCCACAGTGTGCCGAGAATATAAAATTTCAGGCATAACCTCTCGCAATGGACAACACAGAGGCCAACGTCGTACAGTTAACGACCGAGAGTAGAGGCGATGGCGTGGAGTTACCTGAACTAGCTGAGGAGTAACACTGCGTGGAATAATTGAGGAACTCAGTGATGGATGTTCGACGAACGTATACGTAAGGACAGTGTGGAGAAATTTAGCGTCAATCGGCTATGGCTACGGACGACGGACGTGAGTCCCTTTGCTAACAGCACTTAGCACGATAGATATCGCCTGCAGAGCCTCCCCTGGACTCGTACTATTTTGGTTGGATCTTAGACGACTGGAAAACAGTGCCCTGGACAAGTGAGTGCAGATATCGTTTGGTAAGAGCCGACAGCAGGGTTCTAGTGCGTTCGAGTACGGCGATGGCCCCACCAAGCCATGACCCCATGCTGTCAACAGGCACTGTGCAAGCTGGTGGTTGCTCCATAATAATGTGAGCTGCGTTTACATGGAATGGGCCGGGACCTCTGGTCTTTTCGGCTACTTGGAGATCATTTGCAGCCTTTCAAGGACTTGATGATCCCAAACAATTATGGAATTTTTACGGATGACAACGCGCCTTGTCACCGGGCCGCAAATGTTCACGATTGGTTTGAGGGACATGGTGGGCAGTTCGAGCGAACGGTTTGGCCACCCAGATGGTCCAACGTGAATCCCATCGAACATTTATGGGACATATTCGAGATGTAGTTCGTCCTCCTGCACCGGCAACACTTTCACAATTGTGGACGACCATACAGACAGCACAGCTCAGTATTTCTCCAGTGAACTGCAACGAATTGAGAGCATTCCACGCCGAGTTGTTGCGCTACACCGAGTAAAAGGAAGTGCGACACGATATTCGGAGGTAGCCTATGACTTTTGTCACCTCAGTGTATAGTGTAGGAGTGAAATAAAAAAATCCAAGGATGTGTAGTTGGCTGAATACTTAAAAACCTGTCATAAACCAACCACCACTTCAGAACATTAAAACAATCTCTTCATAGCGCGGGCAGCATCACACCACATTGTCACCTATAAAGCGAGAACAGATCTGCTTGTAAAGTAACCTCTGCCCCCTTGTTTGAATATAAAATAGAACCAGCGAAAATTTGGCATACTGAAGTACTCCATAATCATAGCACATTAATGGACGCTCCCGCTGGAGCAGTGCGCTTTCTGTCATTACACTGTGCCCTATCCGATGGAGAGTGAAATATGCTTCACGTCACCTCAGTGGCCGGAAATAGATACACAATGACCCAGTAGCTGATTTTACCAATGGGTCTTCTTTTCTAGCCACTCTTTTTGCCATCAACACTTGACCCTGTACCACATTAAGAGTATATATAGGATGGAAGATACTGCTACCTTATTTAGAGTACAGAGTTTGATTGTAAGAGGTGCAAAAATGATGAGAGTAGAGGGCAATGAAATGAGCAAACAACTTCATTAAACATAGGCCCGATGGTCTCCCCGATACGGCAGTACTCCCTGGTTTTCCGACTTACTGGTCGTGTGTATCTTCATTTCCTGCAGCACAAGCTAATCGACTATTTATATGTTATCCCTTATGATGAAATGATGCGTACGTGGTTCATGAGTGGTGGTACACTGGCACGTTTTCATGTGGCTCTTCGTGAATACGTAGCAGGAATCGTCGACAAGTGTATCGGCAGTGGCTCAAGAATCACATGAGTTCCTAGGTCCACCTGACTTGAACCCATTAGATCTTTTGTGTGAGTATTTTTAATAGGTTTGGAGTATTCCAGTTCCTTTCGACATTGTCGATGAATCTCTTAATGGTTACAGTGGAGTCGGGACACGCCTGGGATTTCTGAATGTGTATCGGTATCGATGATAAGACTTGCCGAAGAATATCTTCACATTTACGGTGGCTATGTCGAAGACTTTTTGTAATGTATTTGACCGCAATAGCATACCTGCAGTACGAATTCTCAGGGATTCTTATGAGGTAGTCGTTACTCAGCCGTAAAACTGGATATTGTGGAAGCAATTACTTTCTGGGTCTATATTTACTATCGTTATTTGCTTATTTCATTGTCTTGTATTCGCTACTTTCGTTTGTAACTACAGTAGTAAAAAAAACCTGCATACACCTCCTTGACTGCTTGGAGTTCATCAGGCCACAACAGTATCCATCACCACCATTCCATCCACTTCATAGGCTGTGACTCATACCACAGACATCTGCAACTCCACTTCGAGGCGAGTAGCATTACTGACGTTGCTTTTCTGTTATCCACTGCTACAAAAATTATACCCTCCCAGTGTACTACAGTGTTTAAAATTGTCAAAAATCCGTAATTTTCTGTCTAGGTGTATTTAAATTGCAAGAGCATGACGCAGAAGCTAGGGACTAATTATTTCGCTGACACGACAATATCTATCAGTCGTATGCTGCAGGGCCATCTGATCTCAAAGGGCTTGCGCGAAAGGGTGGCTTTTTGTGTGCACAAGTTGTAAGCAATCCTGTGCTGAATAGACAGTATCTGATGTAATTATTACACATGCACCTGATAAAGAAGTTGGGGCACAGGCACAGAAATTAAGAAATTCTAATCTTGAGATAGAGCAATAGCACAAGTCTTTGAAATGTCACACAGCTACATTTTGATGAAAGTCACGTACCTTCCGTAAAACCGCTTAAACTATCGAATTCAGCACAGCAAGTCCCGTATCTTCCGTAAAATGAGGTTCCTATTCGCGCCACAGTAGGACTGGCGGGATCTCACCAGGTTCATCGTTGTCAGAGTACTCTGGATTCAAACCGCGATATGAATTTAAGGACTGTGTCCAATCAACAATTCTCCAGCGGCATTTAGTCGACTCACAGTCTTTCACATCCTCCCATCCTCACTATAATAACAGCCGGTAATAGTATTGCGCATACTAAGATTATTTTGCTAAATATATGCGTACTAATGTTCTGCACAAGGAAATGCGATTTGCACAGTACTTTACATAAGGGCATGTGGCGGAAGTTTGTAAAGATCACAACGCTATGCACCAACAACGCCACCTCCAGCATAAGCACACTAGAACCAGCACTAAATCCTTTCACATCTCAGCTGCAAAAGATTTCTCTCCCACTAATGATCAACAATCAGTTAGTAAAATACTCCTCATCATTACTGGCTCACCAGTGTCTATAATAGAAGAGGGCACTTTGCGGTATCACGTATTGATACCACCTTACATGCGTCTTCAGTTGGCAACGGAACTGCAAGTTTCTGTCAGACACTGACAGCGATCGTGGAGGATCCAGTGGACCCAACGGAGTACACCCAATGAGCCACGCCCCCACCAGGTCCGTACCACGAGCGCCTTCTGCCGCCGCAGTGTATGACGGTCTGCGGCAGTCAGACAATCACTCGGATTTTGAGCCTCTTCGCCATGTGACGCCATGCAGACGTCGTCCGTTTACAGCTCTGATAGCATCGTTCATGCTCACTCTTGTTGATATCATATAGCTGGAATCTGTTTCTTGCTGCATTATTTGTAATGAGTCTCCATACACTTCTAAAAATACAAATTAAGTAAATCTTCTGTTTACCGTATTAACTTATTTGCTAGTCATTTTTGCTCCTGTCCAACTTTCCTATGACGACAGCTGCCACACCACTCAGTGGCCCATCTCTCCTTACCATTGTGTATGAATTCGTACACAACATACCTATGCTGGCATTGGTTCTTCACCTCCAGTTGGCATCACAAAGGCTAAAGTCCTACAACAAGCACAAATAGCTTTGTGCAATACCTTCGCACTAATGTCGTTTGTTAACTTTCTTGGCTGTGCCATCACCTCACTCTAAGGAGGACTCGTTTTGACATCATTGGGCCTGTGATTGTCGCCATTTTCTCCCTGGCGTCTAAAGTTGTCCTGAGTCGACTCCGGTGAAGCTGTTAGATCTGGGCACCCTGGTTTGCAAGATGTACCATTATGCTACAATTGGCTTCCATGGTGAACATGTGTTGTCGCCAGATGGCTCTGATGATCCTGAAAGGCAAAGGTGCGAGCCCATATCTTTGCGCCCAGAGATCAGCAGGGGGCAACTGCTGAGCTGGCGTTGATGTGTTGTAGATCGCAGGAAGTTCTAAGCCTTCGGTTTTTGCAGCCGTGCAGCAGTTCCACTGGAATGCGTCCCTTGATTGATGTGCTCGCTTAGGAGGCCAGGAATTTGATCATGACATCGCCGTTCACTGCAGCTGACCTCAATTTTGCTCGTCTACACCTTAAAAGTACAGATGAATCTTTCTGCTTCAACGCTGGAGGCTGCGAGGAAAGGCGCTCTCGTCAGGTGTGTTATATCATCCCAAAAACTGAATTTCTCAAACATACTCGATGTGAATTGTTGACACGCTATGAAAAGATTTTTTCTGGGGCTCCTTCAAATGTCGAAGATTTTCTGCAAGCTGCTTATGTTTAAACCTTGTTGTGATATTTGGCATTCGAATGACATCTGAGAATTTGGAGAATGCATCCATGATGAGCACTGCCGCATTGACAAGGCATGCCGCTGTTCCAGTAGGTTCTAACTCGGTCGTTGCACAATTTATGTGGGGGTGGGCTGTGCGCTGCTTGTGTTGCCGGTAGGCTTGCCACCCTGTTATCGCCTTTATGCAAGTCACCCCCCCCCCCCCCCCCCCCCCCCGTGGTCAGCGTACTGGAGGTCCACCACACGCTGACGCAGTGATGACAGGATGACCAATCAGCTGTCAGCATCAGATCCTGTTGTTGACATAAAAGTGTGTGCGTAGCTCTGGCAGAGAGTGGGGTTTGACTTGATCCACCGAAACTTGTGCTGTTGGTTGAAAACGAATTGTGTAACTATAATTGCTTAGGAAGAAGCTGCAGTATTGGAGGTGATGGGTGGTTTTCCTTCAGGAAGTTGAGTATTAGCGTTGAATAAGGAAATCATTGGTTTATGGCCAGCAATGAGGCTAAATATTTTTCACAAAGAAATGTATGGAATTTCTAAATGAGGAATACGATCTCAAGGGATCGTTTTCCGATTCGAGAATAACCTATTTGGGCTGAAGTTGCATATGCAATGGGTTGTTCACGCTCATTATAGTTTTTGCAGGAAAGGGCAGCAGCTCCAGCGGTATGTTGAGATTCGTCGATGGCCAGGATAAGGTGTAATGACAGATCATAGGTGGCCAGACAAGGAGCAGTCTTTAGACATTGCTTTAACTTTGGAAAAGCCTCCTTACACAGCGGTGGCCATTAGTGTATTGCACTTTTCTTACGTAACTATTAAGAGATCTGTCTAACTATGCAATATTTGATATCAATATGGCATAGTAATTGATTTGGTCACTTTGGAGACACTTCCATTTTCACTGTGGCCTCCACAAGTAACTGAGTTGGTTGGAGTCTTAGGCTTTGCCTATAGATGGACCATGTTTTAAATATCTCTGCCAAAAGTTTCCACACCTTTCAGAAGCTAAACTAAAAGAAGGCGTCTTTGTCAGATCTGACATTAGAAAATTGATATCGGATGTTAACTTTGAATCGACAATGACCTTAAATGAGAAAGAAACATGGGTATCATTCAAGAAAGTCGTTACAAAGTTCTTGGGACACGAAAAAAACCCAAAAATGTTTCTATTATAGTTACAGTGTTAAAGAAGTTTAAAACTTTAGGATGTTTAATGAGCCTGAAAGTTCACCTTTTGAACAATCACTTTTATTACTTCCCGGACAATATGGAAGATGTTGATTACTTCCCGGACGATATGGGAGATGTTAGTGAGGAGCAAGGAGAGCGTTTTCACCAGGGCATTAAAGTGATGCAAAATGGCTACACCAGCATGATGGGGGACTACTGCTGGTCACTTCACCGAGAAGTTCAGCAAGCGACTCATCGTAGAAAAAGCTACACAAGAAGCTTAAAAAAAAAGAAAGAAAATACAAACCAATTCCAGCCGACAAGTGAAACCTCTGCTAACACATATCATTGTTTTAAGTAGCTTACTGTAAATACAAACCATGCTTACGTTGTAACGAAGCGTTTCATTAATTTCGCCGTTTACCGTATAGCATAGGATTGTTAAACTATATACTAAAAAGCATATTGCTCGAAAGCTATGGGTGATACAAGAAAACTAAGGCTGGATTTGGATTCAGTTTATGAAAATCTATTATGCTCAGCTACAAAAAAAAGTTGTTCAAAAAAAGTTTTCGTTGGCCTGTGTTGTTTTTGTAAAGGACGCCACTGTTCTTATTCATAATCCTCCAACAAGTTATATTTTCATTTTATTGTGATGATATATGGATACATCAGCAAGTCAAAATTCAGTCGTATTAAATTAGTTAATATGATTATTAATTTCTTTTCTTTATGTACAGATAATAACATTTACCACCACTTGGACATATATTTATGATTAAAGCAAGTGACCGCTTGCAGTGTGTTATTGTAAGACTAACTTGTTTCTTTCTCAGGTCGTGATACGTGACAGATGGGCGTGTACAATCGTTGTAACATCGAGGATTTTCGAAGCATCTAAGAGAAAGGTGAATTTTTCTCCCATCTAATAGATTTGCCTTCCTAATTATTTTCATATGTATCTTTAACCATTATTTGCTAGACGCAATAAGTACAATGCATTTTTTATTCTTCTGTTGATAATCTTCCTGTGATGATAGTCTGAGTGACCGAAACCGGTATAGAATAAAGACTTACTTACACACCTGATGGTTAAGACTGTAGTTCTTAAAGTATTGGTAGATGTAGAAAGTCACCTCACTAAAATATTAAGAAGTACTAGTAAAATAAACTCGTGCACCTAATTCTCCTACAGTTTGAAACAAAATATTTCTGTCTGGCAACAGGAAGAACTGCTCCCCTGTAACAAAAGTTCATCAAAGGTTTTCTGCGAACTTCTTAAGAGTGACATATCTGATGCTGTTAAATATAATTATGTAACAAAAGTTGGGATTATGTAAAACGCTACATCAGGCAAAATAGTTACATGGTATACTTTTCAAAAAGAATGCTAGAAATATGGCCAGACAGCTACATAAATCGATGAGGAGTATGACAGAAACGGAACAGACATAGTTAACTCCAGACATAAACGTGAATGGCTGTATACCAATTACTTGCTAACCGCAGCTTCTTGTGGGTATGATATAAAGTTCTGTACCTAGTCGTGCCAACAAACCAGTTATACGGTCCTTACATGGTTACTGATTAAAACTAGTTTAGTAGGTAACGTCACCAAGAAAGATTTGTTCCATATATCATACCAGATATTTACCTCTTCCTATTTCCTAAAAAGAACGACTCTGTTTAGACAGTAAGAATGATAGACCTCTAAATATTGTCAGCTCCACTCTAAGACGTGATCTACTGCGAAATGCTTTTATGGGATGAACATCGAAAAATGACGAAATTTTCATTGTATGGGGCACTGTTCAAAATTGTTCACACCAATGCCGTTTGGATGCAGGAAAACTGTCAAATGCTATGTTTGAGTGTACGAATGACTTCATTGAAATTACATTTCCACGCTTACGCTGCGTTCTTGATAATTACTGACTGTTAGAGATGATTCTGCGATTACCTATACTACTGATTTTGATAATTACATCAATCAGATATTACGACCTGATTTCCCTCCATCAATGTAAAGCAGTAACGAACATACTGGGAACAATTCCACTATACCAATATTACGGAAAAATGAGCATACTGGAAACATTGACTCCAAACATTCTTATTCTTACATAATTACATGAATACCGAGCTTTCCCGCCGTACTTGTATCTACTACATCTCATGTTCTAACTGCGAGTTGTGTAGCAACAGATGCCTTGGTGACTGACATCCATTTGCTGTATTTTCAGAATTTTACGACTGGCTAAAAATATCTATTCTTTATATTGTTTCGGAGTATACTTGAAACATTAAGTGTTACCTTCCTTGTGATTTTCAGTGGGGAAGTACTCTGGCATGGAGTCTGTGCTCTACTTATACATCCCCAAATGACTTGTTTGCATTGAAAATTAAGTTAAAATGCTCAGAAAGCGGTATGTGGTGTTTGATAGTAGCAAGCGGAAAACATATTTTCCCTTATACTGTTCGGCGAGATTTGATTCCCTTTCCTCGAGTAGACTGAGAGAACGTAGCTATCCAGTGGCAGATAATAAAAGCATTGGTTCTTACTGTCCCATTGGCGAAATGTAAGAGATTAATGTGGCTTTGCAGGAACCATATTGCAGAATGTCATAACTGCAAATGGAGTACTGTACTCGAATAATCACAGCGAATTTGACAACTGCTTGTATTCACTACGTCATGGAATGTAAAATTACTGTCTTGTCATATCTAAGCCTGCATCTAGTGCATTCATAACCATTATGTATTATGAAAGCGTAAGGGCATCCTTCAGTACTGCAGGGAAGCTGTGGCTTACTTATTTATTTGCCGGTTTCTTAATGTCAGTTATCTAGATATTAACACAGGAAAAATATCAGACATGATTTTGTCTAAAAGGGCACAACGAATAATATCCAGACATAAAATTTTAAATAAGAAGCTATTCACACCACGGTTTCTGGGTGTGACTGTACTCCGGCGGGTGGCAATGGCCAGCAGAAAATATCCTAAGAAATTTATTAGCCACGCTGGCTCACGTGGCATCAAACTAAATTAATAGACAGCACATTAAACTGTTCAGGAAGTGGATAAGCCACACCTTCCAACGTATTGATACTGAGCGTTTTGTCATCAGTGGACACCAGCGGAATCGGGAAGAATATTCCAGAAATGGCATCAAAATGTCGAGTTATGAAGAAGCTTTGATGAGGAATATGACACAGTACAGATTTTATCGTCAATATTGACACAGATTTTCCGTGTTTTACTAAACCGATTACCTCCGCTGAAGGGCAGGACAGCACCTATAATAAGCCTTCAACTCTGCCTCCCATAGTTAACTGAGGTCGACGAGACGGTAAGGTATTCATTAGCCAAATGACCCTCAAACGGAAGAGATGACACGACGTGGTCATGTAAATCACAGATTTAGTCTCTCGGACTGGAAGAATAGCTGTTGGCCTGGAACAAGCAGAACGTTCTCGTGAGCCGTAGTACACAACAGAAGATTGTGCAAATGATAGTTCTTCAGATATGAGAGGCTATATTTAAATGACGTTGTTTGGCTCTTCCGTTGTCTCAAAGACTATTCAACATATATAATGCACCCGCTCGCTAGGTAAGCACAATACAAGCCTGGTACAATTCCCCTGCTGTATGAATCCTTTCGAGGACTTAGTCATTTTGTCTGTGGTCTTAATGACCAACGCTATATTTTATAATGGCATTATGTCTTCATACCAGTCACGTAACTGGACGGATGGATATGGATGGACTTACCCAATGAATTCCTGAACAACTTCAGCCACGGAACCATAAAAACGTCTTCAATATGAACTGACACCTGGGAAGAATTCGTTGTGTCTTGAAACAAGCTTTCATTAGGAACTACTACAACAACGGGCACAATTTGTCTTTCGGAAGATATATTTCTCATGAAAGAAAAGGTAATTCAGTATCTGAGAAAGTAGAGGATAGAGGATATAACTGCTCACTTCTCTGAGGGGAGTGAGATACTATTTGTAACAATGGGAAAGAAAACCTTAAATACTCACATTTACGGACTATACTGCATGAAGAACATGGAAATTGTCTAAGGATCGAAACAGTTACTTCAATCAATAGTTCCACGAATAACACAGTATACTCCAAGACAAAAAAAAGACGCATAACGAGGAAATTGTCCGAATAAGAGGGAAATAAGTGTGATGTACACGTTCACACAAATACACTACAGCGCCAAAGAAACTGGTGTATGCAAGCGTATTCGCTGGCCGCGGTGAACGAGCCGTTCTAGACACTTCAGTCCGGAACCACGCGGCTGCTACGGTCGCAGGTTCGAATACTGCCTCGGGCATGGATGTGTGTGATCTCCTTAGGTTAGTTCGGTTTAAGTAGTTCTAAGTTTAGGGGACTGATGACCTCAGCTGTTAAGTCCCATAGTGCTTAGAGCCATTTTGAACCAAGCGTATTCAAACACAGAGATAATGAAACAGAAAGCATACGGCGCTGCGGTCGGCAAAGCCTGTATAATACAACAAGAGTCTGGAACAGTTGTTAGATCGGTTACTGTTACTACAATGGCAGGTTATCAAGATTTCAGTGAGTTTGAACGAGGGCGTTATAGTTGGCACACTAGCGATGGAACACAGCATCTCCGAAGTAGGGATTTTCCCGTACGACCGTTTCACGAGTGTACCGTGAATATCAGGAATCCGGTAAAACGTCAAATCTCCGACGTCGCTGCGACCAGAGAAAAGATCCTGCAAGAAGGGGACCAACGACGACGAAATTTCAGCAGATTTCAGTGCTTAGTCATCAACAAGTGTCGGCGTGGGAACCATTCAACGAAACAACATCTATATGGGCTTTCCGAGCCTAAGGCCCACTCGTGTAACAGTGATGATTGCACGACACAAAACTTTACGCCTCGTTTGGGCCCAGCAACACGGACATTGGACTATTGATGACTGAAACACGTTGCCTTGTCTGACGAGTGTCATTTCAAATTATATCGAGCGGATAGATGTGTGTGGGTATGGAGGCAATCTCATAAATCCGTGGACCCTGCATGTCATCAGGGGAATGTTCAAGCTGGTGGAGGCTGCGTAATGGTGTGGGGCGTGAGCAGTTGGGTTGGGACCCCTGATACGTCTAGATCCATCTCTGACAGGTGACACATATGTAAGCATCCTGTCTGATCACCTGCATCCATTCATGTCCATTGTGCATTCCGACGGACTTGGACAGTTACAGCGAAACAATGCGACACCCTACCCGTCAAGAATTGCTACAGAGTAGCTCCAGCAACACTCTTCTGAGTTTTAACGCTTCCGCTGGCCACCAAACTAGCCAGACATGAAGATTATTCAGCATTTCTGGGATGCCTTGCAATCTGCTGTTCAGAAGAGATCTCCATCCCGTCGCACCCTTACGGATTTCTGTACAGCCCTGCAGGATTCATGGTGTCAATTTCCTCCAGCACTACGTCAGACATTAGTCGAGTCAATGCCACATCGTGCAGTGATAGTCCTGCGTGCTCGCGGGGGACCTACAGGATATTAGGCAGGTGTACCAGTTTCTTTGGCGCTTCAGTTTAAATGATTACAATTTCAGAAGAGTTGGATGATTTATTCAAGAGAAAGAGATTCACAAATTTAGAACCTGTTGGTTCACTTCTGGCCCTAATGCAAGCAGTTACTAGTCATGTCATTGATTCATAGAGTTGTTGGATGTCCTCCTGAAGGATCTCGTGGCAGACCCTGTACAAACGGAGCCTTGAACTGACAAAATCCCGGGCTGGTTGCAGGGCCCTGCCAATGATGCTCTAAACTTTCTCAGTCGGCAAGAGTTCCGTCTATTTGCTCGTAAGTGCGAAGATAAGCAATAGAAATTCTCACTGTGAGTGGGCAGGTAGCGTTTTGCTGAAATGTAAGCTCAGAGTGGCTTGCCATGAACGGCAACAAAGCGGGGCATAAGATATCATCGACGTACTGCTGTGCTGTAAGAGTACCGCGAATGGCAGCGAAAGGGGTCCTGCTATGAAATGAATTGGACACCTGAACATCACTCCTGCTAGTCGGTCCATTTGACGGGAGACAGTGAAGTAGGTATCCACCGCTGTCCGCGACGTCTCCAGACACGTCTTTGCTGTTCACCGGGGCTAAAATCGAAGCATGATTCATCACTGAAGACAGCTCTATCTCCAAACAATGAGATTCCAGACCGAACACGTCTCTGGACACGCCCTGGACAGTGCTGAGATACCAACTTGACTGCTCCGACAACTAATAGTGACGGCCTAAGGTGTCATTTGATGTAATAGCAAGACCCTTTGGCTGTCCGCGACACCCTTACAGCACAGCGGCACCTACATTATATTCAACGCCCCGTTTTGTTGTCATTCATGGCAACCTTTACTGGCCTTAAATTTCAGCAAGATAATATTTGCCCGCACATGGCGAGAGTTTCTACTGCTTGTCTTCGCACTTGCCAACCCCTAATTTGGCCAGCAAGGTCGCTGGACCTCTCCAATTGAGAACGTTTGGAGTATTATGGGCAGAGCCCTGCAATAAGCTCGAGATCTTGACGATCTGATGCGCTTGTTAGTCGGAATTCGAAACGATATCTCTTCGTGGGACATCCAAAAAACTCTCAAGCAATGCCAAGCCGAATAACTGATTGCATAATGGCCACAGGTGGAACAACGCGTTTATTGTCTCTCTCTCTCTCCCCCTGGAACAATTTTTTCTGAAACTGTAATCATTTGTTTGTCGTTTGTCTTACCGTGTACATACTCTGTAAAGGGTGCTGAAGTGTGCTGTTACTGTCCCATAAGCTAATTTCCATGGTGCTACTGACACCCAATTTGTGCTAATAGTTGTAGAATAAGTCCACGACTATTTACTTAAATGAATTTGGTTTTAACTTTCTCCCGATAAAGTTTCCAATATTCTTAGTTCACATACTAGCAATTGTCAGTAGTACCAAATTTATGTTCTTAGGTACAATAATCATCCGAGTTGTTTGAGAGCTATCTACCACACTTCGAACCATAGCAATTTTTAATTGGATGTTAACGTTTCAGAGACCTCTGTTCTCGATATCTGATCTAAAGTTAACTTCGATATACCTTTTTTAAACACCTCTTGCATTATTGTGCCATATGCTTCATAACTACTTCAACATTAACAAAAACAAATACGTTCCTCATAAACACTTCTATAGACCGTATTTTATCCACTCACATTATATGAACAGTCTAAAGACTTTTAGTGGAAGTCACTGCTGCTCAGAATATATGAATATACAGGATGAATCGCCTAAACGTGCAACCGCAAATACTGCGGAAGAGGAAAGTGCTATTTACTATTTATTTATGTGTGGTTTCCACAGAATGGACTGGTAGTCAGGAACTAGTATTGTTAGGCAATCAACACATTGTAATAAAGCATATTTTAGTTTGCAAACATGCACTTTTTCAAGTGGATCAATGCCTATTGATATTAGCAAACTAAACAAACCAAAAGTAAAGTAAATTAGAAGGTTAGTAGTGTTGGTTGCAGGATTCTAGTGCAATTTATTTACGAGGTATCATATTTTGAAAAGTTCACACATAGACACTTGTTTGTGACATTTAAAATGAGTAGTTACCAGATACGCTGTTGGTATATTTGCTTACAGTGTACTTGTGTGTTCCTTGAGTGCAATGCGACTTGCTACTCAGTTAGTGTGTGACAATCCAAGCAGTAGGTCGTGAGTGGACGATAGAATTTACCAATGCAGAAAAATTCGACGTGCTTATGGTGTATGCAGAGTGCAGAGAGAATTCGGTTCGTTCTTGTACGGTGTATGCCGAAATATATCCCAATAGATGTCAACCATTTTGGCAGTTATTTATCAAACTCTTCAAATAGTTACGCGAAAACGGTAGCGTAACAGCTAGACTACGTAGTAGAACGAAATACACTCCTGGAAATGGAAAAAAGAACACATTGACACCGGTGTGTCAGACCCACCATACTTGCTCCGGACACTGCGAGAGGGCTGTACAAGCAATGATCACACGCACGGCACAGCGGACACACCAGGAACCGCGGTGTTGGCCGTCGAATGGCGCTAGCTGCGCAGCATTTGTGCACCGCCGCCGTCAGTGTCAGCCAGTTTGCCGTGGCATATGGAGCTCCATCGCAGTCTTTAACACTGGTAGCATGCCGCGACAGCGTGGACGTGAACCGTATGTGCAGTTGACGGACTTTGAGCGAGGGCGTATAGTGGGCATGCGGGAGGCCGGGTGGACGTACCGCCGAATTGCTCAACACGTGGGGCGTGAGGTCTCCACAGTACATCGATGTTGTCGCCAGTGGTCGGCGGAAGGTGCACGTGCCCGTCGACCTGGGACCGGACCGCAGCGACGCACGGATGCACGCCAAGACCGTAGGATCCTACGCAGTGCCGTAGGGGACTGCACCGCCACTTCCCACCAAATTAGGGACACTGCTGCTCCTGGGGTATCGGCGAGGACCATTCGCAACCGTCTCCATGAAGCTGGGCTACGGTCCCGCACACCGTTAGGCCGTCTTCCGCTCATGCCCCAACATCGTGCAGCCCGCCTCCAGTGGTGTCGCGACAGGCGTGAATGGAGGGACGAATGGAGACGTGTCGTCTTCAGCGATGAGAGTCGCTTCTGCCTTGGTGCCAATGATGGTCGTATGCGTGTTTGGCGCCGTGCAGGTGAGCGCCACAATCAGGACTGCATACGACCGAGGCACACAGGGCCAACACCCGGCATCATGGTGTGGGGAGCGATCTCCTACACTGGCCGTACACCACTGGTGATCGTCGAGGGGACACTGAATAGAGCACGGTACATCCAAACCGTCATCGAACCCATCGTTCTACCATTCCTAGACCGGCAAGGGAACTTGCTGTTCCAACAGGACAATGCACGTCCGCATGTATCCCGTGCCACCCAACGTGCACTAGAAGGTGTAAGTCAACTACCCTGGCCAGCAAGATCTCCGGATCTGTCCCCCATTGAGCATGTTTGGGACTGGATGAAGCGTCGTCTCACGCGGTCTGCACGTCCAGCACGAACGCTGGTCCAACTGAGGCGCCAGGTGGAAATGGCATGGCAAGCCGTTCCACAGGACTACATCCAGCATCTCTACGATCGTCTCCATGGGAGAATAGCAGCCTGCATTGCTGCGAAAGGTGGATATACACTGTACTAGTGCCGACATTGTGCATGCTCTGTTGCCTGTGTCTATGTGCCTGTGGTTCTGTCAGTGTGATCATGTGATGTATCTGACCCCAGGAATGTGTCAATAAAGTTTCCCCTTCCTGGGACAATGAATTCACGGTGTTCTTATTTCAATTTCCAGGAGTGTATGTGACGACAGAAGAGGGGAAATTGGTATTCTCATGCTGCTGTTGCTGTTGACCCGCACGTTAGCTCCCGCGCACTCTGACGAGGATATGGCATGAAATAGGTTCCATCCCTATCACATCTCTCTCCATCAAGAGGTGCATGATACGATTATGACAATCATGCAAATTTCTGTACATGGGTATTAGGGAGTTTTCTCCAGTTATATCAGGTATCTTGTTTGGTGATGAAGCCACATTTACCACTCATGGCCACGTAAACCACCACACATATACTACTGATATGTTGACAATCCCCGTTGACCTCGTCAGGTGGAACGTCAATGCCCGTGGAGAGTAAACGTATGGCGTAGTATAGTGAACCATCAGCTCATATGCCTGTTTTTCATAGACAGAACACTGAACACGCACAAGCATGCCAGTCCCCTAACAAATCATCTTCCACGGATGCCAGAAGACGTTCCTCTGCATTCTAGCAGGAACCTATGGTACCAACATGATGGTTGTACAGCCCATAGTGCACGAAGTACTACGGCATGTCCTCACGAATTGTTTCCAAATAGTTGGATTGGACGCAGAGCATCTGTACCTTGGCTGGCCTTTTCCCCAGATCTGACACCTGCAGACTTTTTCTGTGGGGAAAGTAGATAGACGCTGTCCACAAGATCATACCATCTTTACCCGATGATACGCAATGACATATTACTGCAGTCTGCTCGGATAACTTCGCTATAATGCTAGCCGACGTGCGGCAGTCGTTCCATACCAGACTGAAAACATGTATTTCCGACAGAGGAGGGAAAAATTAATATTCTCACCGTGAACACAACCTGTGATGGTCAGTTGTCGTTTAAATGATTAGAACCCACATAAATAGTATATCCACTTGGCGTTGTTCTTTAGTTTCTGTTACCAGAGGTAATGTACAAGTGTTGGTGTAGAAACTTTTCAAAATACAATATCTCGTAAACTACAGGCACTATAATACTGACGGCAGCGCCTAAATAAGACAACAAGGCTATGGCGCATTTGGTAGATCGGTTACTGCTGCTACAATGGCAGGTTATCAAGATTTAAGTGAGTTTGAATGTGGTGTTATATTCGGCGCACGAGCGATGAAACACAACATCTGCGACGTAACGATGAAGTGCTGATATTCCCTTACGACCATTTCACGAGTGTACCGTGAACATCAGGAATTCGGTAAAACATCAAATATCTAACATCGTTGCCGCTGAAAAAGATCCTGCTACAAAGGGACCAACGATAAGTGAAGAGAATCGTTCAACTTGACAGAAGTGCAACCCTTCAGGAGACTGATGCAGATTTCAATGCTGAGCCATCAGTAAGTGTCAGCGTGCGAATCATTCAACGAAAAGTCATCGACATGGGTTTTCGGAGCCGAAGGCCCGCTCGTGTACCCTTTATGACTGCACGATACAAAGCTTTACCCCACGCCAGGGCCCGTCAACACCGACATCGGATTGTTGGTGTCTGGAAACATGTTGCCTGGTCGGACCAGTCTCGTTTCAAATTGGATCGAGCGGATTGACGTATGTTGGTATGGAGACAGCCTCATGAATGCGTGGACCCTGCATGTCAGCAGGGGGCTGTTCAGGTCGTTGGAGACTGTAATGGTGTGGAGCGTGTGCAGTCGGAGTGATATGGGACCCCTGGTACCTCCAGATACGACTCTTCAGACACTGGTCGAGTCCATGTCACGTCGTGTTGCGGCTCTTCTGCTTGCTCGCTGGGGTCTTACATGATATTAGGCAAGTGTACCAGTTTCTTTGGCTCTTAAGCGTAATTTACCCTATGTTTAGTTTGATAATGTCGGTAGCCATTGTCCCATTTAGAAAACTGTGTGTCTGCACGGAAATACATTTTATATGTATTGTTATAATTTGTTAACTGCCTAACAATACGAGTCCCTATAGCACTTCCCTTTACCGCAAGTTTTAAGTGATTCACCATGTATAAATTAAAGTCTTCCACGGTGTGTTCTGTCTGTATGTGCAGACTAGTCTCAAGAACTGCTATTACATGGTTTTGATACTGTATTTAATAACTGATATACCGATTCGTGAGGGACATTTATGTTTATAATTTACAAACCTTTCGTGCAAAATGGTTGAATTATGAAGAGTTGGAGTCCCCTGCTGCTGTGTAAATGATGCCAATGCCATCAGCTACCATACATATTATAAATTAAAGTTCCCTGTTGCGTTTTGCTGTCCGTACGTTGAGGCTAATCTCAGGGACTTCTGTAGGGATTGTGATAACGAGGAAATTTTGTGGGCACAGGAGATAGACCTGACTGCAATGCCAGGTCAAAATGGTTCAAATGGCTCTGAACACTATGGGACTTAACATCTGAGGTCGTCAGTCCCATAGAACTTAAAACTACTTAAACCTAACTAACCTAATGACATCACACACAACCATGCCCGAGGTAGGATTCGAACCTGCGACAGTAGCGGTCGCGCGGTTCCAGACTGAAGCGCCTGGAACCGCTTGGCCACACCTGCCGGCAACGCCAGGTCAGCCCAAGCTTCCGCTACCAGGAGGACAGCTACCGCCGACGTTCTGAACTACCTGCGATGCAGGAGACATCAGATTTGAGCCGGACATTTGTGGCCACGCGGTTAAAGGCGCTTCAGTCTGGAACCGCGCGACCGCTACGGTCGCAGGTTCGAATCCTGGCTCGGGCATGGATGTGTGTGATGTCCTTTGGTTAGTTGGGTTTAAGTAGTTCTAAGTTCTAGGGGACTGATGACCTCAGATGTTAAGTCCCATAGTGCTCAGAGCCATTTGAACCATCAGATTTGAAGCATATTTTGTGGTATAGAGTCAATTTTTGACGTATGTGAAGGGAAATGGGGAAAAAGCGTCAAACATCAAATGTCGCTCGTACCGCACTGGCCCTACGGTAGGACGGTCGGCAGTGGCCATTGCTCGCAGTTTACTCTGTAGCGGTTGGGGGGCCCAAGTGGTGTGACAGCTTGCAGCTCCCATTCTTGCCCTTAGATTTCCCTTCAAACACCACTTAAATGTGGACCAGAAAACATTTGTTCCTCCTGAGAATGTTCCTGACGTGTGCTGCATGAACTGTTCAAGTTATGTATTAGTGACGATATTCAGGTAACTAACATTATTCCCTGAATTTTAATCATGATGCCCTGGCCTTAAACAAAATTTGTGATACGCCAGAGCAGTCATCCAGCCTCGGATAATGAGTCTGATCGTGCCATGACAGGTCAAGTTACCGGTATATGTGTACCAGAAAATGTTGTAGCTTGGGACACTTTTAGACTTTCGCCTGTAGACAGTTCTGTTATAGAAGTTCACAGTATCTTCTAATTCCTTTTTTTAAATTATTGCATTCACTTTCTACGCGCTGCAATCTTTTTATCAAATGACGATAGTTGGTTTTTAAAAGTAAAGTTTATCCTAAAGGGGAAACATATTCCAAGGTACAACACGGCCATGTGCATACGAGCGAATATTGTATTGACATTCAGAAGCGTTGTAAGCGAGGAAAAATCTGTCAGCAATTAATCGTCTAACTGTTATACTAATAACTCTACTACACACCGATAACCAGTAAGTAAAATCAGATTACGCAGTAGTATTAACAAAAACCAGTTACCAGGTCAATACATTTTGAAACTGAAGCTATTGCAGACAGACACAAATTTCGATCTTCAATTCAGGTAAAACTGTTGAGACATTAACCACAAAGTATGGCTTTAACGTCCACATGTTATGCAGGGCGAGTCAGGAAGAAAGGCTTTGACGTGTAATGAAACTGGTGATTCTCAACTAAAAGCTTCTAATGAACTTACGTCCTTTCCTTAATCATATTGGACCTACAACTGTTTGAAAATCACAGGTGGCAGTCGCATGCCCTTTGTCACTAGCACTCGAATGCGAATACAACCTACATGACATTAGGCTCCATGGTGTTGTCTTCATTGACAATGTCAATGCGCACTTCACTTGCTCATGATTTAGCGACGAATCAGTGGAGACATTATTTGGCCACCGAGGTCGACCGAACTTACTCCATTAGACTACTGTTTGCGGTGGTGGCTTAAGAGCGAAGTCTACAAGCGCAGAGTGGACACAAAAGAGGAACTTCTCGCTCGTATTTTACAAGTGTATGCTCAGTAAAAGAGGATTCAATATGGTCAGGGTCGCCTCCCTAAATAGGCTCAAATTAGCAGCACAGCAGCTATCTACAACAGCTGCAAAATGTATTGAAGTCGGTGGTGGATTTTTTGAACATATTTTGTGAGGAAATGTATCGAATTAAACAAAACATTAGATCACAATGTTTCATGCAGTATCACCTGCACCTGTTCTATTCCCCATTGTTTTCATTAGTTTTCTCGGAAACTGTTAAGAACAGAACGCACGTTCGTATAGCGTTTGTTTGTTTAGAGTCACTAATACTATCACCCCACAAAGCATGTACCTTTCCTCCTGACGCAACCTTTAAAACAAGTTTTAAAAATGTGTAGCACTTTGCTTGCTTCTGTAACTAAAAATTTGAATATGTAGCAATACACACTAAATAGCTTTAATACATTATACAACACTTAAATGTGTAGAAATCGACATATTTCCAATGTAGCACATAGCACATCTCATGTCTAGCAACATCAGGAACGGCAGGGATATGTAGCAGAGATATGTAGCAGCATACGGCGCAGACCGAGCGAGGTGGCGCAGTGGTTAGACACTGGACTCGCATTCGGGAGGACGACGGTTCAATCCCGCGTCCGGCCATCCTGATTTAGGTTTTCCGTGATTTCCCTAAATCGTTCCAGGCAAATGCCGGGATGGTTCCTTTCAAAGGGCACGGCCGACTTCCTTCCCCATCCTTCCCTAATCTGTTGAGACCAATGACCTCGCTGTCTGGTCTCCTTCCCCCAACAAACCAACCAACCAACCATACGGCGCTGCGGTCGGCAGCGTCTATAGAAGACATCAAGTATCTGGCACACTTGTTACATCGGATACTACTGCTACAGAAACAGGTCATCAAGATTTAAAGGACTTTCAACGTGGTGTTATAATCGGCGTACGAGCGTAGGGACACAGCATCTCCGACGTAACGATGAAGTGGGGCATTACCCGTATGACCATTTCACGTGTGTACCGTAAATATCAGGAATCCGGTAAGGCTGCAGCCGGAAAAGGATCCTGCAAGAACGGGACCAACGACGACTGAAGAGAATCGTTCAGCGTAACAGAAGTGCAACCCTTCTGCGAATTGCTGCAGATGACAGTGCTGGGCCATCAACAAGTGTCAGCTTGCGAACCACTCAACGAAACATCGTCGGTGTGGGATTTCGGAGTTGAGGACTCACTCGTGTACCCTTGATGACTGTACGACACAAAGCTTTACGCCTCGCCTGGGCCGTCAACACCGACGTTGGACTATTGTTGACTGGAAACATGTTGCCTGGTCGGACGAGTCTCGTTTCAGATTGTATGCAGTGGATGGATGTGTACCGGTATGAAGACTATTTCATGATTCCATGGAATCTGCAGGTCAGCAAGGGACTGTTCAAGCTGGTGAAGGTTCTGTAATGGTGTGGGGCATGTGCGGTTGGAGTGAAATGGGACCCCTGATACGTCTAGATACGATTCTGACATGTGACACGCACATAAGCATCCTGTCTGTACACCTGCGTCCATTCATGTCCATTGTGCATTCCGATGCACTTGCGCAATTCCAGCAGGACAATGCGACACTCCACCCGCCCAGAATTGCAACAGAATGACCCCAGAAGACTCTTCTGAGTTTAAACACTTCCGCTGGCCGCCAAACTCCCCAGATATGAACATTATTGAGCGTATGTGGGACGTCTTGCAACGTGCTGTTCAGAAGAGATCTCCACTCCCTTGTACTCTTCCGGATTTATGGACAGCCCTGCAGGGTCACGGTTTCATTCCCTCCAGCACTCCTTCAGACATTAGTCGAGTCCAACATTAGTCGAGTCCACGCCATGTCGTCATGTGGCACTTCTGCTGCTTGGGGAGGGCGCGGGGGGGGGGGGGGGGGAGGCGATGGGGCCTACACGGCATTAGGCAGGTGTCCCCTGTTTCTTCGGATCTTCAGCGTAATGAAAATAAAAACACCCATGAGTAATAAAATTTGTAAAACGCGGATAAGAGAATTAGACATGGAGAGGACGAATCAATTGTAACAATTTAATTAAACAAAATTACGGTACTCGTTCACAAGAGCTTCTAGTCAATCAACATTCTACACTTTCAACGGCTAATATGTTTAGAATATTACACATGGGAACCTCTAAGAGCTTACACGAGAAACAAACAGTACGAACATGTCCAGTTAAAGATCAAATACCAACTTAATCAAAAAGGATGAAGTGCAACATACAGTCACCAAATTACAATAAGACACGTCAATTTAGTCAGCTCACCAGCTACAGTGGTCAATCGGCAACTATATCTAATGATCCATTGATTTCATGCACGTCAAAATGTCTCGTGAATAATGATATGCCCAACTGGTCACTGACAGTTTGCGATATCAGACACGTACATTCCAGTCATGATAATAACTCTACTATTTCCTGCAACATAACAAAATTCATTAGTACACTTACCACTCGCATAACCTTGCATATTGCATAAATTAAAGAAAACCAAATGAAGCAGAATTTACTAATGAATTCTTTGAGAAATCCGGCACAGGTGGTACCAGCTCCTCTGTGGAAACATTAAATGGGATAGGAGAATAAGAACACAAAATAGGAGGAGAAATCTACGGCCATGCGCAAACGTGGAGGTACCAAATTGGCGACACACGTAATGGGAAATGACACCCGCGCAGTAGATACCACTAGCAGACATTATAGCCTAAACACGTCCGACCCACAAACAGTGGTACATTGCAAGTACCAGGGCAGTAGTGCTCCTGGAACAGGAAATAACAGACGAGTGGTAGGCTACTACTACCGGACACTACAATATCAACACATCGTACGCGCAAACAGCCCACGTACCTGCTTGACTGCGTCCCTCAAATAGAAAATGACAACCGCCTACAGGGGTGCTACTCCGACGGACGTTAAACAATAGATCAACACAATAAGAGATAGATGGAGACCTGCTACACACCAAGCAATTAACCTACCATCGTGTTGTAACCTGTTGTGACCGCGACCAGAACGGTCGCGGGGTGGCCGAGAAAGCGCGGCGGGAGCAAACGGAGAGCGGCCCGCGAACAAACAAACGAACGGAAAGGACAGACACGAAACAACGCCGGACGATGGAGAGAGACCTTACGACGATAACACGCAAGAAGCAACGGAGTGACAAAGACAACCAAACGAATTCAAGACGTCCACTATTAATGAAAACAAAGAGCGATAAACACGCTGTCTGTTGTCGAGGCGATGTGTCGAGATTCACGCAACGATTAGACTCGCTGGCTGAACGGGAGTCCGGCTCTTAAATACTCTATCGGACGCGCCGCTATTGGCCGCTGGAAACACGTGTTCCACTGTGGCGCCCTCACACTAAATGCGGGCCAGATGGCAAGCGCCACCACAGCTTACGGCGCGATGGTGCAGAAACCTCTAGGGATGTTCGACGTCCATGTTGTCTGGTGAGGATTTAAATTCCGTGGCCCGCGGCACCAGACATAGGTTATAACGACAGTGGGCGAGGTGAGTTTTACAGGAAATTTGAATATAGAAGTGAAATACCTGTTGCTACCGATTGAACACATTACACAAATTAGTATAACAACATCGAAAGTCACATAAAGCGTGATAGCTGATCACTCGGTGCTCTTAAGGCGACACTTAAATTCTTGCACGGCCACAAAACGAGAAAGTGTGGTTCCAACGTGTACAGCAGAATAGCATTTAACAACTGCAGAAGTCACACACTGTGCCCAGATAACAAAAGAGCAAGAAAGCAAGAAACATTGAGAAACGTAGCAGACGATTATCATTAACATTTGCTTCGCTTTCATAGAATAAGATAATTCTGTGCTACGCTTAGTACCGTGAAGATATAAGAAGCTACGCCGAACGAATGCAGATCACTTGCTGACAGTAAAGAAGATGAGGCCAGGCCACAACCTCCATCATGCTCTGCTGTGCACAGCCAGGGAAAACACATTGCAGAGAACATAACTGAGCATCAACACCGAGCCCCTCCAGTCAGTCAATTCAGTTTCCTCTCCAAACCAGAGGCCACATAGTCTTAAGTAGGAGCACGACCGTACACCGGCCTGCCAACTCTCTGGACGGCATGGTATCGTTGCAACATAACGGTCAAAGATATGCGAACCAAAGCTGCAGCTATCGATATCCAATGTGGACAGCAGAAAACAGGCTCGCGAACAGCTTAAAACTGTATAAAACGGTTGAAACTCCTTATGGCGGTCTCTAATGCGCATCAGTCACAGACAAAAAAAAGTAATCACGTGATCCTAGGTACTCTACCCTTTAGGTGCAACAACCCCTGAAACTACACTGAAGCGCCAAAGAAACTGCTACGCCTGCCTAATATCGTGTAGGGCCCCCACAAGCATGCAGAAGTGCCGCAAAACAACGTAGCATGGACTCGACTAATGTCTGAAGTCGCGGTGCAGGGAATTGGCACCATGAATCCAGCAGGACTGTCCGTCAATCCGCAAGAGTACAAGAGGTGGAGATCTCTTCTGAACAGCACGTTGTAAGGCATCTCAGAATGCTCAATAATGTTCATGGCTGTGGAGTTTGGGGGCTAGCGGAAGTGTTTATACTCAGAAGAGTGATCCTGGAGGCATTCTGTTGCAGTTCTGGGCGGGTGGGGTGTCGCATTGTAATGCTGGAATTGCGCAAGTCCGTCGGAATGCACAGTGGACATGAATGGAAGCAGGTGATTAGATAGGATGCTTACGTACGTGTCACTTGTTAGAGTCCAATCTAGACGTACCAGGGGTCTCATATCACTCTAAATACACACACACCACACAATTACAGAGCTTCTACCATCTTGAACAGTCTCTGCTGACTTGTAGGGTCCACGGATTCATAAAGCTGTCTCCATATCCGTACACGTCGATCCACTCGATACAATTTGAAACGAGACACGTTTCCGGTCATCAGCAGTCAAATATCGGTGTAGACCGGCCCAGGCGAGACGTGAAGCTTTGTATCGCGCATTCATCAAGGGCACAAGAAAGCCCTAGTCAGCACACTGACACTTGTTGACGGCCTAGAATTGAAATCTGCAGTAATTTGCGGTAGGGCTGCACTTCCGTCACGTTGAGCGATTCTCTTCAGTCATCGTTGGTCCCCTTCTTGCAGGATCTTTTTTTCGGACGCAGCGGTGTCGGAGATTTGATCTTTTCCGGGTTCCTGATATTCACAGCAGACTCGTGAAGTGGCTGGACGGTAAAATCCCCACTTCATCACTGCCTCGGAGGAGGCTGTGACCCATGGCTCGTGATCCGACTATAACACCACGTTAAAGCTCTCTTAAATCTTGATAATTTACCATTGTAGCAATTGCGCCACACACTTGTTGTCTTAGTAGGCGTTGCCGACCGCAGCGCCGTATTCTGGCTATTTACATATCACTGTATTTGAATAAGCATGCTTGTACCAGTTTCTTTGGAACTTCAGTGTATATATGGGAACACAACATAATGAAGATGTGAAAAAAAAGTGGATAAGAGATGAAGATGAAACTGAAGCATATAAAATGTCGTCGCTACAGATTGCTTAAGGAAAGAGACGTCTTAACTTGCAAGATGCCTGTTTCGCACACAGTAAACCGATATATAATGAGGTGACAAAAGTGACGGGATATCCATACGTACATACACAGATGGCAATAGTATCGCTTACACGCGCTGTAAAAGGGCAGTGCATTCCCGGAATTGTCATTTGTACTCAGGTGATTAATGTGAAACATTTTCCGACGTGATTATGGCTGCAGATGGAAAGTGACACACATTGAATGCGGAATGGTATTTGGAGCTAGACGCCAGGGACATTCCATTTGACAAATCGTTAAAGTATTCTATATCTCGAAAATCGCAGCATCAAGCAAGTACCGAAAATACCAAATTTCAGACATTCCTTCTCACCACGGACAACGCATTGGCCGATGGCTTGCATTTAATGATTGATAGCAGCGGTGCATAAAAAGTTCTCGGTTTACCTGCCGCGTCAAATTTGGATAAAATCCCAAGCTTTCGATGACTACCTCCGTCATCTTCGTCAGGGGTAAAACTGACTGTCGTGGACCGTTGAGGCTTCCGCTTTTATAAGCAGTGGACGGCTTCTCATTGGCTGGATGACGTCACGGTGAAACCGATGCGTACTGAGGTGGCGGCCTCTATATCCGTATCCATCCCCTGACGAAGATGACGGAGGTAGTCATCGAAAGCTTGGGATTTTATCCAAATTTGACGCGGCAAGTAAACCGAGAACTTTTTATGCAAGGACTCCGTCACGAAAGACTTCGTAGTCAGATAGCAGCGGTGTTTGCGTAGAGCTGTCTGTGCTAACAGACAACCATCACAGCGTGAAATAACTGCAGAAATCCGTGTTGCGAACGTATCTGTTGGAACACGGCCATGATATTTGACGTTAATGAGCTCGGACAACAGATGATCGACTTGAGTGCCTTCGTTAACTGCACGTCGCCTACAGGCCCTCTCCTGCTTTAGTCACCATATCCTTTGGACGACTGCAAAACCGTTTCCTTCTGGTCAGATCAGTCCTGATTCCAGCTGGTAACAGTTGATGCTAGGGGGTCGTCCTTCTGGTCAGATCAGTCCTGATTCCAGCTGGTAACAGCTGATGCTAGGGGGTCGAATGTGGTGCAGGCTCCACGAAGCCATGGATCGAACTTGTCAACAAGCCACTGTGCAAGCCGGTGGTGGCTCCATAATGGTGTGGGCTGAGTCCACGTGGAATGAACTGGGTCATTTGGTCAAACTGAACCGGTCATTGACTGTAAAAACTTACATTCGGCTACGTGTAGACTATTTTCAGCCATTCATGGATTTCAGACAACGATAGTATTGTCACCGGGCCACAGCATTTCGCTAATGATTTGAAGAACATTCTGGAAAGTTCAAGCGAATTATTTGGTCACCCAGATCGTCTGACACGAATCTCATCGAACATTAATAGGAAATAATAGAGAGATCAGTTTGTGCAGAAAATACTGCCTGGCAACACTTCCGCAGTCATTGAGAGCTATAGAGGCAGCGTGGCTCAGTACTTATTCAGAGGACTTCCAATGACTCGTTGAGTCCTTCCCACGTCGAGTTGTTGCGCTGCGCTGGGAGAAAGGAGATCCGGCACGTAATCAGGAGATATCCCACGGCTTTTATCTCCCCAGTGTGCCTTACATGGTCGTGAGTCAAGAAACGCTTCATTTCCATGTTTTCCAAAAAAAAAAAAAAAAAAAATGTTGTAGATCACTGAACACAGAAAACACGTGGCAGAACGCACTATCATACCATACGAAACTCTTTCTTACGCGAACTGTTCAAACTATCTCCGTTAGGAGCAGTACACACATCAATCCTATGTTATATTAAATTTTACATAGCATCTTGCATCCGTGGACTGGAGCAGACACAGTGCAGACACGATGATTCTGCCCGCATCTCGTAGTCGTGCGGTAGCGTTCTCGCTTCCCACGCCCGGGTTCCCGGGTTCGATTCCCGGCGGAGTCAGGGATTTTCTCTGCCTCGTGATGGCTGGGTGTTGTGTACTGTCCTTAGGTTAGTTAGGTTTAAGTAGTTCTAAGTTCTAGGGGACTGATGACCATAGATGTTAAGTCCCATAGTACTCAGAGCCATTTTGAGCCACGATGATTCTCTGCATGTGTTATCAGTGGTTTACAGAGATCTGTGAAATGCTCGCCGTAAATAAGTCAAGTGGGTTTAGTCCGAGTAGATGAACGCTGGGTCTTTTCTTTAAAATGTGACGGGCAATAACTTTGAAAAGAGAAATTCATTCGTGTTTGAAGTACATGTTTTGTAGATCAAGATACGTGTTGTAGCAGACCACAGGCAGAATGCTCTGAGATATAATTTCATGTACGTCTTCAAAGCCTGGATGCAAGAATATTAGGTTCGGCCACTGATGGTAAGCCTAAGAATTAAAATTTTAAGTAGGCATAACAAAGAGAGCTGTTTGAACATTGTCTACAGAATGCTGGTTTTATGCATGTCTCTATGCCAGTCTGCTACTTGCCAGCCTCTTCATCTCTGCATGCCTACTGCAACCTACATCCATATGAATCTGCTTTCTATAATTAAGCCTTGCTCTGCTTCTACAATTTTTATCCTTAACATTTTCCTCTGTTATCAAACAGACTATTCCTTGACCCACCATACCGGTACCGTCTTTTACTCAAATTGTGCCACAAACTTCTTTTTCCTCTGTTAGATTCAAGATAGTATTGACAGATGATCTTCAGATACACGCCGGCCGGTGTGGCCAAGCGGTTCTAGGCACTTCAGTCTGCAATCGCACGACCGCTACGGTCGCAGGTTCGAATCCTGTCTCGGGCATGGATGTATGTGATGTCCTTCGGTTAGTTAGGTTTAAGTAGTTCTACGTTGTAGGGGACTGATGACCTCAGATGTTAAGTCCCTTAGTGCTCAGAGCCATTTGAACGATTTTTTCAGATACACTTCAAAAATCCAGCGAAATACGTATTCTAAATTACAGAGTAAGAAGGATATTACACCCATAGAAGATTTTGTTGAAAAGCATCTGCTACCTGTTAGTCAATTAGTTTCGTGTTCCGTGGACCATTTTAATGACAAATCGTAGTGATGAGTCATTTTATATTCACATCAGAAGTTGTATTGTAAATAAGCTACATGCTGTCCATTTGCAAGTGATCTGTTTTCTTTTAAAAAGATGCGGATGTTAGTAAGTAATTTATACTCACCATCTTTTAAACATTGCGATAATAAAATTTATTCTACGGAATAGAAAGACTTGTCAAGAAGAACCTCTTTCAGTTTCTTTTTTCCACTTTGCTGTCAGACATATCATATCACTCTACAAGTGATCGACAATTTTGGTTACATCATTATGCGCTACTGTTTGTGCTAAAGGCAACCATAATACTGATTATACACATTATTGTTCTTTTGGAAACGCAGTATATACATCAAACTTCATGCGGGAATAAAAATATTATGAAGTGTAGTCAGAACTCTTTAAACAGATCTCTACAAGATCATTATGGGTCAGCATCACAAGTTATCCTTACAGCACGTTTTTGAGCAGTGAAGAGTTTCTTTCTTGGTGATAAGTTGCCTTGGAACATCATTCCACATGCCACATGCCACTGTCAAAATGGGCACAGGATATAGGTCTAAAACTAAACCCATCTAAAACCCAAGCGGTACTTGTTGGTCACTCTAAGCTCATTAGCCCAAAACATCGGGAATCCGTACCACCTCTTATCCTAAATGGAACAATTATTAACTTCTCGCCCTCAGCAAAGAGTTTGGGAGTAATAATAGATGAAAATCTAAATTGGACAGAACACGTAACTGCAGTGTGCAAAAAAGCATCAGCATCCCTTCATGTCCTACAAAAATATAAAAAACTCTTCCCTTTCGATCTGAAAAAGAAATTAGTACAAACGCTTATACTCCCAATCATTGACTACAGCGATATTATCCTCCAAGGCCTCTCTCAGGAAAATTCCCGACGTCTAGAACTGGTCACGAATGCCTGCGTCCGATATACCTGTGACGTTCCACTTTTTGATCACATTTCACCAGCATATGCAAAATTGTCCTGGCTGCGTGCAGACAAACGCAGAGATTTCCATACACTCTGTCTCATCTACTGCCTTATAAATGTACACTGTCCCTCATATCTCTCCTCGTCCCTAACACTCATGTCGGAACAACATGACAGAAACACACGTTCCCATCATAATAAAGTCCTCTCCGTTGCATCGCTCAGTCACCTTCTCCAAGTCCTTTACAGTAGCGGGAACCCGACTCTGGAATAACCTCCCTCGTTATGTTAGAGAACTTAAAAACATGACCGGCTTCAAAAAACAGTTAATGACGTATCTACTTAAGCAACAGTAATGCCTTCCTCTGTACATGAGTGCACTTCACCTCATTACTTCCCTCTCTCCCCCTCCTTAAACCTCCCTTACCCAAAACTCGCTATACTAGTAAACATCTACTTTACACACCAAAATATTAATGTACATCTGCACAAACCTTCATTACTATTGCGAATCTTTCTCATGTTTGTCATTATTATTTGATTTTTTTTTACTGTTATTATTATTGCTTTCGCCATAATCTGTATGTATAGCATCTGATGTAGAAATACTGCCAGCATTTACTTTATTAGGTCTTAGTCATGTTTATCATTATTATTTGATTTTTTGTTTTACTGTTATTATTATTGCTTTTATCATAATCTGTATGTATAGCAACTGTTGTAAAAATACTTCCGCATTTACTTTATTAGGTCTTAGTCACTAGTTTTTATTCATATTGTCACTAGAGTAAGCTAATTTTCTCATTTAAACTATGTTCATGATGTTACTCTGATGTGTGAAATGCTGCATGTGTGGAACACTGGTCCGATGTAAGAGAGGGCCTGATGGCCCTAATCTGATCAGGTTAAATAAATAAATAAATATTGAATGAATATCCTCAAAACTTGTTAACCTACTTATTTGTTTCTCCGCAAGATATTAAGCGCGCATGTGCTTGAACTAAGTTCAAAAATGTGCTTTTCACAATTTAAATCGTCATCACTATCGAAACCTAAGAATTTTGAAGTGTCCACAATATTTATTATTCCTCTTCATGTGTTACACTCGTCATTGGTGTAGTACCTGTAGATGTGCTGATCTGAATATGTTGTGTCTTTTTTAAAGTTGAGAGCGTGATCATTTGCAGAAAACCAATCAGTGATAAATTTAAAAACGCTATTTACCATTTCCCTTGTTCCTATATGTATACTCGGATTCTTAACAACAATTCTGTCATCTGCAGAAAAGAACTAATTTTGCTTGTTGTACATTAGACAGAAGATCGTATACATATATGAGGAACAATATCGTGCATAAGATTTATCCTTGGGGAACCCCAAACGTGATTACATCTCAAGTATAACTTCCTGGATTCGTCTGGTTGGATATGATATCACCCACTGGTTGGCTCCATCATCTTTCTCATAATACCTCAGTTTACATATGGAACAGGAAGTGTGAGTTTAGAAGTTATTAGTCTACCAGTAGTACTTCAAGAAACTCACCATACTGCAGAAAATACATTATCACAATAAATAGCTAAGGTAAATTTTTCGTGGTCGCTGATTATTGTCGCTGTGTGTAACTTATACGTAAAGCTGGATGACGTGAATAAAAAGTTTTCAAAAAATCACAGGTACAGAAGGCTCGTGGAGCAACAGTATGTCGGTGAGAGATGGATAACAATCGTTTATCTTATTTACGACAGGCTTTAAAAACGTTATCCGACACTGAAGCGTAACGGAAATTGTTTCATCTGTCATAATAAAAATACGCTCCATCTGGCGGTGCACAGACGTGCTGTGGCTTACAACCCCGTTTCCAGAGAAATAGTAGCAATATCTCCTGTATAATGTATTTTGAAATATTTGAGAGGAATTAGAGGGGCAATATACGATCTCATTTCGTTCCATCTAACTGCGTTATAGATGAAGTAACTCCATATTTATTACTGTAACGTATAGCTAGCTATCTTCGAGCAACGTTCGACGTTAAAATCATATATTCAATTAAAGTTCTCATATAAATTCTTAGATTATCTCCATAGTATCGTAAGTTACTGTTACCCAGAGCTATTTAACTCCGAAAGACCCTGTTGCAGTCATACTTGTAGCTATTTCGCTGTGCATTTAAGACTGGCGTCGCATTTTCTTTTCGGCAGTGACTGAAAATTTGGTCTTAAAGAACTATGTTTAAAAGTAAGTGAGTGTTGATACACAACTGAAACCCTTGAAAGAATATCTTACAGCCGTCAAGGACCCCGAAATGTCTCATAAAGTACTTCGGTTACTATGCCACAAATTTGAAGGTGATATGTGACGCACTGGGCTACATGCAATAGTCGCATAGGGCAGAAACGTTAATGAAATATGCACGGCCATTAGCCTTTAGTTCCGATCGCCATTCCCGTCATGCTGTAGGTTTAGAAGGCTGATTCCAGTTCATTAGTTGCCAGTTAATGACCCTGATGTCCACTAGAGATGGTCCAGTCCTTCTACCTTTATATAACATGTAACTATTTCCAAAATAGGGAACTCTGAACATAAAAAGCATAGAAATGTCTAGGAGTATTTCATTTACTTTAGTATTACTTTATTTTTAGGAGCACATTTCGCAGTAATTATCCTTGATGTAGTAACATGCATTTAGCCAAATCTGGTCAAAATATATAAATAAACCGCTTCTGTCTGAACGGCCTCACACCCCCATAAGCTATTTTAAACACAAAGAGATTGTTGTAAAATGGAACTTCTGATCCGACAAAAAATATTTTTCTTCAGAATTAGTGAATATCACAGCGTGAGCTGTGCAACAAATGTAGTCCTTTTTCATACATGTTGAACTATAGACTTCAGTTTTTTAAACAAAAATGGTATGAGATGAATATTTACTATACGTTGATTATGATGTAGGTGTACTATCAGGACGTACAAAAGCAACTGGGATGCACAATGCGTTTGATAATGTTTCAGGAACGTTCTACAGGGATGTGTGAAATGGCTTCCACCTCCGCTCGCTAAATGTATTCCTCAGCAGTTAAAGAATGCACATTATAACCGCCCCAGACTGGTGCTGGGAGCAGCACAATTAAAAGATGTGGATCGATGAAATTTTTGAAAATACAAATTGCATATCGCTATCTGATAACAACTATATGCTGTGTGATTACTTAAAATTCTCGAACTGTTTCTTCTTCGAATGCCTGCAGTTTGAGGTTGCACGACAAGACAAAATGATTTTGAAAATCAGTAACAAAGTCACGCCAATGGCGGATTGGTTCCACGTCGAAATGTTTTGTCTCTTCCACAAGGAACTGAAAAATAGCTGTACAACTATTATTAACAGAAATATGTGGACTGGTATTCTAGAGAAGTATTCGAAGACATTTGCAATGAAAGTTTTTTCACTATACTGCAGATTATTCAAACCTACAAACAGCGATATTTACACGACAAAATCATGTTGGTAAAAGATGGAAGCGAACGGCCAGGCATCTCCTAGCAACCCTCGAACAAAAATTTGGAGGGCGCCCTTCCGATTGTCTGTACAGATAGTACGAACGTTTCTTTCGTCCTCAATCGATATATCAACTATATCTTCCTCTGCATAAGCATACACAAAATTTTACACAAAAAATAATTTATATTCAAGGGATACAACAGACTGTCAGCATGTCTTGAGAATGCTTTACATACTTGCGATATATGGCATGCATTTCATAACAGACTTGATGTTTTCTACTACCTTACGTTGATTGAAACATTTTTGTTGCGCACTGGCCACTGAGGAAGAGTTACACTTACTGTTATTGTCAAACTTAAGTCGAAAGTTTGCTTAGTAATTCCACCAATGAAACCAAAGATTTCAGCCACTGCTTGGCTATCATCAGTACTAAAAACTCAAATAACACATTACAATGAGACACATGCACGAATAAATACATATTATAGCCGTATAAACTTTGTACAACTCTATTCAGAATCCACTTGTGGATTGAGTTGCATCTGAATTCTGAATAGAGTTTTACAAAGTTTATACGGCTATAATATGTTTTGATTCGTTCATGTGTCGCATTGTAATGTGTTATTTAAGTTTCCAGTACTTATGATAGCCAAGCAGTGGCTGAAATCTAGATCTGCAATAAACAGATTATTCAATGATTTCTGTGCATTTTTTCAACTTTAAAATTATGCATCGTTTGTATGTCACATGTAAGATTTCGAACACTTTGTTAGCTCCATGGAGCTGTGTTCTACCCAAGTTTGCTAGCACACAATAAAAAATAAAATTGCCTTCATTTACAATGACTGGTTTCTCACAGTTAACAAAATCCAAAAATGTGTATTAGAATCCATTTCATGAGTAAAAACTGCTCGTTGATACTTAGTTTATTATGACAAATACGCTCTTACTGTAATTGTGATAGCATTCCGACACACTGACCATGAGGAAAGGGAGGGTCCACGTTTAACACAAATAGCGACGTGTCTGCCTGAAAAGAATGGCACTCCCATTTCTCCTGCTTTCCAATAGGCGGTGCCATTTTGTTAACTCTGCTATTAGAGCGTGGTACCGAACTATCCCTTAGGGATTTCAACGTGTAAAAGGCTGAAAATAAAAAAATAATTACATAACTTAACTGTTTTCGAAGTGATTAAGAAAAGTTTGTGACTACTCCATATGGAAACCTTTATAAGTAAATTTACCATCACTTACTCTGGCTCTTTCTATTCGGTGGTCTTCAACCCATGAAGCTAATAACAAAAAAAAAAAAAAAAAAAAAAAAAACGAAATTTAGAAAAATATTCGAAAATCAAGGGCCGCATATCGCGCGATATTCTGCACGAGAGTTAATATTACCTCTTTCGTATTCACCACGCTCAAACACTGAGCGTAGATTACGCCAATGCTAGAGTGCCGCATCGCGGGTGTTCAAACAAGAACACTTCTCCCGGGATGCATGTGCTAATGTCCCGCTGCCCTCGCGACCGCCACAGTTAAACACGAGGGTGTTTATGTAGGATCTCTGAATACAGCGTGTGTTTATCTCGTAACTTTGGCTTTATGTGTAAGCTCTCTATTAAAAGTTTGATGGGGTCCACTGTTCGTTTCATTACACTGGACAGTCATAGGGGAATAACAACAAATATTGCCAACAGCGACTCTCTTGCAAGTTTGCGCTTCTGCTGCAGTCGACTCTTGCGTTTCATGCGGATCAAAATTCGTTTGTTGACTTATTTGCACTGAATTATTGGAGTGAGATAGACGGCGGAAAATATGAATCGCCCTAGAGAACGAAACCAACTGCACTACATTCTCCAATTCACTGGAATGGAAATTTGTTTCCCAGAGGGGTCAGTTGATTTAGTTCCATAATGCTAATACGGTGCCTCAATTCGAAGAAAATTTAAATTGATACCTACTATTAGCATGAAGTAAACACGTTTGTCAAATCTTGTCATTCTTCTGTATTCTACGTCAATTTTGTAAACAGACTTAGCTTCAGTGAATCCGATGGTAGTGGCCTTCCTAGAAGACCGCAAGGTAATCGTACTAAATTTTTAATTGTTCTGTCCTCCGTTTCGGAATTGGTAAGAAAAATTATGTTTGAAAGTTAATGACAACGTAAGAGTTGATGAAAATGATAAATCTGTTGCCAATACTAGATTACGGTTTGATACCACAATGAAGTGTGGAAGTAATATGATTTACGTTACGAACTTCTAACTGCAACGCTATTTTTAAGAAGTTAATAATCCGATCCACCTGAATGTGTTTACGTTCATCTATGAGGCGGCAACCGATGTAGTCTCACTCTTGTAGAGAATAAGCTACGCCTTCTCAGAATTGTTTGCTCAGGCACTACGGGAGCTAATAAACGGCACCAATATTCCATAGACTATGTCACGTAAATTGCACAGATATCGCACAAAGGAAATATTACCTAATAGAGATTGAAAAGTAAGATTCAACAGTAATTAGTGCAGTTTGTCTCAAGCAGTTTGTAGTCTACTTTGTGCCGAAGGAGATGTTTTAAAATTTTTTTGAAGACTGACAGCTATTGTAACTGCAACGTTCAGACTGAATCGGCAGATGTGAAGAATAAATTGAAATACCGCATATGGGGAGAGTTGGAGTCGACATTTGAAGCTGATGTTGTTTGACAGAGAGGAACAGCTTTAATGGGATCAAAGGGGTTGAATAGCGTTTTAAAATGGAAACTAAAGGATAATGTAATGTGAATGTCTAGAATATACACTACCGGCCATTAAAATTGCTGCACCAAGAAGAAATGCTGATGATAAACGGGTATTCATTGGACAAATATATTATACTAGAACTGACATGTGATTACATTATCACGCAATTTGGGTGCATAGATCCTCGGAATTCAGTACCCAGAACAACCTCCACTGGCCATAATAACTGCCTTGATACGCCTGGGTATTGAGTCAAACAGAGCTTGCATGGCGCGTACAGGTACAGCTGTCCATGCAGCTTCAACACGATACCACAGTTCATCAGGAGTAGTGCAGGCGTATTGTGACAAGCTAGTTGCTCGGCCACCATTGACCAGACGTTTTCAATTGGTGAAAGATCTGGAGAATGTGCTGGCCAGGGCAGCAGTCGAACATTTTCTGAATCCAGGAAGGCCCGTACAGGACCTGCAACATGCGGTCGTGCATTATCCTGCTGAAATAAAGCGTTTCTCAGAGATCGAATGAGGGGTAGAGCCACATCTGAAATGTAACGTCCACCGTTCAAAGTGCCGTCAATGCGAACGAGAGGTGACCGAGACGTGTAACCAATGGCATCCCATACCATCACTCTGTGTGATACGCCAGTACGGCGATGACGAATACATGCTTCCAATGTGCGTTCACCGCGATGTCGCCAAACACGGATGCGACGATCATGATGCTGTAAACAGAACCTCGATTCATCCGAAAAAATGACGTTTTGCCACTCGTGCACCCAGGTTCGTCGTTGAGTACACCATCGCAGGCGCTCCTGTCTGTGATGCAGCGTCAAGGGCAACCGCAGCCATTGTCTCCGAGCTGATAGTCCCTGCTGCTGCAAATGTCGTCGAACTGTTCGTGCAGATGGTTGTTGTCTTGCAAACGTCCCCATCTGTTGACTCAGGGATCGAGATGTGGCTGCACAATCCGTTACAGCCATGAGAATAAGATGACTGTCATCTGGACTGCTAGTGATACGAGGCCGTTGGGATCCAGCACGGCGTTCCGTATTACCCTCCTGAACCCACCGATTCCATATTCTGCTAACAGTCGTTGGATCTCGACCAACGCGAGCAGCAATGTCGCGATACGATAAACCGCAATCGCGATAGGCTACAATCCGATCTTTATCAAAGTCGGAAATGTGATGGTACGCATATCTCCTCCTTACACGAGGCATCACAGTAACGTTTCACCAGGCAACGCCGGTCAACTGCTGTTTGTGTATGAGAAATCGGTTGGAAACTTTCCTCATATCAGCACGTTGTACGTGTCGCCACCGGCGCCAACCGTGTGTGAATGCTCTGAAAAGCTAGTCATTTGTATATCACAGCATCTTCTTCCTGTCTGTTAAATTTCGCGTCTGTCGCACGTCATCTTCGTGGTGTAGCAATTTTAATGGCCAGTAGTGTACGTAAGCATATCAAGAGTCATAGATGGTGGAGTGAGTTTATATTCAAGAAATATAAATTAACCATTAAAATACTGGAAGTACAGGAGGGCAGCTCGAGACAAACTGTTGCTGGCTTTAACGGATTTTTTTAAAGGAAATTTGGAAGTCTCGTCAATCTGAGCGCTTAACTATGGGAAGAATCATTTTCAACATACTTAGCATCTAGTTGCTCTTTCGTGGACTTGGCTTTTGAATAGGGCGAAAATGAATTCATTAATTTAACATCTTTCATTCAGGATGAATTTTTTCTCTTAAGACAACTAAATATCTCAAAAACTGCGCATCGGATTAAAAAATGGAAAAATATGTGTTCACCCCCAGGCGGTGGGTCAGGAAGCCAATTTTAATTTTAAATAGGAATATGCTATTTTTATTGACGTTTCGGACTCTACACAACGTGTTTCGTTACGTGATAGACAGCGGCACAGTAATCAACAAAAAACGAAATTGTGTTCAAAGTCTGTACTGTCTCGACAAAAATGCATTAGATCAAACAAGAAAAAAAAGAAAGAAAACCAGGCTGGTTCAGCAATTGTGAAAAAATGTGTTTGAGGTGCGCCCTTTTACCTCTCAGCAACGAGGTGCTCGTTACATGTGTGTCTCTTCACCTCTCACCAACGGGTGCTTGTTTGTAAAAATAATTTCACAGTAAGCCCTCGAAAATGTCGCTGCCCATTTCAGTTCACTTATTTATCCTCACATGGAATGAGTCGACGCATCTGAGAAGTACTCGCAATGTAGTATTCTAACAAACATTCATGATACACCGTATCATGTTATCGCGCTTTGTTATAAACTTTGCTTTTCAAGTAACATCTCAAACAAAAGTCAGACGAAGTAAGATCTGTCGATCTTGCAGGTCGAGACACTGAACTGACTCTTCCGATCCACCGAAGATCGTACGCGTGATCTAATACTTGCCGTGCTGCTACAAAACAATATACTAGACAGCAATCGTGTTGAAACCCCACTGTCGCGAGTCCAAGGGCAGACCTGCAAACAATACTGCAATATCGTCCTCCAAGTATCTTCAATATTGACGGCCATTTAATGTGCCATCGATAAGGACTGCACCAATGCTATTTTCGCCAGTATTACACACCAAACATTCACATTCCAAGGTCGCTGATGTTCAGCTTAGGGTAACCAATGTATGTTTCCCAGATTCCAATGATGCATGTTGTGTCGGTTAATCGTACCGTGGTTCGTGAAGGTCGACTAGTCAGAGAACGATACTCGAGCAACGAAACTAGGGTCTCTCTCTATTTTGTGAAACGACCACTGGCAAAAAGCTACTCGGCCGGTTCTGGAAACCATTAGCATGAAGTTTCTGATGCCGAGAAATATGAAACGGATGGAATTTTCTGCGTTTCAAAATTTGATAACAGTACTCTAGTTTCCCATTCACGTTTCAAATGACGAGTGCTAATGTGATGGTTACGATTCACTCCGTCTAATATCACATTTCATTATTCTCTCCAGCAACGGTTCTTCGACGGTTCCTTTCTCTTGGTTGTTCAGTTCCCTCAATGGAGAACTCGAATAACCCAACAAAGACAAGCGCACGATCCCACCGCGTCTGAAACACGTTGAGTGTGAAGGGTTACAGCGTTATGGACTTTCCTACCACATTCTCCATAAACGTAAACCATTTTAATTTTTATTCTAACGGAATACCCTGCATTCTGACTAATAGTGCTGTCAGGTTATTAAAGAACATGTTTAAGAAATGAGGGAAGATGTACATGCAATCAGGTCAAATCAAAACTGAAGTAATGATCGTTTCAAAGCAGCTACACAGAGAAAATAACGGAACACTGAGTCATTTGCAAAACACGTCTTTTTTTTCTTATTTGATACAATATGTTTTTCTCAAGTTAATGCCATTTCTGGGCTGAGTCGCGTTATTTGTCTGTTGCAGCGTCATGGACCACGCAACGACAAATGTGTTAAATATATGCTATGTATTTTTCCCCTAGGAACCAGTTTTATAATAAAAATGGCATGTTCTATTTCCTATTTAAGATCTCAAAATTGGCCCACACACCGATGAATGGAACAGAGGGCCAACATTGCAAACGCCAGATAACATTTTTAAAACAATGAACAGGTGTTTTTCTGTATTTTAATACGAAACGCTGTTTTGCGATGATTCGTTGTTCGAAGATAAAAAACCCAGCCTGTGTAGACGTAAGTAAAAATCCATACAGTACTACAGAAGAAATCAATAAACAGCTTTCTCATATGTTGACAGTGAACCTGAATCACGAAACTCATTAAAATCAATTGTGAATTTAGTTATGAATAAAATGTTTCTTGGTGAAAATATCTCTGGGCGTCAGGCCATGTGTTTCTGTGTAAATCAAGAGAAAACAAACTTCCTGGCAGATTAAAACTGTGTGCCGGATCGAGACTCGAACTCTGGACGGATCGTGAGTCGTGAAAAGTACCTCAGTTGGTAGATCACTTGCCCACGGAAGGCAAAGGTCCCGAGTTCGAGTCTCGGTGCGGCACACGGTTTTAATCTGCCAGGAAAGTTTCATATCAGCACACACTCCGCTGCAGACTGAAAATCTCATTCTGAAGACAAAACAAAAGCGACATTTCGATTAGCTAACGGAGGTTCTCTTTCGTCGTGTCGATTCATTTGTCAATAATAAAGTGCGTTAGAGATGGAGCATAAGTTCGGGTTGGAGCTGGATGGGGAAGGGTAATGGCCACGTTTTTCTAAACGAATCATCCCAGTGTTAGCCAAAAGCGACTTTGGGACGCAACGGGAAGCTTAAATCAGGATGGCTGGACCGAATGGGTTGTCCTCATTGTGTTTCCCCTCAAGTAGACAGCAAAATATTATCCACTATTGTGCGGTCTATCGTTTCATAATTGAAGTCAGTTATGTACCTACTGCCAAGCATGAGAGAAAAGTCTGCACTCGAAAAGGCTATAAGACATACAGCTATAATGAAGCAAAGTATATCAAGATTTGAACTGCTAACTGACAATGGAAATAAATATGAGAAAGATGGTGAATAACCTACCAGCTTGTAGCTCTCGACTCTCAAGATGGCCGCTTCTTAAACCCTTCCCATCCGATTAGGAGATCAATTTGAACAGTAACAACCCCGGAAAACACTCCACAAGAAGACTACATGAACGTGTGAGGTTTAGTCGACTACATACGTACACGTCTCCATGAAAGGTAATGGCCCTCTGTCAATTTGCTTTGTTTCCCAAATTCTTTTGAAAATTCTTCCTCTGCCAGAATACCATCCAGATTAATTCGTCCATGATAATGCTATCTGTGCTCGAGGACTGTAAATCAAACGATTTAAAGATATATCTCAAAAGCTTTATTTATATGTCGGCCATAAGATGATTGCTGTGCTGCATCAGTAGTGGAAAGCGTTGAACGTAGAGAATTTCAGTCTAGTGTCCGATTTTAGATTCGCACGAAGCAGTGCGCGCTAGAGACCGCTATAAAGCAGCTCCCGACAGTCATTTCAGTCTGCCTATTGCTTGCAGCCTGAGAGCTTCTTCCGACATTGTCAACAGATAAGGCGGCGCCTTATGGTGGCTAATTTCATTACGATTTATCTTCTACATCGCAAAATTCAACACTGCATAGCGTACATATATTGTATGTGCAATTTTTGAGTTTGGAATTGTAGACATGACTGCGAGAAACTGCCTCGCCATAATAAACGAAGTAGACACTGCTTTCTGTTGCGTCAAGTAAAAATGGCCATTTAAATGGTCGAAACTAGTAATCGTTGTGCTCTTCCTTTTGATCTTGTCAAGCCGGCCGCTGTGACCGAGGGGTTGTAGGCGCTTCAGTCCGGAACCGCGCTGCTGCTACGGTCGCAGGTCCGAATCTTGCCTCGGGCATGGATGTGTGTGATGTCCTTAGGTTAGTTATGTTTAAGTAGCTCTTAGTCTAGGGGACTGATCACCTCAGATGTCAAGTCCCATAGTGCATAGAGCCATTTGAACCATTTGATCTTGTCAAATTAAAGGTTTTTCAAAAGAAGACTACAATATTATATTAAAAATGGCCTCCCGCAATACTGACAATATTAGGTAATCATAACTAAACACTGATAAGCCCATACACTATGACCACAGCCCACAGTGACGTTGTATGCCATTCGGTGGCGTTACGGGCACGTTACGCGGTATCGAAAATATGTAAACGGAGCAGACACGGACGAGGGATCACCCTAGCAAAGATACAGGCTGCAAATGGGGAAATCTATTGAAATAAGCGAGTTCTACAAAGGGCGCATTATTTTTACGCAGAGCTTGTGAACGAGTACCTAGAAAACGGTGAAGCTGGTCGTATGTTCACTTGATGCTCTCGTGAGCATCTACGGAAAGAGGCGTAAGGACATTGATCCTACCCTAACCGCAAAATGGTTGAACGTCGACAGATCTTCACAGAACGTTGGGTTCGGAGCCCTGTCTGCTTTGTACAGTAGGATAGATGATTATCTGTGGCATCTCTGCCGAAAGAGCACATAGCTGGTGCACGCACAAGTGTTTGGGAGCACACCATTCATCGTACATTGTTGAGCGTGGAGTTCCGCAGCAGACACCTCCTGCATTGTTGACCCAACGACATGTGCAATTACGACTGCAGGTAAACAGCAGCTCGAAACCGCAACTCAGACGTAGGCTGGTGTGAACAGTATTATGCTATGGAAGACATTAACCTGCGCTTGCATTGGACCTGTAGTAGTACGCTAGGACACGCGACAGCTGCGAACTATTTGCATCCCTTCAGGATTGATGTCTTCCCCGACAGCGTTGTCATGTTTCAGCAGTGTAGTTGTCGGTATCTCTGAGCCAGAACGGTGCTACAGTGGTTAAGGAGGATTATAATAAACTCACGTTGATGTCTCGGCGACCGAATTCCTGTAAATTTAATTGGGTGTTAATTTCCAATAGTTACAGTTTTAACTTGTAACTAGTTTTTGATAATACTTCTGCTTATTTTGATTTCGATTACTAATTATTAGTGTATTGTAAGATAGCAATTGTTCAACAGACAAGAGACTGAAAACAGTACTGTCAACATTTTTCCCGTTGCAACACTTTTAATTTTCAATAGACTATTTGTTTCTACACTCCTGGAAATGGAAAAAAGAACACATTGACACCGGTGTGTCAGACCCACCATACTTGCTCCGCACACTGCGAGAGGGCTGTACAAGCAATGATCACACGCACGGCACAGCGGACACACCAGGAACCGCGGTGTTGGCCGTCGAATGGCGCTAGCTGCGCAGCATTTGTGCACCGCCGCCGTCAGTGTCAGCCAGTTTGCCGTGGCATACGGAGCTCCATCGCAGTCTTTAACACTGGTAGCATGCCGCGACAGCGTGGACGTGAACCGTATGTGCAGTTGACGGACTTTGAGCGAGGGCGTATAGTGGGCATGCGGGAGGCCGGGTGGACGTACCGCTGAATTGCTCAACACGTGGGGCGTGAGGTCTCCACAGTACATCGATGTTGTCGCCAGTGGTCGGCGGAAGGTGCACGTGCCCGTCGACCTGGGACCGGACCGCAGCGACGCACGGATGCACGCCAAGACCGTAGGATCCTACGCAGTGCCGTAGGGGACCGCACAGCCACTTCCCAGCAAATTAGGGACACTGTTGCTCCTGGGGTATCGGCGAGGACCATTCGCAACCGTCTCCACGAAGCTGGGCTACGGTCCCGCACACCGTTAGGCCGTCTTCCGCTCACGCCCCAACATCGTGCAGCCCGCCTCCAGTGGTGTCGCGACAGGCGTGAATGGAGGGACGAATGGAGACGTGTCGTCTTCAGCGATGAGAGTCTCTTCTGCCTTGGTGCCAATGATGGTCGTATGCGTGTTTGGCGCCGTGCAGGTGAGCGCCACAATCAGGACTGCATACGACCGAGGCACACAGGGCCAACACCCGGCATCATGGTGTGGGGAGCGATCTCCTACACTGGCCGTACACCACTGATGATCGTCGAGGGGACACTGAATAGTGCACGGTACATCCAAACCGTCATCGAACCCATCGTTCTACCATTCCTAGACCGGCAAGGGAACTTGCTGTTCCAACAAGACAATGCACGTCCGCATGTATCCCGTGCCACCCAACGTGCTCTAGAAGGTGTAAGTCAACTACCCTGGCCAGCAAGATCTCCGGATCTGTCCCCCATTGAGCATGTTTGGGACTGGATGAAGCGTCGTCTCACGCGGTCTGCACGTCCAGCACGAACGCTGGTCCAACTGAGGCGCCAGGTGGAAATAGCATGGCAAGCCGTTCCACAGGACTACATCCAGCATCTCTACGATCGTCTCCATGGGAGAATAGCAGCCTGCATTGCTGCGAAAGGTGGATATACACTGTACTAGTGCCGACATTGTGCATGCTCTGTTGCCTGTGTCTATGTGCCTGTGGTTCTGTCAGTGTGATCATGTGATGTATCTGACCCCAGGAATGTGTCAATAAAGTTTCCCCTTCCTGGGACAATGAATTCACGGTGTTCTCATTTCAATTTCCAGGAGTGTATGTACTTCATCATGTTGTACCTCGGAACATGTTTTCACATTTGGGAAAACAGTTTTCCGGAGTAATTTTCGCAGTTTGAGAAAAATACTGCAGTTCATAAAAGTGAATGCCAACGTTCAAAAATGGAGCAAGGAAATATTGTCTTCATAGATTTTGAGAAAGCATATGACATAGTGTCGCTAAAGTTATTTTTCGAGACGCTGCGATCAATAAAATTGCCGAAGAGTTATGTAAGAAGTCGACAGAATGGAGTAAGAAATTTCTAGAAGCTTTCAGACCTAGAGGAATGGAACAAGGTTGCTGTCTGTCTGCCGCACTAAAATAAGACACATGTGCAGGGAACACTGGATCTATGATGCAGAAAGGTGTGAGTGTGGGGACAGAAGTGGCGAACTAGCGTATGGACACCCTTTTCCATGTTGAAAATCAGCTCATTGGCATAAATTATGTAGAGGATTTATCTTACATGTTTATGAAGCTGTTGGAGGAGTACAAAGAGCGGGGTTCGAAAATTAGACTCATGTTCAGAAAAAAAAACAGAACACCTTGACGACTAGAGACAGGACGTTCATATTCGCATGACATGTACATTTTTTTCTCAGAAAATATTTATTGTTAAGAGTAACAATTTGGCGAGAACATACATCAACATGTCTTGTGCATGTCCTGTTTTTCTACGTAGTCTCCACTACGTTCTATGGACGTACGCCAACGTTGTGGAAGATTATGTATTCCCTGCTGGTAAAAGCTCTTATCCTGTAGGTGTAGCCATGTTTTCACTGCATGACTGACACTCTCGTCTACTTCAAAGTGTGTTCTCTGTAGAGAATCTCCAAGTGGCCGAAAGAGATGGAAGCGGGAGTGTGCCAGGTCTTGACTGTAGGGTGTATGAGGCACTGATATCCCACCAAATTTGGCGATGCGTTTCCGGGTCCTCAGACTTGTGTATGGGCGTGCATTATCGTGCTGGAGCAAGATCTGTGTTGGATTCTTGTCGGATTGAACATGTCGCAATTGGTTGCCGAGTTTATTCAGAGTCTTCACGTATGCCTCTGAATTGATGGTTGACCCTCTTGGCATCACGTCCACGAGAATGATGTCATCACAATCCCATAAGATTGTCAGCATGATTTTCGCTGGCGAGGGGGTTGTCTTGAATTTCTTTTTTTGTGGTAAATGAGCATGATGCCACTCCATGGACTGCTTTTTTTTCCGACGCAAAGTGGTGCACCCAGCTTTCGTCGCCCATAACGATCCGTGACAGAAAGGCCTCTCCGTTGGTCTCAAAACGCTCCAACAATTCAGATGAAATGGCCTTTATATGAATCTTGTGGTCCGCTGTGAGCATTCGTGGAACTACCGTGAGCACCTCTTTCAATATCCGAGAATCTCGATCATTGCAGACGTACTTAAAATGCTGTAGAGCCAATCGTCGAGTTGTGGTGTGCCGGTCGGCATGAACAATGGCATCCGCAAGATTCAGCATGTCTGGAGCAGTGGCTGTGACAGGACGTCCCGACCGCGGCTGAGCTTTACTTCTGCATTTCCTGAGGCTGTAACTTTCTCTACCCATAGTCCAACCGTAGACTACTCCTAACAAATGCACACAAAGCTTTACAGATGTTCACCACAGTTTCTTTTTCTGCACACAAGAATTCAATAACAGCATGCTGCTTGTAACATGAGTCGTATGCGGACGCAATTTTGACGCTGTACTACGGCTCTGCCATCTGCTAGAACGGTTCGAAATTTCACCGGCGCTAAGAACAAACATCAAAAGTGAAGCACCAACAAGGACGTTTGTCTATATATATTAATGCCTTTGTTTAAAAAAACTGTGGGCTTTTCTCGTTATAAACCGAAGGTAACTGAAACTGCTGCTCGTGTGGGACGAAGTGTTTTGGCAGCGCAACGGGTGTGTGCAGAACGGTTCACGGAAGGCCATAGAACAAGACGAGATGGGTCAGCTCGCACCACCAGGACCACCCTTCGAGACGATCGACTTCTCATCCGAATAGCATTGTAGGACAGATCCGTGTCCTCTATGGCTCTGGCGCAACAGTGGAACAGTGTAACACATCTCGCGCTATCAAGGGTGACAGTCCGTCGCCGTTTATTACGGTATGGGTTACGAGCGTGTCGTCCACTTCTCCACCTACCTCTGACGAATGTGCGGTAACATGCCAGACGGCAATGGCGTGTGGAGCGTCGTCATTGTGGACAGGAATGGCATCAGATAGCGTTTTAGGATGAATCCAGGTTCCATTTGTTTGAAAATTATGGCCGTATTTTGGTTCGCCCCAGACAGGGCGAGCGGCATCACAGTGACCGCGCTGGCACAAGAATACAGCGCCAACTCAAGGCCTTATGGTCTTGGGTGCTATTGGGTACACCCACAAATCACCTAGCCGGCCGCGGTGGTCTCGCGGTTCTAGGCACGCAGTTTGGAACCGTGCGACTGCTACGGTCGCAGGTTCGACTCCTGCCTCGGGCATGGATGTGTGTGATGTCCATAGGTTAGTTAGGTTTAAGTAATTCTAAGTTCTAGGGGACTGATGACCACAGCAGTTGAGTCCCATAGTGCTCAGAGCCATTTAAACCATTTGAGCCACAAATCACAACTGGTGCGTGTTCAGTGCACTGTGAACAATGTCACAGTCAATGACGTCCTGCGACCTGTAGCCGTACCCTTTCTACAGAACACCACAGACGCCATTTCTCAGCAAGACAATGCATGACCTCATGTTGCTGCACGAACACGTGCCTTCTTGGTGTCACAGGATTTCAGCCTTTTTCCCCGGCTTGCCAGATCGTCAGACTTGTTGCCAATCGAAAATATGTGGGATATGGTGAAACGACAGATGCAGCACTGAGACACAATGTGAGCCACCACAGGTGAACTTTGGCACCAGGTAAATGCAACATGGAACAGGACGCCTTATATGCGTCTATGCCATCACGCATGGACCAAGTTATCAAGGCCATGGCCGAACCTACCCCTACTAGGCAACAGGACACCTGCTGAACCGAGGTAGCTGCTGAACAAGGATGATGGAATGTAGTCGAATTACATCTCGTGATGCTGAGGGAATTAGATGAGGAAATGAGACAAAGTAGTAAATGAGTTTTGCTATTTAGGAAGCAAAATAACTAATGACTGTCGAAGTAGTGAGGATATAAAATGTAGTCTGGCTATGGGAAGGAAAGCGTTTCTGAAGAAGAGAAATTTGTTAAGATCGAGTATGGGATTAGGTGTCAGGAAGTCGTTTCTGAAAGTATTTGAATGGAGTGTAGCCAAATATGGAAGTGAAACATGGACGATAACTAGTTTAGAAAAGAAGGGGATAGAAGCTTTCGAAATGTGGTACTAGAGAAGAATGATAAAGATTAGATGGGTACATCAGGTAACTTATGAGGCGGTATTGAACAGAATAGGAGAGAAGAGGAATTTGTTGCACAACTTGACTAGAATAAGGGATATGTTGGTAGGACGCGTTCTGAGGCATCAAGGGATCAACAATTTAGTATTGAGGGAAGCGTGGAGGGTAAAAATCGTTGTTGGAGACCAAGACTTGAATACACTATGGAGATTCAGAAGGATTTAAGTTGCAGTAGTTATTTGAAGGTGAAGAGGCATGGAGAGATGCATCAAGCCAGTCTCTGGAACGCGTAACTACCACTACAAAATTTGAAATCAGTTACCTTAAATTAAATTTTCTTCCATTACTCATCAAAATAATCTTAATAAAATGTGGGAGACTTCATGTTTTACCGGATTCCTGATATTCATGGTACACTCGTGAAACAGTCGTACAGGAAAATCCCCACTTCTTCGCTACCTAAGAGATGCTGCGTCCCATCTCCACTGCGCCGACTAAAACACTACGTTCAAACTCATTTAAATCTTGATAAGCTGCCACTGTAGCAGCAGTAACCGATCTAACAACTGCGCCAGACACTTGTTGTCTTATATAGACGTTGCCTGTTTATACATCTCTGTATTTGAATCTGCATGCCTACAACAGTTTCTCCGCCGCTTCAGCGTAATTTATACCAAGTCATTGTCCGCGTCGAAAGTCTATGCCAAAATATGAGTTATCATTTTTACTTATTCGTATTTGTTATGAACCATGTATGCTTTGCCTTTTTTTTTAAGAAAAAAGGTTGTACCAGGCGCATCTTAGCAAAGGCTACGCGTTTTCAGGAGAAGAGCAGTGTCACGGTGTTTCCATTGCGTAACAGGTAAGCCAAAATTAATTAATAAAAGAGGGAACATTGAGTTCTTCCAGGGCCAGTTTATCAGATTAAAAGTTTAATGATTCACATTGTTGAATTCAGACAGTGTCTTGTATTTAGAATGTTTAAACAGACAGGGAATCTGGTAGACACTTTCAAATTCCTTTCTCGCAGTCACACTTTGCAACATATTGTCTCAGTCGAATTCATATGTTGAAAGTTTACGTATGCTTACAGATAAGTTACACCGCCACCTATCCAGAGTTTTAATAAGTAATAGTCGCGCGGGATTAGCCGAGCAGTCTAGGGCGCTGCAGTCATGGACTGTGCGGCTGGTCCCGGCGGAGGTTCGAGCCCTCCCTCGGGCATGGGTGTGTGTGTTTGTCCTTAGGTTAAGTAGTGTGTAAGCTTAGGGACTGTTGACCTTAGCAGTCCCATAAGATTCACACACATTAGAACATTTAATAAGTAATAAATGATATCATTTTAGTAAGGTAACTTTCATGGAGTATAGATTTTTGTGTTTCTTGAGGCAGTTAAAAGCAACTTGCATGTTTTATAGTCGATCGTGGTTACAATGATTCCTGTACCGGTATCCATAACACTGCTTCCCAGCTGATCGAATACCTCCTAAACGATTTGTGGCAAATAACAGATGACAGATTTTTGCTTTCTTTGATTGGCTCCCTGTTACTTTTGGATGTTAATAAATGCGTGGAATAACGCAAGAAGACGCTTTTCAGCAAGTGGCAGGTCAGTGAAAACAGATGGTACTTCTTCCAGTTCCATTTAATTGCACCTTACTGGTCAAAGACTGATACCATACTGCGAACAGTTTTCCAACATCAACAGGAATATAGTTATCTGCTAGGAGCCTACGAATCCTTTTGTTTTCTCCTCGCCGAAGGAAGAGTTATGGAAACTTTGGCAGTCGCACAGGCTTGACCGGTAAAGTGCCTACAATGCCTACAAAGAATTTTCTCACCGCTCCTCGATGATCTTTTCCGTTCTCGGTCCTTCTCAAACACTTCTCTGTCTTCAGCGTTGCTGGAAGACCTTCCACGTTTACAAGGTGTCATTGGTGGTCGGCCAAGCTTGCACACCTCAGATGATGAGCTTGAGACATTCAATAGTCGACGTGGAAAGCTGCCTGAGGGGCCCTATTCTGTATTGTTCATACCGATCGGTGTAGTAGGTTAGTCTCGGCAGTGACGTCATTTTCGGTTTTTTATCCAAATATCCTATTCAGTAAGCTTCTGAGCCTGTTGCCGAACGGTCCTCCCACCAATTTTACTACAATTGAACAGAGAGGCTTTGTATTTCGGTATGACCCTGTCTATTGGTGAGCTGTGATTTATGTACATCTGTAATTTGTTATTTTAAACATATTTAGCGGTTTAAGTCTTGGATTTAGCGATTGTGTTACTAAAGAATCACCAGAGGACGCATCTGGTTGGAAAGTAAGTTCATAATAGACTATTTTCCTTTGTTTAAAATATGGTTAGGTTAGGTTGTTACCGTGAATGATTAAATCAGGGAAAAAACGTTTTCGGTCAATATTTCTCTCAAAAAACGTGTAATTTTTATGCAAATAAGAGTTTGAAGATCTTTAAATACCAAGTCATCGTCTCTACTGACGTATATTACATGAGTGTGAACTGACGTTGCTAGTGACTTTGTGTACTTTTTCCCACAAATGGTTTAATTAGTAACTATCGAAACATGTTTACAACTTTCAAGAAACAATGGAAAGCAGTTATGTGAAACCTGATATTGGAAACCTGCCAAACTATCAAGACATCATTGGGATCCACTTTCCTATAACGCAAAGTGTCGTATACATAAAGCTGATCAATGAAGAGGCGTGCACTGATGTGTGCCGACATGGCCACATAGGAACTGTAACCATCGACCTTGCTGGATTAGGCCTTCGCACTCTGAGGGTCTTCGAGCTGATATTCGCAGTCCCGCCAGATGTTGTGATGACAGCTTTCAAACAGTACGGCAACGTGCTAAGCCACATGGCTAAAAACGGTGAACGTTTGAGACATACCCTGTCTTAAGCGGAGTGCGACAAATCAAGATTGCGCTGACGAAGCATATGCCATCCTATTTAGTAATTGGAGGCTGCAGAGCCATTGTCATGTACGACGAACAACCGCGTACTTGCGCCGCCTATGGCCAGGAAGGACATGTCGGATCGGCCTGTATTCAACCCCGACTGACTCAGACACCGATTGGTGATGTTCCATTCCCGGTGACACCTACTTCACTCACCATCACGTATAAAACCGCTGCAACCGCAACAGTTGTTCCTGTCCAGGATCGAAACACCATATTGCAGTCAATGGTCGATGACAGTGAGGCGGACAGCATATCCCTCTCCACGACGTCATCGGCCGAATTACCTCAAGACGGCGATCAATTGTGCCACCGAGACGAGCCTAAACAGAAGATGGAAGTCGAACGAGAAATTGTCCCTACTTCTGCCTTCCTACCAATGGAGACGGTGTCAAACGATTGCCGCCCGCACTCTGACACAGAACAACAAAAATGGTTCTAATGGCTCTGAGCACTATGGGACTTAACAGCGGAGGTCATCAGTCCCCTAGAACTTAGAACTACTTAAACCTGTCCAACCTAAGGACATCACACACATTTATGCCCGAGGCAGGATTCGAACCTGCGACCGTAGTGGTCGCACGGTTCCAGACTGAAGCGCTTAGAACCGCTCGGCCACTACGGCCGGCACAGAACAACATGTCCGAAAACGACGGTCCCCTCTAAAACGCAAGAAACGGTGCCATACGCCATCCAATGATTGCCTGATTCGGATGTGTGACCCGGACGAAGATCCGGCGTCGGACGACACTCGGGACTCACCCTTCCCGTCACGATGCTACGGCGAATACAGTTTCTGGGCCTCGGACTGACAACACCACTTGTGCTACTGCACATGCGCACGAGCGCTTTACTGACAGCACTAATCAACAGTTACCACCTGCTGCATCTGATTCTTGGGCGAATGATGTCGAGGATGAGAAACAGCACCAGGAGGATGTCGGCAGCAGAGATGCTCCTTCGGCAGTACCGAGCACCGACCAACCACAGTGACTACGGCTGTATCGTCAGCCTCTGTGGGGCCACCACTGCCGCGCACACCTGGTCTCCTAAGCAACCCAGTTCCCGATCTGGCTGACCAAACAAACCGTCTAGCAACGATTAACATCAACAACATAAGTGCCCGACATAACCAAGCGATGCTACAGGATCTTCTCAATGCAGCAGACACCGATATTGCGCTCCTTCAAGAGGTGTATGTCGCAGACCCTACGGCTACAGGACTTGGGTCTCACATGCGTCGGCCAATGGCAGTGGTGTGTCGATCCCCCTCCGCGAAGGTATACCCGCAGAAGACGTCGAGTATCTCCCTGGCGCGAGAGGCATGGCTCTTACTATCCAAGGAGTCAAACTTATTAACATCTATGCGCAGTCAGGATTTGGTCGGCGTCGCGAACGATCCACCTTTTTCGCTCATACAACCACGCCCCTCTTTATGGGCCGTCAGGACGTCTTGATATTCGGAGGGGACTTCAACTGTAGCCAAGCATCTAAGGATCAGTTACCATATCATTCTCCCTGCGCAGCACTTGCAACAGTTATAAATAATCTTCAATTGGTGGACTCGTGGGAACATGTTTGTGGCGATCGGCCCGGATTTACGCACTACACCAGCCACTCCTCCAGCCGCATTGATCTGATTTACATCTCGCGCTCCATAGCTGTGGTGATAAGAGCTGCCGAAGCTTGACCCAGAGCGCTTTCTGATCACGAGGCCTACATCTGCGCCGTTACCCTCGGCCGCCAGAAGGTATGGCACATCTGTAGTCCTTGTAAGTTGAACGTCGCCCACCTAGTCTCTCAGGAAAGTCGACGCCTTATACAGAACACGTGGGATTCCTGTAGCCGTCGGCGTGGCACCTACCGGTCACACTGCCGTGGTGGTTACTCTGCGCCAAACCAGCCTCCCGGAAGACCTTGATAGGCAACGGACGAGATGTAACAGCATGGAAGAGACATACCATGGACTTTTACAACAGCATCTTAAGTGCATTTACAGCATTGCAGTACTCACCTGAAAGGCAGGTGACGATGAACCGTGACGAGGCACAGATCATCAGATTAACACGTTGGCACCTTGAGGGTGCGATCGTCAGAGCGCGCACTCTGGACAGAGTGGTACAGGAGGAACCGTACATGTACCACGTCACTGCGGAACGTCGGCGCCGACACGGGACACTGATCCAAGCTATCACGACGGAAGCCGGACGACGCCTTGATACCCAGCGCGATATAGGAAACGCCCTTAACGCTCACTACACTAGGCTGTACTCGGAACACGCCATCCCTGTACTCGGAACACGCCATCCCCCAGAGGTGATCGCCGAAGTCTCTCAACTCACCTATGGCACGATCTCTCCGACAGCGGCAGCGGATTTGACTGCAGACGCAACGGAAGAGGAAATCATTGAAGCAATACAGGCGGGGGCTGCTCATAAGTCCCCGTGACCTGATGGCCTTCCTCTGGAATTTCATCGGACATATCAACAATTGCTGGCACCAGCATGGACTGATATTTGCCGCTATCTTATGCCTCCCATGACGCAGATCCCTGGGGCGTTCCTAGAAGGACTGATTGTTCCCATACCGAAACCACGAGGCGGATCCAGGATCAGAGATTATCGCCGCTTGACCTTACTCAATAGTGACTTAAAGATTTTCACCCGGCTTCTGGCGGCACGTCTAAAGCGATCGGTACAATGTGTTGCGTCACATGACCACGGATCGTTAGGAGGTGACCATAATATTCGCACTGCACTGCGCTGATATCGAGATATGATCGCGCTAGCCAAAGCTCGCCAACTGCCAGGAGTTTTGGCCTCACTCGACTTTAGCCAGGCCTTTGACAGAGTCGACCACACATTTTTGATGGTGGTACTGAGATACATGGGATATCCGGACATCATAATTGAGGTACTGATGCGTCTCCTACGCGGCGCGACGTCCAAAGTGTCCCACTCCGCCGATACAGATCCAGTGATCCGTGCGACAAGGCTGTCGTCTTTCGGCGATATTGTACGGCCTCGTCCGACAACGCCTGACTGGGATGTCCCTTGGTGGACACACTTTTTGCTACGCTGCCTATGCAGATGATCTGGTACTCCTTCTTCGCAGTAATGACGATGTTCGTGCAGCATTGGCGTGGGTGGCGACCTAGGGCGCGGCGTCGGGGAGCAATCTCAATCTCCAGAAATCGCACGCCCTGTCTATAGGCATAGGTGTATCCGAGGAGAGCGTCGCACCGCTACGAATCAGTGACACAATCCGCTGGCTTGGCATTGATTTCACATCTGACATGAAGCGTTCAACAGTCCTTAACTACAGGCGTTTATTGAATCAGATGAAGACATGAATAAGTGAGCATCGTCTTAGACATCTAGACCTCCTGCAACGAACGCGATATGCTAACGTCTATATGGCGTCACGTATCCCTCATTTTGCACAGATACTCCCGATACCACCTACTTTGGCTCCCCGCATGTTGGCGGTTTTGGGATCCTTTGTTAATACGGGCATGTTATTTAAGGTTCGTTAAGAGTCCCTAACCCTCCCGAGGAGCAGAGGGTGTTTAGGCCTTTGTTATGTTCAGAACAGAGCGAAGGCCCTGTTCGTCAGCTGTTACCTGCAACTGTGGCGACGAAGCCCGACGTGCCTCACAAGTCTATTACTGGAGGCCTTATGACCGACCTCACTCGCACCCCTTGTGATGATATCGGACATCCCAGCACCTTTCTTCTACATTAGCCAATTCTTCCTTGAATTAAGCAACATCCATACCGCACAACTACCCACACGCTTGATGATGATGAGAGCGATATATGCTGCCATGCAACTGAACAGGAAGCCGAAAGTGACAGAAAGCAAACACCCCACTACAAATTGTCGTGCTGTGTGGTAGGCAGTGAATGCCACCACCGTTGATACTGACGTGCAATCTGCATGGTATGTCACTGTTAATGGGAAACAGTTGTGCCAGTCCCGCCTACATCACATCCACCTCGCCGGCTCAGCCTTGTGTGCCACATGCCAAGTCATTGACGCGGATGATCATCGTTTCTGATTTGATCCATTATAAATGGTTTTTGAATCCTGCGACTGTAGAAACAATAGGTTTGTTTATTAATTAATAAATCTTCTGCTACCAGTCACGAATGCGGGTCCGCAAAGCACGTTTGGTATTTGGTATGTGAGATATTGGCTTTTCTCACACTCAAGACTCCCGACAGGATAACAACCCGTTCACTTCTTTTCCCCGATGAGATATATTTCCCAAGGGCAAAAACGAACTCTGTGACTTGGATTAGCGGCCACGCTGTTCACTACCTGTTCGGTAATGGCGAAAAGACAGAACCTGATTTTTGGTATTACTCCAAGGAACGACATTGTACGATCGTCAAGAACCCTAAATACAGCAATATTTTTCTAATTTTCTTTGGAGCGCATTCCATAATCCTCCTCGCAGCTGGATTATCGATGACGTGAGAAGTTAACCATCGTACCTCTTTCCAATTTCTTTTTTCTATGAGATTGAACAAACAACGGAAACAACACTGTAACGAGACGACAGTCATCGAAAAATTCGCAGCGGGCTATAGTATGGAGAATCCTTATGTCGTAACGGGACGACTTGCTTTTATTCTGGTTATGTAGCCGAAGAGCAACGGCTTTCCTTTATTCATTTGTATTAATAAAAAAAATAAAAATAAAATAATAAAACAAAAAGAAAAAACAAACCTTCCAAAATCCTTTTTCCTTTTTTTTTCATTTTTGTTTCCTAGAAGTTTCTGTGTCTTCCTTATTCATAAAAAAGATGGTAGAGCACTTCAAAAAAAATTAAAAATGTGGTTAGCGTGCGGGAATGCGATATTAAAGGACACGGGTTCGCGCACGGATGTGTGCAAAAAGTTTTTTTTTCCTCTTCATACATGCAACACGTTCTGAGACATTGTTATTCGTTTAAGTTGAGATTTTTCTGCAATATTCGTTATTACTTACATGTAAGAGCGCACTTCCTCAGTAATGATTTCGTGATTTCTGTGTGTTTAAAAAACGTACTATGAAATCGCTGGAGATTAAACTGCTGTGAGTGAAACAACCGACAGTGACCTTTATACTTTTATCAGAAATAATTCACCATTTTTCCCGAATATTTAGCGATTTCCGAGTATGCGGTTAGACATGAATCTAAGAGCATAACTTAAATTACTGGGAATGTAACTAGCATCAGCCATCACAACAGCAGACAGAGATGAAAGATCCCCGCCGTAATATTTTTAGACTGTAGCGCCATATTCGAAACATTTTCATTCATGATAGCATGTTATAAACTTCAACGAACTGCAGGAGCTATCGAAAATGCGTTTTTTCAATTTTGTTTTTTAGACCCAAATCGTTGACGTATCATATAGGAAAGTGGGCTACTTAATCATTTGGATCTCTAGGAGCGAGTTATAACCACATTCTTATTCTTTGAAACCCCCAGAATCAATTTTTCGTGTGTTTTTACAGATGTATTAGTACAATGTGGTGCTACAGACTACTCTTAACTCATTTTCTGAAAAGTAAAATCCAAAACACGATGTCAGTGTGAATGAGAATAAGCTGACATAATGCGGCATTTACGACAATCTGCAGAACACAGTCAAATACACTATCGTTATTATGCGTGCATGGAAACATGCGGTCAGGGAAACGTAAAAATTTCTATGGATTTCAGCTGAGAATCATGGAAATGTATATACTGCGCCTGATATTGTTAAGGAGGAGGCAAGAGCGATGTAGGCAGGCTCGGCAGCTCGATGGAATGCGGCGTTATGCGTTATGGCAGCGTAAACGCAATTTTCGGTACTTGGAAGAATAGCGCGCCTGTGTCGTCTGCTAGCCGCTTTGTGTTCGTGGCGCTGTGCGCGCAGCAGTGAGCATGCGCGGATCTGCGGCCGCATGCTTTTGATTGACCATAGACAACATTTTTGTTCATTCCTCATTATTAGAAGGGCATTCTGTTAGCAAAAAAGTGAATGGCCTTTCAGATAATGATGCACAAATTTTAACTTTAAAAGATTTTTGTGCTGCAACACGTGTTAAATATAGTCATCAGCTGTTCAGGAAAGCTGATCCAGTTGCTGTAGAGACCTTTGTAAACCTTATAAAGGAACAAGAGTGGCAAGATGTTTATAGCGCTGATACAGTAGACGATAAATATAATGATTTTCTCAAGACTTTTCTCATGCTCTTTGAAAGTTGCTTTCCCTTAGAACGTTTAAAACAGGGTACTAGCACAAACAGGCAGCCTGGGTGGCTGACTAGAGGGATAAGAATGTCTTGTAGAACAAAGTGGCAATTATATCAAAACGTTAGAAACAGTCAAAATCTAAATGCAGCAGCCCATTACAAACAGTATTGTGAGGTGCTTAAAAATGTTATTAGGAAGGCAAAAAGTATGTGATATGCAGATAGAATAGCTAAGTCTCAGGATAAAATTAAAACCATATGGTCAGTCGTAAAGGAAGTTGCTGGTCTGCAGAGACAGGTCGAGGATATAGAATCAGTGCGTAGTGGGTATGTCCGTGTTACTGATAAGTCGCATATATGTACAGTATTTAATAATCACTTTCTGAATATAGCAGGTGAACTAAATAGAAACCTAGTCCCAACAGGGAATCATATAGCGCTCTTAGAAAATAGTGTTCCGAGACTGTTACCTGAAATGCTCCTCCATGATACTGACAAGAGGGAGATTGAGTTAATAATTAAATCACTAAAGACCAAGAACTCTCATGGATATGACGGGGTATCTAGCAGAATACTGAAGTATTGTTCTATGTATGTTAGCCCAGTTCTCAGCCATATCTGTAACTTTTTCTTTAGGAATGGTCGGTTTCCTGACCGATTAGAGTACTCGGTTGTGAAGCCACTTTATAAAAAGGGAGACATGGATAATGTTGACAATTTTAGACCTATTTCTATGCCATCGGTGTTTGCTAAAGTTATCGAGAGGGTTGTATATACAAGGTTACTGGAGCATTTAAATTCATATAATTTGCTGTCAAATGTTCAGTTTGGTTTTAGAAATGGCTTAACAACTGAAAATGCTATATTCTCTTTTCTCTGAGAGGTTTTAGACGGATTAAATAAAAGGTTGCGAACGCTAGGTGTTTTCTTTGATTTAACGAAGGCTTTTGACTGTGTTGACCACAAAATATTACTGCAGAAGTTCGACCATTATGGAGTAAGGGGAGTAGCTTACAATTGGTTCGCCTCTTAGTTTAAGAACAGAAAGCAGAGGGTAATTCTCCGCAATATTGAGAGTGGTAGTGGTGTCCAGTCCCAATGGGGCACTGTTAAGAGGGGCGTTCCCCAAGGGTCGGTGCTGGGGCCACTGCTGTTTCTTATTTATATAAATGATATGCCTTCTAGTATTACAGGTGATTCAAAAATATTTCTGTTTGCTGATGACACCAGCTTGATAGTGAAGGATCTTGTGTGTAATATTGAAACAGTAACAAATAATGTAGTTCATAAAATAAGTTCATGGCTTATGGAAAATAATTTGATGCTAAATCACAGTAAGACTCAGTTTTTACAGTTCCTAACTCACAATTCAACAAGAACCGATATTTTGATCAGACAGAATAGGCATATTATAAGCGAGACGGAACAGTTCAAGTTCCTAGGCGTTCGGATAGATAGTAAGCTGTTGTGGAAAGCCCATGTCCAGGATCTTGTTCAGAAACTAAATGCTGCTTTATTTACCATTAGAACAGTATCTGAAATAAGTGACACTTCAACACGAAAAGTAGTCTACTTCGCATATTTTCATACGCTTATGTCGTATGGTATTATTTTTTGGGGTAAGTCTTCTGATTCAAAAAGGGTATTTTTGGCTCAAAAACGGGCTGTTCGAGCTATATGTGGTGTACGTTCGAGAACGTCTTGTCGACCTCTATTCAAAAATCTGGGAATTCTGACATTGCCCTAACAGTATATATTTTCTTTAATGTCGTTTGTTGTTAGCAATATTAGCCTATTCCCAAGAGTTAGCAGCTTTCACTCAGTTAATACTAGGCAGAAATCAAATCTGCATGTAGAATGCACTTCCTTGACTCTTGTGCAGAAAGGAGTGCAGTATTCTGCTGCATCCATTTTCAATAAGCTACCACAAGAACTCAAGAATCTTAGCAGTAGCCCAAACTCTTTTAAGTCTAAACTGAAGAGTTTCCTCATGGCTCACTCCTTCTATTCTCTCGAGGAGCTCCTGGAAGAGCTAAAAAATTAAACATATTCCAGTGTTACATTGCTGATTTTCTTCATTTAAACTTACGACTTGTCACCTGAATATGTTTTTTTTTATATTTCATTTTATCTGTTTCTAATATCGTGTTATAATTTCATGTAATGACTCGTTCCATGACCATGGAGACTTCTCCTTAATTTGGTCCCACGGAACAATAAATAAATAAATAAATTGACTTGCGCAACGCGAACCGACAACAGCGCTTCGGTTCTCTAGACCCGCACGGTATCGTTTCCGAAATGCCTACTGAATAATTCAGGGGCTCTAATTCGAATACTAGACCGTTCGGCGCTCTTGAGTACCGAAAAGATCGGCACCACATACAGAATAGGCACCCTGGCAGCGACCAGCGCTGTTGCCAACTCTGAATTTCGCAGAGCAAGCGGCTGCAAGAGAAACAATAGTCATCTACTGAGTTGTGACGACACTTAGGCATTATCATAGAGTCATGTGAAAAATAGCTGTATCGGCGTTTTCTGTTCTCGAAATATCCAGAATGTAGTGGTAAGTTCGAACGAACAAAGGCATGCCAACATATATCACACAAACGTAACTTCTTATGTCCGAACAATGAGGCCTAGAAGAGATGAAATTGACACTTCATTTACTAGGTACTGTCAGCAGTTCGTTTCCCTCAAATTATTAATTAATTTTTCTTAAGAATCCTGATTTCCTTCAACGATTTAATATTTTTTTCCTAAAACTATACACCTGACACACGTCTATTTGATATGAAATTTATCGATTTCCTCCTCGTCATTTGGCTACGAAAATTCGCACACAGCAGTCCACAGTGTAGTTCTCCCTGAAACTAGTAGTTACGCTTTTCTTTATTACTCAGAGTACTTTCAAGTAACTATGTTTTGCAAACCTAGATCTAATACTAATGAATTTGATACCAGATCTGTCCGTTTCCCAATCTTCGTTTGGCAATGAAAAATAGGACATAAGCTTTTCTCTCAAATTCTCTTGATTTTGCTATGAAAATCCAGAAAAAAATACCGTCATGTAACTCATGTGTTTGTTAGAGACATTCGACCAGCACTGAAAATTAAGTTTTCTATTGAAAACAATGAGTCTTTCTCTCTGCAGCGGAGTGTGTGATGATATGAAACTCCCTGCCTGATTAAAACTGAGTACCGGTCTGAGTCTCGAACCTGCAACACTACCTTTCCCAAGGAAGTGCTCTACCAACTGTGCTATGTAAGCACAAATCAGGACTCCTTATCATAGCTTTACTTTGGCCTCAGGGTGATGAGTGCTTGAGTGGATCAGTTGGAAGACGCCTCCCTCATTAAATGGAAGGTCGTGTGTTCGAGTCCAGGTATGGCATACAGTTCCAATCTGCCAGGAAGTTTTCAATTTTTGTTGCTCCTAGAAGCCGTTACGTAGACAACCTGTGAGCGACACTATGCACTGTGCATCGTGCACCGGTTTCATTGTAGATTATTATAGATATCTGTGTTCTTATGTTAAACCATTAACGTACGATTATACCTTTTAAGGAATAACTTATGAGAGTAGTTTAAATTTTTAAACAAAAATTTTGTTGCTACATAAGCAACTTGCAACTGAGTGATGGGGTGATTATTTTACCCTATTAGTAATACGAGTACAGATACGCTGCCTGAACATTGTATCGGCCAGAAGATGTGTGCAGACTTCACAAGGAACCATTGATATCAAAAGTTGCCTGAAATTGCGGTATATGGTGTTTTTTTATTTATTTTGGTTGGGGTTTGTGAAAAAATATCACCTATGTACCTCTCATTCCCAAAAAACTCTGGGTGCTCTAGAACGCTGTTAGCAACATTAAGTAGAAGTATAGTAGAGATGACTGTCGTGCGTCCAGTGGAGGGCATATTGAACACATTTGAAAGGTAAATAAAAACTTTTATCACAAAGTCTGCCAACAGTGCCCTAAGATGGGATCCCTATTTGCACATTTGTAAGGGAAATACCCTTATAAAATTGGATGAGTCTTTAGAAAACAAAACCTTTTTAGTTCTATGCAAGACGTACACAAGTATAGTCTTCTGAAATCGGATGAAAGTACGTCATGGGTAGGAAGAAATTTACAAGATGCCCATTTCCATAACCAATGTAAAACTGAAAAATAAAAGACTCTGCTGGCGATTGCTAATAACTCCTACTTCACAACAAAATAAATGACGTTATATTTATTTTCGTGATGTTCTAAGCTTGATCATTAGACCATTTGGTCGGCTACTTGAAGCCCAATTACCAGCAAGAGGTAAGAACATACGAATTCAATAGATCGTTGCTTAGCCTGCCCGCTGGTGTTGAAATTTGTAAATATTGGAGCTGTATGAATTCTGCCTGCGTCTCCCGTACTCGCATCCAGAATATCAGGAATGTCTACAATAATTTCACGTGCCAGTACGTTGCGGCATAATCGCTCTATAATGGCTCGGAGTTCATGGAAAGTGAAGCTCTGCGCTCCGTGGGCTTGGCATGTAGTACTCCGCATTCCGGGCCCCCGTTCGCTGGATGCGCCAGGAGGTATTCACCCGTCTGACGGGAATATTCTCCCCATTATTACAGCGCATGCGCCGAAACCTTTTACAGACAGACGAGAGAAGAGCAATGGGCGGAGCCTGACAATTCCCCAAACTAACCTTCCCAGTGAAATAGGCGTTCTTTCCCAGATAAACCTTTCAATGTACTGATAAAAATGTGAACCTGGTGTAAGCCAATCTTTGATTTTTTAATATTATTAATTTAAGTCTATGTTTTTGTAGGGTACCGAATAGACATTTCTTAGAATGCTGATTCAGTCTTTTGTTACAGCTGCACTATCCCTGAGTGGCCAAAACTAGATGATACGTACCATAAATAATAATATTAATAACATTAGCGCGTGCTTATTAGACACGTGTTACAGTTGCAAAACAATGAAAGAAAACGGGAAATGTGTCTGCAAGCTTCCAGATTCTCTTAATAAAATATGTCTATGTGAGGCATATGTAAGTATTTTCTCCTCTACTATTATGTGTATCCGCCCAATGTAAATCCAACTTTACTCGCCGATCTATTGTTTGTCAAAAAAGATTCTTGAAACAATGATATCAGAAGTAAGTCAATGTTTAACCCTCTGTTCTCCTTAAAAGTAGTATACACTCATGATCCTTCAGGTCATAATGGCCCAATGGGCAAACCTCTAGAAAATTACGTTGTAGAAATATATATAATTTAATTCTTAAAGCATTATTATGTAATTTAATATTGGTATTGATGAAAATTACAGCAAATAAAGCAGACATTGCATTTAAATTAGTAATAGAAGGGTAAATTTACTGTTGGATCATGTTAACCCTAGGACAACAGGATTGAGAAAAGGAATTCTGCTTGAATGCTTTTGCAACAACCATTATTTGTAAGCATTTTAGAAGTAGGTTGCTTTTCATAAAACCTTAATATAACAACTTATTTTTATTCATTTTAAATAATTGAGGAGACTGTATTGAAATTTATAAGGCAAATGTAGTGCTACAGAAATTCCCTGGAGACTTCCATACCATGATATTAAACTACAAAAGTGTCATCAACATATCGATAGATCACTGTATCTTTTAAAACTGTCCAGCCTAAATTCTGCATTCCTTAATATTTACCATTTTCTTTTTTGAGTCGTCAGTCTTCTAACTCGTTTGTTGCAGACCACCACGAATTCCTCTGATGTGCCAACCTCTTCATCTCAGAGGAGAACTTAGAGCTTACATGCCCAATTATTTGTTGAATATATTCCAATCACTGTTTTCCTCTACGGCTTTTATCCTTTATAGCTCCCTCTAGTACCATGGAAGTTATTCAATGTTGTCTAAGCAGACGTCCTATCGTATTGTCCCTTCTTCTTGTCAGTGTTTTCCGCACATTCTTTTCTCTCCGCTTCTGCGCAGAACTTCCTCATTCCTTACATTATCAGTCCACCTAATTTTCAACAGTCGTCTGTTCCACCATATCTGAAATGCTTTGATTTTCTTCTGCTCCGGTTTTCCCACAGTCCGTGTTTCACTACCATGCAATGCGTGCTCCAAATGTACATTCTTAGGAATTTCTTCTTCAGACTAAGGCCAATGTTTGATACTAGTATACATCTTTTGTCAGGAATGCCCTTTCTTCAGGGCTAGTATGCTTTTGATGTCCTCCTTTCTCTGTTCATCATTGGTTATTTTCCTGTCTAGGCAACAGATTTCGTTAATTTCAACTCCTTCGTGTCCATCAATCCTGATGTTTTGCTTCTCGCTTCGCTCACTTCTGCTACTTCTCGTTTCTGACGTCTTTCTTTGATGTACTCTCAATCCATATCCTGTACTCATGATACGTTTCGTTCCACTTAGCAGAGCAAGTAATTCTTCTTCGCTTTCGTTGAAGATACCAATCAGTGAATCTTATCATTGATATCCTTTCACCATGAATTTTGTATTTCACTCCTGAACCTTTCTTTTATTTCCATCATTGCTTCTTCGAAGTATAGACTGAACAGTAAGAGCGAAAGACTGCATCTCTGTCTTACACATTTTCAATCCGAGCACTTCGTTCTTCGTCTTCCCTCTGGGCTCTTGTACATATTACCCGTCTCTACCTGTAGATTACTCATGTTTTCCTCAAAACTTCGATCTTGCATTATTTAACACCGTCGAACGAATTTTCCAGATCGACAAATCATATCAACGCGTCTTGATTTTCTTTGTAGTCTTGCCTCCTTTATCAATCGCAACATCAGAATTGCTTCTCCAGTGCCATTACCCTTGATAAAGGCACACTGATCGTCATCTAATTCATCCTCATTCGTCTTTTCCATTCTTTTGTATACTATTCTTGTCCGCAACTTTGATGCATGAGCTATTAAGTCGATTGTGCAATAATTCTCGGACATGTCAGTTCTTGCAGTCTTCGGAATTTTGTGGACTATATTTTTCCGTTAGTCAAACGTTATGTCGCCAGAGTCATATATTCTACACACCAATGTGAATAGTCGTTTTTTTTTGCCACTTTCCCCAATGATTTTAGAAATTCTAATAGAACGTTATCTATCCCTTCTGCCTTATTTGATCTTAAGTCTTCCAAAACTCTTTTCAATTCTGATTCTAATACTGGATGGTTTATCTGTTCTAAATCGACTCGTGTTTCTTCTTGTATCACCTCAGACAAAGCTCCCCCCTCATAGCGGCCTTCAATATATTCTTTCCACTTATGAGCTCTCTCCTCTACATTTAACAGTGGAATTCCCGTTGCACTCTTAAGGTGCGATTCCGAACACGACTGCAGACCGCAGACTGCACTGATCGGCTGCAGGTGGCGCCACTGGTTCCCACTGCTCGCAGTGTGAGGCGTGCGGAAGGAGGTAGCAGCGTCGTCTGCCCCCATATACCTGTTCCGGCGACAGACCGCACATCCGGTCGAGTTATGACGACTTTTAATGGCATTCCTGGTTCAGTCGAGAACAAAAGGAAAGACCATGGAACGAAGTGTTCAACCCACTGCATCCAATGTCAAGCAAGGCATATTGCGTGCCTGCTTCGAAAAGTATTAAAATAAGAAATAACATTCATTGATATGCTAAAAATACTAAAGGATAAGCTCTCATTGCGCTTCGGGGAAAAGTTAATTACGTTCCTTTTCATCGACTGTGGACATGATCGACCGCTTTGAAGAAAATACGTGAAGTATAAAGGCAATGCCTACACAGTCATCATCTAATAATACTCGTGGGTGCAAACATAAGGCTGGTATTACATTATCATATTTCTTTGTCAAAGCTGATATGTCAAATATTTATGTCAAAGAAATTTTATGGTGTAATACGTAACTTCGTCAAATCTCGCCTGTCGTCATATAAATGTGATCAAATCTAGGATCTCACCGAAGGTTTCTTTATAAAAGTTATTCGTTTCCTGTTCACTGCAATGTGAAATGTAATTGCTTGGAGCGCTGGTGTCGCTACAGCTATTTGACGTCTCTGTAGTGTGTTTCTAAACATAGCTTCAAAGTTGGTGTGTTTCTTCAACTCTTTTTCTTTTTAAGGGGAGCACGTATGGTGAAATTGGTCAAAAAGTGGCATTTTCTGATTATTATCTCTTAATAACATTTGATCCCTCCTGATTAATTTGTTGCATTATTTGTCAATTAATTCCAATTGGAAGTGTACTTTTTATCATTTCAAAGTTGATAGTGCAAGTGTAAAAGAATCCGGTCCTTCTGCATTGACTTGCTATCTCTGGAAATTTCAATCTACAAGGCTGTGGTTTTCAGCTATTTATTCCTTGAATTCATGTTAAGAGAATGGATGCACTGTGTAAACAGAAATGGCAGTATTTGCACATGCGTCTTTGGGATTTAATTTGTAAGTGTAGTGTTTTATAGGTGTGGAACTGTAAACACAGTGATTTGGTGTGCTATTACACTTTCTTATACCTCTTTTCAACATGACGAAAAGAAAGAGCTGTTTTATGAACCAACATTTCCATGAAAATCAGCGTAGCACTGGATCTGAAAGGCACACTAAAAGGACATACCTACTAGTGCTTCGAAGAGGAAACTTGGAAACCGTGGGGATTTATTTATTGACAAAGGAGATCATGTAAATAGTTTAGGTTATATTTTATTAGAGTTGAGTGGGTTAGGAAAAGTTTTACAAGATGCTGTTTCATGTAAGGTTTGTGGTGGGCAAATTATCATCCTTGAGGACACATCTGCAAGGACTGGACTAGCTAACAAATTTGTTGTTCAGTGGAAAGTTTGCAGGCTCTCTACGCCATTTTGGACTTCTCAAGAGAGCAAGAATGACTTGTTTGAGAGAAATGTTAGACTCTTGTATGGTATGAGGTGCATAGGTAAAGGACAGACTGCAGCTCAAATATTGAACTTGTCAAACCCACCATCCATCAAGTAAGTACATAGAAGTAATTGGTGAATGTGTCAGATACGTTGCTGTTGCTTCTGTGAAAGTCGCAGCTAAAGAAGAAAGCTGCTGCTAAGGAAGCTGTAGAATTAAAGATCACGACAGACTTATCTGTGGCAGTTGATGGTACATGGCAGAATAGAGCCCACACATCTAAAAACCCAGTTGCAACTATCACTAGCGTAGACACAGGTAAAATTTCAGACATCGAAGTGCTAACTAAATAGTGCCATCAGTGTAAATCAGTTGGCATTGAAACAACTGAAAGTCATAAAACAAACTGTGCCAAGAATTATGAGGGGACTAGTGGGGGTATGGGGGCTGCTGCAGCTGTTTCTATGTTGAGATGCTCACAGCAGGAAAGAGGTGTGTGCTACACTGAGTACTTGGGGAATGGAGGCCTTCCAGTCAGTTGTGGAGAGCCAACCTTATGGCGAAAAACATGTTTTGAAGATTGAATGTGTGGGCCACGTTCAATAATGGATGGGAACACACCTTTGAAAACTGAAGCAGACAAAAGGAAAAGAGAAGTTATCTGATGGAAAGACTCTAAATGGTAAAGAAAGACTTACAGACAAAAACATTGATGAACTCCAGCAATATTATGGAATGGCAATAAGGAACAACACACATGGCCTACAAGGAAGGAAAAGAGCAGTGTGGGGTACATTCTTCCACACATCATTCACTGATGTTACACATGTACATGGTATTTGCACACCTGGTGCTGATTCATGGTGCAAGTACCGCAAAGCTAAGGGAGTGGGTACAGAGGAACAATTTAGGCGCAAAAAACAGCATACCATCTGCAGTGATGGAGGTAATTAAGCCAATATGTAGAGAGTTTGTTCATCCTGATCTTCTTTCCAAATGTCCCCATGGTCGAATGCAAAACCTGGAGTGAATCTTTCAATAATGTCATTTGAACCCACGCACCAAAAAATGTCTTTGTATGAAAACTCTATGCTTGGGTGTTTTTGATGCTATGACAACGTTCAATGTTGGCAATAAGAGAAGAATTGCGATACTAGGGCAACTTGGTATCACTCCAGGAGCCAACACACTGCAAATGGATCGACTCAGGATCATGAAAAGGCAGTGTGCAGCAGAGGAAATGGCTAAAGAAGCAAGAGGCAAGAAAAGAAGGAAGCTTCTTGGCTTGCAGGATGATCAAGTACACGATCCAGAAAGAGCTGATTACGGGCCTGGCTGTTTCTAGGGGGATATGGATGGCTCCATATGTGAATAAATATCAAATAAAATGTTTAAACGTTATTTCACGGAAATGACATTTTTAAAAATATTTGACCCATTGTCTCAGGAACTATTACAGATACATAAGTCTCATTTTACACTGTGTTACCTCTTAGTACACTGCACCTGCTGAACCACCAAAACATCTCAACTTGTAAAAATTTTAGCTTAGAGAAGGAACAGGGGACTTTTCTTCAGAAAACAATTCAACATAATTTTTAAAAAATCATAACTAACTAATTATTTGTCTGTATATTCTGATCCTGGTTCAATAATCAGAAAAGGAGTGAAACTATACTTCCGAAAATTTGCAGATCTCTATCTCTTAAAGGTTCTGAGATAATGGGTCATCAATATTGCAAATTTACCACTGTAGGTATAGTAGGACATATGTACTCACCTTAATCAACTTGATTCGAGTTGGATAGGGTGGGGTTCGCGGAGGCGGGGGGGGGGGGGAGGGGTCCTTCGACTCTTTCTTTTTAATCAACTTGCTTCGATTTGGGTGAGGAGAGGGGGCGGGGGGGGGGGGAGATGAGCAAGTGACATAGTGCATTCATTGTGTGTTGATGGGCAGATGGAATAGGCTGCAGACGACATATGTCCCCAATCACAGCTACAGCCATCCACCTCTACATCTGGAAACATCCAGGCAGATTTTCAGCATCTGGAATAGAGGATGTGGTCACGCTCTAAAATAAAAAATTCTTTTTTAGCTTTTCATTCTATTTTGTCTACTTTTGAGCTCTGGATGCCACAAATTACAAAGTGCTTCATCTGTTTCGTACTTTTTATTAATTTTGTAATTTTTAGAACACTAACTCCATTAATTAAATTATTCAAAAATAAAAATAGTTTTTATTGCCCATATAGTGTACTAAAAATTTATTTATCTTTGCACATTCTCCCTTTACACCCTTATAAATCTCTTCACACGTTTCTGGAATCATTTTGGCTAATCTGCAATGCGATATTCGAGTGTTATGTTGTAAACAAGAGTAGCTGTCTCTCGTATCAAGAAATCCCAGTGGCACAGTTTGCCTGTCTTCTGCAGGTGTAGCATTTCTCAGGAGAGTATTCTCTTTTGTAATATGAGAAGACACTTTCTGAGCCAGTACTGAATACTCTAATCCATTCCTAAGTAATTTTTAATAAGTCTTGACGTCCACTATTTGCTGCTCTCGTAATAAATTTTGCTAAATACTTTTATCATCTCGACGTAATACCTACTTTTTCATTCAAGTATGTTTCCTTTATTTCCGCCGCTTTTCTTCCAAGTACACACACAATGTAATTGTGGTACTATCAACTATAGCGTATTATAACAAGTTCTTATCTGCCATCTTGAAATTTGACGATAAATATGACGACAGTGTAATAGCCATTTTTAGCGCCACGTCAAAGATCTCTGTCAAAGAAATTTGACGAAAATTTGATAATATTTCTTTCTGAAAGTATTATAATACTGTAATACCGGCCTAAGCGTAGTAGACAGCTTGAAAAAGGAGCGGTTAGAGGCGCCATGTCACGGACTGCGTGAATCCTCCCGCCTGAGTTTCGAGTCCTCCCTCGGGCATGGGTGTGTGTGTTGTTCTTAGCATAAGTTAGTTTAAGTAGTGTGTAAGTCTAGGGACCGATAACCTCAGCAGTTTGGTCCCTCAGGAATTGACGCAAATTTGAAGATCTGAAAATGGAACAATAAGCACAATGCTGTAATACTCGAGATCTAGGAGTAGCGTCTTTGATTCATAATCGAAACCTCCTTGGTCCTGGGTTCGAAACCAGCTACCATGTGGAGAAAATCACGACATTTTTCAATTACACAACAACATAGCCTATGGATACACATTCTGTTTTTAATGCAGAGTTTTCCGTTGCCTTCTGAATCAAAATGGTTCAAATGGCTCTAAGCACTATGGGACTTAACATCTGAGCTCATCAGTCCCCTAGACTTACAACTACTTAAACCTAACTAACCCAAATACATCACACACATCCATGCCTGAGGCAGGATTGGAACCTGAAACCGCAGCATCAGCGCGTTTCCGGACTGAAGCGCCTAGAACCGCTCGGCCACAACCTTCTGAATCCTCATGCTGTGGATCATTACCGATTCTTCCGCCTTTAGGGGTAGTTTCCCACCTCAAGGGCAAGAAAGTGCCCTGAATATCTATCCGCTTCTCCATCCTCATTGGCAGTGCTCTGGGCTAAATAAGGGTGACTTCTTATGCTGGAAGTCTTCTTCCGCGATTGCTCACGATTTCAAAATTTAAGCAACTGCCCACAGCGCTTCATCATCCTGCATATACCACTACATAGATTTAATCTTGTGAATTTTGTTCTGCCCATTTTGGAACAATCCTCTGAAAGGTTTTATAAATACAATGGGCTGGACTTCTTGTCATCTTGGTGTAAAGAACGTTAACCATCTCTGATGAAGCATGTTTTCTTCCGTAAAGCAGCCAGGAAAACATGATATCTCATTCTGGAAACATGATATGGTTCCGACAGCACGTTATACTTGAGCACTCACAATATTACATGTTTTTCTGGTGGCACCAACTTTATTCTGATTATGCCTGTTATAATTACTGCCTATGCTGGATGCATTATCCTCATCAAAAACAGATGGGCTGGTACTTGGCTGGAAATGTCTTTCCAGAGTCGTCATATATTAAACGCTTTTCTGGTGATACAGTGAACTATAGTGCTGAGTCATAATGAAAGTAGGCAGGAGAAAATGGTATTGTCCTGACAACAGAATATACTTGGCTCTCGCAAAATCTCATAGTTTTCTGATGGCATCAGTTTCATTCTGATAATGACAATTGTAATTATGTAAGTCTGCAGGCTTTTGTGACTCTTGTTACTAAAGTTAAAATCTTCTTGGTTGTTCGGCCGTGTCATTTTTCCTTCCAAAATAATGCAGGAAATTCTAGAAGGAAATACGACGTGTCCCGAAAACCCAGAAGATTTTAATTTTACCATTGTAGTTACTTCCTAAGCTGGATGCATTATCCTCATCAAAAATAGATGCACCAGCTTTCAGTAGTCTCACTTTTTTTAATTCGTTGATTTTTTTGTGCAGGTCGTCCATGTGAGCTTTTTTGCTGATATTTACTTGGTTAAGTTGTTTTGCCACTATTTGAGCAATGCACAGATTTTTGTCATTCAAGTGTTTATGCGGGATTGTTCCGACTTTGCTGTGCATCTATGCTTTTTTGAACGTGATTCCATTTTGAAATGTGTGCAGTTTGCGCTTATTTACAGTTGGCTGTTGTTTCCGATAGTTTCGAAATTTCTTTATTTTCATCTTCCATCCAACTGTACATTTCTAACTTGATTGCAGAAACGTGCAGAAAGCAGTTCTGTTGTAAGGTGAACTAAAGCCTGCACTCCTGCCGATCAGTTTTGCTCAGCTACAATTAAATCGATTCTCTCAGCTCTTTCTTTAATACCCTTTTGCTTATAATCGACAGTATTTACTACACCTACTATTGATTCTAATTTCAATAATGTCTGACTAATTTTGTCTTTGGAAACTTACACAGTTGCTCTTCTTGGTACAATCTTAGTTTCGACAGTCGGTGCCACTTCGACTTCTGAGATCTAGCTCTACTTCGTTAAAACATCTATAACTTTTTAAAAAAGCCCCTCCTTTTCGAATTATCCTTTTTTTTCAGAAAAATGTCAATTCATCTCGTCTCAATAGTATTTTAATCCAACAATTTCTGATCAAGCTATAAAGGCAGCTTAATAGCATCACACATAATGGATGGTCGATATGACATATCTTACACCAGCTTCTAATAAGTACTATAAAATCAAACTTACAACCATCTTCTAACTTCTCCAGAGTATAATTATTACAACTACTATTTTTATTACTATTATTTTACAATTAAGTGAAAGTTATTACCACAACAACTTAGAGCAGAATGTTCTACAGTGAGATACAAGAGAAGACAAATATTTTACAACTTCCATACTTTGTTCTCAGCTGGGTCATGATGCTGGTTTTGACGCGTATATTTCATGTGAATTTCATTTTCCTCTATCTCAACTGGATCCATTGTGGTGCAGGCAAGAAAAAATTTAATTACAGTGTGTTCTGATGCTTAAAATGTCTTATTTTCTACTTTTTTAACTCAACTTCTTCTATGATGAAACAAGTCCTTTCAGGGTGACCGCCACCTCTATACTATCTCTGAAAAATGTAAGCAATTTTTTGTGTTAGTCTCATTCACCAACCTTGATGATGTCACGTATTTCACTCTGGAGCATAAAACTTCTGTTGGATTAGTAGCACACGTGAGACAAAAACATTAGAATGCACTTTACAATATTTTATTCACTTATTCTCTTCAACATAATACTGAGTATGCACGCTATCACTGATTAAATATTTTAACGTAATAGGCACTCAGATAGACCGCCAAACTGAAATGTGTTGATCCTTATTATGCACATTTAATTAAGAAGACAAAACAGAATTAACTGATCTCTATATAGTCGTCTTCATCTCCAAAAAGAGAAAACAGGTGAACGCCAAGAGATCAGTTAATTTGAGACTGAAAGCAAAAGTGACTCCTTTTCGAAAATTTTGGATTTTGAGTTACTGTAATTATTATGTTCAGCATTTTATTCTGAATGATTTTTTAAAATACTTGATTTCTATCCCTAAATATGAGTGAGTTATGACAGGTTTAATATTGGTGATGTAAAACAGCTGTTTTGATAAATGTGTTTTACAGTTTCACTTTATTGTCATTGTTTAATTTGACATATTAACAAACAAATTTTGCATATGTATTACCTATAAAATATCCTTTGTCAAATGGTGCAGAACCTTTTCAGTTAACATTAGACATAAGTGAATAACCCTTCAAACCTATAGCATACAAAAACTTAAAACCAAAAAATTAGCCATAAATTGAGAAAAATAGTGAAGCTTTTTTTGCAAAATATTGATATTTTTACTCTGTGTTATGGTATCTTTTAGATCAAATTTTGATGTTGAGCCATTAATGGGCCCAAAAACATCTAAAATTTTGAATTCACAAAACCTCCAGAAATAGATAATTGGGATTCCATATTTTACGGCGACCAAAGGATTTTCTGCTTCAAAAATATTTATATCCGAAGGGGTTAAAGATCTTTCACAGATATCAGTGTCGTCTCTTCACCTCTTTTCCTTTGGTACTGAAATAACTGGCAGGTAAGATCCTCCTCAGGAAGATCATTGTCACTGACTTGAAGTTCTGATTTAGGTTCTGATTCTACTTCATGACACAGAATGTTCTTTCATTCCTCTTTGCAGTAGGCCCTGATGTTTTTGAAAAGTTACTCTATTGTCGCATCTGTTGGAACTACTGCACCAGGAAACCTAACAGGTCTGTTTCCATCTGGAAGATGTGGTGCAAGTATTCATTTCCGTCAACGTCCATTTGGCGTGTACACTACCTACGGAGATGAAGGACAACTGAAAGTGGATGTATTTAGCTAAATGTGTTACTTTCTTAGCATTACCGTTTTTCAGAACATTAGCCAGCCATATGCGCTGACATTAAGTTCCCGTACTTCTTTTCTAGCAGCATCAGAAAAATTAGTATGTATTGTAGGTGTAGGTCTTTGTTGCTACAGTAACGTCGGCTCTCGCATAGAAAGCGAATACTTGTCTAGTCAGGCATTGTGGATTTCACAAAATGTACTTCTTTTGTACAAAGCTACTATGAGCTCCTTAAAGCGTCTATATAAAATATAGGAGATACTATTTTGTGAAGCGCTGCATATGCAGCTGCGAGATTTAGAAAGATGCCCCTTGTTGGGGCATTGTTATTTCCTTGTGAGAACAAGAGATCCTTTTTCGGAAGACTAACCTCAATTTTTTATATTGATATTATTGACTCCTGTTGGATTCATCCAACCTTGAAATCGATATAAGCATTTACAGAATGAAGTATATTGCTACAATATACAAAAAACAGAAAGAGATACATCGAACGCTTTTGCTTGTAATGAAAACTTTCCTTCTGCGACAAGAGGTCCTTTATCGCTTTCTGGGTCACAAACATCTTTGTAATTATATCCACTCTGCTTTTTCTGTGCTGGAAGCCTCAAAATAATGATATATTACAGCATGTAAACATGGAACTGAGATGTATTCATACATTGTTATATAGGAGTCTTGGAAGAAGCTTTTTGAGTGTTGATTACTGACAGTGACAGCTAGCAGACCACTAGCCATTCCTTTATGCATGCGATAGAGCTGTTTCCTGAGCTGTCTAGGCAGGCAAACATTACAGATATAAAATATAAACAGTATATTAACAACCTTTTTACAATTTTCAATCTCCCATTTGAAACATCCCCTTAGAAAAATTGCACAAGACTGTGCTTAAACTGACATACAATATTTTTTTTAGCGCAACGCAATCTGACTTTCAGTAATCACTACAAAAGAATGGCCCTGACTAACATTAAACTATACCTTTCAGAAATCACTTACCTCACAAAAATCTTCATTACTCGAACTACTGCAATACAGCGAGCGCCACTACTGCCAGCTAAATAAAAGATTCAAACTACGGAAGGCACTAACTACTGATAGGGATAGTTAGCAAATGAAAGATATTAATAGAGAACAAATAATGTATTTACCTTAATAGTCATAATATATATATAGCAGTTCATGACAAATTAAACATCCCCTTAGAAAAATTGCACAAGACTGTGCTTAAACTGACATACAATATTTTTTTTAGCGCAACGCAATCTGACTTTCAGTAATCACTACAAAAGAATGGCCCTGACTAACATTAAACTATACCTTTCAGAAATCACTTACCTCACAAAAATCTTCATTACTCGAACTACTGCAATACAGCGAGCGCCACTACTGCCAGCTAAATAAAAGATTCAAACTACGGAAGGCACTAACTACTGATAGGGATAGTTAGCAAATGAAAGATATTAATAGAGAACAAATAATGTATTTACCTTAATAGTCATAATATATATATAGCAGTTCATGACAAATTACAAAACTCCGCCACCTCTCTCCCCACATCCACCACTGCTGGCGGCTCAACTCCAACTGCGCAACGCTACGCGCTGTTCACAGCCAGCTGCCTAACACTACAATGGCGAGTATTACAACAATGCAAAGCAGCCACAGACTGCACACAGCACAGCCAGTGATTTTCATACAGAGGTGGCGTTACCAATAAAAAACCTAAACAGCCTACTTACATAGAGAAAACATAAACAGCCTACTTACATAGAGAAAACATAAACAGCCTACTTACATAGAGAAAACATAAACAGCCTACTTACATAGAGAAAACATAAACAGCCTACTTACACATTATAACATGGGCTTAAAAAAACTGAAAGTTTCAAGTGGCTCTGAGCACTATGGGACTTAACTTCTAAGGTCATCAGTCCCCTAGAACTTAGAATTACTTAAACCTAACTAACCTAAGGACATCACACACACCCATGCCCGAGGTAGGATTCGAACCTGCAACCGTAGCGGTCGCGCGGTTCCAGACTGTAGCGCCTAGAACCGCTCAGCCACTCCGGCCGGCAAAATACTGGAAGTCCACAGCAGATTACCGGCGTTGCCCGGTGAAACGTTGCTGTGATGCCTTGTGTAAGGACGGAAATGCGTACCATCATGTTTCCGACTTTGATGAAGGTCGAATTGTGGCCCATCGCGATTGCGGTTTATCGTATGGCGACATTGCTGCTCGCGTCGGTCGAGATCCAATCACTGTTAGCAGAATGTGGAATCGGTGGGTTCAGGAGAGTAATATGGAACGCCGTGCTGGATCCCAACTGCCTCGTATCTCTCACAATCGAGATGACAGGCATCTTATCCGCATAACTGTAACGGATCGTGCAGCCACGTCTCGATCCTTGAGTCAACAGATGGGGACGTTTGCAAGACAACAACCATCTGTACGAACAGTTCGACGACGTTTGCAACAGCATGGACTATAAGCTCGGAGACCATGGCTGCGGTTACCCTTGACAGTGCATCGCAGTCAGGAGCATCTGCGGTTGACATTCTCTATTCGTAGTTACATTCTTACGTTAGAGATTTAACACGATCAATCAAGTGATAAAATTTGGAACTGTGGGTATATCTCGAGACAATGTAACTGACTGCGTGCTAGCTGCCCAGTATTTCGGTATGAGAGCAGGTAACTACTTCCAACAAACTTAACATATAATTTCAAACATTTCCAAAACTTCTTCGCGCTGACATCCCCTCCCAAGAAAAGACGAAAGGAGCAAAAATTACCGTTTCCTACAAAGTAAAACTTCACAATAAGGCAAAAGGTTTCAGTTTATTATTTCTTTCCTATCAGCTCTCTCCCCAACACTATCCTCATATATCACTGAATGAACATCCACAATTGTATCACTGTACGTCATATACCATGATATTACGTCTTAAATAGTGAGATGTGTGAAACGGTTTTTTTATACGTGGTAATTCGATTCTTTAACCGTTAGTTTCCCAGGTCACTTTTTGTCACCCACTGGCCCAGATGCAATTTCAGTGAAACAGTTCAGTTTTTTATGTAAAAGATTACGTTTACACCACACAAAAAATAAATAAATAAATTTTAAAGTTCATTTTGACGGAAAAACTCATCTAAACAGAAAACTGCACAAAATGAACATAATATTACAAGGTAATTTTGTTGTTATGAAAACACAAATACCCTGCACTCTAAATTTTACTGTTTACTATATTTTAATTGATTATTATGCATGTAATAATATAAACATAAAAACCTTCCACAAAAAAATTTAAAAAATTAAAATCACGCTAGTACTTTTCAAGTTTTTAGTTCCCTTTTCAGAGGCTTGATCTGCACATACTGGAAATTTTTGTAGAGAATTCAAGTTAGACTGGCTTCTTGCAACATTGGCAAATATAAGGCGTCTTTCTCTTCTTTCTTAGGTGACAGGCAGAGCATGTTTCGCGTTTTTCCAATCGTTCTACAACGAGTTCTACTCTTGTTTCTGCTACAACCAGAACACGGTGAATGGACGCATTATGTTCCGATAGCTGTTGATTTGGTTTTTATCTGTGGTGTCACCAACGAGCCTGCAAGATTCTTCAGAGAATTAAAGCGGCTCACCTGAGCATCGTATTTGTAGGAATTGTGAATGACAAACGCATTCATCCCATTTAGGTCCAACATACAGAAGAATTATGCCATCGGCTATCGTTGGTAGACGCTCCGACAACCAGCGCTACTTGTTTCGACTAAATATATTTATAGGAGAACCTTTAGCTAAAGGTTCAGTCCCCACACTTCTGCCTTCATCACTTTGATAGCTTCTTTCATTGTAGGAAGTCACAATTAGCAAAACAAATTCGTCTTCACATCTTCACTTTTCCTATTCTGAATTATGTTCACAATCACACACTGGAAACTTCTGTAGAGGCTTCGTGTAACATTGGCAAACATGAGACATCTTTCTCTTCTTTCCTGGGTGACAGGTGGAGCATGTTTGACGTTTCCTGTCTGATACAACATCACGTACTAAACTGTCATCAAGCCGTTTTAAAACAGTAACTTCAAAGTCAGAAGATCTGGTTATTGAATCCATAACGCAGGTGCGGTCCCAGAGAACGTTAGCACAAAAGAAGCATTAATATTATATGTACACATCATATTCAAGTGACTATTCACAAAGGAAACCACAGCATCTTCGGAAAACTAGACAACGCTGTAATCCCCTAACCCACCTCTAGGCATTAGCAACAGAGTAACAATACATGCCAGGAGTCTGTGAGACCGCAATTGGGATGTTAAGTGTTAAAGAACCGTTAAAATGAAACGATCGTATGGCATTGTTGGCCGGGAGGCCCCGATGCGGGGAAGTTCGGCCGCCGTATTGCAAATCCTTTTTAGTTGACGCCACTTCTGCGACTTGCGAGTCAATGATGATGAAATGACGATCAAGAACACACAACACTCAGTCATAACGAGGCAGAGAAAATCCCTGACCCCGCCGGGAATCGAACCCGGGACCCCGTGCGCGGGAAGCGGGAACGCTCCACCACAAGACCAACAACCGTTAGTGACCGGTAAATACGAAACAACCAGATGAAGTAATTTGGCCGATCGGTAAATCATATGGGGTTACGAAGAGATACACTAGTTTGCAAACGTTTTCTTGCAGTGCGTGCTATGGTAGTAAGGAAAAACGCTCATACTTCTCTTTGTTGATCAAAATAGTACTTTTCAAGAAAACAGCAATTTTTATTCAGCAACGTCTTAAGTGATTACTTGTGAGGTAAATACAAAGTCGTGCAACAATCAACGTGCAATCCATTTTTTGAATCTTTGTTGAGAGAATTCCGTATGATGCTAAGTTACGAAACTATTTTAGCAGCGTGTTCCGCAACGTAAGCTCGCTGAATTCATTGGACTGTTGCTTGTTTGATTCATTCTGGTTTCAATAAGGACAAAAATTTTAATATCAGAGTACTGCAATTACATGTTTCACAGGAGTTGCACTGTGGTTACGCTCGCCCAGAGATATTCTACAAACCAAAGAGATAACATTCGTACTTAACTGGTTATCCGTCGCCTGTATTTATAATGGTTGTTTCCTGTTCATTAGTTAAAATTTCCAAAATGTTTATTACTTAGCCAGATAATATTTTGCTCTTGGACGTAGGGAACGGCGTCGATCATTAAATTAATGACATCCTTCCTTAAAGACTAGTATTGAGCGAACGAGAGCGTGTGTTGCGCTGTTTTTCTATCGGTGGCTCTTCACGATAGTTTTATGATTTCAAAATCAGTGTAAATACATATCTCTAAACAGATACCCCTCTTCTTGAGTATATATACTGTTGCGATGAAGCAAGACTGCTACGGTCGCAGGTTCGAATCCTGCCTCGGGCATGGATGTTTGTGATGTCCTTAGGTTAGTTAGGTTTAACTAGTTCTAAGTTCTAGGGGACTAATGACCTTATCAGTTGAGTCCCATAGTGCTCAGAGCCATTTTTTTGTTGCGATGAAAGACTCCACCGCAGGTTCAGTTCCGCCAACTGTCTTTGATTTATGCAGGAGGGACGTGAAGCATAAGAAAATAAAAAGACGTTTAAGTTCTCACGCTCAATAGCAATTAATAAAAGTATCATACATGCATAATTTGTTCTCATCACAGGGTGTTGCTGATATGGGGGAATAATGAATGCTTTATGCAGTCCATATTTTGTGACACTACATAAATTGCTTTATACCACAAAGAGTGCGTAAGTATTTTGAGACACAATTATGCACAAGATTGCCAGGTATTCCTGAAGGCAAGAAATAATGATGAAAACTGATAAATCTGTGAAAATCTTATCAAATACAGTTGAGTGACAAAAGGAAGATTGTGGTGTAACGTCCCATTCACTACAAGGTCATTAGTGACGGAGAAAGGCTGGGTTGGTGGTAAGAGTGGGCAAGAAACCGGCTGTGACTTTTCCATAGAAATCATCTCAGCATTTACCCTAAGCGAATCAGGGACTCACGGAAAACTTAATTTTGGATGACAGTACATATATTCCAATCGTCTTTCTCTAGAATGCGAGGCCAGTAGTTAAATGTTTGAGCGTTATACTCCGTTATCTGGAATTGAATACCCATGGGTCACAAAATAATTGTAACTCAGTTGGCGATAGGATCAAGTGCGATCTAACAACACCTTGCAATTATTTCATTTTTAGATCCGTAAAACGTTTTCGAGGACTAGCAATGATGAAAGGTACTCTTTCGCATCCGTCTACTTTAGCTATTGTGTTTCTCACATTATGTAAATGTTGGAGATGTCGCCCGAAATTTAACGCTTCCGATTAGTTGCACACAGCTCCAGGTAGACGTCCGCAGACAGTCCGTTATAGTGCTTCAAGTGATCCAAAATTTAGTACCGGCAGAAGGCATCGTTATTACGCACAAGACCACACGACGATACCGAAACAATAGCGCTACATGACTGAGATCTTACAAAAAAGATGTTTGATCGAGCTTCACACATGCAAATTTGGAATGTTGCAAATGTTTAGTGAATTTGCGGAATAGTTGGTTGCTGAAGTTTCCAGAACGGTTAACGCGTTGCACTCGAACCCGTAACCTTTGCTTGTGGCGGGCAAATGCTCTACCGGCTGAGCTACCCACGCACGACTCATGATACCCACTCACATCGTAACCTCCACCACCATCTCTTCTGCACTTAAAAATTCAACGAAATTCTCCTGCATACCTAGGAAAATTGCATTCCTGGAAGAAAATACATTAAATTTTTTTACCTAGCTGCAGCTTAGACGATTTTTTCCAGAATGAATTTTCACGCTGCAGCGTAGTGTGTCCTGACGTTAAACTTCCTGGTGGATCAAAACTGTGTTCCCAACCGGGTACTGGCGGAATTAAAGCTGTGTGAGCGGGTCTTGAATCGACCATTGATATCTCTCTTGGTAGAGGAATTGCCCCATAAATGCGGAGGCCACAGGTTCGAGCCGCAGTCCGTCACACAGTTTGAATCTCTCAGTAACTTTTAAATCACTGCACACTTCGCTGCAGAGTGAAAATTTGTTCCATTTATTGCATATAATCGTGATTCAAATGCTTAAGAATGATCTGCATTCATCTGCATAAGGAATTAACCTATAGCAAACGGTAAATGCGTTCTAATAATTTTCGGGTGTGTAGCCGGATCCCGTCGACATTCTGCCTCGATATTTCGGCCCACAGACGTCCGGCAATCTTCAGGTAAGAAGACGACCACTGAAGAGCCCAGGTGCATTCATGGTGTTTATGCTGAATCTCGCGCATGGCCGGACGGACGTCTGTGGGCCGAAATACCGTGGCAGAATGTCGACGGGGTCCTGCTGTTGTTAGAAGAAGAAATGCGGCGGGACCAATCCACAAGGTAAAAGTGCTGTTTTTTGTATATTGACAGTAGTTTGACTACTTGTATCAATGAACCACGGATACTAAATAGTGCGTGCAAGCCATACGGCGGAGCATGTAACGGTTACGTCAGCCGTAAACGTTGTTACAGATACTGTAAACTACAGCCGTTGGCCCATCAGAACGCTCTGTAAGCTGGTGCGGAGTGCAGCGCCCCAGTGTTGCCGAAGCTCTAGAGACGGCTATTGTTTTCGCCTGCAGCCGTTTGCGCTTGGCAGATGCAAGGCGGCAACACGGCTCCCTGCCTTCAGAAGCGAGTCGACTGAGGTGAGCTCGTCCTCGGCCGCGCTATTTGATGCGTTCCCGGTCACTTGCACGCAGGCTGCAAATTTGCAGTATTATTGAAGTATCATTTGTTAATAATAAACAAAGTTGGCTATTACAATATGTTGTCACGTTCCTCATTGGAAATCTTTTCAATTTATTCTGTCCGAAATACGAGGTGATCCAAAAGGAAGGCCAGATTTTAGTTGTTTAGTACTGACGAACTATGAAAGATAGAAACACATTACGCATGACACTGTATAGAGGAAGGTGCAAAGTTTTATATTCGCACAGACACTATAGTATACACTCAAGATGAGCACCATGCGTTGCTCGAGAAACTTCGAAGCGGTAGTTCATTTCATTCCACACACGAATCGAAACGTTCCCGTTTATTGAATCGACAGCTTCAACAATTGGATTTCTAACGTTTGAAGAGTAGTTGCCGTAGATGGGACGAAGAATCTGTCTTTTACGTACACCTGCAGGGATGGCTAGAGGACAAATGTAAGGATGTAGAGGCTTATCTCACTAGGGGTAAGATAGATACTGCCTACAGGAAAATTAAAGAGACCTTTGGAGATAAGACAACGACTTGTATGAATATCAAGAGCTCAGATGGAAACCCAATTCTAAGCAAAGAAGGGAAAGCAGAAAGGTGGAAGGAGTATATAGATGGTCTATACAAGGGCGATGTGCTTGAGGACAATATTATGGAAATGGAAGAGGATGTAGATGAAGATGAAATGGGAGATACGATACTGCGTGAAGAGTTTGACAGAGCACTGAAAGATCTGAGTCGAAACAAGGCCCCCGGAGTAGACAACATTCCATTGGAACTACTGACGGCCTTGGGAGAGCCAGTCCTCACAAAACTCTACCATCTGGTGAGCAAGATGTATGAAACAGGCGAAATACCCTCAGACTTCAAGAAGAATATAATAATTCCAATCCCAAAGAAAGCAGGTGTTGACAGATGTGAAAATTACCGAACTATCAGTTTAATATGTCACAGCTGCAAAATACTAACGCGAATTCTTTACAGACGAATGGAAAAACTGATAGAAACCAACCTCGGGGAAGATCAGTTTGGATTCTGTAGAAATGTTGGAACACGTGAGGCAATACTGACCCTACGACTTATCTTAGAAGAAAGATTAAGAAAAGGAAAACCTACGTTTCTAGCATTTGTAGACTTTGAGAAAGCTTTTGACAATGTTCACTGGAATACTCTCTTTCAAATTCTAAAGGTGGCAGGGGTAAAATACAGGGAGCGAAAGGCTATTTACAATTTGTACAGAAACCAGATGGCAGTTATAAGAGTCGAGTGGTATGAAAGGGAAGCAGTGGTTGGGAAGGGAGTAAGACAGGGTTGTAGCCTCTCCCCAATGTTGTTCAATCTGTATATTGAGCAAGCAGTAAAGGAAACAAAAGAAAAATTCGGAGTAGGTATTAAAATCCATGGAGAAGAAATAAAAACTTTGAGGTTCGCTGATGACATTGTGACTCTGTCAGAGACAGCAAAGGACTTGGAAGAGCAGTTGAATGGAATGGACAGTGTCTTGAAAGGAGGATATAAGATGAACATCAACAAAAGCAAAACGAAGATAATGGAATGTAGTCGAATTAAGTCGGGTGATGCTGAGGGAATTAGATTAGGAAATGAGACACTTAAAGTAGTAAAGGAGTTTTGCTATTTGGGGAGCAAAATAACTGATGATGGTCGAAGTAGAGAGGATATAAAATGTAGACTGGCAATGGCAAGGAAAGCTTTTCTGAAGAAGAAAAATTTGTTAACATCGAGTATAGATTTAAGTGTCAGGAAGTCATTTCTGAAAGCATTTGTATGGAGTGTAGCCATGTATGGAAGTGAAACATGGACGATAAATAGTTTGGACAAGAAGAGAATAGAAGCTTTCGAAATGTGGTGCTACAGAAGAATGCTGAAGATTAGATGGGTAGATCACATAACTAATGAGGAAGTATTGAATAGGATTGGGGAGAAGAGAAGTTTGTGGCACAACTTGACCAGAAGACGGGATCGGTTGGTAGGACATGTTCTGAGGCATCAAGGGATCACCAATTTAGTATTGGAGGGCAGCGTGGAGGGTAAAAATCGTAGAGGGAGACCAAGAGATGAATACACTAAGTAGGTACTGGGAGTTGAAGAAGCGTGCCCAGGATAGAGTAGCATGGAGAGCTGCATCAAACCAGTCTCAGGACTGAAGACCACAACAACAACAACACAACGTACACCTGCAGCAAAAAAATCGCAAGGTGTAAGGTCTGGTGACCTGGGGGCCAAGGGTAATAAAGATCCACTTTTACCAATAATGCTGCATCACAAGCGAGGCGAGGGGTCGTGATGCATAAAAATGAAATCTTCGTGAAGTTGAGAACAAACAGTGTCACAGTTGCCTCCGGAAAAAACCTTTGTAAAAAGCAACGGCTCAAACACGTTCACTTTCGGAGAGTCCCTATCGTGTTCGAAGACGACGTCAGCATTTTGTGACCCCCTCCCCCCCCCCCCCCCTTTTGGTAGTTCGTTTCGTCCGACACGATGAGTCATTCGGAGAAAGTGTCCTCTGATATATCCTGGAGAAATGAAATTCAAAATACATACCTTCTCTTATGGTCATTGGGAGGGCAATTTCTGCAGTAACTGCAACTTGTTAGGCTTCATACGCAGGCGTCGTTTCAGAACACGCCACACCGTTGTTTGAGGATGTTGAGGTTCCTGCCCTGTCCTTCTTGTGGGCCTCTAAGGGCTCCTTGTGTTGATTGGTTGGTTGATTGGGGGGGCGGGGTTTAGGGGTAGGGGGAGGGGGAGGTCACCTAACAGCGAGGTCATCGGTTCCATTGGATTAGGGAAGGATGGGGAAAGAAGCCACCCGTGCTCTTTCAAAGGAATCATTCCGGCATTTGCCTGAAGCGATTTACGGAAATCACGGAAAATCTATATCAGGGTGGCCGGACGCTTGTTTCAACAGTCGTCCTCCCCGATGCGACTCCAGTCTGCTAACCACTGCGCCACCTTGCTCGGTATGGCACCGTATTAACGCATCCCTGATATGCTCGACATTTTCATCAGACGTTCGTGCCCGACTAGTGTTCTTCCTTTGCATATGCAACCAACTTCCAAAAATTTTGTGTGTCAGTCATAAATCTGCTTGTTCAGATCCGGCTTGTATCGACGAGGGAATGCACGTTATATTTGCGCGAAGGATTGGCTTCGGGCAGTTTCCAACACACAAAGTGACTTCTCTTGTGGTGTAATCGCCTTATTCCTGCAAAGAAACAAGAGCGCAACTGTGTCAAAACTCTAAACATTCCTGTGTCCAGTCACATGAGCAACTTGTTTCTGTCTTTTATAGTTCGTCTGTAACAAACAACTGGAATCTATTCTATCACCTCCACAAAGATGACAGATGTTGAGAGACAGCTGAAATAGCTAAATTATAACAATGGATTCCTATCTGATTCTACACCTTTTTGCGGTCAACTTATCTCCTATTTAATTATAATGTACCTTAGGTCTCTCGAACAAAAACCGTGCCCAGTAGTTAGAAGAAAACACAGGTCCCATCTGTCTACAAGACAGGTTGGAGAAGTGACTCAAAAAACGACCGCCCGATACCCTTCATATCCATTTGCCGTAGAATTCTGAAATGAAACGTAATGATGTATCTCGAACAGAATAACGTCATTCATGACAACCATCTCTGTTTCCGAAAACATCGGTCATATGAAACGCAACTCGCACTTTCTCCCACATAACGTCCTGAAAGACATGGATTATCACACTGAAGCAGATGCAGTAATCGTAGATTTACAAAAAAGCATTTGACTGAATACCACACGTAAGCTTATTATCAAAAGTTTGATCGTACGTGGTTGTTGTTGTTGTGGCCTTCAGTCCTAAGACTTGTTTGACGCAGCTCTCCATCCTACTCTACCCTGTGAGAGTCTTTACATCTCCGAATAACTACTGCAACCTACATCTTTCTGAATCTTGTTACTGTGTTCATCTCTTGGTCTCCCTCTACGATTTTTATCTCCTACATTTCCCACCAATACTAAATTGGTGATCCCTAGATGTCTCAGAATGTGTATTATCAAACGATCCCTTCTTTTCGTCAAGTAGTGCCATAAATCTCTTGTCTCCCTAATTCAGTTCAGTACTTCCCCATTAGTTACGTGGCCGACCCATCTAATTTTCAGTTCTTCTGCAGCACCGTGTTTCGAAAGCTTCTATTTACCTTTTATCTAAACTGTTTACCGTCCATGTTTCACTTCACTACATGGCTATACTCCACACAAATAACTTCAGAAAAGACATCCTAACACTTAAATTTGTATTCGATCTTAACAGATTTCCGTCCTTCAGAAATGTTTTTCTTTGCCAGTCCACATCTTACATTCTCTCTACCTAGGCCATCATAAATTACTTTGCTGCTCAAAAAGCAGAACTCATCTACTACTTTAAGCGTCTAGTATCCTAATCTGATTCCCTTAGGATCACTTGATTTAATTCGACTACATTCCATCATCCTTGTTTCGCTTTTGTTGATGTTCATTTTATATACTCCTTTCAACACGCTGTTCGATCCTTTTAAAAGCTCTTCCAACTCCTTTGCTGTCCCTGACGGAATTACAGTGTCGTCGGCAAACCTCAAAGATTTTATTTCTTCTTCCTGAACTTTAGATTCTACTTCAAAATCTTGTTCGGTTTCCTTAACTGTTTGTTCAGTGTACAGATTGAATAACATCGGGGACAGGTTACAATCGTGTCTCAATTCCTTCTCAACCACTGCTTCCCTTTCATGCCCCTTGACTCTCATTACTACCGTCTGGTTTCTGTACAAGTTGTAAACAACCTTCCGCTCCAGGTATTTTACCCCTGGTACTCTCAGAATTTCAAAGAAAGTATTCAAGTTAACATTGTCAAAAGCCTACAAATTCTATAAATGTAGGTTTACCTTTCCTGAACCTACCTTCTAAGACACGTTGTAGGGTCAGTATTGCCTCGTATGTTCCTACATTTCTCCGAAATCCAAACTGATCTTCTCTGAGGTGTGCAACTACTAGTTTTTCCATTCTACTGTAAAGAATTCGTGTTAGTATCTTGCAATTACGCCTTATTAAATCGATAGTTCGGTAATTTTCACACCTGTCAGCAACTGCTTTCTTTGAAATTGGAATTATCACTTTCTTTTTGAAGGCTGAGAGTATTTAGCTGTCTCAAACATCTTGCACACCAGATGGAAGAGTTCTCTCATGGCTGGCTCTTCCAAGGCTATCAGTTGTTCTGACGGAATGTTGTCTACTACCAGGGCCTTGCTTCGACTTAGATCTTTCAGAGCTTTATCAAATTCTTCTCGTGGTATCATATTTACCATCTCATCTTCATCTACGACCACATCCTTTTCTGTAATATTTCTTTTAAGTTCACCTCCCTTCTATAGCCCTTCTGTATACTGCTTCCACCTTTCAGATTTCCTTTCTTTGCTTACGACTGGGCAACAAGTGAAATTTCTGGTGGATGGAGGATTTCTTGGTAGGGATGGTTATCGAAAGATGTAAAAGTGTCTTTGGGTCTGCCCCAGGGAAGAGTGTTGGGTCCCTTGTTGTTCATATTGTTGATAATGACCTTGCAGACAATGTTAATCGCAAACGATGCAGTTATTTGTAATGAAGTATTGTCTGAAAGAAGTTGCACAAATATTCATTTGGATGTTGATAAGATTTCAAACGGGTGTAAATATTAGCAATTTCCTTTAAATGTTAAGAAATATAAAATTGTGCACTACATAAAACGAGAATAAGTTGTATCTTATGTCTGCAGTATCAACAAGTCACACTGGAAATCGGCCAACTCATACAAATACCGCCGGCCAGGATGGCCAAGCGGTTCTAGACGCTACAGTCTGGAACCGCGCGACCGCTACGGTCGCAGGTTCGAATCCTGCCTCGGACATGGATGTGTGTGATGTCCTTAGGTTAGTTAGGTTTAAGTAGTTCTAAGTTCTAGGGGACTGATGACCTCAGAAGTTAAAGTTCCATAGTGCTCATAGCCATTTGAACCATACAAATACCTGTGCGTATTTGTAGGGAAAAATGAAAAGAGCGCGTGGCACTGTTGGCCGGGAGGCCTCATCCGGGGAAGCTCGGCCGCCGAGAGCAAGTCTTATTTCAGGCGATACCACATTGGGCGACTTGCGTACCGGTGGTGAGGATGAAATGATGATGAGGACAACATCCAGCCCAGAAGCGGAGAAAATCTCCAACCCGGCCGGGAATCGAACTCGGGCCCGCAGCATGGAGGGCAAGCACATAATCACTTCCTTTTTTGGTTGATCTTGTGGTGTCACCACCAGACACCACACTTGCTAGGTGGTAGCCTTTAAATCGGCCGCGGTCCGGTAGTATGCGTCGTACCCGCGTGTCGCGACTATCAGTGATTGCAGACCGAGCGCCGCCACACGGCAGGTCTAGATAGACTTCCTAGCACTCGCCCCAGTTGTACAGCCGACTTTGCTAGCGATGGTTCACTGACAAATTACGCTCTCATTTGCAGAGACGATAGTTAGCATAGCCTTCAGCTACGTCATTTGCTACGACCTAGCAAGGCGCCATTATCATTTGCTATTTATCTTGTGATGCATGTACCGTCAGACCGATATTCACCAATTATGGATTAAAGTTAAGTATTCCAGAAGCTACGTACCTTTTTTGCTAGTCTAAATTCCTTGTCATTTTCCAGACCTCACGCCAGCCTGCGTGAGCTTAAACGCGTGCCCTTCGGCCTCCCGTCCTCGTGGATTGGCTGTCTTGCCAGTCCACAAAAGATCTCATTTTTATAGTTCGTTCTGTCTGTTCGGGGCGGACGTCCCATGACCGTAGTTTAAATTCATCACTAATCCATCAGCTCAGTTTTTTTATTACAGAAGACAGCTAGCCGTCTGACTGAACACGCTGAGCTACCGTCAGCTGATCAGGCGGAAATTTGTGGGGATATGAAGTTGGACGAACAGCGCGCCCGGTCATAGGTGAAACACGTCGCAGGCTACGGTTCACTGGTAGGATTCTAGGAAAACACAATCAGTGTACAAAAGCGGTCTGTTAATGAACCACTTGTGCTACCATTCTCGAGCACTGCTCACGTGTGTAAGATACAGCTTACGAAGCTGGACTGACGAGGGAATATTGAAAGTAAACAGAGAAGGGTGTATGTAATCTCAAGAACCAACATTAAATGAGGAGGATGGAGGAGGAGACTGGTGCTTAACGTTCCGTCTACAATAAGGTCATTAGAAACGATCTATAAGCTCGGATTATGGAATAATGGGGAAGGAAATGTGCTGCGTGCTTTTTGAGAAACAATCCCGAAATTGACATGAAGCGATTTATAGAAATCGCGGGAAACTTAAATCTGGATGGCCGAACATGAGTAACTGAGCCACCTTGCTCGGTCAACATTAAATGATGAATCTAGGAATGTACCACAACCTCCAGCATATCGCTCCTGCAGGCACCGTGAGGACAAGCATTAGATTAATTACAGCGTGCGCAGAGGTGTTGTAACTTCCCCACCGAAATTTAAAAGGAATGACAAAACTTAATAGAAATGGGAGCCAAGTGTAACCTCCCCACAAAAATTTTGTAAGACAATATTTAATAGAAAAGGAGCCAAGAAGCAATATCGTCCCCACAGAAATATTTAAATAAAAAATATAATAATAAATGGGACCCAAGAATAACCTCCCTGCAATGAAATGTACTGACAAAGGCAACAAAAATGTGAAATTCGCAATCTGACTCTGGTGTAAGCTCCCACAAAAATAATGAAAGTCAATTCAGTGATAAGAAAATCTCAGTGATAATGATAATTCAACTAGACCGAAATATCGGTCTTTGGCCCTGTGAAAAAATCAGAATTAAATTCTTACCTCATTGTAACTGCTAGTCAAATTTCTGCTCTTATTCTTGCGCACGGCTTGGAGGAACTGCATTGCAGATAATAATATTCCTTTTTTTTTTTTTTTTTTGTAATCTAATTGAAAACTGAAACTTTTCTTTAAGGGAAGTGGAACGAAATTAAATAAATTTGTTTTTGTAAAAATTGCTTTGAAATAAAAATTATTATTGGGGGCACTTGTTGGAAATTAATTACAATAAATAAACTTTACATTATCCGATGATTATCTTAATTAACAGTATACCTCATTCAGCATCTTGACCAGTGTTGCCGACAGACTACATCACACAACCGCACTGGGCTGCTACTACTGACCGACTGCTCTGCATGACGACCACTAGCGTACTCCACGACGACTACTACTGTACTAAACGACTACTACTGACAGAGTACTACTCGTAACACTCGCGCGGTCAAGCGCATACTAACCACGATAATAGGCTCTCTGGTCAAAGATTTTAACGTGCCTCACCATCGCTGCTACGTTACATACGTGTTTCATAACCCTCCACTGGGGGGGGCAAAAATTTGGCAGCGATGGTGAGTCATTTGGACTTGCCATCGCAAGAAATTTTTACAATCTACAGAATATTCAAATTTAGTACATAAATTAAATGTTGTGCACACGCACCAAGTACAAAATATATCAGACATAGACAAAATGTGAGTACAAAACATAGTAGTAAATTAGAAAACTGTATATACAAATTATTTGACAGAAAACGAAGTCCACAGGCACTGAAAAAATTCTTTAGCATAAACAGAATGGCAAAAAAATCATACACTGAAGTATTGAACATACAGAATGAGTACAAATCATCTTGAAAAATGAGAAAAGTGCACAGGCACTGAAGTTCAGTAGAAAACATATTAACACCTAACATAAGTGCACATGCACTGTAGTTCAGAACATATCCTCAAAATAAAAAAATGTATATACAATATAAAAGCCAAGAGTGTACATATACTGTACTTCAGAACAAATCGAAAAAATGTCTTTAGCATTTTCTCAATAAATAAACATAATGGCAAAAAAAATCATCATATTGAAAAATGAGAAAGGTGTACTCGCACTGGAGTTCAGCGAATCGAAAAAAATGTATAACCCATGAACATAAATAATGTTAGCAAAAAATGATTTTCACTATGTGACAAGAATTAGGATAGGAAAGGGAAGGATTGCATCATGGTTGTAGCACTTTAGATTGCACACAGCTGTTCTGAAAGTCCATATCTTTCCACAGAAGTACAACACCAAGTGATGCAACTTGAAGTTCTCTTCCCATCAGAATTTATCAGTGTAGCCAAGACACTGAACTGTCGTAGTAATGTTCCATGTTTTCATTTTGGCAGTACATTAGGTACACCAAACAGTGGGACCGTAATAACGTCTTCATCGCTCACGGTGGTGGACAGCATGCTCTTACAAGGCACACCAACGTAGAATTAGTGCAAAACCAAAGATAGTGCTCCATGATCACTAGGATAAACAGGACAAATGGACATTGCAGTAATTCAGGGTAGTTAGCTCATAAGGTGAAGGACATTAGTAGTTTGCGGCATTCATAGCCTAGTTATTGAACATTTCTGTACCATATATGTAGTATTACAGAAAAATGTTCATTAATTGTTTTACATAGAGTCAGTAGCCTTCTTTTCCTAGTTACAAAGCATTATTAGATAATCGCATTCTTTTCCAGTTACAAAGTATAGCATAGTTAATTAATCATTTGTCATTCCAATAGTATTAATCATTAGCCTTTTCCTAATTACAAAGCATTATTAAACAGTCACATTCCTTTCCAGTTACAAAGTATGGCATCGTTAATTAATCATTTGTCATTTCAATATAGTAAGAATCATTAGCTTTTTCCTAATTACAAAGCATTATTAAACAATCACATTCATTTCCAGTTACAAAGTATGGCATAGTTAATTAATCATTTGTCATTTCAATAGTAAGAATCATTAGCCTTCTCCTAATTACAAGGCATTATGAAACAATCGCATTCATTTCCAGTTACAAAGCATAATTAAGAATCATTAGCCTTCTTCTAATGACAGTTAATTAATCATTTGTCATTCCAATATAGTAAGGATCATTAGCCTTTTCCTAATTACAAAGCATTATGAAACAATCACATTCTTTTCCAGTTACAAAGTATCAACATTGAAAACAAGAGATAATTAATGGCATAATTAATAACAATTCATTGAGTGACATTAATTATTGGCACTCAGTGGTCAGCAAGTATTGAATAGAATGAAACATTGTTCATCATTCAGTATTATTCAGATCATTACGAAATCATTATTAAAAATCAGTTAATTACAGTCATAGCATTAATAATCATGGGCATTATAAGTAGTCTCATTACAATAAACAGTGGCAGTCCTTGGCCAGTTACAAAGCACTATTTTATATATATATATTTTTTTATCTCATTAAGAAGTCATTACTCAAGTGACATACTATACAGAGCTAATCAGTATTACTCAGAACTTTCTCAAACTGGTATCACTATTTGGGACTGGTAATACATTTTTTTTTTTTGTTAGCAATGCATTGCGTTGGGATCGATAATTAATTGCTGAGGCATAACACTATTTGCTTTTGACCTATTGCTGCAAATGAGGATAGGTAACGTCATTCGTCATGAGTCAGCTGTAGCAAGGTTATGTAACAAGGCAGTATATGTGATCACATTTATAAATGATAAACACAAATGGGTAAAAAATAAAAATGCAAGTACTAGAACAGGTATAATAGGTAACAGGTTTAGTAAGTATCATGAAAAGCTTCTCCTGAAAAAAATACAAAATGGATTATTGACCTGAAAGAAGAAACGCACACTATGCTGAAAAGTAGTGAACTTCGAATTAACAGGTAGCGAAATGTGTATAAAAATGTGTTCCATAGCTGTCCTTTCCAAAACTTTCCGTCATCCTACTATGCATTTTTACACCTGCTGTCAAAACAAACTGCAACAAATACTTAAATAACTACATAGCCTAAATATAACTTCAACATTATCCTCATCTGTAAAGAAAAAACTTCATTATCAATCACTTCATTATCCATATTATCATAACTTCATTATTATCATCACCTGTAAAGAAAAACTTCATTATTCATAATACCATATCCTTCATCATTATTCATCAGTATTCATTATCATCTGCGAAAAATCACTTCAATACTCATTATACAACTATTCCTTATCTCTAGCATATTTCATCACTAAAACTAAGATGTGTAGTTCAGTCTGACAGCCAGCTTCAATCACCTTGTATTCTGAAAGAAAAAATTAGTTAAGACTGCTATTCTACGATGAGTATAGTATATTCTTGTTAACGCATGTTAATCCTGATCCATTTACTCTTCCCCATAAAGTTATTGCATCCTCTTTCGTTTATTCTGTAGGTGAAATTCCCATTTCTGTTGAATTTATTTCTTACATGCATCATTTCTTTCTGAAATTGATGAACAAAGATTAATGTCCTGCATTTAAATCATATACCCACTAAATAATGACTGGTTAATGGTGACACAATTAAGCATACAGCATAACATGACAGAAAACGTAATATGTCAAAAACATTGACAGTGTTCAGATGCAAAAATGTACACAGATTAATACAATGCAGCAGCAAAAAATGTAAAACAGTCACGATGTTGAGATGTCATAAGGCAAAAAAAAAATGTCAAAGTCGACTGGTGTGTGTTATATCTTAACTATTTCACAGTGCATACAAACAAAAGTGGAATACAATCATATACAAAAAAAAGTGGAAAAATGTGCACGGTCTGATGTGTAACGACAAGAAAAGCGACCTGCTAACCTTACCTTGCCGGGCACTTGCCAAGAAAAAATACGATAATCATCAGTAATTAGTCAGGTGAAATAATTGCATTTGTAAATGACATCATAGTGTGTTGAATCATAAAGTGTCTTCATTCAATAAACGGTTTAATGTTTGAGATATGGTGGTTGCCTTTCGATTTTCTGGTTCTCAAAGTTTCGACGTGTACAACATTGGGGTGAGGGATGCTGCGAATCCGATATGGACTTGCGTATAGAAGTTCAAATTTACTGCACTTACCTTTTAATTTGCTGGATAAATAGTGTGTACGTACTAATATCTTCTGTCCAACGTGAAAGTCGCGGCGTGTACAAACCTGTTTTTGCTGTCTTCTCCGGCGCTCTGCAGCACGTTTGATGTTGTTCAGCGCAATGTCAATTATTTCGTGGTGTCTTAGTCGACGACATTTAGGGAAGTTTACTAATTCTTTAATTTTGTTTGGTGGTTCAACGTTTTTCAGTATAACAGACGGAGATAGCATAGTGGATTCATTTGGAATGGAATTAATTACATCTTGGAATGAGAGTATGTGTGTATCCCAACCAATATGTCTTTTGTGGCAGTATATTCGGCACAGCTTACCAATTTCTTTCATTAACCGTTCACAGGGGTTCGAAGAAGCGTGGTACTTGGATATATAGATCGGAGAAATGTTTCTGGCTCGTAACATGCGTGTCCATACGCCACATCGAAATTGTGATCCATTGTCAGAAATTACTTTCATCACATGCCCTACATGGAATAGAAAATGTTTTACAAATGCTTTCGAAACAGTTTTAGCAGTAGCTTTACGTAACGGAGTGAAAGTAACAAATTTTGAAGTGAGCTCAACAGCGACAAAGATGTAGCAAAAACCTCTGTTAGTTCTCGGAATCGGACCAAAAATGTCTACAGCGGCCATGTGTCTTAATTTAACAGGTACAATGGGATATAAAGGAGGAATATGTGAAGTGGTGTCTGATTTAGCTTTCTGGCAAATTTTACAAGACGCTAAAACTCGTCGTATACGTTTTTCCATGTTGGTAAAATAACAGTTCTGTCTCAGTATAAGAAAACATTTTCGTGCTCCGTAATGTGCGTAACTTAAATGAGTATACCAGATTAATTTGTTAACCAGTTCGTCAGGAAAGCATAATAACCAATTGTTGCTGTCAGGATGAGAGCGGCGAAACAGAATGTCATTGCGTACAGTGTAATGGTTCCTAATCGTAACATTTTTCCTATCTTGCCAAAGGTGTTTAATTTCTTTCCACACATTGTCTTTATTTTGCTCCTTTGCTATGTCCTGTAATGACGATGAAATAAAGTTTTCAAATGCTACTTGCTGAATGTACATGACACTGAAATTTGTTTTGCAGAAGTTGGTTGCTACGTCTTGCTGATTGTTGCTCAGAGAACGCGATAGTGCGTCTGCTATAACATTTTGCGTGCCGGGAATGTGAACTATTGTAAAATTAAATTCCTGTAAATAAAGTTTCCATCTACTTAATCTGTCATGAGTAAATTTAGCCGAAAGTAAAAATTGTATCGCTCTGTGGTCTGTGTAGACGGTGGTGTGTCTGCCATAAAGAAAGTGCCTAAATCTCGTAAAAGCCCATACAACGCATAATGTTTCAAGTTCTGTGACGGAATAATTTCGTTCAGCAGGTGACAGAATGCGACTTGCAAATGCGATGTTTTTAATTACTGTAGAACCATCTTCTTCAATTTCCTGGAAAATGTGTACGCCTAAAGCGGTGTTGGAACTGTCGGTGGCAATGGAAAAATTTCTAGTAAGATCTGGGTGCGATAAAAGTGGTGCATTCAACAAAGCATGTTTCAGGTTCATAAATTCAGAGTGTGCTTGCTTATCCCAAGACCAAATAGTGTTTTTACCTGTTAATTGGCATAGTCTAGGCGTGTCTAAAGCAGAATGGTGAATAAATTTACGAAAAAAGTTAATTAAACCCAAAAAACTGCGTAATTGCTTTTTTGTTGTAGGAACAGTAATGTCACGTAGAGCCTGAAGTTTTTCCGGATCAGGTGCAATCCCTTCTGCTGAAATCACGTGTCCAAGAAATTTTATAGAAGGTTTGCCAAAATGCGATTTACTGAGGTTAACTGTAAGTCCTTGTGCATGAAAAGTTTGTAACAGTTGTTCAAGAATCATATTGTGTTCCGACCAGTTAGCTTCTGCAATAAGAATATCGTCTACGTACGTCGTAATTCTGTCTTTAAGTTCTGTCGGAAGTATTGTGTTCAAACCGCGAATAAAAGCTGCTGAAGAAATAGTTAAGCCGAATGGTAATTTGCAAAATTGATAACAGTCGCCAAAACAGAGAAAAGCTGTATATTTTCTGCAATTCGGATGAAGTTGAATTTGCCAAAATCCCGATTTCAAATCTAATGTGGAATAAATAGCTGTACCGTGAAATTTCTGTAAAAGTTCCTCTAATGTCTGTGGTCGATCTGTTTCATTAATAATAATGTCATTAATGTGACGTGAATCAAGTACAAGGCGAAGTGAGCCATCTTTTTTCTTAACAATATGCAACGGGTTTATGTACGGACTAACTGCTGGTTCTATAATTCCTTGGTCTAGCATATCCTGCAATTCTTTTTTAACCTGTTCTCTGTGGATATATGGAATAGGATAATGCTTTGCTTTAAATGTATCGTGCTGTTTCACTTGAAATTCATACATAAATCCGGACATAGTACCAGGAACATTGTCAAAAACTGGAGCTTGCTGTAAAAGAATTTTGTGTAACTGCGTTCGTTCGTCGTCTGTAGTTGCACTGCTCTCTTTAACCTTATCAGAAATCATTTGCATTACGTCGTAGTCAACTTCGTCTGGAGTATTATAGTTGTGTACGTACGTATCTGTGAACAATGTGGGATTACAGGCTATGTTACGTGTTGCGGAAATGACCTCTGTGCGGTTAATTGTTTGCTCTTCCGCAGATAGTGAGTGCTGAAATTCTATAGCAAATTGTATATTTTCATCTTTTAACATTAAATAAGAATTCTGAAAATCAATGACTGCGTCGTGTTGTACCAGAAAATTCGTACCTAAAATTACGTCTGTTGTAAATAAAGGAACAATCCAAAAATTTGAGTGGAAGGTATGACCTGCAATACAAAATGATAAATGCGTCTGTAATTTAACGTCTACTCCTTTACTCGGTACTGCTCCTTTCACTTTTGTTTTGCCTAATGGTAATGTCGGATACGTATTCTCTTTGTTGCACTCGTTGAAAGTCACCTCATTTATTACTGATATAGGTGAGCCGGAATCAATTACTGCTGAGAATTTCGATGAACCAATCTTAATTTCGATAACAGGATGTGAAATGGTTTTCTGAATAACTGGTCTCTCCTGCAAGAGAGTGTCTCTGATATCGTCAAAAGTAATTACATTTTCGTGAACAACATTTTGCGTGTCTGAAGTAGTGCTTGTATTATTGGAAGATGCGATCTGTACAGTATGTAGTCAGATTCTATCTGACGTGTTACTATTATTAGGAGGATTCTGTGGCATTTCGACTATTTGAACTGTCCTATTACTTCTTCCAGACGTGTTACGCTCTGGATGGTACCTACTGTCGGGTTCATTCATGAGAATATGTTCTTGCGTATGATTTTGCTGTTGGTGAAACCGACTGTTGTTATATGTACGCTGATAATTGTGCTCATCGTTTTTACGTCTGTCGTAATAGTCATTCCTATACGGTGCATTACGATAGGAATTGAAATACTGTCTTCTTTGTACGTAGTTGTTTCCTTGCTGCCGTACGTTACTATTTGTTGGATCTTGGACTATATGCGCACGCGGCGGAACATTAAAGCCTGGTTGACCTTGTGCATTACATTGTTGGTTATGTATTCCAACCGGCTGACTTTCATGATGTTGTGATGGAAAACGTCTATTGTTACCAAAATGTGTTTCCTGTTGCTGAAAATTTTGACGATATTGATAATCTGAATTTTGTCTGTGATTTAAGTTCTGGTAGTTGCCGTTCCTAACGCGTCTGTTACTTTTCCTATTGAAATTACGTCCCTGATCATAATTACCGTAAGTTTGTTGACCTTGGTTATTATACGAAAAGTTTTTGTTTACAAAAGAATAATCATATTGCTGTACTTCCAAGAGCTGTAAAAGATCTCTGAATGCTGAAATGTTTTCTTTTTGCTGTCCCGTTAGAAGTGACACTCGTAATGACCGTGGTAATTTGGAAATGCATAATTGTATAAGTGCAGATTCACTGTACGGTTCACTTAGGTACTGGTTTTGTTGCACCATGTGCTCAAAAAATTGCGTCACACTGGGAAAATTTGAGTTCTCGTAATTCGGCAAACTAATTAACTGATCTTTAATTCCGCGCTGTGTCGTCTTCGACCAGTACGCTGACAGAAAAGCATTCTGAAATTCCTCTACTGAATAGCATTGCCTCGCGATCGGTCTCATACGAGTTGCCGGTTCGCCTTCCAAAAAACTGCAAATAAATTCAAGTTTATGTGTTACAGGCCAAGTCGGTGGAAGAGCAAAGCTAAATTGTTGAATCCAATCCAGTGGGTGAATCTGCGTTCTATCGTTTTTGAAAACCTTAAACTTTCTCACTGACAGAAAGTGTTTGTAGTCGAAATTATCATCTCTGTGTGATGGAACATGTTCAGGATCGTAAGAGAATCTATTGATCTGTGGTTGATCGGAATCTACGTCCCGTACTCTCTGTAGATTACCCAAATTATACGCGCTGCGTGAGTCTGACAAATGTTCATAAAGTGGCGTCTGTTGTATGTTATTCTTAACTGAAATGTTTTTCATCTCTGTTACTTCTTGTTGTAAACTCGACAGTTTTCTATGCAACGTGTTATTAGACGAATCGATCTCATTAATTGTCTGCTGTAAATTTTGAAATTCAGGTGTTTGGTTAAATGAAATCGGTGCAGTATCGTCTGATTTATTATCATTATTACTTTCAATAGCATCAATACGACTGGCTAATTCATCATATTTTTCAGTCAGTATTTTTGCCTGATCATCGGTTTTAGAATCGGATGCATTAATCTGTTTTTGCAACTTACGTGTAGTTTCGCTCAGTTTTTTAACATCAGCTTTGATGACATCGCAATCCTGTGTTAGATCTAATTGTTCGAATCTGTCTGTCACTGTTTGAATATTTACTGTGTGTGTATCTGTTTTTGATTTAAGATCAGAAATTTCATCCCGTAATTCGGCGTTCAATTGTTCTATGGTATTAATTTTGTCGGACACTGTAGTAATATTATTGTCTACATACGTCTTCGCTTTCGCGAACATTTTACGTTTGTCCTCTTGTCTTTGTGCAGTGATTGTTTCCAAGACTTGTCGTTTTACTTTGTTTTGATCTTGAATAAATTTCCGGAAACGCGTATCACTGTTTTGTATGTGCTGATTAAAGCGCTCGTTAATCTGAGTGTTCTGCTGTTCGAATTTCGCGTCTATCTTTGCGTCCATTGTGCGCGAAAGTTCTACCGTCATTGCTTTAAACTCATCCCGTAATTGTGTAGCTTTTCCAGAGCATTGTTTAGCGACTCCGCTAATTTCGTCTCTGAGTGTTTCTGTTGCGGCTGTCTGCATTTCCCTTAATTCTTGCGCAACAGACTTAATTTCTTCGCTATTTTTTTGTGAACAAGCCTCAATTTCCACGCGCAACTCTTCCTTAGTGTCATGGCACTGCGCGGCAACGGCTCTAATTTGTTCACTAAGCTGTCTAGAATTGTCGTCTAATTTTTCATTCTGTTGTCTGACCTGTTCACTAAGTTGTTTGAGATTTTCGTCATTATTGTCAAGTTTCTCATTTAAGTGTTTGTTATCTTCCCTAAGTTGTTTGAAATTTTCATTCTGTTGTCTGACCTGTTCACTAAATTGTTGTTTGAGCAATCTTGCCATAATTTGTTCAAAGCCAAAGTTAGCGTTTATACTCTCTGTGCTGTTTAGTGGTGGATCTGGAACTTTCTCGCTTACTGTAACCATTTGGTTATTCTGAGATTTAGAAAAAGGTTTGTCAGTCGGATGTACACTGTCAGACATTATTTCGGAATTAAATAAATCCGTCCTACTTTCAGTACACTGTTCATTTTCACTAGACAAATTTGTCTGTACGTTACTTGAATTTTCCAAATCGGGTGTGTTAAGCTCGGCAGCGCTCATTACAATAGAGCGTTCTGCGTCATCTATTGTCGTCAAATTAACAGACGAGACAATTGAGTTCGTTTGTTCATTATCAGGGTAAAAGTCATCACTAGTGGTTGGAATGCACTGATTGTTAGTGAACGCAGGATTGTCATCATTACACTGCGTGTCATATGTCCTATCGGTAAAGTTGTTTGAGTCGGTAATTTCATTCATAATACCTCGCGATACACTATTCACAGTCTTTCGCGGAATTTTTACAATAGTCACAAATATTCACAAAACAATAAGCACAAATGCAAAAGCAACACACAAATACAATAGAGCAACGAATTGCCGTTGACCTGTAGAAAGAAAGTCACAAGATTAGTAAAAGCGTAGCGCCAAATCCTAATTATACTTAAGCAAATAAGAGCAGATATCTGACTGTCGCTCAAAAGACTCTCAACGAAATACGATCCTGGACTGGATGTCGCCAAGTGTAACCTCCCCACCGAAATTTTAAAAGATATTATTATTGAATGCTAATGGACATTGCGCTAAGTATAACCTCCCTAGCAAAATTTAAATGACAGAAATAATAAATGAATGGGAGCCAAATGTAACCTCCCTAGCAATTAAATTTAATGACAAAGGCAACAAAAATGTGAAATTCGCAATCTGACTCTGGTGTAAGCTCCCACAAAAATAATGAAAGTCAATTCAGTGATAAGAAAATCTCAGTGATAATGATAATTCAACTAAACCGAAATATCGGTCTTTGGCCCTGTGAAAAAATCAGAATTAAATTCTTACCTCATTGTAACTGCTAGTCAAATTTCTGCTCTTATTCTTGCGCACGGCTTGGAGGAACTGCATTGCAAATAATAATATTCCTTTTTTTTTTTTTTTTTGTAATCTAATTGAAAACTGAAACTTTTCTTTAAGGGAAGTGGAACGAAATTAAATAAATTTGTTTTTGTAAAAATTGATTTGAAATAAAAATTATTATTGGGGGCACTTGTTGGAAATTAATTACAATAAATAAACTTTACATTATCCGATGATTATCTTAATTAACAGTATACCTCATTCAGCATCTTGACCAGTGTTGCCGACAGACTACATCACACAACCGCACTGGGCTGCTACTACTGACCGACTGCTCTGCATGACGACCACTAGCGTACTCCACGACGACTACTACTGTACTGCACGACTACTACTGACAGAGTACTACTCGTAACACTCGCGCGGTCAAGCGCATACTAACCACGATAATAGGCTCTCTGGTCAAAGATTTTAACGTGCCTCACCATCGCTGCTACGTTACATACGTGTTTCAGTGTTTACATATTTTTCCTGCGCTCCATACTTGAAGGCAGCAGGAAGAAGCCTAGAATAACTGGTACACTGGAAAGTACCCTCTACCATGCACTTCACAGTAAGTTGCAGAGTATCGACGGAGATACAGTGGTAGAATGCGAACATCAGTTCTTGAGTTATTCATTCGCACTTATCTACAGTTCCAATTCTAAATCAATGACCTTCAGTAACATTCAGTATTCTATTATCGCTTTAACTTGCTGTATAGCCTATAGTATAAACATACTTCGTGGCCCTTGTAGTACTTGTTGAATTTCAGGTATACAGCATATATTTTCTCCAAAGGAAACATTAAAAATAGACAGCTGAAAAAACTTCATACTCTAAGTATGGTCCAACCCTTGCCGTGCCCATTAGCGCCGTTACTTACTAGGGAAACTTCCCATCCTAACCCCATCATAATAAGTGGTACGAGGGCCCAATGGACAGCCCTTCGAAAACTGAACACATATCAAACGTTTAACTGGAACAAGGTAAAAAAAAAGGGAAACAGTGAACGGTCCAAAAGTAGAAGCAGAGCAAAATAGAGTGGACTGCACCAGGCAAGACGTCGTTGGTAAGTCGTCGTGGTGTTAGACTACAAACAGGCGAGCCGTGTTCGAAGATCCCTCAGGCCAAATTTTTTCTCGCTGTTCACTTTATTCAAATTTGTGTCTGTGTTGCTGTGTAACGTCCATTTGCAACAGCGAGGTGTAAGGAAGACACCGATAATGAAAGTATATGATGCACATCTCTTAGTGGCTTTCGAATGTGAACCGCAAACGTTTGATGACAAGGTGACAAGTCAACGTAATCCTCCGCTGAAAAATACGTTTTGTATCTCACACATGGCATTAGTGAGAATACATGTGTCACATGATAGGAATCTCTTATCGACGCACCTAATTTGTCCGCCTGGTGAGTGAGTGAGATATGCCTCCTTGACCGATTTAGGTGTTCATTTGAATGCCAATGTAATCACTCACAAGGAAATGATGAAATGGTACTGAGCACTATGGGCTTAACATGTGAAGTCATCAGTCCCCTAGAACTTAGAACTACTTAAACCTAACTAACCTAAGGACATCACATACATCCATGTCCGAGGCAGGATTCAAACCTGCGACCGTAGCGGTCGCGCGGTTCCAGACTGAAGCGCCTAGAACCGCTAGGCCACATCGGCCGGCGGAAATGACGAAAACGTTTTAGTTTGTCACATAAGCTGCAACAAACTAACGCAACAGTTTCATAATCACACGGTTTCTCTGTGCTCCGCCAAAAATATGTTTTTAACATTTTTGAAATTGCGTTCCGATGTATAGTACGACAACTTCCAAGACTACTGAAAGAGAACAAACAATACAATGAACAGACGGACAGTTCATAATGTTGTAAAACAAAAATAGGTAAAAATAAGTGGCAGTATGGAACTGTGAACTCAGCTCATCTGCATTATAGTCCAACACAGTGGCCACTTAACCCCGACTTAGCAATCTACCCTCGATATGCTGGAAAAATTATACGTTTGAAGCCGGCGGCAGGCATCCGAAATTGTACTGAATGCTTTCTCAGAAAATTATTTTGAATAGTTAGTTCATGAGCCCACTCGAAGCGTAAATGGTTGCGAAAGCATACTTGACCTCTTAGCAACAAATAATCCTGGACAAATAGTGAGTTTTGTGACGAAACAGGGATTACCGACCACAAGGCAGTTGCTGCTAGGCTGAATACCGTAACACCCACAACCATCAAAATAAACGCAAAGTACATCTATTTGAAAATGCTCTTAACCCCTTTTTAAGAGACAGTGTCCACTCCTTCCGATCTGATCACGTAAGCGTAGAAAAGCTGTGGAATGATTTCAAAGAGATAGTATCGACGGTAATTGAGAGATATATACCACATAATGAATGATGGTACTGATCCCCCATGGTACACAAAATGGATCAGATCGCTGTTGCAGAAGCAACGAAAAAAGCATGCCAAATTTAAAAGAATGCATAATCCACAAGATTGGCATAGTTTTGCAGAAGTTCGAAATATAGTGCGTGCTTCAATGCAAGATGCCTTCAATAATTTCCACAATGAAACTCTGTCTCGGAATCTGGCAGGAAACCCAAAGAGATTCTGGTCGTAGATCGTGACCGAGCCAAATATCTCACGAAATAAGCGTCAAACGAAAAAAGTACAAAGTGCGAAACTTGTCTAGCTTGAAGGGGGAAACCAGATGGCGATATGGTTGGCCCGATAGATGGCGTTGCCATAGGTCAAACGGATATCAACTGGTTTTTTTTAAAATAGTAACCCCCATTTTTATTACATTTTCGTGTAGTACGTAAATAGATATGAATGTTTTAGTTGGACCACTTTTTTCGCTTTGTGATAGATGGCGCTGTAATAGTCACAAACATATGGCTCACAATTTTAGACGAGTAGTGGGTAACAGGTAGGTTTTTTAAATTAAAATACAGAACGTAGGTACGTTTGAACATTTTATTTTGGTTGTTCCAATGTGATACATGTACCTTTGTGAACTTATCATTTCTGATAACGCACGCTGTTACAGCGTGATTACCTGTAAATACCACATTAATGCAATAAATGCTCAAAATGATGTCCGTCGACCTCAATACGTTTCGCAATGCGTGTTACGCCATTCCTCTCAACAGCCAGTAGTTCGCCTTCCGTAATGTTCGCATATGCATTGACAATGCGCTGACGCATGTTGTCAGGCGTTGTCTGTGGATCACGATAGCAAATATCCTTCAACTTTCCCCACAGGAAGAAATCCGGGGACGTCAGATCCGGTGAACGTGCAGGCCAAGGTATGGTGCTTCGACGACCAGTCCACCTGTCATGAAATATGCTATTCAATACCGCTTCAACCGCACGCGAGCTATATGCCGGACATCCATCATGTTGGAAGTACATCGCCATTCTGTCATGCAGTGAAACAGCTTGTAGTAACATCGGTTGAACATTACGTAGGAAATCAGCATACATTGCACCATTTAGATTGCCATTGATAAAATGGGGGCCAATTATCCTTCATCCCATAATGCCAAGGTCGCTGATGTTCCACTTGTCGCAGCCATCGTGGACTTTCCGTTGCCCAATAGTGCATATTATGCCGGTTTACGTTACCGCTGTTGGTGAATGACGCTTCGTCGCTAAATAGAACGCGTGCAAAAAATCTGTCATCGTCCCGTAATTTCTCCTGTGCCCAGTGGCAGAACTCTACACGACGTTCAAAGTCGTCGCCATGCAATTCCTGGTGCATAGAAATACGGTACGGGTGCAATCGATGTTGATGTAGCATTCTCAGCACAGATGTTTTTGAGATTCCTGATTCTCGCCCAATTTGTCTGCAACTGACGTGCGGATTATCCGCGGCAGCAGCTAAAACACCTACTTGGACATCATTTGTTGCAGGTCGTGGTTGACGTTTCACATGTGGCTGAACATTTCCGGCGAACGGTCCGGACACTTGGATGATGTCATCCAGGATACCGAGCAGCATACATAGCACACGCCCGTTGGGCATTTTGATCACAATAGTCATACATCAACACGATATCGACGTTTTCCGCAATTTGTAAACTGTCCGTTTTAACGCGGGTAATGTATCAGGAACCAAATACCGTCCGCAATGGCGGAATGTTACTTGATACCACTTACTTTTACGTTTGTGACTATTACCGCGGCATCTATCACAAAGCGAAAAAATGATCCAACTAAAACATTCATATTTCTTTACGTACTACACGAATTTATAATAAAAAATTGGGGTTCCTATTTAAAAAAAACGCAATTGATATACGTTTGACCTATGGCAGCGCCATCTAGCGGGCCAACCATAGCGCCATCTGGTTTCCCGCTTCAAGCTAGACGAGTTTCATTCTTTGCAGTTTTTTCGTTTGATGCTTATTTCGTGAGATATTTGGCCCGGTCACTATCAATGGACAAGCCTGTATAAAGCACACCAGTGGCAAGACGCAATCAATACCTTCACTGCGAGAGAATAGCGGTGAAGTCACTGATGACAGTGCCATTAAAGCGGAGTTATTAAACACGGTTTTCCGAAACTGCTCCACCAAAGAAGACGAAGTAAATGTTCCTGAATTCCAATCATGAACAACTGCCAAGATGATAAACATAGAAGTAGATATCCTCGGTATAGCAAAGCAGCTTACATAACTTAATAAAGGCAAGGCCTCCGGTCCAGATTGTATACCAGTCAAGTTCCTTTCTGAGCATGCTGATGCAGTAGCTCCATATTTAGCAATTATATACAACCGCTCGCTCACAGAAAGTTGCGTACCTAAAGACTGGAAAATTTTTCAAGTCACACCTATACCCAAAAAGGGAAATAGGAGTAATCTGCTGAATTACAGGCCCATATCGCTAACGTCGATTTGCAGTACGGTTTCGGAACATACACTGTGTTCGAACATTATGAATTACCTCGAGGAAAACGATTTATTAACACATAGTCAGCACGGATTCAGGAAACATCGTTCTTGTGAAACACACTTAGCTCTTTATACCTATGAGATAATGAGTGCTATTGACAGGGGATGTCAAATTGATTCCATATTTTTAGATTTCCGAAAGCCTTTCGACACCGTTCCTCACAAGCGTGTTCTAACCAAACTGCGTACCTATGGAATATCGCCTAAGTTATGCGACTGGATTCCTGATTTCCTGTCAGAAAGGTCACAGTTCGTAGCAATAGACGGAAAGGCATCGAGTAGAACAGAAGTAATATCCGGCGATCCCCAAGGAGGTGTTATAGGCCCTCTATTGTTGCTGATCTATATTAACGACATGAGAGACAATCTGTGTAGCCCTCTTAGAATATTTGCAGAAGATGCTGTCATTTACTGTCTAGTAAAGTCATCAGATGACCTAAACGAATTGCAAAATGGTTTAGATAAGATATCTGTATGGTGCGAACAGTGGCAATTGACGCTGAATAAAGAAAAGTGTGAAGTTATTCACAAAAGTACTAAAAGAAATACGCTAAATTTCGATTACGCGATAAGTCACACAAATCTGAAGGCTGTCAATTCAACTAAGTACTTAGGGATTACAATTACAAATAACCTGAATTGGAACGATCACATAGATAATGCTTTGGGTAGAGCCATTCATTGGCAGAACACTTAGAAGTTGCAACAGATCTACTAAAGACACTGCTTACACTACACTTGCCCGCCCTATTCTGGTGTATTACTGTGCGGTGTGGGATCCGCATCAGGTGGGACTGGCGGATGACATCGAAAAAGTTGAAAGAAGGGCGGCTCGTTGCGTATTATCACGAAACAGGGGAGGTTCAAATGGTTCTGAGCACTTTGGGACTTAACTTATAACGTCATCAGTCCCCTAGAACTTACAACTACTTAAACCTAACTAACCTAAGAATATCACACACATCCATACCCGATGCAGGATTCGAACCTGCGACCGTAGCCGTCGCGCGGTTCCAGACGTAATAGGGGAGGTAGTGCCACACATATGATACGTGAATTGGAGTGGCAATCATTAAAACAAAAGCGTTTTTTGTGGCGACGGAACCTTCTCACGAAATTTCAATCACCATTTTTCTCCTCCGATCGCGAAAACATTCTGTTGGAACCCACCTACATAGGGATAAATGACCATCACGATAAGATAAATGAGGGCTCGCACAGAAAAATTTAAGTGCTCGTTTTTCCCGCGCGCCGTTCGAGAGAGGAACGGGAGAGAGACAGCTTGAAGGTGGTTCATTGAACCCTCTGCCAGGCACTTAATTGTGAATATCAGAATAATCACGGAGATGTAGATTAGCTAGATGGTGCATTTATTGACCTTGGACCGTTCGTCGTTTTTTTCCTGTTTTCAAGCTTAATCTATGTTCCGTTCCATGTTGAACTATCCATTGAGCCATCTTACCAATAAATTTGAGGTGGGTACGATGGGACGTTTCCCTTGTTAATCACGATGTCTTATGTGGGCCATGTTTCCTTAGCGCTTGGCCGAGCCTGTCCTGTGTTGCTCCCAACTTCTGCCGTCGTCACACGGGACGAGGCAGCTAACGTTGATGTGGACACGACAGGAAACAGAACGTCACGACACACAGCGCCGTCGGCACACGGGACGAGCTGGTTAACGTGAATTTGCGCTGTCAGTACTCTCCAGCGGCAGTTGTCGGTTTTACTTGCTTCGCAAACTATACAGATAGTTTAAAAAACAGGAGGTGCGTGAAATTCTTACATACGCTCTACTGAAGCGCACATTATGCTCTTGTCCATAATCTATTCGCATTGCTCTGACTGCAGTACACATAAATAAAAACCTCAAAACCCATGAACATGTAGTAAGAGAAGAATAACACATACCTGTCCAGTTAGTAAGGCCATCTGCTTATAAAACTTCACAAAATCGAGCAAACTCACTCGTGGTAGAGAACACACATATTCTTAATAACAAAACATAACAGAAATTGTTTCTATTAATTTAACGAGAAAATCCTACATTCTATAGAAAACGCGAATGTGAAAAAAGCTTTAAATGTAGCGGGACGCAAACCCAATACTCACTGTTTTGTAACAGGTAGCCCCTGCCACTACGGTATGCTGAAGCTCTGCATTAAGCGACCTCGCGTTATATGTTACGGTTTTCCGAACGCTTTAATCACCGATACGTTATTGACATTTAATTATATCCAACCCTAGCAAGAACAACACTTCTTTGATGAGTCGTCATTGTGCCGTTGCCTTCAAACTGCGTACTTTCATAACACATGAGTTATAACACGAAAATAACTAAATGTGAAAATTTTTCAACCACCTGTATAACGTTTCCCGTTATTTTATCACCACAGATCGTACCAATAAGCCGGCCAAGGTGGCCGCTACGGTCGCAGGTTCGCATCCTGCCTCGGGCATGGATGTGTGTGATGTCCTTAGGTTAGTAAGGTTTAAGTAGTTCTAAGTTCTAGAGGACTGATGACATCAGAAGTTAAGTCCCATAGTGATCAGAGCCATTTGAACCATTTTTCGTACCAATAATGGGGCGTTCTCGGGAGATATTGTGTGCTGATGTTTAGAAACAGATTATAATCATAGGGTGTAAGTTATGACATAAGACCCACCAAACATGGCCTTCAATTGTGCACGAAAAACACAATATGGCTTCTCGCAAGTCCTGCTTGTGACGTAGAGGGCGGTCTTGCTTCTCATTTGTTCTACTTTATGTGGCACGTTGCCGAAATACTGCAGAGGTTATTGTATGCTTCACGGGACGAAATGGCTGCTAAACGTGAAATTGCAGCCGAAATAACGCAGAAGTTATTTTGTGTTTCACGTGACGAAATGGACCTCCAACGTTAAACAGGACGAAGTGACGTCAGAAAACACGTAGAGTGCCACTTTAACGTTAGCTGATTCGTCCCATGTGACTACGGCTTTATCGAGTGCTCGCCCTCATGATAGCTAGTGGTAGCCGTTTCCTTCCACACGGCATGCAAAGCAAGTGATGGAGAACGAACGCCATTTACGCAGGTTTGCCATCCGGCTGTAGTGCTCTACTGCAAACTGTTTATTTCTAGGGGAGAGAAGCTTTAACGCAACACGACACCGCAGGTATCACAATCAACACGGTTCTAGTATTCAACAACATAAACACACTCTTGTAACACCAACAAGGCGCAGTATAGCGCACTATGCAAGGGAATTTCGGGAAGCCTGCTGCGTACAGCTCCGGTTAGCTCACGTCATGGGACGTGCAAGAAGCTATCTAACTGATGAGACTTACTTTTCGAGAATTTGGGCAATAAAGAATTCAGATATCGGGTAGTAACGCACCGATGTATTAATATCAACTGTGTCAAATGCTCTCTCTGCACGAGATGGTACGGGAAGGTTTCACATTTAGCCCATAGCGCTGACGAACAGTACACAGCAGATGTAAATTCTTTGCATCTTAAACGTGTGTTGGTGATCAGGTTGTAAGTAGGCGGTTTAGGTTTTTCTGTTGGTAACGTCACGTAGCGCTCTATATGAAAATCACTGGCTGTGCTGTGTCCAGTCTGTGGCTGGTTGGCATTCTTGGAATAGTCGCTAGTGTTGGGCAGTTGGATGTGAACAGCGTGTAGCAGTGTTGCCAATTTTGCGACTTTGTCGCTAGAAATGGCGACTTTTGCCTTCGTCTTAGCGACAAAAAAAACTTTTTAGCGACAAAAATTATTTAGCGACTTATCTGGCGACTTTTGGAGTACTGACGACTTTTGAAGAACAAATCAAAACTATTTTGGGCCAGTATTTTCATTATCAAAACTAAGATTTTAACTATAGAATGGGTACTACACTGACTTTGTTCTAGATTTACTAAGTTAAATTAAACTCTTAGCAGATCCTGTAGCATTATTCAGCATTTAGTAAACCTGAATGCAGGAATTGCCTACATAGTAAGAAAACCTTGACTATAGAACAATTCATTATTCATTACCCCCTAGCCTGTTATTGTCGATAGCGTATCGATCTATAATTCTTCAATTTTTGAACTACCTTTATTTTTTGAATTGACAAAAAACATACGTAATATTAAGTATAATAAAATAATAAAATACATTTCTGTCCAGCAACCTCTAATTTTTCGAAATGTTAACTCGCAGTCAAATTATTACCACATGCACAGTGGTAGCGCAAGAACAATTCGGTATGGGTATCTCAGACATTACGTTTTAAACAATGAACAATAGGACTGATATCAAGTTACCGAGTGAGTAGATTGTTTCATGACCTCTAGTTCGCCTGAATTTTAATGTATTTTCAGTGATTATAAATTGATGAAACTTATGTTGTGGTGGCTTACATAATGGATTTACCGCAGAAGAAGAAGCAGTACGCTCAAAAATATCGGGATGCGTGGGAAGCAGAACCTGAATTCAATGGGTGGCTGAAACCAGCCGTTGGAGACTTATCCAAGACAAGATGTCAAGTATGTGCAACAGCGTTTTATGCTAAATTGTGTGATATTAGAAAGCATTCGAAAACTATTAAGCATAATCAAAAAATTGATAAAAAAAAAACACAAACCACCTTACCTGTGAAAATTGTCCCGAAAACTACAGTTAGAATAGCAAGCAGAGCGGAAGGCGCCCTTTCTTTATTTATTGCTGAACATTGTTCTATTTTAGCTGTAGATAATTTAGGAATACTGTGCAAGAAGGTGTTTTCCGGTGATGAGGGCGCTAAAAGCATGCAATTATATCGTACAAAGTGCACTAATTATAACTGAAGTTTTGGCTCCCTATTTTACACAATCATTGGTTGAAGATATAGGTAACCAAAAATACAGTGTACTAATAGATGAATACACAGATGTATCAATATCTAAAATGCTAGGTTACACATACCAGTATCTATATATTTTGTAACCTAATTTGAGTTCTTGCTTTCTTTTGTTACAAATATAGTTGTATATTTCTAGTATATTTGACTACTGTGATTGGAACAACAATTTATGTTTTGCATCAATTACGATAACATGTTTAATTAAACGTTAGCGTATTTTATATGTATGTTGTTGCAAGTGATGCGTCATTTAAATACGACAATATAGCAATTACGTATGAGACAATTTTTATTAATATTTTATAACCCCCCCCCCCCTCCCACTGGTTTATTGCACCATTCACAGCACGAAATTTCTAGTACACCCCTAGTAAAATCAGTTTTAGCGACTTTGTAGCGACTTTTGATATTGAATCTAGCGACTCGGGTTTTTTAGGGTTGGCAACACTGGCGCGTAGTGCTGCGCAGTTGGAGGTGAGTCGCCAGCAGTGGTGGATGTGGGGAGAGAGATAGTGAATTTTAAGAGCGGACAAGCTGGACGTGTGTGTGCCAGAAAGAGTAAATTTGTAATACTGGATGTCATGAGCTGATATATATATATATATATATATATATATATATATATATATATATATATATATATATATAATGACTTTTAAACACTATTAAGGTAAATACATTGTTTGTTCTCTATCCAAATCTTTCGTTTGCTAACTATGCCTATCAGTAGTTAGTGCCTTCAGTAGATAGAATCTTTTATTTAGCTGGCAGTATTGGCGTTCGCTGTATTGCAGTAGTTCGAGTAATGAAGATTTTGTGAGGTAAGTGATTCGTGAAAGGTATAGGTTATTGTTAGTCAGGGCCATTCTTTTGTAGGGATTTTTGAAAGTTAGATTGCATTGCGCTAAAAATATTGTGTGTCAGTTTAGTGTTGATCAGAATGAGTAATGCCTGAGTACGTTCAGTTTTGCTCAGATGTTTGAAAATCAAATAACGTAGAGGTTTGTCAGCACAGTAATTCATTAATTTTTCTAAGGGCACGTTTCAAGGTCGATGAATTCAAATTCAAAGCGCACAAAATTGTAATTTTCTTGCTTTAGGGGCACCGTGCAAGATTTCTTGCTGGTACGAAACCTCTACAAAATTGTTCTTAATTTATCCACGAGTCTGTAGAAACCAGTATAATTTTCGTACAGTACGACAGGTCATACCCTCCCAATCGAGACGGAATACATTAAGGTAACCCTTCCTGGGTTGCCTTACGGCCGGTATTGCACTATCATATTTCTTCGACAAAGAAATATGATTACCGAGCGGGGTGGCGCAGTGGTTAGACACTGGACTCGCATTCGGGAGGACGACGGTTCAATCCCGCGTCCGGCCATCCTGATTTAGGTTTTCCGTGATTTCCCTAAATCACTCCAGGCAAATGCCGGGATGGTTCCTCTGAAAGGGCACGGCCGACTTCCTTCCCAATCCTTCCCTAATCTGATGAGACCGATGACCACGCTGTCTGGTCTCCTTCCCCAAACCAACCAACCAACCAACCAAAGAAATATGATCACATATTCATCAAATTTCCTTGAGAAAGCTCTTTGACGCGGTGCTAGAAAGGCAGTGTGTGTGTGTATTTGAAAGAGAAGCAGCGGGAAAAAAGGAAACACACTTGAGTGAAGCCTTGTCTTTTACGTCGAGATAATAACAGTATTCAGCAAAATCCGTTACGAGAACTGTAAGTGGAGGACACGAAGGCTTGTCTTCATTACTTGCGAATGGATGAGAGTGAATTTCAGTATTTTCACAGTGTAGTGGTTTCTCATATTACTAAACAGAATTCTCACTTCAGAAACGCTATATGTGCAGAAGACAGACCCACCCTAACACAGCATTTCCTGATACGGGACAGAGCTACTCTAGTTTACCAAACAGTACTCCAGTGCCACAGTGCAAATTAACCAAAATAATTCCATAAACCTATGAACCGATTTATAAAACAGTGAAGGGGGAACATCTGAAGGTGAATAAATCTTTAGCACATTATATGGACAGCAGGACATTTATTTTTGAATAATTTAATTGACAGAATAAGTGTCCCAACAACTACTCGTTTAATCAAAACTCATGGCATCCAGAGTCCAAAATAGACAACGTAGAATGGGAAGCTAAGATTTTTTTTAGTGTGACCACCTCCTCTATTCCGGCTTGCTACAAAGGCTGCCTGGATGTTTCCGTATGTGGAGGTGAATTGAGGATATGAAGTCACCTGCAGCATATTCCACCTGCCCATCACCACGGTTAATAGCATGCATTGGACCGTTTGCTCACCCTCCCCCCCCCTCCGCCACCCCCAACTCATCCTCCCCCGCCTCCGCCACAGTAGAAGCAAGCTCACTAAAAAGAGCCGAAGGAACACACGACTCCTATTGCTGCCTACTGGCACCTCCAGGATCAACCAAAGTGTTATGCCCTTTTTCTACTCCCAGCCAGTATCCTTCACCTCGTCGAGACACGGAAGTGAGGCGACACAAAGCGTCGTTATCGTCAACATTTGTTGATCAGTAAGTTTAGACGCAAATAATAACCATCAGCTAGCTGCTTCGTTTAGCGGTTGCCGCCAAATATGCTCAATAACAATTACTAGGCGACCTACTCTCGTTTAAAAATGAATAGGTTTCTTTGATTTGCATAGCATTTGTGCACCGAATTAATTCCTTCAAAGATCACAATGTTCACTTAACACAGCACGCTTTGTCCTTTGAAGATTATTCCTTTTAATATTAATATCGATTCAACTGTTATTTTACGATTATTATTTTTATCATTATTATCCAACATACGGCTCACTTCTCGAGATAGTCTGTTCGAAATCGTAGCACAATATAGTTATTCCCTAACCCGGTTTTTATTAATGATATATGTTTGATATGACTCACTGCTCTGAATGTTCATACTTAATCCCGATAATAAATGTCCAAACAGAGTCTACAGTCGAAAGCTAAGTTGCGACGCGATGTTTGAATAGTGGCTTCGGCAACAACTGAAGATCTTAAGTTGGAATTAATATCAGTCTTTTATAGACTGGGTTGTGCCGAGCGGTCGAGGGCGCTGCAGTCATGGACTGTACGGCTGCTCCTGGCGGAGGTTCGAGTCCTCCCTCGGGCATGGGTGTGTGTTTTTGTCCTTAGGATAATTTAGGTCGAGTAATGTGTAAGCTTAGGGACTGATGACCTTAGCAGTTAAGTCCCATAAGATTTCACACACATTTGAAAATTTTGTCTGAGTTGTTCGTTGGATGTTAGCGTTACCTCAGTTCCGTCAGTTTTCGTTCAAAAATGGTTCAAACGGCTCTGAGCACTATGGGACTTAAGATCTCAGGCCATCAGTCCCCTAGAACTTAGAACTACCTACACCTAACTAACCTAAGGACGTGTAAGCGTAGGCTTCCGCGGCCGTTGTCTTCTTCAATAAAATTCTTCAGGGTATCAGACCGCATCGTCATAATTTAAAATGCGCCAACGTTTCGGCCAGCGTTGCAGCTAGCCTTCATCAGGGCCTTACGTTAACGTAAGGCCCTGATGAAGGCTAGCTGCAACGCTGGCCGAAACGTTGGCGCATTTTAAATTATGACGATGCGGTCTGATACCCTGAAGAATTTTATTGAAGTAACCTAAGGACATCACACACATCCATGCCCGAGGCAGGATTCGAACCTGCGACCGTAGCGGTCGCGCGGTTCCAGACTGTAGCGCTTGGAACCACTCGGCCTCAGTTTTCGTCTTTTGACAATAAACTAAACGAACCGAAATCTAATTTTACTAGCCCGGCTTCCAGTGAGGTTAGCTATTTCACGCAGGACTCAAACGCTAGAAGCTCTGACACTAATATCTCAAACGCAAAGGATTCCCAGACGGCAAAGACACCCAGACGCTTAAGACGTTAACAATACATGTGTTGGATTTATAGATTAGTCGTGAAACAAAAGAGAAGTTCGTAAGAAACTCTTTGAATAAATCCCGTTCCTACTTTGCATATAATTCTCTATTCCATTGGCTGTTATTATTCTTTTATTTAATTTTTCTCTGCTTCAAACGGGAGTCCGTGATTTTATATGAAATGTGGGAGTTGTTCATGGCCAATTCGAATAAATTTTAGTTTAAAAAACGACCAGATATGTAACGAGGGATTACACAGCCCCCCCCCCCACCCCCAACGATGACTACTTTAGTTTAATTGTCATTAAAGTTTAAGGTCATCGCGAAATGTGGTAACATTACCCCTATTCAAAATTTCTCTTAGAGTGTTGGGATTTTTCTTAAACTTATTTTACTTTGATATAGGATTCTAGGCTCTTTTTTATGGATCAGTGCTTTGGATCTTTGATTGGGACCTTTTTTTTCTTTTTTTTCATTTATTCCTTATTATAATCGGTCGAGAATATATATATATATATATATATATATATATATATATATATATATATATGAGTGGGTGATATGATTCCAAAAATTGTACAACACGTTTTTTACCTGTTCCCTATAACTAGATTCTTCATTGCGGACTAAATTAAATATTTCAAAGTATTATCTAGATTTTAAATGTTTCCACTTTCCCTAACATCAATTAAATATTTCATTCGTTTAATACCTCTACTGAAAAAGTCAGTTTAAAGTTAACTATAAATTTCATTTTATATACTAGGCACAACTTGAATGTTCACTCTGTGTCAGTATATACTAATTACACATTCCAGTCTATGAATAGTCTTAAATATTTTGTTAACAATCTTGGGACTTGATTGTAGTCTTGTCTGTTGTTTTGACGCCGAGGTCTGCGATGTCCATTTACCTTGCCACCCCTGTGCAGCTGCACAAAGTAATCCTTTGGGTTCTACAGACCATCTTTGCGGTTCCGACAGTGGAACAGAGGGATATGGGAAATCTACGCCATCTTTTGCCGTGCCACGTCTTCAGTGGCTAAGCAGCACAATGTTTTCATTATCTGACTCATGTTGCCTCTTCTTATAGCTTGCAACATGATTATATATGTTACGCCGCCTCTTCAGGGGCTAAACAGCACAACGTTTTCATTATTTGACTGATATTGCCTCTTCTCATAGTCTGAAACATGCCCATCATAACAACTGATACTCTTGCCCCCCACATGGCGTGGCTTCTTGGATGATTACGCCATACGACGCGTTATTTTAGATTTTTCGTTCTCTTCAGTTTCCATTCGCCGGTTCTTCGTTTCTACTGTTAAGCTTGGTAATGCGTTCTTCGTATTGCTTACTGCTACCGATCTTCTTCAGTAGGGTCTTCTTTTTCTTTGAATTCTTCATCTGACTTGTACCGATGCTACTTGTAGACCTCTGTGATGTTCTTGGCTAAACTGACGATCACATTTCCGGTTGGCATCCTCAGACTGTTCGCTTCTTGTGTAACGTCTTCGAGTAAAGAATTACAGGCGAATGGTTCTTGTTTACTTGTACTCGCTCCCGATGTCGACGCCCTGCATTTACGTCATGTAACGTCTTGTAGCTCGTAGTTACCGTTTCTGGGGCGTTGCAGCCAAAAGATGACTCGCCCCATCGGATAATAGCACCAGTCCCTCAGTTTGGTTGGGATGTGGCCTCAGCGACGAGTTAAGATGTCTCCACACATGCTCCAGAATGACGAATATAGAACATAAAAACACAAATAGACATGACATATAAACATGATGTCCATTAATATCACTCATTAGCCGGCCGGCGTGGCCGAGCGGTTCTAGGCGCTACAGTCTGGAGCCGCGCGACCGCTACGGTCACAGGTTCGAATCCTGCCTCAGGCATGGATGTGTGAGATGTCCTTACGTTGGTTAGGTTTAAGTAGTTCTAAGTTCTATGGGACTGATGACCTCAGAAGTTAAGTCCCATAGTTCCCATAGCCATTTTTGAACGTCAATCATTAAATTTTGTACCCAGCAATCAATGTTCGTATTCACAGACATATGCTGTCTTTTAGCCTTTCTAATAGTTCATAGCATTCGTTTTCCCACTAGTGTCAGACACTAACTGTTCGCGCATGCGATATTTCATTGTTTCACTGTTTCTCTTAATGCTCAAATCACTTACATTTCACAGGTTATGCCGAGATTCTGTCCCATACAGTTCCGGGCACACTCCTATTTGTTTCATTGACATTTAACTGGGCAACCAGCACCTCGACAGTTTAATCTGCAAATAAATTCGATAATTCATTGCGCTTATTCTTAATCTAAGGCTTCTGTTCCCTAACAGTTATGTGTGTGGCACTCAAATAATTACAGAAGTAAGTATTAACAAATTGCATTGTCATTAACTAATGTGCTATTAAACAAAGAAGATATTTATAGCCACTAAATCAGAATTTCATTAAAACAATAAATTATAATACTAGCAGACCACAAAAGAACTACGTCGGTAAACCTTCTCATTCAGTGTTCCATTAACTGTTACTAAAGGTTTCATCCAAAAAATTTCTTCAGATCTCTGTGAGAAAACAAACCCTTGGTTTACCGCCCCCCTCCCCCACTATCTTCATTAGCTAACAAATAGCTTCCCTCATTCAGAATGTGAATGATGTGGTAAGGTCCAGCGTAAGCATGTTGCCAGTTGTTGTTTAACCTCTTAAGGATAGATGACTTGGGGTGTTTTCTCAATAATACCCTATCGTCTATGGTATATGTCACACTTCCACCCAATTTACGATCGAATTTGTCCTTCCTTATTCGTGCATCATGCTTTAGTGATTCATGTACGTCGTCCAACAACGACTTCCTATCTTTGTTTGGTTCAACCAAGATCGGTGAAGGTTTAATCCACTCATTAGATTCGATCATGTTGTATATTATCTCGGCTGGAGTATGCCTGGTGGATGAGTGTGGCATGTTATTATGAATCTCTTCAAATATCGACATGTAATCTATCCACTTATATTGTTGCATTGCAGCATAAGTGCGAATAAATCTGGTAAAGTCTCTAAATATTTGTTCAAGTGGCGACGCTACTGCCAGATATCGTGATATCAAGCTGTGCTTTATGTCTAATTTTAACATACATTCCTTCCAGGCCTTGTTGTATAATATGATGCATTGTATAATAGAATAGCACTCGGCTAACCAACTTTAGATATGTATTCTTTAATTAGGTGGTTCAACATAGGTTTAACATTAGTAGGCCGTATTAGATATATTTAGAAGTATTTTCCAAACAAGTCATAAAAGGAAATTACAATTTAAATGTACCTTTTGCGGTCAGATGTCAAAGGTTCTGATGGAGTTGCTGGGTTTAGTACTAACTTAGCGCTGTAATTAACAGGTTTTACCTTTTGACATGGGGTGCACGCCTTAAGAATATTTCGTATTTTCCATTTCGTATCAGAAAAAAGGGAGTATTGTTTGATTTTATAGTTACGCTTAGTAGCACTGAAATATCCCCAGGAGTAATGTGTCAGCCATACGAATTTGGGAATTATTTTTCAGGTATACACACATTCCAACTTCCTTTATTGATCTTTGCTCGATGAAACAGGACACCCGAATGCAATTTATAATTTAACAATCGGTTATCCTTTTCACCTGTTTTAAAAGAATTCATTATATGATTCCAGTTTATGTAAGACCAATAAATTTTTACACGTATATTCGCAGTCCTTTCGGAATGGCACAGTTTTTAATACCGTTGCCCTAAAATTCTGGTTATTTTCAATTATATTGTCTTCATCTGTTAGTCCCTGTGGTAACTGAGGTGTTGCATTGGCTGCTACGTTATCTTTCCCTTTAATGTATCTAATATCGATCTGATATTCCTGGCCGGCCGGAGCGGCCGAGCGGTTCTAGGTGCTACAGTCTGGAACCGCGCTACCGCTGCGGTCGCAGGTTCGACTCCTGCCTCAGGCATGAATGTGTGTGCTGCCCTTAGGTTAGTTAGGTTTAATTAGTTCTACGTTCAAGGGGACTGATGGCCACAGCAGTTAAGTCCCTTAGTGCTCAGAGCCATTTGAACCGTTTGATATTCCTGAAACAGCAGGGTCCACCTCATTAGCCTTGCACCTAACAGTTTACAGGTCATTAAAAATGTGACAACGTTATGGTCAAAATATATAATAGTCCATTCCCCGTGTAACAATATCTGAGTTTATGCAGTGCTTACACAACTGCTAAAATTTTCCATTCCACGGTTGTATAAGCCCTCTTGCAGCCATATAAAGCCAGGCTAAGGTATGAAATGATATTCATATTTTCCAGTTTGTCAGGTTCTTTTTTTGATACAGCATCGCCAGAACCCTGTAGTTGACGCATTGCTTACGATACAAAAATCTTTTTCCCAGATCTAGATGACTTAGATTTCATCGAGTTCACTGTGATGCTGTATTCTTTAAATTTAGCGAGTACTCTCCTTAATAAGTCAATATGCTCTTCCCACGTGGAGATTGAAATTAAGAAATCATCAATGTAAGCGATCACCTTCTCTGACAAAACCAGTCCTAGTTTGGCACCCAAAGCTGCAATGAAAACTTCACCACTTACGTTTTAATCGAAAAGGTAGTACCTTAAAGTGTAAGGTGGCTATAATTTCGCACCTTACAAGTACTCATCTACATACTTTGCCATGATTTACAACCGGAATTGGTATCATTTGATAGATAGTACATCGTATGTATGAATATTTAAAGAAGACGGACATTGTCACGTACACTTTGTAAATAGTTGTTAACGCTTATTGCATGAAAGGTGATGGAGTGTCTTTATTATCAAAACAGCGTAATGAATGGTTCAAATGGTTCAAAGTCGCACTATGCGACTTAACTGCTGAGGTCATCAGTCCCCTAGAACTTAGAACTACTTAAACCTAACTAACCTAAGGACATCATACACATCCATGCCCGAGGCAGGATTCGAACCAGCGACCGTAGCGTTCGCTCGGTTCCAGACTGTAGCGCCTAGAACCGCACGGCCACTCCAGCCGGCCATAATGAATGATTGCCTATACTAGTAGAGGTTGGAAAGGGTAGGCTTAACTAAAGCCCTGGGTGGAAAGGCCCCCAAGGGTGTATTCGTCCTGCTTGACTCAGGAAGTAGCCAAGACGGATGGTCGGGGCACCTGAGCGCTGAAGCACAATACAGCAGCGGATGGTGGTGGTGTAGCGGGGCAAAAGGATAACTGGATAATACTTCGGACGCAGCAGAAAGGAACGAAGAAGTGTTGCCTCGGAAATCATGCAGGAAGGGTTATTTCTGAGGATACTTACTCTGAGAAGCGTACCATTGTATGTATTGCTTATTAACAGGAATAGGTATTTCCTCGCAAACTTCCCGCTCTGGGCGACAAAAGACCAAAATATGGCGTTCGAAAGAATCTCTAGAGAGGGAGAATATTCCATGTTTTCGAGAATATGATTCGCTTTCTAAACTTACAAGGGAGGGGAGCCGATGTTTGCTGGGAAGCCAGCGTTGGAGAGGAAGCGGTCTTCCGTTTTGAGCGGCCTTGTTTGAAGGTCCCTCAGCATCAGCTTTTATTGGTATAGACGGACTTGCTGTCTTTGCTCTCAGGCGATGTTATAGTTAGAACGGTTAGGTACTGAACTGTTGCGAACTTATACGATTCTGGACATCGCCTCTGGGTAGTTGGTGGTGGTGGTGGTTAGTGTTTAACGTCCCGTCGACAACGAGCTCATTAGAGACGGAGCGCAAGCTCGGGTTAGGGAAGGAAATCGGCCGTGCCCTTTCAAAGGAACCATCCCGGCATTTGCCTGAAACGATTTAGGGAAATCACGGAAAACCTAAATCAGGATGGCTGGAGACGGGATTGAACCGTCGTCCTCCCGCCTCTGGGTAGGGCGTCGTCATTGAGTAGGCAGTGTTCAGTGATTGAGAGCACTTCTTATGTCTTATACTCACTAGAGACGTTATCTGAATTCCATCCTTGTGGCTGGGAGTTCCCGTTTCTCATCTGTAGAACAGAGAGTGGAGAAGACAGATTATATTAGTCAGAGGACCGTCTTCTGCCGTCCTAGTGTTTGAATGAGTTTTTTTTTTTTTCTGCGGCTGGAGTTCCTCCATTGTACGAGAACCATCATTCCGACACACCGGACGCAGTACATAAGGTGATACTGCTAATTGCTTCGGATTATTAGGGCTATAAAGCTTAGCAGCTACGATCACGCAAATTTTATTCCCCCTGAGGTTGCATACCACTGTATATCATCTTTGAAAGTAGTGTCTTCTAGTGTTTGGTACGTAGATGATGTCAGTTATCTCGCGTTATTTATATTAGATCGTATGGCCATAAAAAGGGACCGATTTTGGCAACTGATCAATTGTATTAGGTAGGAAAGTCATTCGTATCTGTTTATGTCCATTCGACATTGATATGTATATATTTGTAATATATAAAGGGGTTTTAAGCTACAGTAAATTTATAAGCAGGGAAAGCAGTTATCAGTTTGTAGTTACTAGTTACCTTAATCATTCATTTATGTTTATGCTGTAATTTATATGTTGAACAGCAAGAAGGAGGAGATAATAATACAACTAAGAGATCCTAAGATCTGCTTCAAGGCTTAGTCAAACAGGGCCAAAACTTCATTTTCGCCTTCAGTATTTTCCGTTGCGCACATTCATTTTACACCCACCTGGAGTAGCATCTTGTATATGGTTTACCATACCAGGATCATACTCACGAGTCTTCTGATGTTAGTCATAATGTAGTTTGAAACCTCGGATATTTTTTAAAAAAAATTTCCCCCTTGTAATGTTTAGATGTTACTGATAGTGATCACCAGCTTGCGTGTATAGTTTGCAGTGTTAAAGTCATGTGATAACATTAAAAGTAATAATTATGTATTTTATTGTATTTCTTTTCAGAGGCGTTGCGCTTCAGCCCACTGGCTACAATTTATTGATATTTTTGTTATGTCATTTGTCGTGTTATTTTGTTTGTATTGTAACGACACTGTTCGTTCATGACGTTGCCACTAGTTTAGCTTGTTTGTTGTAGATATTTTATGTTACTTGACAGTTACATAATAAATGTGGGTGGTGTAAGGTGTGCACTTTTAAGAGAGAACTGTTATCAGGGATCAGTCCATGACAACCAGGGTGAAAGCGCGCTTAGTAGCACAACAGATCACTAGTTATAAAAATATGGAAATGGCAGATACACGGAGATATCAAGAACGCCCGTGGGATGGGAAAGAGTTAGCTTTGCTAGCAGCACAAGGCACAGGTGAGAATACCGATCCAAGAGTTTTGAGGATGATAGATACATTCAAGCCCTTGATAGCGAAGATGAGGAACAGTGACACAATGAGGCAATCGTAAAGATACGAGACTATAATGTAGAGAGTCCAAGTGAACGAGGAACAACTAAGAATAGTGGTAGATTGCCGTCAGTGACATCGTGACGAGGCAGCATATCAGGAGCGTGCGGTCATGACTTTCTTGAATACCAAGAAATGGAAAGGTAAAAGGAAGAGTAGAGGAAGAGAAAGTCACAATAGGAGAGAAGATTTAGATAAGACAGGTATGTTGGACATACTTGCAAACCTAAAGGCAATGAAGTGAAACGGGAAGTAAAATTCAGAAGGTCAGCTCAGAAATGGGAAATAAAATTCAAAAGGTCAGCTCTGAATTGAGAAGCCAAATAAAAAAGGAGAATTATGAAGCACGCTCTGAAATGGGAAGTAAAATTCATAACATTATTGCTGAAATAGGAGGTAAAATTCAAAACTTTAGTGCTGAAATGGGAAGTAAAATTCAAAACGTTAGTTTTGAAATGGTAAGTATAATTCAAAACGTTAGTGCTGAAATTGCAAGTGAAATTCAAAACGTTAAAGTCGAAATTCAGTCGATGAAACATGAAACGAGGGAAGTGAAAAATCAGGTAGTGACGCTCCGAACAAAACTAGAACGAGACTTTGCGGAGGTCAGAAGAGCCGCGAACGAGGCGCCATTACTAGCGAGGGGCGCAAAGCGAATGCTGTTGAAACATTAGAGAAGACAGAAAATACGACAAAGATAGGTAGAGGTGCATTAACGAAGTTGCAGAGGCGCTTGAAACAAGTGGAAATAATACAGCTGCCAAAGAAAGAAATTGAGCGAAATCACGCATTGACATAGAAAGCGAAATTAAGCAATTATCTGAAAGTCAGATCGCAACCTAGTCAAAAATCACATCTCAGAAAAGAAATAGTAGGCGATTTGGAAATAACAGAAACCGAAAGAGCCATTTCAAACTCAGCACGATTATGTCGAAGCCCAGACGATACTAGAATGTGCTCGAATGTAAAAGTTCCTCGTCAACTACAGGCTGAAAGCGTATCTGCAGAGCAACGAAATATCGATAGAGATATGGCCCCGGGCTTTACACGGATCACAACTCGGTCGCAAATTGCGAATACGGAGAACAGCAAAGAGATATTTCACATGCATAATTGTTACCCAATAATGCACACCATGGGGCATTTTTCCGGTGATGGAAACGTGACAGGGAGTAGAAGAGAGGATGCCCAAAGTTGTGTTAGCGCCAAGTGAGAATGTGGTAGGCCAAGCGGGAAGAAATTCTAATGAAATTTTCGATTTTAAGCATTTTATCTCTGTACGAAAATTCCAGCATTACAAAGTCGAGGGTAAGGTTTATCACACAAAAACTTTCATTGGACAATTTGATTTATCATTATCTCATCACTGGTCTCTGATGTACAAACTGGACTTCGTCTGTTCACATGAGGCGTCCAGATGCAAACTGCTGTAAATCCACTTTTTGTCGAAAATGAGTTGGTGCCACCATTTTGTTCTCTGTACTGCCATCTATCGATTATGCTCTTAAAAAACAAACAAAACGGCTTTTCTCTGTCCTAAATTGTACCTCAAAAACTGTCTACAGATGCAAAATGTGGTGTCACCGCCAGACACCACACTTGCTAGGTGGTAGCCTTTAAATCGGCCGCGGTCCATTAGTATACGCCGGACCCCGCGTGTCGCCACTGTCAGTGATTGCAGACCGAGCGCCACCACACGGCAGGTCTAGTGAGACTTCCTAGCACTCGCCCCAGTTGTACAGCCGACTTTGCTAGCGATGCTACACTGACAAATACGCTCTCATCTGCCGAGACGATAGTTAGCATAGCCTTCAGCTACGTCATTTGCTACGACCTAGCAAGACGCCATAGCATTTGATATTTATCTTGAAGCATGTACGGTCAAGAGAGATGTTCTACAATTATGGATTAAAGTTAAGTATTACAGCAACTGCGTCCGTTTTTCTAAGTTCTCATTACCTTGTAATGTTCCAGACCTCACGCCAGCCTGCGTGAGCTTAAAAGCGTGCATTTCGGCCTCCTCTAGCAACACGGTGTTGGCTCTTCTGCCAACACTACACAAAACTCTGTCTTTCCACCTCAGGTTGCAAAGCAAAACTGAATGAATCCATTGTATGATAAAGAAGCAGGACTTGGTGTATCCTTAGAATGCGCCATTATTAAAAAGGTTTGAAGATTCAAAACTCGCTTTGTACAGACTACGTATTTTGTCCGAGTAATACAGCCTTTCCAGCTTATTACTTCATAAACTTTACTTTTGAGGGTATGGGTGGCAATTACTCAAGTTGTCCCTACTGCAAACTAATGTGAAACAAAAACCAGTAGCACGTCAACTGTTACCTAGCCATACTGGCGCGTTTTCCTTGGCTTGGCTTGTTTGTGAGTACATGAAGAGCGTTTGTGGTATTGTTGTTGGATAAAATACGAAGAGTGCTTTATCATTTCCTCCATAATCATGGATGTTACTGATGGAAGACATGCACAATCAGTTCCAAAAGGAAAAGGCCGTAAAAAATCGGCCAATCCTTCTGACTGGAAGAGGAACAAAGCAAAAGGCATGAGGTAAGATTTAGTCCTCAACCCTAGTATTTTGTACTATTTCACTGCATGGAAATAATAAGAACTTCATTACCAACATTTCTGTAAACAGTAAGTTACACTGTGATGTTTTAGGTTTATGTTAATATAAATTATGGTCATTTCATATGGCAGCAGTCAGGAAAGATTTCCTTGAATGAACAGTGCATCATTGATTTTATAATCATTTGCTTAGGAAAACATGGTACAGTATATGATTTTTAGTGCAGTATCCTAGCTTTCTCCTTATTAGTACTGTTCTTTGGCAGATATTCCGCAAGTGGGTTTCCAGTTCGTTCCCATTGCAAGCATGCAGCTTCATCTGTATACCAGTTTGCAAGAGTATCAATGAAGGATATAGTGAGATCACATCAGGCCTTTTATAAACTTGCAGAAAAAATTAAACAGGACGAGTTTATAATTATACACACATCAGTCGAATCTCCGAGAAGGCGTCGGATTGAAGCAGCAGATTCCAGGAAAAACATAAATACTTCAGATACTATTTGCCCCATCTCAAAGCGGTAAACCAAACTCAGCAACTGCGTGTTTGCCAAAAGATGTTTACTAGTGTTCTTGGCATATCAACAGTGTCTATACAAAGCGTCTGTAGACGGTACTTACATACAGGAGAAGCTCGTATTGAAAGACGAGGTGGAGACCGAATGGCGAATATTTATCAAGGAAACAAGGTGCGGTTAAGGAGTATTTTGAGAAGTTGAAACCAGTGCAATCACACTACCGCCGTGGAAAAATAAAACATCAGTAGACGCTTTATGTCCATTGAATTATCGATTGTAAAGCTTTGGAAAATGTTTAATGCGGATCCAGAGAAAACTGTGGGTAAAGTTAGGTACGAGTTTTTCAGATCTATTTTTGTATGTAATTATAATATCAGTTTCGCTTCCCCAGCAACCGACCGTTGCTCAGTGTGCATCAGTTTAGAACAACAAAAATAAGCAATTAACCCGAACAACTGGAGATGAGGCGAAGAAACAAGAATTGACAACACACAACTTGCTTTACACAAAGCTAAGGCAAATGCTTTTTGTTGTCAGAAACATACCCCTTAGGTAAGCATAAATCTATGATGAAAAGGAATTTCGAATATCTGCCATACGAAGTAAGTAATAAGGGTTTTGCGTTTCCTGAAAAACAATGTTCTAGTGCACTCACTGCATTTTGCTTCTGGACGCATCACATATCGACGGAACATCGGCCAAATGCATGCAGGACATTGCAAATACGTTCACGTCATACTAAGAGTTTTGTGACGCATTTTTAAACAAATACTGCTTCAAGGAGACATAGCACAGGATCAAACAGGAAATAATGATGAGCAGAGACTTTGAGAGTTCATGGTTTCGTAGTCCGGTGAAGTATATCGAAAACTTGACCAAGAAAAATCATTATTTGGACGACACATGCACACTGCCTGAGATCATAAGAATGTGTTACATGACGTTGCCGATTTCCTACCAGCAAACGCTAGTCGTCCGATGTGGAAGTGATGTAGAAGGACTCACGGGTATCCTAAGAGAGCTGGAGTTTGCTTTCAACAAGCAGCAGGTGCGAGAAAAACGTAGGCAGAGAGACGTGCAAAGTGAAAGAAGGGAGGGAATAATAGAGGCCATAATCGGCAAAACAATGTAAATTGGCTGCGTCACCAAAACATGGACCATAGATATCGTAATGGGAATAATGTACAGTCGAAGAAGAATGGCAGGGAATATAGGCAACAGAATGAATACAGATGGGAGCCACGAAATAATGGGACATCATGGGGCGACAATAGAGAAACTCATCAATGGTCTGACCCAGGATGGGGTGGAATGAATAACAACAGGAATCTGGAACATTCAATTGAAATTAGACCACCTGACCCTGGGAGAGTTCGCCAAAATGACATAGAAATTGAGCAACGACTAGGCCAGACGACGGGCACAAGTGAAAACGCGCCATTAAACCGTCTCGGAAGTAATAACATAAATATTATAGAATATGAGAACATGTGGGAGATATAACTCGATGAAAAGGAAACGTTACCCAAACAGGAAATCTATCTGGTGGCAAAGGTACAAATTGGAAGAATTATGGCTACTGCTATAACAGATAGTGAAAGCGAACTCTCAGCTATTACAGATATGCTGTTCGCTAAATGCAAGGATTCAGTTAATCTACTGATGCTCACAGTACAAAAAACAAAGGTACGAGGTGCGTTAGTTGGAAAGAGAATGGAAATATCGCAACAAACACGTCTAGATTTTGAACGCCAAGGACACCAGATGACTGCAATTCTGTTCATGATACCGAAACAAACAGCTGATATAATAACTGCCGTAGATTTTCTTTCAGTGCAGAAGGCTATCATGAATCTAAGAAGAAGGGGAGTTAATGTCAGGGAAAGAGAATAAAGCAAAAATCAGATTTGATGAGAAGAAAATAAAATCTCAAATTCCAGCTGATTTGTGAGATATAAGCGCAAATGGATAAAACATCTGTCTTCTCAATCCCAGGGTGTTCAACAGGTATTCTATATAAATATGAGTCTGGCCTTGTGAGGTAGCTAATATTAGGTGTGGATCGTAACAAATTAATTAGAAATGCTGCTGTCACGTAACTAGAATGCATGAATTAATAAAAGTGACAGTTTGGAATCTATTCTAAAAAGACAAAACAGTTGTTCCCTTTTTCATTCTACATATAATTTACCACTGTGCTTTCAGGGGTCAAGTGATACACAACAATCATGTTCAATTCCTTTCAGCACTCAATATCAAAATATTTAACACTTGGACATTGAATTGACAATTATTAAATCGTTATCTCTACAAATGAAAATGTTATCACAGGCAAGAATGATCAAAAATCTTCATCTATTAAATTTATTTCTACGATATCGTAGTTGGTCAATGCACTAAGTTGGTGGAGAATAAATTTACCTTGAAAACCAATAGAAAAACTCTCATGTACTCAATGTGAGGGTAGGTAAGTATCCTAGCTTTTGATATGCAATGGTCAAAGCGTAAGTAGATTGGAGTGAGCACAATCTCGACTCAACATTTACTGTGGCCTAATGTGCAATGGTACTTTATCTGCAACGGCGTTGACTCTGTGCTGGATCTGAAATGCTAATTCCCTACTCTGGCCTTGACTGAATTTACTCCGTCTCAACTTCCCTGCATTCCATAGAACGTTAATGTTTCCCTAGTCGAAATAATGGCTATCGCACACTCGCTAAGGGTTGGAGCGACTTGCACAATTTCATTAGAGGCAAAAATTCCTGTACACTTCGCAGATGCAAAACTCTCAATGCCCTCGCTATTTTCCCCACACATGTGCGGTCAGCCGTGAGGCGAGAGAGATCTAGCAATTTTTAGTTCTCAAAATGTTCTTATAGTATAATGGAGATCTCCCTACCATGTCACGTTTGCGTATCCCAGTATGGCTTCAGCCAACTGCCATCTCATTACAGGTGAATTTTTATTTTTCTTGCCGGGTCGTCGCTAGTCCTGTTAAAGCCGTGTAGCCACCTACCCTCAGTACCGGCCGTATTTACGTTAGAAGGAATAATGTATTTTATTCTGGCCTTATCCCTTTCTGCCCTGAAGCTCAGCATTCTTTTGTTAGTTGGGGTTTTCCAATGCCACTAATGACTTGCTCGGTTCATCTCCAAAATGCGTTTCACGTTAACCTATTTATGCATGCCCCTGTCCTTATATTGGTAGATATTGTTTTGTTAGTTTTCGTTACATGAGATTACTGCAATTGCTTTTTGTTGACAATATAGTTTTCTGAGGATCTCATACTGTATTATACTGTCGTCATGGACCGAGCTCATGCAAGGTCCGTAAAATCCGGACGCATTAACAAAATCACGGACCACCATGCATTTCAGAGGGAAGAGTGTAGAAAAAATAATGAGAATAGAGGAGAGTTCAAGACAGAACAAGAGCAGATTAATGAAATTTACAGTAAGATTGATTCAAAACTCGAGAATCTGGAAAACACAGATAATATGGACAGGCAAGTTTGGAGCTTGCACTCAAAAATAACGCAGAGATCTTCTTACCTAAAACCAGATGCATTGAAGGGTATTAGCATAAATTTGAAGTAGAGGAACATAGACTATTTCGGGTACTTCCTTATGCCATCCCATGGCCATACCGGAAAAGGGTTCCGGGTGAGCTACAAAGAATGGAGGACGGAGGTGTAACTAAGGCCGCGAGATCTGAGTATAACAGTCCACTACACATGGTAGACAAAAGGGATGGTGGAAATCGACTGGTGTTAGACTCACGCCAAATAAATACCATTATTATGCCAGAGACGGATCACTCTGAAAGGCTTGAGGAGATCCTTCAAAGATTTCACGGGTTTTCGGCGTTTTCTCACTTGATTTGCGATAGAGCTTTGGCAGATAGAGCCCGATCCTGACTGCCGAAAATACACAGCCTTTATTGCTTTCGGAAGGAGCTTTCAATTCTAAAGGCTATCTTTGTATAGGGAACCCACATGTTTGTATGTTAATACAGTGCATTTAACGAGTGCACATCGTAATAGTGAAACATGCAGCCAAACTTTACAAAACTGAAATATGGACGTGAAAATGATAATACGTGTGCAACTAAGTGGAAAAACTGTCACCACAGCGTAACTATAATAATGATGCTTCATCTTATATGCAAGTACAGATATATTTTCGACAAATGCTGCCTTGCCACTTACAATTGCCCACTTGTATCTGTTTAGTCACCAGCAAATAATTTTTTTGTATTTATACACTGATCACCAGCAATATAAACATGTACATGAGTGTGTAAACACCTGAGGATGGGCGCAAGCACGAAACCGGTCGTGTGACAAATAAATAACCTTTTATTGTGACTGGTAGCGGAAATTTTTCTACACCCTTCTCTAAAGTATTTACCGATCGCTGTAAAGTATCATATTTACTACTTGCTGACCTTCAGTCCAGTCTCAGTTAATCGAGTTCGTTAGTCAACCTATCGTCTCTATCCTAATTTTGAACCTCTAACGATTTAATCGCCTGTTTGATTTCCTCCTACATTCTCGATCTTTCGGATCGCGTTCTTCCCTGTGCTTTCGTCGTTGTACCGCCCGTTGCTGATTAGCTTTTAATATCTGTTCCTTAAATTCTAGATTCTTGTGACCCCATAGTCCACTGTATTTCCGTTCTTGTACCTCTCGTTCCTGATTAGCCCGTAATATTTCGTCTTTAAATTCTTGATTCTTTCTATCCAGTTCTTGATTAGTCTGTGCCATCTTGAATTTAACGAAAAAGTGAAACAAAACATCGACCCCCACTTCATTTGTTGGTTTACCCATTCTTCTAGGTCGTCCAGCGGAATCACTGTTTCGTATCGACATTCCGCCGTTGTTATTGTCAGTCGTTTCCGTTGCAAAGAACGTGTCTATTCCGGTCGCATTCGATGATTCTAATTCTCTTGTCCGATTCATTTTTTCAGGGAATATGTTTTCTATCCTATCCATCTCAGTTACGTCCTGCTTAGTAATCTTTGTACACATTACGTTAGATCTCAACCTATAGCACTTCTTTGTCATGGTCAAATACTACAAATTAACACCAATCAACACTAACGCAACTGCAGACACACAACATACTAATACTGTCGAGGCTATAATATCAGTTCAACAACGCGACAAACTTGCCATAACCATCCACAGCTGTTGTAATATATGTAATTGAAGTAGAATGAGGTATGGCTCAAACATTAAATATTGATTATTACGGCAAGCTCTTCGTGTCAATTATTTCGAAAGGTACTTGGGTTTTTTTGTCTTTTATAACATCTGAATGTGTCCCTCCCTCAGGCATGATGTTCATACTTAAGCGCAGTAATAAATGTCCAGACAGGGTCTACAATCAAAAGCCAAGTTGCGAAGCGATGTTTGAATAGTAACTTCGGCAAAACTGCAGTACTGAAGTTGGAATTAATGAGATCAATCTGCTATCGATTGAGATGTTCGCTGGATGCCAGCGTTATCTCAGTTCTGTCAATTTTCGCATTTTTGACAATAAAATAATCGAACCGGAATTTGATTTTAAGTAGCCCAGCTTCCAATGAGGTTAGCTATTTCACTCAGAGGCTCATGAACTTCAGAGGCGTGAATATTCAAGACTCAGACGCTAAAACCTCTGACTAATATCTCAAACGCTAAAGACTCCCAGACGTCAAAGACACCCAGACGCTTAAGATGTTAACAATACGTGCGTTGCATTTATAAAGTAGTTGTGAAATAAAAGGGGCGATCGTTAGAAACTCAATAAAGTCCCTTGCTACTTCGCATATAATTCCCTATTCCATTGACTCTTATTATTATTTTATTTAATTTTTCTCTGACTTGAAACGGGAATTCGTGATTTTGTATGAAATATGGGAATTGTCCATGGCCATAAATAAATTTTAGTTTCAAAAAAGACCAGATACGTAACGAAGGGTTACAGATGCCAGCGCTGTAAGCGGTTACATTTCACGTTGTAGTGAACAGAAGAAGAACGCCATTAAGATCAAATCTGCGGCGTGTCTCTAGATTTGACCATGTTTCTTTTACGAAAGGCGAGATTTGACAATGTTCCGTATTACACTCTCAAATTTCTTTGACATAAATATTTGAGATATTAACTTTGACAAATAAATATAATATCTGAGTACCGCGCTAACGAATCGGCAGGTAGAACTTCCTCCTACCCGTTCTCCATAGATCTCTGGTTGATGTCGTGTCTTAAAGCAGGTCTGGATGCATGTTGGGTTCGTTAGAAGATGCATACAGGCGACCTGTGTGTCAATAATTCGGGAGTGCAGTTGGCTATTTGAAATAAGTCCAGGGATATTATTACGTTGCATCTATTAACGAACACCACAACAGTCTATTATTAAATAGTAGAAACAATTCATCACAAAAAGTTACTACAATTCCAGTTAGTGGTTAACGCAACCAGTACTGCATATAGACTCGGATTACGTCCTTATCGTCGACTGGGCGAGTCTGGCGTCAGCAGAAATCTCGTGCGGTCTTCGTATAACGTCGTAATATTGGCGTGTGATAATTATTTTCATTCATTTACTAATTTACGCGATTTACTGCATGATGTTTTTGTAACATTGCAGATTTAATGACCTGTAGCTCCCCCTAGCATTTACAATGCAAATTCGTATCTTAACAACTAATATTTAATTAAGAAAGTTTTCAGTTCCATGCCTGTTTGCATGTGGTTCTTCTACATACAGATCGCCAAGCAGGATTGTTACCCGTCACTCGCATGCATCTCTACACTTTAATGACTCAATGCTGCGCCATATGGTCTATTTGTTAATAATGCTTGCGTGGGAAATAGCTTCTTACTCGTTGCTGTCGTATTCGACAGAGTCGCTGGAGGCAGTGTATTACTTCTGCTAGCTGCAGTGTTGCAACAAAAGTAAGATCTAGAAAAAGAAATGCTTTCAAAAGTAATAGGAACCTCACATCCAATTTGTGAACGGAAAGCGTTATGCCAAGAGAACCAACACTTCGTTTCTATTTCAGGAAATATAGTACACTTTCGGAGAAGGTGTTACGCACACGCTTTCAAGGCGTAGATAAAGTTTTACATATAGGATAAAGAAAATGAGCCCGCATCTCGTGGTCGTGCAGTAGCGTTCTCGCTTCCCACGCCCGGGTTCCCGGGTTCGATTCCCGGCGGGGTCAGGGATTTTCTCTGCCTCGTGATGGCTGGGTGTTGTGTGCTGTCCTTAGGTTAGTTAGGTTTAAGTAGTTCTAAGTTCTAGGGGACTGATGACCATAGATGTTAAGTCCCATAGTGCTCAGAGCCATTTGAACCATTTGGAAGAAAATGACCCATTTAAGGCTATAAATAAATTAAGAGACTTTGGTAAGTGCTGAGTTTGCAGAACTGCGAACCAGTGATGTGATGCATGAGGCAGCCGAGAGATGATAAATAGGTAATGGCGATACATAAGCGTACAGGCATTTTTCCGTGATATTTGCAAATGCAGCTACTCGCAGAGAGTCCAGTGTGGGCTGTAATAATCGTATGGCAGCCAAACGTTGTACATATTGTAACGCATCAGTGCGGAACCTATTCACACTGCAAAAAAAAATTTGTCCCAATTTTGGCCAACAGGTGCAAATCTGGCGCTGCGAATGGAAAAAAGGTGTACAGAAATGTTTCCATATGTAATTGATTAGGAACGGGACGTTGAAACGTCCCCTTTGAACAATTATACAAGACTGTGCTTAAACTGACATACAATATTTTTAGCGCAACGCAATCTGACTTTCAAAAATCCCTGCAAAAGAATGGCCCTGAGTAACATTAAACTGTACCTTTCAGAAATCACTTACCTCACAAAAATCTTCATTACTCGAACTACTGCAGTACAGCGAGCGCCACTACTGCCAGCTAAATAAAAGATTCAAACTACGGAAGGCACTAACTACTGATAGGGATAGTTAGAAAATGAAAGATATTAATAGAGAGCCCGCATCTCGTGGTCGTGCGGTAGCGTTCTCGCTTCCCACGCACGGGTTCCCGGGTTCGATTCCCGGCGGGGTCAGGGATTTTCTCTGCCTCGTGATGGCTGGGTGTTGTGTGCTGTCCTTAGGTTAGTTAGGTTTAAGTAGTTCTAAGTTCTAGGGGACTGATGACCATAGCAGTTGAGTCCCATAGTGCTCAGAGCCATTTTTTTATTAATAGAGAACAAACAATGTATTTACCTTAATAGTCATAATATATATAGCAGTACATGACAAATTACAAAACTCCGCCATCTCTCTCCCCATATCCACCACTGCTGGCGGCTCACCTCCAACTGCCTAACGCTACGTGCTGTTCACAGCCAGCTGCCTAACACTACAATGGCGAGTATTACAACAATGCAAAGCAGCCACAGACTGCACACAGCACAGCCAGTGATTTTCATACGGAGGTGGCGTTACCAATAAAAAAACCTAAACAGCCTACTTACAACGTGGACAGAAGAGGTAAATCAAGTCAGAAAGGCATACTGTTGACATCATTATTAACTGTTGCTTGCACAATTTGTTTAACGTGAGGAACGGAGACATCGACGAGATGCTGCACAGCGTCGGATGTTCACTTGGTGGCGAAAACTGGAGATACTTTCAGCGTAAATCGGTTCCTTGCGTATCTACAAAGTATCGCTGCCATACGACAATTACAGCCCACACCGGAGCTCGGTAAGTAGCTGCACTTCAGTTATAACCACCCAGTAATTACCGATTATCATCTAAATACCTGTTTCTATTAACGCCAAATCTCTGTATAATTGGAAACCTAACGTCCCAGTGTGTTCCTTCCAGAACTGCTGCAACCTACAGGTTGGCCATAATTCAATATTGCCACTTTGTCGACTTTCCTCTGTGACAGCAGAAGTTTTAACTAGCACCCAATGTGAGCTGTGGCCCTCAATTTTTGGACCGCCATGGGGGAGTTAACAGGCGCACCTGCGGTCAGTACAGTCAGCATCCAGACCATACGAACGAACAGTTTAGACGCCATGTTGTATCTGTGTTCCAGAATGCTGAAGCCTCAGAACCTTACCCTGTTGCTCGCTGGTTGCCGCAGCTCTGTTAATGTATACAACAGTAATAGCCGGAAAGAACAGTTGCAACCTTATCAGGAAGTTACCTATGCTGTTGCTCAGGTACCTTTAAATGCACTGCTGCTATCGTTTCATTATTCGACAGTATGTCTCTTCTGATCAGCTAACGTTTCTCATACATTGTGTGCAGTTTATCATGTCACCGAACAGACTGCCAGTCGAGTAATGTGTAACAGTTTAAGCATGCTTTATCACTCATTTCAATGTTATTGCGTTATCTGATTGAGTTCCTTTTATCTGTAACTAAGTGCTTTATTCTTTATATCTGCTGAGTCTTTCTATGACTCTTATTTAGATCGGCTTTTTATCTCCACAGCTGTCGTGGATTTCCACATCTACATCTACATCATACTCCTCAAGCCACCAAATGGTTTGTGGCGGAGGGTACTTTCGGTACCACTATTGATCCCTCCAACCCTGTTCCACTCGCGAATAGTGCGTGGGATGAATGATTGTCGGTAAGCCTCTGTATGTGCTCTAATTTCTCGAATTTTCTAGTCGTGGTCAATACGCGAGATGTGTGTGGGGGGAAGTAATATGTTGCCTGACTCCTGAAAAGTGCTGTCTCGAAATTTGAATAGTAAATCTCTACGTGATGCACAACGCCTCCCTCTTAACGTCTGCCAGTGGAGTTTGTTTAGCATCTCCGTAACGTTCTCTCGCCAGCTAAACGACGCCGTAACGAAACGCGCGGCTCTTCATTGGATCCTCCCTGTCCTCTATCAGTCCTACTTGCTAGGGATCCCAGATAGATGAACAGTACTCAAGAATCCGATGAACAAGCGCCTTATAAGCCACTTCTTTAGTGGATGAGGTATATTTCCTTAAGATTCTTCCCCCCCCCCCCCCCCCCCATGAACCATGGACCTTGCCGTTGGTGGGGAGGCTTGCGTGCCTCAGCGATACAGATAGCCGTACCGTAGGTGCAACCACAACGGAGGGGTATCTGTTGAGAGGCCAGACAAACGTGTGGTTCCTGAAGAGGGGCAGCAGCCTTTTCAGTAGTTGCAAGGGCAACAGTCTGGATGATTGACTGATCTGGCCTTGTAACAATAACCAAAACGGCCTTGCCGTGCCGGTACTGCGAACGGCTGAAAGCAAGGGGAAACTACAGCCGTAATTTTTCCCGAGGGCATGCAGCTTTACTGTATGATTACATGATGATGGCGTCCTCTTGGGTAAAATATTCCGGAGGTAAAATAGCCCCCCATTCGGATCTCCGGGCGGGGACTACTCAAGAGGATGTCGTTATCAGGAGAAAGAAAACTGGCGTTCTACGGATCGGAGCGTGGAATGTCAGATCCCTTAATCGGGCAGGTAGGTTAGAAAATTTAAAAAGGGTTAGATATAGTGGGAATTAGTGAAGTTCGGTGGCAGGAGGAACAAGACTTCTGGTCAGGTGACTACAGGGTTATAAACACAAAATCAAATAGGGGTAATGCAGGAGTAGGTTTAATAATGAATAGGAAAATAGGAATGCGGGTAAGCTACTACAAACAGCATAGTGAACGCATTATTGTGGCCAAGATAGATACGAAGCCCACACCTACTACAGTAGTACAAGTTTATATGCCAACTAGCTCTGCAGATGACGAAGAAATTGAAGAAATGTATGATGAAATAAAAGAAATTATTCAGATTGTGAAGGGAGACGAAAATTTAATAGTCATGGGTGACTGGAATTCGAGTGTAGGAAAAGGGAGAGAAGGAAACATAGTAGGTGAATATGGATTGGGGGACAGAAATGAAAGAGGAAGCCGCCTGGTAGAATTTTGCACAGAGCACAACATAATCATAACTAACACTTGGTTTAAGAATCATGACAGAAGGTTGTATACATGGAAGAACCCTGGAGATACTAAAAGGTATCAGATAGATTATATAATGGTAAGACAGAGATTTAGGAACCAGGTTTTAAATTGTAAGACATTTCCAGGGGCAGATGTGGACTCTGACCACAATCTATTGGTTATGACCTGTAGATTAAAACTGAAGAAACTGCAAAAAGGTGGGAATTTAAGGAGATGGGACCTGGATAAACTAAAAGAACCAGAGGTTGTACAGAGATTCAGGGAGAGCATAATGGGAGCAATTGACAGGAATGGGGGAAATAAATACAGTAGAAGAAGAATGGGTAGCTTTGAGGGATGAAGTAGTGAAGGCAGCAGAGGATCAAGTAGGTAAAAAGACGAGGGCTAGTAGAAATCCTTGGGTAACAGAAGAAATATTGAATTTAATTGATGAAAGGAGAAAATATAAAAATGCAGTAAGTGAAACAGGCAAAAAGGAATACAAACATCTCAAAAATCAGATCGACAGGAAGTGCAAAATGGCTAAGCAGGGATGGCTAGAGGACAAATGTAAGGATGTAGAGGCCTATCTCACTAGGGGTAAGATAGATACCGCCTACAGGAAAATTAAAGAGACCTTTGGAGATAAGACAACGACTTGTATGAATATCAAGAGCTCAGATGGAAACCCAGTTCTAAGCAAAGAAGGGAAAGCAGAAAGGTGGAAGGAGTATATAGAGGGTCTATACAAGGGCGATGTACTTGAGGACAATATTATGGAAATGCAAGAGGATGTAGATGAAGATGAAATGGGAGATACGATACTGCATGAAGAGTTTGACAGAGCACTGAAAGACCTGAGTCGAAACAAGGCCCCCGGAGTAGACAATATTCCATTGGAACTACTGACGGCCTTGGGAGAGCCAGTCCTGACAAAACTCTACCATCTGGTGAGCAAGATGTATGAGACAGGCGAAATACCCTCAGACTTCAAGAAGAATAGTATAATAATTCCAATCCCAAAGAAAGCAGGTGTTGACAGATGTGAAAATTACCGAACTATCAGCTTAATAAGTCACAGCTGCAAAATACTAACACGAATTCTTTACAGACGAATGGAAAAACTAGTAGAAGCCAACCTCGGGGAAGATCAGTTTGGATTCCGTAGAAACACTGGAACACGTGAGGCAATACTGACCTTACGACTTATCTTAGAAGAAAGATTAAGGAAAGGCAAACCTACGTTTCTAGCATTTGTAGACTTAGAGAAAGCTTTTGACAATGTTGACTGGAATACTCTCTTTCAAATTCTAAAGGTGGCAGGGGTAAAATACAGGGAGCGAAAGGCTATTTACAGTTTGTACAGAAACCAGATGGCAGTTATAAGAGTCGAGGGACATGAAAGGGAAGCAGTGGTTGGGAAGGGAGTAAGACAGGGTTGTAGCCTCTCCCCGATGTTGTTCAATCTGTATATTGAGCAAGCAGTAAAGGAAACAAAAGAAAAATTCGGAGTAGGTATTAAAATTCATGGAGAAGAAATAAAAACTTTGAGGTTCGCCGATGACATTGTAATTCTGTCAGAGACAGCAAAGGACTTGGAAGAGCAGTTGAATGGAATGGACAGTGTCTTGAAAGGAGGATATAAGATGAACATCAACAAAAGCAAAACAAGGATAATGGAATGTAGTCTAATTAAGTCGGGTGATGCTGAGGGAATTAGATTAGGAAATGAGGCACTTAAAGTAGTAAAGGAGTTTTGCTATTTGGGGAGCAAAATAACTGATGATGGTCGAAGTAGAGAGGATATAAAATGTAGGTTGGCAATGGCAAGGAAAGCGTTTTTGAAGAAGAGAAATTTGTTAACATCCAGTATTGATTTAAGTGTCAGGAAGTCATTTCTGAAAGTATTCGTATGGAGTGTAGCCATGTATGGAAGTGAAACATGGACGATAAATAGTTTGGACAAGAAGAGAATAGAAGCTTTCGAAATGTGGTGCTACAGAAGAATGCTGAAGATTATATGGGTAGATCACGTAACTAATGAGGAAGTATTGAATAGGATTGGGGAGAAGAGAAGTTTGTGGCACAACTTGACCAGAAGAAGGGATCGGTTGGTAGGACATGTTCTGAGGCATCAAGGGATCACCAATTTAGTATTGGAGGGCAGCGTGGAGGGTAAAAATCGTAGAGGGAGACCAAGAGATGAATACACTAAGCAGATTCAGAAGGATGTAGGTTGCAGTAGGTACTGGGAGATGAAAAAGCTTGCACAGGATAGAGTAGCATGGAGAGCTGCATCAAACCAGTCTCAGGACTGAAGACCACAACAACAACAACAAGATTCTTCCGATGAATATGAGTCTGTCGTCCGTTTTTCCCACTATCTGTTTTGTATGGTCATTCCACTTAAGGTCGCTCCGAATAGTTAAGCCTAGATATTTTATAGCGGGCGCTGTCTCCAGCTGTTTGTCATCAACAGTGTAGCTGTTCAGTAGTGGATTTCTTTTCCAATGTATGCGCAATATGTTACGTTTATTTACGTTCAGGGTCAACTGCCAGAGTCTACACCATTCATCAATTCTCTGCAGATCGTTCCGCAAATTCTTACTATCTTCTGGGGTTGGTAATTTCGCATAAACAACTGCATTATCTGCGAATAGCCTTAAAAACATCCAACGCTTTCAACTAGATCATTTATATATATTGTAAACAGCAACGGTCCTATCACACTTCCCTCTGGTACTCCGGATATTACCTTTATATCTGTCGATTTAGTTCCTTTAAGAGCGACGTGTTGAGTTCTGTCTGCAAGGAAGTCTTGAATCCAATAGCAGCTCTCCTCCAATACTCCGTAAACTCGTATTTTTTCATTAAACGCCAATGCAGAGCGGTGTCAAATGCCTTACTGAAATCAAGGGACACGACATCAACCTGAGCACCGTTGTCCACTGCGCTGTGGATTTCTTGGAGGAGTTTCGCAGGATCTCTATTTGAGGAACCCATGTTGATTTTTATAGAGGAGATGTTCATCTTCCAAGAACGTCATAATTCTTGAGCATAAAACATGTTCCATAATTCTACAACAGATTGACGTCAATGATATAATTCTGTGGATCTGTCTTACGGCCTTTCACAAAAGCGGAAATGACCTGCGCTTTTTGCCAGTCTTTAGGTACCTTTCGTTGCTCAAGCTGTAGGCAAGCAGCCTACTCACGCTGTAGTAAATTCACATCAGTTTCCATTGTGTGCCAGCTAGTCTGCTGTAACTAGCTCTGACGTCATAAATGTTGCGCAATACCTTAAAAATCAAGCAAATGACCTAAAACTTTTCTAGCATGTCAGGAATAATACTAAATTAATGTGTGTTAAATATCAGTTCGATAACTTCAGCCATGTTCGAAATTTGGACGTTTTTCTGAAAAAATCATTGGCGCAACAGAAAAGAGCTAGAGACTTCAAAATTTATATTTAGATTCATCTTTCATAATGATTTAATAAAAAACAGTACTTTGGATTTCACAAATTAAGATTTTGGTGGAAATTCATGATCTGGTTTTCATCTCAAAACTGAAGGAAGCAAGATAGATTAAGTAGGCTAATAAATAAGGCTAGGATGTTTACATTTAAATAGGTTGGAGGTCCGCTTTGACTATGAAGATGTGAAAAGTTTCTTTTGAATACCTATAAAATTATAGCGATAGCGGATCTCAAAAGGACCAGTTCAGAGCTTACCTACTGCGTGCAGTGTAATTAAATTAATTCTCTCGCCCAAAATATTTAACTTGGCCACGTCAAAATTTTATTATCAATACTTACCTGCGTGCTGAATGCACGTTTAAATTAAGAGCTTCATCGGCCATCAGCAAAAGAAGTTATAAATTATTATGTAACTTGAAGTGGTGCGTTACTAGCCCAGCAGGTAGTCGGGAGAGCCGATTTGATCAGGCGTTCCCTTAGCCGTCCGCACCGCGGCTTTATATATAAGAACGCTGCGCGAGTTCTCTCCAGACGCTGAATGACACGCCATCTGTGTCGGGAGTCGCGTCGCATCAGTGTCACTGCTACAAACAGCCTCGGGTGCCGTATTAAGTTACTAGAGATACGCGGAACCATGAAAACATTTCAAGTGAAGTGTTAATTCTGGGATGATTTTCATTATCTAGCTTCAGTTTGCGTATTGTCGTATTTTCACGTGCCGTCACAGGACAGACATTCTACCAAATATGTAGCGTGGCGTTTGATGAAATATTTTCATCAAATTATGGCGAGCATTGTTTTTAACATTTAATTCGGACATTTATAGTTGCATCAGTGCATTAGACTCTGAACTGCTCTGTTAGTTAGGTTGTAGGGATACTTGTGTTTTTTATCAGTGAATTTTAGAATATACTCAACTATTTTGGAAAATCGTTTTTGATTAGAAATCCCGGACAATCTCCTAATTCCTCAGAGCTATAATCTGCAGCTATAATGGTATTCTCAGATGAAGTGGGCACTAGGAACTCTAGTTACAGGCTTCACGTTTGTTAAATCACTTTCTGGGTGCTAAAAAGTAAATAGAGAGCCAGTGTTGAGAACGGCGAAAGATAGCATTAACAACATTCTAAAAGCCTGAAACTGATTCAACATGCAAACATTTATACAGCAATTAATTATTTTTACAACTTAACCGCCGCCCCACATATGGTGCATCAGCCAGGAATATCAACTAAGTGAAAGTGATTTTGAACTATTCGGATTCGCGAGTGAAATGCGACACGCAACTGAGTATAGAACAGTGAATGTGTTACATGTGCATGTGGACGACGCAATTGGATTAACAACACATCTGGATTGACGGAGCTGGCACTGAGTCTAGCGGTGCTGCCGGCATCGCGAGAAGCCAGTCTCGCCGCACCACAGTAGTACGCTGGAGCAGCCGGCGCAGCGCCTGCAATTGCGGGCCACGCAAACACACAACAGCCGTCGGAGAGCCGTCTGCAGTTCAACGTGCCACGTCGCATCAGGAATCCTGGTACGCCGCGCCGGCAACGCCATACGTCGTGCAGAAGGAACTAAGTTAAGTAAAAAGCTGTTAAAAATTTTACTAACCTGCACTAAAAGACTGTCGGCGATGGAACCGCCAAAAGAATCTGAGTTTAAACTTGAATTAAAACCTATGTCTGTTGAGGGAACTGTAAATATGCATGAAAGTAGTAATGTTAAAGTGAAATATGAAGTATTGTCTCCTGACAGTAGTGTGCGAAGGGGCAATGATTCAATAATAGAGACCCCTGTAGTAAAGCAGAAAGTAGAAATTGTAAATTTATTGGATGATAGTTTATCTGATGAATTAAAAATGAAACAGTCATCAGAGATGGTAGAGTTTAAGAAGGAGCAGTTAGATATGACTAATCAATCAGAAGTTTCATTGAGTTTTGATGATTCTGGTGTTGGAGCTAGTTTTTCATCACCTGAGTGTGATAAAAAGCCAGCTAGTGAGCAACCCAAAGATGCTGTGTCTGTTGATCTAAATGTTATATTACAAGCAATAGCTGCCAGTAATGCAAAAATGTCAGCCAGTAATGCTAGAATGACAGCTGAATTAAAGTCTGAAATTGTGGCCAGCCAAATAAATTTTAATAAACGATTGGAGGTAATGGACGATACCTTCAAGGCTGGTTGCAATAAGTTGAAAGAGGATCTAGACAGTTTGAATTATAAAATTGCTTACAACGATGAGGATATTAAGAAAAAGGTTGCTCAACAGTTTTCTGAAATGTATAAAACAGTAAAATCCGAAGTTGCTGAGGTTCGCAAGGACTTCCAAATGGAAGATGCGAAGCTGGAGCACAAGTTAACAGAAAAGATCGAGGCGGAATCTGAACTGTGCTCAGATAGATTTAAAGATGTTAATATAAAAGTAAACATATGTCAAGCAGACGTAGATGCAATCAAAAGTGATACTACTCATATTGTACAAAGAGTAGATAATGTTGAATTGAGAGTAGAAAATATCAGTACTAACATTGCTAACATTGAGAGTAAAGTAGCTTCAGTAACTTCTGGTAATGGTAATATACAACAAGTTGTAGCTGCAAACGCCGCTTTTATCGGGTGTCGGCAGTTCTTGCGGTTTGATCCAGATAAAAATATCCACCGGCTAGATTTATGGAACGATTTTGAAGATGTGATTCCACCAACTTGGTCTGAACGAGAGAAAATCTCATTTATTAGAAGCCATTTAGCAGGTGACGCCATGCGTTGGTCAGCTGATGTTATGTTGAAGTGTGGAACATTAAAGGAGTTTAAAACAGCTTTCATTAATGAGTATTGGTCTAGCAATAAGCAAAATGAAGTGTTGAGAGAATTTTGGAGTGGAAAACGCTTCAATGCAGGCAAGGAGTCCATTAAAGAGTTTGCTAGGTCATGGATTTCACGTTTGTCACATTTGGACGAAAAGCTGAAACCTGAAATGATAATACTAAGTCTTGAAGCCAAACTGCCATGGTATTGGCAAACTAGAATTATATCAGCCCCTAGAGACAATCTGGATCGTTTCATTGAGTATTTGGAACGTGTAGAACGTGTTGCTGCCAATGAGGAGCAAGCACGTAACCGAAATGCCAATAACAATAATAGTAATTTAAGGAACGAGCAAAATGGCAATGTAAACATCAGAACAGTAGGTGTTCGCCATCCTAAGAGAGGTAGGAATTGGCGAAATAATTATCAGAACCAACAATGGCGTCCAAGGGATAATAATTTTGTTCCAAACAGAAATATGCATGTAAACAACAGTACGGAAAGTAATGCTGTGCCAGTCAACTATAATGAAAATAAAGGAAACAGTAGTAGGCCGAGGCAGGAAAACTAGTTCCCGTCTATGAGGACACTGGCGCTCACCAGGCGGTTACTTTTCCTAAACCAGTAGTTACGGGAATTGGTAAGACAAATCAGAATACTCAAACTGAACAGGTGGATGAAGTGTCGGTAGCATCTAAGGATACAACAGAAATATTAGATCACTCACAGTATTTGATAGATACAGTGTTAGAGACGCTTTCTAAGTGGGAAGAGATAGAGAAGGCACAGCAGTGTAACGATAGGGACGAGCTACAAAATACTGAATTGACAGGTGAAGAAGCAGAAGAAATTCATGCTTATATTTACGATAAAGATTATGTGCTCTTATCTAAAGTGCCTGTGCAGGATGTTGATAATGTACTAATAGATTTAGGACAGGAGATAAGTGAGAATGTAGAGGGTAGGCTGTTGAGGGTCGATGAACCCAGTAGCTGTGACCAGTTGTCACTTGAGAAGGAAACCGACGATAATGGTAAAAGTGGTTTAGCTGTAACTAGTGTTATGCCCGGTCTGGAGGCGCAGAATCGCTCAGACTACAGTAATTTGGGTCATGTTCAGCAAACTAAATGTAATGAAGTCGTGCGGTGTTTCGATTTAAAATTAATAGACCGACTGGAAAAGGCAGCTGAAAATGTAATTCAGGAAACCCCTACACACTGTGACCTAAATGTAATGAAGACAGATGTCGATCACTTTAGTTGGAGACAAATCCAAAAGGAACTACTAGATGAATTTGAGGAACCACCTGTACAACCTACAATAAGTCACCCTATAATAATAGTGAATATGTTGGGTATCAATGTACGTTGTCTCTTAGACAGTGGAAGTGAGGTGAGTGCAATATCTCAGTCCTTCTTTGATGCATTACCTGGTAAAGACAAGCTTACAGTAATGAGGGTATCAGGCCTCAGAATAATTGGTGCTACTGGCTAGGTTTCAAAAACGGTAAAGCGAGAAGCTTTACAACCCTTTAACATTAATGGTAATTTAATTGATCATCCATGTTTAATTGTAAACAATCTCAGTATTGAAGTTTTAATTGGCATAGATTTCTTGTCAAAATATCAGAGGGTTGTTGACTTTGAAAAAAGCCAGTTAAGAATGGTCTTGCCAATAACCGGAGTAATTATAGTACCTTTTACTGATAAACATGTAGTAACTGATCATGAAACTTGGGAGCTGCCTATTCGAGTTCTGAAAAATAGGAGGTATTGGGACGAAGGTGTTAATCTTAGTAACAGTAAGCTGAACACAGAAGAAGAAGAAGAAGCAATTATTTTAGACAAAATAGAAGCTAAATTGCAGGAAATCGATGAGATTTCAGACAATCAAAAGGAAGAACTGAGACAGGTTCTAAAAAGGCATCATAAGGTATTTTCAGATCGACGTGGCGTGGTCAAAGGTTATGAATGAATGCTGTAGGGAGGAGGTTGTTCTGTAACCTCTACACAGTGTGGCAGCTGTGCAGTCCCAGCTGTGTGAGATCTTCTTTCCCATTTCAGATCTCACTCATTCTTCCTCTTTCCTGTCCTCAAAAATTTCGACCTCTTCTTTCATACATTAAATTTTCCGGTATGGTTATCAATACAGCATTAAACCAATGAATGCTGTAGGGAGGAGGTTGTTCTGTAACCTCTACACAGTGTGGCAGCTGTGCAGTCCCAGCTGTGTGAGATCTTCTTTCCCATTTCAGATCTCACTCATTCTTCCTCTTTCCTGTCCTCAAAAATTTCGACCTTTTCTTTCCAAATACTAAAATTTTCCGTTATGACTATCAAGCCAGCATTAAGCTAATGAATGCTGTAGGGAGCAGGTTGTTCTGTAACCTCTACACAGTGTGGCAGCTGTGCAGTCCCAGCTGTGTGAGATCTTCTTTCCCATTTCAGATCTCACTCATTCTTCCTCTTTCCTGTCCTCAAAAATTTCGACCTTTTCTTTCCAAATACTAAAATTTTCCGTTATGACTATCAAGCCAGCATTAAGCTAATGAATGCTGTAGGGAGGAGGTTGTTCTGTAACCTCTACACAGTGTGGCAGCTGTGCAGTCCCAGCTGTGTGAGATCTTCTTTCCCTTTCAGGTCTCACTCATTCTTCCTCTTTCCTGTCCTCAAAAATTTCGACCTCTTCTTTCCAGACATGAAAATTTTCTGTCATGGCTATTAAGCCATGAGTTATGTAACCATTCTATCTACCGATTAGTGAAGAAAAATACCTAATGTGACAAACCTAATAGTGACAAACAATGGAGAAGTATGACGTAATTAAGATACAAATGTATTTGAGTAACAATTATGTATAGTACCCTGGTAATATAGTAAGTACAAAGTGTTGTTTTATTGGAAATGGTCCACCAACAGTAATTTAAAAAGATATATGAATTCATGTACAAGCAGGATCTGAAGTGGTAGTGAAACCTAGTGTATGCATTAGAGCTAACTAAGAAATAGTAAAAGAGATTGCTTAGTGTTAGGAAAAATATGCAGATAAGTTGTAAGATTAAACTCACCTGGTGTAGCAAGGAAAGGCAGTGTAATATAATTGAGCAGTGTTTGTGGTTGAGACGTGAAGGACACGTCCCTGAAGTATTTATAAGGTTGGAGCTGGCCATTATTTTACTGTAGTGTGTGACAGGATACACCTACACGTATTGAGGTTATGAGTTGGAGGCGTGAATGCGACCATAGGTACCCTTATGTTAGATGAGACAGAGCAGCTCATGGTGCCCTATAGGTTTAAGGAATTTAGCATTACGCTCGTCCATAATTACTTGATGCACTTTAGTGGTAGGTCGAGGGAGACTACCTGAGGTTTCAGCGTCCGATCGAGTGGAAATGGATTGCCACGTGAGCAAACTAATCAGCTGCAATACACTATGAATATGAAATAAATGTGCTATCCTATGCTTTAAATATTAATAGAGTGAGTGTTAAATAAGTACATACACTAGCAAAATAAATAAATAACATACTGACAGACGTGAAACATTATTTTAGCTCAGCATAAATACACTTCAAAGTAAGTAAGTACCTAATTGCAGATGTGGAACTGACAACAGCAGAGGACCAATAAGTGGATTTTGTAGTCAACTAAACGTAGTGTGTTTTGAACACTCAGAACTGTACTATTACCAAAAGTTACTCACATGTACAAAGAAGCTGAGAAAACAACCACTAATCATACTCATACTATCTCTAAGAATAAGGTAATCAAAGATGAGTCAGTTAAGTGCTTAAAATACAAATGTATCAGGAATGTACCGAGCATTGGTTCAGTGTTCCGGCCCAGAAATAATAAATTCAGATTAAATATGATTTATGATTGTATGCCTTAGGAGCATAAATTTACTCTAGTACATGACTAAAGGCGTTTTGAGCCATTTGTTTAACGATTTTATGACAGTTAAGTATCCGTAAGAGTAAAATTGCAAAAGTTCTGTTAACTTTGTTCCAGCAAAATATTGAAGGATAAAATGTATATATCCCCATTTCATTGTGACCCACCCATAGATATTAAGTGAGCAGAGACTGAGGCACTCTTTTTGTTTGTTCTACAGGACAAACCAGATAATGGCAGCCTGGTAGCTGCGTGAAAGCGTGGAGTGACTTGGACACAACTCACAGTGACCCCTCCCCTTTCCCCCATGTAATTTAGAGAGAACGTGAAGGACGCACACCATAGCAACTTCCCCTCCTCTACCCTTGTGAATGGAAGTGTAGGACGCCAGCCAAAGCGGCGACAACCACGTGTGTAAAAAATATTTGTGAACTTTTCTTTCAGGTTTAGAAAAGACTGCTAAGAGATAATCATCTGTTTATGTATCATGTTATTTTCTTTGAATTTGTGTATGTAAAAATGTATTTAATGTATTTATTGGATCTAAGATTTTCATAATTTTTCAATTTGTATGTGTTTGTTTGTCTAAGGCAATATGTATGCCAAAATATTTCATTGACTTTGCTTAAAATTATGAGTAATGACATTGTTTAAAAGGCAGTGAACATGCCTACAATTTAAATAATTAATGCAGGTAATCAGTTTTCTTTAATGTTTCTACAGATTTATATTTCAATTTTGATTTTTCATAGGGAGTTAAACTGCACTCTTGCTTCCCTTTTTGTAATTAATTTTTTTTTCATTCATTAACATTCATAAACAAAAAAAAATTTAAGTAGAGGGTGATGTAGGGAAGCAGCCTACTCACGCTGTAGTAAATTCACATCAGTTTCCATTGTGTGCCAGCTAGTCTGCTGTAACTAGCTCTGACGTCATAAATGTTGCGCAATACCTTAAAAATCAAGCAAATGACCTAAAACTTTTCTAGCATGTCAGGAATAATACTAAATTAATGTGTGTTAAATATCAGTTCGATAACTTCAGCCATGTTCGAAATTTGGACGTTTTTCTGAAAAAATCATTGGCGCAACAGAAAAGAGCTAGAGACTTCAAAATTTATATTTAGATTCATCTTTCATAATGATTTAATAAAAAACAGTACTTTGGATTTCACAAATTAAGATTTTAGTGGAAATTCGTGATTTTCTGGTTTTCATCTCAAAACTGAAGGAAACAAGATAGATTAAGTAGGCTAATAAATAAGGTTAGGATGTTTACATTTAAATAGGTTGGAGGTCCGCTTTGACTATGAAGATGTGAAAAGTTTCTTTTGAATACCTATAAAATTATAGCGATAGCGGATCTCAAAAGGACCAGTTCAGAGCTTACCTACTGCGTGCAGTGTAATTAAATTAATTCTCTCGCCCAAAATATTTAACTTGGCCACGTCAAAATTTTATTATCAATACTTACCTGCGTGCTGAATGCACGTTTAAATTAAGAGCTTCATCGGCCATCAGCAAAAGAAGTTATAAATTATTATGTAACTTGAAGTGGTGCGTTACTAGCCCAGCAGGTAGTCGGGAGAGCCGATTTGATCAGGCGTTCCCTTAGCCGTCCGCACCGCGGCTTTATATATAAGAACGCTGCACGAGTTCTCTCCAGACGCTGAATGACACGCCATCTGTGTCGGGAGTCGCGTCGCATCAGTGTCACTGCTACAAACAGCCTCGGGTGCCGTATTAAGTTACTAGAGATACGCGGAACCATGAAAACATTTCAAGTGAAGTGTTAATTCTGGGATGATTTTCATTATCTAGCTTCAGTTTGCGTATTGTCGTATTTTCACGTGCCATCACAGGACAGACATTCTACCAAATATGTAGCGTGGCGTTTGATGAAATATTTTCATCAAATTATGGCGAGCATTGTTTTTAACATTTAATTCGGACATTTATAGTTGCATCAGTGCATTAGACTCTGAACTGCTCTGTTAGTTAGGTTGTAGGGATACTTGTGTTTTTTATCAGTGAATTTTAGAATATACTCAACTATTTTGGAAAATCGTTTTTGATTAGAAATCCCGGACAATCTCCTAATTCCTCAGAGCTATAATCTGCAGCTATAATGGTATTCTCAGATGAAGTGGGCACTAGGAACTCTAGTTACAGGCTTCACGTTTGTTAAATCACTTTCTGGGTGCTAAAAAGTAAATAGAGAGCCAGTGTTGAGAACGGCGAAAGATAGCATTAACAACATTCTAAAAGCCTGAAACTGATTCAACATGAAAACATTTATACAGCAATTAATTATTTTTACAACTTAACCGCCGCCCCACAAAGCGAACTACGATAAATTACTGCTAGAGGGGGAGGTATCTCATCTGGACTGGAAGACTGTCCCCTACTAGGCGATTGTAGCTGTTTTTCAATTCCGCTATCGGTTAACTGAATATCTGCCGTTTCGACGTTGGCACGTCGATTGAAAGGAGGGATAGTGTTACGGTCTTCCGCGGTGAAACAACTTCGGAAGAACGAATTCAATATTTCGCCTTCTCTCTGTTATCTTCCGTTTCGTTGCCGGTGTGATCGCTGAGAGAATGAATAGATGATTTTGACCCACGTACTGATTTTACATACGACCAAAATCTTTTAGGGTTTTTACTCAGGTCGGTTGACAACGTCGTACTTTCAAAATCATTGAACGCTTCTCTCATTGCTCTCCTTACGCTCATTTTCGCTTCGTTCAGCTTTTGTTTGACATCTGGCTTTCTACTTCTCTTGAAACTGAGATGATGTGCTCTTTGTTTACGTAGCGCTTTTCTAACCATGGTGACACTTGCCCATCGCTTATAAACTTACTCGGAACATACTTGTCTACGGAATATTGAACGATGCCTTTGAAATTTTTTTTTCTACTTGTTCTCCTTATCTTTGTCCTCATCACCGAATATTCGATGCTGACTGCTGAGATATTCTGAAATTTTTCTCCTGTCACCCTTCCTGAGCAAATGTATCTTCCTAGTTTTCTTAATATTTCTTGCAGGACCCGTCATCATAGACGCTGTCACAGCCTTATGATCAATGATACGTTCCTCTACTGTAACTGAGTCGGTAAGTTCAGGTCTGGTTGTTGGCAGGAGGTCTAATACGTTACCTTAATGAGTTGCTTGTCTAACTATCTGCCCAAGGTAATTTTCGGACAAGAGATCCAGAACAATGCCACATGATTCCCTGTCTCTGGCACCAGTTTTGATGGCATAACACTCCCAATCTCTACCTATTACAATGGCATGATCTAGAAAATTACTAATGATACTCTGTAAGTTCTGTCTGAAGCGCTCTATAACTACAGATCCTGACCCAGGTGGTCTATAAAAGCATCCGATCAACATTTTTGACCGTTCTTTGATACTCAATTTCACTCAGATTAATTCACATTCGGAATCCGTGGTAACCTCGCTAGATTTTATCGAAGTTTCTATTAGTAATATGATCATAATCACCATGATAGAGCGAGAGGCCAATGTCAATTACTCCTGAAAGTACGAGAGGAACTAACGATAAGTCATGTTTAGTACAGGAACATGTAAGGCAGACCCACATTTTAACAAGTACCGAGATATTCCATTACAAGGTGAATCAGAACTCCTTAAACTAGAGATGTTTTGTGTAGGGAGTTTGTTGGTACATAAATGGGGAGAATGGTTTCAAACAGGTATACAATATATTTTATTCATTAATTGCATTCAATAACATAAATGTATAAAGTATCACTGTAAAAGTATTTAAATGTTGTTTGAATTAGGGTCGGGGCACCTGATACGCACTGTGACCTTAAATTAGAATTAATGGCTCCTCGTATGTAATCTAACACTAAAAAGTTACGGACTCTCAAAGTGCAATCTGACTTCAGCGTAAATCAAACACTCCCAAACGTTGACTAATTATAAAGTTAAATGGGTACCTGTGGTTGACTGTTATGACAGTAGGAAGAAACTAACTGAATTCAATGCGCAACACACAGATGAAAATACATGGAACAAACTGTAATTGAAATCAGGTTGTTAGCAAATGCAAGCCTGAGTGTGTATTCTAAACTGGGATAAGTGAAGCTCATTGAGCTTTGCGCGTACAATAAATTTCTTTACGCCCTAATTGCTCCAGGGGTGTCACGGATGATGGCTTCAGCTTGGGATTTTTCCAGCTTGTAGCTCAAGAAAGTAGTTTTAAGGGAAGCTGCTGTAGCAAGAAACCTGAAAGGAAACATTTGAACTCCATAGGATGGGAAGGAGTCTGTATATTTTTAAAAACTTTTACAAGATTTTAAACCTTTTGAAATCAAACTTACGATTAAATTTTTTATTTTATTTTTTCTTTTATTTTATTTATTTATTTTTTTGTGTTACAGGTGAAATGAGGGACACAAAACAAAGCGTAAATCTCAAAGTGACCTACTGACGAGGACCCTGCAAAAAAGGAAAATAGTTCAGCTATACCATAAATATAACATAACATAAACATAAAGTCAACATAAGTATAAGTATGAAGATCTCTTAACGTTCATATTACCCACCATGGTAGAAAGAGTAACAATTTTCAATAAACAAGAATCTAATTTTGATGCCCAAGAGGAACAGTATATCGTTGAAGAAGTGGACGAAAAACGTACTCATCATTACAATGCAGATGAAGAACCAATTAGGGTAGTAAAACACAATATGTGATAGATTGCTCTCAACATTCCCTGACGTCCTCAGCTGATTCTTCAGTCATTTGAAACAAGAAGAACACATTTATGAAACCGCAACTGAAACAAAAAACCACAAGAATCTGCATTTAGTCAGCTCACAGCTTACATTTCCTTACAAAACTTAGCTCAAAAAGAAGCTAAGAGGCCGCCAGTGGAGAGGGACGTACAAAACCAGATTAATTTCTTTTTTGGCCGGCATAGCATTAGCCCTAAAATCGTCGCATCCGTTACTTATTCGTCAAACTAAAAGTGTGATTTTTTCAGTTGTACAGGAGATTGAGCTGAAGCAACACAATAATATCAAGGCAGTCCATCAGTTCCCTCTATCATCCTTGAATCCCTTATCAAGATCTGTTTCAACATCATGTCTTCACGAGTCATTAAACCCTATTAACCTTCCTTGACTCTTGTGCAGAAAGGTGTGCAGTGTACTGCGGCATCCATTTTCAATAAGCTACCACAAGAATTCAAAAATCTTGGCAGTAATCGACGCGCTTTCAAATCGATACTGAAGTATTTCCTCATGGGTCACTCCTTCTACTCTGTTGAGGATTTCCTTGAAAACTTAAGCTGATTCTTTTGTTATACTGTTGACTGTGTTTACATAAACCTATGACTTGACAGTTTTTGGGTTGATAAAGATTTTGTTTCTATCTGTTATTACTTTTATGTTGTAATTTAATGTACTAATACGTTCCATGACCTTGGATATTTGCTCCTCAATTTGGTCCTACGGAACTTGACATGTAAATAAATAGTTTCTACATCAGCAAGGAGATTCACACAGATTCTTCATAAATAACAAAGGTCGTTATCCGCCAAGTTCCCTTGCATCCTCGTCCGGATTATTCGTTCTACCTGTGGAAAATAATTCGCTGAGTAGCCCTGAACATATTTTTATTCTTTCCATAGGCTTGTAGAAAACTAAGTAGATTTTTTACTAAATTATTTTCTTATATTTTAATTACTAAAAGAATAAAACAGGAACGCTATGGTTTAAACCACTTTCTTTTAACTTCCGTTTACTCTTTTTTGAATCTACCTTAAAAAAGAGTCAGTCGCTCTTTCTCTGAAATAAATAGTCGTCGGGAAGCGTGTTTATCTCAGTATTGGTTCTAGTTTGTTTAAAAGTTGACAGAAAGTGCGCTGTGTCATCTTAAAATATTCATAAAAATTTTGCCTCGCCATCCACGATATGAGGAAATAACGTTAAAAATTCTTGAAAGGAGAGACAGCATTGGTCGTATGTTTTTGTTTATTATCGCAAAATCGATTTTCGGTCACTTAGTGACCATCTTCAGTGCTGTAATATATAACTTAAATTAGTAAGCACTGGTGTCAATAAGCTTACGGCGATCATATAGACTGAGTCTTATTGACACCAGTGCTTACTAATTTAAGTTATATATTACAGCACTGAAGATGGTCACTAAGTGACCGAAAATCGAGTTTGCGATAATAAACAAAAACATACGACCAATGCTGTCTCAAGTATACCCATTATCTGGTAGTTGTGCACAGGAGACTATGGAGTCGCCAATCAATAAGTTCAAAATTCTGCCTGTGGATCTACATATTTCTTTTTTTGCCTTAATTCTTTGCTACATCCTCTACAACAAGTGCTGCATGTCCTAATTCACTACTACGAAAATTAGCTAAAATATTTACAATTTTTATAAACGGAAACACAGACCACCATTTCTGAGTCGCTACAAGGAACAACAGAAACGCGAACGGTCCTCGGCTGTGTGTGCTTCCTAGAGGGACGGACAGGATGGTGGACGTCACTCTGCTACGCTCAGTGCTGACATGGACCGGACATGTGTGTCCCGACCTAAAACGTATTCACGCCGCAGTATCGCGGCGCGGCAGCTTGCACGGCTGTCGCCGAAGCTCGCAGCTGTGACGCCCCGGGCGCCGAACAGGCGGCCGTTTGCACCGCAACAAGGGGCAGGCAGCTTGCCACGCTACGGTGCGTTAACGCCAGCTGCCTTCGCGCCCATCCAACTGCGTTGCTCATCGGCACCACTACCGCCACTATCAAGCCTAACGCTACAAACTTTGCCGTTTATATCGACGCAACGCTACACGGCAGCCTACCTAGCTCTGTTTACTAAACCACGCTAGTACAGACTTCAAGTGGAAAGAGAGCGCGACTGGTTAGTTGGTTAGAGTGTAGGGACCTCACCCACAAGATTATTATCCCTCCCAGAAAAGTCATTTTGGACATCGGATCGATATGTTGTACGGTGGCTATAATTTCGCACCTTAGAAGCACTCATCTACACTCCTGGAAATTGAAATAAGAACACCGTGAATTCATTGTCCCAGGAAGGGGAAACTTTATTGACACATTCTTGGGATCAGATACATCACATGATCACACTGACAGACCCACAGGCACATAGACACAGGCAACAGAGCATGCACAATGTCGGCACTAGTACAGTGTATATCCACCTTTCGCAGCAATGCAGGCTGCTATTCTCCCATGGAGATGATCATAGAGATGCTGGATGTAGTCCTGTGGAACGGCTTGCCATGCCATTTCCACCTGGCGCCTCAGTTGGTCCAGCGTTCGTGCTGGACGTGCAGACCGCGTGAGACGACGCTTCATCCAGTCCCAAACATGCTCAATGGGGGACAGATCCGGAGATCTTGCTGGCCAGGGCAGTTGACTTACACCTTCTAGAGCACGTTGGGTGGCACGGGATACATGCGGACGTGCATTGTCCTGTTGGAACAGCAAGTTCCCTTGCCGGTCTAGGAATGGTAGAACGATGGGTTCGATGACGGTTTGGATGTACCGTGCACTATTCAGTGTCCCCTCGACGATCACCAGTGGTGTACGGCCAGTGTAGGAGATCGCTCCCCACACCATGATGCCGGGTGTTGGCCCTGTGTGCCTCGGTCGTATGCAGTCCTGATTGTGGCGCTCACCTGCACGGCGCCAAACACGCATACGACCATCATTGGCACCAAGGCAGAAGCGACTCTCATCGCTGAAGACGACACGTCTCCATTCGTCCTTCCATTCACGCCTGTCGCGACACCACTGGAGGCGGGCTGCACGATGTTGGGGCGTGAGCGGAAGACGGCCTAATGGTGTGCGGGACCGTAGCCCAGCTTCATGGAGACGGTTGCGAATGGTCCTCGCCGATACCCCAGGAGCAACAGTGTCCCTAATTTGCTGGGAAGTGGCGGTGCGGTCCCCTACGGCACTGCGTAGGATCCTACGGTCTTGGCGTGCATCCGTGCGTCGCTGCAGTCCGGTCCCAGGTCGACGGGCACGTGCATCTTCCGCCGACCACTGGCGACAACATCGATGTACTGTGGAGACCTCACGCCCCACGTGTTGAGCAATTCGGCGGTGCGTCCACCCGGCCTCCCGCATGCCCACTATACGCTCTCGCTCAAAGTCCGTCAACTGCACATACAGTTCACGTCCACGCTGTCGCGGCATGCTACCAGTGTTAAAGACTGCGATGGAGCTCCGTATGCCACGGCAAACTGGCTGACACTGACGGCGGCGGTGCACAAATGCTGCGCAACTAGCGCCATTCGATGGCCAACACCACGGTTCCAGGAGTGTCCGCTGTGCTGTGCGTGTGATCATTTCTTGTACAGCCCTCTCGCAGTGTCCGGAGCAAGTATGGTGGGTCTGACACACCGGTGTCAATGTGTTCTTTTTTCCATTTCCAGGAGTGTACATACTTTGCAGTGATATACAGGGTTATTACAAATGATTGAAGCGATTTCACAGCTCTACAATAACTTTATTATTTGAGATATTTTCACAATGCTTTGCACACACATACAAAAACTCAAAAAGTTTTTTTAGGCATTCACAAATGTTCGATATGTGTCCCTTTAGTGATTCGGCAGACATCAAGCCGATAATCAAGTTCCTCCCACACTCGGCGCAGCATGTCCCCATCAATGAGTTCGAAAGCATCGTTGATGCGAGCTCGCAGTTCTGGCACGTTTCTTGGTAGAGGAGGTTTAAACACTGAATCTTTCACATAACCCCACAGAAAGAAATCACATGGGGTTAAGTCGGGAGAGCGTGGAGGCCATGACATGATTTCCTGATCATGATCTCCACCACGACCGATCCATCGGTTTTCCAATCTCCTGTTTAAGAAATGCCGAACATCATGATGGAAGTGCGGTGGAGCACCATCCTGTTGAAAGATGAAGTCGGCGCTGTCGTTCTCCAGTTGTGGCATGAGCCAATTTTCCAGCATGTCCAGATACACGTGTCCTGTAACGTTTCTTTCGCAGAAGAAAAAGGGGCCGTAAACTTTAAACCGTGAGATTGCACAAAACACGTTAACTTTTGGTGAATTGCGAATTTGCTGCACGAATGCATGAGTATTCTCTACCGCCCAGATTCGCACATTATGTCTGTTCACTTCACCATTAAGAAAAAATGTTGCTTCATCACTGAAAACAAGTTTCGCACTGAACACATCCTCTTCCATGAGCTGTTGCAACCGCGCCGAAAATTCAAAGCGTTTGACTTTGTCATCGGGTGTCGGGGCTTGTAGCAATTGTAAACGGTAAGGCTTCTGCTTTAGCCTTTTCCGTAAGATTTTCCAAACCGTCGGCTGTGGTACGTTTAGCTCCCTGCTTGCTTTATTCGTCGACTTCCGCGGGCTACGCGTGAAACTTGCCCGCACGCGTTCAACCGTTTCTTCGCTCACTGCAGGCCGACCTGTTGATTTCCCCTTACAGAGGCATCCAGAAGCTTTAAACTGCGCATACCATCGCCGAATGGAGTTAGCCGTTGTTGGATCTTTGTTGAACTTCGTCCTGAATTGTCGTTGCACTGTTATGATTGACTGATGTGAGTGCATTTCAAGCACGACATACGCTTTCTCGGCTCCTGCCGCCATTTTGTCTCAGTGCGCTCTCGAGCGCTCTGGCGGCAGAAACCTGAAGTGCGGCTTCAGCCGAAGAAAACTTTATGAGTTTTTCTACGTTTCTGTAGTGTGTCCTGACCATATGTCAATGAATGGAGCTACAGTGAATTTATGAAATCGCTTCAATCATTTGTAATAGCCCTGTACAACCGAACCATTTGATAGGCTGTACATCACACATATGAATATTTAAAGATGACTGACATTGTCACTTACACCTTGTAAATAGTTGTTAATGCTTATTGCATGAAGGGTGAGGGAATGTCTTTATTATCGAAACAGCGTAATGAATTATTGCCTGTGCTAGTAGATGTTGGAACGAAAGTGGAAATGAAACGGTAGGCGTAACTCAAGCCCTGGGTGGAGAAGCCCGCACAGGTGTGTGGATCCTGCTTGACACAGGAAGCAGCCAAGACGGACGGTCGGGGCACCTGAGCGCTGAAGCACAATAGAGCGGGGGCCAACCGGTATTGTAGCGGGGCCTGAAGCATACTCGGATAATACTTCGAAAACACTGAAAACCTTGGACCCAGCAAAGAGGAACAAGGAAGCGTTACCTCGGAAATCACGCAGGCTGGTTTATTTCCGAGGATTCTTACTCTGAGAAGCGTACCATTGTATGTATTCCTAATTAACGGGCCGGCCGAAGTGGCCGTGCGGTTCTAGGCGCTGCAGTCTGGAACCGCGAGACCGCTACGGTCGCAGGTTCGAATCCTGCCTCGGGGATGGATGTGTGTGATGTCCTTAGGTTAGTTAGGTTTAACTAGTTCTAAGTTCTAGGGGACTAATGACCTCAGAAGTTGAGTCCCATAGTGCTCAGAGCCATTTGAACCTAATAAACGGGGATAGGTATTTCCTCGCTAATTTCCCGCGCTGGACGATAAAAGACTAAAATATGATTGATCGACGTTCGGAAGAATGTGTAGAAAGGGAGAATATTCCGTAGTTTCGAGAATATGATTCAGTTTCTGCAGTTACGAGGGATGGAAGCCGAGTTTTGCTAGGAAGCCAGCGGTGGAGAGCAAGCTGTCTTCCGTTTTGAGCGCACGTGTTTGACTGTAGCTCAGTATCAGCTTTTGTTGGTACAGACCGACTTGCTGCCTTTGCTCTCAGGAGATTTTAGAGTTAGAACGGTTAGGCATTGTACTGTTGCGAACTTATACGATTCTGGACTTCGCCTTGTAATATTTCTGGCTTAGCCAGCCATCATATTAGGCTCCAAGAAGCTGTTCCCAGAGCAGTGGGGATGCAAGAAGTATATAGATGACGAAATGTGGTGTGAGGTACATGTGACAGATGTTAGATTCGGTACCATTCCCGTGAGAAAGACCTCCTGCATAATGCTACTGCTTTGTGATTGGCTGCTGTGTTCGGAGCAAGGGTGGCAAAACGTTAAAGTATGGCTATTATTATTAGTTAAACTACTCATTGGAATGACTTCATTTTTTAACATAAATATCTCTTAACAGCTGACTATCAATCAGTCATTTTAGAATTATTAAAAAACAATTTAAATCAAAAACAAAAGACTGACGAAATTGCAGACGAAGCATTTCGGAAGCGTTCGGATCACGCCTTTTCTGGTATGGCGCGCGAAGTGTTTCGGGCTGTTCGTCACTCTGGATTAGGCAGTCGAGAAGAACAGACATGTTGTCTGTCGTAGGATGTGTTTCCAATTTTTATTTAAGTTCCTGTTCGTCACTCTGGATTAGGCAGTCGAGAAGAACAGACATGTTGTTTGTCGCAGGATGTGTTTGCCAGTATTTAGTCTTAAAAGATTCATTCCAGTATTCATGAGGCACAGACACGTGCCACAAATAGTGTAAAGATACATTTTCGTAAAAATTGTGTTTGATCATGTACTATGCTGTATCAGAAGGTGTTGTTAAGATCATGTAGTCTTCTCGTGTGGCTATATTAAAATACGCGAGTAGCATCCCAAAGAAGTGATACATTATCTCAGAACAGAACCTTGCTAAAAGTCAGTTTCAGCCTCAAGATACAGAACCTACGACCTGCGTGCTGTTTTCTGCGCTAGGGACATCAGCTTGAAGACAGCAGGTAAGTGAAATATAAGCGAACTTTCGTATTACACACAGTGCAGTGGAAAGAACTAGGCGCGTCACATATACTGGGATGGTCGTTATTAACACCAACAATCAATTCATTCTTCCTTACTTGCCGTAGCCTCCGAGTAGGGAGTCGTCGTTGGGTACGCAGCGTTCAGTGATTGAGAGCAATTCTTCTGTCTATACTCACGTAGAGACCACCCTTGTGGCTGGGAGTTCGCGTTCATCGCGGAGACAGTATTAGATTATAATAGTCAGAGGACCGTCTTCTACCGTCCTAGTTTTTGAATGAGGACTTTTTTATATTTTGTGTTTTGAGTTCTTCCGCCTTCGCAGACATGTACGAGAACTAACTCTGACGCACCGGACTCAGTGCATATGGTGATAATGCCAATTTCTATGGTTTATTAGAGCTATAGAGCTAAAGAGCTACGATCACGTAATTTTTATTTCCACTGAGGTTTCACACCACTGTAGATCATCTTTGAAAGTAGTTGTCTTCTAGTGTTTGGTAAGTAGGTGATGTCAGTCATGTCGCTTTATTTGTATTAGATCACGTAGCCATAAAAATGGTCAGAATTGCGCAATTAATCAATCTTATTAGTTACGGAATCCATTTGTATCTCTTTATGTCCATTGGACATTGATATATAAACATTTGTAATATATAATGGGGTCTTAATCCACAAAAAAATGTATAAACAGAAACAGCATTTATCATTTGTAGTTACTAGTTCCCTCAATTATTCATTTATGTTGATGCTGTAATTTATATGTTAAAGAGCAAGAAGGAAGAGGTAATATCACCATTAAGAGATCCTAAGATCTGCTTCAGGGGCTAGTCAGACAGGACCAAATCTTAATTTTCGCGTTCAGTATTTTCCGTTGCGCACATTCATTTTACACCCGCCTTAAGTAGCTTCTTGGAATGTTAACACAGGAGTTCTAATCCGCAATTGCAAACTAAATACTTAATTATTTGCTGGATGTGTTAGAGTGTCTGTTTTCTTTTACAATTTTTATCCTCTAACACGATGGAAGTTCGCTGAGGTCTTAACAAATGTCCTATCATCCTCTCTCTCCTTCTCGTCAGTTTTTTTCGCAGCAAATGCAGCTTTCACTTTAGTATACTCGTACGTTAGGAGCCCCCACCCCCCATCTTGTTCGCCGCTTGATGGCACCTGAAGATGAAGCAGTAAGCTTCGAAACCGTCCGTGGAATAAATTTAGAAAAATTATTAGCAACTGAAGCGGATTTTTATTCCATAAATAATCTAATGACACCACTGGTGCAAAAACGTGTATGAGTGGTATGTGCTGGATCATGCTGTCACTCGTCGCCTATCATCCTCCTTAAGAAGCATACTGTGATAATATTGGCAACTTATTTTTCTTTTTTTATGTTGAATTCGATAGAGCGTTTGTTGTAGGTAAAGCCATAGCATTGATCACGGTTTTAGTGTGCTTCGCTGCTTCTGCTGACATTCTATTGAGTACACAAAATCAATATAATCCTACTGTTGTATCATCTCTATTAAGGATTTTAAGCACTTTTTTAACTATCAAGTAGAACTATGTGTTGAGAGTAATTGCTATCACCACGATCGTGGAGTAACAGCAGTCACCCTGTCAACTGACCATCACTACCCCAGCCAATAGTATCTGGGGTAATGGTGGTCGTTTGATAAGCAACCGTTATTTCCCAACCAAATAACATCTACATTTGTTTTACTGTACTGTATTTCAGATGGTTAGAAAATACGGAAGGCCGGCAGCTGTGGCCGAGCGGTTCTAGGCACTTCAGTCTGGAACAGCGCGACCGCTACGGTCGCAGGTTCGAATCCTGCCTCGGGCATGGATGTGTGTGATGTCTTCAGGTTAGTTAGATTTAAGTAGCTCTAAGTTCTAGGTGACTGATGACCTCAGATGTTAAGTCCCATAGTGCTCAAGGCCATTTGAACCATTTGAAAATACGGAAGAAAGAAAAATACTAAATGGACTGCAGAAGATTTGATACAGGTAAAAAAAGCTGTTACTAAAAGTTTATTGATTAGAAAGTCTGGTAAAAATTTCCATGCACTTCAAATTTCCATGTCCCATTACTGACGGAAAATGGGTTACAACTACAAAATTTCAGTGCTGTTAATTATGTGCAGATTACATCTGGCCCTTCTAACTGTGGAAAAACGATTGTTGACTTTCACCCTCATGAAAACGGTCTACAATGTAAGAATACAGAATGTTCGTTCAAATTAATACTGGAAGTAGAGAAGATCAAAGCAAATATATTTAGTTATGGTACATATGTTTCCTGATGGCAACTTCTGATGCTAGGGACGATTTACACAGAAGGTAGTTTAGCGTTCCAATTACAGCAGTGGCATACACAGGAACTGCCCGAAATGGCGGCCATTGGGCTGTACGCACGCAGTGCATGGTCGAACCGTTGAATGTCACGTCCGTTGGATGGTTCCTGGAATGTCCGCAGTGGTATCAGCAATTGTAGCGACGAGTGTTTCTTCTGTTTCCACAACGGTTTCATATACTAGCTGCTTCGTATGTCCCCAGAGGAAGAAATCCGGACACGTTAGTTCGGGTGATCTGGGTGGCCAAACTAGAGGGCCACCTCGGCTCATCCACCGATTCCGAAAGTGGCTCTTAGATGTTTCCTCACAGCAATGCTGGAATAGACTGGCGCTCATCTTGCTGAAAGTGCATTGTCTAACATTCAGAGGTACATCATTCAGCAGTTCTGGCAACACTTGTTCCACGAAGATGGTCCTGTCAAATTATCACAGAGAATGCTGGCTCACACATTAACACCTGGTAGATTCATTTGTGCGCAAAGACGCTAACTGTGCATATTGAATCACCCTTCACGAATAAACGAAGCAACACTGTCGCAACGACTTAGTTCAGCACCATTAATAAGATGCTTCCTAACATTGCAAGTCGACATCCTTACAGAGTATATTTGTTTTAATGTTCTCGAGCTCCTGTATGAATTTGAACGTGAAGTTTTGGAACACCCCTTGTTGTTGTTGTTGTGGTCTTCAGCCCTGAGACTGGTTTGATGCAGCTCTCCATGCTACTCTATCCTGTGCAAGCTTTTTCATCTCCCAGTACCTACTGCAACCTACATCCTTCTGAATCTGCTTAGTGTATTCATCTCTTGGTCTCCCTCTACGATTTTTACCCTCCACACTGCCCTCCAATACTAAATTGGTGATCCCTTGATGCCTCAGAACATGTCCTACCAACCGATCCCTTCTTCTGGTCAAGTTGTGCCACAAACTTCTCTTCTCCCCAATCCTATTCAATACTTCCTCATTAGTTATGTGATCTACCCATCTAATCTTCAGCATTCTTCTGTAGCACCACATTTCGAAAGCTTCTATTCTCTTCTTGTCCAAACTATTTATCGTCTATGTTTCACTTCCATACATGGCTACACTCCATACGAATACTTTCAGAAATGACTTCCTGACACTTAAATCAATACTGGATGTTAACAAATTTCTCTTCTTCAGAAACGCTTTCCTTGCCATTGCCAGCCTACATTTTATATCCTCTCTACTTCGACCATCATCAGTTATTTTGCTCCCCAAATAGCAAAACTCCTTTACTACTTTAAGTGCCTCATTTCCTAATCTAATTCCCTCAGCATCACCCGACTTAATTAGACTACATTCCATTATCCTTGTTTTGCTTTTGTTGATGTTCATCTTATATCCTCCTTTCAAGACACTGTCCATTCCATTATATTATATTTATTATATTATATATATTATATTATATATATACACCCCTTATATTCAAAATTTCTTCAGCACTGTACAAATAAATTTGCAGCACAGATATTTGAAGACTTTAATGACGTTTCATATTTTCAAGTAAGCGGGATGTAATATCGCCCAAGGAAGAGCTACCCATTTCGATTTTCTATTTTTGATAACACTGCTCGTGATAAGCAAGTACATGTTGTGGAATACTTTTCTATGAGTAGTCCTGTGATGTGGAAAGCTTTTATTTATGTCAAAGACATACAGGAATTCGGAAACAGTCGATTAGAAACAAGGTAGAGTAATTATTATTTTCCAACAAGACAAATACAATCTGAAGAACGCATTGAGTGATTACATTAACCCTGATGTAACTTTTAATGCTTCCTCTACATGTGGAAACACGCATGGTGTGAGAATACATACGATTGTCTTGTTATAAGCAAAGGCAATGATTTAAATAATGGTTAGTTTTGTAGTAACTTCGATGCTATATTTTTATTTCATAGACTACTTGAAGAGGAAAGTCTGAAATTGTAATAAGTGTAATCTGTATGTTGTAGAAATATTATGAAAATGTGATTCTGAGTTACTGGTGCCAATATCTCACTATTTTCCTTGTGATCTATACCTTAGTAGTCACAGTTTGACCACTATGAAAGACAGAATATTCCATCACCTTCTTGCATCACATAGATTATGTCACATGACGGGTTTCAGAGAGTGCGTACGTAAGTACTTGATATGTGCAGACAAGGGAAGTATACTCATTACCAAGTAAAGTTACCATGTATTGATCAGAATGATAGAACGCAACTTCAACGCTAATCTGTTGGCCTGTTGGCTCTTCTGCAGGCTGCAGCCTCTGTGTGTATTATCTTGCTTCGCCTCACGCCAGCCGTTTGTGACTGAACAGGGTCTTTGGACACTTGCGTGATATCTAATACCGAGCTAGCCAAGTCTTTCTTTCCCATTCACCCAGCCACCTGCTGCACCCAAGTCCGGAGATGTGTATATAAAATCTTTCTCAGAGGTGTGTGTGTGTGTGTGTGTGTGTGTGTGTGTGTGTTGAATATAGTGCAGAAAATTCTAGTAGTTCATACTTCGAACGTGACGCAAATTTGCATACTTTAGGTGAATCTTATCATGTTTTATAAGTAATGCTAGTCGTTCGGATACTTTTTAACATTGAAGCTACATAGTGACTGACTTTTTCGTCGGTATTTGGAATTTCCATCCGATCGTGGCGTCATGTAATGGGCTTGTGATGTAGCGATGATGACGTCAGAGGCAGGAAGCGTTGGTTGTGATCTGTGCAACTGACATCATAAATGTAAGCAAAGAGCTCCTAGGTCTCCACATCCGTGTTACTACTGTGCATGTCGTTTGACCAACGTAGGATTTGCCACATTTACAAGGTATTCTATGAACTACAGCATCCTCAAACCTAGATCGTCCTTCACCAAGCCGACGAAAGTATAGGAACTTGTAAGTGGCACATGCCCTGCCACCCTGTTCCTCCTTCTCAGTAGTCTCAAATATTACTTTTCCAGCCGATTCTGTGGACCATCTCCTCACAGAAACTTCCTGTAAGATTAAATCTGTACGTCAAAGCGGGACTCGAATCCGGGACTTTGCTTTTGATCCACCCGAACACGACTCATGACACGATATTCATTCTGGAATCTCCTAATTTTTTATATCCTTAAATTTGTGCCGTTTGCTGTTCCATATAGTACCAATGAAGCTATTTCCTAAAGTCTTAATATATGTCCTATCATCGTGTCCATTCTTCTAGTTACAGTTTCCTCCTACTCATTTTTGCCCCGTTTCTTATTTTCAGTCTTCTAGTTTCTTATTGTCAGCATTTAAGCAAGTAAATGCTTATCAAATTCATTGTTGTACTGCTTAAAAAACAATTCGCGGAAAAATTTATTTTAATAGTATCAAGTTATCACACTTTGTGAAAACTCAGCTTACTGCATTAAGCGAAAAAGTGTGATATTTGAGACAGATCGGATCACTAAATTTGATGTGTAGATTCACTGAAACATTTCTTAGTTTTCAGATTGTTTATAAAGTACCGTAACTATAACCAAAAAATGGTTCAAATGGCTCTGAGCACTATGGGACTTAACAGCTGAGGTCATCAGTCCCCTAGAACTTAGAACTAGTTAAACCTAACTAACCTAAGGACATCACACACATCCATGCCCGAGGCAGGATTCGAACCTGCGACCGTAGCAGTCGCTCGGTTCCGGACTGAAGCGCCTAGAACCGCACGGCCACCGCTGCCGGTTTAACTATAATCCTTTAATCTGAATCCGTAAATATGTGTTCGCACCCAGGGCTGCACCCGTTTTCGCGGGCGGATATACACTGGCGGGAAATGACTTACGAGTTCGTGGGTCCTTCCTTCGGTAATGCTAGAATTCGATATGGTGTCGGCTCACCCTTAGCCTTGATGACAGCTTCCACTCTCGCCAGCATACGTTCAATCAGGTTCTGGAAGGTTTCTTCACAGAGTGCTGCACTGAGGAGACGTATCGATGTCAGCCGGTGAGGCCTGAAATGAAGTCGGCGTTCCAAAACATCCCAGAGGTGTTCTACAGGATTCAGGTCAGGACTCTGTGCAGGCCAGTCCATTACAGGAACGTTATTGTCGTGTACCCAGTTCGCCACAGGCCGTGCGTTATGAACAGGTGCTCGATCGTGTTGGAAGATGCAATCGCCATCCCCGAATTGCTCTTCAACAGTGAAAAGCAAGAAGGTGCTTAAAACATCAATGTAGGCTTATACTGTGATAGTGCCACGCAAAACAACAAGGGGTGCAAGCCCCCTCCATGATAAACACGACCAGATCATAACACCACCGCCTCCGAATTTTACTTTTGGCAGTACACACCCTGGCAGATGACGTCGTCTGGCATTTAGCGGCGTGATGTGTGGCTTATGAGCAGCCGCTCGACCATGAAATCCAAGTTTTCTCTCCTCCCACTCGTCGTAGTACTTGCAGTGGATCCTGTGCAGTTTGGAATTCCTGCGTGATGGCCTGGATAGATGTCTGCCTATCACACATTACGACCCTCTTCATTTGTCGGTGGTCTCCGTCAGTCAACGAGATGGGCCTGTACTCTTTTCTGCTGTACGTGTTCCTTCACGTTTCCACTTCACTATCAAGTCGGAAACAGTGGACCAATGGATGTTTAGGAGTATGGAAACCTCACGTATAGACCTATGTCACACAATCACCTGACCACGTTCAAAGTCCGTGAGTTGCGTGGAACGCCCCATTCTGCCATCTCACGATGTCTAAAGACTACAGGGCTATTACAAATGATTGAAGCGATTTCATAAATTCACTGTAGCTGCATTCATTGACATATGGTCACGTCACACTACAGATACGTAGAAAAACTCATAAAGTTTTGTTCGGCTGAAGCTGCACTTCAGGTTTCTGCCGCCAGAGCGCTCGAGAGCGCAGTGAGACAAAATGGCGACAGGAGCCGAGAAAGCGTATGTCGTGCTTGAAATGCACTCACACCAGTCAATCATAACAGTGCAACGACACTTCAGGACGAAGTTCAACAAAGACCCACCAACTGCTAACTCTATTCGGCGATGGTATGCGCAGTTTAAAGCTTCTGGATGCCTCTGTAAGGGGAAATCAACGGGTCGGCCTGCAGTGAGCGAAGAAACGGTTGAACGCGTGCGGGCAAGTTTCACGCGTAGCCTGCGGAAGTCGACGAATAAAGCAAGCAGGGAGCTAAACGTACCACAGCCGACGGTTTGGAAAATCTTGCGGAAAAGGCTAAAGCAGAAGCATTTCTTAAACAGGAGATTGGAAAACCGATGGATCAGTGGTGGTGGAGATCATGATCAACAATTCATGTCATGGCCTCCACGCTCTCCCGACTTAGCCGCATGCGATTTCTTTCTGTGGGGTTATGTGAAAGATTCAGTGTTTAAACCTCCTCTACCAAGAAACGTGCCGGAACTGCGGGCTCGAATCAACGATGCTTTCGAACTCATTGATGGGGACATGCTGCGCCGAGTGTGGGAGGAACTTGATTATCGGCTTGATGTCTGCCGAATCACTAAAGGGGCACATATCGAACATTTGTGAATGTCTAAAAAAACCTTTTGAGTTTTTGTATGTGTGTGCAAAGCATTGTGAAAATATCTCAAATAATAAATTTATTGTAGAGCTGTGAAATCGCTTCAATCATTTGTAATAACCCTGTACTTAGGTCGCCGATATGGAGTACCTGACGGTACTTGGCATCACAATGCACCTAATACGAAAAACGTATAGTTTTGGGGGTGTATTGTGTATTACTGAGAGACCTTCCATGAGCATGTTACGACACAAGGTAGGTCAGAATAGGAGAGAGGCTCCGCTACTTGTCCCTCTGGTGGTCCAGCGACTACCTTAGAGAGAACCAGCTGAGCAGGTTCGTAAGAAAACGTAGTGCTCCCCCACTCAGCACGTTGTCTTCTTCAGGGCAGTACTCGCCTGCCCAGAGTCACTCGTGTCCAATCTGAGAAGAAGCAAGGTTTTACTCAACGCTAGTTACGTGTGTATCGTTGTGAACCTATCTTCTGGCCAGTGATGCTGTTTCGATCGTTCGTGCATCATGCAGTTAGCGCAGTCCTATACAGGGTGTGCCAGTAGGAGTGGTCAATATTCAGGGCTATAACGTGAACGATCATTCGAAGCAAAAACAGTCTAGTAAACACTGTCTCTAAACTGCATGCCTTAAGAGCTGCGAGCACTTCTGCATTTCCGATACTGCGAAACAAATCTCTTCCACCTCAAGCACTTTGCCTTCAATATTTTGGGAGACAGTAGTGTGGACCAATATAAGAAAATGTGCCCAACGGCTCTAAGGTACACAACTGAGTACGTAATAGCACTTGTTCATCCTTGCTACTGCGAAACACATCTCTCAATAGCTGCTAAGATATGCGTTTTAGAGCCCATGTTTTCCTGTACATTTTACTTGTTTTGGTCCATATTATCTCATCCAAGACTATGGAAAGCAAAGAGCTTGCAGTAGATTTGTTTCACGGTATCGAATATGAGGAAGCTCATAGCTCTTAAGGTATGTGTTTTAGAGCTCTTGTTTACAATTTTGCTTCTAATAATCGTTGCTGTCATATTTGTGAATGTTGACCATTCCACATTGTACACGATCACACCACGAATAAGACGACAGATGAGAAACATCGTCTGACTGGAGGCAGATGCTTTGCAAGGCAACAGTCACCTGTTGTTGTGGTCTTCAGTACGGAGACTGGTTTTATGCAGCTCTCCATGCTACTCTATCCTCTTCAAGCTTCTTCATCCCAAGTAAGTACTGCAAATTACATCCTTCTGAATCTGCTTAGTGTATTCATCTCTTGGCCTTCCACTACGATTTTTAGCCTCCACGCTGCCCTCCAATACTAAATTGGTGATCCCTTGATACCTCAGAACCTAGCAGCGTGAATTAACTCCCTCTGGTCACGTCACTGCTCGCTTGCTCTCTCACGAGATCCTAGGATCTCAAAATAAATCCATTTACTGCAGTTTTCAATGTGTTGTTTCTTAATGAGACCTTGTAAGGCTACTTGAGAAGCTAAGTGATTTATAAGTAGCGGCATCGGTCACGAAAACTGACAACGACCGGGAGATAGGTGTGCTGACCACATGCCCCTCCATATCCGCATCCGATGATGCCTAAGAGTGATGATGACATGGCGGCCGGTCGGTACCGTTGGGCCTCCAAGGCGTGTTCGGACGGTGTTTGTTTTTCTTTTTTTTAATCTGAATACCACGTCGCAGATTAACTTTATTGTTATTTTAACGGTGAAAGGAGTATACTTTGGCGCACTTGTATGTGGCACTAGAATAAGGTAAGAATATTAATAAATTAAAATGAATCTAGCGTACTATAAACTAGAATGTCTGTACCGCTAGTGTTGGAGCAAGAGAGCGCTTGGTGCACAGTCGCAGGTAGCTGTATGTGAGGGAAAGACGATGGAGTAGGCAGTTTCTGTGGTGTGCTGTGTGAAGCCACCAAGAGTGAGATTAATGTAAGTATGTTAGTATTGTTGAACATGGAAGCAAAAGTCTTCAGGCAAATAAGGTAAAGATGTTCAATAATTATCATTTTTGTTTTTGGCAGCGCGTTAGTACAAAAGAGTTGGCTAATAATTTGCAATTGTTGAGTAACCCCAGAAAACTGTTTTGAGAAAAAAGACTAGTTAAATATTTCATTTTTTGTAATGCTTTTAAGGTTTGTTAAGAGAGCTGTGTGTCATGTGACGATTTTCATTTATGTTGGGATAATGAAGTCAGATAATACTTGCTGTTTAAATCCCATTGTTTGTGAATCAATTGTGAGTAATGTAGCTTCAATTATCAGATGTTTTTCAAAAGTCAAACTTAATTTGCAATTAATTTGGCTAAAAACTGAGTGTTAGTAATTCACCACAATTAGTACCGCCTTACAGACCAGGTCACATATTGTTTAAAGAAATGGAATTTTCGTAAATGTTCTCCTTTATCTGCCAAAAGAATTTCATGTGCGTTACAAATATTATGGCCTACATTGCACACTGCCGAGCCTGTAGTTAGCACACTCATATTTTTTATGAGAGACCAGAATATATCGCGTTACTCCGTTGCTGCTTTAGAGGTAAGACAATTTAATTTATTTGCTGTGTGCACAGGGACCAAAGTTATCAGTTTTGAACAGGGCCGGATGATTCAGTGCTTAAGGGGCTGAATTTATTTTGCAGTGACTGTATTTCTTTATTGGTATTGGGAGTTGCATTGCCCAATCGATTTGTGACGATTTGCTAACAATAAGACAGAGTAAGCAGACCATTTGCACTTACAACACGCAGCACGACAATTCGAGTTCTGTATCCATTCCACAGATCAGACTTCATTTAACGTAATCGTAAAGTTTAATTATTTCTCATTTTTATTAAAAGAACGTTACAACGGTTATTCCTATTACAATTGCTTGAAATATACTAGATCATAGATCTCACTATGTGCTGTACTGAAATTTCCTGGCAGATTAGAACAGTGTGCTGACCTGTGACTCGAACCTGAAAGCCTTCTTAAGAAAGCAATGTTCGACCCGAATGATGAATCCAGGTAAGATTCACGCCTTAATCTCAACGCTCCCTTTTTGTTAGTAGTATGACTCTTTCACATTTCCCAAACTTCAGAGAAGTTCTTCTGCATACTTTTCTGGACTAGCACCCATGGAACAAGGGATACGGCTGGAAATGTCTTGAAATTTACTGTTTTGAAGCGACGCACATTCCGCTGCAGAGTGCAAGATTCATTCTGGGAACTACCCGCTTAGGCAGTGACTAAGACAATTCTCATCGGTAGCGTTTCTTCCAGCGGTGCTAGTCCAGAAAGTTGTGCTGGAGAACTTGTAAGAATTTTGCAAAGTGACATGTACAGGCAGAAGTGCAGTTAATTGTTTTTGAAGAGCGTAATGAAGGCGTCTATCGAAATTCATGTCGAAAACCTAATAAACAGGGACGAAGGTTTCAATTTAAATAACGCTTGGTGTCCGGCACTCAGTGTATTAAAATCTCGCCAACCATCACATCAAACAAATTTGAAAAACGCTGAGAGAATTTACGTTTCACGGAATGTCACTGTGAGTTCTGAAAAACAAAAGAATGTCATACGAGGTGGTGGGTATCGCGTATCGAATTCGGCTATAAATTGTGGCGTGAGAACAACAATAACTCGGTCTAGACAGCGAATACCACATAACAGCGAAACACGCTGAAACTGAAAAACGTGGCCGGATCGACTCGTCGAAATATTGTAGAGAAAATGAAAATAAAGAAGACTGCTGGGCGGAACGCCCAGAGCCACACTGTTAAATCGAAGGGATGCATTACAGGTTGACTCTACAATTTTGTTTTCCTAGAGTAAACAAAACAGTACAGTCAATGAGGGAAGACAATAGCTCTTAAAAAATTCAAGAGACAGAGAGAAATTACTTGTATCTTTGCGATAATCAGATAACTTCAAAAACACTTTACACCTTCTAATAACAGGCGGAGACCCTGGAAGAAGGAGGAAGTATCTCCTGCACACAGGGAGCGACGCAAGGCTGCATATTCTTGACAACAATAACGCCCCGGGTGCTCCTGGTACCGATCCTGGATGTCGGTGGGTCGTTGCACTACAGCACAAACAACGGGCGATTTTCTGCACAGAGCGGATGTCCGGCGAACAGCCAGACTGTGCTGCTATCCCGAAGCATGTACTGTTACAACAGCGACTGCACGGGTTTCGTAGACCGCCTCGGAGTACCGATCGTGCGTTTTTGTTTACCTAAGTCAACTCAAACAGTGAAAGTAGCAAATATGTACCTGTTGGCAAAAAATAAAGGAGTCCCTGCAAACAAACGGAAAACGAACCCGAAAGGTCCCTACCGCTGTTTGCAAAGCAAAGCGGACAAACATCGACAACGAGTTCTTGTATTTCTGCTACAAACTGCGGAGGGACGGATTTCTGTGATGAATTCGACACTCCACTGTCCACTACCGTATCAATGTGATGCTTCGTAATTTCTCCACCAAACTGTCGATTGAACTTGTAAGAATTTTGCAAAGTGACATGTACAGGCAGAAGTGCAGTTAATTGTTTTTGAAGAGCGTAATGAAGGCGTCTACATCGCATATCGCGTTATTAAAAAAAGTTACTGAAATTGTGATTTTGCTAAGGGGCGTCGATGGTTTCAGTTGTAAATTCATTCACTGTCTCTAATTAATGCTGTCCGTGATAAACTGACTTCTTAAGGCTATAGCACTGATAAGGAATAAAACTTATATTGCTTTTAATTGACGAGGCGGGGAATATGCGGCACCTAAGTACGCAACATGCTATTTCTTGCCACTGAAGGAGCCTTTTGATGATTGACCTTTAAACGGGCATCAATATGCATTTCGTGACTATTTTATTCACACTTTAAACATAAAAACAGTCGATGTCAATGAATTCTATGAACTTTGAAGCTGCCTTCTGAGACTTAACTTCTGTGGGTAGATTTCGTTGCCCTCAATGAGGGAAAAACTTACTCGCACAAGAATGTAGTTGGAAACTTACAGAGTCGTGGAAATTTATTATGAGAAAATTTTTATACGAGTCAGTAGCAGTCATTTTATTACGAAATTTAACACGGGGCTACCTGTCACACTGTATATCCATAAGCTGTAACTTCAGCTAGCCATCCTGCACTGTCGTCTTGTAAACTGATAATGGAGCGTCTGGACTTCGCTTTGAAGTTCGTTGTCCGGCCATAATGCTGCTTTTCATCAATTTACAAAGAGCTACTCTTCACTTTAAGTAAGAGTATATATGTTTGCGTGTATTACTACGGCGAACTTAGCACACAGTCAGTCCTCTAAAGACAGTTCACAGTTCTCACTGCCTCTGCGCTACATAATGACGTCTGACGGGCACATTTTACCGCGAACGCTCATTCCTCCTGCAGCAAGCTAGCCTGAACACTGTGCTCGCAAAACCGCCACCTTAACAGACTTTGATTAAACGTCATCGAAGCAATTCAGAGGCGGACTACTAGATTTTATACCGGTTGGTTCCAACAACACGCAAGTACCAGGGGGATGCTTCGGAAACTCAAATAAGAGTCCCTGGAGGATAGGCGACGTTGTGTTAGGGGAACACTACTGAGAAAATTTAGAGAATCAGCGTTCGAAGTCGACTGCAGAACGATTCTACAGACCCAAAGCACATTTCAGGTAGCGGCCACGAAAATGAGAGAAGTAAGTGCTCATGTGGAGCCATAAACAGTCGTTTTTCTCTGCAAATGGAAAGGCAATCGCTAGTGGTGTGGTACAGGGTACCCTCCACCACTTACCTTGCGGTGCGTATGTAGATGAAGATGCAGAAATGCTCCTACCAGAAATGGAGTTGTTGGCACAGCATGGTGCAAGAGCACAGTCCACTGCAGTGACGAGTAGAATTTCCTCATTCCTTAGCCCAGCGCTGCGGTGCCTTGGTCCCCTGACGCCGACGACATTAGACAGGTAAATGAGACGTTGGTTCAGCTACAGTAGGCTTCAGTGTCCATACAGAATGGCGTAGTACCAAACTCACAATCATAGAACAGGAATGTTAACTACTTCCAGGCTGTTGCAGGGTGTGATGGCAGAGAAAAGCTAACTAGCTGTATGAGGACGCCAACCAGCTCAATGATACAAGCTTTGAGCATATTTCTGACCCGGCTGGACACATAGAATACTCGGTTTGTGTTGGTAAGGCTACTAGGCGCTCTTGCCGATAGCGTTGGGGTTGCTGGCACAGAAATGGCTGGTTTACGAGAAGCCATACACAATGCACCAATACAATTTTTGGACAATTTTTAACATGCAAGAGATCAGTTGCCAGCTACACCGGAATTTAATGTACTTCCAGAGGAAAATACCTTGTCGTGATAATACCACCTCTTGCCAGTTTAACTGTATTGCGAAAGAATTTAAAATCAAACGAATTGAAAATTAGGAAAGGGGGAGTTCTTGTAAGAACATGAGGACCTGTTTAATCCTTATGAGGTCTTGCGGCGACCCCAGAGGCACAGCAGAAAATTCCAACTGCGAGTAAGCCAGCTGTGCATTGTAAGCCATACTGCATATCCCCTCACTTACAACAAATGATGGAGGAGTTCATTAATCAACAGTTACGGGCTGGTATTACTCATGAAAGTACCAATCTTATGGAGCACCAAAGGTGATCGTTCAGTGCAAGAGTGCAAATGAAACCGAAGCGTATCATTCTTTTGCCGATATTAGAGATAGCAATCATACGTCGCAGTGGTAACACCGGTTTCCGTCAGGTCACCTAAGTTAAGTGCTGTCGAGGTGGGCTAGCACTTGGAGGGGGGACCATTCGGTCTGCCGAGCGCTGTTGGCAAGCGGGGTGCACTCAGCCCTTGTGAGGCAAACTAAGGAGCTACTTGATTGAGAAGAAGTGACTCCGGTCTCGTAAAGTGACATGCGGCAGGGAAGGCGGTGTGCTGACCACATGCCCCTCCAGTGACACCTATGGGTTGAGAATGACACAGCGTTTGCAAAAACAGACATAATGTCTTATGGGATAACAGCAATCAGTGATTTTATAATGTTACTTTAAATCCGTCTTGATTGCAAATTTTTTTATTATTCATTTGACCGGTTTCGGTTCATTCAGAACCATCTTCAGATCTGATATTTAAGTTACAGGAGTAACCCGTCCAATTCAGCAACTTTCACATGCTACGTCACATAGCATGTGAAAGTTGCTGAATTGGACGGGTTACTCCTGTAACTTAAATATCAGATCTGAAGATGGTTCTGAATGAACCGAAACCGGTCAAATGAATAATAAAAAAATTTGCAATCAAGACGGATTTAAAGTAACATTACAATGACACAGCGGCCAGTCAGTACCATTGGGCCTTCACTGCCTGTTCGGACGGAGTTTTTTTTTATAATAATCGTACGATTACAATAGTTTATCCCCTTCCCAAATAGATGCAAACTAATTGCAAGCCGCGCGGAGTGGCCGCGCGGTTTGAGGCGTCATGTTACGGATTCCGCGGCCCCTCCCGCCGGAGTTTCGAGTCCTCCCTCGGGCATGGGTGTGTGTGTTGTTCTTAGCATAAGTTAGTTTAAGTAGTGTGTAAATCTAGGGACCGATGACCTCAGCAGTTTGATCCTTTAGGAATTCACACACATTTGAACAAGTTGCAACTGTTTAGAAAAGAAAACCGCCTTTTGCTTGCTGCACGTTAAGTTTTACGTTTAACTTGTGCGCCTCCTACGGCGTTTTCCTTTATTTATCACGTATGCTCAGTGGGTATCAGATCAGCGTCCAATTCATTGTTTATAAGCCAAACAATTTTCTCTCATGTGGCAAACTGGTTGAATGTTAGCAGTTTTCATTGTGGCTAATCTGTTAACGAACTATAGCACCGTAACTGTCATTCGCATGACACTCTAGACACAGAAATCAATATACGAAATATAGCACCGTAACTGTCATTCGCGTGACACTCTAGACACAGCAAATGGCAGTTATACGGCTATATTTCGAAAATGATTGACATCAACGAAAACTGCTGGCTTTCAACCAGTTTGCAACATAAGAGAAAGTTATTTGGTTTATCAACAGTCAATGTCTGCTTTCTACTTCGATTCGGACCGCCACGTATTCGTCTCGTCTGATGGCCTTTCCATCTTAATTGTAGCACTTGAACCCTCCATGGTTCATTATTTCTTGGATCTGTGTCTTCCGCTGTAGGTTTTTCATCTCCTTGTAGTACCACTGACGTTATTTCGTGATGTCCGAACATAATGTTTTCTTATCGTCCTGTCCCATCTTCTTATCATTGTTTTCCGTATGTTCCTTTCTTCGTCGATTCTTCGGATAACCTCCTCATTCCTTACCTTACCGTTCCGTGTAATTTTTAACATTCTTCTGTCGCATCACTTCTCAAACGCTTCGATTTTCTTCTTTTTTTGTGTTTTCCATAGCCCGTGCTTCACTACCATACAATTTTGTGCTCCAAACGTACATTCTCAGAGATTTCATCTTCATATTAAGCAGATATTTCATACTAAGTAGGAATAACCTCTTCGTCTATGCTGATCTGCTGTCTTTGTCTCCGTGCACTGTCCGTCGTGTGTTTTTATCCTTCAAAGCGGAATTCCTCACGTCTATTTCGTGGTCCCCAACTTTGATGTTAAGTTCTGTTCTAATTTCTGTTACTCATTACTTTCGTCATCCTTCGGTTCACTCAGAGTGGATGTTCTGTTTTTACTATGGTCAGCAGATGTCACCAACGAATCTTGTCACTGGTATTGTTTCACCCTGTATTTTAACCCCATTCTTGAATTTTTCACAGAATTTCGAACAAATTGCTCCATTTTACGTTGTCAGACTCATTTTCCAGACTGACAAATCCTGTGAACATGTCTTCAATTTTCTTGTCTCGCTAACATTATCAACAGTAACGTCAGAAATCCCAACTGATAGTCTTCTAATACAGGCCTCTTCAGGAATTGGAGGTGTCTAGGCGAACTAGAGTACTGCTTGCCGCTGAAGTAGCGAGTGGCTGTCACACGTCGTTACGTACTGTGCTGTGTCTTCAGAGGAGTGGGGATGCGTTAACTATTACTTTTCTTTTTTCCCAATTTGTTGGCTTTCAGGACGTGCCCATACAGCCATCTCGATACTGGAACGACATTTCTGACGATACAAACGTAAGGACAACACGACATGCAGTCCGCGAGTGGAGAAAATCTCCGACCCGACTGGCTGGGAATAGAATCATATGTTAAGTTCGCCGTATGTTTAAACGCAGGCGTTTATGCTCAATAGCGCAGGGCTTCAAGTGAAAAGTAGCTCCTTTAATATCAATGAAAAGCAGCATAATGACCGGGTTAGGAACTTGAAAGCGACGGTCAGACTCACGAGTATCAGTCTATAACTCGTCAGTGCAGGATGACCATGTACACTTTCAATTTATGGACTCGCACTGTGACAGACAGTTGACAGAAAAGTTTCCTAATAAAATGGGACTTCCAGAATGAAATTTTCACTCCGCAGCAGAAGTGCGCTGGTATGAAACTTCCTGGCAGATTAAAGCTGTGTGCCGGACCGAGACTCGAACTCGGGATCTTTGCCTTACGCGGGCAAGTGCTCTACTATCTGAGCTACCCAAGCACTTGCCAGCGAAAGGTGAAGGTCTCGAGTTCGAGTCTCGGTACGGCACACAGTTTTAATCTGCCAGGAAGTTTTAAAATAAGACTTGTAGACTGGTATAAAATTTTTCTTCAACATACATTTTCACGACGTCACAAGTTTGTAGCTACGATAAAGTCGGTGTTTGCACCTACGTATATGGCGACCAACTGTTTTCCGTAATGAAGAGCACGTGATATGTCCACAGAAGCTCACTGACAGACTTCAATTCAAAAACTCATATTCCAGTAAGCAGTGCTCGGGAAGTGTTGCCAGATGTTACTCCTTTAGTGAAAAGCCAAATAAGTAGTATTCATTGACAGGCAGTGTTTCTGTGTTTAACTCTGAATAAAACAGTCACGAAATACATGTTGACGCTCGTTTAAAATTCGTCTGATAACGATGTTCATCATAAGGATGTAACATATTTCTAACTTTGCTGTCCCAGGTCATTGCCTCAGCGAATAAAAGACATACAAGTTTAATTTCTTTGTCATTTCTTATCGATGCAACGGTGTCAGGAAAGGCATTAATTAGCCACTGTGAAGCAACACGACTCCGCTCTCCGTAGAACTACTGGCGGCCGTAGAATTGACTCGTTGACAACACTTTCTCGTCCTGAGATGCCTTCTTGCGACTCCCCCTCCCCTCCCCTACCCTCGTCTTCCCTTCCGTTACGTGCCACGAGCCTGCCTGCTGATGCGTGAGCACGAACCAGCTTGCACGAACATATCGGTGAACGGACCTGGTGTAAGAGTTACTCGGTTTCATTTTCGTTTCTTTTGTGTGTTACTCGTGACAACAGCGTGGATGCATGAGCTGTTAAGTTGACGCTGCGATAGTTCCCGCACTTATGAACCCTTGCCATCTTCGGAATTGTGTGGATGATATTTTTCCGAAAACTTTGATAGTACGTCGCCAGTCTCATAAATTCTACACACCATGTCGAGTAGTTGCTCGGTTGCAACTTTTGCCGATGATTTTAGGATTTCCGAAAGAATGGTGTCCACACGTTGCCTTTATAGTGTGCAACTTTGCGCATGCGAATAAATTTCCAACACTGCAACTACGCAAGCGCATTTGCGCACGCATAATTTCCCGCAAATGGAGGACTTGCATAAGGCGCATTGCTGCCCGCCTTCGGTGGTAAACTTTCCGCTTTCTGGCAGACGACAGGTAGCTGAGGCCTCTGTGTGTTTTAATGTGTAATGTGTAGAGTTGGTGCTGTGATGCGAATGATGCACAATAATGTCTATTGACTCCAGATGAAGCGCGTGTAAGTTCATAGATGATTACAGACAAAGACGATAGTCGTGTGGAGTGCCTCTTCTGGAAATTATTTGAATAAAAATTCGGGATCTGTTGCCCCGAGCGTCGACTGTTATATAAAAGGCCTCCGATCGTAATTTTGTAAATAATAAGATACCGTAAGTTTATAAGTAGAAAAACTGAGAAGAATAAGCCAAAAATTTATGAAAAGTGTAGACCTATATGAAAATTGTGGGCGAAAAAACTCATGCTATGGCGACTTAATAGTACAGCAACTGAGGAGCATGACATTTGAACAAAAGATGTGATGGGGTTTTTAGCATTTCAAAAAACTACTAAAAACTGAAATGAAGTACACACTGATGATGCAAAAAAATACAAAATTGAAAAATACAACCCCTCGTTTATGTGATTCTGGCGTATATGAAATTCCCAAATTTGTCGATTGCTACGATGTTAATCCACATAACATCTTTCATCATTAAAGTTGTAAATACAAATAAAATACAAATGACGCATCGAAAGTAATTAAATTTGACGTAACGACTAAGAACTCCCCCCCCCCCCCCCCCCCCCAATATTTCTCTGTTCCAAGAACAATCACTGAAATACTTTATTTTGAAACGAAAAATAAATAGTTCAAACCGGTATATAAGTCTCCATTTACTAGCTAACATAATTCTAGTGCCAGCCTTATACCTGCAGATTCCCAACTTGAAAATCTAAAATATCTCTGTGACGTCCTTTGAAATTTGCAGACAAAACTTAGTCATCACTTTGTATTTCTCGTACCTCTGTTATTTAGATACTTCTTCACCTATCGTCACTTTTGTGTTTTCATTTTTGCAAAGAAGGGAATTGACATCAGACTGTTTGCACAATGAGACAACGTGTGGACACGCGTTCTCTCCACAAATTTTTCTGCATGCCCCTCCCTTTATTCCCGTGCGTCTGGTATTGCGCACGACAAAAGAGGCATGGTGTGGACATACGTTTATGCCCTATGTGATGGCGAGCATTCCGAAACTTAATAGTGGAATTCTTATTGAAATCTTAATGTTGGTGCCCCTACTTTTAGTTTCATGGAAGATTGTTCCGACATCTCTATTAAATTAGTCCTTACCTGATCATTCGAAACAACAATTTTTTTTCTCATAAAACACGGAAAATGGTGGCTGCAGCCCTTCTCAAAGTATGTTTCTCGCAGTGCGTCCTGCTTTGTGCGAAGCATTCTACAGGCTTGTGGCTGTTTCTGAAACACCAAGATTAAAAAATTGTTCAATTAGATAAATTTGAGGGCCATAACGATGGGGTTTCGAAAACTACCTTCAAGAAAGAAAATGGCAGCTGTCTGAAATACATGCCAACTGCTTGGCATTTGCCTAAGTTCAAATAACGAAATAAATTAGAATTCGAATAAGCCAAAAAGCTTTCGCTGAGGCCTCCTGAATTTAAAAATGTTTCACTAATAATAATCAAATCAATCGGTTAATCTGTCGAGGAACAAGAGCGCTTCGCGAGCTGAAAAATATTGTTTCGAGAAAAACGCATTTAAAGTTTGGACCGACGAAACAAATTTGTTTCAAAACTTACTGCCCGATCCCGCTACGACAGGAACATCATACCTCTACCTCAAGCATGCTCTGGTCTTGATGTCAGTGCTACATTTTTTTTTGCCAGTCCAGGCTCTTTTAACAAACTGCTCTGCAGAGCCCAAAAGTTTTCTTCCATATAAGTCCGTGAAGATTTTGCTGTTCGTCCCTAAGACGAATTCTAACGTTCATAACCTTCACAATAGATGAATACCTTTCATTTAATATACCTGCAGCCCTGTATCCTGCTATTTCAACAGTTTTGGTCCCACAATGAAGATCCTTCAGTACCAGTTTCCAAATGCTCGAACTCAAGATCTCGTTACCGTTTAAATATTCATTGGACAGAAATTCGTATAGTGGCCGAATCTTCCCTTGAACTAATTCATCGAGCGCCTACAGCTGCCTATATTTCGGCTAACGCACGTTTCCATTACAACACGCTGTAACGTAAAAATATTTTCACAATCGAAAAATCCTGTTGTAAGCATAATCTCTGCATAATCTCTCTCTAAATTGTTTGGTGAGAACCTTATGTTAAACTTAGCCCGCCTGGCTAGCTGCGCGGTGTAAGGCGCTGGGACCGGCACGAATTCGCACGGCGGATGTCGAGATCCGGTGTGCCGGCCTGCCTGTGCATGGTTTTTTTAAGGCGGTTTTCCATGTACCTCGGCGAATGCGGGCTGCTTCCCCTTATTCCGCCTCGGTTACACTATGTCGGCAATTGCTGCGCAAACACTGTCTCCACGTATGCGTACACCATAATTACTCTACCACGCAAACATTTGGGGTTACACTCGTCTGGTATGAGACGCTCCCGGCGAAGGAGAGGGGAGGGGGGGAGCGGACGTCCACTGGGGGCCGAACCGCACAATAACCCTGGGTTCCATGTGGGGCGGCGGCAGTGGGGTGGGTAGACTGCTGTGGCCTGTTGTGGGGTTGTGAACCACTGAGGGATACGGCGGGACGAAGTTTGCCTTTCGCTTCTAGGTCCCCGGTTTAAATACGCAATACGGAATAAAACATGTTAAAATTGCTGTCACTGCTTATTTCATCTTACAATTGAGGCTGAAAATTTACTTTGTCTGTTTGCCATGGTCAATATTTTACTTGTACTTTTACAATTGTCATCTAAATGTTAGTGTGAGTGATTACAGTTACCAACACTTACTGTATGGACTTAATCGTCCTCTGGTTGATAACTGACGAGTACCGTGTTCAATGATTTCATTCATTGCCGCTGATGAGGGGTCTTTTACAACTATTGTTGTGTATGTAGTTACTGTGATAATTCACAACATAACTTTAGCAGCATTGTACCACAAATACCTTTATTTATATTCCACTGTAACATTCTTAAATGTTTTCAATACATTTCTGGCATATTAAAGCTTGCATTATTTAACTAAACATAATTCGCATCTCTCATGTTTTATCAGACCAAATTTTAGTTGTTATGTAAGCTGGTGTTTTCATGATGTAGCTGTTCCTTCTAATTGTGTTTCTTTCTCTCTGTTAGAGTACTGTATCATTTGTTACCCTGACTAATTGTCATTGTCATTCCAAGTCTCGCGTGGGCCTATTATGTCAACGCCTCTGAACATAATTGATTCATAAGTTTTTGTTTTAATAAAATGTAAGAGATTTGTTTTCCAAGAAACTCTATTTTGCTGCTCCCTGTCACCAATTTCCTTGATTTCCCTCTTTACAGACGTCCATTCCCCTTCAACTGAACTGCCTACTGTTGTTTTGATTGTCGTAGTGTCTACAGTAATAGAGAAGTTCAAATGCGTGTTTCATTCGTCTGTACTTCATTACCCTACTTCTTTGAGCACTGATTCTTCCCAGATGAATCTCCTAAATTTCTACCTACTCTTCATCATTGCTGAATTGTGACGGATTTTATGTCTGCTCCTTGGTGCACATTACAGTACAATATCTCATTTCGAAATCTCTGTCTGACTGTGATGGAATCCAACTGGAATCTTCACGTATCTCTGGGCCTTTCCCAAATATACCTCCCTCTCCTCTAATCTTTGAACAGAGTATCTGAAATTTGTTGCAGAACTCAATCCTTTTGCTCTCTCATTCCTACTACCAAGCCCATATTCTCCTGTAAGTCTTTTTTCTATTCTTTGCCCTACAACCGCTTTCCAATCTCCCATGAGTATTAGATCTTCATCTCCCTTTACATGCTGGATTGCCAATTCAATATCCTCATATACGTTCTTTATATCTTCATGTTCTGCTTGCGACATCGGTATATATACCTGAACCACTCTTGTCAGTGTTGATTTGCAGTTGAAACTGATAGGAATAATATTATCAGTGAACTGTACACAGTAGGTCACTCTCTGACCCACATTCCTATTCGTAATGAATTCTTCTCCAGTTAGTCCATTTTCTGCTGCGGTTGATATTACCCTATACTCATTTGTCCAGCAACGCTTATCTTCAATCCGTGTCGCTTTACTGACCCCCACTATATTTAGACCAAGCCTTTGCATTCCCTTTTCGGATTTCGTAGATTCTCTACCACTTCAAATTTCAGACATTTCACGCACCGACTTTCTGTATGTTACTCTTTAGTTCCTTATTCAATCTATTGTCACTATTTAATAAAAGAATATAAATCTTGATTCCCACTAGCAACCTGACGTCATGCGCCACATATCTTTTTACCAGTAATGCTGTGGGAGAGCTAAGTGCTGCAGATTTAATTTACTTAAATTGAGAGTATAGGATTACCTTTGATCCTTCTGAAAAATAAAAATAAAGAACTTTAGTGCCAAGATGATGCTGTCTCTTCTATGAACAAATCAAACTAGTGACATTAATATGATGATCCAAGTATGAGCAAATAATTTAACACGACTTGATATGTAACCTACTTCGAAACGACAAGTCAATTAACAGTTCACTCGGTAGAAATTTTAATCATACTCGTAGACTGTAATATTGTAAAGATATACTATAGCTGTAATGTCAATACTCCTGACAATGGCGACAAAACCGAAACTGTATTAGTGTATGCTGATGGAAATAGAAAACAGTCTAAAAAATTTATTAAGACATTTCTTGCAATTGCTGCCTGGCGTTTTATACAGCCACACTAGTCTGCTACATTAGTGCCTGATTTCTTAACATAATTCCTATTGCATCACCTATTTTAATTCCACTGTGCTCCATCACTTCAGGTTTCCTTTTATTGAAGTCCATATTACAATACCTTATGAAAAAAATAAACAAGTAAGAAACATCTTACAACATTCTGTCTTCATGTACATGACCTAGTTTTGGATTCCGTTTGTTTTTCGTCTGAAGGAACCTCGGGGTTAGTATACTGTTAATCCTATGTTCATAAATGCGAGACTTCACTGCCCTAGCACCCTAATACCAGTTGTGGTTGTTGCTCGTTTGGAATTTCTCCACTCCGCTGGTCAGCGAAGCGATGTCTACATTGTTCGACACTTTGATCGTGCATACAGCACGCTGACCTTACGACCATCAAAGGCCTGTTCGTAGCACAAAAATAACGCGCATCACAACGGGTTCTTCTGTGTTTCGCTGGGGAATAGCGACGCGAAACTTGTAGGAGCATCAAAGCTTGGCATAAGCGACCATACGCTGTGGATGATGGACGGTGCATGCCTTGAGGGACCGCTACCCACAGGAATTTACAGCAGTAAATTCTCAAAGCAATACTGCAGCCACGACCCACAGATAACGTAAGAGACAGGCATCTTCATATCTACACGCACTTCTGACAGTTCCATTATATGACTTCTTCTACTAAACTATAAAACCTTTATTGCAATAGTGTCCAGGCCACAACAGGAATTAAAAGATCTTACGTTGTATATTTCTGCCTGAAACACTCATTATCATTTAAAAAATGTATTTTAGCCTACAGCTATATGACAGTTTTTTTCTGTTTTTTTATTTGTCTCCCTCATGTCAACCATCATCACAGGAACACCATCAACAAAAATGAAATAAACCCGTGAGAATCGTAGTAAATATGTTAACAAGCAGATCGAGTAGTTCTTGAAATTACTTACAACAGTGCAGTAGATGAAAAAACAAGGGTCTTTCCTTTAGAAAGCTTAAAAATCGTCGAAGTTACACACTGTTTACAAAACCATATGCGATACGTTATGACCCTAAACAGCATACAACTGGTATCACAGTAAGTCCCAAACTTATATGAAAGAAATAGAGTGAGGACTGATCTCAGAAAGTGAACGTCAATGAACAAAGACATATGTAAGAACTTCACAGAAGTACATTAAATCCAATGCCAATCCAGAACTTCACAGAATACAATGCAAAGCATATCCTGCCACATTCCATATAGCTTGTGTAGAAAAATATACACTGTCAGCAATCAGAGGGGTGGGAACATTAAAGGTATATCATAGTAGAACATCGTATTACGGTTTCAATGTAGTCAACAGTGTGCAACCAAACACTAATCATGGTAACAACATAATATAATCATTCAAAGAGAGGTATTTACAAGTAATATGGTACCTAAAGCGTAATACCCTAGCTTACAATCCATAAAGTTGTAAGTCCTAACCAACAAGTCTCTAGTGTTTTGTAAATCATGAATGTCTAGACAAAGCCCTGGTACACAATCATTTGGTAATTACTAGCGCAGGCATCACGAAAAATAATTACTTATAACTTGAACTTCGGGGTTACATAAAAATAAACAAAAAGAGCTTAGTCCATCTGTTAAGTACAAGATGATTTCATCATTCATTGTGTATAATACGATATATGGAGTTACATGAACTTATATCTGTTAACTTTTGAAGAAGCTTAGTACTGAAAAATGCCCAAAATTTTAAATTGTATTCTTATACAACTACGGCAGCAAGTGCTAATCAGTATTCATACAACCTAGACCTTCGGACAGTAATCATTTAAATTACAAATATCGTCATACCTAAACCTCTGTATATGGATGAATTAATCATCTTGTACCATAGAATACAGGATAAATAAATGCGAGAACTCTTGTATACATTACCGAATACAGAGGCAATAATCTCTTGCAAAATTGATACTATGTTACATCACTGGTCCACTATAATCATGTACAATGTCAAAAACTTTTGTCTTAAGTAAACTTTGATACATTTGTACGGCAAAAAGCTGTATGAAAGTATGATAATTAAACGTTCACTCGAAACGTAAGAGCGAAAACTATACAAAGCAGAAAAAAAACGGCACTAACCAGTATCTTGTAGCTAGACCTCGGACGCTAGTCAGTGAAAACTTCACTATATGGAAAATTTACATATCAGGTATCTTATAAAGTCAATATTAATTTGTTTTCTGTAACTGAAACATTGGTACATTTGTAGAAGACACAGAAACTGATGTGTTAAGTCACTGTGCATATTTACGATGACGTACATCAGTCTAAGACCAAGAAACCCTACGTTCAGTCAATATGAATGGGCGTAAACTACACATGTATGAAGCACAATTCATAATTGTATTATAACACAAACTTAGACCTCATTTTTATACGTAACACGCATGGTTCACATTCATACAGTAGTCATTTAAAGACATATAGATGTGACAGCTCTTCACCAATCTTAGATATTCATCTGACATCAGTTGGCTTCTTAGGCTGCGGGAATATTCCCCCACGCCACCTCGATCCAATCTGTTCCTTCGCCGTTTCATTAATTTTATACCTTTTGCTGCATAGAGAAGTCCTCGTACCCGTTATGACATCGTAAAGCTGGGGAAATAAACAATTATTTTATTGGTATCCACGCATTAAATGTGAAGAAAAGCGTTATTGTCAGTATTGCATTGTTTTGTTTCAGTGCTGCACTGTTTCATTTGTGAATCCACAGCTGATGCGAGCGGACACAGATACACTGGTGTGGAGTGCATTTGAGTGGGTAAAGCGACGTCCACAATCAGGGCAAACAACGATAAATGCATGCGTTTAGAGACCACTTCCGCGAGGTACAGCTCATAAAGCAACCCTGCTCGATTAAGAGAAACGTGCTTTCGTTTTAAGTAGCGTCAAAGTTTTGTCGCATAGTGGACTTAAGGAAGCGCGAGAGGAAACGTGTGATGTCGCCTCCGCTTAATCATCTGAGAAAACTTCGATGAAAACCATTCGGAAAAATGAAGATGAGCACATACCACGTTAAACAGTGCAATACCACATTAAAAATATTGTTGTGTGAATTAATTTTCTGACAACAACACAAAGTAGCTACTTGGAGCTTGCTGCACTTCGATGGCACGATTCACAAGTGCTGTACTCCGCTCAGTAGTGTTGAATGTGCTACACATCACATTTCACACAGACAGAAGTTGATTTTGTAGTCTAAGGACAATCCTTAAACTTTGAAACAGTTGGAAAGTGTTATTTGTCAATGGCAATACCAGCACGTTGACAAGACAAAGGCTCTCGGCCTAAAATGTTGAGACAGATAGACTTACGCACTTGCTCCAACTTGCTGGTCAGACTTCCTGAAACCTTACTGGCTGTTTTCAAAATAGGGGGAGGAGCCTGAGGTTATAAAAGCCCTATCCGGTCAACAATCATCTTCATTCTACCACTGTCCGCGGTTGTGTCAAGTCACTTGTGTCCTTTCTTGTGTTCTTATCGTCGATCATTATTAGTTAGTTACTGCAAGATGAAGCATTCAGCCAACAGGAGCAGTAGTACCAGTGGCGAGTGCCCTAGAGAATCAGAGGAACGGGAACTGCCACCAGGTAAGTACATATTCAAGTCGATAAATTTAACTTTCTTTCTTTTTTTACAATTATTTCACCAAGAATTTCTTAGTGTTGAAATTATATCGTCTTATAGTTTCAGCTTATATCCGCCAAATCATCGATCAGTTGGAAGCTCAGAGGCAGCAGCAGCAGCAGCAGCAGCACCAGCACCAGCACCAGCATCTTAAGTATACGTATTTTTCTTCATTGTAGTACAGTGTATACAGAGTATGACTCTGTTAGTTAATCGTCAACGAGCCTGAGGCGTATTCTTTTCGTTAAAAATATTTTCTTTCTAAAATTTTCTCATTTTTCTGTGTATACATAACGTGTTGTCACTTCATGGCCAACGAGCCTGAGGCATATTCCTTGTTGTTGTTGATGATTCTGAGCATCAGTATCAGGGAGGGACAGAGTTTGTGATTCCATCCACATCACTGCTATCGAGTAAGTGTTTATTTTAAAATCTTTTTATTCCTTATAGCTTTAGTTCACATACGCTTTTTTTTATCAGATCAGTACGTCATACGTGATGTAGGGAAGCTGGATCGATGGATCCATGGTGGTTTTGGCCAGAATGATCAGGTGCCACAATGGGTGGTGGAGTATCGCAGTGGAAATGGAAATGCCGTGTGGCTAGGGCCTCCCATCAGGTAAACCGATCGCCTGGTGCACGTCTTTCGAGTTGACGCCACTTCGGCGATTTGCGTGTCGATGGGGATAAAATGATGATGATAAGGACAACACAACACCCAGTCCCTGGGCGGAGAAAATACCGAGCCAGCCGGGACTCGAACCCGGGCCGTTACGTATGACATTCCGTCGCGCTGACCGCGCAGCTACCAGGGGCGGACAGTATCGCAGTGAGGAAAGGTAATTCCCATTGACCTGAGGATATGTCATGGATCCAGGACAATGTAGGTAATTTATATAAATACTCACTCTGATTATATATAACCAGTGTTCTTTCTACCCTTGCAGACCGAGCGAGGTGGCGCAGTGGTTAGCACACTGGACTCGCATTCGGGAGGACGACGGTTCAATCCCGTCTCCGGCCATCCAGATTTAGGTTTTCCGTGATTTCCCTAAATCGTTTCAGGCAAATGCCGGGATGGTTCCTTTGAAAGGGCACGGCCGATTTCCTTCCCAATCCTTCCCTAACCCGAGCCTGCGCTCCGTCTCTAATGACCTCGTTGTCGACGGGACGTTAAACACTAACCACCACCCACTACCCTTGCAGCAGCAGCAGGTGTTGTCTGGAACGTTATACTTATTTTCGTTAGTCTTCCAGCACTTATATCTGTGGGTCAAGGACCACCCCCACGTTACGTCATAGCACAGGTTACAGGAGCGATGAAGAAACAACCACCTGAACGAGGTCACATCTGGCATGCTCTGTCATGTAATACAGGCATGTTCGCAGCGCGAGGAGCCGCAGCCATAGCCGCCACCACCACTGTCGCTCCTGCACCAACTCTACTATGGCGTCCATGGGCCACCATGCTTCTAACAACCGGCTCAGGGTTATGGGAACAACCATCTCGACAGCCATACTTGGAGCCAGGCTGTCCACACTTGGGCAATGGACCATATCCTCCTCCACACTCTCGCCCGAACTGCAAAGTATGTGCACCTTCATGTTCCTCGTTACAGTCATCATCAATATTATCGTCGTCTAGTAGTAGTTATAGTAATAGTAGTAGTAATCCTGTGACTAACAGCAGTTCCCTCCCCCGCTCATTTAGTGAGGGACGTCGGTTTAGTAACACGATGAATGCTTGGTGGTAGCGGACGCAATTGAGGAGCGAATCTCGTTCACCCAGCAGGAGGGTGGTGAGACCCTACGGGGTTTCTCAAAGGACGGCTTCCTGTTCTGGACTCAGAGTTCATCAAGGTTGTTAATGATTTGTGGTATCCCATCATTAAATGCAGCGTTGTGCTGTTCGTCAACCTGTCGCACTCTCCCAAACAGCTCACTGGCATTTAAGAGACAATCCTTAACTATCTTTGACGAGAAATGTCGTAATATCGCGGAGCACATCGATCAACAAGTGGTTTTGTGGGTCCACTATGAGTGGTATAGTGGACTGGTTTTCTGACATGGAAGTTAGACAGTCAGATAAATACTACTATACCACGACATCTATGCACATATCTACGTTAGAGTCAGTGAAGGTCCAGTTATATCAAGCTTCATAAGGATATAGGAGGCAAGTGGACATGTACTAATGTCCAAAAAGACGATCAGTATTTATTTACATGGTCAATCCTGGCTTGGTTCAGCCTGAGCTTCCAGGTAGATACCATGTGGGTAAAGACACTCTCTGGAGTGTTTAACTTTGATGGTATCGAGTTCCATGTCAAGATCCAGCACATAACCTAAAGTTGAGGCGCAAGATATCGAAATATCGGTTCCCGTTTATGGCCGGGAGAAATGCAGGTCGGATGAGCAGCACAAACAGTATAAACATATAGTCATCGGGCTTCTCCATTGCTCAAAATTTTATGGTGAGCGTCACATGCATCTGACCATGCTATTATTCACAGATGAGTAAAATAAGAAGAAAATTATCGTTACTGCTGGATCAGGGACGTGGCCCGACTCATTTCCTCCCACTAGTCTAAATAACAACGTGTAACGCATATTTGCTTAAGATGTCTCAATGCATTTTTCTCGGACAAGTTATTACCAAAGCATCTAGTAGTTTGCGCTTCCAAGGACCCGGTACGTGTTATTACGCCTACTGAAGAAGAGAAATTCATAAAGTTTAAAACTGTGTCTGGAGTAAGTAATTCTGCGAGGAGGCTCCACTCCAAAACTAATGATAATGCCGGGGAATAAGCGGAGATACATTATTCACTATCATAATCTGCAGCAATGTCTCAGATTAGGGATGAGGCTGGTTAGAATCACCTGAACTTCCTCTTTCAGGCAATACCCCTGACTGAAGGAGTATATTGATTTAAATACGAAACAGAGAGATTCCTCTAACGTGTCACTTTGAGAAATATTTGTTAAACTAATAAATAATTCAATTTTCAGAAAAAACAGTGGAGAATTTGAGGGACACCTTGAAATTTTGTTTACGACTAAACGGGATGGGCATCATGGTGGAAGGAAGTGCATCGCCATACCAAATTCTAAACAGGTCACAATATTCAATGAGAACTTCGTAGCTAGGGAGATGGCGAAGGTTGCGACAGTCTTAACGAAAACTATCTATGTGGGGTGCGTATACTAGATCTGTCCAAACTCTATTCGTACCGATTCCATCATGAGTTTGCAAAAACTCGCCTCTCACATTCAAAGTTACCTTATATTGATACAGATAGCTTCATCTACTGGGTGAACCACTGAATGAGGTACCACAGTGAAGAATTCGACACATCTTCATACTCGGCCGATAATCCTTACGGTATTCTTCCGCAGAACAAAATGGTTAACGGTGAATGGGTCACCAATTGTGGAGTTTGTAGGTCTATGAGCAATGATGTATGCATATCGCACATTGGCAGGTGCAACCCAGAGGTGGGTTATGGTTGTGCATCGTGCTGTATCGAGAGCCCTCCCAATCGAAGAGTAGTTGGAGTGCGTGTACAGCAGTGTTCGTGATGCTCCAATGCAGCCACGGAATATGGTGGCACAAACCAGTATTCAGTCGAGAGAACACTGTGGTGGAATCTGACGTCGGCTTGTCGCCTCATGACGATAAAAGGGTCATTTGTGTGGATGGGATTGAAACTCTCCCTTACTCACACTCTTCACTTCTTGAGAGAAGGTGGTGGGGACTCTCATTGACAGTGGGAGAATGAGACAGGGTGTAAATGTTGCAGAATAGTATGACCCTTTTATCATAGTGTAAGTAATTGTGTACATATGTGTGTGTATGTGTATGTATTTCTCCTGTAAATATTTATTTATTTTATTATTTATTTATTTCTGCACACCACGTGTGTGACGAATGTGTATTGTGTAAACTCGCAAATATGTACCTTGTAAAAATACCAGCACACCATGTTTCTCAAAAAAAATTATACTTGTAAAATACCTGCATACCATGTGCACCGACAAAAACTGTACACCAGAAATGTATGTACTCATCTTGCATGTCACATCAATAGAACAGTTTTTAAGTTTCACCTGCCGCTGGCTGTCCAAGTGTGGATGTATAAACATAGTTCACAATCCATCAGAGTTCTTGTTGTTGTTGGTGGTGTTGTTGTTGTATAACAACAGCAAGATGGAGGCGCTGATCGACTAAGAAGAAGAGTTCCATTCCCACAAAAACAATTAAGAGCCAACGCCAATAGGGTGCAGTTCCTCCAAGACTTTACAGCCTACCCAAGATACATAAGGATGGGACCCCTCTTCGCCAAGTAGTGAGCAATATTGGAGCTCCTACCTATTTTCTGGCCAAACATCTTACTACACTGTTGAGACGTCATGGTGAAAACTTCTCTGCGCTGATGACAGCAATATTATAGTCACTGAGAAAACAAGAGAACTTGTTACAGAGAAAGCAAATGAAACTCTCAAGGACGCTTACGATTGGTCAATAAGCAATAAAGTGACACTGAACATAAAGAAAACTAATGCCTGGAATTTCAGTTTGAAGACGGAAAAATGACAATGTTAAATTAAATGTAGATGGCACATCTACAGACTGTGTAACAAATGCAAAATTTCTAGTATTGAATATTGATTCTCAGTTGAAGTGGTGTGAACACACAAACGTACTTGCAAACAGAATGTCATCAGCATGTTAGGCCCATAGAATCCTATCATCAGTTTGTTACATGTAGTGTGTTTTAGTTAGATACTATTCATTTGTATACTCAGTTCTTAGCTATGGCATTATTTTTTGGGGAACAAATGCACAAAATATAAACATAATTTTCAAAGTCCAGAAAAGAGCCATGAGAAGTTTGTTACATGTAGTGTGTTTTAGTTAGATACTATTCATTTGTATACTCAGTTCTTAGCTCTGGGATTATTTTTTGGGGAACAAGTGCACAAAATATAAACATAATTTTCAAAGTCCAGAAAAGAGCCATGAGAATAATAACCAAAAATAGTAGTCGACCTCATTGTAAAGATCTGTATACTGGGGATTTTAATTGTTTCGTGTGAATACATTTATCAGTCAGTTGTACACACTAAAAATAACATTGGTAATTACTGCACAAACAGCTCTGCCTGTGACCATGAAACAAGAGTTAGACTCAACTTACATTTACCAAGAAAAAATAAACATGAAACTTAAAACAGCATTTTCTACCAAGGAATAAAGCTGTACAATAAATTACCAAAAGAGATCAAAGAAATTGCAAAAATACACTTATTTTAAAGGCAGTTTAAATGTACCAGTAGTGCAATATATTTTTTAAGGATTACTTAGATAAAACAGAGTAGCGGTTTGGTAAAAAAAGTTATTCAAATAAACAATAACCATGATTATAAAATATCCAACATTCCACATAACACCTTCACACTATTTTTTCCCTTTTCTATAAAAATTTACCGCCAACCTATGCACAGAACAATACTAACACCTCTTCCTCTTTCTGAGCTCAACATCTCACTCATTACAGAGGGATGCTGACTCGGTTTTTCAGGATTGCAAATGGGAAGTTGCAATACAGAAAGACTGCTACGGTCGCAGGTTCGAATCCTGCCTCGGGCATGGATGTGTGTGATGTCCTTAGGTTAGTTAGGTTTAAGTAGTTCTAAGTTCTAGGGGACTGATGACCACAGCTGTTAAGTCCCATAGTGCTCAGAGCCATTTTTTGCAATACAGAAAATGGCCCAGAGATCACCGGTGTGTGTGTACTTGTGTGTGTGTAGTGAGTGAAATGTTATGAAACAATGTGTGTATAGTGTGTGCAGTGACTGATAGTGAGATATGAGTGAACAGTGTGGCATTACATTATTTAATAAGTTATTTGTAAAAATAGTATTGTATACCAGGAGTAAAAGTAATGTTTACCCCTAACTGGAAGTCTTAAATGTATGTGTATACGAATTATCTTATTTTAAATCGGTCTTAACTTGTAAATACTTGGATATATCCTGTATCCTTGTAAAAAGAGATCTATGGGTGATTAAAGCTACTACTAATAGTGCTACTGTTACTATTACTACTACTACTAACTCTCATTGATAACTGTGACCACCATATCTGGAATTCAGAGGACTTCATAGAAGGCCTGAAGACACTTACGCTACAACCGTCGATCTTTTGATTAGCTTTGCCAGTGTATCTTTATTTACGAAAGTATCTCTGCAGGACTCCTTAGATTTTATCAGCAGCCAGTTTGAGAAAGACATTGTGACACTGTTTAAACAAGTGCTTCCCTCAACTTATTTCTTATTCAATGACCAGTATTTTGAACAAGTGGATGGTGTCGCCACGGGAAGTTCTTTGTCTCCCATGGTGGCCAACCAATTCATGGGAAACTTTGAGAAAAAAAACACTGCAGTCGTCAAGTCTCAAACCTTCCTGCTTCTGGCGGTATATAGACGATGCATTTGTGATGTAGCTCCACGTAATAAGTAGCTGTGTTTCTCCGGCGTCTGCACTCGCTCCATCCCAATATGCAGTTCACAATGTAAGTGGAAAAGCATGGCATTTTATTATTCCTGGATGTGATAGAATAAAAGCCGATGGTACACTGGGACACAGTGTCTATCGCAAATCAACTCATACGGAGTTATATTTTCAGGCCATAAGTTGTCATCACCCTGCGGAACGCGGTAGTGTCTTGTGCTCTTTGGTGCATAGAGCACATGTGGTCTCAAATTCCAACAGTCTACATCGTGAGCTACAATATGGTACTCCAACAGAATGGCTATTCCGATAGACAGATACGCCATGCATTCCATTCTAAGCAAATTCGAAGCAGGGATGTAAATGAAGACGCGGAGGCACACATTGCAACAGCATTCTTGCCCTGTTTTGGGGGCATGTTTTCAAGAATAGAAAAAATCTTCAAAACGCATGACATTAAGTGTGTTATTCGGCCACCAGAAAATTGAGAAAATTATTGTGCTTCGTCAAAGACGATCTTGGCCTTAGAAAACGTGGCGCTTATAAAATTCCATGCCAATGTGGGAAACTTACGTTGGGCAGACATGGCGAACCGTCCAAGAACCTAGGATTGAATACCATCGACTTATAAATCAGCAGCAGCGGAGCACTGCTTAAACAGGGGTCACTGTATGTTTTACGAAAAGTCTGAATTTTATCCCTAGCGTAATATTTCTGTGACTGTGTTGTTAAGGAGGCCGTGCATAACCGTACGGCTGACAATCTTATCATCAGGGATGCAAGTTTTCAATTACGTGCCGCCCGGAATCCAGCACTGGCTGCCATTAAATCAAAACATAGGAAACAAGAACTTCCGGTTCATCACGCGACGCAACGCACTGTTGAGATTTAATTCAGGTCTTACCCACAGGAGCGTCCGGCAGCACAGTCGTTGCCCACAGCGCACGGGCGGACGGCCTTTCTGCTGCTCGCAGCAGGGGGCACCAGCTACTTAACCTCCAATTTCGAGCGTCTTCCCGCGCACGCGTTTTGCCTGCTCCGGGTCTGATAAATTTCGAAGCCGCCGCGCGATTATCTCTCGCGCCTTGCTGCAGTGATAGCAGCAACAGCAGCAACTACTACCACCTGAATATGGCGTGCAGTTGCATAGATGAAATATTGTACGATTTGCACAATACCAAGAGGTGTATTTGCAACAGATCCGTAGAGAAAGCATGAAAAGTAACAATGACTGTTTTCAAGTTCACTTGAAATTTGTTGTCCGCAGCTCGTGGTCGTGCGGTAGCGTTCTCGCTTCCCGCGCCCGGGTTCCCGGGTTTGATTCCCGGCGGGTCAGGGATTTTCTCTGCCTCGTGGTGACTGAGTGTTGTGTGATGTCCTTAGGTTAGTTAGGTTTATGTAGTTCTGAGTTCTAGGGGACTGATGACCATAGATGTTAAGTCCCATAGTGCTCAGAGCCATTTGAACCATTTTTTTTTAAATTTGTTCTTTAATAACATCCGTAATACAAGCTATTAATGCATTCTGTGTGGAAGAGGAAATACCTTTACATTCTCCATCAGACTCTAAATGGTCTTTCATGGATATGGTTCTTCCTCTGCAAAGAAATCCAAAAGTTCTAAATAATTTCCTTTATTTGCTGACACCTTAGATTCGTCATGGCCTCGAAGAGCTAACTCTTGACGTACTAAAAAGCAATTAGTTGAAATAAGTATCTACATTATACTTCTGTTTCGATCAACCTTCTCATTATGTTTTAAAGCTTCCAGGCTCGCTACTTCTGAAAGAGCATGGTCAGTTCTTACTGTACGTAGCTGATTATTTTTAACACCTGTTGTGATATGTGAAACTGAACGTTCATGCTTGTTAGCTTTAGAAAGGAAATTTTGTAGACTTTCTTCGCCTACTCCCCACTAGAGCCATTCAACCCCTTCATTACCCATTCCAAATAGCACACGGTAAAAACAAAAAAGTTTGTTCCTTACAATTCTGCCACTTAACCGGGATTTTGAATTGAACCATTTTGTTTGTGAACGCCTACAAATTTTCCATAATTATTTATAATAGAGAGATTTGGCGTCGACATTCGTTCTTTCACCAGGAGTTTATCTTCCAAAGAAAAACAAGAAAAGAATGTAGGGTTTTCAGTTTTAAAAATTTAGCAGATCTGATGATGAAATAAAAGCGTCCGTGGCAGTTTGAGGTAGTCAGCAATACCATGCGTTACAAGATAACGATTTAAATATTAGATAACTTACAGTTTTCCTTTAGAGAACACAATGACAAGACAAATTGATGATGACACCTCACACGTGACAGAGCATAACGAAATATACTTCACTAATTATGTAGTCTCTACCACTATTTACTCCATTTTAACTACAAAATTTATGCTCCATGTTTCACCATAATAGTACTATTGATATGAAAACCTACAGACACGCTACAGAACTACGAAAGATTGAATGAAGTAAGGCTACTAAATTTTAATCTGATGAACACTGAAAATACATAGGTTATTTCCTATCATCTCACAACAAAGCTCAATGACACATTCACATGTATTTTCTATCAATTATGGATCTATTCTTGTTCTTTGTGGTTTAAATACACACTTAAATTAAGAGTAAAACATTCTTCATTTTCCCTGGCTTGCTGCTAGACGAGGTGAAGTAGCGCTGTCAGGGTTGTGTCATTCCACTTAGGCGTGTATCTACCCGTTGGCGAGAAGTAAAAACAAATAAAACACCACCTTTTTAAAATCTTATCCAATCTGTAAAAACCCCAGTCTGCCAGGTGAAAGAAACGGGTTTACTCCGCATACTCGTAACAAGCACGGAATTCCGAGCTGCTCTTGGTTGCAAATCTAGAGGACTGATGCGTTATACAGGCGGGTGCAAATAAGAAGTTCAAATCTAAATTGCTTGAAAACATTTACGGGGGTATGTGATCAGCTCGGATTACATTTAATTTGGAGAATAATTTTGGAATTTACTGGATAGGCTCTGCCTCAGAGTCTTAATGGACGCTTCTGTGGGAAACTATCTCCTTAACTTCAATTTTTAGTGTAACAAACAAAAAGCATTATTTCAAAGAATTATTGGCCAACACTAAAACAGGGATTTCTATATAGTTTAAATAATTCATTTATGACGAGGAAGAGTGCCCAGACTTATAACTTGTGAATTCAGAAGCCATTGTAAGCTGTGGAGCAGTAGTTGATAAGGAAAAAAGACACAAAGCTTGAAATTATATTAGGATGCACAAGGAAGAAGGAACACGAAAACCCAATTTGTTCTTCCATTAAGGCAAGTATCATTGTTCAGACCAGGAGCAGAAATAAGACCAAAATTAAATTCTTGGACATATACACATCTGGATAACGTAATAACAAGATTATGTAATGTTTCTAAACACTATGTCTCCTTACTGTTTTGAATCAAGGTAAGATGATAGATCAATGGCACCAACAGTCAGTGGCGAAGAACACAACAAATATATTATTGAAATGGTTAATGTAGAGTACCTCTACAGAAAAATTAGGCAGTCTGCAGAACTATACTTATTTCTTACAAAGAACTGTCAGTATTAATAAAGGTGGAGAAAAATACAAATAAAAATATAGTTATATGAGAAGATCCTTTTATTGTGTGGTAGGTTAGTACCCAGCATTGCCCAGGTGTATACTTATTCCAGTCTTCTATAGTCCATCTCCTCCTTGCCCCTCTCTCTGTCCATCTCTTTAACCACCTATCTCTGTCCATCTACCCTCCCCATCTCCTATTCCTTGTCCACCTTCTCATTCCCCTCTCTCTAACCATTTCCCTCTCTCCCTCTCTCTGTTAGCCTACTCCTCCCCCTCCTTTGTCAGTCTCTTCCTTCTCCCTCTGTCTATCTCCTACCTTCTCTAATTCTATCTCCTACACCCCCTTTCTTTGTCGTTCAACTCCTCCTGTATCTCTCTCTGCCCATCTCCTCCTCCCCCTCCCTGTTAATCTGCTCCCCATCCTTTCTGTGTCCATCTTCTCCTCTTAACTCTCTCTGTCCATCTTCTCCTCTTCTCTTTCTCTGTCCATTGCCACTTCCCTTTCTCTCTGTTCATCTTCCCCTCCATCTCTCTCTGCCTGTCTCTTTCGCCCACTGTGTTTGTCGATCTCCCTATCTTACCTTTCTCTATCTCCTCCTCTCCCGTCTCTCTGTCTTTTTCCCATTCTGTATCTCTGTCCTCCACATATCTCTGTCTATCTTGTTGTCCTCCCTTCTCTCTTCACTTTGCCACACTCAGCCCAATACGAGGCTGCTGCTTCTTGCCGCTACTGTATTTCTCTCCTGATTGTCACTAATATGTGTTATCGTTCCAGGAGTTGTGGATGAACTTATCGGCCATGTCTTCGCGCGTATATGCACATGTTAAATATATATCAGGCGTATTTAACATACTTTACGTGTACTTGTACATATATTTCACCAGTATGTCTGGCGAATTTCGCCCTGAAGTTCCGTTTTCACGCAGGTCAATGTTTACGAGGTCGAATCTCCTGAACTATGTACTGTACAATGATTTAATTTTGCGGTACATCCAATCGTCTTTGCGTGCATGCTCACTGCGAAAAAGAGTAGAAGTAGTAGTAAAGAAGTAATAAATTAATGCGTCAAGCGTGATGCAGCAATTTCTTACGTAGCTCAGTGGGTGTGAAGTCATATCTCCTCAAATGTGTGTTGTACAATGATACATATATTTATAGGTACTTTCAGCGGCTATCTGGATATCATCTGCGAGTAGAGTCAGTAGTAAAGAAGTAACAAATTTAAAGTTTATGCTCGATGCGAAAGTCACTCATGCGTCTCAGTGTTCATGACGACATATCTCCTGAATTATGTGTCGCACGATGACACATTTTTCCAGAAATGTCCAGTGGAGTATGTGGATACTGCCTGCGAAATGTGTTGCGAATAGGGGAAGTAGCAAAGAAGTAATAAATTAATACGTCATGCTTGATGCTGCAGTTTTTCACGCATCTCAGTATTTATGACGTCGTATTTCCTGAACCAAGAATCGTACAGTGATGACTGCCCACTTTGTAAATCAGGATAGGCTACGACTGAGTAGAATGCTTATGCAGTCACAAGTGCTTCGCAGCACACCGTTCAGAGGAAATTGCTGATGGTATTCTCATGCTCACATCGTCAATTAGGGCTACAGGGGCAAGCGATCATCGAGATTGGATGGATCATGATTCTTTTTACACTAGACCGGTACTTCTGTCCAGGTATGCCGTCATCACGGCGAACAGTTGCCCAAAACATGCACCGCGACACTAACGCGGGCATGTGCGTGCAATATTAAGCCGTGGTCGGTATTTACCTGTGTAGTAACTGAAGGAACCATGATAACCGTGGACCACGCGAACATCATTGCGGACCACATGCACCCCTTCATGTTTTATGCTTTGCTTGACAGCGATGGCGTATTCCGGCATGATAAATTTCCTGGTCACAGTGCTAGAATCGTGGTACAGTGGTTTAAGAAGTCTGATAGTGAACTCACGTTGATGTAAGTCTGATGTGGTTTGAATCCGGATACAACCGGGCGCCAGCTCCATGAACGCAAATCATTATACCGTAAATTTCGATGCTTCCACAATCTGTGCATAGACATTTTGTGACGCCAACCTCCGCAAATCTAGAATGGAGTTTCTCGTAATCAGCCTAAATGTATAGCAATTTCTGAATTTGTCTGTAACCACAAATGTCAATACAGAAATATCAAACAAACTGACTATTTATGATTCTGTAAAACAACCTAAATAAAAGTGTGTAAATGTTTGTTAATAACTATTATATGATTACCAAGCATGTTAATGTAATAAATATGACTGGAATAGTCCTAGGGTCGGTAGTTATGTATTAACATGTTGGAAAGCAATGTTCATAAGACGGGGATTCACTAGAGGTTATAAATCAATTTGTTTGGATGACCTTAGATCACCGTGTGTTGAGCAAGCGTAAATACATGTTAGCAGTGTATGCGGACGTGGAAGTGTGTCATGTCCAGTGCCACTGCTGTGTTGATTGAAACGAGATTTGCTGTGGTTGTCGCACTTATGGTGCGAAGTCCTGCCTCTTAAAACTATGGCTCGCGGAGTACAAACTTTTCGGGTCATAATCTAAGACTTAATTTTGAGCAACTTCGAGAACAGTGGCTCTGACAGACTACGTGGTTCGCCACACATTGGCTAAAGATACTTAGAGGTTGACAAATTACCAGTTACGAAAAATTTGCGACAGCACTACAACGTTTTCAGCAATTAAGGCAAGAACCTTTTTCACAAATATAATTGAGCTGTTCAGATATAACAGTTACTTAACAATGTGCAACTTCTGAATACAGGCAGATATTCAAAAAGCTACTTAAGTTCATTCCCCTTGTGTCACTTACTTCCCTGTTTCCTAATCATAAATTTTGTAATTGATTCTGAGTAAATTTGTAAGATTTAAAGCGCTGTATCAGAATCGAAGCTTTACATTGGAGAATGTTTATCGCTAATTCTCGTGAAATTTAATTACAATCGTGTTGGCTGAAGAGCTATTACTGCGATAATTAAATAATGTCGTTCTTTCGATAACTTGCTGATGACTAATTTTACTTTAAAATAACTTCAAAGTTTTTTAAATAATTAGTATCAGAAATCAGTAATTCAAAAACTTGAAAGACGGTGGCCCTTGTGCCACGCATTACTTTCAAAGTTTCATCTCAGTAATAGAAACATTATTCCTGAGCAGTTAAATTGCTCCTTCAGAGCCGACGAACGAAATCTTTTGCAGAATAACATTTTTTACAGAGGTGTTGTTATAGGGTAAGATAACAGCACTTTGCTTCGTGTATTGAACCTATGCACTCCTGTAATGAGGATAAAACCAAGTTGTACGAAATACAACTCAGTGAAGTGTCATTTACATGTGTGCCAGAATTACTATATAAATCCAACCCCTTGAATTCATCACACTTCGGAAAAAGTAAACAATAGTTTTTCGTTGCCTTAATATTAATGTAAAATCCAATTTTGTTCCACAGGATCGAAAGTAATTAGAACTATTCGAAGTCTGTTAAAGAGAAATAGCACCAACTTTGCTTACAAAGTGTGAAAATTTGTATGTGACGTATTACGACAGAGAAAAGAACCTAATGACTACTGAAAACAGTGTCACAGGTTACGCTAAAGTCGTAGCACAGCACTCCCATGTCATATTAATACAAATAAATCTCCCTGATGATGGACACTTAAACCTTTGAAACGCGTTGTGGAAATAAACAGTAACTGGTAACAGTAAAACTTGTTCTGTTGTACTCGATAACGAAAGTGCTTCTGAAGTGCAGAAGAATCTGACGGAACTGAGTCAGCGAAAGCGTCAGCGTTCTTGCAAACGGTGTGTGCCGTGAACGGTAGATTTTTGTAGTCACAGTCGCACAGACGATCCACGGGCTACCTGGACACTAAAACGGACGGTCAAGCAGCTACTTTGTATGCAGCATCCAGTAACCTTGACTGTGATTTTCAGCTTTTAAGAGTTTCATTCTTTACACCATTTAAAAACTGCAGCATGTAAAAATAGTCAATACACAATAGCAAACCCATGTCGTTTACGTATTTAAAAGCACGTTCCCAATTAAGGAAAATGTGTAGCTTCGATTCTGCGCAAACTATCCCGTAAAAATTAAGCAGAACGGTCACCTGCGTATATCGGCAGGTTCGTTTATAGCGTTTTAGAATTCATGCCACACAGACTCATTGGTGTATTGTGTTGCAAAGGTGAACGTAGCCGCTACTAAGCAGACATCATTGTATCTGGGAGCATCAGTGCATGTGTCCACTGCTAGGTGAATGTTCTTCTAAACCTGGTACACAGTCCCATTCCACGCTATTGCTAAATCTTCCAAGTTTTTCAGTGAGATATAACACTATCGCCTCTTTTTCTATTCTACTGAACGTGGAAATTTATCTACTTGTTTTAGTTGCCATTAGTAAATTGGTAGTGATTGTTGCTACAAGCAAATCAATTTATTGTTTCGGTTTGATGTTTTGTCCAAATAACGTAATTAAAGCTACACTCATATGCCTTAACATACACAACTGTTGACGGACAATTTAATTACCATGTCATCCCAGATGCGTGTCTGGTGTCTTACAATTGTCTAAGCTAAATCATCACATGTTTGTGTGGTCTAGCAGGGAAAGAAAAATTTCAATTTGTTAGACGACGTTCAATTTGTATTTTGGAATGGTAAATGTACCAGACAAGCAGTGTTGGTACTGCGTTTCGTAAGGGGAGAAAAGCTTAAGAATAGGGCGCCTTTACTCAGGCGTCGCCAAGATTTGCGATCCCTGAGCGCGCTGGCTTTCCGCGAGAGCAGCTAAGTCTGCTACGAGCTCCGGCTTCCCCCCCCCCCTCCCTCCCCCCAACACCCCACTATACTGCGCTATTCCTACCGGGTGCGGTAGTAGTGAGCCGGCTGTATGCAGAAGGCTGTATTCGCGGGAAAGCTATGAAGACTTGTTTGCGAAACAGTGCGACTACTTCTACAAGGCGGATGTTGTAGCATACTTTTATAAAGAGGATTTAATGACTAGTGTTTATTTTCTAGTTTTTATTTTTCGTCAAAGCAATAATTTTACTACTTAATTCATAAAGTACATTATACAAGGCTAATACAGTACGCAGAAACCTTTGACATTAAGTTGTGATGTTTATAAATTTATAGAGTTTTCTGTTTTAGAAAACGTAATATATCTGTAACTATGGTTCATTACACAAACATGCGGTGTTATGTAGATTAAAATTTGTTTAGCCCGAAAGTTGACGAGACTTTCTCTATTTCATAACAGAAAAAAACATTAAACCAATTGGCTTCTCTACGCAGTCGCGCTTACCGCTCTTGAGCTAACATTTTACAAATCTCATTAATTCCTAAACTGGACAAACAATTCATTGTACTAGATGCTATAGTGTACGTCTATCAGCTCAAGTAGGAGGAGTCATGAGGAGATATATTAGCAACCAAAACCGAGAACGGTCTGACAAATAAATCGAAATCAGTCTTTAACGTGTGGAGTCTGGCAACCTCTTTGTGAGCCGGCCGAAGTGGCCGTGCGGTTAAAGGCGCTGCAGTCTGGAACCGCAAGACCGCTACGGTCGCAGGTTTGAATCCTGCCTCGGGCATGGATGTTTGTGATGTCCTTAGGTTAGTTAGGTTTAGCTAGTTCTAAGTTGTAGGGGACTAATGACCTCAGCAGTTGAGTCCCATAGTGCTCGGAGCCATTTGAACCATTTGAAACAACCTCTTTGTGAACTCATGATGCAAGGTTTCAATTATTAAAACATAATCAGTCATTTACGGTGCGCCGATGACTGCGTTGAGTTTCAGGAAATGCTTCAGGTCATGAGCTTCAAGGTGGTTTTTCTATAGGGTTAATTTCTGTTGGATAACATCAATCTTGTCCGCCATGTCAGTTACCAAATGAGTTTACCCTTGCATTATAGGACTTAATGAAATCAAATAATACGTGATCTACACCATAAAAGATTTTGTCACTACTCTATTTACCTCAATTCATTTTTTCCGTAATGGCCACCTTACGTTCAGCCAACATTCAAACTCGTTCGTGAGAAGACGAGTGCACCACATCCTCTTTGTGGCTGATGTTGTAATGGTGTTCCAATAAATGTTTTTACAACTTGCGGGCTTTCCAAAATAAAAAATGATAGTAATGAAATGGAATGATGTTAGTGTGGTTTGGTGGCCCTCAACTACGTTCCCTCAGACTCAGAGTTGAAATATTAAAAGTTTTGGCTAGTTTCGTTGTGTAGGGGCTGGGATACGTAGTTGCCGCTTTACAGACCAAATATTGCTGAGTCTACAGAATGCGATAAGAATACACACATGAATCGAACGATCGAAGGTTTCTATCACTCTGCAACTGCGAATTATGAATGTAATATGTAAAATTATAAATGAAAGATTGCAATTAAATAAAATCTGCAAGTACTGTCTTAACGACTTCAAATGGTGAGTACGATAGCAGAAGTACTTTTGAGAATGCGGTATATTTCCGCAAAACACTTATTGGTGTCGATGGTCCAGCAGTTAAATAAAATATAAGTTGAATAACACGGAAACAATAGATTCCTACAGCACGTAATTAGTTATGAACAATAACACAGCTCGCGAGATATTCTCTTCTAAACGCACACTACGTTCAAAAATTGTTCAAATGGCTCTGAACACTATGGGACTTAACATCTATGGTCATCCGCCCCCTAGAACTTAGAACTACTTAAACCTAACTTACCTAAGGACATCACACAACACCCAGTCATCACGAGGCAGAGAAAATCCCTGACCTCGCCGGGAACCGAACGCGGGATCCCGGGCTTGGGAAGCGAGAACGCTACCGCACGACCACGAGCTGCGGACCGCACATTACGTCTTCACTGTAGAAGCCACGGAAATCTAGTGCACAAGTCGGCGCTCCAAAGTATTTCTATCTGCCGCGACCACGCGCAAACCGCTCCACTCTCTCCAAGTCTTTCTCCCCGACTCCGCGTTCGACGCACCGTCGCGTCCAGCACTTCCCGTGTCCTGTCCGTACTCCGCGCACTCTTCAACCAAACTCGCTTCCATCCAGTCTCGGCAGAGCGCTGTGATTGGCTAGAGCGCTCACGCCATGTCTTCATGCCAACGCACCCACACAAACGTAATGAAACACATTCGAAATACTGGGTTTACATTTAAATAACTTGAAATTAAATAAATATTCCTACGGCTGGACAATAAACATGCTCTAACACATATTATTAAATACTGAAACAAATTAAATAAACATATATCAAAGGAACAGAACAAAAGGTAAGCCAGTAGGCTAATGTCTCTGTGTTTTCTAAAACACATTAAATATTTAACGAATTTCTTCATGAATAGTATATATCGGATATAAACAAAGACAAAGATGAATAAACATATATATAATCCTGCTGCTACCGTTTTTTCGTGTAACTGTGGAGTACTTATGGAGATCGATAGTAATCGGCCACTTTGACCTCCACTAACTCATGTACTATTCAAGTTACATGCCTGTAATTTATATCAATTTAGGTTTACACAAATAGCTTTCTAAAGACACGTAGATAGACGAAATCGGATGAACCGTTTAGATTTTGGAAATTCGTTGTATAATTTACAGTCAGATACTGAACTCTAAACTAATAAAGATATTGAAAATCTGGTTACACCATCAGAATCGTCGTGCAAATGATAGTAATGAATGTTTCTTTTTGAGGTACCATGATTCATCTGGCTACTATTAATCTCTATACGAACTGTGAAATGTCTGCCATTAAGGTTTCACAAAGTCCGCCATCTTTGGCACTCCCATCGACACAGCGTCATAGTGGAATTCCCAGTCACGTGCTCCATGGACCACATGCTCCGGCCGTTGTGAGGCACTACGCGGAAGCTAACGAGCTCGGCGCTGCCGCGCGGCCCGAGTGGTGGCCGCCAACTCTAAACTTACAGTATTTCCGGGGCGCCACATGTCGTCCGTTACGTCACAAACTCATAGTTGTGCAACGGCGTATAAATAACTTTGCATGGCATTCAAACTACATGAAAAACGATGAAATCCCATTCATCACAAAATGGTGTGGTTTCTCCATTTTATTTCTCTCTCTTTTTCTCCCCTTGTTAGGTGAGTAGATCACATGATATGACTTGATATTCCTAATACCGAACGTAAATCTAGTTTAACACTGTTGCTGTCGTTGGAAAACTGTGACAAGGCGACTGCCTCGGCCCATAGTGCTCAGAGCCATTTGAACCATTTTTTGACTGCCTCGGACTAGCGGCGTCCGGCTGCGGCCTCTTCCTGTTGCTCCTCGCCGCTGACGCCCAGTCGCCGCTGTTGCCTGGAGCGCCAGCTAGGAACGCGGCTGAAGCGCTGTTGAGCCACACCTGCTCTTTATGTGATTTGTCGACCTAGGAATAAATATGGCAGTTATCACTGAAGTAACCGGCTTTCGGTAACACCGTTTCTTTTCCTCTCCAATCAAGCCTCCTATTAAAACTAGCCGGCGGCTGTGTCCGAGCGGTTCTAGGCGCTTCAGTCTGGAGCCGCGCGATCGCTGCGGTCGCAAGTTCGAATCCTGCCTCGGGCATGGATGTGTGTGATGTCCTTAGGTTAGATGGGTTTAAGTAGTTCTAAGTTCTAGGGGACTGATGACCTCAAATGTTAAGTCCCATAGTGCTTAGTGCCAATTGAACCGCTTTTTATTAAAACCGCTCAAAATAACTGATTCCTAACCGATTTTCACATTTTCATTGATATTACTTCCGGTAATAAAAGTAGACTTCGAACAAAGATTCAAAGATTCTAACGAAAATGAATTAGAAATCACGATCGATATTGGTTTTGAGATTGTAGTGGAAACCGGCTTCTATGTCTCCAGCAAACATTGCGAAGACGAAGGAGACGGACGCGGTCACAGCAAGAGCAGAAGGTCACAAGTTGAGAATTTCTCTGCCTCCTCATTTTTTAATGGCATAGTTTTTCACCCTGAAGCAAGCACAAAATTAAGTGCTCAGTTATTGTCCCATATTTATAGCACACCAGCAAAATTATAAGTTAATAAATCAAATTAAATTCCTCTTTCACCCTATATGATGTCACAAGTTCGTTGGGTCTCCACCCGTGTTTAATCTTTTAATGCCAATGGAGCATTGTAGTTCACTACTATTGCATTTCGTAAAATACTTCCAAACTAGGGGTGCTACCATTCTCCAATTCAGCTGATGTCCGAAGACCACAGCGAGAAACTACTGTATAGACCAGGTGAGAGTAATTCAGTCTTGCACAATGCATTTACATGCATACCATCTAATAGGCGACACCAAACGCCAACAGTTACATTATTGGCTCTGCAATGCCCATCCGATTTTTATGTCAAGTGCCTGTTTCTACACTCATGCTCATAATTTAGGGATAATGGTGATACATGGCGAAACAACGCTCTTGCGGGCGGTTTGCGGGTTTAAATCACCTCGGGGTATGACCATGCGGGTAGAATACTAGGGTGACTGGAAGCTGGTCAAACACAGCAGGTCGTAGCATAGTCCCTCCGTGTGCCACGAAGTGTGATATCAAGATTATGTCAACGATTCCAGCAGACAGGAAACGTGTCCAGGAGCTACAGCACGGGACGTCCACTGTGTACAACAACACCAGAAGACCGATATCTGACCATCAGTGCCCGCAGACGACCATGGAGTACTTCAGGTAGCCTTACTCGGGACCTTACCACAGACACTGGAAGAGTTGTCTCCAGACACACAGTCTACAGACTACTTAAGAGACATGGTTTAATCGCCCAGAGACCTGCAAGGTGCATTCCACTCACCCATGGTCACAGGAGAGCCCATAAAGCCTAGTGTCAAGAACACAGTACATGGTCATTGGAATAGTGGTCCCATGTTATGTTCACGACGAGTCCAGGTGTAGTCTGAACAGTGATTTTCGCCGGGTTTTCATCTGCCCTGAACTAGGAACCAGATAGCAACCCCTTAATGTCCTTGAAGGGCACCTGTATGGAGGTCGTGGTTTGATGGTGTGGGATGGGATTATGATTGGTGCACGTACACCCCTACATGTCTTTCACAGAGGAACTGTAACAGGTCAGGTGTATCGGGACGTCATTTTGCACCAGTATGTCCGCCTCTTCTGGGGTGCAGTGGCTCCCACCTTCCTGCTGACGGATGATAACGCACGCCTCCACCGAGCTGCCATCGTGCAGGAGTACATTGAAAGAAGATATGAGGTGAATGGAGTGGCCTGCCTGTTCTCCAGATCCAAACCCCATCGAGCACGTCTGGGATGCTCTCGGTCGACGTATCGCTGCACATCTTTAAACTCCTAGGACACTTCAGGAGATCCGACAGGGACTTGTGAAGAATGCAGCTGCTCGACCACCTGATCCAGAGTATGCCGACCGGTTGTGCGGCCTGTGTACGCGTGCATGATGATCATATCGCATACTTATGTCGTGGTACATGCGCAGGAAACAGTGGCATTTTGTAGCACATGAGTTTCGGGACTGTTTTCTCAACTTATCACCAATACCGTGGACTTACAGACCTGTGTCGTGTGTGTTCCCTATGTGCCTATGCTATTAGCGCCAGTTTTGTGTAGTGCCACTTTGTGTGGCACCACATTCTGCAATTATCCTAAATTTATGAGCATGAGTGTAGTTTCTAACTGTAGGCATTGTTTTTAAAATAGTGTTAATCACTTTTTCCAATTTCTTAGGTAACTCAATAAGGCTAAGTAAAGGAAATTTTTCGAACAGAGAACAAATGTTGCTGTCTTTAAAAAAAATTTACTACAAAACTATCATTTTTAGCACTACTGCTGTGCCATATTGTTATGACATTTTTACCGAATTATCAATAAAAAATAAAAACACCTGTTATAACAGAGACCAAACAAATAAAGAAAAATACCGATAATTTAGCACTTAAATAACGGTATCGGTTTTATCCGGTCGGTTTTATTCATCCTTACATGGGAAAAACGTACGACAAGGAAAGATAGTGCAACATGTTTCCAATTTTCATCAAAACAGGCATAAGCTGCAGGGAAACGCAGATACGTACAAGAACCAAGACACAACAACAACAGTAGAACACTAAGAACGAAGGACTCGGGTTACAAATGATCTAAGACAGGGATGCACACTTTCACTCCTGTTGTTCGACGTGTACGTCGAATAATCATTAATGACAATAAAAGAAACGTCCGGGAATCGGACTGGAGGGCGTTACAGGATATCAATAATATAATTTTTTGGCTCACATTTGTGTCATAGTGGAAGCGAGGAAGAATTACAAGACTGTTGAATGGAATGAGCAACGAATATTGAATAAGAGTAATCTAACGAACGTTAAGGTGATGAAGAGAAGCAGAAATAGTATTAGCGATGAACTTTATATCAAAATTGAGGACTACGTAGTAGATTAAGTAAAGAATTCTGGTACCTCGGGAGCAAAATACTGAGACGAAACAAGGAGGACAAAGAAAGTAGACTACCACAAGCAAAGCAGGCATTCCTGGCCAAAATAAGTCAACTAATATCAAATATAGGTTCTAATTTGAGGAAGAAAATTCTGAGATTCTTCGTCTTACGCATAGCATTGTGTGGATGTGAATCATGTACTGTGGGAAAACCGGGAAAGAAGAGAATCGATGCTTTCCAGATACGGTGCCACACAAGGATGCTGAATGCTAGGTGGACTGATTCCATAAGACATGAAATTGTCTACATAACATGGTGGAAAGGAATATGCGAGAAACACAACAGGGAAAACCAGGATGATAGGACAGGTGTTCCGAAATCAGGCTATAGTTTAGTTGGTAGTACGAGGGCGTGCTGGAAAGTAACGTCTCCAGTTTTTTTCTGTGTAAACTCTTGAGATTTTTAAATAAACGAGCGTTATTAACATTCTACATCTTCATTCCTCATGTTCACTTATTTATTTCTCAACATAGTCACCCAGGTGACGAACACATTTTTCCCAACGAAAAACTAGCTTGTTTAGACCGTTACTGTAGTACGTGTGACTTTCTTCATGCAACTACAATCTCACCTGTGCTACCACCATTTCATCGCTCTCACCTCGAAGGTGTTCTTTAAGGTTTGGAAACATATCAAAATCAGATGGCGCCAAGTAGGGACTGAATGAAGAATGATCGATGAAAGTCTTAATGCGTCAGGATCGGCCAGGAGGGGAAAGCAGCAGGCACCCGTTGAGGTGAAAAATCAAACATATTTTCAATGTTCAATGCCGTAAAAAGGAAAGACAGGCCTAGAGAAGCCGCCGAGACTGCATAGGCAGCCGCCCAAGAGAGCAGGAGAGGAGAACGTCAGCCAGCAGAAGAGAGCGGACGGCGTGTTCGTTCCCAGCGGCGGGCCGCGGTTCCACCCTCACTTGACCGCCTCCGAGCCTCCCTATTGGTCGGCCAAATCGAAGACGCGCACTTCGGTAGCGTTACCTCGTCAGCAACACGTGAATATAGCTGCTGATGGTTCAACACGTGACTAAGACTCTGCATCTAGCCGCCATGCAGAAGGCACTGACGAACATAAAGTGAAAAATAAAAATCATATTTTTTTACTAATAAATTCATTCAGTAACGGCCCCTACTGTACTACAGTCGACCCAAGGTGTCGGATTGTTGCAGACGCCGCAGTGCTCGAGTGTGTTCTGGCAGTGTCATCCTGAAGGATAGGGTGCCCCATGTGTGGACAAGCTCTTCGAATTCGAAACCGAATTAGAGCAGGTTGATCCCCAACACCAGCTACTTAGGTTACAAACTGCCATGTTACACGTTACAGTTTGGAGCCTTCTATCGGGAGAGGGCTTCCAATATGCAGTCATGAAGAATAGTGATGCAGAAAGACAATAACTTCACATGTTAATAACTGCACATGTTAATAACTGCACATACTTTTCAGCATGCTCTCGTAGATGGAGCTGCAGAAGGCAAAAACTGCAGGGGAAGGCTGATGGAAAAAAATGGTGCGCCCGTGTGGTAGCTTTCATATATACATAATGACGGAATAATAAGTCTGAAGATGGACTCGAAATGCATTGCAATCCATTATATGCGGCAGAAGGCAAATGTTTTTCCTTCATATTCTGCGAATGTTAATCAGTCTCGTCACTACAATAGCCATTATGGCTATCGAGCGCTTTTTTTGTGTTTCGATGCGAAAAGAAGCAACACCGATCGATGGAAATTTAATTACTGCGGCGACACACTTAAGAATGGTTAATGGCGGCACGTAGATGTGCTGGATCGACCGCTGGTGACAAGCGGCGCACTGCCTGGCGGTAGGCGGTGGACAGCATTGGGACATCTTGCTAGAGAGCCGATGACACGGTCTGAGAGGTAAGTGCGAGCCGTAGCCTGTGGCCAGCAGCAAGTTGACGGATTAATGTGCAGCAATGCGCGGCCAGAGTAAGAGATGGAATTTTCGGGCGGTGATGGTCATCATTATGTCTGGGGCACCTGACGGTTACTGGGACCTTACGAAAACGAACTCCATTTCTTACTGTAATTTTTCACAGAAAGAAGTTTCATTGTCATTTCTTACTACTGTTAGCGGTGTACCATATTTCTATTATACTGTTATAACATTCATAACGCACGTCAGCGATTTCCTACTGTATATAATGAATTAACGCCTAGAGAAATTCCTGAAACCTCAGATGTCTGCAGAATAAGTATGATCTGAAGTACAAGTAAAGGTATTAGAGAGGTGATTACGAACTTGAAGCAGATACCCGAAAAAAGTCTTTAGTTCTGTATCCCTGCTCTTGATTTGTTTCCTATGTTAAGAAAGGCCTTTCCTTGCGTCGTGTGGGACAAGTTACGGCGTGCGCTAACAGCTCGCGTCAGAACTAAGGAGTCTTTATAACAGTGGCACAGCAACGATAGAGGTCGATGGTGGCGACACTAAGTTTTTCAAAAGAAAAGATGGTTCAAATGACTCCAAGCACTATGGGACTTGACATCTGAGGTCATCAGTTCCCTAGACTTAGAACTGCTTAAACCTAACTAACCTAAGGACATCACACACCTCCATGCCCGAGGCAGGATTCGAACCTGCGACCGTAGCAGCCGCGTGGTTCCGGACTGAGCGCCTAGAACCGCTCGACTACAGCTGTCGGCCACTAAGATTTCGATGTGACAAACTGAATCAGAGAAGGTTGTATTCTGTCACCTCAGCTCTACGACATCTACGCAGAGTCTGTCGTCAGGGGCGCAAAGGATGGCTCGTATGCTGGAATTTCAGTCAGTGGCAGAAAAATCAACAAAATACGCTTCTTGGAGGTGAAAAGGAACTAGGTGGTCTGTTCTTCAGAGTGAACACTATTAGTTTCAATTTAGGTCTACAGATAAATATAAATAATACCGAACTAATGGTCAGTAATCGTAAAGTTTAGATCAAATCCAATTTAGAGGTTGCTTTAGGGATTTCGAAGAAGCGAGCGATTGTGCGTACGTAGGACCTTTGATAAATGACACAGGAAAGTGTAATGAAGAAATCAAATGACGAATCGTCCTTAGCCGAACCGCGATAGTTAAACTCACTAACGAAGATGTGGCAGAACCGTACATATTCCAGTTCAACAAAAAGGTGCTTAATGCAATCAGAGGTGTTCCATTTGTTCCTGTACGGTTGTGTAACTTGGACCGTGGAAGCTAGTGACAAGAGGCAAAATGTTGCCTTGGAAATATGGTGATAGAGGAAGCCGTTGCGCGAACCATGGACAGATAGAAGAAGCAATGCTTCCGTTACAGAACTTAGCATCTCAAGAAATTTACGTTCCCGTGTCAATCAATCATGTTTCCATTTCCTTGAGCACATAGTGTGAAGAGGAGGCCTTAATTTAGAAAAGATTCTCGTGCAAGGCAAACTCGATGGCAGGAACTGTCAAGGAACAGCATCATGTAGATTGTTGGATCAAGCAGAGAAGGTTACGAGCCCCCTTCTTCAGATTATATTAACCACAGAACATTCATTATATGAACATAAGAAATGAGTGAGGAAATGATGTCACGACACCCAGCAATGAGTAAACCGACTGATGATGATGATTATCGTTCATTACCAGTCTATATCGTTGACCAGTTAGAGCTTGGTTTGAGAATAATAAATGATGATTTTTGGCACGTTATTTCTATTTTGAATCGCAGTTTCCTTAATCTTTAATATAAAGGGAGTGGAAGGACTTGACCCATACAGTGACCATTTCATTTCAACATATTTATTTGCATCATAGATAAATCATTAAGAGAATTACAATCAAAAATGAGATAGAAATTTCTTTGAGAAACGCCATTCAGGCAACCTTTACAAACTGCTTGTTACACAAAACCACAAATGAATTAACCTCTTTAAAAACATGTAAAAACCCGCCACTCAGGCCAATTTTACAAACTGCTTGTTATATGAAACCACAAGCGAATTAATCTCTTTGCAAACACTTAAAAACCGCCACTCGGGCCAAGTAAATCATTTAAAATAAACTTTACATCAAATAACCAGGAAATCAGTTACTATTTCCACATAGATTGAAAACCTCCCCTCCCGGGCGAGATATTACCAAACAACTTTACAAGGTTAGAGACAGTTTGATCAATAATAACCCAGTTATTTCCCCATCAAACTGACCTACGCCACTAAGGCTGAATTGCACCGCAATTTTAGAAAACGGTTTCAATTAAGAGACATTCTTCAAGAAATCCCTCAAAATTCTTAAGACACATATTTAAAACATTTAACCCGGGCAATCTTGCAGAGCCACCACAACTTTTAGAAAACTGCAGCTTGTATAATAACTGAGGCCTGAGATTGTGAGGCCGCGACTTGGCCACGAACGGTGGAGGCGACTGAGAACTTATCTTCGAATTAAGATGAGACCCCTTTTGTACTTCCACCCCGTTCAGAACACCGAAATCGGAACCAAACAGCACACGCGAGCTCAGTCGAAGACCACCGCCCGTACGCCCGGTAATAATGTAAAAGGGGAGGCTCTGCACTTCGGTAGCCCACTGCTTCCGATCTCTGAAACATAACTCAGAAGCGACAACAGGGAACCAACCCTTCCTTCACATTAATACTCAAAATTATACAGAAAACTACTTCAATAAAACTTATTTCATTCCTTTAATCAGAACCAGGTACACGAATGGTGCAAAAGGAACTGGCTCATTAAAACCCAAGCACCACATGGAGCACCTTATGTGGGCCTGCAAGGTACCACACGGCACTCTTTAGACACGCAGTATACAGGGTGAGTCACCTAACGTTACCGCTGGATATATTTCGTAAACCACACCAAATACTGACGAATCGATTCCACAGACCGAAAGTGAGGAGAGGGGCTAGTGTAATTGGTTAATACAAACCATGCACGGAAGTATGTTTTTTAACACAAACCTACGTTTTTTAAATGGAACCCCGTTAGGTTTGTTAGCACATATGAACATATAAACATATACGTAATCAGTGCCGTTTGTTGCATTGTAAAATGTTAATTACATCCGGAGATATTGTAACCTAAATTTGACGCTTGAGTACCACTCCTCCGCTGTTCGATCGTGTGTATCGGAGAGCACCGAATTACGTAGGGATCCAGAGGGAACGGTGATGGACCTTAGGTACAGAAGAGACTGGAACAGCACATTACGTCCACATGCTAACACCTTTTTATTGGTCTTTTTCACTGACGCACATGTACATTACCATGAGGGGTGAGGTACACGTACACACGTGGTTTCCGTTTTCAATTACGGAGTGGAATAGAGTGTGTCCCGACATGTCAGGCCAATAGATGTTCAATGTGGTGGCCATCATTTGCTGCACACAATTGCAATCTCTGGCGTAATGAATGTCGTACACGCCGCAGTACATCTGGTGTAATGTCGCCCCAGGCTGCCACAATATGTTGTTTGATATCCTCTGGGGTTGTAGGCGCACCACTGTACACATTCTCCTTTAACGTACCCCACAGAAAGAAGTCCAGAGGTGTAAGATCAGGAGAACGGGCTGGCCAATTTATGCGTCCTCCACGTCCTAGGAAACGCCCGTCGAACATCCTGTCAAGGGTCAGCCTAGTGTTAATTGTGGAATGTGCAGGTGCACCATCATGTTGATACCACATACGTCGACGCGTTTCCAGTGGGACATTTTCGAGCAACGTTGGCAGATCATTCTGTAGAAACGCGATGTATGTTGCAGCTGTTTGGGCCCCTGCAATGAATTGAGGACCAATGAGGTGGTCTCCAATGATTCCGCACCATACATTTACAGTCTACGGTCGCTGTCGCTCTACCTGTCTGAGCCAGCGAGGATTGTCCACGGACCAGTGATGCATGTTCCGTAGATTCACTACCCCATGGTTTGTGAAACCCGCTTCATCGGTAAACAGGTAGAACTGCAACAAATTCCCTTTTAATGCCCATTGACATAATTGCACTCCATGATTAAAGTCATAATAATGTAATTGCTGATGTAGCGACACATGAAATGGGTGAAAGCGGTGACGATGCAGTATGCGCATGACAGTACTTTGACCCAGTCCACCGGCTCTCGTAATGTCCCGTGTACTCATATGTGGGCTCATGGCAACATCAGCTAACACACCAACTGCACCCGCTTCCCCTGTGACGGGCCTGTTACGGACCCGTTTGCGTGCTACGACCATACCTGTTGCATACAGTTGGCGGTAGATGTTTTGCAATGTGCTGCACGTTGGATGCTCTCTGTCCGGGTACCGTTCTGCATACACCCTGCAGGCTTCAGCTGCATTTCGTCGACACTCGCCATAGATGAGTATCATTTCCGCCTTTTCAGAGTTCGAATACACCATGGACTATCAGACCAATTGTGTGATTGGATTGAGGAGTTCCTAGGTAACAGAACGCAGCATGTCATTCTCAATGGAGAGAAGTCTTCCGAAGTAAGAGTGATTTCAGGTGTGCCGCAGGGGAGTATCATAGGACCGTTTCTATTCACAATATACATAAATGACCTGGTGGATGACATCGGAAGTTCACTGAGGTTTTTTGCAGATGATGCTGTGGTGTATCGAGAGGTTGTAACAGTGGAAAATTGTACTGAAATGCAGGAGTATCTGCAGCGTATTGATGCATGGTGCAGGGAATGTCAATTGAATCTCAATGTAGACAAGTGTAATGTCCTGCGAATAAATAGAAAGATAGATCCCTTATCATTTAGCTACAAAATAGCAGGTCAGCAACTGGAAGCAGTTAATTCCATAAATTATCTGGGAGTACGCATTAGGAGTGATTTAAAATGGAATGATCATATAAATTTGATCGTCGGAAAAGCAGATGCCAGACTGAGATTCATTGGAAGAATCCCAAGGAAATGCAATCCGAAAACAAAGGAAGTAGGTTACAGTACGCTTGTTCGCCCACTGCTTGAATACTGCTCAGCAGTGTGGGATCCGTACCAGATAGGGTTGATAGAAGAGGTAGAGAAGATCCAACGGAGAGCAGCGCGCTTTGTTACAGGATCATTTAGTAATCGCGAAAGCGTTACGGAGATGATAGATAAACTCCAGTGGAAGACTCTGCAGGAGAGACGCTCAGTAGCTCGGTATGGGCTTTTGTTAAAGTTTCGAGAACATATCTTCACCGAAGAGTCAAGCAGTATATTGCTCCCTCCTACGTATATCTCGCGAAGAGACCATGAGGATAAAATCAGAGAGATTAGAGCCCACACGGAAGCATACCGACAATCTTTCTTTCCACGAACAATACGAGACTGGAATAGAACGGAGAACCGATAGAGGTACTCAGGGTACCCTCCGCCACACACCATCAGGTGGCTTGCGGAGTATGGATGTAGATGTAGATGTAGATGGTCACAGTTCCTACAACACTACACTATCATAGACGTCTGGTAACACGGTGTACTACAGTTGGTCTGAGTGCGGAGACGAATGCAGAATAACAATAGCAGCGAGCGCTACATGTGGACACTGCGAGAGCTAGGCCAAACCACAACAGTCCACTACAGCCACACTCGTAAACACGGTCGTCATCGTAAACATGTCCCTGCAGATGCTGCTCGCCGACCGTGGGCCGTGTTTGTTACAACACGCAACTGAACGTCGGAGGTTTCAAGCGTCAACTTTAGGTTACAATATCTCCGGATGTAATTAACATTTTACAATGCAACAAACGGCGCTGATTACGCATTTGTTTATATGCTCAGATGTGCTAACAAAACTAATGGGGTTCCATTTAAAAAAACGTAGGTTTGTGTTAAAAAACATACTTCCGTGCATTTTTGTATGGTTTGTATTAAACAATTACACTAGCCCCTCTCCTCACGTTCGGTCTGTGGAATCGGTTCGTCAGTATTTGATGTGGTTTACGAAATATATCCAGCGGTAACGTTAGGTGACTCACCCTGTATATTGTTGGGTAAGGCTGCGCACACATGTCAATGTTTTAGACACTTGCCAGCTGAAGTAAGAACAATACTTTTAAGGAGCGAAGCACACACCCATAAGAGACATGAAATACCACACCACAGTCCTTGCAACGCTTTGCTGCCTCAAGAGCAATCATCATCATCGTTGGTAGGACTTGAATTACTTAACTTGATGCCAGCTGCTGGATCGATGTGGCGAAGACACCAGACATCGCTTAGTCCGATAGTAACAGCGTGTTCCTTCACGGAAGCGAGCACATGCAAAGCTTCACGACGTTGCCAAGAAGCTACAGAGCCGGCCCGCTGTTACTGACCCCAGTACGATCAAGCGCTAACTGCCGCCCGTACTCAGGCACACCGTGCTCGCTGTCGTCTCTCCAACGTCTCGTTAATACATGCACTTCCGCGTGCTGTGCCCAACGTTGTTGTCCCTTTCCACTTTTTTTTTCTTTATTGTGATTTTAAACACCTTATACAAAGGCGGGCTGTCAGCAGCACAATACGCCGCTCTTCAGCCTCGAGTTTGACAACAAGTAGTACATAAAGGAGGCACAGAGAAGACAGTCAAAACGGTGGGCAAAAAATGTAGACACTAAAAATCGAAAAAACATGGAGCCGTTCACGCTGGACGATAAACAGCACTAACACTAGGCGACACGGTGCACAGAGCATGGATGATGGCGACGGCATGTGAACGGTGGTGGCGTGACGGCGAACAACACTACACACAAAGGAAGGCACACACACGAAACACTGACGGCGACGATCTCCGGCGCGCGAATGTTCACGGAGCGTGTACGAGTCCGGGGACCTGCCAAGAGTGGAGGTGGTGGAGGAGGAGGAGGGGAATGGGAGAGGGGAGAGCAGAGATGCCATGGGCAGAGGAGAGAGGGGGAGGGAGGAAGGGGGAGGGGAAGCCCGGGGGAAGAGGGGAGGAGGAAGGGGGGAAAGGAAAGAGAAGGGAAGGGAAGGGAGGGAGGGAGGGTGCCTAAAGGAAAGGACACAGGAAGGGGGGGAGGATCAAAGTTGATAGGAGGGGTAGATGGAGGGGAGGAGGACATCATCAGGGAGGGGGAGCTGGCTCCCTTTCCACTCCATACCGCCCGCTATATCCTGAGCTCAGGCTCCAAAGACAAACTTTTGCCAGAAGTAATCGATAGTGCCTAACCAAAGACAGCCCTGGCACCAGTCCCGCCACGGCTCAATTGTGTACTTGTAAGAGACATGGAGACTCTGAGGCGTTTCAGATAGATTACTTAAGGACAAAACAAGATTTCGAAACTGCATTCCCCAGCGTAGAAGTCGATTCCGATCATAGTCTATGGGTTATGTCCTGCATATCCCAAGTCAATGTATTGCAGAAAGGTAGAGACATTATGGAAATAGGACCTGGGTAAATGAAAAGAACTACATTTTGTTGAGAGTTTCAAAAGAATCATTAGGCAACGACTGACTCAAGCAAGGAAATGGAATAGAACAGCAGATGAATCATAGCTTAGAGAAATGAAATAGTAAAGACAGCAGAAAAACACGGCAAAAAGACAAGGCCAAGAAGAAATCGTTAATTAATACAAGAGATGTTGACTCTGAATATGCATCTTGTAATTTTCCAACTTCACTTAACATATGGATTCACTAATTTCGGATTACATGCTCCACATTGTGAGCGCATTGCCACGACATGCGATGTGTCACAAGTTTCTGAAAGTAGTTATATATCATATATGTAGCATTCCAGATGCACAACAATCGTACCACTGCAGTAAAAATTTCACGACTAATAACTCACAGATTTTAGTTAAGTAAGCAGGTAATTACAGCGTAGTATTCAACATTATTGCACATTATATTAACAGTACTAGCACATATTTACTCTGTGGTGTGAAATCATTGCTGACACTTCCTAACGTAGGCCTACTGAATTACATGAGCTTTTAAGGAATTCCGACAAGGGCAGGAAGAAATTTTGAAACAGATAACTTTCCAGAAGTGTTCCAGATTTATTCATGGCACGTACAACAAATCTGATAGTAAGGTTTTATATATCTTCGCAGTATTTCATATAGGTAGCCAGTTATAACATATACAGAACAGACTACTAGATGATACGGAACTTGACTTACATCCGCAGTTTACAAAGAAAAGATTTAAATGTACATATGCTAAGGCACATGGTTTCATGCAATGAAAAGAAGCATGGGTACTTTAGATATTCTCTAACAGATATTTCTAATAGATATAAATATTCATACAAATCATCTGGCAACTTGTTGGATCTATTTACATGCAGAATGTGCCCTTTTTGGCACTATCTTATATTTGCAGGGATTATATGACAGATTCCTCTTATTCGTGTATTGTGATTGTGTATGTCACAATGTTTTACTGATATTTTTCCCAATTAAGTTAATTTAAGATATGCATTAGTGTGTGCATAATACACATACTTGGTAATGTTAACACTTTAAGTCTTTTAAAAACTAGCTTATGCAAACGTATACCTCTGTTCCCTGTAGTAACCCAAATGCCTCTTTTTTCGATTCAATGGGTCTCATGAGTTGCTGGGGAATTTTCTCGGAATATGAGGCCATATATCAAATAGACATTAAAATATTCCCGAGTGACTACACATTTACACATCATTTTAAAACAGTTAAAAGATAATGGTCTGCACCCAAATAGGAATTGATGTACAAATCTTTAACATAGTGCAGCTCTTCAGCAATTGTGAATTGTTCAGAAATTAAGAAAATCAGCCTTCAGTTTCAAGGTAAAATTTTATTAGTTTACCTAGGTTTCGACGCCAATAATGGTTCTGCAGAAGATACCGTTATTGGCATCGAAACGTAGGTAAAGTAATAAAATTTTACCTTGCAACTGATGGCTGATTTTCTTAATTTCTGAGGAATTGATGTGTTCAATATCTTTGTACCATATTAGATGACTTTATATGCAAATACCAAGAAACTATATTGCCTCGTATTTATAGTGAGCTGAATGTTGGTGACATAAGCGTAACGAGAGATGTTATTTTAAAAACTAAGAAAATTTATCCATGCTGTTCCTGTTGTTCATGATGTTCTCACTTATTATTATCTATTTACTGAGCATGCCCGTAACAGAATATGCTATACACTCTATATCATTAATTTTTTCTCCTTTTACTAATATGTTATGTTAGATGCATCAACGCTAGTATGCCCACGCTAGTAGGGGGCCACAAAGGAACTGAAATTTATGGTAGCAAAGCAAAAGCAGGTAGTTCCGTTTAGAAATGTTTCTTTACAATGGAAACTCCAGAACTCTCACAGTTTAATTCTCCTACAACTGCAAAGACGAATGGCATAGGTATTATTGTTAGAGGAGTTGACAAACAGGTAAAATCGCAAAAACGGAATAGAGCTCCCAGACCCTATAGAATCCCACCAGATTTTGAATAGAATTTGCAGTTATAGAGCTACAGCAATAACTATACTGCACAAACCACCTTATGACGTGTGGCGGAGGATACTTTGTGAACAAGTTGTAGTGTTTAAAAGTAAATTCAAGAATGGTAATGGGGGATTATTGTTACAGTTTTCACATATCTATCCGTTACACTGAGGGTTTCATAAAACGACCTATCCACCCTGTAAAAGTGCGAGGATCTACGAATACTGGAGTTTATGAGGGAAGATTTTTTCACTTTCCTAGAGTCACTGACTTTGGTTTGCCAATCTCGCGTCCTTTACAGCTGTCTCTTAGATCTCGTCCCAATTGGTTTCTTCACACAGGTGCAGGATTCGACGTGCAAACAGCAAACCGTGCCAAACAGAAGTGGTAGTATGGGAGAAATCCAGTGCCATGAAATAATAATGTTAGAACATAGGACGCCACTTGATTATTTTGCCGGCCGAAGTAGCCGTGCGGTTAAAGGCGCTGCAGTCTGGAACCGCAAGACCGCTACGGTCGCAGGTTCGAATCCTGCCTCGGGCATGGATGTTTGTGATGTCCTTAGGTTAGTTAGGTTTAACTAGTTCTAAGTTCTAGGGGACTAATGACCTCAGCAGTTGAGTCCCATAGTGCTCAGAGCCATTTGAACCATTTGAACTTGATTATTTATTCACTAAGATTTAGCGGAAATCAAGAAACTCAGGTACTAACCTAATTATATTCATTAATTAAATCAAATTCCGTGGAAGCTATGTTCACAGCATAACAACAAGACACGCTGCCTCTATAACCATCCGTGCAGAATTTTGTGCACGAACCGACTTCTCTATTATGTCCCATAAATATCTAGTGAGTTTTTACAGACAACGCACTGCTAATTGTTGGTTTCGTATTCTATTTAACCGCCACGATGCGTGTAGCCACGCTTATACCCAGGTAGTGAGTTATCTTAACAGTCTGCCTCCTGCTTACTTAGTGCGCTCTTCTGATTGTTTCACCACGTTCCACCAGTAACGACTAAATTAGAATGTTGTTCTCATTTACTTTCTTAACTTTACTTTTTTACTTTATTAGCATTCTACTACTGCAACTAAGTGTTTACGGTATGGCTGGAGGAGCACAGCAGTGTTAAAATAATAAATAGTACTGCTGTCTGCCTTGGTTCCTAACCTTTCTTAGATCATTACCCCTGAGTGCAGTTAGGCACTAGCTAGTACCCCCCCCCCCCCCCCCCGCACATCACGCCACTGTCTGTCTGTTATCCACCCCACATAGTCACTAACTTAAGTATATGAATGAGACTTTTTTTGGATCACTTTTATTTTTAAAATGAAATAAGAATTATATTTATGCGTGTGCGTGTGTCTGCTAATCAGAACTTCTTCTCAGTCAAGAAAGCAAAACTAACCACAGTGAGGGAAGACACATGTTGCAAAACAGATTTCCCTGCATTTCTCCTCTCCATCGCAGCACTTGTTTGAATAATAACAATAGTAATAATAACAACACTGTGGACAGCACTGTAGTAGCCCTTTTTCAGTTACTTCTGTGTCGTGGTGTCAGTTAATTCATTTATCTGTTTCGAAGCGAGTAAAGAATCGGGGGGTACCCGCGGTCTAGGGGTAGCGTCTTTGATTCATAATCAAAAACGTCTTCGGTCCCGGGTTCGATCCCCGCCACTTTCTAAATTTCGATAAATAATCAGCATTGGTGGCCGAAGACTTCCGGCATAAGAAGTCAGCCTCATTCTGCCAACGGCCTTGTCAAAGAGGGCGGAGGAGTTCAGGGCACTCTCCTGTCGTACGGGTGGGAAATTGCCCCTAAAGGCGGAAGAATCAGCAGAGATCAGCGACATGAGGATGCAGAAGGCAATGGAAACCACTGCATTAAAGACACGTAACGTGTATCCACAGGACATGTGGCCCGTAATTGAAGAAGTGTCATGACGATCTCTCCATTGGCAAAAGATTCCGGAATAGTCGCCCATTCGGATCTCCGGGAGGGGACTGCCAAGGGGGAGGTTACCATGAGAAAAAGATTGAATAATCAACGAAAGGGTAACGTTCTACGAGTCGGGGCGTGGAATGTCAGAAGCTTGAACGTGGTAGGGAAACTAGAAAATCTGAAAAGGGAAATGCAAAGGCTCAATCTAGATATAGTAGGGGTCAGTGAAGTGAAGTGGAAGGAAGACAAGGATGAGTATCGGGTAATATCAACAGCAGCAGAAAATGGTATAACAGGTGTAGGATTCGTTATGAATAGGGAGGTAGGGCAGAGGGTGTGTTATTGCGAATAGTTCAGTTAACGGGTTGTTCTAATCAGAATCGACAGCAGACCAACACCGACAACGATAGTTCAGGTATAGATGCCGACGTCGCAAGCTGAAGATGAACAGATAGAGAAAGTGTATGAGGATATTGAAAGGGTAATGCAGTATGTAAAGGAGGACGAAAATCTACCGAGCGAGGTGGCGCAGTGGTTAGCACACTGGACTCGCATTCGGGAGGACGACGGTTCAATCCCGTCTCCAGCCATCCTGATTTAGGTTTTCCGTGATTTCCCTAAATCGTTTCAGGCAAATGCCGGGATGGTTCCTTTGATAGGGCACGGCCGATTTCCTTCCCAATCCTTCCCTAACCCGAGCTTACGCTCCGTCTCTAATGACCTCGTTGTCGACGGGACGTTAAACACTAACCACCACCACCACGAAAATCTAATAGTCATGGGCGACTGGAATGCAGTTGTAGGGGAAGGAGTAGAAGAAAAGGTTACAGGAGAATATGGGCTTGGGACTAGGAATGTAAGAGGAGAAGTTCTGTAACAAATTTCAGCTAGTAATAGCGAATACCCTGTTCAAGAATCACAAGAGGAGGAGGTATACTTGGAAAAGGCCGGGAGGTACGGGAAGATTTCAATTAGATTACATCGTGGTCAGACAGAGATTCCGGAATCAGATACTGGATTGTAAGGCGTACCCAGGAGCAGATATAGACTCAGATCACAATATAGTAGTGATGAAGAGTAGGCTGAAGTTCAAGACATTAGTCAGGAAGAACCAATAGCAAAGAAGTTGGATACGGAAGTACTAAGGAATGACGAGATACGTTTGAAGTTCTCTAACGCTATAGATACAGCAATAAGGAATAGCGCAGTAGGCAGTACAGTTGAAGGGCCATCACAGAAGTTGGGAAGGAAAACATAGGTACAAAGAAGGTAGCTGCGAAGAAACCATGGCTAACAGAAGAAATACTTCAGTTGATTGATGAAAGGAGGAAGTAGAAACAGGTTCCGGGAAAATCAGGAATACAGAAATACAAGTCATTGAGGAATTTTATAAATAGGAAGTGCAGGGAAGCTAAGACGAAATGGCTGCAGGAAAAATGTGAAGACATCGAAAAAGATATGATTGTCGGATGGACAGACTCAGCATACAGGAAAGTCAATACAACCTTTGGTGACATTAAAAGCAACGGTGGTAACATTAAGAGTGCAACCGGAATTCCACTGTTAAATGCAGAGGAGAGAGCAGATAGGTGGAAAGAATACATTGAAAGCCTCTATGAGGGTGAAGATTTGTCTGATGTGATAGAAGAAGAAACAGGAGTCGATTTAGAAGAGATAGGGGATCCAGTATTAGAATCGGAATTTAAAAGAGCTTTGGAGGACTTACGGTCAAATAAGGCAGAAGGGATAGATAACATTCCATCAGAATTTCGAAAATCATTGGGGGAAGTGGCAACAAAACGACTATTCACGGTGGTGTGTAGAATATATGAGTCTGGCGACATACCATCTGACTTTCGGAAAAGCATCATCCACACAATTCCGAGAACGGCAAGAGCTGACAAGTGCGAGAATTATCGCACAATCAGCTTAACAGCTCATGCATCGAAGCTGCTTACAAGAATAATATACGGAAGAACGGAAAACAAATCTGAGAATGCGCTAGGTGACAATCAGTTTGGCTTTAGGAAAAGTAAAGGGACGAGAGAGGCAATTCTGACGTTATGGCTAATAATGGAAGCAAGGCTAAAGAAAAATCAAGACACTTTCATAGGATTTTCTACCTGGAAAAAGCGTTCGACAATATAAAATGGTGCAAGCTGTTCGAGATTCTGAAAAAAGTAGGGCTAAGCTATAGGGAGAGACGGGTCATATACAATATGTACAACAACCAAGAGGGAATAATAAGAGTGGACGATCAAGAACGATGTGCTCGTATTAGAAGGGTGTAAGACAAGGCTGTAGCCTTTCGCCCCTACTCTTCAATCTGTACATCGAGGAAGCAATGATGGAAATAAAAGAAAGGTTCAGGAGTGGAATTAAAATATAAGGCGAAAGGATATCAATGATACGATTCGCTGATGACATTGCTATCCTGAGTGAAAGTAAAGATGAATTAAATGATCTGCTGAACGGAATGAACAGTCTAATGAGTACACAGTATGGTTTGAGAGGATATCGGAGAAAGACGAAGGTAATGAGAAATAGTAGAAATGAGAACAGCGAGAAACTTAACATCAGGATTGATGGTCACGAAGTCAATGAAGGAATTCTGCTACCTAGGCAGTAAAGTAACCAATGACGGACGGAGCAAGGAGGACATCAAAAGCAGACTCGCTATGGCAAAAAAGGCATTTCTGGCCAAGAGAAGTCTACTAATATCAAATACCGGCCTTAATTTGAGGAAGAAATTTCTGAGGATGTACGTCTGGAGTACAGCATTGTATGGTAGTTAAACATGGACTGTGGGAAAACCGGAACAGAAGAGAATCGAAGCATCTGAGATGTGGTGCTGTAGACGAATGTTGAAAATTGGGTGGACTGATAAGGTAAGGAATGAGGAGGTTCTACGCAGAATCGGAGAGGAAAGGAATATGTGGAAAACACTGATAAGGAGAAAGGACAGGATGATAGGACATCTGCTAAGACATGAGGGAATGACTTCCATGGTACTAGAGGGAGCTGTAGAGGGCAAAAACTGTAGAGGAAACCAGAGATTGGAATACGTCAAGCAAATAATTGAGGACGTAGGTTGCAAGTGCTACTCTGAGTTGAAGAGGTTAGCACAGGAAAGGAATTCGTGGCGGGCCGCATCAAACCAGTCAGTAGACTGATGACTAAAAAAAAAAAAAAAAAAAAAAATGAAGCAATTTATAGACCTCTGCAGGTACTACCTTCAATTTGGAGAAGAAAATTTCTTGAGATGTTTAGCATATGTTACGTATATGTCTCACTTTTATCATCAGCGATGTAAGGGACAAAGCAGAACGTATGTGCGTAGTAGGTGGACCATGTGAGAAACTTGCAGCCTTCATCGCATTAAGGCTACTAATTGAGAAAAATAATAATGTAGTTTCGTGACTGCCAGATTCGAATCGTTTAGTTTTTACCCAGCATAAAGTGTCATTGTTCCACTCAGGTGGGGGGATTACCCATAGCTTGGGAACCACTGGTCTCTACGGTACTCCAGCATGATACAGTCACTGCTAGCAGGCGCGTTTCCACTCTCTGAAACCAGCTGCCGCACAACTCAGTACACAGCAGGCTCTCCCTACCTTGTTGCGACTGAATGTTCTTGTCTGATTTGTGGCAAGTAGATGAAATAAAAATTCAATGTGGGCGAGAAATGTGGCAGGAACGCCACACAGTGACACTTCCCCCTTTTACAGTTCTAGACGCGTATCGTACGCGGGAAGAACGATTGCTGGTAAGCCTACAGTGGGCTCGAGTGTATATTTTTATCTCGACGGTCTTTCCGCGATATATACCTAGGAGAAAGCCATATATTGACTGAGTATTCTAGGAACGTATGCTCTCGTAATTTTACCACACCACACCCTGATACAGAACGTCTCTATTGCACAGAGGATTGCTGTGCATCACCGTAACGCTTTCACGCTTACTATGTGAACCTGTAAAGGAAAGTGCTGCTCCCGTTTGATCTCCTCTATTTCCTCTATCAGCGTTACCTGGTACTGGTCCCACACTGACGAACAACATTCAAGTAATGGTCCAGCGAGTCCTTTGTAAGCCACTTCCTTTGTTGGACTACACTTCGTAAAGTGGCATCCTCCTTTCTCGTCATAAATCTTATGTGTTTGTTCCACTTCAAAACGGTCGTACGCATACTCCTAGATATACAGGGTTATTCTAAATGATGGACCCATTGTCAAAAATTCGTATGCATTCAACTAAAAAACCAAAATGAACAAGCTTTAAACCAGTGAAAAGAAGAACCAAAGCTTTTGGCGGGCGGGCGATGATGGTTTCAGAAGCAGCCGGTAGAGTTCTCGAGGCAATAGGGCCGTCATTCCGTTTCACTGTTAATTGTGAGGGAGATGGCGACTATTGAGCACAGGGTTTTCTGCGTTCTTGAGTTCCCGAATGTGAGTCGCAAGTTGTAGTGCAGCGGGCATTTCGTACCAAATTCGGTATTTAACCACCAGTTCGCCAAAGCATTAGCCGTTGGTTTAAGCAATTTAAACAGACTGGGTGTATATGCAAAGAGAAAACCACAGGCCGATCGCCTGTGTCAGACGGTGACGTCCGACGGATTTAAGAAAGTTTTGTGAGCAGTCCCTGTAAGCCTACCAATATAGGGCCGGTCAAGAGCTTGGAATACCCCAACCAACTGTATGGAATGTTCAGAGACGGTGTTTGCTGTACAAGTCCTACCGATTACAACTTGTGCAGGCTCTCAACCCCAATGACAAAGATAAGCATCTCGCATTTTGTGGTTATGTGCTAGCAAAGGTGGATAATGACGCATTTCTTCAGAGTGTAGTTTTTAGCGTTGAAGCGACGTTCCACCTTACACGAAGAGTCAACAGATACAATGTTCGATTATGGGGTTTCAAAACTCCACATTCACCACTGTAACACGAAAGAGACTCACCGAAGATCAACGTGTTCTGTGCCATATCCCGACGAAGGTTTATGGACCAATTTTCTTTGCTGAAAGAACTGTAACGGGAATCACGTACCTGGACATGTTGGAACGATGGCTGTTCCATGAAGTTGTGGAAGATTCCCAGGACTTCATTTTTCAACAGGATGGAGCTCCGCCCCATTGGCACCGTGATGTACAAGGCTTTTTGAATGACTCCATCAGCGCTGGATCGGTCGCAGGGGACTTGAGGACCTGGCTCTACCCTTCTGGCCACCGAGATCTCCTGATCTCACACCCTGCAACTATTTCTTATGGGGTTATGCGAAGGAAGCTGATTACAACCCGCCTCTGTCAACCACTCTGAACGATCAGAGAAACCGGATCACTGCTGCCGTGCAGTCAGTAACAGGAGATACGCTTTCGCATGTGTGGGACGAGTTTGGCTACCCCGTCGATGTTTTCCGTGCAGGTACTGGTTGCCACATTGAACATTTATCACATTTTATAAAATAATTATTAAAAACTAATAAATTAGAAATTATTACAAATTATTAAATGCATTAAATTGATATCAAACATCATGAAAAAACTTTGAAACTTCCTCTTTTCATTGGTATAAAGGTTGTTCATTTTGGATTTGCTCTTGAATAAATACGAAGTTTTGAAAATGGGTCCGTCAATTAAAATGACCCTGTATTATGGGAGTAACGGCTTCCAGTGATTTCCCTGCACTTGTGTAATCATACAATAAAGGGTCTTTCTGTCTGTCTATTCGCAATACGTTACATTTGTTTATGTTGAAGGTCACTTGCCACTCCCTGCAACAAGCTTTGATCATCTGCAGGTTTTCCTACATTTCGTTTCAATTTTCTAAAGTCGCGATTTTTTTTGTTTTAAACAGTATCATCCGCGGAAAGCCTCATGGAACTTCGAACCTTACCTATTAGGTCGTTTATATATATAGTGAAAAGTCTACCACATATTTTGCGCATGTGGCATTTTTATTTCATCTGCTTGCTATCAGTCAGACAATAACATTCCGTCTCAGCAAGGTAAGGAAAGGGGCTACCGTGCACTGAGTTGTGCGGCAGATGGTTCCAAAACGTAGGAACGCGCGCAGATGGTTCCAAAACGTGGGAACGCGCCTGCTAGCGGTGGCTGCATCATTTGGAGTACTGTATTGATCAGTGGTTCCCTAATGCTCGCCCGCAGTTACATCTGAAGACTTCTCTCTAATGAGAATGACATGGTGCGTTCTCTTTGCTAGAAGAGTATAATCTTCAGTATAATCACACAGTTGGTCTGATATTCCGTACGCTCGTATTTTGTTCAATAGGCGCAAGTGTGGAATGTATCTAATGCCTTCCGGAAGTCAAGGAACACTGCAACTACCTGAGCGCCAATATCTACCGCTTTCTGTGTCTCGCGACGAGTAGAGCTAGCTGTGTTTCACACGATCGTTGTTTTGGGAAGTCATGTTGGTTCCTGCAGAGAAATTGTCGAGCTCCAGAAATGTTGTAACAGGCGAGTGTAAAACGTGTTCAAAAATGCTGCAACAGACCAACGTCAGAGATATAGGCCTGCAGTTCTCGGTTTCTGCTCAACGACTCTTCTTGAAAACAGGAATGACCCATGCTTTCCTCCAATCAATAGAAATACTGCGCTCGAAGAGGAGAAAATTTTTTCGCGTACTCCGTATAGAATCGAACTGGTATCCCGTCAGGTCCCACGGCCTTTCTTTTGCTGAGCGATTTCAGCTGATTTTCTATCCCTGGGTCTTTCATTTTCATATCAGCCATTCTGTCGTTCGTACTCTAAAGCCGCCGTTGGGCGGCAGGGCTTAACGGTTCAAAACATAAACAATCATTCGTTGAAATAAATGTCAACAATCTTGTGACGTCAGTAAAATATCTTCTAAAACAAGTAAGAAATTAAATAGCTTGCCGAATATTAACGAGGACCTGAGATTAGCAATTGACATCAGCAAAATATCTTTTAAACAGTTAAGAATTGAAGCAATTTGTCAAACATTAACAGGTATCTGAAGTCAGCCTAGCTGCATATGAAATTCTTTTTCACGAGTATTTTACTTAAACTGCTGAATGCTTACTCAATGTTCTTAAGCTGCTGAGTGAAACTGAATGTACTGTCTCTTTGCTACATTATCATTTCAACAATGACCCACAATATTCCAGCGCAACGAAATCTGACTGCTCAAAAATGATAACCCGACTTCAAATAATTAATACAAAAATGGCGCTTACAATCACCACTCAAACTTCTCTTATTCATTACTCACAATATTAAACGTAACACGATATGACTGCTTTCAAATTAACTCAAAAGAATGGCCCTGAATAAGAAGAAATCCTGATAATAGCCCACACATTTCAAGAGTCTCTTACAAAAATCTTCATTACACGAACTACAGCAACGCCCGCAAGCACCAATACTGCCAGCAAATAAAAAATTCTAACTACTGAAGGTTCTAACTACTGATAGGGATGTGGTTAGCAAAGGAAAGATTTTGTTGCAAAGCAAACAATGTATTTTTACCTTAATAATGTGACATCCATTTCAAAATAATATATAATCGTTCGTGACATCCAGTTCCAAAAATTATATAATCATGAATAGTATTCAGTCTACAAGTCGGACACGTCCAGATCGTCCGCTCGCGCTAATACCGCAAACCTCCAACACTGCTAATTATTAACCTCTAACCTCCATCACTGCTGACTACTCACTCCTAACATCCATCACTGCTGGCTGTTCACCTCCAACTGCTCGTCCGACCAGCCACAGAGTCTTACGGAGTGCGCACAGCGCTATCAGAGATTTGATACAGAGCGCTACATAGCGCTACCAACATACAAACACATAAACAGCCTACTTATACATATTAATAATAAAAATCTTTGCAAATGGTTCAAATGGCTCTGAGCACTATGGGACTTAACTACTGAGGTCATCAGTCCCCTAGAACTTAGAACTGCTTAAACCTGACTAACCTAAGGATATCACACACATCCATGCCCGAGGCAGGATACGAACCTGCGACCGTAGCGGTCTCGCGGAAACAGACTGTAGCGCCTAGAAGAGCACGGTCACTCCGGCCGGAAAAATCTTAACAATTACAAAAATTTTCAATGGGTTTTACGTATAAAACTTTAAATCATTGCAGCATTTTGGTAAGAATTAACAGTAGCCACACAAGTGATGCGTCTCGTCCGTTGCTGACGTAAGGGATACAGATACAATTCAGCCCCGCGTCAGGCGGGATTACCCGACGGACAGGGTGGGCGGTGTGAACTCGCTATTCACGGGTGTGCTGGTGGTTGGTGCACACCCCGTACAATGTGCACTGCAACAGAATAAGAACTAAGCTTAGACAACTAGTAACAGTACACTGCTTTACAAAGGGCGGCATATATCGCGTCATATTACCATTTAAGAGCAAAACATAAATAGATAAAAAACAAACACCTGCCCAATCAGCGATAATGGTGGTAAGCAATAAAGCACTTAACAGCTAGGTAACAATGATGTTAAAAAAACCAATAAAGCTTGCTTACGTGCCCCCAAAAATAGCTGGCAAACAGTTATTTGTTCTAATTATCCAGCAGGAACAGTCATTAAACACTATTTTGAAATGGAAGAAAATTAAAACTCACTGTCTTCAAACATGTTTTGCAGTAAGACAGAAGTCATAAGTAACGAATTGGACAGCTCTTACTAAGGTAAAATCCACTATTTCAAATAGGTATACAACCGAATCTCAGATGTCAAACTTGGTTTACCAAGCTGCCTGTAAAAACTTCAGTGGAAAAGTAAACTCTTATTTTAGCAGAATTGACCGCAGAAAATTTTAGAGCGGGTCAACAAACAACCTCACCAAAATGTATTACAAATGCTTAACTAAAATGATTACCTCGAAAGGCACACTGATTGATGGCTCAAATGGCTCTGAGCACTATGGGACTTAACATCTATGGTCATCAGTCCCCTAGAACTTAGAACTACTTAAACCTAACTAACCTAAGGACAGCACACAACACCCAGTCATCACGAGGCAGAGAAAATCCCTGACCCCACCGGGAATCGAACCCGGAAACCCGGGCGTGGGAAGCGAGAACGCTACCGCACGACCATGAGCTGCGGACAACACGCTGATTGAATTAGACTCATACCACTGAAATGTTTTACAAATGTTTAACTGAAATGATTACAATGAAAAAGCACTCTGATTTAATTAGAAAAACCCCAATAAAAAGTCTTGTAAAAGCTTAAATAAAAGGATTACAGTGAAAAGGCAATTTGGTTAAGTTAGACTTCACTGTATTTAAAACGAAGAACAACACACAGATTAGCCACTCGAAATATGACTCATGAAACAGGCAGGTCTCATTAATGTAGCTCCATTAGCTCTGTAACACAGACCACAGAACTTCCACGCATTTAACAAACACCAGCGTCTGTAATGAAACAGAGATGCTTCCACTAAGGTAAATCTCAGTGTTTTCGAAGTGTACCCCTATGAACAACAAATGCAGAAAACCTTCTGGGAAGGACAAAGTAGTTGCAGCACTACAGCTTTAACAAAATAAGGCGTAGGAACCACAGAAAGAATCTAACCAAATTAACAGATGAATCGGCAGCAAAGTGGTACTTAAAATCTCCACACGCTTGACACAGGAATTTTGCTGAGTCCTATCATCACCGCAGCCTATCTAAAACGCCATCTACGCGGGATGAGGTCTGTGCGCTGCAAAAGCGTTTATTATCGGCTCCAGACAGCGGAGGTATACAAGCCTTGCGCCTCGCAAGTGCTCCTTCCAATTCGGCCCGCAAATTCTAACTGTCCTCCTTCATGTTGGATAAAGTTCCTTGCAGATACAATCACCAAAGATAATGCCCCGCTACCGCATCCTAGGGATCGACTGAACGATACTAGCCGGCTTGGCTCAACCTCCCCAATTAGAACTCCCCCCCCCTCTCCCAGCCCCCTCCCCCCAGGATGAAAAAGACGTTTAAGTTTACGAAAAAGCCCTAACTTGCCATTTTAATTTGGAAAATACGGACTCTGGAAACCTTTCCCGTCCCGAAGTTAAGCACTGAGAAGCTAACTGGGTTTAACACTTGGATGACCTCGCAGGGTCCCATAAAGCGAGTAACCAACTTACCAGATATGGTAGCGTCACGCCGTTCCTAATCACATATGTTACAGATGAAGGCGCCATCGCCCACCCTTACCTGGCATGCTCAACGGCCCTTCTTATATCGCTGTGGCCGCCTCTGGTGTGGAAGCTCCTCAAAGTTCTTCTTGAGACTCTTCCAGTTTAGCTGAATCACTTCGGAGGTGACTTTGTTTAGCAAAGGACCATTCACAGACCACAAATTAGCGAGCGGGGATTTGAGAAGGTAGCTCAGCATTAGCGACACAGGTTCTGCCTTCAAAATCTCTTGATGGGCCGAACTGAAGGCTAAATTCAGTCACGAAATGGACGCATCGCACTTGCGCTGCGACCCAGCGTGGCAAATTATCAACGTCGATTTCAAGTTACGGTTCACCCTTTCGGCAACTGACGGCTGAGGACGGTATGGTATGGTGGTGAGATAGGTGACGACATTGTTAAAACAGAAGCGCTTAAATTGCCTCAACAAAAATGCTGCAGCACTGTCGCTAACTAACTACTGTGGAGGGCCGAATCGATAAGGCCGCAGTCACTCCACAGCTTGGGATTAACCACAAAAACCTGCTAAAGGCATCCACTGCCACGAAAACATAATGATTCCCATCTTTTGTATGTGGGAACAGCCCAATGAAATCGATGAAAATTTTGTCCATGTCCTTCTCACATGGACTGAAGCAACCCTCGCCAAGGATTGGAACTGGGTTGGGAAACTTAAAAACTTCGCACTCCTCCACTCCTCCATCCAAAACGGATGGGTTACTTTAAGCTGCGCGTGGCTTGTTTCGTTTCCTCCAATTGGAAACTCACTCCTTTCATCAGGTGCTGCTTAATTTTCATCAAAGTTTTATTCACGCCCCACCAATCAGCGAGCTATAAAAATTTTTGAAGTCTGCCGGAACTAATTTCTCAGGTAAACAGATCTTGAAAACACTTGTCACTCTGCCTTATCACACACATCGGCTTTTCTTAATTCATAGCCCAGCATCTGTTCCCGAGCAAGAAGCCCTCGCTTGACCACCTGAATTAATAAATCCTAGCTCTGCTTCTCCTTTGGACTCCCAAACAGCTCGAGTACGTCCGTTAAAACGACAGAAAGCACTTCAACACCCAGATACTCGTAACACGGCAACTGCTCAGTCTCATGCTCCTGGAACATACGATTGAGTGTGTCCGCTACCTGATTGTCCGCTCCCCGAATACGCTTGACGGAGAAGCGAAAGGCAGAAATATGCACATCCCACCTCAAAATGCTTCCTGTTTTCCTGGGTCTAGCCATCATTCAGCTCAAAGACTGATTGTCGATCCTGAGAACAAAGTGCCAATCTGTAAATAAAATTTAAACTTCTCCAAAGCGAACATTACCTTGATTGCCTCCCACTCACACACCGAATATTTCTTGTAAAAGCAGGGCAGCTACCCCAGAATTGGATGTGTCAGTTTGTACGATGAAACGTTTCTCAAAATCAGGAATAGCCAAAACGGATGGTTTACTTTAAGCTACGCGTCAAGGGAGCTTGCTCCGTTTCCTCCCACTGGAAACTCACTATTTTCTTCAAGTTTTGACTGGAGCCGCCAACTGGGAGAAATTTGGCACAAATTTTCTTGGAAGGTTTGTCATTCTGATGAAGCAAGCTACTTCTTACTTATTCTTAGGGGGAGGAAGTTTCTGAAGATCCCGGGTCCTTTCCTGGTCTATTTTAACCTCATCCCTTAAAGGGGATCTCACTCAGAGCCAAACCCGCTTCCCGCAGACGGACGTATAGGACATAATGTGTAACGCATAACAGTGTAACTGAGTGTAGCTCATGCAACTGCAGAATCTTCTGGAGGAGACGTTATGCAGTGATGAAACCCATAGCTGTCTGGCGTAATTCGACCCACTGGAGACCAATATGTGGTCTCGAAAGAAAAGAAAATAAATGTTTGGCATTGTAGGATTTCTAAATCTATATATAAGTTAATAATAAGTAAATGAAGGCACTGTGTAGTCAGCAACATTTTATCTTCGATGCGCCCGCTGTCAGCGACCTCTAGGGTTACTTTTCTTGTAACCACTCGTGTGTCTGCACACGAGTCCTCTAAAGTCCGTCCTACGTTTCGTAAATTGCTGTTGTTAAGTCGGCTATTTACTGTTTTGGTTGATGCAGGAGCAGTCACGGTACATATGCAATCGCCTTTATTTGTCACACTTACAGCACGGTATGCAACTGGTAATGCAACGTGTAAAATAGAACCATGATGAATTTGTGCACCTTATACGCATATTAGTGTGCTATAATTATATTACGAATATGTACCTCGTTTGCATAAGATTGTCTTGTCAACTGTAATCTTCTGTGTAGGATGGTGTGGAAATGGACACAGTCGCCACCACGAATTAAAAAATAAATACAGGGTGATTCAAAAAGAATACCACAACTTTAGGAATTTAAAACTCTGCAACGACAAAAGGCAGAGCTAAGCACTATCTGTCGGCGAATTAAGGGAGCTATAAAGTTTCATTTAGTTGTACATTTGTTCGCTTGAGGCGCTGTTGACTAGGCGTCAGCGTCAGTTGATGCTAAAATGGCGACCGCTCAACAGAAAGCTTTTTGTGTTATTGAGTACGGCAGAAGTGAATCGACGACAGTTGTTCAGCGTGCATTTCGAACGAAGTATGGTGTTAAACCTCCTGATAGGTGGTGTATTAAACGTTGGTATAAACAGTTTACAGAGAATGGGTGTTTGTGCAAAGGGAAAAGTTCTGGACGGCCGAGAACGAGTGATAAAAATGTAGCACACATCCAGCAAGCATTTGTTCGCAGCCCAGGAAAATCGACTCGCAGAGCTAGCAGAGAGCTGCAAAATCCACAAACAACTGTATGGAGAGTCCTACGAAAAGGGTTAGTTATGAAACCTTATCGTCTGAAATTGGTTCAAGCACTGTCTGCAGCTGATAAGATTAAAAGAATCGATTTCTGTGATTTTATCCTTGCTCAAATGGAAACAGATGAATCTTTAGTTTCTAAGATTGTGTTTAGTGATGAAGCAACTTTCCACACTAACGGAAAAGTCAACCGTCACAATGTCTGTATATGGGGCACTGAGAATCCGCGGGAAACAACTCAGTATGAACGTGACTCGCCTAAGGTGAACGTTTTCTGTGCCATTTCAGCCAATAAAGTTTTTGGTCCCTTTTTCTTCGAAGGTGCTACTGTAACTGGACTACAGTATCTGGAGATGTTAGAGAATTGGCTGTTCCCTCAGCTCGAACAAGAAGCACAACAATTCATATTTCAGCAGGATGGAGCGCCACACGTCAACTACCCGAGGCGATGGATCGGCCGCCAGGCAGCCCGTGACAGAGCACTTCATCACTGGCCTCCAAGAAGCTCTGATCTTACCCCCTGGGATTTTTTTTATGGGGGTATGTTAAGGATATGGTGTTTCGGCCACCTCTCGCAGCCACCATTGATGATTTGAAACGAGAAATAACAGCAGCAATCCAAACTGTTACGCCTGATATGCTACAGAGAGTGTGGAACGAGTTGGAGTATCGGGTTGATATTGCTCGAGTGTCTGGAGGGGGCCATATTGAACATCTCTGAACTTGTTTTTGAGTCAAAAAAAAAACCTTTTTAAATACTCTTTGTAATGATGTATAACAGAAGGTTATATTATGTTTCTTTCATTAAATACACATTTTTAAAGTTGTGGTATTCTTTTTGAATCACCCTGTACTTTTCAATGCAACTTATGACGAAGCTACAACCATATAATTCAATTACAAGACAAGATGGAGACCCATTTTTCTCCTGCAGCACCCGGAAGTTCGTAAAAATGGTTTGTAAGAGTTCGTCGAGCCTTTGTGGTGCCAACAGGTGCTCAGATTTCTGCTGCAGACGCAATGCGATGCGCCAGAGAGCCACACCGAACATAATGGTCTTTCCTCTCGGTAGTGGCACGTGGCCGTCCACAGCCCCGTCTACATGCGACCGTACATTGTCGTGACCACTGCTGGCAACAATCATTTGCAGTGGATACATTCCTGCCCAGACTTTCTGCAATATCGCAGGAGGCACTCCCAGCTTCTCGTAGCCCCATTACACAACATCGCTGAAACTTAGTTAGGTGCTGATAATGCCGTCCTTGTTGCTCAAAGGCGTTCTTGACTAACATCAACATATCAGGACCAATCTCAAAAGTACCTATCGCTCACGACCGTTAAAGCGTGTATTTAATGCGAACAGGATTTGCATCCTGACCGAGGAGCTACTAGAGCAACTGACGAGGAATCTGTTTAGGCACCGCCTTTCTGATGTAGAAACACGCCTGTCATCTGTTTATGTCGTACAACTTCTCCTTGGTGTTGGAATTTTTTTCCCGTCATTGTATTTGGCATTGCCTTTCTAGCGTGTAGTTTGTTATTTGGTCTAATGCCATATTGCAGAATCAAGTAACACAGGTCACTGTGAAATTTCCAGGTAAAATGACGCGTGATTGGAAAGTGCAGACACCTGGCGGGACGCAGCAGCTGCTACTGACCTTGAGACCACTCCACGCGGTCAACAGGCTGCTGGCGCTCGAACCGTTCTCCATCGACGAGAAGGCGCAGGAGCTGGCGCCCAGCTACGTGCAGATGGCGTTCATGTGCCTCTCTCTTTTTGGGGAGCTGTACAGCTATGTAGCCCAAGTATCCACGCTGTCAGGAGAGCTCTCCATACTAACAGCTGCTGACGTGACTGCGCTTCTCTATTTCTATGGCTACTTCATCTTGAGGCTGACGCCCATTGCTGCAGATCTTCTGGGAAACCGGAAGAGGTTGGACAAGATGGTGCGCATCCTCCAATACTGTGACAAACACCTAGGCAGCGACGGTGGTGCACTCATCACCAAGACCCGGTGCGTCGTTTGGGTGGAGATAGTGCTGATGGTTTGCATCTTTGGAAATATAACTTATCAAATAATCAGATCTGTCTCAGAGAAAATAATCACAGCAGTGATGGACATCGGCGGGCTCAGGATTTTCTCCTGCACCCTCAGGTTTGTCAACCTGGCTTTTCTGCTTCGCTGTAAGGTCCGTGTTGTGAACAGCCAGTTGGCCAGCCTGAGTGGGGAGCCGTGGGAAAATAGCACCGTGGAGAACAGACAGGTGTGGTGCGTCACACGGGACGACGTGGACACGGCAGGTGTCATCTTGAAGCTGCGGCGCGTTATGTGGGCACTGCGTGACATGACCCGTCTAATGATGGACGCTCATCGATGGTTTATGCTGGCATCACTGGCCTTTTCCATGGTTGGCAGTGTCGTCTTCATATACTTGATCACACTGGTAAGTTTCCAAAACTGCACAAAAGTCTTATTTTCATAAGTGTGGTTGGAAATTTTGATTGAAATTATGTCCGACGCCGCTTTCTTTTGGTCCAAAGAGTTCCGACAGCTCTACTACAAACTGAATGTGGATTATTAAATCTTTCCTTCACCAGCGCAAAAATGCTCCTATTGAAGCACAAAAATGGCTAATATGTTTCTTTTTAAAACACTCTGACAAAAAAAGTAAGGAACCAGGTGGCTCGATCCTCATTCTGACTGCCTCACCAAAAATTTTGGCATGCTAACGTATTTGTGCTCTATTAACACAGAACATTCTAAACCCTCCTTGTTGTTAAGCATTCACAATCACCTAGACCAATAAGCTTTAACATATGGGTATGGAGGCTGGAGCAAATTTGGCAGATTATTTAACCCATGGGTATAGGGCAGTGGGAGGGGGGGGGGGGGTAAACTGACACAAGTCGACGCCATCCCAGCCCTCCAAAGTGGTGAGTGACGGACATGAAGAATCCTTTCTGTTGCTGCGATTGTCCACACTTGTTTCTTTCTCTCTCATTGGTTCTGTCTCCTCTCTCACTTACAATGGCTCCTTCTGCCTCTCTCTTCCACTGCCACTGTCTCCTATCTCTCATTTCCACTGTCTCCTGTATTTACAGTACATCCCACACCCACTGTCTGCTTTATCACTTACACTGTCTCCTTTTGTCTTTCTTTTCTACTGCAACTGTCCATACCATACCTTGGCTGCTCAAAAATTCTGGGGTGTCCAACTTCTTTTTTGTCCCCTATACACACATGTTTAACATTTCGGTCCAAAATACGTCCTCCCATATACCTACGTGCTAAAATAAGTTGTCCAGACACCCTAAGCCGATGTACGGTCTCAACTCGGTTATGTTTTTCATTTCCACTGCTTTCTCTCTTTTGATTCCTCTGCTGCCAACTTCATCCATCTCTCTTTGGTTCTTACTCTCACTGTCTGCCTTTGCAGAGCAGGAGGGCGTGATTATCGACCCATCAACAACACGTCAATAGGGACTAGGAACAAGCGCGGATTAGGGAAGTATCGGGAAGGACATCGGCTATCCCCTTTTATTATATTCATAATCAAAACGTCTTCAGTCCCGGGTTCGATCCCCGCCACTGCCTAAATTTTGATAAATAATCAGCCTCATTCTGCCAACGGCCTTGTCAAAGAGGGCGGAGGAGCGGATAGAGGTTCAGAGCACTCTCCTGTCCTAGGGGTGGGAAATTGCCCCTAAAGGCGGAAGAATCAGCAATGATCAACGACATGAGGATGCAGAAGGCAATGGAAACCACTGCATTAAAGACACGTAACGTGTATCCACAGGACATGTGGCCCGTAATTGAAGAAGTGTTATGATGATCTCTCCATTGGCAAAAGATACCGGAATAGTCCCCCATTCGGATCTTCGGGAGGGGACTGCCAAGGGGGGGGTTACCATGAGAAAAAGATTGAATAATCAACGAAAGGATAACATTCTACGAGTCGGGGCGTGGAATGTCAGAAGCTTGAACGTGGTAGGGAAACTAGAAAATCTGAAAAGGGAAATGCAAAGGCTCAATCTAGATATAGTAGGGGTCAGTGAAGTGAAGTGGAAGGAAGACAAGGATTTCTGGTCAGATGAGTAACGGGTAATATCAACAGCAGCAGAAAATGGTATAACAGGTGTACGATTCGTTATGAATAGGAAGGTAGGGCAGAGGGTGTGTTATTGTGAATAGTTCAGTTAACGGGTTGTTCTAATCAGAATCGACAGCAGACCAACACCGACAACGATAGTTCAGTTATACATGCCGACGTCGCAAGCTGAAGATGAACAGATAGAGAAAGTGTATGAGGAGATTGAAAGGGTAATGCAGTATGCAAAGGGGGACGAAAATCTAATAGTCATGGGCGACTGGAATGCAGTTGTAGGGGAAGGAGTAGAAGAAAAGGTTACAGGAGAATATGGGCTTGAGACAAGGAATGAAAGAGGAGAAAGACTAATTGAGTTCTGTAACAAGTTTCAGCTAGTAACAGCGGGTACCCTGTTCAAGAACCACAAGAGGAGGAGGTATACTTGGAAAAGGCCGGGAGATACGGGAAGATTTCAATTAGATTACATCATGGTTAGACAGAGATTCCGAAATCAGATACTGGATTGTTAGGCGTACCCAGGAGCAGATATAGACTCAGATCACAATATAGTAGTGATGATGAGTAGGCTGAAGTTCAAGACATTAGCCAGGAAGAATCAATACTCAAAGAAGTGGGATACAGAAGTACTAAGGAACGACGAGATACGTTTGAAGTTCTCTAACGCTATAGGTACAGCAATAAGGAATAGCGCAGTAGGCAGTCCAGTTAAAGAGGAATGGACATCTCTAAAAAGGGCCATCACAGAAGTTGGGAAGGAAAACATAGGTACAAAGAAGGTAGCTGCGAAGAAACCATGGGTAACAGAAGAAATACTTCAGTTGATTGATGAAAGGAGGAAGTACAAACATGTTCCGGGAAAATCAGGAATACAGAAATACAAGTCGCTGAGAAATGAAATAAATAGGAAGTGCAGGGAAGCTAAGACGAAATGGCTGCAGGAAAAATGTGAAGACATCGAAAAAGATATGATTGTCGGAAGGACAGACTCAGCATACAGGAAAGTCAAAACAACCTTTGGTGACATTAAAAGCAACGGTGGTAACATTAAGAGTGGACGGGAACTCCACTGTTAAATGCAGAGGAGAGAGCAGATAGGTGGAAAGAATACACTGAAAGCCTCTATGAGGGTGCAGATTTGTCTGATGTGATAGAAGAAGAAACAGGAGTCGATTTAGAAGAGATAGGGGATCCAGTATTAGAATCGGAATTTAAAAGAGCTTTGGAGGACTTACGGTCAAATAAGGCAGAAGGGATAGATAACATTCCATCAGAATTTCTAAAATCAGTGGGGGCAGTGGCAACAAAACGACTATTCATGTTGGTGTGTAGAATATATGAGTCTGGCGATATACCATCTGGCTTTCGGAAAAGCGTCATCCACACAATTCCGAAGACGGCAAAGGCTGACAAGTGTGAGAATTATCGCACAATCAGCTTAACAGCTCATGCATCGAAGCTGCTTACAAGATAATCTACGGAGGAATGGAAAAGAAAATTGAGAATGCGCTAGGTGACGATCAGTTTGGCTTTAGGAAAAGTAAAGGGACGAGAGAGGCAATTCTGACGTTACGGCTAGTAATGGAAGCAAGGCTAAAGAAAAATCAGGACACTTTCATAGGATTTGTCGACCTGGAAAAAGCGTTCGACAATAGAAAATGGTGCAAGCTGTTCGAGAGTCTGAAAAAAGTAGGGGTAAGCTATAGGGAGAGACGGGTCATATACAATATGTACAACAACCAAGAGGGAATAATAAGAGTGGACGATCAAGAACGAAGTCCTCGTATTAAGAAGGGTGTAAGACAAGGCTGTAGCCTTTCGCCCCTACTCTTCAATCTGTACATCGAGGAAGCAATGATGGAAATAAAAGAAAGGTTCAGGAGTGAAATTAAAATACAAGGTGAAAGGATATCAATGATACGATTCGCTGATGACATTGCTGTCCTGAGTGAAAGTGAAGAAGAATTAAATGATCTGCTGAACGGTTAAAATGGCTCTGAGCACTATGGGACTTAACATCTATGGTCATCAGTCCCCTAAAACTTAGAACTACTTAAACCTAACCAACCTAAGGATAGCACACAACACCCAGTCATCACGAGGCAGATAAAATCCCTGACCCCGCCGGGAATGGAACCAGGGAACACGGGCGTGGGAAGCGAGAACGCTACCGCACGACCACGAGATGCGGACTGCTGAACGGAATGAACAGTCTAATGAGTACACAGTATGGTTTGAGAGTAAATCGGAGAAAGACGAAGGTAATGAGAAGTAGTAGAAATGAGAACAGCGAGAAACTTAACATCAGAATTGATGGTCACGAAGTCAATGAAGTTAAGGAATTTTGCTACCTAGGCAGTAAAATAACCAATAACGGACGGAGCAAGGAGGACATCAAAAGCATACTCGCTATGGCAAAAAAGGCATTTCTGGCCAAGAGAAGTCTACTAATATCAAATACCGGCCTTAATTTGAGGAAGAAATTTCTGAGGATGTACGTCTGGAGTACAGCATTGTATGGTAGTGAAACATGGACTGTGGGAAAACCGGAACAGAAGAGAATCGAAGCATTTGAGATGTGGTGCTATAGACGAATGTTGAAAATTAGGTGGACTGATAAGGTAAGGAATGAGGAGGTTCTACGCAGAATCGGAGAGGAAAGGAATATGTGGAAAACACTGATAAGGAGAAGGGACAGAATGATAGGACATCTGCTAAGTCATGAGGGAATTACTTCCATGGTACTAGAGGGAGCTGTAGAGGGCAAAAACTGTAGAGGAAGACAGAGATTGGAATACGTCAAGCAAATAATTGAGGACGTAGGTTGCAAGTGCTACTCTGAGACGAAGAAATTAGCACAGGAAAGCCGCATCAAACCAGTCAGTAGACTAAAATTTTTAATAAGGCAGATAGAATGAGGATTGAGGCAGCTGGTGCCATACATTTCTCTCAGAGTCTTTTAAGAAGGAACACGTTCGCAATTTTTTGTACTCTGACAGGAGAATTTTTCCATTGGTTCCCTTTCTTTTCCTGCTACAGCGGGGTGTGCTGCTTATTCAAAACGAATTCTATAGGTCAGTTAAGTTTTGGCAGTTTGTTTATAATCGTGGACACCAGTATACACATCTACACATATAAACAACAAATAAATACAAGTAATATAAGGATAATACAATACCATCTGCTTTACACTTTTTTATTGATACTTTGCTCATCGATCACAATTCATCAAAAAGGCTCAGCTTACGATTTGTGCCTTAAAAGAGTAAAACGTTGTTAGAAATATTTTACTAAGTTTACAGTATTCTCAGATTTGCATTATTTTCGTCGTTTCTTTCTTTTATACACAAACTGAGCCCCACTTCAAGCTCAAAAAAGTTTTCAAACCGTCGCATGAAGAATGAACACAGAAAGTTCCAAAGCGGCAATACAAATGTACAGTGTAATGTGACCACAACACAAAATAGATGCTTCTTCTAGCTTAAAGTGAGCGCATAACTTTCATCCAATGTAAGTTAATGTTATATACAAATGCACAATTTTTTTGGCTACATTTGCAGTATACTAAAAATTACTGTGTTTAACTTGTTTCCTGCCGTGTTGTTTCCTGCATTAGTTGGTGTTTACGTTCCTGCTGTGAACGGCTCGCCATATATAGTTGTCGGGATTAAAGAATATCTGTGTCGCGTGAATTTCCATCCCAATCTGGGATGCACCTTGTGTTGTTGTAACGTTATCGGACTTCTGTTTTCATGGTATCTGTGCAGACTTTTCCTCAGAGAGCGTACTCCCCTTTTCTAATTGCCATTTCGTGTCGTTCCGATTTCGATGAGAACAACAAGAACTTTCATTTTCCGTGTCTGTTTCGTTTTCTTGCTGCTGAATTGAAATCTCATGGACTCTATAGCTGCTTTCCTGAACACCAATTGCAGACTTGTCTTTATCGGTTTCTTGGTTTTGATCATTGTCTGAATTCTTGTGTACTTCATTTGTTGCTGGTCTCTTATTCAAGGCTGGGAATTCCTCGTCAACTAAACAAGGGATTGGCCAGTGGATTCCATGTGAGTATTCTCGGCGTTGCCCGTTGCAGTACTCGAAGGTTCAAATGGTTCAAATGGCTCTGAGCACTATTGGACTTAACAGCTGTGGTCATCAGTCCCCTAGAACTTAGAACTACTTAAACCTAACTAACCTAAGGACATCACACACATCCATGCCCGAGGCAGGATTCGAACCAGCGACCGTATCAGTCGCGCGGTTCCGGACTGCGCGCCTAGAGCAGTACTCGAAGGAATCAGTTCTTGTGCCTCCAATCTTATCCGCTGTGCAGATTATTTCTATAATAAACAAGCATTGTAGACAGTTTTCTTGAAGATGTCTTGGTTCATTGCATTGCGACATGCGGAAGTTTTCCCAAGATGTATTATGTCCCTTGCAACCGCCTGCAAGAACGCAGGACACGATATTGGATGTAACAAACTTCCGTATAGTTCTTGCACTGAATCTTGTATCTAGTATACCTACCCTTTCAAATTCGATGCTTTTTAGCTCTTTTAACTTGTCCGCATTTAGTAAGTACCTGAATTAAATACTTTTTGTCTACTTCCGGAGGAAGATTTACCACCCTTAGAGTTTTCTGTTCGCTGTTAGCGTTAGTTATATCAACGGTACTGACACAATCATCACGAAGAGAGAATTCAAATTTGCCCTGGGTTTTCAGTAATAATCTATCTAACATAACTGAACTATGCAAGTTAGCAAAAACATAATATTTCTCTTTGCCCATTAGGATGAACTCTGCATTGTCACCAGAAATGCCGAAATCTTCATGTAGCCAGTCATGAATTTCCAAAGCAGTAGGTTCTACATGTCTTGTATCCTTATTATGGCCGAACCACAAAATATTTTTCCTGATCACATTCAGAGACATTATTTACGGGTACGAAATGGAACCATCGCTTCACGAACAGTACATAAAGATGAAGAAGACGATGAACAAGAAGCATCCCTACTTTCAAGTTCGGTAGCTGCACCAGCAGTGCATTATTCACCTACTGTAACACTTGTGTACACAAAATGAGTCAGCTACAATATGTAGCGCCACACTGCACATCCACACAGCCTGAGCACTTGGCTACGACTACTAACCGTTACATAACCATAGCAGTATAGGTAACATGCTCGGTTAGCCGTGCCTTTAACACGCTGTTTCCGGGCGGGCAGGCGTGCCGGTCCCCGGCACGAATCCGCCTGGCAGATTAGTGACGAGGTCCGGTTGCCGGGCAGTTTGTTGATGGTTTTGAAGGCGGTTTTCCAACTGCCTCGGCGAATGTGCGCTGGTTCCCCTTATTCCGCCTCAGTTACACTATGTTGGCGATTGCTGCGCAAACACTTTCTCCACGTACGCTTACACCATAATTACTCTATCACGAAAACATTCGCGTTACACTTCTCTGGTATGAGACGTTCCCGGAGGGGTCCACTGGTTCCAGGATCGCACTATAACCTTGGGTTCGGTGTGGGGCGGCGGTGGGGAGAGTGGACTGCTGTAGCCTGTTGTGGGGTTGTGTACCACTGAGGGCTACGGCGGGGACGAAGCCTCTCCGTCATTCCTAAGTCCCCTGTTCCATACAGTACAATAGGTAACACAGATGAACAGACTATCCGAGTCCAACCCCCGTCCGCGTCTTCCAAAGATGTAGCTGGATAAAATAACCTTGTCTTTCATAGGTCCTAAATTACAAACATCTGGGATATAACAGTGATATTAGGCACATGAGCGAAGAAGCTATGATAATAAAAAAATAAATTTTTTAACGGAATGAGAGAAATTACAGTAACTGAAATAGAGGAATGGGGCATGCGAGTAAGCGACGTAATTTACAACAAGGCCTGGATGAGATTACGAGCAGTATTTGGAATTAGAAGCGGCGAGTAAGCGATCCCTTTCTGGTAATTCAATACTAAGCTTGGATTGATGGACATATGTTTATTCTTGATCTACCACATCACGAACGCAATAATTGGTACACTATTCATTAATTAGGAAAAATGTCACCGGATTTGGCCACAAAGCTTAAATCCAGGAACTTAAAAACATCATGTTATGTGCACAACTCTATTGGACATTTTTTGCCCAGTGGTAAAAAAAAAAAAATACTCCAGCTTTTGAAAAGAGTGGAATATATAAAATTTCACGTAATTGTGGCAAATTCTATACAGGTCAGTCTGGAGGGGCAATATGTACCCGCTTGAAGGAATACCAGAGAAGTTGGAAATTTAGAAAAGTAGACTGTACTTTCGCAGAGCGCTTGCTTAAAGAAGGCCATAGTTGCAAGGTGAAACGAAGTATTACATCATATCCATAAAGAAAAGAATGTGAGCTATCTCGAAAGAACGGAAATTAATAAACATATGTCCATTAGCCTAAGCTTAGTACTGAACGACCAGACACAGTTCCCTTATTCGCCACTTTCAACTGCAGGTGTCACTCATAATCGCATTCCAGGCCATGTTGCAAATTACCCCTCTACTCGCATGCCACAATTTTCTTTATTTCAGTTACTATAATTTCTCTCGTTGTGTTAAAACCTTTACTTCCGATAAACACAGCTGCTTCACTCATCTGCTTAGTATCGTTATGATACCTTATCTGTTAATAATTTAGGACCTATTAAAGACAAGATTATTTTGTTGAGCCACATCTTTGGAATATATCACCGAAGTTTACTGTTCAGTTATTTTCTAGTGTTGTGATTTGTCTACAGCTAATTAGTTAATATGTCACATACTTTACTCTAGTTATATAATCCAGACTGAAGCGCCTAGAAGCCCGCATCTCGTGGTCGTGCGGTAGCGCTCTCGCTTCCCACGCCCGGGTTCCCGGGTTCGATTCCCGGCGGGGTCAGGGATTTTCTCTGCCTCGTGATGGCTGGGTGTTGTGTGCTGTCCTTAGGTTAGTTAGGATTAAGTAGTTCTAAGTTCTAGGGGACTTATGACCACAGCAGTTGAGTCCCATAGTGCTCAGAGCCATTTGAACCATTTTTGAAGCGCCTAGAACCGCTAGGCGACACCGGCTGGCCTACGAGTATTAATTAAGAAGTCTTCGAGCCAGTCACGAATCTGGAAACCTGTTCCGTATGCACCTAACTTCGTTAACAGCCTGTCGAACGCTTCTCGGAAATCTAGAAATATGGAATCTGCCTGTTGCCCTTCATCCATAGTTCGCAGTACATCACATGCGAAAAGAGCAAGCTGGATTTCGCACGAGCGATGCTTTTTAAAGCCGTGCTGATTCGTGAAAATGAGGTTTTCGATCTCTAGGAAATGTATTATATTCGAACTCAGAAAATAGTCTAGTATTCTGCAGCAAGCCTATGTTAAGGCTGTTGGTCTACATTTTTGCAGGTCCATTCTTTTACTCTTCTGATATGCAGGAGTCACTTGCAATTTTTCCTGTCCCTTGGCACTTTGCTCTGGTCCAGAAACTCATGATAAATACAAACTAAGAGGCCAATGACGTAGATTATTGTTTGTAAAACCGAGTTGGGATTCCATCCGGACCTGGCGACTTGTTTGATGGTCAAACGAAGGTTCATTTATACGATTCTCCTGTGTGACGATTTCTTAAATGTGGAATGTAAAACTTCTACCTTCCTTTTGCTATCTTCTACTGCAAAATCAGGCTGGTCAACGATGGAAGCATCAGGCCCGCTTAGAAATTTTACATATCACCAGAATTTTTTCGGTTTCTCCGCCAGATCTTTAGCTAAGGTATGACGTTGGTAGCTGCTTTATGCTTCGTGCATAGACATTTTGACAGACGCACGAATCTCTTACCAGACACAAACTTTTGCTATGGCTGGCACCTCCCTGCAGAACTCAGGACCGAAGAACATTTCACTCTGCACAAAAGACTTCCTTGCAAAGGAAGAAGTCATCTGGCGAAAATTACTAGCTTCTTAATTCTACAATCAACTTTCACTTTTCAATGGAGTGTGCGCTGATATGAAACTTCCTGGTATATTAGAAATGTGTACCTGATTGGGATTCGAACCTGGGACCTTTGCCTTTCGCAGGCTAGTGCTCTACCAGCTAGATTACCCGAGAACGACTTACAACCTGTCCTCACAGCATTGCCTCTACCAGATCTCCCAAACTTCACAGAAGTTCTCCCGCGAAAGGCAAAAATCCCTAGTTCGAGTCCCGGTCAGGTACTGTGTTTGAATCAGCCAGGAAATTTCATATCAACGCACAATCCGCTGCAGAGCGAAACTTCATTATGGAAACATCCCCCAGGCTGTCACTAAGCCATGTCTCCGCAATATGCTTTCTTCTAGGAGCGCCATTCCTTCAAGTTTCATAGCAGAACTTACGTGAAGTCTGGAAGGTAGGAGATAGCAACACTCTGAGGATCTGTCGTGAGTCGTGGTCGAGTAGTTGATCTGGTAGAGAACTGGCCCGCGGAAGGTAAAGCTGCTACGTTCGAGTTCAAGTGCGGCACATAGGTTTAATCTACCAGGAAGCTTCAACTTCTGAACTAATTGCTATTATGACAAGCAAAAATTATGCACAATATCTATATATGAGGCATATAGTCTATTTATTGACTCTCGGCCGCCTTCAAAACACGTATATAATCACAAATAAAGTTAAAATCCGAATTAATTATTTCACTTACGGTTATCAGCGCTAGCTTTCAGAGGCTCATTAAACTCTAATTCACGTAATGTAGCGCCATAAGGTAACACCAAATCAGTTATTCACGTTTCTGTCAGTCCACAGGATGTGGTGCCAACTCGATGAACTGATTTTGAGAGTGGAGTGGAGGCACAGCAGACGTACCGACCGCCATTGGCATCAATGTATGACTGGGCAGGGGAAGTGTGTGTGTGTGTGTGTGTGTGTGTGTGTGTGTGTGTGTGTGTGTGTGTGTGTGGTGGGAGGGGAATGGTTGGAGTGGATTGGCTTGGTGAGCAGTGTAGTGGATAGATTATGACAAAAATCTCACTTCCACACGAAATATTCTTTTTTCGCTTCTGCCAGACACTCTTGTCCGCAACAATGTTCCTCCAGTGTGCTGCTGAACTAGTTCGCACAACGGTTAAACACTAAAAACATGTCTGAGAGGACAGTAGTTATAGTCGTAGTTCGCCCCTCGTGATTTAGGTACCCATTACTTCGCACATAACTCCAAATAAACGAGTGGATGGCAGCTGAAAAAGGGACACGACGTGTTTATCCCTTCCTTATCAGCTTTAACACTATTTCACTGGAATATGCTGTAACCCATCTGACGTACGTATCTTCTTTTGTTGTCCGAAACAAAGTAAATTCCCGAGAGACGAGCACAGACCTATACTTGACTACGTCTCTTGATCTTGTGTTGCTTTACTATACTGCCACATTTTCATTATCCTAAGACAGTAAGAGTTAACAATTCTGCAGTAGCCTAAAATACGAGGACATAGTAGGTCGTCAAACTTATTTAGATACTACTCTAGCTGAATTAAAAATTCAGTGTGGGGTTAAAATTCAATGTAATAATCAGGACAGCACCTAACTCAGCTTGTACTTCCGGTCCAATCCTGTAAAGGGATGTGATTCTTATTCCACCTCTACAAACCACAGTCTCAACATGCCTCTACATCTACATTTATAATCTGCAAGCCACATAATAATGTGTACCGTAAGTTTGCTTTTGTATCACAGTCACTTCTACCGAGCGACGTGGCGCAGTGGTTAGCACACTGGACTCGCATTCGGGAGGACGACGGTTCAATCCCGTCTCTGGCCATCTTGATTTAGGTTTTCCGTGATTTCCCTAAATCGTTTCAGGCAAATGCCGGGATGGTTCCTTTGAAAGGGCACGGCCGATTTCCTTCCCAATCCTTCCCTAACCCGAGCTTGCGCTCCGTCTCTAATGACCTCGTTGTCGACGGGACGTTAAACACTAACCACCACCACCACCACAGTCACTTCTACCCTTACCTCTTCCAGTCACTAATGGTGCGTGAAAAGAAAAATTATTGGTAAACCTGTGTGCGCCTTGAAATCTCTTCAATATTACCTCCGCAATCTTTTCACGAAATATATGTTGAGTAAAGTAATATATATTGGTTGAATTTCCTAGGAAAGTACATTCACTATCGTTAAAAATAAACCACGCCTTAATTCGTCAAATGATAGCGACATATGAAAATATGTACACTAGTGGGACTCGAACCCAGATTTCCCCTTATCTCGAGCAATCGCCTCAACCATTTCATCTACATGAGTGTGCCTCCATAACTGATCCTAACTTTCATATGTCACGGAGTCCACAACCTTTATACTCACAAATATAATGATTTCTGCAGAGGGAGGGACAAATATTTTATCGTCATTATAGCCCTTCGAGCTTAAGTGTTGTATGTGACATATGGAAGTCTGGATTGGTCACTGAAGTGCGCTCGGACAACTGACGAGGCCAGTCTGCCTTTGGCAGTGGAGCCTCATGAACATTTTGTTTATGTCCCTGCTGCAATAGCATACACACAGTGTTATTAGGGTCTACAATCGTCTCCATGTAGCTTACTTACTTTGATGCATCATCACGTTTTCACAACGAAATCTGTTTTTCGAGAAGACGTTCGCATCAGTTATCATGAACTAGTAGCGATTCAGCATTCCTTGTTAGCATCGTGGTCTACGTGAAACTAGTGCTTGATGTGTATTCTGAAAGGATAGTCAATAAAATGAGTGACCTTCAGTTCAGGCATTTGGATGGACACATTGGGCCTGTGAAAATGGAAAAATGGTTAAAATGGCTCTAAGCACTATGGGACTTAACATCTGAGGTCATCAGTGCCCTAATAACTACTTAAACCTAACTACCCTAAAGACAGCACACACATCCATGCCCGAGGCAGGATTCGAACCTACGACTGTAGCAGCAGCGCGGTTACGGACTGAAGCGCCTAGAACCGCTCGGCCACTGAGGCTAGCTGAAAGTGGAACGATCAGGTCTCAGCCGGAGGACAGTTCATGTGTTCTAGTTGCCATTTGAGGTGCCAGCATAAATGGTGGTCACACAACTGATACCCTATGGCACTGTGATAAGCAATACGGCAGAAAAATGGACACACTTTACCATGTACTCACATCTGAACAGGGTGCACTAGGTGCACATAGACATTACTAAACATGTCCTATCCTATTTAACACAGGCAGATGCCATGCCATTATAATTTATGGTTGTCAGCCAAAGACCTATTTGAGATGCATGCAACAGGGACATCTCAGATCAAGCTGCATGCAACGTCGCATCACGAAATTGCCCCCAGGGAAAGAAACGATATGAGGGCCATCCATTCTGTACCATCTGATTATCAAGTGTCGACAGAAGCGTGGTTTTCAATTGGCCCTGAGCAGCTCCCAATGCTAGGGACAGTCCACCCTGCCAGAGTACCCCCCACCCTCCCGCCCCTGTCCCCTATCCTCTCCCAGCACTGGTCTTGTGATGCAAAGGGGGAATGGCCCAACTGGAAACACACACTTGACAGTGCGGAGCTACACTTGAGACCACAATGGCAACGACACCCGCCCCCCCCCCCCCAAATCGTTATCAGACACTGATGCTCAGGTCCAAAAATAATGGGCTCCGAAGCAATGGAAGAAACACTGACTGGCTGTATCTGAAACCTGCAGGAAGAACTCTCACAGTACCATGCTTCTGGATGATGGACAGCAGATGGATTCGGTCTCTGCCCCTATTGTGAATGTGCGACAACTTTCAGCTGCCCCATTAATTCTGAGGAATGATCACTGCAAATGCCTGACTGCATGGGATGACGATGTCAACATGTCCACTGCCACAGCTAAAGCTGTTGGAGTGGCAGTTAAATGCCAAAGGGCATAGGAGGATAGCTGGATACACTAATCCTCCATACCGCAGATAACAGTCTCTGAATGCTCAATATACAGGTTCGAAATTTTGAAACATGTGGTAAGGTCTTATGGGACCAATCTGCTGAGGTCATTGGTCCCTAAGCTTACACACAATCTAACGTAAACTAACTTACGCTAAGAACAACACACACAACCATGCCTTAGAGAGGACTCGAACCTCCGACGGGGGGAGCCTCGTGGACCGTGACAAGGCGCCTTAGACGGCTCGGCTGCCCCGCGCAGCTATACAGGTTAGAGCAGTTGCTTTCTATGTCCCCATGATGATGGAGATGTGGACTTGTGACCAGCCAGCTTCACATGAACTCTGACCGAAGAACTGGAGGCTACCTGTCGTGAACCATAGATTTCAGCAGCGCAAATTTCCCATACACAATATCACCTTAACGACTTCAGTTACCTTAACGCTGGCATACAAGGTGGGATGCTGTAGAGGGCCCATGATGTTTACGGTCGGATGATGCGAGGCCACCCCTGAAATCCGACTGGAAACCGTCTGCCCTCAGTTACTTGGCGCCATCCTCGATTCAGACATCATATTGGTCTGGTATTTGCTGGTCAACCACAAATATATGAATCGCCAAAGACTCCATTCCATACATCTGGTAGATTCCCTGTTATATCTCCAGTACCATCTGCATCTACATCTCCATCATACTTCGCAAGCTACCTAATGGTGTGTGGCAGAGGTTTCTTTTTTTACCACTAGCTGCGTCCTCCAACCCTGTTCTGCTCGCGAATAGCGTATGGGAAGAATGATTGCTGGTAAGCGTCTGTGTTATCTGTAACATCTAGAATTTTCTCCTCATAGTCATAATGCGGGACGTATGTGGGTGAGCTGATATGAGATAATATGATGTCTGACTCTTCCTGGAAAGTGCTCTCTCGAAACGGTAATAGTAAATCTGTCTGTGACGCACAACACCTCTCTTGTAACGCCCACAATGGAGGGTGTTGAGCATCTCCGTAACGCTCTCTTGCTCTTGATCTATCAACAATGGCCAAGAATAGGTCGCACAAACTTCCTTCATGGATGAGTTACTTCCTTACCCGATAGAGATGACTACCAGCTGGAATGTGCTATTATGCCATGAAGGTGTGAAGGATTTCGAGACTGATGTTGGTCCTTAGAGCATGCCCCAACTGCAGTAACTCTGACAGCCCTTCTTATCCTGGATATGTTTTATTCGCATGCTCAGATGCACCCAGTGTTATGGATCAAGGTATTCATATCGTATCTGTACTGAGACGGTGACAAGCATTTTCGCGAATTCTGGACGTTCCTGTTAAAATGATTAACTCGTCTCCGATATCACCTACGCTGCCACCAATAGTTTGCCAATTATCTTCTTGGACTCTTCCCACAGTTGGGGAGTGGGTATAAAGTTGTTAACCCTATGAGGGCGTCAATTTACGGACCAGAACAAGTGGCAGAACCATACAGATGCCCAGCTCCAGCAGCAGGTTAGAAGGATCCGTGGATATTTTGTGACTAGTAGCTGTGGGTGTAGTGTGTAATGTTGGTACCGCCAGAAGCTTCACATGGCTCTGAGCACTATGGGACTTAACATCTGAGGTCATCAGTCGCCTAGAACTTAGAACTACTTAAACGTAACTAACCTAAGGACATCACACACAGCCATGCCCGAGGCAGGATTCGAACCTGCGACCGTAGTGGTCGCACTGTTCCAGACTGAAGCGCATAGAACCGCTCGGCCACAGCGGCCTGCCCGCCAGAAGGGTGGCCTTTATGTTTTATTTATGTTTCAATATTGTTTTTGTTGTTCAGATACTCTCTTTACTCCGAGAAGGGTGCAGTTGTACAAATAAAGATGTTTTATTTAACCTACCATCCCGCTCAACAAAAAAATGAAGTTATAAACTTGGCTGACTACCGAGGAGAGGGGTGGCAGGTGTAGATTAAAAAATGTCGGTAAGACGGACGCGATAAGTGAGAAATTCAGATTCGAGTCGTGGTCTGGCACGAATTTTCATGTTTCGCAAACAGCTCACATCAAACTATATTCGCAAAATGCGAATCCGTTTCTTTGTCTGTGTACAACAGCATTATCCTCAAACAGCCGCATGGATCTTTCAACGTTACTCCCTAGGTTACTTTTATGCCAGAAGATTTCTCTCTTTTAAAAATGACACCCTGTATAGTATTTACTGCGATCTCTTCAGTATAATCACAAAGCTGGTCTAATATTCTTCACGCCCATATTTTGTTCATTAAGCGACATTGCAAAACTGTATCGATTGCCTTTCACAGAAAAACAATCTATGATCAAGGCCTTGAATGACGATGTTGCAGCCGGCCGGTGTGGCCGAGCGATTCTAGGCGCTTCAGTCTGGAACCACGCTACCGCTACGGTCACAGGTTCGAATCCTGCCTCGGGCATGGATGTGTGTGATGTCCTTAGGTTAGTTAGGTTTAAGTAGTTCTAAGTTCTAGGGGACTGATACCTCAGATGTTAAGTCCCATAGTGCTCAGAGCCATTTGAACCAACCATTTGACAATGTTGCACTACTCTTGTCGATACTATCCTATAGACCTAATGGGGTTAAACAAAATATGGAAACACTGAAACAACATTACTGTGCCTAATACGGTCCTTGAAAACGGCTTCCTGTCGTCTCTGAAAGGGTAAATACAACTGGTTATCGTTCTACTGTAAAACAGTAGCAAGTTCAGCTAACGATGATTTAGATGGATAGGGATCTCACATCATTCTCGCCATAGTAAACAACAAAGGCTCATAAATATTGAGATCTGGAGACTGTGGTGGCCAGGGGAGACGCTACAATTTATCTTCGTGCTCACAAACCATCCTCGACGAAGCAAGCTTTGTGAACAGGGGCCCTGCCTTGGAACACGGCATCCGAATTGGGGAACAAATATTGTACCACAGAATGGACCTGATCAGCCAAAATGGTTGCGTAATTCGTGACAGTAATGCGATGTTGCAGGATAACGAAGAGAGCCATTCAACACCATGATAGACTACTGGCAATTAAAATTGCTACATCACGACGATGACGTGCTACAGACGCGAAATTTAACCGACAGGAACAAGATGCTGTGATTAGCTTTTCAGAGCATTCACACAAGGTTGGCGCCCGTGGCGACACCTACAACGTGCTGACATGAGGAAAGTATCCAACCGATTTCTCATACACAAACAGCAGTTCACCGGCGTTGCCTGGTGAAACGCTGGTGTGATGCCTCGTGTAAGGAGGAGAAATGCGTACCATCACGTTTCCGACTTTGATAAATGTCGGATTGTAGCCTATCGCGATTGCGGTTTATCGTATCGCGACATTGCTGCTCGCGTTGGTCGAGATCCAATGACTGTTAGCAGAATATGGAATCGGTGGGTTCAGGAGGGTAATACGGAATGCCGTGCTGGATCTAGCAGTCGAGATGAGAGGCATTTTATCCGCATGACTGTAATGGATCGTCCAGCCCCGTCTCGATCCCTGAGTCAACAGATGGGGACGTTTGCAAGACAACAATCATCTGCACGAACAGTTCGACGACGTTTGCAGCAGCATGGACTATCAGCTCGGACATCATGGCTGCGGTTACCCTTGACGCTGCATCACAGACAGGAGCGCTTGGGATGGTGTACTCAAAGACGAACCTGGGTGCACGAATGGCAAAACGTTATTTTTTCGGATGAATCCAGGTTCTGTTTACAGCATCATGATGGTCGCATCCGTGTTTGGCGACATCGCGGTGAACGCACATTGGAAGCGTGTATTCGTCATCGCCATACTGGCGTATCACCCAGCGTGATGGTATGGGGTGCCATTGGTTACACTTCTCGGTCACCGCTTGTTCGCATTGACGGCACATTGAACAGTGGACGTTACATTTCAGATGTGTTACGACCCGTGGCTCTACCCTTCATTCGATTCCTGCGAAACCCTACATTTCAGTAGGATAATGCACGACCGCATGTTGCAGGTCCTGTACGAGCCTTTCTGGATACAGAAAATGTTCGACTGCTACTCTGGCCAGCACATTCTCCAGATCTCTCACCAAGGTGTGGTCAATGGTGGCCGAGCAACTGGCTCGTCACAATACGCCAGTCACTACTCTTGATGAACTGTGGGTACCTATACACGCCATCCAAGCTCTGTTTGACTCAATGCCCAGGCGTGTCAAGGACGTCATTACGGGCAGAGGTGGTTGTTCTGGGTACTGATTTCTCAGGATCTATGCACCCAAATTGGGTGAAAATGTAATCACATGTCTTTTCTAGTATAATATATTTGTCCAACAATACCCATTTATCATCTCCATTTCTTCTTGGTGTAGCAATTTTAATGGCCAGTAGTGTATGTTTGGCCAGATCAACACCGAACCCTCGAAATGTTTCAATTTTTGAATGTAAACTCGGCTAGAAGTTGGAAACAGTGTGAAACAAGACTCATATGACCATACTACATCCATCCATTGCCCCATAGATCACGTTTTGTGGCTCCCGCAGCACGTTTTCTTATTACAAGCATTTCCAGTTCGCCCTGTAGTGCTCTTTTTATGCAACTACCTTCGTACGTTTTTGGTGCTGGAGCGGTTCGCCAGTGTGACATTCAGTACTGCAGTTACTTTTGCAGCTGTCTAACTCCTATTTTTCGTCACAGTTCTCTCGTGGCCGTCTGTCACCACCAATAAACGCATACTTTCATTTGTCTCGTGTCGTGGCAAATTATATTTTCCTCTTCGACACGGGAAATGTTCGATACGGTGCCTCTTGAAACACTAGACACTTCAGTGCCCTACGTTATGGAAGCACCTAATATATCAGCACCGATAATTTGCCCACGACCAAATTCATTTAACTCCGACGAAATGCACTCACGACTACAAAGAACAGAATTCTGAGCAAGACTGACACAACCTTTTGAGGGCATTTTCACAGCCGTTGTCCGTCGTGACATACAACAGTGCAACACGCAGGTTTGGCTAACTTCTGCATTTACGTTCAAGCATTCATTTCTAGCCGTGTTTCCAAATTTTTGTCGAACACCTATACCTATCAGACACTACATTTCTCATAGTTCTTTTACAAGAGGGGTTCAGTAAGTAATACAACACTTTTCTTGAAAGCAGGTTCGTTTTATTCAGGATTCCAATAGACCGTAGTACTCCCCCTTCTCTTTTGGCTTCAACCTATTTTTCGTCATAATCTCCATTAAATGCCACGGCCTTACGCCAACTTACTGGGAAGGCCAAAATGCCCATATGGTACCATTCTACTGACCAACGTCTTGCTACATCAGTAACCACCAATCGTCTGTGTACTAACTCTGCGGAGTACACCCCACATTGGGCCAGACAGATGGAAGCCGTAATGCAGTATATCCGGCTGTCCAGTGTAGTGTGTTAGGTCCTCTTGGCGATGCAAACTTGTGACGGCGAACATGCTGAAGTCGTTTCTTCAGTTTACTGAGAGTAGCACAATGCATTTCAGAGTTGATCGTTGCACCACAAGGGAGGACACCACACAGAATAATCCCCTCACAGTTCCACAAGACCGTCGCCACGACTTTGCCAACTGACGGTGAGGCTTAGAACATGGTGTGGCTCCATTCGATGAATTGGCGCTTTGTTTCCGGTTCAAAGTGATGAGCACATGTCTCATCGCTTGTGACGATGTTTGACAAAGAAGCGTCAGAATAGCCTCGTAGCGCGCAAGTGATTCGGCATAGATGGTTTTTCGTCGCTCTTTAAGGCATGCTGTTAGGCGGCGAAAAACGCAGCAGACACATACCTTCGAGTACCCCAACTAGTGGACGAGCTTGCCAGCACTACCAACGGAGACGTCCAGTCGTGCAGAGAGGCTTTGATTGTGATCCATCGATCACCTCGAATGAGAGTGTCCGCACGTTCCTACACTACAGGAGTCATAGCTGCTTGCGGCCGGCCGCCATGCGGGAGACCGGACAGGTTTGCGCGACCTTGATGTTCTGGTTTTCCTTCAAAAGAAACTCAGTGACTGATCTGTACTTGGGACGTACCTCCGTTACAGACGCCATTTCGAAGGATGTATAGTTGTAGCTCCGTCACCTATCGGAACTTAGTGAGACTACAGTGACTGAAGTGGGAATATTCCAGGGTATCCCACAGCAAATTCCACATTTTTTTCGAGTGAAATTGGCTGGGAAAGAAATGCGCTGCGTTAATTATTGGAAATGCATCAGGACCAGATGAGATACGTATAAGATTCTATAAAGATTATTCGAAAGAACTTGCTCTCCTTGTAGAAGTAATTTATCGTATATCTCATGAGCAACGAAAGGTACCTAACGACTTGAAAAAAAAGCGCACATAATTCCCGTTTTTAAGAAAGGCCGTAAGAGGGATCTATACAATTATAGACCTACATCGTTGACGTCAATGTGTTGTAGAATTATGGAACATGTTTTATGCTCAATAATTATGAAGCTCTTGGAAAATGAACATCTCCTCTATAAAATCAACAAGGATTTCGCAAACAGAGATCCTGGGAAACTTAGCTCGCTCTGTTCCTCCATGAGATGCAGAGCGAAGTGGACAACGGCACTCAGGTTGATGCCGTGTTCCTTCATTTCAGTTAGGGCATTGCCGTTTAATGAAAAAAAAACCGACCTTACGGGGTATGGGAGCAGACGTGCGACTGGATTCAAGACTTTCTTGTAGACAGAACTCAACACGTCGTTCGTAACGTAACAAATAGACAGATGTAAAGGTAATATTAGCAGTACCACAAAAAAAATGGCTCTGAGCACTATGGGACTTAACATCTTAGGCCATCAGTCCCCTAGAACTTAGAACTACTTAAACCTAACTAACCTAAGGAGATTACACACATCCATGCCCGAGGAAGGATTCGAACCTGCGACCGTAGCAGCCCCGCGGTTCCGGACTGCAGCGCTAGAACCGCACGGCCACCGCGGCCGGCAGGAGTACCACAGGGAAGTGTGATGCGACCCTTGCTGTTTACAATATATATAAATGATCTAGTGGAAACGTAGGATGCCTTTTAAGGCTGTTCGCAGATGATGTAGTAGTCTATACCAAAGTAGTAACGCCAGAAGATAGTAAGAATTTGCAGAACCACCTGCAGAGAATTGATGAATGATGCAGACTCTGGCAATTGACCCTGAACGCAAATAAATGTGAGGACTTTTAACAATGCAGCGCGTTAGCAATCGTTAATAATTTAATGATTATAAAGAATCCGCCTCGACTGCAAATAGAAACCGGATGTTGACCTAGGTTTCGGCGCGGATAACCACACCGTCTTCAGAACACACTAACACTACAAACTGCCTAAAGAGGCATGGCCCAACATTAATACAGAACGCCCAGATGTGTTTATGCGAGTCTTTTGCACTTTTGGGCGTTCTGTATTAATGTTGGACCATGCCTCTTTAGGCAGTTTGTAGTTTTAGTACGTTCCGAAGAAGGTGTGGTTATCCGCGCCGAAACCTAGGTCAACATCCGGTTTCTATTTGCAATCGAGGCGGATTCTTTATAATCAGTAAATATGGCCCATACATAGGAAAGGAAATCCACTACGTTACAGCTACACTATTAACGACAAACAGCTGGAGACAACGTCTGCCGTAAAAAATCTAGGGGTAACTATCCAGAGCAACGTTAAGTGGAATGACCACATAAAACAGATAGTGGGAAAAGCAGCTACCGGACTCAAAATGGTTCAAATGGCTCTGAGCACTATGGGACTTAAACATCTCAGGTCATCAGTCCCCTAGACTTAGAACCACTTAAACGTAACTCTCGTAAGTACAGCACAGATGTCCATCCCCGAGGAAGAATTCGAACCTGCGACCGTCGCAGCAGCTCGGTTCCAGACTGAAGCGCCTAGAATCGCTCGGCCGCAACGGCCGGCTACCAGACTCAATTCATCGGGAGAATCGTAAGGAAATGTAGCTCATCCACGAAAGAAGTGGCCTATAAGGCGCTTGTTCGCCAGATTCTTGACTACTGTTCATCTATCTGGGATCCCTATCAAGTAGGACTGACAGAGGAGATAGAGAAGATCCAACGAAGAGCGGCGCGTTTCGTCACGGCATCGCTTAGCTGGCGAGAGAGCGTTACGGAGATACTAAACAAACTCCAACAGCAGACGTTGCAAGGTTACAAGGGAGGCGTTGTGCATCACGGAGAGATACTGTTGGAATTTCGGGACACCACTTTTCAGGAGGTGTCGGACAACATATTACTTCCCCTCCCCCCCCCCCCCCCCCAAATACATCTCGCGTATTGACCACGAAGGTTGCAAGGTTACAAGGGAGGCGTTGTGCATCACGGAGAGATACTGTTGGAAGTTCGGGACACCACTTTTCAGGAGGAGTCGGACAACATATTACTTCCCCTCCCCCCCCCCCCCCCCAAATACATCTCGCGTATTGACCACGAAGGTAATTTGGAGAAATTAGAGCCAATACAGAGGCTTGTCGACAATCATTCTTCCCACGCACTATACGCGAGTGGAATAAGGTTGGAGGGATCAGATGGTGGTACACCATGGGTGGCTTGATGAGTATGATGTAGATGTAGATGTTATTCAACACCCCTCGTATCTGTCTAGGATATGGATCTTACATTTCTGCCGACTGGTCACATGCCTCCCACATCAGAATTGTGGCGAAATAAATAAAAAAATTAAATTTATTGATTTTTTGAAAAGAGAAAAAATTATGGCTGTGACACTTTAGCTTAAAAATTTTTGAAAGGCCCTTTTTTTTACGGACTGTATTGACAGGCTTGAATGCGGACAAATTCAGTGCTGCGTGAAATTTTGCCTGTAATATAATTTACAGTTCCGATTAATAATGTTTTTCAATTCTACATCATTGTTGATTTATTCAGAGTTCTCACGTAGAATTAGTCCTTCTGCCACAATATTAATTCATTAGTCGCCATTGATGTTCTTCTATCTGTTGACCGTGTGTATCTTCCTAAGTCGGCATCGGTTCACTTCACGAAGACGGTGGAAACCAAGGAATAAAATGCTACGTCGCTTTAAATAATTCTCGTAAAACTTAGATACTTCTATTTTTTATTCACAAGACAATAAGACTTGCTTTGCCTATCGCACAAACCATAAATACTAACAAGATGGCTGCCTTTCCGCACACACCAAAAATTACGTTCATCGCCTACAAGGTAACAACCGAAAGTGTGTCTTAACTCCTTCTAGGAGTATGAAACAAAAGAGAATAAAATATGAACATTACAGAGATTATATTCTACATCCCTCGCAATTCAATCTTTGGCGCAGCCTTTAAGATATTGTATGTCTCTGCGACGGAATGTGTCATTACAGAATGTTTCTAACCTGCGTTTCCTGTAGCCGAATCCATGTGTGCCATAAAGTTAATTCATATCGTTGACACTGCACCTGGCCTCCACTCTTAGCCACTTCAACACATTCAGTAACGGCTCTACCAGTTGTTTGCGGCCATGTGGTCTTCTCTCCGCAGCTGACAGACCCGCTCGGCCACGTCAGCCAGTCGCGCCTGCTGTCGATGGCGGTCGCGATGTGCCAGATCTTGGCGCTGCCGCTCTTGCTGGTGATCGCAGCCCACCTGGCGTCGTCAGAGGCCGACACCACGCGACAGCTGGTCGCCCGCCTCATGGCCGACCATCGGCTGGGCCAGCGGGCGGTCGTCGAGCTGGAGCTGTTCGCCGATCAGCTGACGCACTGCCCGCCAGACTTCAGGCTGCTCGGACCCCTGAAGCTGAACCTGCAGCTGCTGCTTTCCATCCTGTCCTTCCTCACCACTTACTGTGTGGTGCTCGTCACTTTCAGCTAGAGTGCGACTCCCTTCGCTGTCGGTCCCAACTAGGGTTACTAGGTCAAATCAGAACAGCTGGACTCGGTGTTATATTTAGCCAAACATTTTGCCGTAAAAGCCGAACTATCTACTTGGAGCAGAAGTGGTCTCTGCAATTTCCATCGTTTATTAGCAATTAATCACAGTTAGCTTTTGTGCGCTCAACATTAAAAATGCTAAAAAAGTAAAAAAAAGTATAAACAACCTCTTATGGCAATTTCGATAAGAACTAAGTTATCCGTCTTCTTGTTTGCTTAGTCTCTTTCTTATACACTACTGGCCCTTAAAATTGCTACACCACGACGATGACGTGCTACAGACGCGAAATTTAACCGAGAGTAACAAAATGCTGTGATATGCAAATCATTAGCTTTTCACAGCATTCACACAAGGTTGGCGCCGGTGGCGACACCTACAACGTACTGACATGAGGAAAGTTACCAACCGATTTCTCATACACAAACAGCAGTTCACCGGCGTTGCCTGGTGAAACGTTGTTGTGATGCCTCGTGTAAGGAGGAGAAATACGTACCATCAAGTTTCCGACTTTGATAAAGGTCGGATTGTAGCCTATCGCGATTGCGGTTTATCGTATCGCGACATTGCTGCTCGCGTTGGTCGAGATCCAATGACTGTTAGCAGAATATGGAAGCGGTGGGTTCAGGAGGGTAATACGGAACGCCCTGCTGGATCCCAACGGCCTCGTATCACCAGCAGTCGAGATGACAGACAACTTACCCGCATGGCTTTAACGGATCGTGCAGCCACATCTCGATCCCTGAGTCAACAGATGGGGACGTTTGCAAGACGACAACCATCTGCACGAACAGTTAGACGACGTTTGCAGCAGCATGGACTATCAGCTCGGAGACCGTGGCTGCGGTTACCCTTGACGCTGCATCACAGACAGGAGCGCCTGCGATGGTGTACTCAACGACGAACCTGGGTGCACGAATGGCAAAACATCATTTTTTCGGATGAATCCAGGTTCTGTTTACAGCATCATGATGGTCGCATCCGTGTTTGGCGACATCGCGGTGAACACACATTGGAAGCGTGTATTCGTCATCGCCATACTGGCGTATCACCTGGCGTCATGGTATGGGGTGCCATTGGTTACACGTCTCTTGTTCGCATTGACGGCACATTGAACAGTGGACGTTACATTTCAGATGAGTTACGACCCGTGGCTCTACCCTCCATTAGATCCCTGTCAAACCCTGCATTTCAGGAGGATAATGCACGACCACATGTTGCAGGTCCAGTAAGGGTCTTTCTGGATACAGAAAATGTTCGACTGCTGCCCTGGCCAGTACATTCTCCAGATCTGTCACTAATTGAAAACGTCTGGTCAATGGTGGCCGAGCAAGTGGCTCATCACAATACGCCAGTCACTACTCTTTATGAACTTTGGTATCGTGTTGAAGCTGCATGGGCATCTGTAACTGTACACGCCATCCAAGATCTGTTTGACTCAATGCCCAAGCGTATCAAGGCCGATATTACGGCCAGAGGTGATTGTTCTGGGTACTGATTTCTCAGGATCTATGCACCCATTGCGTTAAAATGTAATCACATGTCATTTCTAGTATAATATATTTGTTCAATGAATACCCGTTTATCATCTGCATTTCTTCTTGGTGTAGCAATTTTAATGGCCAATAGCGTATAATCTTATGACAAAATAAACAATTAGTTCACTTCTCTTGAATGACAAGGAGCAATCTGTAACGATATCTTCACGCAAATGAACTTCTTAGCCAAGATCGCTTTTAAACATTGGTTATTGTCGATTATCAATTTCGGTAAGCATGCTTACCATCATCAGATATCAATAAAAGGTTATTACATTCTTCTACACTAGCTGTACAAGTAATCTTTCTAAAACATTGCCAGGTATGTGAGGGACACCGTGAACTATGCATCGGCATGTCAAGGCTACAACTGCAATACACAGACTAATTCGTCAAATGTCCCCTACCAAACAGTACTTTGCACTTCTTGCGGGCAGGGCACAGCTAACATGTGGTGAATTACTCAGTATATTGTGGTTTGAACCTTGAAGTGCCGATGCATCGTTCATCTCGTCCCTCACATAACTTGCAACGTTTTAGAAAGAGTACTTGTAGTCTACAGCTAATGTAGGAGACACGTAATAATCTTTTAACAAGTTCTGAAGATGGTAAACATGCCTACCAAAACATGTAATCGACAATATAGGTTGTTTACAAGCGCTCTTGGCTACGTAGTTCATCCTCTCTCAAGTAAATAAACAACGATCTATTTTTCTGGAATGCATGGTGTGGTTGTGACGTTCTGCCTTAGTCTCATTCAAACTATAAGAATAAAATAGGTGACAGACATATGCATTTATTAGTCATCTATACAGAGTGTAATGGGTATAAGTGACAATATTTTTATGCATTGTATCTTAATGTGTCCACACATCAGTATGTTGCTAATTTTTCATCTGTGTCAAACAGTCCTCCCACAAATATTTCACAAACTTTTGGCATAATGTTTTCTGCACAGTCATAACTGCACCACAAAGTTGACTACATTATTTATTTATTTTTCATTTATTTATTTATTTATCCATCTTTAAGCATTTACATGCAATCTATGTCGTCATGAGTAATGTACAACTTACATATTAAGAAATATAACTATTGTGAGGTTTCACACAAAGCTAAAGTACACATTTTAAAAGAACATACATAATAAAGGAATACATTTGATACATAAAGATATCCCACATAACTAAAGTGTGAATTTTAAAGAATGTGCATAATAAACTAATACATTTCATATGTAAGGATTTCTCCATATGTTTAACAGTTAAATGTGGAACTGCAGAGACAAAAAAGCTTAGGAAGAGGTACAAATAGCGTTTCGTAAGTCAGGTCTATTTATGAAGAGTTTTCAAATTCTTTAACACTGTAAAAAGCTTTGTCTTTGAACCATTTCTTAGTCTTACTTTTAAATATATTAAGAGAGACACAATGTGCCTGCACAGCTTATGTGTTGAAAAGCCTTATTCCCATGTATTGATAACTGTCTTGCGTTTTCTTGAGTCGAGTTGTTGGTATGTCTATCTTAAATGTTTGACGAGTGTCATGATTATGAACGGACTGCCTAAGGTTGTATCTGTTAAAGTTTTCTTTTATGTACAAAAGGCAGCTCTATATAAAAAGAGAAGGGACTGTCATTATCTGTAATTCTTTGAAGTATGACCTACATGATATGTTATTTTTGGTAATCCCAGAGATGCTCCTGATGACTTTCTTCTGCCAAATAAAATTTTTCCTGGACCATGGAGAATTACCCCATAGAAGAACAACATAGCCAATATGGCAGTGAAAGAATGCTTAATAGGAATTAATCAGCAGGCTTGCAGAAACACAGGTGCGTAATTTTTTCAGTAGATAGATAACTCGTGAAAGCTTTCGAGATATGTAGTCTATGTGACTCTGCAAGGTTAATTTCGTATCTAAGTATATGCCAAGACGTTTGGTAGAAGTGGACTCAATATCGGCATTGGATAAGCTGAAGAATATATTTACAGTCTTTTCATAGTTAATAGTTAACTCTTTGGCTTCGAACCACATATTGGCCCAAGCACTGATTCTTGGGGAACACCTCTAATGACATTCAATAACTGTGACTTTTGACCGTTGTAGCTTACAGTTTGCTTTCTGTTACTGAGATATGACTTAATGAGGGAGAGTTCCAGATCCCTAATGCCATAACACCATAGTTTTTACAGTTGTGTTGTGTGGTTTACAGAATCAAAAGCTTTGCTTAAGTCCACTAGTGTGGCTTCAGCAGATAATTTGGAGTCAAAAGAAGATTGCACAATAGAAACATTTTCAACAGCGTTAATAGTAGATAACTGGGCCCTGAAACCATATTGAGACTTAGTCAGTATATTGTTTTTTGACAAATGCATGTTAATTTGCTTTTGTATACAATATTCGATTATTTTTGAAAAAATGGGTATCAGAGAAATTGGGCGATAATTATTAGTGCAGGATTTATTACCCTTTCTGTGTAGTGGAATTACTACTGTCTTCTTTAGACATTCTGGAAAAATACCACTGTCAAATATCCAGTTTATGAGTGTGCAGAGAGGGAATGATATCAAGTCGATTATTTTTTTAATCACAAAATTTGAGAGGCCATAAATATCTTCTGATCTGGAGTCACGTTACTTTGCCACTGATTTAATTACATTACTTATTTCCACACGTCCCCAATTACAGGTTGGCACGGTATCACCAAAGTTTTGTAAAAACTGGTTTATATAAGTAGATTGTGAATTTGATTTTGAACTCTTCTTATGAGGAGATGAGGGATTAGGGTTTGCTGCATTGTTAAAAAAGAGGTTAAATTCATCTGGGGTGACATTAACATCTGTTGTAACCTTTACACTATGACTACCAGTACCTAATTCTGCTTTAATGACCTTCCACGCAGCCTTACACTTATTATTGGAGTTTTTGATGAAGTTATCATTTGCTCTACATTTTGCTAATCTGATTTGTGATCTATAGTGTCTCTTGAGGTTAACATACGTTGCATTGTCAACAGTACCATTTTTTACCTTATCATAGCATATCAAAACCATTAGTCTTAGCTTCTGTAAATATGGTGTGAACCACCTATGTGGAGTAGTTTGACCATGCTTTCTTGCCATAGTATTGTTTCGTTTGGTAGCCATTGGACAGGAGGTATTTAAAATTTCAGATAGAGTACTAATAAATCTGCTACAAGCCTCCTCAGCATTGTTGGAAGCATATATTGTATTATTCCAGTTTAGTTCCTTCGGCTTATCCCTGAAGCTATTTATGCTTTTATCATTTAATAACCTGACATACTGGGTTGGTTCACAATCCCCCATTGTTTCATTAATTGTTAGTTTTACCCATATACCTTTGTGATCTGTCAGATGGTCAACATTAAGGAGTCCCAATTCAAAATCATACTTATGTATATTTGTGATAAAATTGTCGATACTATAATTTGCACAGAAGAGATTATGGAATCTTAGCATGTTAAGCAAATTAGTATTTTTGTGTGTTTTTTCTTTATATCAAAATTTAAATCTTCTAAAATTACTGTCTCATGTTTGGTATATTTTTCTGTACGGTGAATAATGTTATCTAAACACTCTACAAATTGATCAGCATCACTATTGGAAAATAACTGTGAGTTTTAATGTTGGTAGTAGCATGACAGCTGCTTCAAGAATGCCTTTAACGCATATGTCCCTAACATCAAGCACAGTATATCTTAACCCTAGGTTGTCACTTATATATATTGAGGAACCCCCATAACCTTCATTGGGTCTGCAGTAACTTGTAATTAAATTAAAACATGATGGTACATACAGTTTTATCTGTTCTTCTCTTAACCAGTCTTCATTAATACATAATACTATTCTGTTGTTTCCATTCAAGACAACATCAAGTTCGTCAGCTTTATATTTCAGAGATCTAATATTTATGTGCATTAATAATATCGATTTTTCACAGCAAGAGGGAAGATGCATAGTGTCTAGGGCCCAATTGGATGCACACATGGTGGTTTGCCTTTCACTGGTCCTCATGTTTGGTGTGGTGATGGTGTTACGTTTCGGTGGCAGCTGGACTTCCTTGTGGCAGGCCATAAAAAATCATTACTTCTCTGTGGTTTTTTTTTTTTTTTGTTCTGTTTGAGGCTCGAGTGGCAGACATTTGTATTTCACTTCCTGCATAATTTATCTGGCATGGGGGATTTGATATAGACCTATTTGATAACACATTAGTGTGGGATGGCTGATTTTATGCACTAGGTAACACTTCACTATTGGATGGAGATGATGCAATACTTACTGAGATTTCTGTCTTCTTATCTGCTATTGGAGGTGACATTTTTGTTGTCTGTTTCTCAAGGTTCTTGTTTGTTTCACATGTTACATGGTTTATGTGGGCAGGCTGAGTGGAGGCGCTTGATAACACTTTGGCGTAGGATGGAGGTGATGATACAGTACTCACTGTAGCTTCCTTCCTCTTTTGTACCAGTGACTGCAGTGGAACTGCTACACTTGTTGTTGACACCATTTCTGATTCTGCTGCTTGTGCTGTTGCTGTTATTGGTCTTGTTGCTTGACCTGGTTCAGATGTTGATGGTTTTGCTGGTGCTGCAGTTGTTACTGAATTTGATCGTGATGCTGTAGCAATTTGTGGTTCTGTAGCTGCTTTAGTTGTTGTCTCCAAGACAGATTCACTTCCTGCATGGTTGCTTTCAGTAATGTGTTGGTAGTTCATTACTGACACATAGATACTCTGTTTTTCATATGTTTATAACGTTTCGTAAATTGCTTTGCACAGAGGTGACTTGCCTTTTCTATTCAGGTTCATGCCATGTTTTGTAAAGCTACATCTATCCAGGAAATCGACTGATAGAAATCTTATGTTTGGGTACACTTTACACATTGTTTGTATCTGATTATTTGCTTTCTGAATTTCGGCGTTCACACATGAAGCAGACATGAGGTCATGCCTATGTGGTATAACAGTAACAGTTACTTTTTGGTTCTCTATCGAACTGAGGGCACTTTTGAGACTGATAATTGCGTTAGCAAAGTCGTTACAATACACGTCTTTTGCTGCTCCAATTAACACAACATGACGATTTTTGCTTTCTTGTTTGTCCATTAAAACGTCCCTAGTAATTTCCCGCATTGATGCTCCTGGTTTCACATGACTGCATACTTTCAGATCGTAATGGTTTCATAGTTCTTCCGCCAGTCCGCGTCCGTGGCTATCTGAGTAGATATTTAATTCAGTGAGATTTCCTGAAGATTTCTTATTTATTCTTGGAGACAAATATTTCACTTGGGCACAGATTTTCGCTTCGCTGGTGTGCATTTTCTGTTGAAATTCATCGATCTCAGCGTGTTTTCTATGTGAGGCCTGTCTTTGTAGTTCATTAGTTAATGAACCTATTATTATTTTTGCTTCTTCCAGTTCGCTTTTAGAGGGTGTTGCAAAAAGGTACGGCCAAACTTTCAGGAAACATTCCTCGCACACAAAGGAAGAAAATATATTATGTGGACATGTGTCCGGAAACGCTTACTTTCCATGTCAGAGCTCATTTTATTGCTTCTCTCCAAATCACATTAATCATGGAATGGAAACACACAGCAACAGAACGTACCAGCGTCGCTTCAAACACTTTGTTACAGGAAATGTTCAAAATGTCCTCCGTTAGCGAAGATACATGCATCCAGCCTCCGTCGCATGGAATCCCTGATGCGCTGATGCAGCCCTAGAGAATGGCGTATTGTATCACAGCCGTCCACAATATGAGCACGAACAGTCTCTACATTTGGTACCGGGGTTGCGTAGACAAGAGCTTTCAAATGCCCCCATAAATGAAAGTCAAGAGGGTTGAGGTCAGGAGAGCATGGAGGCCATGGAATTGGTCCGCCTCTACCAATCCATCGGTCACCGAATCTGTTGTTGAGAAGCGTACGAACACTTCGACTGAAATGTGCAGGAGCTCCATTGTGCATGAACCACATGTTGTGTCGTACTTGTAAAGGCACATGTTCTAGCAGCAGAGGTAGAGTATCCCGTATGAAATCATGATAACGTGCTCCATTGAGCGTAGGTGGAAGCGTAGGTGACGAAACTAAAATGAGCTCTAACATGGAAATTAAGCGTTTCCGGACACATGTCTACATAACATCTTTTCTTTATTTGTGTGTGAGGAATGTTTCCTGAAAGTTTGGCCGTACCTTTTTGTAACACCCTGTATATTTTAATATATAAGGCTGTAGGTCTTCTTGTGTTGAGGCGTCATATTTACGTTTTAAAATGCCGATCTCAGTTAGCAACGTTGCAATCACTTCACTATGCCTGCCAGTATAGTTTAACCATCCTACACCCACACATCCACACTTCAACACCTCACCAGATCTGATGCCAATGGCCGCGCGGGATTAGCCGAGCGGTCTCAGGCGCTGCAGTCACGGACTGTGCGGCTGGTCCCGGCGGAGGTTCGAGTCCCACCCTCGGGCACGGGTGTGTGTGTTTGTCCTTAGGATAATTTAGGTTAAGTAATGTGTAAGCTTTGGGACAGATGACCTTAGCAGTTAAGTCCCATAAGATTTCACACACGTTTGAACATTTTGCTGCCCGGGGGAAAACAAACATTAATGGCTTATTCTTGCCACATGTACTTGGAGGTACAATCCAACCTAAAAACATGAGGCTTCTAATAGGTATATTCATTATTCTGTAAATAAAGTAAATACTGATTTAATGTTGTTCAGCGCACCATCCTTCTCCAATAGAAATATCTGCATCTTATACCATGTACAACACATATATCCTCATAATATGTCTCCTTTAAACTTACTGCTCATGCTTACATAATTAGTTTGGAACGGGACTCATTGTGCGTCTTAGGATTTCTCTGCTTCATCGCCAAAAAGCCTGATAAAATCCGGGAAGGTTGGATTCGTATATGTTTGCCTGTGCACGACCGTAAAAAACGTGAGATGTCCAGCTAAAGCTGGACAACTAGCAACCCCTGTTCTGGGGCCAGCACCATTGCAGTTATTAGTGAACCACTAAATGGTGCAGAATCCAATGTAAAATCCAAGGGAGAAATGTCGGAAAGTTTTCAAATCATAAAATAAGTTGAACAAGATAAGAGACTTTCTCTACTATTTAGAAAAAGTAATCGTTAAGTGGCAAAAATTTATATCATAGCTTAAAACTGAAGACTCTATCAAATTAGGAAAAATCGATACTTGACAAGACTGCTTAGCTTCTGCAAAATACTTGGAGTTACAATGTGAGGACACTGAAACAGCCAATAACAAACACACAAAGAAACAGCACAAAAGGGTAGAGCTCCAAATATCGCTTAGAATAAACATGGGATATGTCTAGCAGCAACATAGCATATAAAATTCAAAAAGCGGAAAATTAGAGAGAATTTCTGAATTTAAATTTGCAGGCGAAACCAATAAGAGGGGAATATTGGTTGCGATATTCATTTTTAACAAAATGGAAACGGTTTGGAGACTTACAAAAGAGGTGTATTACAAAAAAAAGCTGTCTCTCAAAATATACCGGACTGAGACACTTCAGCCCAGTCGTCCAACCAGTGTGTGTTTATGGGGCCCAAACAATTAATTTAAACACAAACAAGCGCGCTGAGAAAACCAAAAGTGCTAACGAAAAGTAGTCAGTAATTTTTAGCCCTAAATTGTGATGAAGAAGAAACATATAGACTAGGAGCAAATAAAGAAACTGAAGACCTTATCAACAGTTATAACGCCGGCTCGGAAAGATTAAGTGGAGCGGTAAGATCTGCACCCGGCTGGCTGTTCCGTTGGCGCGAGCTTGGCCCCGTTTTTGGACGCTACGCCGGCTCTATCAACCAGGCAGATTTCACCCAAGGTCCACCAAAAGAAACATAAAGCACATCAAGGTTTTTCTAGGAACTCAAATTTTGTACTTAAAACTCGTACACATTATAAAAATGGATGTGCGTATTTATGTACATATTTATATCTACTCCACACCTCGTCTTAAACCACTGGATCAGTTTCAAGCAAACTTGGTACACATATCACTTACTGTCTGGAAAACGTCGCTGTGGGGTAAGAACCACCCACCCATCAAAGTAGTGTGGGTGGGAGTGAAAAAGCAGTGTAGCCTATGACGCCCGAATACCCACACGTTAGTCATCCAGTATTTGAGAACGCCAGCACTTAGGGACTAGCATCAAACTTTACATATAATTTCAAACTTTTACGAAACTTTTTCTCGATGACGATCCCGACAAAATGAAGAAAGGAAAAAAGCTTGTGGCTTGCCACATTTTTGCAGTTCGTGCAGTAAGATTCTCGCATTATGTATGACGTTTTAAATTATTACTTGTTTACGTAAACTGTATTCGCGATATATTTTGCAGACAGTATTCACATATACTATTGAATGTACCAGAAAAATTATGCGGGTATCATTGTACGACACTCACTTCGGGAGGTACGGTGCCGTAAACACTGAAACACTGAAATGCGTGAAAAGCTTCCGCATCATGCTAGACGATTAAATTTATTACTTCATTGCTACTAACTCTACTAGCGACACATTTCGCAGACGGTAGCCACATCTGTCGTTGGATACAAATGCAAAAATATATCACTGTATATGACGTAGTTCAGGATATATGACGCCAAATACTGACGTGCGGCATCACTTATGACGTTTTAAGTTTTACGTATTTAGTACTAACTCTATTCACAACATATTTTACTGGGAGTATCCACACATGCCGCTGGATGTACCTAGAACGACGTATCATTGTTTGAGACATAGTTCAAGAGATACTACGTCATAAAGACAGAGATGCGTGAAAAACTGCGTGGAAAACTACGTTTATTCAGAAAGCATTTGTCAGACAGTTTACATATATACCAATGAATATACCTGCGAAATTATACTGTTGTACAACATAAAGCTCAGGACATACGTCATAAAAATTGAGGCTGCGTGAAAATTAAGCTACAGGGCAAAATTATGTGAGCATACAGGTGAAATGTGTGTACAGACACCTGTGAAATATGTTAAATACATATGAAACATATTCGATATGTGTGTAGGAGGGCAAAGCCATGGATAAAAGAGCTCCTCCTAAACCACTCGAATGATTTCATCCAAATTTTGTACACGTATTAGTTATAATACGGAAAGAAATACTGTGGGGTATGAAGCACCAGCCTCCTATTGGGGTGCGCGATAACGTGGAGAGAGAAGGTGGGGAGTAGAAGAAAAAATTAGAATAAATGCATATCCGGATAACGCCGAGTACTCAGTTAGTATATAATAAAGTAGAATATTATTCTAGAAAAAATAAACCATTTGTCAATAAGAACTTGAGAACTATACGAAAATTCTCCTGAAATTTTGATCCAAATATAAAGTGACAATTTTGAATATGGGTAAATTTTAATTTACACCACTTTCGGAAAAGATAAAACGTTTGTTTCCTAATATGCCATATCAATTCTAAAACAATGAGTTATTATCTGCAGTCCAATTTTGAACGTGATTTCACTAAATCGTAAATTTCGAATAAATCTTTGAGTAAAACATTCTTCAGTAATCTTTTTGCGCTGTTATTATCAGCAGCCTGTAAACTATACTGTATAACAAAGTTTTGAAAATTATAGGCTCGAAAAGATTTTGGATACTTCATGTACACTAAAGAGCCAAAACATTATGACGACTGCCCAGCGCGACGTTGGATACCGCCTGGTGGTGTTGCGGGCACGAAGCGTAGTAAAAAAAAGTATGTAAGCTGAGCAGACAGGTGGGGGGATCAGCCTAGCGAGATCTGGGCTGAAAATGGGGAAACCCATAGACATAGGTGACTTTGTCAAAGGGCAAATCATTATTACTCAGAGCCTGTGAATGTGTATCTCGAAAACTGCGAATCTGGACGAATGTTCACGTACTACTGTCGTTGATCATCTACGGAAAGAGGTAGCAGGAGAGCGAAACTAGCGCTAGGCCCTAAATGGTAGGACGTCCACGACCCTTCACAGAACGTGGGGTTCGGGGCTTGTCTGCTCGGTCCGGCACACAGTTTTAATCTGCCAGGAAGTTTCATATCAGCGCACATTCAGCTACAGAGTGAAAATCTCATTCTGGAAACATCCCCCGGGCTGTGGCTAAGCCATGTTTGCGCAATATCCTTTCTTCCAGGAGCGCTAGTTCTGCATGGTTCGCAGGAGAGCTTCTGTGAAGTTTGGAAAATAGGAAAGGAGGTACTGGCGGAAGTAAAGCTGTGAGGACGGGGCGTGAGTCCTGCTTGGGTACCTCAGATGGTAAAGCACTTCCCCGCGAAAGACAAAGGTCCCGAGTTCGAGTTTCAGTCCGGCACACAGTTTTAATGTGCCAGGAAGTTTCATATCAGCGCACACTCCACTGCAAAGTGAAAATCATATTCTGGATTCATACTACTGGGTATTAGAGGTACTGGTGTGTACAGCAGTCTGGATCACCACCTCTGAAGGTCTCGCTGTATGGTGGTAAAACATGCAATGTGAGGTTTTCATGAACAATAAAAGATGTTTATGTTGATCTCTATTCCAATTTTCTGTACTGGTTCTGGATCTCTCAGAACAGAGGTGATGCAAAACTTTTTTTGGTGTGTGTATAATGATGATTCATTCCCCAGGTGTATTTCTTCATGTCAAAATACCTGCACAAATGTGAAAAAGTCCGCAGCTTACAATTATTAAAACCCCCAACACAAAACAAAGAGTAATGCAACAGCCCTCAAACGCAAAAGTACTGTGATATGGCTGCCGGCGTTGCAGAAGAGCTCATCACAGTGTCGTCGCAGCGCTCTTCCACTGCACATAGTGAACCAAGATGTTCGTACTGCCAACTCACCATCACTTAAAACCTACTCATAGTACTGTATATCGCTACTAAAGTACAGCAAACAAGCCAGCAAAACAAACCTGCGACAGAACTGATCATAATGCTGACTCGAGAAAGAAGAATAAAGTCAGTCTTACTATTGTAGTCCATAATACCGTGAATGGCGTGAACAAATTTGTTTCCAAACAATATACAAAGCACATACGTAGGGCTGTCTCTACCATTAGCCAAGGTTAGGCGGCTGTCTAGGACGGTCAAGTTTTAGGGGTGGCAAAGGCGGAAAAAATTAATTTCAAATGAAACATCGAAAAAAGTTGAACAAATGAGGAGAAAAAGTGAAAACCGAATTGCTTTCACCGAATTGTTTTCAAAAGCATATAGAACAATTACAACAGGCTTTACTTATTTTGACAAAATTAAACACGTTTCCCCTACCCACCTCAAAACTAAAACAACAGCTACTGACTTGTGCGTACGATACCGAAACGAACATGACCTTGATTCGTCTCTGTGGAGCACTGGAGCGGGGTACGTGTGCTGTCTTGCGGTCAGATTGATGTGGTGCCGCTACTCACGACTCCAGAGAGTACCGCACCACAATCGATAAGCAGCTCTCGAAACACTCATATCGCAGCAGGTTTATGGGTTGGGTGTACGAACTATACCGAGGTCCGTAGGGGCCGCAGCTGCCAACTCATGGGCATCACGTGTATGGGGCCGATTGGTCGATTCCTCGTTAGATACAGGAGCACTGAGCTACGGCGGACAGTGCTCTTCAGTTCGTCGAGTCCTGTACGGTCTCCAGTTACCGTCGAGTCTACAAGCTGCAGTGTTCGTCCGTCGTCTCCGAACTTTAGGCTCCGCAGGCAACGTCGGTCATCTCTGGACCCTACGTAGGCATCACTCTGAGGCACAGTGACAAGACTTTAATATTTTTGAAGACTTGGAATAATTTCAATCTTCTAAGACGCTCCCTGTAAGTTCATATTTAGTGAATTTATTACTAATTTTTGCGAATCTTTCAGATTGAAGATAACCCACGCCGTCTCCAGCATTCCTAGCTGTTGTGACTTGACTCCCTCTTTTTGCTTTTGTCTCTGCAGATCGTCTGTCAAGCGTCAGTTGTATTGAATGGTTCTGTTGATGTGTTAGTTCTACTATTATTTCCTGTAGATAATCGATCACGTATTCGCAAGCTGCGTTTTGTACTTCTCTTTCAACATGTCTAAGTGGAGTAAAAGGTAAGTGCAGTTCATCATACCCAAGCATAAAAATGAGTTTGTGTCTCTAAGCCTGTCTCTGGGTGTCTGAGATTCGCAGCACGACAAAAGAACTACACTATCTTTTCTCAAAGAAGTTAGCTATCGTTTCCTTAAAATTTGACGCATACGCTCTTAATAAGCAGGAAGAGAGTACCATAACTTGTTCATCGACGGGGCATAAATGTAGAAGTTATGTGCCTTGCGCTAGCAAGCTTTCGTCTCAGTATAATTTAAGCATGCATTACTGTATACAGCAATCTCTGTGTTGCATATTGCACTTTACTGACTCTTGCATTTACACAAGTAACGAGCAAAAGGCCATTTTCTGCTTCAAAGCCTATAGAGACTGCTAGGGCAAGAACTCTTAGGAACATTTGTAATCTTGAACGCTGAAACAGGTATTACTAATAACACTCATGTTGTGTTTCGTGATAATGTTATAAATGAGTTTGCAGCAACATCCAAAACTTTGATGAAGTTGTTAACTGATTTGTCAAATATCCGTAAAATTCACCAGGTGTGGTAGCATCGTAGAAATGAGTCTGTATATTTTATAACTTAGTCTTTAAATTAGAATTTACATTAAAATTTTAATATAACTATTACCACTATTAAAATAAGAATACCATAGTATGTAAGAATCCTTTTCTTCATGTGCCTGCAGCCCTAACTGTACACTATTTTTTCCAGCGAACAACTACAATTTTAAAATGCTCCAAAACGTAAGAAAACCGTATTGAAACTTTAAAAAATTGTCGCCTTTGGCTGCCTGGGGTAGCAGTAGCTGCTCCGGACTCCCTGCACGATTTGTATTTTTCGCGGTCCCTGCGCGTCAATACGCCATCCAGACCCCTCTACCCAGTGCGACCTAATGATTTCCTCTAATGTTACTGGCTCCCTACAGATTCGGTAATAGAGTTACTACAATTTTCTGATGCAATATACAGAATTATTCTATACAACATCCTGAATAGTTATTGTACTATGTATTTTCAAGTAGAAAATTCGAAAGTGGGAAACAGGTAAACTCTAGGGTGCTCATTACAGAAAAAGAAAAGCGGATAGAGATATCGAAGTCTCCAAACTAAAGGAGTGCTTTAAACATTTCTACATCCTCCAGAAAATTATGAAGCCGTTGCGGCATCAACTTGTCTCACAAAAAGGTGACGACATTGGCCTACCACACACGAAAAGACAAGTTAGCAGCCGAGAGCAAGAAGAACACGTTGTACTGGATATTGCAAAGTAAAGCCTTGAAGACGAAGACAGTGATCAAAGTACGCACTTGAAAATGACTGATGCACGCGTTAAAACAGATTTTTCACGTACTGCTTCCTGGGAAGACTTATCAAAAGAGGAAGAAAAATTAAGAACACTTTTGGCTAAGAATGGGCAAAACATGTGAACAAAAAACTTTAATTAGTTGCGAAAAGTTTTCAGTTGTGCGTTATAAAGAAAAACTACCAAATGGAGTTTACCGTGAATACCTTCAATATTCTGTGTCAACAGTAAAAGTTTTCTGTTTTCACTGCAACGTCATTGGCAGAAAATGAAGTTCAAGTCTCTCTCAGAATGGATGCGAAAATTGGCAACACATATCAGCGAGTCTGTTTTCGCACGGAAAGAGTGTTGAACACATTTCCAACTTTCGCAGCAGGAAGTGCCTGTGTACAGGCCTATGGCAAGACGTAATTATAGACAGCATTAAAAAGAAAGCTTGAACAAGAAGAAAAGTACTAGTATCAGATCATACAGCACGTAGCAGAAAGGACCTGTTTACAGGTCTATAGCAAGACGTAACTATCGATAGCGTTAATACCAAAAATCTTGAAGAAGAAGAAGATCTTACAGCGTGTAACAACTGATGGAACAGTTTTAAGTACACAAAATATGGTCTTCCGTGGCAGCAGTGACTAACTGTATCCTCATGACAATGGCAGTTTTCAAATTGTGGAGCTTCCCGCACCGTTTGATCTTATTATGAACTCTGAAGGGTACAAAATATTGATAGAAAATATGCTCACTATTTAGGCGACATTATTCAAACTGATCCTGCTACCATCAAACACTGTCAAAGAAAAAATAATTTCATTGGTAAAAAACGCTTGGTATTTTCCAATCATTCTCGATTGACCCCAGATATTAGTCACAGGGAACGAATGACCATGATCATAAGATTTGTGGACAATGTGCAGTTTTCAGAAACAGAGTCGTTCAGTCTTCTGATGAATGATTCCCAAGGAAACAGCCTCGTGCAATAAAGGAATACTTCTTTAGACTTGCACCACTGACCGGACCTCAAAATAATCGATGAGTTATGTTCTGATCAATCAGCTCCGAAGCTTGTCCTTATCAATTCAAAACCCACGAGGTCAGGGCTGTTATAAGGTTAGCACTATGAAGGGCAGACAAAAATTCTGGTTATTAATTCCTGCCCATTCTATGTCAATTGCAACTCCCACAGCTCGTGGTCAATGTTGCTGCTTCGTGTTTCACAGAAGCAGCAGCCTTTCTTGATACCATACAATGACTGTACTCATTCTTTGCTGGGTCCCCACGTCGACACTCATCAAGCGACATGATAACCACAAGGCTCCCAGTCCCGACCGCATCCGTACCCCACTCCTAAAACGGCTTCCCCCTTCCGCCATATCCTACCTAAAAAAACGCCTGCCTGAAACTGATACTTCCTCCCATCGTGAAAAACTGCCAAGGTTGTCACTCTCCCCAAACCTAACAAAAACCTGCTCCTTCGCGAAAACTATAGGTCCATTTCCCTCCTAACTGGCCTCAGTAAAATTCTAGAATTAATAATCCTTTCACCCCTCGGTCAGTTCCTGACTGAAAACAATATCCTTACTCCTGAACAGTTTGAATTCCGCCCTGAGCATTTCAGTATCCAACAATATCTTCGCTAGGTAGCACACATTTGTGTGGCCAGGGCAAGGAGAGAAGCAACAGGAGCAGTGTTCCTGGACATGAAGAAAGCATATGACGGCGTCTGGCACGATGCCCTAATTTATAAGGTCGATGAGATAGAGTCTACCTGTCAGGAGTCAAAGCAGGAATAGCACAATGGGGTGTAGGGCTTTACATCAGGAAAGAAATGGAACCCAGCGTAGTTGCAATAAGGTATGTAAACGAACGACTGATGTGGATAGATTTGACAGTGTGTAGCAAGAAAATTAGGATTGTGTCAGTATATTCGCATTGTGAAGGGACAGATCAAGATAAGATGGATAGTTTTTATGAGGCACTCAGTGATGTAGTTGTTAGAGTAAAGGACAAGGACAGTGTTCTGCTCATGGGTGATTTTAATGCCAGGATTGGAAATCGAACAGAAGGGTATGAGAAGGTTAAGGGTAAATTTGGAGAGGATATGGAGGCCAACAGGAACGGGAAACAGCTCTTGGATTTCTGTGCCAGTGTGGGCTTAGTAATCACAAACTCCTTTTTTAAACATAAGAACATTCACCGGTATACGTGGGAAAGCAGGGGAACCAGATCTGTCATTGACTATATAATAACAGATCAGGAATTCAGGAAGGCTGTGAGGGACACACGTGTATTCAGTGGATTCTTTGATGACACTGATCATTATTTAATCTGCAGTGAAATTGGGATTGTGAGGTCAAAGGTGCAGGAGGTCAGGTCCATATGTAGGAGGATAAGAGTGGAGAAACTTCAGGATAAGGAAATCAGGCACAAGTACATAACAGCGATCTCAGAATGGTACCAGTTAGTTGAATGTAGTCAATTACAGTCATTGGAAAAGGAATGGACTAGGTACAGGGACACAGTACTAGAAGTGGCTAAAGAATGTCTTGGAACAGTAGTGTGTAAAAGTAGGATGAAGCAAACAGCTTGGTGGAATGACACAGTCAAGGCAGCCTGTAAAAGGAAAAAGAAGGCGTATCAAAAATGGCTACATACTAGAACTCAGGTAGACAGAGAAAGTTATGTTGAAGAAAGAAACAAAGCCAAACAGATAATTACAGCATCCAAGAAGAAATCTTGGGAAGACTTTGGAAACAGGTTGGAGACTATGGGTCAAGGTGCTGGAAAACCATTCTGGAGTGTAATTAGCAGTCTTCGAAAGGGAGGTAAGAAGGAAATGACAAGTATTTTGGACAGGTCAGGAAAACTGCTGGTGAATTCTGTGGATGCCTTGAGCAGATGGAGGGAATATTTTGAAGAGTTGCTCAATGTAGGTGAAAATACGATCAGTAATGTTTCAGATTTCGATGTACAATGGGACAGGAATGATGATGGAAATAGGATCACATTTGAGGAAGTGGAGAAAATGGTCAATATGTTGCAGTGCAATAAAGCGGCTGGGGTGGATGAAATGAAGTCGGAACTCATCAAATACAGTGGAATGTCAGGTCTTAAATGGCTACACAGGATAATTGAAAGGGTGTGGGAGTCGGGACAGGTTCCATCTGACTGGACGAAAGCAGTAATCACACCAACCTTTAAACATGGAAACAGAAAAGATTGTAACAACTACAGAGGTATCTCTTTAATCAGTGTTGTGGGTAAAATCTTCTCAGGTATTGTTGAAAGGAAAGTGCGAGTATTAGTTGAGGATAAATTGGATGAAAATCAGTGTGGGTTTAGGCCTCTTAGAGGTTGTCAGGACCAGATCTTTAGCTTACGGCAAATAATGCAGAAGTGTTATGAGTGGAACAGGGAATTGTATCTATGCTTTATAGATCTAGAAAAGGCATATGACCGGGTTCCTAGGAGGAAGTTATTGTCTGTTCTACGAGATTATGGAATAGGAGGCAAACTTTTGCAAGCAATTAAAGGTCTTTACATGGATAGTCAGGCAGCAGTTAGAGTTGACGGTAAATTGAGTTCATGGTTCAGAGTAGTTTCAGGGGTAAGACAAGGCTGCAACCTGTCTCCACTGTTGTTCATATTATTTATGGATCATATGTTGAAAACAATAGACTGGCTGGGTGAGATTAAGATATGTGAACACAAAATAAGCAGTCTTGCATATGTGGATGACATAGTTGTGATGGCAGATTCGATTGAAAGTTTGCAAAGTAATATTTCAGAGCTAGATCAGAAATGTAAGGACTATGGTATGAAGATTAGCATCTCCAAAACGAAAGTAATGTCAGTGGGAAGGAAATATAAACGGATTGAGTGCCAAACAGGAGGAACAAAGTTAGAACAGGTGGACGGTTTCAAGCACTTAGGATGCATATTCTCACAGGATGACAACATAGTGAAAGAACTGGAAGCGAGGTGTAGCAAAGCCAATGCAGTGAGCGCTCAGCTACGATCTACTCTCTTCAGCAAGAAGGAAGTCAGTACCAAGACTGCCGGCCGCGGTGGTCTCGCGGTTCTAGGCGCGCAGTCCGGAACCGCGCGACTGCTACGGTCGCAGGTTAGAATCCTGCCTCGGGCATGGATGTGTGTGATGTCCTTAGGTTCGTTAGGTTTAAGTAGTTCTAAGTTCTAGGGGACTGATGACCACAGCTGTTAAGTCCCATAGTGCTCAGAGCCAGAGAGCCAGTACCAAGACTAAGTTATATGTGCACCGTTCAATCTTTCGACCAACTTTGTTGTATGGGAGCGAAAGCTGGGTGGATTCGGGTTACCTTATCAACAAGGTTGAGGTTACGGATATGAAAGTAGCTAGGATGATTGCAGGTACTAGTAGATGGGAACAATGGCAGGAGGGTGTCCACAATGAGAAAATCAAAGAAAAACTGGGAATGAGCTCTATAGATGTAGCAGTCAGGGCGAACAGGCTTAGATGGTGGGGTCATGTTACACGCATGGGAGAAGCAAGGTTACCCAAGAGACTCATGGGTTCAGCAGTAGAGGGTAGGAGGAGTCAGGGCAGACCAAGGAGAAGGTACCTGGATTCGGTTCAGAATGATTTTGAAGTAATAGGTTTAACATCAGAAGAGGCACCAGTGTTAGCACTGAATAGGGGATCATGGAGGAATTTTATAAGGAGGCTATGCTCCAGACTGAACGCTGAAAGGCATAATCAGTCTTAAATGATGATGATGATTATGAGATAGGGTGCCCAGTACAAATAATCTGGATCATTGACTCCTTCCTTACAGAACGGCAGTCCTTCGTGAGGAATGGAGACACGCCCACCCAGACAGGGCAGATTGCGCAGGAGTCCTGCAAGGCTCTGTTTTAGGTCTCGTCCTTTATACCATATACACGAATGACATTCCTAGGCAGAACGTCAGAGAGACTACTGTCTACGCCGATGGTACCGTCATGTACAGAAGTAGTCGCAGGCTCCTTCACATACATAGTCACTTACAAGAACATCTCTACAAGGTTACACAATTGTGTAATCGTTATAAAATAAAAATCAATCCCACAAAGTGCCAGGCGATCTATTTCACCCCCAAAATCAACTTCCTGATCGTCAACTCATCATTGACGGCAAATTGACCTGGAGAAACTCAGTAATTTACCTGGCCCTCGAAATAGATCGACACCTAATGTGGAACGGGCATCTCACCACTGCACCAAACAAAGGCTGCGCATTCTTCTGTGTGCTACATCCGCTGCTGAAAAGTGACGGATTAGCCATTCAGTCCAAGCTCCTCCTCTGGCGCCAGCTCATACGTCCGGTCACATTGTATGGCTCGGAGGTGTGATCTTTGGCGTCAGACACAGCACTAATCCGACTGCAACGTCTCTAAAACAATGTTTTCCGTGCCATCTCAGGTGGTAGCAGATATGTCCCCAGCACACACGTAAGAGACTTTTTAGGTCAACCCACCATTTACACATTTATTCGGGGCAAATCTATAAACTTTTGCGAAACAACACAAACTTCGCCCTTCATTCTCATTCAAAATATAAGACACGAACCACCAGAAGCTTTTCATACACGCCCAAAATTAGTCCTTATGCTACCAACAACATACCCACAAAACACGAAACACAAGTTAACACACTGAAAAGACGCATACAACCCCCATCCCTCATCTTCACGAAATTCCCTAGCGCCTTCTGAAGTCAGACGGGCACAGGCCAGTGGAACTTCATAAATAATCTGAAGAATCGCAGCCTCGTCACCTTGTCGATGGGGTATACTGCGTCATACACCATCTTTGACTTTAAAACCTCGTACTGATACTCGGCGATCAAGCAAGTGATGCTTCAGCGCCCATCAAGTACCAATTACTGCATGTGTACGATGCACTGTTTGACATTTCCGAAATTTCAACTCTCCAAGGCTCCTCTCGTACCAAAATCCGAATATGTGCTGAATTATTTGCACCAAAGCTAGCTGGAAAATGAGTTTTCTGATTTGGTCGTAGCTCTTCGTATCCCTTACCGATATCTGTGGCAAGTGCGGAGAGGAGTTTCTAAGAAACGGGTTAATAATAAAAAAAACTACCTGCGCAGTTCTATGAACCAAGACAGACTCGCGGTACCAGCTACAATTTTAGTAGAAAAAAAAGACATGGCTTACCAGCTGTATATTAGAGACCTTATTAACGACTTTATTAAAATAAAGGCAAAGACGGTACCATTGGATCAAGAGGAAGAACGTAAAATACCATTGAAGCTAGACGAGAAAAATTAAAAAAAAGACATTAAATCTCACGAACAGTGCTCATTAAATTATTTAATGTTTGATGTGTTTTATTGTTTAGTTCTGAATACCAGTTCTTTTACATCTAACGCATTTAAGCTTTCTAACATCAGCGTGGATCATACAATGTTGTATTTCGAAATATTACTTCTTAATGTCTCGTGTTTCAAAAATACAGAATGTTGAAATCGAACTATTGCGTGATGCATCAATTGTTGTAGTATTTCCAATGTCCTAATGTTACATACTTATGAATGTAAATGTTAAAATGCAATTGTATTTAATGGCTTTAATGTAAGGTGACTAGACTTTTGACCATGGAATTAATGAGTAAATGACGTTTGTCCTCAATTTCAATACAAAATTGAGGACTATTACGTTTCCAAATGAGGAGATAATTGAGGACAGTGTCTGACGTCTTATGGTAAAGCCGAAGATTTGCAAAGAATTTATGAAATTTTGATGGTTGTCCACGTACGACGAATCTGAGCGATACTTTTCATGTGAAATAGGTATGAAATAAGAACAAGTACATCATCCAGAGAATTACCACTGATAAATTTTAAATGTTACTGATACAGGACAACACTTGAAAACAAAGCTATATTTTGATTTCGTACTGAAATTTCATTGTGATTTGTAAAAGAAAAAAGTCGCAAGCCAAAACTTTACTGAACAGAAGAAGGAATATTCCGAGTCCAGTAACTTTGCTTGAAGAAACAATTTAATGAAAAAGATGTACGTAACATCTTTTTTAACATACGATTTAGCGACCACCATGAGCAACTCAGTAGGGTCTGAGCACAGTCTCCCGTCCCTAATTTAGAGACAGTGACTCGAGGGAAGGCAAACAACCAGTACATTTAGACAAACACAACATCCATGCCTCACTGGGACTCAAACCTGGACCCATCTCCGGCGAATGGCCAGAGGCCAGTCGCTTAGACCACTGTGCCACCAGGGAGACTAATAAAAGACGTCAACTCTCAAGGACGCTCAAGTGGATGCTGAAAAGTATGACATGTGTTCCTCTTTCCAATAACATTTCAGATGATCTAATTCGACTCTTTGGTATGTTTCCCATCAATATAGCACGATTTCTAAATTAAAGGAAATATTTATTCGCACCACAAAATAGTGCCATACCTACATCAGTACATTTTCTTCCAGTTAAATAAAATAAGTAATAGATGCAAAATTTGGTTGCACAGGCTTCCTGACTTGTCTTCTGGTTTAAAATGTTCAGCACATTCCTCCTATTTCAATTACTTCGGGAAGTTTCAAAAATTGGGAACAAAAAAAGAGAAATTGAGGAATTTTTTGTCCTCAATCAATTTTACAGAGATTGGTGACATCTGGTCACCCTAATTTAATCATTAAAACTGCAAATAGGAGATTCGCACTGTTGTGCTGTTGGTGGACGTGAGGCGGGGGGGGGGGGGGGGGGGGTTGGATATCGAGAACACCGATCACCGATGGTAGTAAAATAGAGGGGGCGACATTTTTCAGTACTCGCCTGTGGCGGAAAAATACCTAGCAATGGTCCTGAGCATATCGTCGACGTTTGAACTGCTGTGCACTGTTTTCAGAGCCATACAATACAAAGCTAATTGGGGCAAGGAACGAGACGTAATGCAATAAGTCTGCAACGGATCGCCGAAGACCCTGTGTGCTTTATGTGAAAATACTCAGAAGGTATGCCGGCCGGTGTGGCCGAGCGCTTCTAGGCGCTACAGTCTGGAACCGAGCGACCGCTACGGTCGCAGGTTCGAATCCTGCCTCGGGTATGGATGTGTGTGATGTCCTTAGGTTAGTTAGGTTTAACTAGTTCTAAGTTCTAGGGGACTGATGACCTCAGATGTTAAGTCCCATAGTGCTCAGAGCCATTTGAACCATTTTGAACTCAGTAGGTATACCTGAGCAATCTCTGAAAGTTTTTCGGTGTGGTTCTGATTCACCCTGCACAGGACTACGTAATATATTTGCTGCGTATGAAACAGAGATCACAAAAGAAAGAAAAGTGATATTTGTGTCAGGAGTTATGGTATAGGAAGTCGAGCTATTTCACGTTCCTATATTTCCAGTTCTCTTTAGAAACGTCTGCGTACCGTCCAACGCCCAGTACATTGAGCTAACGCACGACGTGTAGAGGCAAGATAATTTCCCACACTACTAGTTGTAGTAGTGCTAGTATTTGTACCAGATGAGTAGAAATTTTATTCATTCTTGGGTCACTTTTACAACAATATTGAACATGTATTACGGTGCAAGAGACACGAAAAGAAAACATAGTTCATATAAACAGCCACAAATTTTATTCATTCTTGGGTCACTTTTACAACAATATTGAACATGTATTACGGTGCAAGAGACACGAAAAGAAAACATAGTTCATATAAACAGCCAGTTAGATTTTAAAATTCTAATTTTATAGGGCTGAGATAGGTAGTCTGCCGTTACATTTGCCGATCGGTGTAGCCGCGCGGTGTGAGGCGCCTTACCACGGTTCGCGCGGGTCCCACCGTCGGAATTTCGAGTCCTCCTTCGGGCATGGGTGTGTCTGTTGTCTTTAGCGTAAGTTAGTTTAAGTAAGATTAAGTAGTGTGTAAGCCTAGGGACCGAAGACCTCAGCAGTTTGGTCCCATAAGAACTTACCACCTCCGTTATAGTAGGAATCATTCTGGAATTTGCCTGAAGTAATTTAGAGAAACAACGGAAAAGTTAAATCGTGCTGCCCGGATGGACACTGGAACCGGGGTGAAAAAAAAGCAACAGTAGACTACACTAAAACATTTTTCTTTTATCCATTACAAATGGCTGATGAACACATGCGACTGTAAAAACATTGCGTTTGTCCATAAAATAATTTTTGGTACTTTCAGTCACGATTTCCTTTTCTTCATCGCTACAAAAGAAAAACATAAAAACAAATGTATAGCTAGCACCCCATACATTGCTAGTATATCATAAAAGGTTGCATATTTGTTAAAAGCACAAAAGGTGAAATTTTATTCTTTGTGTCTACTGAACTACAGCAGAAGCTAACAAACAAAATACCGTGTAATGACTCATATTCAGATTTCAAAATATTGTACATTGAATAATATATTACGAATGCTGCATGTTCTATCTGAAAGAAACAGGACGGGATTTCCACGCCAGCTGTACACAGCACATTACAGTCTAGACGTATATATATACGAAGACCATCTATAAAATGCTATATTAGCCACTAACATACATAGCATAGGACAACCATTTGGAAATACACCGCAAAATGTGTAAGCACTCCACTGACTAAATAAAGGTCATATAAAATATTAAGACAATTTATTCAACGAAAACTGGACACTGACGCAGTGAAATTCTTCACATGCTTAAAGTGAAATTCTTCACATCCTTAAAGAAGCAAATACAGCAAAAATATACGGAACTAAGTACCTTTCTAAGTAATGTACAAGGAAGTAAAGACTCAGATTACATGTGAAAAATACTCCGTGCACTACTGAAACGTATGCAGACTCTGTGGACGATTTATAGCGTTATCTCCGTTATGCTTAAAATGTAAAATATGTTCGTGGCTGTTTATTATTGTATTTCAACGTGTAATTACACTGTAAACTGAGTGAGTGTTGTTTAATATGTGTAAGCTTATGTTCAAGTGAACTACAAGAAAGGCGTAAGAAAAGTTTTTTCCAAAATTAGCCATTAACCACACATAAGTATCAATCATGAATTACAAAATTACAGCAAAGCAACAGAATAATGCAACTTGTCACCCATTGCAAATATCACGCATAAATGCAAAAATACCCGAGAAAATGCACATGAAAGTAGGAATCTTTTCACTAAACGTGTCATTCAAGAACTTTGTATGAGAAAATGGTCCAAGTTGCAAATAAATAATTATTTTTTCTTTTTAGTTTTCGGACGTAGTCTACGTTTCTCGTCCTGATTGAGAGCTGCCATTAACCACGACAGAATTTTGTGGGATGGCTTACGGCTGTGCGTCTGAGGTATGACTTTTGAGGCTTTTACCTTATTGATGTTCTAATAATTGAACCATGCAGGCCTATACGTCATTGCTACAATCGTCAAACCTACGGGCACAACTAATGCGGTTAGGCATAAACAAATTCTGCTTGCTACACAATTTCGTAGAATGTCTAATAAGGTCGCCGGCCGGAATGGCCGAGCGGTTCTAGGCGCTTCAGTCTGGAACCGCGCGACCGCTGCCTCGGGCATGGATGTGTGTGATGTCCATAGGTTGGTTAGGTTTAAGTAGTTCTAAGTTCTAGGGGACTGATGACCTCAGATGTTAAGTCCCATAGTTCTCAGATCCATTTGAACCATTTTGTCTAATAAGATCGTCCATATTAGATTTGTAATATCACAATTCCTCCAACAAAATATTAGCTGCAGAGCTTTTGATTTTATTTCCGTAAGATAATCCGTGCGACGCTGAATAATTCAGTTGGCGCGGGTCTCTCAACTCTGTTAGCCGCTGCTGCATGCAGGAAACTGGATATCAAGGTTTGAAGGCGTGCTGGATTTTTAGCTTGAAGTGTCCTTTTTGAGCCACGGCGAAACGAAAATTCGAGCTGCTGCACACGCAGTAACTAATGAGACAATATAATTAAGGGTTCTGCGTCGGCGGGATCCGATTTTGCGATAGGTATAACAACCCAGGTATCGAAACCGAATGACGAGCGCAGGAACGCAGCTCGTAGCCGGAGCTGTACGATAACACATTGAACAGCAGGTATTCCACAACATCTCACCGCAGAACACCTGGGAGCACTGCTTGCTATGAAATTGGAATTATTGCGTTCTTATTGATGTCTGATGGAATTTCGTCTGTCTCATACGTCTTGTATATTAGATGGACTAGTTCTGTAGTGGTTGACTCTCCCAAGGCTGTCAATAGTTCTGACAGAATGCCGTCTACTCCAGCAGCCTTGTTTCGACATAGAACTTTCAGTGCTCCATCAAATTCTTATCGCAGTGTCATACCTTCCATCTCATCTTCATCTTTATCTACATCATATTCCTTTTCCATAATACTGCCTTCAACTCCATCTCCCTTGTGTAGGCCAATCAGTTCATCTTCCAGCTTTCCATTCTTTACTTGGTACTAGTTTTCTATCTGAGCTCTTGAAATTAATATAACTGCTCCTTCTCTAAAGGGCTCTTTAATTTTCATGTAGGAGTTATCTGTCTTTCCTCTAGTGAAATATGCTTCTAAATCCTTACATTTGCTTCCAGCCGTTCCTGCTTGGCCATTTTGGGCTTCCTGACAATCTCATATTTTAGTAGTTTGCATTATCTTTCGCCTGCTTCATTTGCGTCATTTTCACATTATCTCGTTCCATCAATTAAATATTTCATGTGACATCCAGGGCTTTCTACTAGGCATTCTCTCTTTACCGATTTAATCTTGTGCCGACTTCACTACTGCACAATTCAAAGCTACCCAATCGTCTTGTACTGTAATCCTTTCCCCTGTTCTAGTCAGTCGTTTCCGAATACTCCCCCTGGAACTCCCACCAACATCTCCTTAATTTCCTATTTTTGCAGCTTCTTCGATTTTAATCTACATTTCATAACCAATTAATTGTGGTCAGAGTCCACATCTACCCCTGTAAATGCTTTAAAATTTAAAGTCTGGTTCCAATATCTCTGTCTTTACCACTACATAACCCATCTGAAACCTTCTGGTGTCTCATGGTCTCTTTCACGTATACGACCTTTTTCATTATGCTCAACCAAGTATTAAGGATGATTAAACTACACTCTGTACAAAATTCCACCAGATGTCTTCCTCTTTCTTTCCAGCGCCCCCGTCCATATTCAGTTACTATTTCTACTTCTCTTTCTCTTCTTACTATCGAATTGTTGTGCCCCATGACAACTGTCTCTTATCTCATCACACATTTCTTCAATTTTTTCAGCATCTGAGGTGGTAGTTGGCATATGAACTAGAAATACTGTGGCTGGAGTGGTCTTTGTGTCTATCTTGGCTACGATAATGCGTACACTAAGCTGTTCGTAGCATATAAAGGACAGATAGACAAATAGAAAAAAAAACGGATAATGATGTCACCAACAGTGTCAAGTCGCACACACCAAAACAACACTCTTTGTAAATCTAAGTAGGGACATGAATACAAATATCAATGACGGAAATGTGCAAATGTCCTCTCAACAAAACACAGATATGAACACACGTCGCAGAGGCAAACGCAAATCACCAGCGGCGGAAACAAGAACGTGGTGACTTGCAGTAGCCTGGTGGCAGCAACTTGGGCTGATGCGGACCAAAGATTCTCCAACGGACTTGAATCCTCTCAATAGTGGCAACATTGTGCAAGAACAAATATTTTAGCGTAACAGATTACATCGACAATGTGCGTTTTTATGTCGTCATGGACTACAGTGTGGCGAGGCACATCAAACATGAACTTTTCCATTGGGAAACACTCCAAACGCTGACCATTCTTAAAGAACTGGAAGAGGAAGTCCTCAGTAAAGAAGACTTTAAAAACAACACAATACACTCAACAGAAGTACATAAAAATGACGAGAGACATCCCAGAAACGGTGATGCCTACCAAGAATAGGATCACGACATAATCGTTAAACACAACAGGCCACACTTAAGAACATAAACATAACGGTAGACCTCTGAGACACGGTCAAGCCCATCCAGAACCGTATCATGACACAGGTGAAACACCAGTACTTCTAGACACACCGAAACAACGTAAACGTGAAGTAATTCTTCCCTCACTGAAGGACAAGCAACCATATAATGAAATAACAGTTTCAGAAAAATATGAATATGACACATCAAAATGTAAAATATACATGCAAACTGTACGCTTCGTCTGCGTTGGCAATACAGACGAAAAGACAACTTACGTGCAAGAAACAATTATCAATGAGAAACAAAAGCGAATAGAAAACTTCAACCAGCTAAAAGTGAATACACACCATATGAGTATTAAAGCAACATGAACAAACTGAAAAATCACAAAAATCTTGAACTGACGAGGAACCACATCACCCAGACTCGGAAACTTTTTCAAGAGACCCTGTACATCAGATAGAGTTACAAAATAATGACGTAAGAAACAAAATAGGACTACGATAACATCGAAAACAACTTGTGGCTAAGTCTGCTGGAAAAGAAAGGAGTTTTTCAAACTGCTCTAAGACTGCTAACAAGACTGAATCACCCACTGGGTGACACTATATGTTACCCCACGGTTGAAGAAACAGAATGATTCTACGAACCGAAAACCTGCCAATAGATAAATTCGAACTCTGTAATCTTTCACGCAAATCATGGGGACGAAGGAATGAAGACCTTAACCTTCACAATGTCTACAAGGACCTGGTAATTGTGCATGGACGCGTGTACCTCTATTACACCTAGAGTGGACGAAAGTTCATTGTTTTTACTAAATTACTACAGTGAAATTCTTCCAACTAAACTGTATGGGTAGCACGACGGTGTACGCAGAACTTGGCAGGCTGGTGAACAAGGTATGGGCGGACGTGTTGTGTCTACAAGAACCGTATACACGATACGAAAGAATTGAAGGCCTTTCGAGGCAGTACATGCAAATCATAGGCACAAAAAAGATCAACGCTGCAATGGTTTTAGTAAACACTAACGTTACAGCAACACAAATAACGCAACTATGCACATAACATACGGTTACACTCGAAATAATTTCAGGCAGGTAAACATGGATCATTTCGTCGATTTACGCCCAGTCCTCATTTCAAATAGAGCATTTTGCTGAAGTAATAAAAGAAATTGAGTGATCTGCAAATGGTAGACGACTACTTATCGTAACAGACATAAATACTGGGCCAAACTTGTGGCATCTGACAGAACGGTCGCTGAGGACAAATAGTAGTCGACGTTATAAACGAATATAATCTTTCCGTTTTATACAAACCTGGCCAATCCCCAACTTAGCACAGAAATAGTGGAGTAGACAGAAATATAGACATTTCTCTGACAAACAGTGCATCATTAATACACGTAACGAACTGGCACGTTCTCTATAGGGAAATACTCAGTAATCTTAAAGCAATAAGTATATGCACAAAAACAAACACAGGCACAGACACAGTCACAACACGCAAGGTTCCTGCTACGCAACGCAAAGTGGCAAAAACTAAGGTATGTGACTGAAGAGTTTGCTCTTTGGGTCACCCAAGGAAGAGTAGATTACAGAACTTACGTTCTTACAGACGTCTACAGAGAGCACAAGCTACAACTGTACCTGAGCGCGTAGCGCACCAAAAGAAAGGGCACCATAGTCTAACAAAAGACACTCGTGATAAACGACAATATTACCAAAAATCAAAGACAGCACAGGAAAGGGAAATACAAGATACAAAGACGAACTACGTAAGACTAGGACAGACAATTGGGACACATATGTTAGGATAAACTTACAGAAAAACATCTGGGGGGAGTCATTTAAACTTCGGACTGGACGTATCAACACCCCGACAGTATTATCTCCTCTGAAAATAAGAGATGGTACTACTACAAGAGGTTGGAGATCCACAGCGCAGTAGTTCTTCATCAAACTACTTCCTGATGATGACCACACCCAGGACCGACAACTTCACACCGTCCTTCGCACACTAACTTATGACAAATACTAAAATGAAGGTATCCCCACCACCTTAGTTTGCGAGGAGGTTGCATTGGCAGCACACAAAATGAGGAACAAAAAGGCTCCGTGCTCAGTCGGCATCCACCCCGATACCATCAAACAAGCTGCTCCACTTATCGTACCATGCCTGACAGACTTACTGAATGACGCTCTACTAGAAGGACGTGTACTGAATATATGGAAGAAGGCAAATGGAGCTACAATCAAGAAAACAGAGGAAAAGCACCCGACTGACCCTAATGCATACATACCTATCTGCATCATTAACGTTCTGGCATAGGTAAAGGGGAGATTGCTGTGCCACAGGTTTCAGTCGCATCGGCATCTGTTCTGCTTCAGCCCACGTTAGTTCTGTCTTCGACCGCATAAATCCATCGACGACGCAGTAAACAGGGCCACATAAATGACACAGACAATACATTACAAATACTTACTAGCAATCCTGAATGACACAGCTGGTGCTTTGAACAAACTTTGGTTCCAGTGCTGTTTTCAAGACTTAGAGAGATGAGTATTCCGCTGGATCTATACAGCAGCCTTAGAGATTATTGTAAAAATAAAGTGGAATGGAAGGCTGGTCGCCAAAAAGGTTATTAAGAGGGTAACAAGAGGTTGTCCACAGGGACGCATATGCCCACCGATTTTCTGGGACATAGTCGTAGAAACCACTGCTGAATACACTAGAAGACGACGATGTGGCAAACTGGATGGATGCATATGCTGATGACATTATGGTCACGGTATTTGCAAACTCCAGATCTCAATTGGAGAGTAAAGCCTCGCGTTCATCGGTGAATAGTGCATGAGCAACAAATTCACAATAGCAACTAATAAAACTGTTTACCTACTTCTACTAGGCACATTGAAAAGAAATAAAACTATAAACAACGCATCTATAAAAACGAAAGCAATGAAAAGATACCTCGGCATTCTTATTGACAAAAATTTACACTTTAACGAACATGCCGCCTAACGATTAACAAAGGGACCAACTTTATGTACAAACTTGCAAAACGGAACGCTATACGACACATTATACCCCTACAGACCATCAGGATACATTCCACAGCATCCTTTGAGTCAACTACTTGTTTTGTGGCTAGAGCTTGTGAGCTGTGGTCGGCTCACACTAATGCTGTTTTTCGGCCGGGGCCACTGGAGGCGTGCACGCGGGGTTAGAGTTGTGTGGCACTAGCTACGAGAACTGTTAAGTTCGTCGCCCACCGCACCTGCATACTGGAGTTGAGTAATCAGTAAACCTGTCATGAAAGCTCACCCGTCGTGGCATCTCTTCGTTGATTGCTGGTTGTTGCATCCTGGGCTGTCACCGCAAGAAGCAAACTTGATGGTGTGTTGGAGTCGGCAAAATTTTGCAGCTGTCTGCGTCTACGGTATTTAACCATTGAAATGATTATAATTTATTAGTGAAGTGCATCGGCGATATCTTCTGCCTTGTGGCCGTTAATGTTCTGGTTAACTGCCCTGGTCGTTAGTGTAGTTTTGCAGCAGTGTGTTTTCCTCGCCATGTTGATGCTGTCTGGCACAGCTTGTAGTTCGACAGCTTGGTGTTGTTCTCTTTTTTTCTTTGAGTGTTTATTGTGCCTTGACTGTGTTTTTACGCCAATTATTAAGACATAATCCTGCTGCGATCCTCGTCTTTGCTGATGATTTTGGTTGTCGTCCTGTTGGTTGGGTGGAAGGGGATTGGTTAGGCGGTTGGTTGGTTCGTCAGCCGTCCGTAGGTCGTGCTGCAACCCGCTTGTTTACTGTTACACTTGTCTGTCTGTCTCACCTAAGCTGTAGTTAGAGTTTCCCCCCCAGGCTGACCCTTGGAACACTTCTGAGTACCACTGTTTGTTGTTTGTGAGTGTCATTTTATTTGGTCGCAGGTACTGTGCCAGGCCTTCAACCACGTATTAATATTGTCTGCTTTATGTTTAGTATATGGCCTTCAGCCGAACTTCATAACAACTTTAAGATTAGGCCATCAGCCGTGTTTCATTTGAAATTCATGTTGCTGTCTATTTAGGCCTTCAGCCGCATTTGTTTCAGAATCTGTGGCTTTAAAATGTAAATCGTTGTCTGTAAGGTTTCTCTTTAATTATCTTGAATTCTTGAAACGGCCTTCAGCAGTGTTCTGTAAATGTATATCTTAAGGTTGTATTTAATTTTTCTTGAGTAATTCTTTGGGCCTTCAGCCAACAAGATACTTCAAGTTTTCTTACGATGTTTTTCTTTTATACTGTGTAAAAGCTTATCTTTAAAGCCTCTCCTTTATTATGTAGCCCACATCTCGTGGTCGTGCGGTAGCGTTCTCGCTTCCCACGCCCGGGTTCCCGGGTTCGATTCCCGGCGGGGTCAGGGATTTTCTCTGCCTCGTGATGGCTGGGTGTTGTGTGATGTCCTTAGGTTAGTTAGGTTTAAGTAGTTCTAAGCTCTAGGGGACTGATGACCATAGATGTTAAGTCCCATAGTGCTCAGAGCCATTTTTTTTTTATTATGTAAATTAAGTTCAGTTTTCCTTAATATGGCCTTCTGCCGGAATTTGTCAATGCTTGGCTTTTAAAGAATTTCCTTAGCTAATCTGAAATATTATTACGGCCTTTAGCCGAGAAGATATTGTAATTTTGCTTAAGTAAGGCCTTCAGCCGTTGCACTAAATCCCGGTGTTTTAAAAGCAATCATTCAAACGTATCTGGAGAAGTTACTGGGGCCGTCAGCCATAAATTGATCTTTGTGTTTTAAAGAGAAAACTGTGCATTGGTTTGAGCAATAAAGTTATGTGTGTTCTTGTATAACTAACAGTAATTGACCTTGGCCACTTTCCATAACCTGATACACTCTGTCCTGCGAAACCAGATTTCAGCTTGGGTATACTAATTATGCTTAGATATGCATAGATTCATTGTGAGGCGCTGCCAGAGGAGTGTTCTGCTCAGAATCTCGGGACCTTTCTCGAGGCGATGTGTGTGGTACTGGGAGTTTTCCCTATAGATATTACAATTCGCCACAGACCAGCAGCCTACTGACTGAAGAGGGAAGACGCGATTAAATAAGAGAAATATCTGGAAAGACATGACCGACAAATCGAAATTAAACAAGTGAAAGATCGATACAAGGCAGACAGAATGGAACGTATCTGATAAGGGAAGATGGGTCTACGCCTCCTTCCCCAGAGTCGAAAAGCAAATACATAAACCCAACATGTGGCATAGTGCACTTTCTCACGTATAATGTGCATCTCCACAGGTCTGGCGTAAGACGCACTTGATTGTTGTAATTTTATGTAGACTTTCTAGGCTGTTAATTTTGTGTATTGGAAATGCGCGTCACGTACTTTGTTGTGACGCATTGTAGTAGCACTGAACACGAACTGATAGTAGAGAATTTCACAGGACAATTTATCTATTACACAGGTTTACGTTTTCTGGTTATATCTGATAAAAGTTGAATTCAATAGAATTGTCCAGTTTCAAATTGTTTTGGTGACTCTTTTTATTAGCTAGCGTTTATGTGAGCACTCGTCTTGCACTGTTCGGATTAACATTACAACACAAACATCCACTTAAGTTTAAGAACAGCAAAACCACTTTAAACACATAACAACTGAAACATCCGCTTAGAAAAATGTATAAATGACAGTGCTGCTGAAAAACCTCTAGGTTATTTGATTTTCAAACAGCTGAGCAAAGCTGAACGTACTCTGACATTTCTCTCTTTACTTATTCTGATCAACATTAAACTGACACACAATATTTTTAGCGCAACGCAATCTGACTTTCAATAATCCCTACAAAAGAATGGCCCTGACTAACAATAACCTATACATTTCATGAATCACTTACCTCACAAAAATCTTCGTTACTCGAACTACTGCAATACAGCAATCGCCAGTACTGCCAGCTAAATAAAAGATTCTAACTACTGGAGGCACAAACTACTGATAGGCATAGTTTGCAAATGAAAGATTTTCATAGAGAACAAACAATGTATTTACCTTAACAGTGCTCAAAAGTCATCATATATCAGTTCAAGACATTCAGTCCTATAAATTTCCTTTTTCTGACGGACACACGTCCAGATCGTCCGCTCTCAAAACTCTGCCATCTCTCTCCCCAGATCCACCACTGCTGGCGGCTCACCTCCAACTGCACAACGCTACAATTGCAAATATTCCAACAATGCAAATCAGCCACAGACTGCACACAGCACAGCCAGTGATTTTCACACATAGCGCTACGTGGCGTTACCAACATAAAAACGTAAACAGCCAACTTACATAACAACGAAGAAAAATAAAACATAACGATTACCACGGATTGCCACCTCTTGAGCAGCCAAGATGAGATATGCTGCACGCAGTGTATCTGTTCTTATTCTACACGGGCACTTCATTCAGTGACGCATACAGATGTGTAGTGTGCGACAGCACTCCACTCGTCAAAGTAGCCTACTGGAGTGTACCCTGTTACCATCTCCATTCCATGCTTCTGGCCTCCCTGGTCAGGTAACCATTTCGCCTTTCAGAGCAATATTTAGCATCCTTGACACAAGTGAAATGCCCAAATTTCTATATGTATTTGTTTGTAGTGGCTTCTAGGTTTTGCAATGTACTGCCTCCTGCAATAACAAAAAACACTTAAATAAAGCCTCTGCATTAACCAGTAAGGCGAAGTGGTAATGTGGCCGTACCAGGCACTAACGTGGCCACATGACGAGGTACAACGACTTTCCGCTTAAAGAGGTGCACGTTGTTACATCGCAGTGCAAGGACGGAAGATGAACGGGGAGACGGGTTCTAGGAGCGATGGCTTGTAGTTATTGTCTCTTAATTTATCTATCGTGTTAGCGTAGAAGGCGGCGGAATTTGAGGTCACAATGTTGAAAATTTGGCAATGGGATGGTTTGCAAATTACGGATAGAGGGACACGAAGTAGAGTAGACTGGAATTAATGTTTCTATGCCAAAGGAGGAAAAATACGGTCCTCACAATGAATATTTCATTGGTGATATGAATAAATGTAAACACACCAAAAAAGTTTTGCATCGCCCCGTTTCCCAGAATTCCTGAAGACAGATGTTGAGTGTGGTTAATGTATCACAGACACAGTCCCTTTGACTGTTCAGAGATGTCACCAAACCCTCCAATAGATGTAAACAAACATGCACGAACAGCGCCTATTAGACGGAGGGAACCCGGCAGCCGATCAGTTCCAGTCATTCCACCAGGAAGGACGTACACGGCTCGTGTCCTCTATAATTCATTCATGCCTAGGCGGTCAATACCGCGTTTCGATCGCGTAACCATTGTTACTTTGAGCTAGGAACGACTCTCAACAAGGGAAGTGTCCAGACGTCTCAGAGTGAACAGAAGCGATGTTGTGCTGACGTGGAGGAGATACAGAGAGACAGGAACTGTCGATGACATGCATTGCTCAGGCCGCCCAAGGGCTAATACTGCAGTGGATGACCGCTACCTACGGATTATGGCTCTGAGGAACCCTGACAGCAACGCCACCATGTTGAATAATGCTTTTCGTGCAGCACATAACGTCGTGTTACGACTCAAACTGTGCGCAATAGGCTGCATGATGCGCAACTTCACTCCCGACATCGATGGCAAGGTCCATATTTGCAACCACGACACCATGCAGCGCGGTACAGATGAGCCCAACAACATGCCGAATGGACCGCTCAGGACTGGCATCACATTCTCTTCATCGACGAGTGTCGCATGTGCCTTCAACCAGACAATCGTCGGAGACGTGTCTCGAGGCAAGCCGGTCAGGCTGAACGCCTTAGACACACTGTCCAGCGAGAGCAGCACGGCGGAGTTTCCTTGCTGTTTAGGGGTGGCATTATGTGGGGCCGACGTACGCCGCTGGTGATGATGGATGGAGCTGTAAGGGCTGTACGATACGTGAATGCCATCCTCCGACCGATAGTGCGACCATATCGGCAGCATATTGGAGAAGAATGCGTTTTCATGGACGACAATTCTAGCCCCAATCGTGCACATCTTATGGATGACTTCCTTCAGAATAACGACTAGAGTGGCCAGCATAGTTTCCAGATATGAATCCTATCGAACATATCTGGAATAGATTGAAAATGGCTGTTTATGGTCGACGTGACCCACCAACCACTCTGGGCGATCTATGCCGAATCGCCGTTGAGGTGTGGGACAATCTGGACCAACAGTGTCTTGATGAACTTGTGGATTATATGCCACGACGAATTCAGGCATGCATCAATGCAAGAGGACGTACTGCTGAGTATTAGAGGTACCAGTGTGTACAGAAATCTGGACCACCAGCTCTGGAGGTCTCGCTATAAGTTGGTACAACACGCAATGTGTGGTTTTCATTAGCAATAAAAAGGCGGAAATGATGTTTATGTTGATCTCTCTTCCAATTTTCTGTACAGCTTCCGGAACGTTCGGAACCCAGGCGATAAAAAACTTTTTTTGATCCCTACACAAGCACCTACTACATAGCATTTATCACTCCGAACCGAACCTCAACGCTATCATGGAATCTAACTATGGGGTTTAGTTTTAGAAGCTGCCAAAATAAATGCGATATTTAGTGCAAATGAGAGGACGTAACTGCAAAAAGGCATACTACTTTAGGTTATTAGAGAAGAATTAAATATCAGAATCAAAGTCGCGAACGATTTATTCAGATGGAACACACACATTAGGCTGTACATAAATGTTGGCACAGTGACAGTGGAGAAGAATATTGTTGAATAAAAATTTCATTTTACTGCTGTGCATACGGGCAGGTGTTATTGTTTTCATGCTGGGTTTGCTTCTTATATACGCCTCAAAAACCAAAATGCCTGCAACACGGTAGTTATTAGGTTTCTACTTGCCTATGGGCCGAACCGCACAATAACCCTGGGTTCGGTGTGGGGCGGTGATGGGGTTGGTAGTCTGCTGTGGCCTGTTGTGGAGTTGTGAACCACTAAGGGCTATGGTGGGACGAAGCCTCTTCGTCGTTTCTAGGCCCCCGGTTTAGTACACACACATACGCACATACACACACACATACACACACACTCACACTCACACACACATACACACACACACTCATACACACACACACACACACACACACACACACAATACACAATAGTGGCAGCCGAAGGTCCATAGCTAGGTTGCCCAGTGGTTTTGGGGCACGTGGATAGTACTCGGTTCCGGTTCTTCATCCTATATAGCGAGCCATCACTGTCCGTTACGTTGTCCGAGGCAGCCAAGTTCGAGTTTGTTTTCCTCTCACTCAAGCGGTACTGCACATTCGTCTAACAACGTGCGTCCGAGTTACCTGCCCGTAGTGTGGCTATTGCCGTAAACACACAGACTGTAATAAACACAGGACACGTGAACACACAAATAAAGTAGATTAACAGAAGATTAACGGAGGACTACGGTAAGGGTGTGGCCTTTTACCTATTACGTACAGTAAATATTAGATGGCATTTCCACCAAACAATTACTCAGAATTCAGAAAATGAACAGTCTGCAAATCATCGAAATTAAGAACTGCCATTTAAAAACTATTTCATTACAAAAACTAAAGTACAGGTCATCAAAGAGAAATTTCGAGTTCGCTCCAAAGTAATAATAGATCAACACAAAATAGGTGTTACAATTTCAGCTGAAGGACTGCAATAATAGTTATGAATATGGAAAAGATTACACTTAAGAATTTTTTTTTTGTAAAATACATCTGCGTTTCTGTATAAAATACAGATGGTTTTCTTATTGGTATTAAGGGTAGAGCCTAGCTCTAGCACATACATGCACCTTTCCTTCTTTAATTATGTATAAACAAACTTCGGTTAAATCTATATTTTAAAACACAGGAATCCTATGAAAGATGCCATTTCAAGTTAGAACTTTCTAAGCACTTAGAGCCATGTGGTATTCGTTTGTTAACACAAAAAATATAATAGTAATTCTTTTGTTTTATGAGTTCTGCAGAGCTGCGTTATTCTGTAAGTGTTCGCCTGTGCACATATTTTTTCCACTGGCTTTAAATAATATTAAACTTGAGAGTGACCTATTATACAGTCATCATTTATAGAATCCTTTCCTCGAATTTTGGATATGTATTCATTGACTGTTTTTCAGAATATTCACCGGCTGGAACAGCGAAGTCAACAACGAATTGTTGAGAGACGCAATGACTGAACGCATACGGTGTGCATTCATTAATTTGTCTTTGAACAAAATACAAGGCAGCACTGAGATACATTATGGACCTGTAGAGTATCTAGCAATAATTTTTGGTCAAGCTGTACTGACAACGGTTAGATCACTGGTCTCCATATCAGTGACATTATCGATGTTCAATACCAGTGAGACACATGCCCCGCTGTACTATTTTTAATCGATAGTGATATAAAAAAGGAGTAGTATTCTCATACAGTACTCGGTACTGAACATATTACGTACTCGTACTTTCTTTTCGAAGCACGAACCACGTGCGATAACAGACTCACTAACCACTCACTACAGTCCTCCCGTGGCGATTGTTGTCTGCATCTGTTACCTGCATGCAATTTCGATTGATTAATTCAATTGAATCGCCTCTCTGAAAACTATCACTACTTCAGAGAAAGCAGACGGAGGTAACACTGAGATGTTGTGTGGTTCAGAACACTGAATGAGAAGACAACGAAGGCTACAAAAATTTTCTGAAAGGAATGCCTACCAGTATTCGAGTATGGAATCGAATCTACGGCGATAACTTAGAAATGCAGAGGAATAATACAATTTTTAAGAGAAGTTAAAAAGCCGTATCCTCAGATATCAAATGCAGAACAATATTGTAAGAAAAGGACTTGATGTATACTGTATAAATGGAAGAACAGTGCAAGGGAGCATAAAATGGAAACAACATATTAACAGGATTGGGGAAGACAAATTAGTTATACAAACTGTCAGTTGTCAAACCTACAGGAAAAGAGATGTGGGACAGCCGATGAACAGATGACTTTAGTGAAGGAATGAGCTTTAAGACTACTGCTTTTCTCACAGACATCCATTACACGTCCACAGTTTTACTCAGACGAGTTACCGTCTGCAGTTCGTCTGGCCGAAAGTCGCACTTGGAACTCTTCCAGGGCTGAACTTTGCGTCTCGCCAGGCTGCGCAAGAATTCACGTTACAGAGATGCAGCGCAAGAGTGTCTTCCACAAGTATGCGACATTCAGAGCACGGGAAACCTGCTGTGGGGTGGTTTCTCAGTACCTTCATGTCACTGGAATCCTCACTACTAGATGGACTGTACTCACATTTCTTTCTTTTTTTTCCAATTTTCGTATGGTTTATTTACAACTGCGTAAGTTATGTAAGAAGCCTGTCGATACGTGTGTATGTTGGCAGTGCTATAGACTGTATTAACATCGCTGACAGCTCTCTGTGGTCGAACGGACTAGCAGTTAGCAGTTGGCGAGCGCATGGCTTGGACATGTGTCGTTCATGGAGACTCAGTATTGGTAGGACTTGCATTGTAAAATGAGGATGGATGTGGCTGGTAATGTTTGGGTAGTGGAATTATTGACAACTATTTTTGGAACTGGATGTCACATGAATAAGGTAAATACATTCTTTGCTCCTCAACAAAATCTTGCTTTTGCTAACCATAGGCATCCAAGTAGTTAGAGGCTATAGTAGTTAGAATCTTTTTATTTAGCTGTTGTGTACATAGTTCCGCATAGTCAGCGCGTACACAACTTTCCCACTAGAGCGCGCCCCGCTAAGCACAACAGCGCAGGCGCAGCGCTCGTCCCTCTCCGCACTACGAGATGGCGCTGCCACAAAGACGGACCAAATTCTGCTTCCGCCGATTCGCGTATTAATATGTAACGCAGCCAATGAGATTGCTGCTAACGTAGAACCTTTTCTCCTTGCGGATCACAGTCACGCAGTGATACCTGAACGCTCGAAGTATTATAACGAGTGTACAGACCTCCGATTAGTCAGTCTGCATTAGTCTGTAGTCAAGTTTCAGTCTGCGCCTAATAAGATTACCATATTCCTATACATAGCCATGAAGATAAATGCATAGAAACTTTGTCAAGTATCAGAGATATGTGAGAATAAGATTAACGCACCAAGACCAAAGGAACTTCAGATTGTCAATTGTAAATAGCATCCAGAACCAAGTTAAGTAATTTCTATGCTTTTTATTATTTTAATAATTGTGTGTGAAAATTAATCAAGTTCTATTTAAAGTTGGTCACCGTCAATCTGTTACTCTAAGCGTGCAAGTGGCATTCCTATCGTCTGACCTAACGGCAGAAGATAAACACCCCACAATAAGACCCCGAGACATATTGCTGACACTCGCCTACTTCGCTAGAGCGACAAGTCAACTAATCTGATGGCGTGTGTACCGAAGGTCTTACAGTACGCACACCACAGCTGTCTGTAGCTGCTGCTTTCTGTAATTGCTACAGTTCGTGTTATGAATACTTTCTGTGAGGTAAGTGACTTATGAAAAGTATGGGTTATTGTTAGGATTTCTTCCAATTCAGCGTCATTCTTTTGTGTTAATTATTTTAAGCCATGTTGTTATTCTATAGCAGTCATATTGCGTTGGGCTTGTGTATTGTGTGTAATAAAAGAATGTTTTTAATTTTTTTTTATTTTATTCATTTATTCATCCTGGCAAACTTTTGCCTCTCTTACATCTAACCAGGCATTCTACTTATTTTACTGTCATATGTTTTAGTAGGCATATTAAACTACATCTAGTACGAAAAGTGAAATAAAGAATTACACAGGCACACTAGGCAAAATACATACATATACAGTTTACATTCGTAGATGGTAAGTACTGCTATAATTAGACATTATGAAAGAGATAGGAGTGGTAGCAGCAGGGAGTATGAGGGAGACTGATGGTGAAGGGAGGAGAAGAATAGAGACATGGTGAAACATAATTAAGGAAATATAAAGGAAAAGAAGATCGCGTGGCTAATAGAGATAGACGAAGAGGAAGAAGAGAAAAGAGCAAGATAGGAGACACTAGCTTTGCTATTTAACGGAGGGGAGGATTGGCCTTTTACATTAATTTTCTAGAAAAAGTTATGAGGATGATGGTAGGAAATGGTTCAACTTCTTCTGAAAAGCGGCAGGGGATTGAATTTTGCGCAAGGTAAGGAGCAGTTTGTTTCAGAGGCGAATAGCAGCAATTGAGAAGGAGTTTGCAAAAGTTTTTGTTTTGTGAGTGGGCACATTTAGGATACCAAATAACAGGGACCTATTGTTTCGATTATGATGGCATGAAAGGTGTTTAATCTCTGAAGCAAGGTACTGGGGTAGTTGCGCGACGAGGAGTCGGTGAAGGAGACATAGAGTGTGGTAGTCACACAATTTGTCCGGCCGCAGCCACCCTAGCTGGGAGTATGAAGCACTAAGAGTATGGAGCACTAACATGATCATATCGGCGAAAGTTGCAGGTGTAACGCACGCAGGCATTCATAGTTAGTTCTAACCGTCTATTGTTTCCACTACTCATGCCTTGTTGAATTACATCACAATAGTGGTGGTTCGGTAGAACGAGTGCTTGCACGAGCTGGCGTCTCACGTCCTGTAGAAATACTTCCCGAAACTTTCTGAGAGCATAGAGACAAGCGGACGTCTTCCGGCACATTGCGACTGTATTCTCTGCCCAGTTGAGATGCCCATCCAAAGTTACACATAAGTTCTTAACTGTTTCCTGATATGGTACTGGAATACCGTCGAGCAGAATAGGAGGCAGCTGTTCGCGGAAATCTGAACTTATTAATTTCTGATGGGATATTAAGATTACTTGTGTCTTTTTTGCATGTAGTTTAAGCCCCAGGCTTTTCGCCCATGTCACTACTGAAGACAGATCATCATTCATCTGAGTGATTGAAGTATTTATATCTTCAGATCTGACGCTTAGTTAGAGCTGGAGGTCGTCGGCATAGAAATGATATTTGCAGGAGGACAGAACCGACGAAATATCGTTGACATATAAAGAAAACAAAAGTGGTCCTAAGACTGATCCTTGTGGCATTCCCGAGGAGACATGTTTCCAGGAAGATTTTTCATTTACACAGACAACACTTTGCTGTTTATCTTTTAAGTAGCTTTCAAACCATCTCATTGCACTATCTGAGAAATTATGCTGTTGCATTTTTCTGAGCAATATGTCAAAGTTAACAGTGTCAAAAGCTTTGCTGAAGTCTAGTAGCGTCAATACTGTGGCCTTTCGGCTGTCGATGGCATATTTCAGGTCATCAGTTACTTTAATTTGAGCAGTGTTTGTGCTCTGGTGTTTGTGGAAACCGGATTTAAATTTGTCGTATGGGCTGAATTCTTACAGGTGTTCAGTGATTTGATCATGAACAATAAATTCAAGTGCTTTGGAAACAGCAGGCAGTACGCTAATTGGTCGGTAATCACTTGGCAGTTGCGGGTTCTCGATCTTAGGGATGGGTCGCATTATATTTCTTTTCCATGCTGTGGGGTATATTCCGTTCACGAGGGAAAAATTAAATATGTCAGTTAAGACAGGTACTAAGATATTGGCAACATTTTTAACTCGTTCTACATGCAAATAAGTACAAATAAAGAACATAGATGCCCCATTTGCATGTAAAGTTCGAATAATTCAACCGTTATTTACGTCCCGGCAGATGTGTACCACGGTTATACTAATACTGGCATTGTTTATCGCATCAGAAGGGATTCTCATTATTGCTTTTCTTGCCGTATTTATGGTTACGTGTTTTAGATGGAAGGTATCGTTGTTAGTTATCCAGTTAAGGGATTCTTGTGGACGGTAATTATCAGCCGTATGGGTTTTCAGAGGTGCAGAGAAGAATTCATTTAACTCGTTAGCTGAGAAATGAAAATCAGTTTCCGATTTTGCCTTTCCGAGCCCCAAGCTACGGAGATTCTTCCTTAGAGTCGTGGGCGTCAAATCGCTACATACAAGGGAGCGGGCGCACCTGATTTTAGCATTGCGAATGCATTGTTTCACTCTGTTCCGTAGCTTTCTATATTCTTCGAAACGCTCGGGTTTCGGATCTGCCTTGAAACGCCTGTGGGCAGCATCCCTATTATTCATCATTTGACGTAAATCAACTGTCATCCATGGAGCAGGATATTTTCTTACACGTATTGTGCGTACAGGTGAATGTTTGTCATAGAGGGCAGTGAGTTTATCACCAAGTTAATTAATTTTGCCATCGATTGTAGGTTCTCTGATTATTTGGTGCCATGATATTTCTGAGCAATAGGCTGTTAGAGCGTCAAGATCAATACGTTTCATGTTCTTACAAGTTATGCAACGCGATTTGATTTTTTGGAGCTGCACAGAGTAGGCCAGGAATATTACATTATTTGCTGAGAGGCCTGGGGCCGAGGTTTGACCAACATCTCTTACTTTGTGTCTGTTTCGTTGAGATTACGTCTATAAGAGTATGACTATGTGCCGTATGGTGTGTAGGTTGTAATGAAAGAATGTTCATGCTATTGTAATAAACAATCTTCTTGCGGAGGGAGTGTCTCTTAGCAGGTCTATGTTCATGTCACCCATTACGATGACATGTTCGTATTGACATTGAAGTGAATGTAATTCCGACTCAAAGGAACGCATTGAGCTTATTTTTGGCGGCTTGTTAAGTTTTTGTAGGCTTTGTCGGGGAAAATTCGGTAGGTCAGTGTTGAAATGATAAAAATAAGTAACGAGACAGTAGGTTCAGTTTCACTTAGTAATTTCACCAGAAGTTTCATCTGCCGATAAAGACCAGAAGTTTCACTCATTAGCAGCAGTTTCACTCAGTACTCTCACTGACTCAAAGACGTTTCACCTGTCGACCCTTAGCCGAGAATAATTCACTGGATTTTTCTGATTTTTCTTGCAGTTTGAATAATTTGTGTATGATTAGAAATTAGTTATCGTTTATTGCTAGCGCATAATTGTATAAACGGAATTTCTTTTGTAGTTGTAGTTTCTTATTGTTGCACAGGACCGTCATGAACAAAATAGTTGTGGCATGCATGTGAACTTCCGCTAAGTATCTCGCAGTCGCTTTTACAACTAATTAGATATTATTTTCAGTGCTATTTTGGCGTGTCTTCCTATTTTTGCTTTTAAAATTGTTATTTGTGCGTTATTGTGCAAGATAGTCTGATTATCATGCTGAGTGAAAAGCGTAAAACTAGGCTGCAAACGAAATTGAAAAATGACAGTGATGACGAGCGAAGCTGGTTAGCACCTTTTAGTAACGAACTGACAAATGTTCATGATAATAATTTAGTAATACTGCATGGGGACATGGACCAGAGAGTAAATAACAGTGTAGTAACTGAAGCAATCAATGAATAGGGAACTATTGTCGATAGATCGGTCGGTATCAATTCGCCTCAGGAATGTGAAATAACAGAACAAAATCTTGCAAATACTGTACATTCAGGTTTTGCATCAATACACTTTTCTCAATTAAGTCAAGATGCACTCTCTGCTTTTCAAAATACGAATATTGCCGGTGCAAACTCACTGACGAAAACCACAAAGGAACAAGTTTCAGTCGCTAATGAATTGTTATTGCAATTAATTCAAAAATTTGATCAAACAGAGAAACAAACACAAATGGAACAAAATCAGGAACGAATACAACAACAACTTCAAAAGTTAGACATAATTGACGAAATTAAACAAACACTTGAACAAACACGTGAAGATTTAACCGCTGAGATACCCAAAATCGAATCGAAATATCAAAAAATTTCTGAAGATGTAAAAACACAAATTTGTGAGCATTTTGAAAACAGATTACAGAATTATGAAGCAGCATAAAAGAACTTCAGATGATTGTACACGAAAATCATGACACCTTGCGGGCTACAACTGACTCTGTTGCATCTACCGATACCGTCTCGCAACTTGTAAAAAATCAGGAAAACTTAAAGAACGCAGTAGATACGATTACGCCACAAATAGAAACTCTAAAACTTGTTTCAGGAAAACACACGGAGGAAATCAGCACATTATCGGAAAAAGTAGCCGAACTTTCGTATCGGTTAACAAATTTATCGACGAAGGTAGATGACAATTTGAATGAAACAAGACCGGTAGCCTCTACTGACACAGAGGAGTACAAGGAAATTAGGAAATTGAAACAGAGTCAGAAACAAATCAATACGCAACACAAAAGAAAAATGCGGGAAGTACAAGATCAGTTGGCACAGGTGATACAAGAATTACATATTTCAGAGGATACATGGTATTTCGAAGATTTTGAAAGTAGTCGGTGGGATGCACCGAGCCTTGAGATGGAACCGCGGACACGACTTAACAATGACCGATTTGCGACTCAGTGCTACGATGACTTTGACTATAAGCTCTTCATCACAACGCGTAAATTTAAAACAGTCAAGAATTCTAGTAATGACATACATTCAGAAGCTTGGCTTCATCAATTTTCTCACTGTTTTCCTCCTACCTGGTCATTAGAGCATAGATAAGAATTTATGTGTGGCTATTTACGAAATGAACCAGCTGTAAGAATGCGATCGGTTACTCGCGACTGTAACAGTGAAGGAGTCCGTCTGCTTAGCTGAGTGGCAACGTGCTTGCCTTCCGTGCAGCGGCCCCGAGTTCGATTCCCGGGCGGGTTGGAGATTTTCTCCGCTCATGGACTGGGTGTTCTGTTGTCCTCATCATCATTTCATTTTCATCACCGGCATGCAAGTAGCCCAATGTGGGAGTGGAACTTCCCCAAAACGAGTCTCCCGGCCAACAATGCCATACGATCATTTCATTTGTCACAGTGAATGAGATTTTTATCATGCCTTCCTTTCTGCATACTGGTATCAGGCTACTCAAGATCCGAGAAAAACACAGCATTATAATGATGAAACATTTCGAACAGTCTAAAGTTTCCAGCCCTGTAAAATACTTTTAAGCTATGTTACACAAGAATCAGTATTTGTCAAACCAGTACAGCCCCTCGGAACTTATTCGCATTTATTTAATTAAGTTGTCTGAACACTTAAGACATTTTATTTGGCTGGACGTTGTAAAGATGATATCGAAGCTTTTCAGGACTTTTGCATGAACTGCAAATCGACAAGGACTATAGCACACATCGATGGGTGGCTTGCGGAGTATAAATGTAGATGTAGAAATGAAGTACGAAAACAGGAAAACGGCAACAAATACAGGTCAAAAAATGGTTCAAATGGCTCTGAGCACTATGGGACTTTTACAGCTGAGGTCATCAGTCCCCTAGAACTTAGAACTACTTAAACCAAACTAACCTAAGGACATCACAAACATCTATGCCCGAGGCAGGATTCGAACCTGCGACCGTAGCGATCGCGCGGTTCGAGACTGAAGCGCCTGGAACCGCTCGGCCACTCCGGCCGGCATATACAGGTCACTTCCATCACAATTTCGTGACGACAGAAATAATAACCGGACACGACAAGTCTACTGCTGTATCGCAAATCGTGACCAAAACAGACATCTCTCGTATGGCAACCATTGACATAATAACTATAATGACAGAGAAAGATCACATTTCCGTGGTAATGACTATGACGGAGACAACCATAGAAATAGACAATATGGGAACCAGAATAATTATTATCAAGGAAGACAAAATGACTTCAGACGCAACAGTCCACCTCGTAATTACGATTCTTGGAGATATTCTCCTCCACTTAATCGACAAGAAAGAAATTACAGAAATTACCGACAAGACGACAGACGCTATAGTCATGACAATAGACCCGAATTTAATCAGAACTGGCGTGAGTCAAATAGGGCAGGGTTCTCTCGACAAGCTGAAATTGTAGAAATTAGACCTCCGATTCCCAGCAACGACAGGCGACAACAGAGAGATAATAGGCAATGACTCGCACAGCAGGCACCCACAAAACGTACTTATAAGCGGACGACGTAGGTGCCATGATTATCAGTTACGTGAAAATGGAAGACAATAGGGACATTTTACTCCAGGAACGTGACATGAAACGGAACAATACTGCGTATCCTGTAATTAACATCACATCACATCACATAAAATTTACGGCAGTACTTGACTCCGGCAGTCCTATTTCGTTATTAGTGAAACAGCTTTCAGTAAGTGCAACAAATCGAACGAATGCCCTACACTTTATTTACGTAAAATTAAATTACAAGGTGCAATTTTTTGACAAAGTGTAGATGTACGCCAACAAAGTAACTTAGAATTCTTTTGTTAAAGCCACAAATTTATTATCAATTTTCTTATTATTCCATTATTGTTGACGGAGATTATATTCGGTGTAGACTTTTTGAATGAGTACAAAGCAATTTTAAACTTTCACGACACTGAAATAAGTTTAGAGAAAGTAGGTAAGTCAATAGCTTTGAAATATGAAGATTGGCTTTCGAACCATGACAAGGAAATCAGTCGGCTTTACCTTCTGTCAGATCACAGTTTGGAACTTTTGACAGAACTTGAGATTGATAATCATTTTGCAAGTACTAACATGGATGATATTAGTGAGGTATTAGATACTAATCTTTTAATTCATAAAAAATTAAAATAATTGGAAACTGTAATAAGACTGATAGCCAGGACCTTTTTGGCATATTCCACAGTTTTTACTCAGGAACAATTAAAGGATTTGAATACAAATTTCCTGTTTGTGAGCATACCAAATTTTGCGTCAGATCATACGTAATTGCGGCACATTATAGGGACCGTGTTAGAACGGAAATACAGTGTATGCTCGACGAGGGCGTTATTGAACCAGCGGTAAGCTCATACAATAATCTATTACATGTTGTTGACAAGAAAAACGGATCGATTAGTCTTGTCTTAGATTCCAGACAAATAAATACCAGAATCTTTCCTGAAACAGACAGACCGCGAACGTTGGAAGAACTTCTACAAAATTTCAGTGGTGTAAAATTATTGTCTCCTATTGAGCTCACATCTAGCTTTTATCAAATTGAACTTCATCCAGAATGTAGAAAAAATACGGCTTTTCTTTGTTTCGGTGTTTGTTATTTATTTCGGAAACTTCCTTTTGGTTTGAACATTTCTTCATCAGCATTCATTCGTGGGCTAAATTCCATTTTAGCTGAGTTCTTAAAATGACACATCACCTCGTACGTGGACGAAATTTTGATAGCAGAATCATCTTGGGAACAACAGCATCGTATCCTCAAGTTTGTTACGCACTTTTGCTGAATCGGGAATTACAGTCAACTTGGAAAAATCGGAATTCGATAGGACAAAGGTAAAGTTTTTGGGTCACATTGTTTCTGCTGAGGGCATTCAGCCCGATCCGAAAAAGTTGAAAGCAATCAGTCATTCCTGTTCCATCCACAAAAAGACAATTCGCAGTTTTGTAGGTCTCGTGAGTTTCTACCGTTGTTTTTTTGAATATGCAAATTCTTGTAACTCCAATACTTTGTTCTCTTACTGGCAAAAACACTATTTGGATGTGGGACGAACAGGCACAGTTGGAATTTGCTTCTTTGAAAGAAGAGCTTCTTCACACGCCAGTCTTAGCTCACCCAGATCTGTCACAAGATTTCTGCTTTAGCATGGACGTCTTGGTGCCCATTTATTTCAAGAATCTATAGAAAATGACATTACTGTTCGGAAAACCATCGCTTTTGCTAGCCGCGTGCTAACAAAATCTGAGAAAAATTATTCCGTCACTAAATTGGAAGCTTTAGCTATCGTTTGCACATTTGACAAATTTCGCGTCTTTCTTTCTGGAAAATATGTAAAAGTTTATAGTGATCATCGGGCATTACAATTTCTTATGTCTTCAAAATTAAATCATGACAGGTTGAAACGTTGTTCCTTAAGAATTCTGCCAATAATCTACATTCCTTTCACGGAAAACATTGTTGCGGACACACTGTCAGGTACACCGGCTGGCCTTGAGAAAAGCAACACAGAAGCTAACCTTGAGAAAAATTTCAGTATTCTTTACAATCGAAAAGTAGCCTTTGAAATCTTCGTCTCTGCATCTTCAAAGGACATTGCTCATGAGCAAGACAAGGATCCGATTTGGAAAGTTATTAAAAGTAAATGGCATGAAAAGACACTCACCCTGAGTAGTCATTATTATCTGATTTGAAATAACATGCCCTTCAAACGTTGCACTGTTGATGACAAGCTATGGGTACTTTTTATTCCTAACGATTATGTTAATAAGCTCATCTGGTGCATTCATTTCAGCTACGCACATTTTAGTCCACGAAAATGTTATCATATTATTCGGAAGACTTGTTATTTTAACAACATGGAAAAGAGAATTAGGAGAGTCTTGTCTATTTGTGATCTTTGTCAAAAACTTAAACCGTCTACCATCTCACATCGTGCTCCGTTGTTTCCTTTTCTTCCTACTAGATTAAAAGAATTAGCTGCGTTGATATTCTGGGACCCCTTGTGGAAACACTGAACGGATTTTCGTATGTTGTCGTCGCTGTTGAACTTACTTAAAAATTTGTTTGTTTCACATCTTTACGCAAATCCACTGGACTTTCTGTATCCAACGCCTTTGTTAAAAATTTGTTAAGTGAAGCTGGACAAGTTGCCAAGGTCATTTCAGATAACGGACCACAAGTCAGATGTGCTATTTGGTCACGCATGCTTTGGAATCATAAAATCAATTCTGTTTTTATTTCTTTGTACTCTGCACGTTGTAGCCCGTCTGAATTATGAAAGAAATTAATAAGCTTTGCAGACTTTATTGTCACAGGAAGCATCAGTGTTGGTACAGATACACTTATTTCAAAATGTACTGAATGAAATGCCTCATGACTCCTCTGCTTTACCACCTATTCTTGTAGTGAAGAATGAGGAACCAACCAACAGAATCAGAGAGCTTGTACCTTCTCTGAGTACACGTAAACTTCGACGTAAAGACTTATTTGATCTGGCTATTAAAAATATAAATTCAGCTGCAGACAAAAGGAGAAAATTACACCGTAACAGAAATGCAAAGGAACTACGACGTTTACACACACAACACTTTACTTTTGTATATGACAAGGTAAGCACATTGATTTTTGGAGAACCTTGCTTATGAATGACGATAACTACGACACTTGGCCCGTTTTTACCGCTAAGCAATGACAGAAATTTTCTTACAGCAAGAAGTACAGTTTAGCGCTACATAACAAGCATTTGAGTGATGACTTTTTGTACTCGAAACATTATTAGGAATGTTTTTGAGCTGCAATGAAAGAGAGAAGGTTTTCGGTGATACATTTCATTCCAGAGTTTTAATCTGTAAGGTCTGAGGTATAATTACATTGAAAGGGTACAGTACCGCCCGACATTGAAAATAGGTACAACATACTTCATTATTTTTGTCAGAACAACCCATTTTTTTTGTAAAATAACTCAATTTCAATAAATACAGCGAAGCCGGATACCAGTGTGGGAAATAATGACAATTTATTTATTTAATTTATCACATGTGCACACCCACAAAATAAATCCCCACATCCAGTTTGGTGAGATCTGTGAAATGAATGAATGTATGGTCGTCTGCTAACCGCAGATAGTGAATGTGAATATATGATCATCTTTGAGACGATCCTTTGGCCACCTTTGGTGGAACCAAAGAGATGAAACTTACCGGAGCTTTGAACGCCTGAAATGTGGCTGACGAATACGGTAGCATGGTCTTCCCCCACCTCGACAGAGGTGCGAGATGACCCGAAGAACGGCCATGTTTCAGCACTCTGCCGCTGGACCTTGTGCTGTTAAGATCTGTCTTAGTTGTGCTCCGTAAAGACAAAAGAGTGGAGACATGGTATGCATGTAGAATATTTAAGAGTAGTTTGAAATAATAATTTCTCTATTTCAGGAACTTTTGTGGGGAGAATTAAATGTCAGGCAGGTAATATTAATGGGATCGTAGTAATCTTCGGAAGTGACCAACGGTCACAATGAAACCACGTGTAGCAGTAAGTTGAAATACTTCCGTGTGCTTAAGTTAAGCTGAATTACTAGCGTGTGTACAATAAGTTGAAATATTTAAGAAATGGCGTGTGCAGGACTTGAAATTAGAGACGAGTACTTCCACGTGGTGAGTACTGTGTGAGTCTCAATCTGTGCATGAGACAAAGGATAAAGAGAAGTACTCGTCCATGGTATCAGTTGAGGACTCGTGTGTGTGATGAATATGTTCTTAATATTACTTTGCGAGATATGTTTCCGTGTGACGCTTGATTCAAACTATAATACTCTGAGAGAGAAGAAAGGTGAGTCAGCCATCTATCCAGCAACGCCACATGGCTTGCATTGCACAGGAAGACGTGCTTATATATCTCCAGAGCTCATAGTAGGAAAGTAGAATTACGAAGTGGGGCAGTGTCGTGTAAAACTGGGATAAATACTAATTGAAGTGGGAAAGCTGAAAGTGATAGTGTTGTGACTATTTATTGTATTGTATTCCATGTTATAGTGTGGTGTATGTCATGTAATTTGGGTATGTGTGGTTTGCATGGGAGAGTAGCAAGTTAGTTTCAAAAGATTAATGGGTTATGCTTGTTCCTTCTGTACCGCTCGATCTGGAGGAAAGTTTCGTGATGATGATTGTGAGAGTCGAAGTGTGGGATATAATACAAGATTCACGATCCTATCCAGAAAGTGCACTGTAGCATTAAATAATTACGAGACCATAAGGTAGAGAATCACCAATGTAAAGCCATGCCCACAGGGCGGAATTTCTCATGTGTTATTATTGTAGGTTATAGAATTTGTGTGTTTAGGTTATAGAATTTATCGGAATAAATAAGACAGTGAAAAGAAAAAGATTGGTGTACTTTTCCTTCGAATTGTATGTTGTCATGATGTCCCGAATTTATAATGTGTGCGCCATTCATATTCAGTGCGGTGGCCACGTGTTGATATAAGCCGTTAAATAAAAAAAAAAAAAAAAAGAAAGAAAATGTGGTATTGCCAGTGCGTAGTAAACAGTCAGAATTATGTAAATTACTGATAGTCAGATGTGCGTTTCCGTTGCGTATTATTCATACAGGTGGATAATTAGTAACTTAATTGTGAGTACGAGAGTTTATGTTACTCGATAAATAAGAATGAATCCACTCGCTTGGCAGACCACTCATCTTGCAGGCCTGACTGCTTGATGCCACAGTATGAGCAAGGCATGTGGGTGCCTCTCAACATTATCCCTCATGGGCGTATACCTACTTTGTATATCATGTGTGTGGCAAGCACAAGGTGCCTTAGCATATACGGTTTTGTACATCGGTATCATTTTTCTCTAACACAAAATTACACAGCTACGTCACATTTAACAGAGAGAAAAAAAAAAACATTTTACTAAGCCTCTGACGTATGTCTAAGTAATTACGCAGTTGGGTTACTTCGCATTTAGAAAATTGTATGTTGTCTGCATTTTGTGAACTGTTCACATATATTTTCGGAATATTGTGATACTGGAAGAGCATTGAGTAATGTATATTGTATGTGAACCTGATGTAATGCTCTGCTGTTCACATATATTTTCGGAATATTGTGATACTGCGAGAGCTTTGAGTAATGTATATTGTTGTGAACCTGACGTAATGCTCTGCTGCGCTAGGCTGCGCGCTAGCCTGCGGGAAATGCCCATTGTTGTGTTGCCTGTCAACTTTAATGGGTCGCTTCAGCCACTTTTAAGCTCGCTGTACTCCTGGAAGCGCTCGCAAAGCTGTAGAAAAGAGAGGCCGTTGACCTTTCTATTGATATTTCTTTGCAGAACACGCCACAAACACGACGTGCACTATTGCTTGTAAGCATATGACTAGACTTTGGAGGTTGAACTTCGTGCTACTTATTGAAATGCTTATGAATTGATGAGATATATTCTTACATTTACGCACTTGATTATGACAAGTGTCTCTCTACGAGGTTTCAGAGAATTTCTACTGACTTATGAAATGCCACAGATTGTTGAATTATGTTTTTATGTTGTGCTCTGTACATATTTGCTTATTTTTTATGTCATGTTTCTAGCTGCGTTATTTATAAAATAAAATTCAGTACATAAGCTAATGTGAACACTTTCTGTCAACAGATCTATTAAGTAATAATCTTATGATCCATTTTCTTAAAAAAAAAGGGCGCAATTGGAAAGGAAAGAACAATAAGAAGTAGAGGGGACTAGTAACAGGAACTGCATACATATTTTGCTTTTCAAGGACTTGGTACTTTTTTAGGTAGAATAAGTTGTTGTGGTGCACTACTTTAGTGTTAAGTTCTGACATAGAATCATTTCATTTCACATGGGAGATAGATCTTGTTCCCTGTGCTAGCGCTTTACATAGTTTTGATGATTGCAGATGCACACGTGCTATTGTAAGCTTACACATATATTTCCCTTATCTGCTTTGCTGTCTTTACTTTAATATTTTTCTGCTTGTGCTTTCTCATGTTTAGGTAAAAGTTATTGCATTTGCTGCTGCTATTTGTCAGGCAATGTCCTACTAAAGTTTACTTTGTATTACTGTGATAAGCCAGTCTTACCACTGATTTATTTTCTTCTTTGCTGTATATTGCCTTATATTAGTTGTAATGTTGCATTTGCTTTGCTAAGTTAGATATGCTGCTGCTTGCTTTGCCAATTTGTATTTTTCGTTGTTGTTTGTGCTAATTGTTTCATGCTACTGCATTGCCTCATTCTCTAGCTTATGTCTCTGAGCTCATTAGATTTAAGTTAAGAGGGGGTATGCTATATAAGAAAATGAGTTATGATAACTTGGGAAGAAATGCATTGAGAAGCTATAAGAAAAAAAGATCTGGCCCGAAACTATTGTACAATGAGAAATAATTATTTTGAAAGAGGAAATGAACAGATATAGGTAGGGTATAGTGACAACAGGTTTAGGTAGGATTTTCTGGGAAACGAATTATGAGGTAACAAGTATATTAAAGTACAAATACAGATACGAGTTTTTTTGTAGAAACAAATGTTGAAGTAAGAGAGGTCTGCGAGAATTAAATGAAGTTTTAGTTGGAAATAAAGTAGTTTTGGTTGAAAGTAAAGCAGGTGTGAGCATAAAGTAGGTGCAAAGTGCTCGCCACAAGTACTGCAGTAACAAAGGTTACACTTTGACACATTTATACTTGAAAACAGATCCTGTCCTTTCATATTGTGTTATTCTGCTATGTTTATGTGTACTTTTGTGTCTCTGTGTTCTTCGTATCTCTTTGTGTGTACCTGATAAGATAAATTTTGTAGAATTTTTTTTTTCCTTCTCTATGCTTCATTCAATATGATGAGGAATACTGTTATCCTCAAATCTAATCTATGTTTTTGTACCATGTTCTTTACGTTAGGAAGATCTTTAAAAATTATTTATTCTATTATGCTTCTACTGATAGTCTTATTTTTCGTTTATTTACTTATGTCATAACTTCTGTAATACTCGTATGTATGCTTATTTTTATTCTTTTTGCAAAAGCTGTATTACTGCAAATTTTATTTGTATTATCATGTTCTTTACTATAATGATGTTTTCTTTACATTTGTAATTGAATCTGTATACTGTTAAATTGTAATTGTATAGACACCAGTTCTTTAAGTTAGGTAAATAGTAGTGATTGATTTTACTGCCCACATTTGTCTGTTGGCCATATTATACGTATCAAATCTCAGAGATTATATAACTGTGTTAGTGCTTGCACATGTGTTGATAATTCGGCAAGGGAATGGCTAACAGCATTGTTGGTTTTAAAGATATTGGCTAAAAAAGGGAGTGCACAAGTGGTGTTTCATCGGCTTGCTATATTATCCTCAAGACTCTTCAGTTGTGATTGTGCACCTACACAGTCGCAACGGATGGCTGCTGGTCACCTCTACAAGAACTACAGTGGTTCTGCACCTTTGGTGGCCCATTGCTTCCGTAATCTCTGCAAGGACTGCAGTGGGTCTGCACATTTGGTGGCCCATTACTACCACAATCTCTACAAGGACTACAGTGGGTATGCTCTGCTGTGGCCCACTACCAATCTTACGATATCGACTGAAATCTTTATGTCAACAGCCAGCACTGTGTTTCCGTGGGGAGGACAACACTACTTCTTCAAGACTGCGTGGTGGTCTTCTACTTACTTGCGCATTTTCGTATACTGCTCAGCCTTTGTGCATAAAACTGGCGTAGACTTCCCTTCTGTTTAATTTTTAGAACTGTCTTTAGGGACTGTGAAGAGCACTTTTTTATTCGAAGCCATATTGTCATTCTATAGCAGTCAAATTGCGTTGGGTTTTTATATTGTGGGTAATAAATGAACAGCATAAGTTTGTGTTGTCTTTGTCAGGGAAAATTCGGTAGGTCAGTGTTGAAATTACAAAAATAAGGAAAGAGACAGTAGGTTTAGTTTCACTCAGTAGTTTCGCCAGAAGTTTCATCTGGCGGTAAAGATCAGAAGTTTCACTCAGTACCAGCAGTTTCACTCAGTAGTTTCACTGACACAAAGAAGTTTTAGTTAGAGTAAATGAAGAAGAGCAGTAGAGACTAACGACTTGCTTAACATCGTGAAATGAAAAGGATTACGGTAAGGAAAGATGTAAAAGAAGTGTATCTAGGAAGCAGGATTATGCAGAGAACCGAAGCAAGAGACATATCAGATGAGAATACAGAACGTGTAAGTTTCATAATGAGAAAAGTTCCTGCGACGACACACCACTGTGTTGACCATGCTAACACCGCAACTTTTTCCCTATTTGAAGTAGCATCTGAAGAGCTATGTCGGATAAACTGCAACGGTAAACCCTAAAAGGTCCGCTTACCTCATGTCCTCTGTAGACGTCCCAAAACCCTTCGTTGGAAACGGGGAACTGGAAATATTTTAATTTATTTCTGGGGCAATGGCGGTCAGTTTCCCTGCCAAAAGTTAATTAAATTTTCTACTATGTGTATGGACGTATATATGTACATATGCGTGTCTGTTGTGTGTGTGCATGCATGGAGTGCTATGACACATAGATGGCCCGTATAATGTAATAAAAGAGATATTTAGAAAAGTAACTACGATACAGTTCCTACAGCAGTGAATAGACAGCTCTTGTTATTTGATTCTCGTCCCACAAGCTATTCTGCATATACTGAAATATTTCATGTATTCGCAGGTACGTAGTAAACTGCCGCCTATAGGAAGAAGATCAGTGTGTGGAACCAATGTCAGCTTTGTTATCGGACAACAAGGAACGTACGAAAACGTGTGCAACTTTGTTAGCGCACCACCAAGCACGTACGATAAAGCGTGAACTTTGTAGTGTTATCCTTGTAATCCGCACTATCATCTTGATATGATTTTGACCATAGCGACGTCGTAAGGTACTTCTGCCAGGACACCTTACGTTCCACTCAATGTATCTTACAATCTAAGATATCATCAATGATAGAGATACTATCACCTTATTATGGCTTTCCTGGAGACGTAGATAAGAGAGCCGGAAGAGCGACTACGATTCTTTCCCAGAAGTTTTGACCGATTTTTTAACGTAGAAACCCTCTTCCTCCACAATAGCACAGTAACGACGCATTCAGTGAAACACAATAAATGATAGCGCTCCTATCGTTGCAATGAGAATCTGCAGCCTATCTGTAACCTATACAGTCGACGCTGCCTTGTTTTCTCGTCTGGGTCTCTTTCGATTTATAATTTCTAAGCCAGACGAACTGGTGGAAGTGTGAATTTGGAGGCAGAGTTCATCCTCTTTCTTCAAAATGTCTGGTATGTCTATACATGAGACGTTGCTGTAAATTATTGAAAATTCCATAAGGGTCTAGAAAAATAATATCTCAATAAAATATAAATGGTATGCCATCTGAGATATCATCTTAACCTGCTCTGATACATTTTCTCTGCCATTCAATGTACCATGAAATTGTTCTTTGTTCTCATCTGCAAGCCACACTTCATTGAAAATTTGGAACAATGGCACAATAGAAGTTGCGAACAACGTAGTAGACAGGCTTCAGTTTATTGATAACAACTGAGAAATCACAATTTTCTAAGAAAAGGTTTCCTGTTAAAGCTGTATAGAGTTTATACAGGATATTTCCGTGAGAGCGTGCAAAAATGTGCCAGAACATAAAGAATGCTCCGCTGAACAATTTGAGGTAGGGAACCAGTGTCGTGTTAAATTCTTGGACGCTCGTATGCAGCCACCCTATATTGGAATACTTCTCGAGTGGATAGGATCCCAAACACCGTGCACTAACAGGGACATCTGCGCATGTACAAAATAGGGCAGCACGACTGAACACGTAGCATGTCGGTTTCGCGTGAACTTGTAAGACAAAGTGTGAAAACTTTCAGCCTGGAAAAAGGCAGGTAATATCCGACTAAATTGTACTTACGTTTAGCGAAACGTCTTTAATAAGCAGTACTAGTACTGTTCAGTAAAAAGTGTTTATTTCAAACTCGCTTAAATACTATGAGTGCAACGACATACTGATATGCAAATTCATTCAGGAAGTTAGTAAGCTCGGATCATCACGATGCAGTTAAGAGTTAAGTCGGAAAAAAACTATTGTGGAAAACTTTATCTAAGTTCACGAACTAATGCAGAACTCGCTAGACCTGTCGCACGAAGAACACTGCCTGACAAAAAAAGCGAAGCACATAGAAGGGGTGTTAGCAGGGGGAACGAAGAGAACCTCCATAGATTGAGAAGGTACTTGAAGCTATTTCTTGTCTGTTTCACAGAGACACGTGCAATATGTGCATTGTCCTGTTGAAAAGTGGCATCACGATACTGTCGCATTAGAGGCAAAACTTGAGGACGCAGGTTGTCTGTGTGGTACCGTCAGTGTTCTTTCAGTAACTATCAACCGTGAGCTGAAGTCGCACGCAATGTCTCCACATACGATGACGCCACGAGTAAAACCGCTGCGTCTCTCCAAAACATTAGACCCCCGGGTCATAGCTGTACTAGCTGACGGTGATCGTCCAGATGCTAGTTAAAAGATAATGCACGCTCTACGAGGACGGGGCGTGAGTCGTGCTTGGGTAGCTCAGATGGTAGAGCACTTGCCCGCGAAAGGTAAAGGTCGTGAGTTCGAGTCTCCATCCGGCTCACAGTTTTAATCTGCCAGGAAGTTTCACCCTCTACGAGTTTACAAGAGGACGCTTTCGTAAACAACTCGAAAAACATAAATCGCTTATCTGTACCGGATGTTATTAGCGTGTTTATACTAACAAGATTCCAAATGAGAAACAGCGAAAACGTTGGGTGCGATGTGTAATTTACCATATTAGAATGCATCCAGAAGGAAAAGTTACATCGTAATAACACAGCCAGCAATCATAAACGAGCGATGGAACATTTTTCTGATAGTTTAATGCTCTAGGTACTCATGCTGTACAGAGAAGCCCTTCTGTTGATTCTGAACAAGTGCTAGGCAATACCCAATGTCACTTTTATTTTATTTATTTTTTAAGTCATCAGTCTTCTGACTGGTCTGTTGTAGCCCGAAAATAATTTCGTTCCTGTGTCAACCTTTTCATGTCATTGTAGCACAGCCTACGTCCTCAATTATTTGCTAGATGCATTCTAATCCCTGTCTTACTCTACAGATTTTTCTCTCTACACCTCGATCTAGCACCATGGAAGTTATTCCCTGATGTCTTAACAGATGTCCTACCATCCTGTCCCTTCTTCTTGTCAGTGTTTTCCATACATCCCTTTTCTCGCCGCTTCTGTGGAGAAACTCTTCGTTACTCACCCTGTGCTCCAAACATACCTTCTCAGAAATCTCTTCCTCAAAGTACGGTCTATATTTGACGCTAGTAGACGTCTGTTAGCCAGGAATGCATTTTTGCCTGTGCTAGTCTGCCTTTTATGTCCTCCTTGATCCATCCGTCTTGGCTAATTTTTCTGTCTAGGTAGCGGAATTCCTTAGCTACATCTGCTACGTTATCACCAATCCTGATGTTAAGTTTCTCGCTGTTCTCATTACTGTCACTTCTCATTTGTTTCATCTTTCTTCGATTAACTCTTAATCTGTATTTTGTACTAATTAGACCGTTTGTTCCATGCAATACATCCTGTAATTCTTTTTCACTTTCACTCAAGATAGCAATGTCATCAGCAAATCTTATCATTGACATCCTTCCACATTGAACTTTAATTCCACTCCTCAACCTTTCTTTCATCTCCGCCATTCCTGCATCGATGTATAGATCGAACAGTAGGGGCGAAAGACTACTGTACATCCTTGTCTTACACCTTTGAAACTTCCCCTTAGAAAAATTTATGAATTAATATGCTTGGAGTTCATGATATCCATTCTTACAAATTTACTGTCTCTGATGGACACACGTCCAGATCATCCGCTCTCAAAACTCCGCCATCTCTCTCCCCACATCCACCACTGCTGGCGGCTCACCTCCAACTGCGCAAGGCTACGCGCTGTTCACATCCAACTGCCCAACACTACAATAGCGAATATTCCAACAATGCCAACCAGCCACAGACTGCACACAGCACAGCCAGTGATTTTCATACAGAGCGCTATGTGGCGTTACCAACATAAAAACCTAAACAGCCTACTTACACCTTCTTAATCCGAGCACTTCGTTCTTGGGCTTCCACTCTTAAATTATCCCCTCTTGGATCTCGTACATATTGTACATACCCGTCCTTCGTTATAACTTACCTCCTGCTTTTCATATGCATAACAATATTGAAGCTGATGATGATGATAATGAAGATGGTGTTATCCAGCAGTGAATGTCAAGTTCCCTATAATGAAAGTTTTGAAAATTCATTGCTTGTTGCTTGCATGGATAAGTATTAACAACAGTTCCAAGGACCATGGGCGAAATAAATCAACGGTTAAATGAAATAAATCAGCGGTTAAACCTATGATTAGTATCACCTCTGACAATACATTTCTTTTATTTCTGTCTATGATACAAAACTGTTAAGAAAGACTGCCGGTTTCGGTCAGCGATGACCATCTTCAGTTCTGCAGCAAAATATGATAAAAAACAAATACAACTAGTGGACTGTCTACATCTTAAAACTACAGAACAGGCCGTAATGAAAAATATTACCCACATACGTGGTGAAAATGTGCGCTTAAAGTATAACACGCATACCAATTTTTAAAAAGTCCTAATATAGTAAAGTCGCAGCGGCATTGTCAAAATATACATACAAAATCAGCACAGCATAGGACACGTATTTAAAATATGGTATACACTAGGCCACTTTGTCAGTGAAATCATCTTGTTAACAGTGCTACACTGCTTTCTAACAATCTGAATGTAACTTTAGATGTATTTTTCATAGCTTGTACATCTGATAAGCCCACTATAGACTTTACCTGTTGTATTTTTCTTGTTATTGCATTTTGCACAATTTTATAACTGACGAATATGTGTAGCCTTACAGTAACGAAATCTAACGAGCTTACGACACAAACATTTTGTAGCCACTGTACTGCATTTTGTCGTGAACAGTAGCGCTGTTAACAAGATTATTCCGCAGAAACTGTGGTCTAGTACAGGAGTATCCCACATTTTAAATACGCGACGATGCTGTGTTGATTTTGTGTGTATCTTTTGATGATGACGCTATGGTTTCATTATATTACGGCATGTTTTAAAAGAGGTATGCGTCATCACATTTTAAGCGCTTGTTTTACCCCATGTATGTCAGCAATGCTTTTCATTCAGACCTTTCTTATTGTTTTAAGATGTAGACGGTCCACTAGTTGTATTTGTTTTTTCCTGTGTTTTTCTGCAGATCTGAAGATGGTCATCGCTGACCGAAACCGGTAGTCTAATGGTTGAACAATTTTCTAAACACTGACGGAAATAAATTTATTCTACACTTTCTGGATCTCTGTTCTATTTGCGACCATGTCGCAGCTTGTGAAACCTCTTACAATTTTTGGAGTATATGAAAGAATTCCCGTTTTGGTGGGATAAGCAGTTCCGAGGTCGAAGGAAGGCAATGCTATACATTCTTCAGTGTGACCATGCCTAGGCAATGGTATACGTTCTTCAGTGTGACCATGCCTCATGAAGCACTGTACTGAATATGCAGATTCAGTTATTGCGGAAATAACACCTTAACTATTGAAACGACATATAACTTACACCGGAAATACAGTTTCTGAATGGTCTGACGTCTCTATGTCCATAATTAAAAAAAAAAAAGTCTTGTACGACAATCTGTCTTTGATGAATGAGTACCAGAATCGATTTATAGGGATACGCTTTGTATATTCGTGAGAATACTGTGCAATACGAAAGTCCAATACGCTATCACCAATAAAAAGTTCGACGGTTGCAGTTTAAGATTGCCATTTAATCTGCTACAAACGCGTAAATATCGGTGTACTATGGATCATAGGCGAATGAGTATGACAAGAAATATTTCACAGGTATCACTAGGTTTCACTTTAATTATCAATTGTGTCGCAAAGTATGCGTCTGGTCTGTGACATAACAATACTTATCCTTCAGTAATTTATTTCTGTCACTATTAGGCAAGTGAGGCTCTTATGTAACTCCCTTTTTTCTTCTTCATTCTCTCAAATCTGTTGGTTTGTCATTTTAAGAATATTTTATTTCGATTCCAGTCTCGGTCCCTAGTGTCATTTGTGTAATTATTTCTCCATATGTATACCACTACATACTATTCACCAGTGTGTAATATCGTTAGCTCTTTTCTCCTACCAGAGCTCATTTCATAGTCAGTGTCGTATTTCTAGCAAACTATTTGTCTTTCGTCTCTCACAATGCATGTTCTTCATGGACCTTGAGATCCACACTATTGAAACAACGTATCACTTACACAATAACTCATACTTCTCATGGTCTGAGGTCTGTAAGTCCATTATTAAAAAAAAAATCTTGTACGGCAATGTGTCTTCTGCGGACGAGTAGTAGAATCGATTTATGGGGACACGCTTTGTATGTTCGTGAGAATATTGTGCAATACGAAAGTGCAATACGCCGCAATCTTCACGTCACCACAACCTTTTTTTCACCATATTTTGTCAGCTCATGTCACCTCTCTCAAGCACATTAGGCAGTTACTACACAGCCACCACCTCCAAAACCAAGACTGAGAGGTGGCAACATGTTCTACCTCACTTCCTGTCATACCAACAGAAATACATCGCAGCGCTACATGAGTACTCAACACAGTCGTCGACTTGGGAAAGATATCCTTTTTTTTTCTATACATTTTTCGAGAGAGAGAGTAAAATAGATACAAAAAAGAAAAATGTAGTAGAATCATACAAAAATTATTGTCTGTGTATTTAAATAATACATCTATATACTTCACTACATGAATGATATATAAGTCGTTTTGTTGTGCAGTGCTTCATTACTTCTTAGAAATGGTAAGACCTGGAAAAAATAAAAAAAATTCTTGAGCTAAGCGATAAAGTGACATTATAGCATAGCAGCAGCCTCAGTGACTCTTCTGAACGTCATCCACCGTCAGCGGCGGTAATCTTCTTCCCATGCCATTCTGTTTTAGATTCGATTATATTGCCACGATTTCTTAGGCGAACGGCTTGGCCTATTCCCTCTGCAGACGGCAAAGAAGTAGTGCACTAAATTTTTTAAAGGTAGAGACTTACTAAAGGTGAAAATTAAAATGTATTTCGCACTCGGAGACAGTCATTTGCCTGAGAGAAGTACCACTTACGCGTACTGCCGTCCTCCCCACCCATAGAATGGAGCCTGTCTTTTCTGGGACTGCACTACTGATGGCTGCTGTGGTCCCACACTGTACGGATACTGGGACTGCTGAGAACCCGGCCACTGCTGCCACTGATTCCACTGTGGCCACTGATTCTGCTCGTAGTATCCGGGCCAATATGAACTCTGTGGCGCTGGCTGGTAAGGATTGTTTCTCAGAATGTGGTTCTCCTTCCCAACAGTATCAACCATGCCATAAGCATTATTTCCTGGGGCAATGTTAGGTTGCTCTGCCTTTTCCTCCACAATGAAAGGCTTTTCTACCTTCACATTGTTCCCCTCTCTCGTGCTCGTTGGGGTGGCAAGTGAATCCACTTTGGCAGTGTAGCTGGGCAGGAGACTGACGTATGTTGGGGAAGGTTCCTCAACCTTCTGGTCCACTGGCGCGTCCTTTAGTGCAGGTGTCAACTCTTCGCGGTCACGTTTTGGCTCTGAGGTGCATCCACCTTGGATGGTTGGTGCAGCTGAGCCATCTGCACCTACCATCATCCCCTGAACCTGAGGCTGCCACCATGGGTATGGTGAGTAGTCAATTGGATAGCTCTGTAGAGAGGGCATAGGTGCAAAGGGGTATGAGCGATAAGGCCGCAGGTAGGATGGTTCGATCGCTGGCCACTGATAGCTGGGATACCCTCCGAATGCGTAGGGGTCATACGGGGAGGGATATCGCGCCAGCGGCGGTGGCGGTGGACGAGAATAGTATGGAACTGGAGGTGCGTACGACATTGGAGGTGGATACATGCTGCCGTATGGTTGTTCGTACATTGAGCGGTAAGCACGGCTAGCATCGGGATAGGAGTCAGGCTCGACGATAACTATGGGTGACATTTCGGGTGGAGGGACCGCTGGGAGTTGAGGCTGGACAGAAGCAAAGAGTTGGGGATCCGTTTGGACAACGACTTGTGGGACGGAAGGTGGGGGCGCTTCGGTGGTGGTAGTCGTGTCAATGGTGTAGTCCTTTGTTGTCGGTTGCGGAGTTGTGGATGTGTGGAGGTGATGATGCTTCTTAGAGTTGCTCCTGGGGCGAGACCGAGGACGAGGCGTTGACTCTGGGGTGGGCGGTGTGGAAGTCGTCGTGCTTGGTGCGCCCGTCGTTAAAGTTGAACTTTTGGACGGCGTAGCCTCGGTTGTTGTTGTCTTGTTCTTCAGCAGACCCACTTCCCAAGGCCATGCTCCGGACACTTAAAAAAAAAAAAAAAAGAAAATATGAATTGTACGTAAGCAGTAGAAAATGATATATATATATATATATATATATATATATATATATATATATATATATATATATATATATATAAGTTAAAACACCTAAAAACACGCTGGATCCGATAAGCTGAAAATGATTTATGAATACACAACATAAAAGCAGAAGAAACAAAATAGAGACGTCTTTTTAGAAGGAAAGCGGTAAATTTAGAAAAATTCCAAGACAGAAGTAGATACAGACGATCTGTGAAGTGGTCTGAAGGCAGAAAATAGGGACACGTTTACAACATGAAAGAATATTGGAGTAATAGAAAGCAGAAGGAAATGAAATTTTCACTGTATCAACAGCTTTCTACAAGGTAGGCAAAAATATCTTGTCCGTACCAACGCTAACTTTTAAGTAATTCATGTCAACACAACCCCTGAATCGTCTTACTGCATCCAATTCTAACAATATAAACCGAACGGCTGATACTGTATGTATTGCACTAACACGTGTGACATGATTGCTGTCCTTCTTCCAAGTGCTGATGTCTTTTATTGAAGTAAATAACTAACCCCAAAACAAGTTACAAAATACCAACTACATACTAATCTATAGCTACCACATTGCGTTAAGTAATAATGGGAGCGATTGGTAACTTGAAAAAGTAACAAATAACATGCGCTATGGTTCTCCTTTATTATGGTTCTCCTTTATTTTTTGAAACGGATATGAAGAACCATCAACCACACCGGCCACAAAAGAATCAATACATTCGGAAGGAAATTTACACGACGAAAGTCAGTGGCAAGGCAACCCTAAGTGCATTGTCAGCTGTTCAAAGGGAAACTGCAGGTATTACATTGTTCATCGTTCAGAAATCCACAGAAGGACACCCTGACCAGTGAGTGCCAAGACTCTAGTGTGACTAGTGGCACACGACGACTGCTGTGATTACCCCAGACTATGACTCTACAAGGAGCAACATGCTCGGTTCAAGACTGGCACAAGACATTCTCCGTTCGCACATCTCTCGTTACAGTGCTGCAATGCTGTCCCCTGATCTGTCGTGACTAACTCTTCTCTCCATTTCACCATCTACAGACCCGATCTCTAGAACTAATCAAAGTCCCACTGCCATACCGGATCTGACAGTGATTCAGTCCAGATCTTAAACTTCATCACTCCGTCGTTTTCCTTGACAGTGGCTTTGCAGAGGATTCTGGGGATTTTTGTGACGTTCCATTGCTCATGGTTTGCCATAAAATGCTTCTATGAAACCATAACTACGCCCGAACACGCCATGAAGGCCCAACGGTACCTACAGGCCGCCGTGTCATGCTCAATCCACAGGCATCACTGGATACGGATATGAAGCGTCATGTGGTCAGCACACCGCTCTCCTGGCCATAAGTCAGTTTACGAGACCGGAACCGCTACTGCTCAATCAAGTAGCTTCTCAGTTTGACTCACAGTGGCTGAGTCCTTCCCGCTTGCCAACAACGCGCGGCAGTCCGGATGGTCACCCATACAAGTGCTACCCAGCAAGTGTTAACCCAGCCCGACAGCGCTTAACTTTTGTGGTCTGACGGGAACCGGTGTTACCACTGGGGCAAGGTAGTTGGCCTTTATGAAGAAACAGCTTTATGAAATCGTAAATGAATGGTACAAAAAGTTATGCCTTGTTCTGGCGATCTGGCTATTCTGCATGTGCACGTTGACATGAAAGGTCGTAGCAGCAACAGGCGTTCGCGCGTTGTCCAAGGTTTTTTTAATTAAATTTTCGCTACTTGAAACGGACGGAAAACTACACTCCTGGAAATGGAAAAAAGAACACATTGACACCGGTGTGTCAGACCCACCATACTTGCTCCGGACACTCCGAGAGGGCTGTACAAGCAATGATCACACGCACGGCACAGCGGACACACCAGGAACCGCGGTGTTGGCCGTCGAATGGCGCTAGTTGCGCAGCATTTGTGCACCGCCGCCGTCAGTGTCAGCCAGTTTGCCGTGGCATACGGAGCTCCATCGCAGTCTTTAACACTGGTAGCATGCCGCGACAGCGTGGACGTGAACCGTATGTGCAGTTGACGGACTTTGAGCGAGGGCATATAGTGGGCATGCGGGAGGCCGGGTGGACGTACCGCCGAATTGCTCAACACGTGGGGCGTGAGGTCTCCACAGTACATCGATGTTGTCGCCAGTGGTCGGCGGAAGGTGCACGTGCCCGTCGACCTGGGACCGGACCGCAGCGACGCACGGATGCACGCCAAGACCGTAGGATCCTACCCAGTGCCGTAGGGGACCGCACCGCCACTTCCCAGCAAATTAGGGACACTGTTGCTCCTGGGGTATCGGCGAGGACCATTCGCAACCGTCCCCATGAAGCTGGGCTACGGTCCCGCACACCGTTAGGCCGTCTTCCGCTCACGCCCCAACATCGTGCAGCCCGCCTCCAGTGGTGTCGCGGCAGGCGTGAATGGAGGGACGAATGGAGACGTGTCGTCTTCAGCGATGAGAGTCGCTTCTGCCTTGGTGCCAATGATGGTCGTATGCGTGTTTGGCGCCGTGCAGGTGAGCGCCACAATCAGGACTGCATACGACCGAGGCACACAGGGCCAACACCCGGCATCATGGTGTGGGGAGCGATCTCCTACACTGGCCGTACACCACTGGTGATCGTCGAGGGGACACTGAATAGTGCACGGTACATCCAAACCGTCATCGAACCCATCGTTCTACCATTCCTAGACCGGCAAGGGAACTTGCTGTTCCAACAGGACAATGCACGTCCGCATGTATCCCGTGCCACCGAACGTGCTCTAGAGGGTGTAAGTCAACTACCCTGGCCAGCAAGATCTCCGGATCTGTCCCCCATTGAGCATGTTTGGGACTGGATGAAGCGTCGTCTCACGCGGTCTGCACGTCCAGCACGAACGCTGGTCCAACTGAGGCGCCAGGTGGAAATGGCATGGCAAGCCGTTCCAAAGGACTACATCCAGCATCTCTACGATCGTCTCCATGGGAGAATAGCAGCCTGCATTGCTGCGAAAGGTGGATATACACTGTACTAGTGCCGACATTGTGCATGCTCTGTTACCTGTGTCTATGTGCCTGTGGTTCTGTCAGTGTGATCATGTGATGTATCTGACCCCAGGAATGTGTCAATAAAGTTTCCCCTTCCTGGGACAGTGAATTCACGGTGTTCTTATTTCAATTTCCAGGAGTGTATTTACTGTACGGATCCTCAACATTGTATGGATGATTCTCAAACTGTGCGCTGCAAGATTTACTCTGGTAGTAGTGTCAGTGGCATGACTTGCCGTTAGGCGCCGGTAGTGGTATGGCGACGTGGGACTTTCACAAACATCAGTGGTCGTTACAGTTCCAGACAGTCAACATGGATCTGGATGAGGTAAGGCTGTTTTATCAAAACAACATCTATAATATTGCTGCTCCTCACGAGCATCGATGCGTTCAGGGAATACGCGGTCGAAGAACACGATCAGGAAATTTGAATTAATTGGCAATTTAGTAACTGCTCGTGAGAGAGGCATACAATCAGTTGCGCCACAAACAACGGAAGAAATTACTGTTGCCGAGACTGAGAATTTTGGACGCAATATGCGATCTTCAAGTAGTGCACGAGCTGGGTAACGATAGCTGAACATTGCATGGTCCATTGTTCGAAAGGTGCTGCGAACAGTTGTGAAGTGGTAGCTGTAGAAACTTCACACTGCTGGCCAACTTTTGCCAACAGACATTCCAACACACTTGGCTCTTGCGTTTCTTGCAAGATTTGAAGTTGATGACATGTGGTCTTGGAAAGTTTTGTGGAGCAATGACGCACACTGTACGCTCAGTGCATCAGTGAACACTCGAAAGGCCGGCCGGAGTGGCCGAGCGGTTCTAGGCGCTGCAGTCTGGAACCACGTGACCGCGACGGTCGCAGGTTCGAATCCTGCTTCGGGCATGGATGTGTGAGATGTCCTTAGGTTAGTTTGGTTTAAGTAGTTCTAAGGTCTAGGGGACTGATGACCTCCGCTGTTAAGTCCCATAGTGCTCAGAGCCATTTGAACACTCAAAATTGTTGCATCTGGCGATCGTCAACGCCAACGAACTTTCATGATGATCCACTCCATAGCGAACGCGTGATGTGTGTTGCGGCTTCACGAGAGAGTCCATTGTTGGTCCAGTTTTCTTTGAGAAACTCGGACGCTCGAGGATAAAGGGCATGCAGCGTGAACGGCCCACGTTCCTGTGATCAGCTTCGCCAAAATGTGATCCACGGCTTTCGGGACAGAGGTCCTTTGGACTCAACTGTTTTAATGCATGATGGAGCTCCACATCGCATTGCTCATGAGGTCGGCTAGTCCGTAACACGTTTCGAGAAAACCGAATTAATTGCCGATGGTTAAAAACTTCGTGGCCACCAAGATCACCAGATTTGATCCTGTGTGATTTCTGGCTGTGGGGTTACCTGAAGGAAAGGTTTATTAACGGGACACTAACCCTCGTTGGAGGCTGATGATGAGCATAGGGACTGAGGCAGCCATCATCTCAACTGAGGCGTTTCGGGCAGCAGAAGAGCAATTTCTGGCGAAGTTCCAAGCTATCGTGGATGCATATGGTCATCAAACTAAGCAACGTTTGTAACTTGGAACGTACTGCTGTTTAAATAAGGAAAGTAAATCCCGCGATCAGTCCCTGAAGACCACGATATAGTCGATCGACCGCCGTCCCATCCTCAATCATAGGATGCGGTATGGAGGAGCACGATGTCAGCACACCACACTCGCGGCCGTTGTTGACGTTTCGACCACGGAGACGCACCTTCTCCATTAGGTAGCTCCTGAGTTTGCATCACGAGGTTGAATTCAACCCGGAAAGTCCTCTCACCAAGAATCTTGCAGTTCCAGGAAAGGAACCTGTCTCCCCTGCAGGAGGATTTGACGCGTTGAGCACTCGGCTAAGAAGGTGGACGTGCATCATTTCATTGAAACGGAGTCACATACGACGGCGTGCTGAAAAGTAATGTCTCCGAATTTTTTGTTCGGTTCTCAACACCCGTTGAGGTATTAAATTTCATTTATATATTACTCTGTCCACTGTCCCGCAAACGAGGGCTCCGAATGGCAGCAACTAATATGGTGGTGTGTTACGTAACTGTGTCGGTGTGTGAGAAATGGCGTGCTGTAATCGACTTTCTAACCGTAGGAAACGTTTTTCCACACATGAGGCACGCTTTCCTTCAGCGTGACGATGCCAGACCACACACGAGCGTTGCGACATTTGCCGCGACCCAACGCCTTGGCTTCTCTCTCATAACTCATCTTCCATATAGTTACCAGAAAATCAAAAAACACCTTCGAAATCTTCACTTTGATAGCGGTGAAGCTATGCAAGCAGAGATGATGTCGTGGCTTCATCAACAAAGCCAAATATTCAACAGTGACGCTATCAACAAACTGGTCTCTCGGTAGGAGAAATATGTTTGTTGCCAGATGAATAAATTCAGAAATAAATATGTACACATGAAGAATAATGATGTAGAATATTAATGAATTCTTTTTATTGTCAGAAGCTCTACGAATTTTCGCATAAAAAATTCGGAGGCGTTACTCTTCTGCACGATTTTTTAGCACAGGGCCAAAATCATCCTCTAATCGCTCGGGAAGTGTCCCATTAAGTGTCTACACATTTCAGCGCGGTATAGTATGTGAATCATGTATGGAACAGAGGGAGGGCTGTGGGGCCGGGCTACAAGGATGTAACATTATGATTATCGCGCCATGGAGGTCAAGATTATTAGAAACGGACAAGAAGCCTCGTTGGCAAACACCTGGGAAGAATATTACCTGTAGAATATTTTTTTTTATTTGACAACTGTGATCTCAAATTTGTTGCGTCCTCAGATTACCGGTTTCGGTCAACAACGGTCATCTTCAGAACAGTTTTAAAAACAGACCGAAACTGGTAATCCGAAGACCTAAAAAGTATTTGATCATGTTGCTGTTGTGGCATTCAGTCCAAAGACTGGTCTGATGCAGCTCTCCATTGTTGTGGAAGCCTCTTCATCTCCGAATAACTACTCCAACCTACATCCTTCTCAATCTGCTTAGTGTATTCATCTATTAGCCTCCCTCTACGATTTTTACCCACCACACATCCCTTTAATACTAAATGGTGATCCCTTGATGCCTCAGAACGTTTCGTACCAACCGATCCCTTCTTCTAGTCAAGTTGTGCCACATATTGTTCTTCTCCCCTATTCTACTCACAAGGGGAGGCCGCCAACTGTGAAATTCAGATTCGATTCATACTGCGCATAATAAAAGCTCATGGCCAGAGGTGTAATGTGGCAAAGCACCAAGATGCACTTCTCAGCCGTTGTCGAGAAAAATCGACAGTTAAAAGAAACCGTTGCGGTGAAATACTCTACGGTTAACACTTTTCTACAGCGTCTTGGCGCAGCGGTAAGCGCTCGGGTTCGTAATCCGAAGGTCGCCGGATCGATTCCCGCGGTATGCAACTTTTTTTATTATTAGTTTTTGTAATCCAAATATATATATTTGAATTACAAAAAACTAATAATAAAACAAAAGTTGCATGCCGCGAATTAATGAATTGCTTATGCATGTTGGTGAAGGCGGATCGCTCTCCAATTGTACCGCCTCCATTTTTCCGTTTGTTTAACAGGGTGTACCAAAGCTCTCACGCCCGCACTGATTTTCGACGATGTTATAAGTTGCCCTAGGGACCGCATCTACCTTCTTTCGAAGTTAGCAAGCAACTACGCTGTTATGCGGCGGCTCGTTTCGGCCCATTCAACATCTGTCCATCAAGTGTAACGAGCGAGTAACGGAGTTTGTATTTCATACCTGCCACAGCAAATTTGTGTTCGTGGGGTCTCTATTCTAATCCGAACGTTTGACTTACGCTATACGTACTCGTTTCGGAATATCGTTTCTACGTCTTCCGTTAACTATACGTGGTAAACATTATGAAGACAATTAATAACATTTGTGAAATACAACTTTGTTTGCGGAAAACATAATGATGTTCGAAGTCGCCAGTTTTTGCACGACAAACGATTTTCAACAACTTATTATATGCATAATTGTTGCAACTGATTGCCGGGAATTATATATATATATGTGTGTGTATATATATATACACCTTTGAATTACAAAAAACAAATACTAAAAAAAATTGCATGGCGCGAGATTCGATCCGGCGACTTTCGGATTACAAACCCGAGCGTTTACCGCTGCGCCACAATGCCGTAGAAAATCGTAAGTCGTAGAGAGTATTTCACCGCAACGGTTTCTTTTTAACTGTCGGTTTTCTCGACAACGGCTGAGAAGTGCATCTTAGTGCTTTGCCACATTACACCTCTGGCCATGAGCTTTTATTATGCGCAGTATGAATCGAATCTGAATTTCACAATTGGCGGCCTCCCCTTGTCAGTACCTCCTCATTAATTATGTGATCTACCCATCTAATCTTCAGCATTCTTCTGTAGCACCACATTTCGAAAGCTTCTATTCTCTTCTTGTCTAAACTAGTTATCGTCCATGTTTTACTTCAATACAAGGCCACATTCCATACAAATATTTTCAGAAACGACTTCCTGGCACTTAATTCTATACTCGATGTTAACAAATCTCTCTTCTTCAGAAACGCTTTCCTTGCCATAGCCAGTCTACATTTTATATCCTCCCTACTTCGACAACCATCAGTTATTTCGCTTCCCAAATAGTGATAATCATTTGCTACTTTAAGTGTCTCATTTCCTAATCTAATTCCCGCAGCATAATTCCCGCAGCATCAACTGATTTAATTCGACTACATTCCATTATCTTCGTTTGCTTTTGTTGATGTTCATCTTACACCCTCCTTTCAAGAAACTGTCCAATCCGTTCAGCTGCTCTTCCAGGTCCTTTGCTGTCTCTGACAGAATTAAAATGTCGTCGGTAAACATCAAAGTATTTATTTCTTCTTCATAGATTTTTATCCCTACTCCAAATTTTTCTTTTGTTTCCTTTACTGCTTGCTCAATATACAGATCGAACAACATCGGGAATAGGCTACAACCCCCTTCTCCACCACTGCTTCCCTTTCGTGCCCCTCGACTCTAATAACTGCTATCTGGTTTCTGTAAATATTGTAAATAGCCTTTCGCTTCCTGTATTTTACACCTGCCACCTTCAGAATTTGAAAGAGATTGATCATAGATGTGAAATAATAAAATCTGGATCACTGTTGCAGTTTTTGAAAATTACCTGTGTCCTTGTGAAAGGATGTTACCAGCATGATGTTCCCAGTTACCTAACCGCGAACACTGTGAGACCCTGAATAAGGTTCCAGCATAGTGGTCCAAACGTCGACTGTGTAGAAGAAACTGTAGATGATCGTGACGCGGCCTAACAGTCTGGAAGACTTTGCTTCAAAATTATGTTTAAGCTTAAAATTATTTCTTTCCTTTTTTTCACTTTTACAGAAAACAAACAAGAATATAGTAAGCTAATATTGCGCAAGTTAGTGTATACTAACGTCTTCAGCTTTAGACCACATAAAACGACTTGCGGGAGTTACGTGTTCATTTACAGTTCTGTCGGAACATATATTCCCATATACTTCTAATAATAAATCAATTCATTCGATCTTTCTTGTACTGCATACCGTTCCATTTGACTACGTGTATGAGTTGATCCGTGCTGCGGAAGTATTCTTCACGAGCGCAGGGTTCTGTTTATCGACAGTTTATCGGTAATGTTTGTGTATGTATTTAACACAGCCTCGCGAATTTGAGGACGGTGTTTCCATTTAAGTTAGATGTCATGCTCTTATGTCGTCAATCAGTTGCTTCCCGGACTATTTTATACATAATCAGCCGATCGGTTAATATTTCTCGATTTACCCTGAAACGGCGTTTTTTCTGGGTCGCTACTGACCTCATCAATCGTACAGGCTGATGAAAAATGCTGTCCAGTTCACCTGCACCCCCGCTAGACACGCGAGTCGCAAGTGCCGCTATACTCTAGAACTGGGACTGCATCCCTTGTGTTCGGTTTGACAAGAACAAAGATTGACCACATTATTCTGAATGGGTTGAATCTCGAGTAGAAATGAAAATCGTACATCCAAAAAAAAAAAAAAAAAAAAAAACAAGAAAAAATTATTTGAATATCCACAGTAAATTTCAGTATGCGTTTCTCAGCAGACGAAGTGTGTTCGAAGTAGTTTAGCATCTCGGCTAATCCTCTGATTTCTTTGACCATTGCAGAAGACAACAAAGAAGGTTTATTTTATTAGAAATTCGGTCACAATAGTTTATTAATTAGGTAATCAATTACTGTCAACGATGACCATCCCCAAACCAAAAAAATAAACATAGAGAGGTAGTTCGATGTACAATTTCTCAATTTCTCCAGATAACATAAAATACAGAATCAAAAATCATTATTAGCAAAAATGATGACATATCCGTATCTGAATAAATCCAGTTTACTACATAATTCGTGTCATTGTGCATGTAGGCGGTACAGTCACAGTAATCAGACGTGCAAGGTTTGTCACAAAATAAAAAAATAAAAAATAAAAAATTCAGTACCATTGACATCATTGCGCCCTACACGTTGACATTTAGACATGACATTCTCGTTTATAACAATTTTTGAGTCTGTGTCTTATGTAATTTGGAGACATTGTACATCAAGCCACGTTGTCATGTTTAGTACGGTCATCACTGACCGAAATTAATCGATTAAAAAATTTTTGTGGTCCGCGACTGCATTAATTACAAAATAAATATTTCCTGGATCGCTGTGCAACATTATTTCGAGTATATCGCAACTCGTGAGACAAGATCAGAGTAGCTCCATACTGGGTTGATTTTATAGAAAAGTAACGTAAACAGAAAAAGAAATACACACTCATCGATCAAATTACTATTACCATCTACTTAATAGCTTGCTTTGTAACGTAATACAGCAGCCATTCTGGGTGCAACGGATCCGAAAAATAGTGGTTAGGTTTCTAGGAGCAGGTGGCACCAGATGTCTACGTACTGGTCTCGCAATTCCCAAAAATTTCAGGCCGATAGCTTGTGGGCGCTGATCTGGCTCCCGACATCGATCTAGATGTCTTTCATCGGGTTCATATCAAGCCTAGAGGTCAACAGTATTCTGGTCTTGTAACACTGGTAACCTTACTGCTGGAAGATACCATCGCGATCGGGCAACAGATCTAAGATGAATGGGTAAGAAAGGTCCGCAATAAATTTCACATAATTCATAGCTAACATAAGCCTCACGGAAGCTCAGATGCCCCCACCAGCGTCCCTCCGATGTGCAGTACGTGTCTAGAGCAACCGCACGCATGAATGGCAGCTTTTCAGGAACGACCACCAACAAGAAACTAGATTCGTTCAACCAGGCGACACGTTTCCATTGATCCGCAGTCCAATCTCGATCACTTCATGTCCACTGAAATAATAACTGGCGATGTCCTCGGGTCAATGAGGGCAGACATAGGGGTCGTCTACTGTGGAGGCCTATGTTCATCAAAGTGCGCTGAACGGTTTGCTCCGAAACTTCCGTGCCTGCCACCCGCCCCGCTGCCTACGATGCGTTATGGAGCGGGTTATTCCTCCGCTCTCCACATTCTGTGACGTCATTTCACCCTCTTTCAGTCACTTTCCACAAAAGCTCGTGTAAGCGGCACGCGCGCAGCCGATCGTCTACACCGTTTTCGAAATTCTCGTTCACAGTTATCAAACCATAACAACAGGCCTTTTGTCGGAGTTCCTTTCGACATTCTATCATCGCTAGAAAGAATCTCACTTGCCTCTGCTCCGCTTCTAAACTTTCCTTGCCGTGTCATGTACTGGCAACACCAGCTGGTTGAATTGTTTCGGCTCGTCAGCGTATTATTACAACACAAAACCAGTATGAGACATATGTCTAATTAGAACCAACAACAAATCAGTAGCTTACATGACCTGAAGTAGTCGCCACATGGCCTGAATACAATGACATCAATAAAATCCTGAAGAAATTGAGAATTGTTAGGTCCTAAATAAATTTTAACAATGGCCTACTGCGGCAAGAATTACGAAAATAAATGGCAATACACTCTCGTCCTCGGTGTTCAACATCGTAATGAAATTTCGCAGTTGAATAATTTTTATTTCTCTTTGATGCCTGTATCACGACGCACGGTTTCGAGAGATAGAAGATAAGTATGTGGGTCGCGATTAAACGATTTACAGTTCTGTTATCGGACTGTGTCCTTAGACGTCTTGGACGATGTACAGTGAGCAGCGAACATTTAGCACCAAAAAGAACCTGAAAACAGATATGAGATTTTCTCGTGTTTCACAAAGAGGAGTAAAAAGTTGGAAATAGAGAGTGAGGTAAATATTTAAGACACATAAAATACGTCTGGAGAACTGCAATAGTGTGCTGCCACTATTTACTTTTTCAGAAATCTTTTCAAATGGAAGTTGTTTCCTATGCTTCAGTGGAAATATGACCCAAGCATTGACGAACTGCTTTTCCTGTTAACTATTGTAGCCTTGTATTTTAACCAAATAGATTTAGGAACGTGCAATATTCATCTGGGACACATTAAACTTTCAGAACTTTAAATGTGTAAACGGAGACTTCGTTTAGTTAGTTTTTTTTCCTTTCTAACTAACTAAAGTAAGTAATTCAGGATATGTCCTATGTTCTACATACCGATACCACCAACACGTACAGTTATTTGTACGGAACAGTGATGAAGTTACTACAAGTGCATCTGGGAACAGGTCAGTTTAAATTTTCGTAAAAACTTATTGATCCATGTAGAGTATAGTTTTCTGAAATCGTTTGCGGTGAAAGGTGGGATTCTTCCTTCAAAAAACATCGTCCGGTTTTCTTACCCATACTCCCCAGTCCAAATCACAGCTTTGTCATCTGTGCATTGTGAAAAATTACGAATAATAATACAATCATATCGTAGCACCTAACTAATAAAAATATTACGTTAATTAGTCTTATACTACCCACCTTCACTTACAAAATATTAATTAAAGTAACTGTTTCTCCATCCCTTTATATATATATATATATATATATATATATATATATATATATATATATATATATATATATATACTCCTGGAAATGGAAAAAAGAACACATTGACACCGGTGTGTCAGACCCACCATACTTGCTCCGGACACTGCGAGAGGGCTGTACAAGCAATGATCACACGCACGGCACAGCGGACACGCCAGGAACCGCGGTGTTGGCCGTCGAATGGCGCTAGCTGCGCAGCATTTGTGCACCGCCGCCGTCAGTGTCAGCCAGTTTGCCGTGGCATACGGAGCTCCATCGCAGTCTTTAACACTGGTAGCATGCCGCGACAGCGTGGACGTGAACCGTATGTGCAGTTGACGGACTTTGAGCGAGGGCGTGTAGTGGGCATGCGGGAGGCCGGGTGGACGTACCGCCGAATTGCTCAACACGTGGGGCGTGAGGTCTCCACAGTACATCGATGTTGTCGCCAGTGGTCGGCGGAAGGTGCACGTGCCCGTTGACCTGGGACCGGACCGCAGCGACGCACGGATGCACGCCAAGACCGTAGGATCCTACGCAGTGCCGTAGGGGACCGCACCGCCACTTCCCAGCATATTAGGGACACTGTTGCTCCTGGGGTATCGGCGAGGACCATTCGCAACCGTCTCCATGAAGCTGGGCTACGGTCCCGCACACCGTTAGGCCGTCTTCCGCTCACGCCCCAACATCGTGCAGCCCGCCTCCAGTGGTGTCGCGACAGGCGTGAATGGAGGGACGAATGGAGACGTGTCGTCTTCAGCGATGAGAGTCGCTTCTGCCTTGGTGCCAATGATGGTCGTATGCGTGTTTGGCGCCGTGCAGGTGAGCGCCACAATCAGGACTGCATACGACCGAGGCACACAGGGCCAACACCCGGCATCATGCTGTGGGGAGCGATCTCCTACACTGGCCGTACACCACTGGTGATCGTCGAGGGGACACTGAATAGTGCACGGTACATCCAAACCGTCATCGAACCCATCGTTCTACCATTCCTAGACCGGCAAGGGAACTTGCTGTTCCAACAGGACAATGCACGTCCGCATGTATCCCGTGCCACCCAACGTGCTCTAGAAGGTGTAAGTCAACTACCCTGGCCAGCAAGATCTCCGGATCTGTCCCCCATTGAGCATGTTTGGGACTGGATGAAGCGTCGTCTCACGCGGTCTGCACGTCCAGCACGAACGCTGGTCCAACTGAGGCGCCAGGTGGAAATGGCATGGCAAGCCGTTCCAAAGGACTACATCCAGCATCTCTACGATCGTCTCCAAGGGCGAATAGCAGCCTGCATTGCTGCGAAAAGTGGATATACACTGTACTAGTGCCGACATTGTGCATGCTCTGTTGCCTGTGTCTATGTGCCTGTGGTTCTGTCAGTGTGATAATGTGTTGTATCTGACCCCAGGAATGTGTCAATAAAGTTTCCCCTTCCTGGGACAATGAATTCACGGTGTTCTTATTTCAATTTCCAGGAGATATATATATATATATATATATATCTGTGTGTGTGTGTGCGTGTGTGTGTGTGTATGTGTGTGTGTGTGTAAACTTCAAAAACACTCAAAAATACTTGTATTACCTGTTACAAGTATCACACTCAACTTAGCGTATAGGAAACATGTAAAAATCTATCAAAATATACATAACTCCAAAAACAAAGCTTCCTATTCTTATCTTAACCGGAAAAGCGGCATGATCAGCCTGTCCTCTCGTGGAATTATGGATGTCAGGCTACAATAAGGGGCATGCTGCACTGAGGAATGCTAGTCTTCTTAAAAGCAGAGGAGATATTGGCCATGTCACGCTGAATCTAATTACTAGAACAAATGGTCAGAATTATGATTTCCACAGCCGCGTTAGGGCTTTAATTTCCATCGACAATGGAAGATGAAACTTTCTTTTCCATGTGGAACCTTGTTTTGTTGCCTCTGGGGCACGTGAAATGACGCGAAAAAACAAAATTCGTAAGCGAGTGCTGTTGCTACTCACTGGGAATGTTAAGGGAACCTAATGGTATTACTTAGAAACCAAGAAAATTAACCTACTAATTTCGGAAGCTACACTACTGGACATTAAAATTGCTACACCAAGAAGAAGTGAAGATGATAAACGGGTATTCATTGGACAAATATATTTTACTAGAACTGACATGTGATTACATTTTCACGCAATTTGGGTACATGGATCCTAAGAAATCAGTAACCAGAATAACGACCTCTGGCCGTAATAACGGCCTTTATACTCCTGGACATTGAGTCAAACAGAACTTGGATGCCGTGTACAGGTACAGCTGCCCATGCAGCTTAAACACGATACCACAGTTCATCAAGAGTAGTGACTGGCGTATTGTGACGCGCCAATTGCTCGGCCACCATTGATCAGACGTTTTCAGTTGGTGAGAGATCTGGGGAATGTGCTGGCCAGGGCAGCAGTCGAACATTTTCTGTATCCAGAAAGGCCCGTACAGGACCTGCAACATGCGGTCGTGCATTATCCTGCTGAAATGTAGGGTTTCGCAGGGGTCGAATGACGGGCAGAACCACGGGTCGTAACACATCTGAAATGTAACGTCCACTGTTCAAAGTGCTGTCAATGCAAACAAGAGGTGACCAAGACGTGTAACCAATGGCACCCCATACCATCACGCCTAGTGATACGCCATTATGGCGATGACGAATACACGGTTCCAATGTGCGTTCAACGCAATGTCGCCAAACACGGATGCGACCATCATGATGCTGTAAACAGAACCTGGGTTCATCCGAAAAAATGACGTTTTACCATTCGTGCACCCAGGTACGTCGTTGAGTACACCATCGCAGTCGCTCCTGTCTGCGATGCAGCGTCAAGGGTAACCGCAGCCATGGTCTCCGAGCTGATAGTCCATGCTGCTGCAAACGTCGCCGAACTGTTTGTGCAGATGGTTGTTGTCTTGCAAACGTCCCCATCTGTTGACTCAGGGATCGAGATGTGGCTGCACGATCCGTTACAGCCATGCGGATGAGATGCCTATCATCTCGACTGATAGTGATACAAGGTCGTTGGGATCCAGCAGGGCGTTCCGTATTACCCTCCTGAACCCACCGATTCCATATTCTGCTAACAGTCATTGGATCTCGACCAACGCGAGCAGCAATGTCGCGATACGATAAGCCGCAATCGGGATAGGCTACAATCCGACCTTTATCAAAGTCGGAAACGTGTGGTACGCATTTCTCCTCCTTACACGAGGCATCACAACAACGTTTCACCAGGCAACGCCTGTCAAATGCTGTTTGTGTAAGAGAAATCGGTTGGAAACTTTCCTCATGTCAGCACATCGTAGGTGTCGCCACCGGCGCCAACCTTATGTAAATGCTCTGAAAAGCTAATCATTTGCATATCACAGCATCTTCTTCCTGTCGGTTAAATTTCGCATCTGTAGCACGTCATCTTCCAAGTGTAGTAATTTTAATGGCCAGTAGTGTATTTGATTCCCCTCTTTAGACTTAGCGATGATCGAAAAACTGTTTAGCATTTCCCTCACTACCGCGTATGCAAGAACTTGGAGTGGAGAGTCAACTGAAGTATTGTCTTAATTTTAGGATCCAGACGTTCCTTAGCTGCTTTCGCTGTGGGTTTAGTGGATACAAATCTGTTAACGATAACCTGGAATTTACGAATGCGGCTCCACAATGGGCGTTCCGATGTAGGCACCCCTTAATTAGTATTTTTTTGACCTTAAGAAGGCTCATAATACTAATTGAAGAAGTAATACGGCTGGACAGCCTTACTCAGCGGGCTTTCTCACTGGCCTTTTTTTCTTTTTAAGTGTATTCTTTCGCGCTTTGTTACATTGAATATCGAGCCAGTGCTATCGTAGATGATCGTTGTATACAGCGGAACTGAACTTACCAAAGTGAGAACGGAGGTAACGTGCCATGGAAGAGTCTCAACGTAAACAACAAATTTTAGCTATTGGGCAGACAGTGATTAGGGTTGCGCTCTAACGAGTCAGGCAGCACAACCTGTCACAGATTGGTCAGGTTTTCATTAAGGCAGTGCGTCAACTATTGCATCAACTATTGCATAAAATGGTCAGGTTTTCATTAAGGCAGCGCGTCAACTATTGCATAAAATGCTGTTTTCGGTCTTTTTTTCTAATTTTCTTTGTTAACTGATAGCCGTTATTAACCTTTAGTGTAAGATTTCCAATAATATGCAGCTTATTTTTTGTGTCACTCTTTTCAAGTGGAAGCCAGTAGTGATTTAGAATTCTATGTCATGTTGTTCCACATGAACGAAATGAAACGCTTTTATGGCATTATTGCCAGGGAGGCCACTTCTGGGGTTGTTACATCCCCTGGAATAGTCACAGATGTGAGACATATAGCTGTTAATCCCGTTAAGATGTTGAAAATCAGCACGATTTTATGACTAAACTGAAATGCCAGCCGTATCTACCAATTTATTTTTGAATTTTTTTTTCTTTATTACTATTCATTTACAGTCTTTCGAGTAACATCGCGGTAGAGTTAATCTGTAGAAAAATGTATTAGAAAATAAACTAAAACATATTCATACATCATATATGGACAAAAGAAAAACGCAGTTACCCAAAGCGCCGATATTTGCTTGCCATCGCAGGGGAATCCTTGAAACCAAGCTTTCCGCGTATTCACGTGGAAGAGACCTCCAAATGAGCCGAATTTACGTTAACAGCTGTTTCAAAGTGAATTACGCTTGACGCAGTGTTAAGAATGGGTTTCCCGAAAAAGGGTGGTAATAATTCTTTCTACTTTTGTCGTCACTTTACCGATTGAGCCATGTTTTCAAAGTCATTCACGTTTTTAACCAATTTATAGCATATTACCCATTTTTGTACAAATTACTGAATTCCCCATGTACTTAGACGCCACGGCATTACTCATTTTCGGATCTTTGGGATGTCTACAGAAGAACACAGCGACGCGTAAGCTGCACTCATGTCTCTTCTTGTGTGTTTCAATCAAGAATGAAAACAAATTAATGGTTTATGGACATTGCATGGAGGCCAAAGACTCTGTCTGTTGGGCTGTGAAAGAACTGAGGCGGTATCTTGTAATTCCGACCATGCTCTTACATAACGGACTATACATCCAAACTGTAAGAAAAAAACTAATTTTCAATTACTGCAGCAAAAATTTTTGAGCTGTTTCAAATTTTACTCCGATCCACTAACGAGGATCTGTTTCCGTTGTACCCATGAAAATTAATTTGACATGACAAAAAGTACTGTTATCGTAATCAACACCTACAAACAATCGTGAAAAAAATATGATGAGCAAAATAATACTCGATTTGCAACATATGACCTGTCTCCAAAACTCACGCATTTGTGATAAGAGGTGACTGCAGTAGGAAAACGCTTCCACAGCCCGGACGTGATCGCTTTATGTTCCTTGCTACATACGACTTACTGTGGAAGCGGTGAACGTACTTTTGTGCTATACGCACAGATGGTGTTACTATGCGGTTAAAATGTGGTTTCCAAAAGAGAACTTTGGCAGTCAAGCACTTCGTAAAACAAATCTCCAAATATTCTGGTGAAAGAAACCATAATGACAACTCGCCACGCCAGACTGAATGCTGCCTGATTAGCGCTGCGGGCACGGGACGTGGTAAGGAATGTAAATTATCGGTGCAGGTACGAATAGGGTATTATTCTAGCGACAATAAGGGTCACAACTAGGGTAATCCATTGATATCAGCGAGTCTGACAAAGTGAAGATTTTTATGGCATCGGTGCGTATGAATGAGGATCATGTAATCCAAAACTGGTCAGCTGTTCGCCAGGTACTCTTGTGAGCATCTATGGAAAGTGTTTGAAAGACGGTGAAATCACGAGTGAGCGACAACGTGTTGGACGCTCACGCCCCATCACTGGCTGTGGACATCGGAGGCTTGCCCGATGTCGAAGGCTAGACGGGCGGCATTCTGTTAGTGCCTGTGCTTGTGAAGGTGTTTCGGAGTCCACTGTTCAGAGCACATTACTGAACATGGAGCTCTGCACTTGAGACTGTAGTTGCCACGGGATCAAGTGCATTGGACAGTTAATCATTGAAAGCTGTCACCTGGTTGGATAAATAATGTTTCTGGTGTATGCTTGGCCCGGAGTCCTGTCCGTTTACACCGACGTCCAGGCTAACAGATGATCGAATCATCCACTGCACCACGATCGCAGGTCGGTGGGTCCAGTATTAACCTGTGGAGAACTGAACTGAATAAAAGATTGGAGGATAAGATTGAAGGAAAGATGCGAGAGAAACAAGTACGTTTTATAGTTGGGCGATCTTGTATGGATAATATTTTCAGCCTTAGACAAATAAGTGAGAAGCTATGTTCTAAGTACCACAAGGTATACCTAATATTTGTGGATTTATAAGCGTACGATTCTTTTCCCCTCAACGGACTATGAGAAGCGATGGAGTATTAGGGCGTAGAAGCATAGGGGGTATCCTCAATTCAAAGAATCTCCAATTGTACGCAAAGTAGGGGGAAAGTTCAGTGAGATGTTCCAAACATCCATAGAACTTAGACAGGTCTGCAGGGAGATGACCCTGTTTAAAATATATGGTTTATATATTGGAACTGGTATGGGATTTCATTTCCAGCGTGGTAATATCTACTCATTATTTGCCGACGGTCGAGTACTGACAGCACAAAGTAGAGAGGGTGTCAAATTTATGATAAAGAAGTTAACGGAAGCATCTGTGCAAGGCGGGCTTAGAATAAATATGAGCAAAACATTTTAAATACTTAGGTCGACTATGCATTCCTCGGGAAGCAGGAAAGAGGAGCAATTAAAACACTAAACGGAGTTTTGTGGAGGCGGGCAATATCAAAAGAAACAAAGAAGAAGATTCTTCAAACAGTATTGGATCGTATAGTAATATATAGTGTAGAACGATGGATCCTGGTGGAGCGGCAGAGAAGCAAAATATAGGTGGTAAGATTGGATGGAATAAGGAGGGCAGCCAGGATATACACAACAGAGCGGAGAAAAGGGAATTACGGAGATAATTTATACGGAGGGACCAGTCGGGCAAAGGATTGAGAATAGAGTTCTTCAGTGCCCAGATATGTAGAATGGAGCAACGACGATGGATAAAAGCAACCCTGGAATCGTCGTCAGCAGGGAGCAAGACGCGCCGACGGCCGAGGTTAACAAGCAGAGCGAGAGTAAAGGGAATGGTGAAAAGAGAGATTAGAAAGAGAAAGACTACCACGATTGTGAAAGCTGGCGAATAGGAATACAAGGCAACTGTTGAATAATGGAGAAGCCCATAAAAAGTAAAAGTAGTAAGAGAACATTCACCTGGATTCCTTTGAACCTGTACTAATAACTGAAGATACCGTGACACACGTGAACTACTTGTACGTAACTGCGGGCACCCTGCATCCTTTCATGCCTGATGTCTTCTCCCACGCCGACTGCATCTTCCAGTAGTATAACTTTTTCACAAGGCCAGAACTGTGCTACAGTTATTCGAGATGCACGTTGGGCTCTTGGCGACCAGATTCGCATGATATGGCGCACACTTGTGACCCTATCTGGCACCACACCCGAGCCCACGGCCACCATCCCACAATTTACGAAATTGGCACGACCCTAGTGTGGACATGTTGCCACATTCCTCTGATAACACACCGAGGACTTTTTGAATACATAGCACTCTGAACCGCTTCTGTACTGCGTTCTAGTTGTGGAACGGTATGCTATTAACGTGGTGGTAATAAAGTTTTGATCTCTCATTGTAACTCTTAAAAACATCATCTATGAACAACACTATAATACTGAGGCTTAACAAAGATGTGTTTCCCCCGTGAACAATGATATCGATCTGGACTGGACGGCCTCCGTAGATGTTTAACCTTCTCGACTCGAACAGATAGTACTCGTTCCAGGTGAGTTAATGCGTGAGAATCATTGTAGGACTGTGTTGCTGCCATTTATGAAGCTTAATAGTTCAATTCGACTTTCTCTCTCTACAGTGACCCTGCTTGTATGTTGGATTTCGCGTCTGAAATTACTGAAGTGCACTTTCTGTGGCAAGTAGGTGAGTTCCTTTCCTGTGTTAACCTCTTCATCTCAGAGTAGCACTTGCAACCTACGTCCCCAATTATTTGCTTGACGTATTCCAATCTCTGTCTTCCTCTACAGTTTTTGCCCTCTACAGCTCCCTCTAGAACCATGGAAGTCATTCCCTCGTGTCTTAGCAGATGTCCTATCATTCTGTCCCTTCTCCTTATCAGTGTTTTCCACATATTCCTTTCCTCTCCGATTCTGCGTAGAACCTCCTCATTCTTTACCTTATCAGTCCACCTAATTTTCAACATTCGTCTATAGCACCACATCTCAAATGCTTCGATTCTCTTCTGTTCCGGTTTTCCCACAGTCCATGTTTCACTACCATACAATGCTGTACTCCAGACGTACATCCTCAGAAATTTCTTCCTCAAATTAAGGCCGGTATTTGATATTAGTAGACTTCTCTTGGCCAGAAATGCCTTTTTTGCCATAGCGAGCCTGCTTTTGATGTCCTCCTTGCTCTGTCCGTCATTGGTTATTTTACTGCCTAGGTAGCAGAATTCCTTAACTTCATTGACTTCGTGACCATCAATCCTGATGTTAAGTTCCTCGCTGTTCTCATTTCTACTACTTCTCATTACCTTCGTCTTTCTCCGATTTACTCTCAAACCATAATGTGTACTCATTAGACTGTTCATTCCGTTCAGCAGATCGTTTAATTCTTCTTCACTTTCACTCAGAATAGCAATGTCATCAGCGAATCGTATCATTGATATCCTTTCACCTTGTATTTTAATTCCACTCCTGAACCTTTCTTCTATTTCCATCATTGCTTCCTCGATGTACGGATTGAAGAGTAGGGGCGAAAGGCTACAGCCTTGTCTTACACCCTTCTTAATACGAGCACTTCGTTCTTGATCGTCCACTCTTATTATTCCCTCTTGGTTTTTGTACATATTGTATATGACCCGTCTCTCCCTATAGCTTACCCCTACCTTTTTCAGAATCTCGAACAGCTTCCACCATTTTATATTGTCGACTGCTTTTTCCAGGTCGACAAATCCTATGACTGTGTCCTGATTTTTCTTTAGCCTTGCTTCCATTATTAGCCGTAACGTCAGAATTGCCTCTCTCGTCCCTTTACTTTTCCTAAAGCCAAACTGATCTTCACCTAGCGCATTCTCAATTTTATTTTCCATTCTTATGTATATTATTCTGGTAAGCAGCTTCGATGCATGAGCTGTTAAGCTCATTGTGCGATAATTCTCGCACTTGGCAGCTCTTGCCGTCTTCGGAATTGTGTGGATGCTGCTTTTCCGAAAGTCAGATGGTATGTCGCCAGACTCATATATTCTACACACCAACGTGAATAGTCGTTTTGTTGCCACTTCCCCCAATGATTTTGAAATTCTCATGGAATGTTATCCATCCCTTCTGCCTTATTTGACGGTAAGTCCTCCAAAGCTCTTTTAAATTCCGATTCTAATACTGGATCCCCTATCTCTTCTAAATCGACTGCTGTTTCTTCTTCTATCACATCAGACAAATCTTCACCCTCATAGAGGCTTTCAATGTATTCTTTCCACCTATCTGCTCTCTCCTCTGCATTTAACAGTGGAATTCCCGTTGCACTCTTAAAGTTACCACCGTTGCTTTTAATGTCACCAAAGATTGTTTTGACTTTCCTGTATGCTGAGTCTGTCCTTCCGACAATCATATCTTTTTCGATGTCTTCACATTTTTCCTTCAGCCATTTCGTCTTAGCTTCCCTGCACTTCCTATTTATTTCATTCCTCAGCGACTTGTATTTCTGTATTCCTGATTTTCCCGGAACATGTTTGTGCTTCCTCCTTTCATCAATCAACTGAAGTATTTCATCTGTTACCCATGGTTTCTTCGCAGCTACCTTCTTTGTACCTATGTTTTCCTTCCCAACTTCTGTGATGGCCCTTTTTAGAGATGTCCATTCCTCTTCAACTGTACTGCCTACTGCGCTATTCCTTATTGCTGTATCTATAGCGTTAGATAACTTCAAACGTATCTCGTCATTCCTTAGTACTTCCGTATCCCACTTCTTTGCGTATTGATTTTTCCTGACTAATGTCTTGAACTTCAGCCTACTCTTCATCACTACTATATTGTGATCTGAGTCTATATCTGCTCCTGGGTACGCCTTACAATCTAGTATCTGATTTCGGAATCTCTGTCTGACCATGATGTAATCTAATTGAAATCTTCCCGTATCTCCCGGCCTTTTCCAAGTATACCTCCTCCTCTTGTGATTCTTGAACAGGGTATTCGCTATTACTAGCTGAAACTTCTTACAGAACTCAATTAGTCTTTCTCCTCATTCATTCATTGGCCCAAGCCCATATTCTCCTGTAACCTTTTCTTCTACTCTTTCCCCTACAACTGCATTCCAGTCGCCCATGACTATTAGATTTTCGTCCCCCTTTACATACTGCATTACCCTTTCAATATCCTCATACACTTTCTCTATCTGTTCATCTTCAGCTTGCGACGTCGGCATGTATACCTGAACTATTGTTGTCGGTGTTGGTCTGCTGTCGATTCTGATTAGAACAACCCGATCACTGAACTGTTCACAGTAACACACCCCTCTGCCCTACCTTCCTATTCATAACGGATCCTACACCTGTTATACCATTTTCTGCTGCTGTTGATATTACCCGATACTCATCTGACCAGAAATCCTTGTCTTCCTTCCACTTCACTTCACTGACCCCTACTGTATCTAGATTGAGCCTTTGCATTTCCCTTTTCAGATTTTCGAGTTTCCCTACCACGTTCAAGCTTCTGACATTCCACGCCCCGACTCGTAGAATGTTATCCTTTCGTTGATTATTCAATCTTTTTCTCATGGTAACCTCCCCCTTGGCAGTCCCCTCCCGGAGATCCGAATGGGGGACTATTCCGGAATATTTTGCCAATGGAGAGATCATCATGACACTTCTTCAATTACAGGCCACATATCCTGTGGATACACGTTAAGTGTCTTTAATGCAGTGGTTTCCATTGCCTTCTGCATCCTCATGTCGTTAATCATTGCTGATTGTTCCGCCTTTAGGGGCAATTTCCCACCCCTAGGACAAGAGAGTGCCCTGAACCTCTATCCGTTCCTCCGCCCTCTTTGACAAGGCCGTTGGCAGAATGAGGCTGACTTCTTATGCCGAAAGCCTTCGGCCGCCAATGCTGATTATTTATCAAATTTTAGGCAGTGGCGGGGATCGAACCCAGGACCGAAGACGTTTTGATTATGAATCAAAGACGCTACCCCTAGACCACGGGTCTGCAATGCCTTTGCCTCTGTAGAAAACTACGTTTATGAGATTTGTGAAACAAGACAGATTTCCCATTTATGGAATCTGGAAATCCTATAGCTTATTGTTACAATTTGTAAAATAAGTGTGGAAGGAAACAGAGTAACATTAGTTGCTCTTCATCATTTCTAACTTTATCTCAGTTTCACTATTTACATATTGCAAGTGAATGGCGCTGTAGCCTTGTGTGTGTGGCGCCATTCACTACTCTATGTTATTACGGTTTTCCATCTTTAACTCCTTACCCGCACCATTGAATGCACACCTGAAATGCAGACCACAAAGTACGCTGGAACAGAGGACAATAAAACTTGGTTTTACGGTGTCACAGAAAATTCCACGCGTGTTCCTTTAAGCCGTTCCCAACGTGGTTCAGAGTCTTTGAACGTAGAAACAACATGGAAAGTTTTAAATATTTCGCTATAAAATTATGTGGCTTTCGCGCCTGAGGGATCTGAAAAACTAGTCGCTGATAATGCTTTCTATTTTAAAATTCAGTTTACATTGTACATGGAGGGGAAGGAGAGCCAAACCCCCCTACTTAATTTTATGAGGGCTGTGTACGGTCCAGGCTTCATTATAAATGCAGCCTCTCTGTGTCTACCAGACGATCATACTTGACAGTATTTGACTTTGTCTCCAAGAGCTATGTCTGACACAGGGACGTTTAGGATCAACCACATTCGAAGCTCCTGGTCGAAGTTGACGGATGTCATTTCTCATCACGTTACGACTCCATATGACGCCAAGCGCCTATGCACCATACTTTTGCTCAACCACCCATTATGAGCATTTGTATGTAGGTGCAAACGTCTCTGTTTTGGGAGTATTATGGTGAAAGTTAGTTTCTTATATCAATACTAGGAATACTCTCCATCTCGACTTTTTATAAGTTATGGCATTGTTTTCAACTGACTGCTTTAACAGGATAAATCGCTGTTAAGTTGATTTTGAATCCTTTTTAGGATAATGTGCCTCAGTCAGTAAAAAGGAATCCATATAGAATCGGTGGAAGCTGAATAAATTAATTACAATTTGTGCCATGGCCAGGAATTAAAACCGGGTTCAAGCCCCGGCAGGGGCGTAAATTTTAATTCATTTATTCAGCTTCCATCGTTATCGTAGGTAAATTTGAGACTCATACGTCTCAATGAAAATTTAATTATGTACCATATATAAGTCAATGTAGTGATGTGCGAAGGCCACGTCCGTCATATATTTTGATATATGCATACAGAGTCATCAAAATCTGTGGGGTACTTTCTGCCGCCCAGTCATGAAAGTTGGCAGGGAGTAAAATTTCACAGTACAAGTAAAGGAAAGAATCCGAGAATGTTAATTTGCAATTACATCACACGAAAATAATTTTTGTCCATTTTAAGATTGCTTTTTCTCTGGCATAGGTAGGCGTATCAGGTTCATATTTGTGTCCCATATTAATGCCTATCGCCCCTTAGTGGTGTCAAAAGTTTAAGCTTCTAAGAGAATGCAATTAAGATGAAACCATTTATGTCACATGTTTTGATACCCTTCAGACTCACCCATCAAATCCTGTAGGGTATATCCCATTAACCTTGAATCACGAAACTGAGAAGAAGCAAGGCTTCACAGCAAAAGTAAAGGTGAAAAATTCGAAAATCGTGAAACGATTATTATACTATATTAAAAATATTTTTTGCCATTACAACATACATTGCATTATTCGTCCTTAAAAGATAATAGCAAATATTACTGCAGGAAAACATGAACTGTAAATAGTAGTCATGTTTCAGTAAGAAAATAAAAAATATTTCATTAAATCTTCTGTCTCTCCATACATAAACTGACAGCCCCCGCTCGCTTCCTTTTGTATATCCGGGCTACTTGCTGGAACTGCTGTAGAGATTTTGACACGGTCTTTGAATTCCCAGGACCGATATCTTGCCAATATCGATATCGTCGAGGCCTACGAGATAGATAGGCCGCGATGCGTACGTCACGAAGGCAAAGAAACTACGTTTCTACACCTGTTAACTCGTAACTAGGCGTGTCCGTACAAACGAAAACTGAATCTTCTACTGGAATCCGCTATTATGGAATCTTACTGTTATTAGTCCTATAATGATGGGAAGCCCATGGGCCCACTTATAATTTATTACGGATGTACTGGCATACAATAAAATAAAATCATGCTAAAGTTATTATAAGGTGCATAAGGCACCACTTCCTGCATGTAATGAGTACTTTTAAGCAGCAGAGACTAAATGCTATAAACAAGCAGTTATACCATTTATGTCGAGTATAGATCTTAAATTAAATTTTGATGTAGTACTGTTAATCAGTAAGACTTTATAACAGCAGATTCCAGTGGAAGATGCAATTCTCGTTAGTACTTACACGCCCAGCTGCGAGTTAACAGGTTTAGGAAAGCGTTTTGTGTGCTGGTCTGAGCGATCGAGCGAGTTCAGGACTACCTCCGTGATGTACGCGCCGCGGCCTGTCTTTCTCGTGGGCGTCGCTATGACGTGTTATGACGCCCAAACGTCGCAGCTAGACTCCGTTCATCATAAGAGTAAACCTGATGTATACAACACAAACGCGATGATTGGTCAGAAGCTGTAGCACACGTACAATGTTATTGTTACGTTCTTGGAAGTACGTCCTACTTATGTACAAGATATATTAAAAGTTATGTTAAATGAAACTTTAAGATATTCAAATGTATTAACAGTCATCAACGTATTCCTTAATCACACTTGAGCTGCGTAGCTTTTGTTCAGAAAACCGTGTGTAGTCGCAGTCTCTGCACTGTCGTGCTCTGATTGTCGCGCTGTTAAAACGCAGTATGAAAGTGGCTGAGGCTGCTTTCTGTTCTGCAGCGAAACACGCGAGTGGAACACGGTTAAAAAGTGCAGAGAAATCGGTTGTTCTCGAGGTTTTTCATAAATTCACAGAGATAACCGGCTTTGAAGTTTTTCTAGGGTCTGTATTACATACAGTTGAGGGAGCAGTTCATGCAGGATATACAGAAGTGTCGGCAGTGTCGTAGAATGGTAATTAACTGTAACTGGCAGGTCGCTGGTTCAAGTCTTACCAGAGTCATTTTTTTCCTTCTTCATTTTGAAGTACCTACATCTCGTAGTTGACAACTAATCATCATTTTTATGGAAGACTATTAATAAAGCTTGCTTAAATTAAGAAAACATTACAGTTTAATTTTTGAAGGCAAAAATGAAAAACCAAATACTCTTTATTTGGACTACGTCCATTATTTTATACACAGATGTAGATAAGTGTCGTAGAAACATGGAAAACACTCATTTTCTCTGCGTCGAGCGCACCATACTATTGCTGAATTTTTACATTTGCCACTGTACAATTACAATATGAACCCAACAGAACTGATCTGGAGCGAAGTTAAGGGGTCCGGCCCGAGAAATAACAAAACAGTTAAGATACCGGACATCCTGGAACTAACAACCGTAGCTTTTTCACATACCACAGCCGAACACTGGCGGGATAAAGAACGGCACGTCATAAAAGAAGAGGAGAAAACACGGCGCTGGATGGCTTCGTGGATTCTGTTGTTGATAGACTCGTTATCAACGTAGCAGATGACAATTCCAGGCCGCGTGCGATTAGCAGAGCGGTCTAAGGCGCTGCAGTCATGGACTGTACGGCTGGTCCCGGCGGAGGTTCGAGTCCTCCCTCGGGCATGGGTGTATGTATTTGTCCTTAGGGTAATTTGGGTTAAGTAGTATGTAATCTTAGGGACTGATGACCTTAGCAGTTAAGTCCCCTAAGATTTCACACACATTTTAACATTTTTGACAGTTCCAGAATTGAAACCTATTTCTCGGTTTCGGGTAAGGAAGGAGCTAAGAGATTAGCTGACGACTGACTGTAATTAATACCTTCACTGGCTTCAGTATTCAAAAGTACGGTGAAATACCTGCAGTACGCATTTGCATCACACATAGCTCGCTCAGAAATATTACCCTGTATTTAAGGTAGAAAATTTCGTCGCACTTGTTTCTAATTAGAATACTACATAAGAGGAGAAGGAGAGCATTTTATGCTTTCCGTCTGGTCACCTAAGAAGCGCGCGGTATTGCTGGAGTTTTGCCTAATATTATTTCATTCTCTTTAAAATTTAAATGACATTCGAAGCTATACTGTTTCTTTGCTAATCTCTTTTTACATCTAAACTGCAACTGCTCACACCATTGCAGGATAGTTGGACCGCCGGCTAGCCAGTAGTGTCAAAATTTAATACGCCTGTGAAGCTGTTGTCCCGCGTTATGTGTACATCAGGTTTATTCTTATGATGAACAGAGTATAGACTCGGCGTACATCCCGAGGGGTGACACGATATCTGAGCAGTCAGTTATAGCAGGTGAGTAGTGAACAAGAGCGCTCGTTGCGAGTTAAACGACTTTGAACGTGGGGTGATAATCGGTACAAGACGCATGAATCACAGAATATCTTAAAATTACACGAGAATTCGGGTTTTCGAAATCATCGATTCTGGGGTGGATCTTTAAGTTCGCGGAGAAAATGTTTACACACAGGATGTCTACAAATGTGTGACTTGCTGACACCGTGTCGCCTCTACGGACACATACAGGGCGATCACAAATCTACTGTGTGAGCACTGAAATCATAACTGTTCTGTCTGTTCCAAACGGGGGGGAACTTCCTTGGCTGCTTAGTAGATTTCCGTTTAACGTGTACTCTATTTCACCTGCCATATACAGTGACAATAGACTGTGCTGTGTTTAATGCAAACCTGAATGTGCTGGACCAGATGAGACGACATCAGACAAAAAGTTTCTTGTTTGCTAATGGAGCATGTAGACAGTGACGTGATGGACCTTCAAATGGTGATTGCAAAGTAGATAACGCAAAAGCCCCAGGCAGATACGTGAGCTGTTGCCGAATTACGATGGCCGATCGTATCGCGAGATATTACGCTTGCTGCAGTGTAGACTTGCCTCTAGGTCCACTTTGAAACAAAATCAAAAGCGATTTTTTCATTATAAACTATCTAGTAAACCACTTCTGTATGTTAGTCCTCGCCATAACGCTATAATTATTGAATTACGTTGCAGTTTCGCGAGTCGGTAATTTTATAACGGGTCTCAAGGAATACAACGTTGTTTAGAATTAGGTTAACGGTCGCCGATCGAATGACTTCCGTGCCTTGTGAAGACAGCATTTGTCGTTAAAATGGAAACTCAGAATGATACTTCTCCACAACATTATGTTTCCTCTCATGACTTTTTCAAGCCATCAGTTTTTCGAGAAGCTGAATAATTTCATCTACCCTGTTTCGAACAAATACTTCTGTCTGCTCATAGATTATCGCTTATGTAGGAAATAATTTACACAGAGATATTCGGATAAAGCGTTTGTCTCTCTAGCTTGCAAAATAATAAGTGAGAGAAATATGCATTTGCTTGAGCAAACGTAAGAAACGTTCGTGGAGGTATATTTCATTTAAATCAAAGGCAATTCTTTTTCGGCCATACGTGTTTCGCCTAGTTTATTTGTGAAGGATCTTCAGCAGCCTGAATGTTACTCTCTCTGCAGAGTTGTGAACACGGCTTATTTATTTTCCAGCGAGTTACAACAACGAATTGTGTTTTATTTAAAAAGAGTATTATTTTTCTATTTTGTAGTTGACGAATTTAAACCAACTGTATACAAACAATTTAATGCGCATTTTTATAATTTTAGTTTTTGTAGTTATTGTGGTCTTCAGCCTCAAAACTGGTCTCGCGTAGCTCACCGCTCTACAGTATGCGTCATTGCAACCTCCATCCATTTGAGCCCGAAGACTGTATTCATTCCTTGATGTCCCTCTACAGATTTTATCCCCCAACCTTCACTACGAAACTGACCATTCCTTGGTGCTTCAGGATGTGTCCTGTCGACCGATCCCTTCGTTTAGTCAAGTTGTGCCAGAAATTTCTCTTTTCATCAATTCCTTTAATTACTTCCCCGTTAGTTATTCGTACTCTTTTCACCAATTCCTTTAATTACTTCCCCGTTAGTTATTCGATCTATCAGTCAAATCCTCAGAATGTTTCTGTAACACCACATTTCAAAAGATTCTAGCCCCTTCTTGTCAACACAACGTATAATCTATCTATCACTTCCGTCGAAGTCTACACGCTAGACAAATGCCTTCAGAGAAGACTACTTACACTTAAATTTACGTTAGATATGACACATTCAACTTTTTCAAAAATGATTTACATGCCATATCCATTGTGCATTTCATATGCACTATACTTCGCCTGTCACCAGTTATTTTGCTGCCCAAATATAGCAACGCGTTTACTAGTTCTAGCATCTCATTCCATATTCTAATCCCCTCAGCATCACGTGATTCAGTTCGAATACATTTTATTATCGTTGTCTTACTTTACAAGACATTATTGATTCCACTCCACTGTTATTCCAAGTCCTTTGCTGTCTCTCACAGAATTAAAATGACATCGGAAAGCCTCAAAGGTTTTGTTTCTTCTCCTTGAAGTTTAATTCCGTCTCCAAATTTCTCCTTGGTTTTCTTTACTGCTTGCTCACTATACACACTGAATGACACCGGGGAGCATTCCAACCCTGTTTCAATATTTTTTCAACAGCTGCTTCCGTTTCATATCCGTCGACTCTTGTAACTGCAGTTTGATTTCTATACAAGTTGTATGTAACTTTTAGCTCGCGTTGTTGTATTCCTGCTGAAGGGTACATTCAATATTTCAAAGACTGTATTACAGTCAGCACTGATAAGTGTTTTCTTTAAATCTACTAGTACAATAAATACGGGCTTGCCTTCCTCTAACCTATGATCTAAGACACGTCTTAGAAACAGTATCGCCTCTCGTGTTGCTACATTTCATCGAACCCAAAGTCGTCACCTCCAAAATCGGCTTAGTTATGGAAGTAGAAATGTTCAAAGTTTTAGAAGTAAATGCAGCATGCTATGCATAATTGGTTGTATTCAGATCGATCTACTGGTGATGGGATGTTCATTTGAGAGAGGTGTTCAGATGAGTGCCCATTTTCCTGAATACACGACTCAGTGTCCCTTCTGAACGACCTGCGAGTGAAATGTAAGTTGCTGTTGTCAAGCAGTGCCAAGTTTATTCGATGCGCAGTTTGAAGTCATGTTCGGTTAGATGATCCATTTGGTACTTTATATGGGACGCTCGGATGGTCGTGCTTTGCACAGATTTGCAAGGCTCACGATTCCTGTTTGACAGAGATGCTCTATCAACATCTTCTGTAGATGCACTTGAGAATGAGTCACCCTGGGAACTAATAGTGCTTGATGAGGTACAGTTTCCAAATATAGCCTGGTACAACGACGTCTTTCTTCAGATTTATCGAGAGTGTGGTGCCGATCCAGAAGAAGCTACCAAAATTGTTTCCAGATTTTCTGCAGCTTAATTAATTTACATTTAATGAACTGACTGCTGTCAGGTATGTGACATTAAAGACACTGCGAGAAGGGGACTGCATTGCGTATTTAAAGAGGGGCGTAGATGGTCAAGAAGGATAGTCTGTCGGCGGTGTTTGAAGGCGATACCTATGTCGGTATGTGCACAGATTTCTTCCGCCACGTTTTTGGACTTGTGATTTTTTTAGAGTTGCGATCAGCTGAATTTTCATAGTGCACACTCTGATATATTGTTTTAATTTAGGAAAGTTTGAAAAGAGCGGAGATTTTAGCGCGAGCTGTCTTTGCATTTGAACATCAGGACACGTAACTGAAGCGTTTGTACTTGAAGGTTAACGGCGAAGTACAGATGCAATGAACTTTGGTGCCGTTTCGTACTTAATAGTGATTTGACAAAACATTATTGCATGTTTAAATGCTTGAATTTATGAGTACTCTAAGCCGTTCATTGCTTACTTGGTCACGTACAACTTCGTAATTTTAGCTTCCTGAAGGAGTTGAGGAGTAAATCGTTCAATCACATGAAGGTCAATACACGTAAGTACGTGGATGTTTCAGTCATTGAAGATTCTATTTAACTAACTTTCTGCGGCGTAGCTGATTGGCCAGTTTAGTTAAGACACATTACTGTGGTGTGTTCCTTTCCCTACAATTACATCATAGCCAAGAAATTTTATAGGCTACGTATTGTCACATCTCAGTGGAGAAACTTTGTGGCTTTGGAGTTAACATTCTGTTTTCTTGCTGAGAACAATTCATTTTTCCGTTTACAAGCGTAATACATACAAACGTAAGCTTTTCTATCAACAATTCCTCTGACATAAATGGAAAGTTTTACACTATCAGCATCTCACTATCGGGTGTTTCTAATGCTCCTGGAGCTTCTCAGGTGGAGATCACCACACAGCATGCATAGTCGACAGCATGCGAGGATTATTGCCGTCTTTCGCACGCACACACAGTTATCTGTAATGCCAAGACTGCTGGACAACAATATGGCGCCAAGTGTACTTTCAGAAGGACTAGACCATGAGAAATACGTAGGATTGTTTGAATAGCTCTGACGAATGGAATATAGGTAATGAGTCACTGTATACCGTGGGGAACAGATTACTGGATGCTAGATTGAGGTCTATCGTGTTTACCGCTGATACCATTCCAAAAACAACAGATATTTACTCGAAGTAGAGACTAAGTCAACTGAACATTGAGCGGTCTACGCGAACGTGGACGACCTGCTGAAAATTTGGCCCATACCTCTCGAATTCCTGGGATCACTATGTGACGAGCAACTGGATATGATAGCAAGATCGATTTGCTGACTGTAGCTGGATACTCACCAGTTAGTGGGAAGAGTGGTAAAACCTGTTGTACCTTTCATTACCAGACTATCAAATCGCATATTCCAGCAGAATAATGCAAGATCCCACACCACAAACGGCTTCATCAATACGGATACAGCGTGTCTGAGACGCGATACCACCAGGCTCCCTTATGACATTTAGCTATGACGAGAAATTTCTCCGATTTGCATTGAGGAGCTGGAAAAGGGGGCGGGGGGGGGGGGGGAGTGACAGCTGTTTGGTTCCACTTCACAGTCAAATGCAAGAGTGTATTTGTGCTAGTGGGGATGAACCTCATATAAAAGTTGATGATCGATATCGGTTCTGAATGGGACGAAAGTTTAATCATGTAACACCTGTTATGTCGTTAGCATCTTAACAATGATAGTATCAGACTGAGGCATTGTTTTTCATTTATTTGATTTATCTTACGGCAACAACACCAAAAATTGACAACTTTAATTTCACATTTATATCTAGTTAAGTATTTACATATAGTTTAGTTTTACATTTTGGCACATTTCAAATTTTGAAAATTACTAACTTAATATTACTGACTACTTTAACCGATATAATTGCAAGTTAAGAAAAATTCAAATACATTTAATCATAATTCAATATATAATGATTGAAGCCAACTAGCAGCAGAGCGAATAGCATTAATAAAGTCACTATATGGTCCAGGATACATCCTTTGAGGACAGTCTCTAACAATATGTTCAACTGCATTACCGGCAGCCATACTTGATGAGTCTCTCATGGCTACCCAAGACAACAGCACAAGAAACCTGGTGCATTGTGGTATAATGTTTCCCATTTCCGTAAGTATATGTGTGGGTCGCTGGGTAACGTAACATGTAAAATGTACATCCAAGCCGTGGTGATACCGTGAGGACATACCTGTCCTTTCACTTCCTCTGGAGTCTCTAAGGTATCGGACTACACAGCAATAGTCTCTCCAGAGACTTTCCGAAATCTTTCATTGGGGAAAGGTCGGACAGTATAGGTCAGCGGTTTGTATCGGACAAGAACTGTTTCTAAACTTCAACGCTAGTGAAAGAACCGAAAGCGCCTCAGCAGTGTGAATTATAGAGGAAGAAGATATCTTAAGCGATTTTGAATCAAAGCAACAGTGCGTTTCGGAGCGACAACTTACATGCTTTTTCAAAGTTTCTCCATGCACGAACTCTGGAGTGTTGCGTTTTGTTTACATCTAGGTTATATTACACTTTTATTTTATGTTTAGATGCAATTTATATTCTGTATATTGTGAGAAGTGACAAAGTCTAGTGCAAGTAGTAACCATGGGAACTACCACAGCGGTGTGATCTAATTGCATCATAAAAGCAATTCCGAGTTGACTGTACGGAACATATATCACACATCCTTGAATGTTGACATTTTTTCTTGAACAGGTACGTACGTAGAAGTCACTACAAGAATGTGATGAAGGAGATCGTAAAAAAGTCAAGCTTCTAAAAATTACTTTTCAGGGAAGCGAGTAGATGTACTCATTTCCAAGAAGAACATTAGGTGACACTCTTAGACCTATAAGGTAAAAGACGGATGTCGTCACTGAACATCTTTTATAAAATAACAATTTTTTTCCGAGAACACTCAGTGATGCACAGGGAACAATATACTACGAACGAAGAAGTATCCAATGTCAAATTTGTGACCGTTGGGCCCATGAAAATTCTGCCCATACAGAGTTTAAACATTATTTATCGTACGTGTGGTAAATGTTTCACTGTAGGTTAAAATAATATACGGAATCAGGCCTATTTTGTTCAAAACGAGCCGGCCGGTGTGGCCGTGCGGTTCTAGGCACTTCAGTCTGGAACCGCGTGACCGCTACGGTCGCAGGTTCGAATCCTGCCTCGAGCATGGATGTGTATGATGTCCTTAGGTTAGTTAGGTTTAAGTAGTTCTAAGTTCTAGGGGACTGATGACCTCAAATGTTAAGTCCCATAGCGCTCAGAGTCTGTTGAACCATTTTGAAGTACTGACGCTAGTTGCTAGCACATGCCGTAACTGTCCCACTCGACGCAAGGAAAGGCCTTTTCTTAATCTAGGAAACAAATCAACATTTGTTCAAAACGTTAATAACTTTGTTATGAACTACACGTGTAATTATGTCTCACTAAGGGTTAAACCAATACCTCGATTTCGGAGTATTGTGTTCATAACTTTAATAACTTTGTTATAATGTTTACGTACCTGAGTGAGCTACCTCCCGTCACGGAAATTTAGTACTAAGATGTATATAAGGTCCAATTAAAATTTTTTGAAACCGAATAGTTCTATGTCCAATGTAAACCTCCAAAAATTTAAACCTTTAAGGTGGTAAGGATGAAAAAAATATTTAAAAATTTAAAAAACTTATTTTATAATTCTATTAGTGAACCTGGCAATGCATCGCAATTGTTAAATATGTACAGGAATTGGATACCCCCCATCTACTTCTTTCTACCCCCTCTCTCTGCCTATCACCCCGACTCCCTCTCTTCATCCATCTCCTCCTCCTCCTCCCCTCTCTCTGTCCATCATGTCCTCCCCCTCTCTCTGTGGGTACCTGCTTCCCCTCTCTTTCTCCCCACTCTCTCTCCACCACCTCCTCCCCTGACTCGCTGACCATCTCCTCGTTTCCTCTCTGTCCCTTTCCTCTCTCTTTTCCTCCGCTTACTCCCTCTCCCTGACCTTGAGCCTTGCTTCTTGCTATTTCAAATTAAAATTCCGTAGTTCATTTCTAACCATAAGTCGATGAGCCATAAATAAACTTTCCTTTTTTGCGAAAACCAACTGCGAGCAAGAAAATAAAACAGCAGATTACTGTGTGTACAATTTTCCTTTAGAAGTATGTATAGCAAGAAAGGATTTCTATGGAAGAAACTATTTCTCTAATGGTTGAAATGCCCTGCTATCGTCGCTAAAACTGACTGTAAGAAAGAAAACATTAAAAAAGCACATTTTCAATCAGAGCACATCATAGAACTTTCTTTGTCGAGTCGGTTTTAACAGAAAACCTGTACGTTGTTGTAACCTTCGTCCGTTCGAATGTTTGTGTTAGAGTATCGCGTATAAATTAGAAGTAAACTGGTCAAGAACTTTTCAGGGTTTTTGCTAACGACGTTTCACCCTTATACACTGGTGTCTAAAATTAAAGCAACAAACAGAATTTGTGCAAGTTTTCGTTTATTTTGCAACAAAATAATATAAACACGTGATAGTAAAGTAGAAACAATGTAAAGGACACAGAACTTAAAGAACAGCAACACACATAACAGTAGACAATAATGATCTTCGTCTTTTTCACTCAGTATGGGGTGTGCCCACCTGTGGCAGCAAAACAGGGCAGACAACGACGGGGGACGCTGTGAATGATGTCATCAATCTCATGTTGAGACAATAATGGCCATACTTACTGCAGAGCTGCTCGAAAGTCTTGGAGAGTGGTTGTGGATATTGACGTGATGCAGCCCGTCACCCTAGTGCGTCCCAGACATGTTAGAGCGAGCAGACCACGCCACGCGTGCAATATCCTCCGTTTCCAAGAAAACATCAACCACTTGTGACCTACGAGGTCGAGAATTATCGTCCATCAGTACGAAATCTGGTCCTACAGCATCTAGCAACAAGTGCAGATGAGGTCCCAAGATTTCATCACAATACCTGACAGCAATTAAACCTTGCTGTGTCATCCATATAATTTCTTGGAGAGGTGTTCAAGTGTCCCACACAATGCCTGCCCACACCATTAGGGATCTTCCTCGATATCGGTTTTTCGCTCCAGAGGCGAATCCTTGGAGGATCACTCTTCACACCAAATTGGGTCTCATCTGTGAAAAGAAAATTGTCCCACTGTTCGATCGTCCAGGTGGCATGTCAACGACTCGACTCTAGACATATCCTGCTGTGAGGACGCGTCAGAGGTACACACACAGAAGGTCTCCGACAATAAAGGCCACTCTGCAGAAGCTTTCTGTACGCCGTTTGTCTCGATACAACACGTCCAGTGGATACTGCGAGGTCATATGCCAACTGCCATGCCGTACTAAGATGGTTCTGTCGTGCCCTTACAGGCAACCAACGGTCCTCTCTTTCCGGTGTCACAAGTGTCAACCCTGCCTTGGTCTTCGGGATACAGTGTCGAAACCTCCTAGAAACAACGGAACTATTCACATTAAGCCATCGGGGCCAAATAATTTCCTACTGTCCTCCTTCCTTTCTGTCTATGTTCTTCCATCACAGAGAGTCTGGTAGGTGTCTTCCCAGTACCGTACTGCACTGCCTGTGATTGTAGCAGCGATTGTGGATGTGGGGCTCCTCCGGAAACATAACCCTGTTTGGTAGGTGTCCTGACGTCATCGTTGCCGTGATTGTCCGTTGACGGGAATACCATCTTTGGTGCAGAACAGGATAGTACGGACATCAGTTACATGATCCATTTAGTATTTTATATGGGACACTCGGATGGTCATGCTTTCCTCAGATGTGCATGGCTAGCGATTCCTGTTTGACAGAGGTGCTATATCAACATCTACTTTAGATGCCCTTGAGAATGCCGGCCGGAGTGGCCGAGCGGTTCTAGGCGCTACAGTCTGGAACTGCGCGACCGCTAGGGTCGCAGGTTCGAATCCTGCCTTGGGCATGGATGTTTGTGATGTCCTTAGGTTAGTTAGGTTTAAGTAGTTCTAAGTTCTAAGGGACTGATGACCTCAGAAGTTAAGTCCCATAGTGTTCAGAGCCATTTTTTGCCCTTGAGAATGAGTCATCCTGGGAACTAATAGTGCTTCAAGAGGTACAATTTCCACGTACAGCCTGGTAGAACGACGTCTTTCTTCAGATTTGTCGAGACTGTGGTGCCGACCCAGAAGAAGCTTCCGATTTTGTTTCTATATTATCTGTAGCTTAATTAATTTACATTTCATGAACTGACTGCAGTAAGGTATGTGATATTTAAGACACTGCGAGAAGGGGACTGCCGTGCGTATTTAAGGAGTGGCGGGAATGGTCAAGAAGGGTACTTTGTCGGCTGTGTTTGAAGCCAACAACAATATCGGTATGTGCACAGATTCCGTCCGCCACGTTTTTGGACTTGTGATTTTTCAGATTTGCGTACAGCTAAATTTTTATAGAGCACACTCTGATATATTGTTTAATTTAGGAAACTTTGAAAAGAGCGGAGATTTTAGCGCGAGCTGTCTTTGCATCTGTACATCAGGACACGTAACTGAAGCGTTTGAACTTGAAGGTTAAGGGCGAAGTACAGATGCAATGAACTTTGTTATATTGTGAATTAGACACAGGACGGGGAAACAGTGGTTTGTTGCTTTAATTTTGGACACCAGTGTATGTTAGACGTATATTTATTTATTATATGCATTCGCAACATTAGCCTAAATGGTTCAAATGGCTCTAAGCACTATGAGACTTAACATCTGAGGTCATCAGTCCACTAGAACGAAGAACTACTTACACCTAACTAACCTAAGGACATCACACACATCCATGCCCGAGTCAGGATTCGAACCTGCGACCGTAGCAGCAGCGCGGCTCCGGACTGAAGCACCTAGAACCACTCGGCCACAGCGGCGAGCCATTAGCCTAAGTCCACCCAAATGTTCACTAGAGTATCATGTAAAAATTTTATGTAAATTGAGCAAGTACTTTTGGAAAGCCGGCCGAAGTGGCCGAGCGGTTCTAGGCGCTACAGTCTGGATTTGCGTGACCGCTACGGTCGCAGGTTCGAATCCTACCTTGGGCATGGATGTGTGTGATGTCCTTAGGTTAGTTAGTTTTAAGTAGTTCTAAGTTCTATGGGACTGATGACCTCAGAAGTTGAGTACCATAGTGCTCAGAGCCATTTGAACCATTTTGAACTTTTGAAAATATTTGGTAACAATGTTAACCAACAGTTTGTCTTTAAACAGTAGTTTAGTTTAAGAAGTAACGTATCTCTGCATTGTTAGTGGGAAGAATATTCCACCGCAAACTACAGGAAAACATAGCTTCGAAATAGTTTACATGTCCCATACTCCTCGGTCTTCCCTTACAAGTAGAAAAGATTACGAAGTGCGTTAATCTGATACGGAAGAAAATGTCCCGGGATTGAGAAGCTGGTATCATGCTGTACAGAGCAATGCAAAACTATCGTAGCCATCGTAGCTATCGTAGACTATTTCAACAAATGCGTTACGAATGAACGGACGATGAAGCGGCTTGCGACTGGACATAACGGGGCCTCTGGCTCACCTGTGGGCAGAGAGCAGCTGAAGAGGACGGCGCACAGACAGCAAGCAAGGACGACGCGCGTCGCGACGGCGGCGGCCATGGCGGCGTCTTGCGGACTGAGAGGCCGACTTGGTGCTGATAAAGCGATCACCGACAGCCGCGCCTCTGGCCGCTGTTTGCTCTGCCTATCTCGGCACAGATAGGCTGCAGGCCCGCATCTCAATCGACACCATCGAACGATTCTTTTCATTATTTGGTTTTTCTTCCAAAGTACAAGTACAGCGTTAGTAACTGTTCCATCAGACACGCTCTACATTCAGCACTTAACATCTCCACCTACTTTACTAAACGGTACTCGAAAACAGCTGCGGGTTGCCTATCTAACGGACGTCAGGGGCAACAAAACATGGAATTTCAGTATTTCATGTAATTACTGACCGAATTTAACAATGTAACGTGGTGTCATAATCTACTCATTAAGAGATGCAATTTTACCTAAAGGTTTAACTCAATAATTAATATAAAAATTTTTCTTGAAAGGGAATAGCTTCTGTCTACAAATCAGCACGGTTTTAGAAAGCGCCGCTCGTGCAAAACTCAGCTTGCCCTTTTCTCACGTGATATACGGCGAACTGTGGGTGAAGGGCAACAGGCGGAGTCCATATTCCCGGATTTCCGAAAGCATTTGACACAGTGCCACACTGCACACTGGTACCGAAGGTACGCGCACACAGATATCTGAGCGGCTCGAAGATTTCTTGAGTGACAGAGCCCAGTATTTTCTCCTCGAAAGCCGGCCAGAGTAGCCGTGCGGTTCTAGGCACTACAGTCTGGAACCGAGCGACCGCTACGGTCGCAGGTTCGAATCCTGCCTCGGGCATGGATGTGTGTGATGTCCTTAGGTTGGTTAGGTTTAATTAGTTCTAAGTTCTAGGCGACTGATGACCTCAGAAGTTAAGTCGCATAGTGCTCAGAGCCGTTTCTTTTTGTCCTCGAAAGCGATTGTTTATCAGATGGTTCAAATGGCTCTGACCACTATGGGACTTAACATCTGTTGGTCATCAGCCCCTAGAAAATAGAACTACTTAGACCTAACTAAACTAAGGACGTCACACACATCCACGCCCGAGGTACGATTCGAACCTGCGTCCGTAGCAGTCGCGTAGTTCCACACTGAAGCGCCTAGAAGCGCTGGGCCACAAGGACCGGCGAGTGTTCATCAGAAACAAGGATACCGTCAGGAGTGCCCCAGGAAAGTATCATAGTATTGTTACTATTTTCTGTCGCGTAGTTCCAGACTGAAGCGCCTAGAACCGCTGGGCCACAAGGACCGGCGAGTGTTCATCAGATACAAGGATACCGTCAGGAGTGCCCCAGGAAAGTATCATAGTATTGTTACTATTTTCTGTATACATAAATGATCTGTCAGACATGATGGGCAGCAATCTGCTTTCGTTTCTGATGATAATGCTGTCAACGGGAAAGATACAAGATACAAAGATACAAGATGACTTAGATAAAACTTCTAGTTGATGCGATAAATGGCACCTAGCTCAAAATGTAGAAAAATGTAAATTCATGCAGGTGAGTACGAGAAACAAATCCATAATGTTCGGATATGATACTCATAGTGTGTTGCTTGACTCAGTCACGTCTTTTAAATATCTAGGCGCACCGCTGCTACAAGGCAGTATGAAATGCAGTGAGCATGTAAGAACTATAGTACAGAAGGTGAATGGTCGAATTCGGTTTACTGAGAGAATTTTAGAAAAGTGTGTTTCATCTATAAAGGAGATCGCATATAGGACACTGGTTCCACCCAATGTTGAGTACCGTCCGGGTGTTTGGGATCAGCAACAAGTCGTATTAAAGGAAGACATGGAAGCAATTCAGGGGCGAGCTACTAGATTTATTATTGTAGGTTCGAACAATTTGCAAGTATTACAAATATGCTTCAGGACCTCAGTTGGGAATCAGTGAAAGGAAGACGACGTTCTTTACGAAGAGCACTATTGAGAAAATTAAAGAACAGACGTCTGAGGCTGACTGTAGAGTGATTTCAATGCCACCAATGTACGTCTCGTTTATGGACCACGAAGATATGTTCACAGCGATTAGGGCTCGTATGGAGACATACAGACAGCTTTTTTTTTCCATTTCTCAGTTTGCGAGTGGAACAGAAAAGGAAATGTCTAGTAGTGGTGCAAAAATGGATTAAATGGCTCTGAGCACTATGGGACTTAACATCTATGGTCATCAGTCCCCTAGAACTTAGAACTACTTAAACCTAACTAACCTAAGGACATTACACAACACCGAGTCATCACGAGGCAGAGAAAATCCCTGACCCCGCCGGGAATCGAACCCGGGCGTGGGAAGCGAGAACGCTACCGCACGACCACGAGCTGCGGACTCTAGCAGTGGTACAGGGCACCCTCAGAAACACACCATACGGCATATGCATGTATGTACGCGTACAAGCCGACTATTGCAGTTGGAGACTATATGTAACGAGTGTAAAGGGTAGTGCAGATATTTCTATTGGTGACTGAGGACGGGTACTGAACTACATTACATCAGTATTTTCTTCATTTGTAAACTAAAAACTGTAGCAATTATGAGTATCATATTTCTAGGTTTGTTAGTATCTGCAAGTACATGCGGAGAGGGCAAGCCATAAATGTTTATTTCTCCCTGGGCAGCAGATCAGGCGTTGATATATGGACACGTGCACAAATTATCGACGCTACAATCATTCTGTAATTTAGATTGGAAGCATGTAGCTACTACCAGCAAATTTTACCCGTAAGTTCAAATCTTTTCGAAACTTCTTCTCGCTGAACCCCCGCCTCCCTCCCCCGCAACGCAAGGGAAAACGTTTATCGTTTATCGCATTTCCCCTGTTCATACAGTAAAATTTCAACATCAGACATGACGTATAACTTATTACTTCTCTTGCAGATACTATCCACAGTTTCACAGAATGTACAGTCGTGCTCAAAAGTATCCGAACGACCTGAATTGCATTTCGCCTAATTCGAATGCAACCCACATAGCGCAGCTGTCTAGCAGGTCCTCTAATCGCTCCTCGGTACAGTCGTTTGACTATTGAAAATGGTTCGAACAAGTCTCCACTAGAAAACACTGCTCTGTATGACAATAACTAAAGATGTAAAGTAATACCAAGGTACTACAAATATCAGGGGACATCTTATCACAGATAAGACGGTCCTTAAGGCTTGTAAGCTCACATTTATTACAATAAATAACATACTTGAAATGTTACCACTCTCACTACTACGCCAGATAAGTAATTCACTTAGTAAGTTCGTCGTATTCATGATTTTCTCTTCAAAGTAACATACCGTACTTATTATTTAACACAAAATGACATTAAAAATTTAAGTTATTCACGAGCAGCTTGTTGAGAATATGTATGAACTTCAAATTACACGTCGAACAGTCTCGTTCTGCATATGGATTCAAACCCAGGTCAAGCAGACTAAGCAAAGACCTCGTGACTGACGGAAACTAACAGTCATTCCTGACTAGGCATACAGAGAATGATATAACTCGATTTTAGACAGTATCAGTTAGCAAATATCAACTTTAAATTACATAACGTAAACATTTTTAACGGACGCGAATTCCTACCCAGCATCTATTGTCCTTGTTAACGAACTACGAGAGATGTTACATATTGCTTCTTAACAAGCAACTTACTTGAAATGCCGTGAGGTATAGCTTTGAGTTGGACGGGGATTCGAACCCAGAATCTGATTAGATTGTCATCGAAGCACAATCAACTGTGACATATCGGATTTTTCGGCAGTAGCTAGATGTTTTAACTGAAATGACGAGACGAAACATTAATATTTTCTTTTCCAGAACTCCAACCTGGCACCTACCGCTGTTATATTCTAGAGAAAACGAACGTTAAAAATGGGTTTGTTACACCAGCAGCGACATGTGAGCATATTTGAACTATAAATAATATGACGAAGAGTTCAGTGCTGACTGGTAATCGAACCCCACACATATTGTTATTGACTGCACACAAAGAGACGTCAGCTACCGAATTTTTCTCCACCAGCAGCTCGGAATAACGTGCTTGAACTTACAGTGATCTCGCAAACAGATCTGTCTCACTAGGACTCAAAAACGTCAGATACCGTTAGCATTGACAACGAATGAAAATACATTAAAAATCAAAATTATTATCCACCAGCAGATAGGTGTTCCCATGCTAGACCTTGATAATACATAATGAAAGCTTTAGTGCCGGGTCAGGATTCGAACCCTTTCACGCGCAGTATGTAACGATGTTGAGGAGTCTGCAGTTTTGAACAAACAAAAAAATACAGTCGGGCTCTATTATCATGGAGGGATCAAATTACGCGTTAAGGGCGGTCTGCGTTTCATTCCCAGTTCAGAATCAATTTTATCGACATATAGAAGCTCAAATAAAACATGTAATAAGTGTCCTGAGGCACTACATAGCGTTTGTTTCGTCACTAGAAATAAATAACTAGTATGAGAAAGGTTACTGTTGTTAAGGTTTGCCGGCTGCGGTGGCCGTGTGGTTCTGGGCGCTTCAGTCCGGAACCGGGCGACCGCTACGGTCGCAGGTTCGAATCCTTCCTCGGGCATGGATGTGTGTGATGTCCTTAGGTTAGTTAGGTTTAATTAGTTCTAAGTTCTAGGCGACTTATGACCTGAGAAGTTAAGTCGCATAGTGCTCAGAACCGTTTGAACCATTTGAACCATTTGTTAGAGTTTCTACGTGTTGCGTCCTAACGTCTACTTGGTAGAGAAGGAATATCATGCTTAACTTGAATGCCCCTCCCCCCCCCCCCCCCTACCCATGAACCATGGACCTTGCCGTTGGTGGGGAGGCTTGCGTGCCTCAGCGATACAGATGGCCGTACCGTAGGTGCAACCACAACGGAGGGGTATCTGTTAAGAGGCCAGACAAACGTGTGGTTCCTGAAGAGGGGCAGCAGCCTTATCAGTAGTTGCAGGGGCAACAGTCTGGATGATTGACCGATCTGGCCTTGTAACATTAACCAAAACGGCCTTGCTGTGCTGGTACTGCGAACAGCTGATTGGTTGGTTGGTTGGTTTTGAGGAAGGAGACCAGACAGCGAGGTCATCGGTCTCATTGGATTGGGGAAGGACGGGGAACGAAGTCGGCCGTGCCCTTTTAAAGGAACCATCCCGGCATTTGCCTGGAGTGATTTAGGGAAATCACGGAAAACCTAAATCAGGATGGCCGGACGCGGGATCGAACAGCTGAAAGCAAGGGGAAACTACAGCCGTAATTTTTCCCGAGGGCATGCAGCTTTACTGTATGATTAAATGATGATGGCGTCCTCTTGGGTAAAATATTCCGGAGGTGAAATAGTCCCCCATTCGGTCTCCGGGCGGGGACTACTCAAGAGGACGTCGTTATCAGGAGAAAGAAAACTGGCGTTCTACGGATCGGAGTGTGGAATGTCAGATCCCTTAATCGGGCAGGTAGGTTAGAAAATTTAAAAAGGGAAATGGATAGGTTAAAGTTAGATATAGTGGGAAGTAGTGACGTTCGGTGGCAGGAGGAACAAGACTTTTGGTCAGGTGAATACAGGGTTATAAATACAAAATGAAATAGGGGTAATGCAGGAGTAGGTTTAATAATGAATAAAAAAATAGTAGTGCGGGTAAGCTACTACAAACAGCATAGTGAACGCATTATTGTGGCCAAGATAGACACGAAGCCCACACCTACTACAGTAGTACAAGTTTATATGCCAACTAGCTCTGCAGATGATGAAGAAATTGATGAAACGTATGATGAGATAAAAGAAATTATTCAAGTAGTGAAGGGAGACGAAAATTTAATAGTCATGGGTGACTGGAATTCGTCAGTAGGAAAAGGGAGAGAAGGAAGCATAGTAGGTGAATATGGATTGGGGGGAAGAAATGAAAGAGGAAGCCGTCTGGTAGAATTTTGCGCAGAGCATAACTTAATCATAGCCAATACTTGGTTCAAGAATCATAAAAGAAGGTTGTATACATGGAAGAATCCTGGAGATACTAGAAGGTATCAGATAGATTATATAATGGTAAGACAGAGATTTAGGAACCAGGTTTTAAATTGTAAGACATTTCCAGGGGCGGATGTGGACTCTGACAACAATCTATTAGTTATCTACTGTAGATTAAAACTGAAGAAACTACAAAAAGGTGCTAATTTAAGGAGAGGGGACCTGGATAAACTGAAAGGATCAGAGGTTGTAGAGAGCTTCAGGGAGAGCATTAGGGAACGATTGACAAGAATGGGGGAAAGAAATACAGTAGAAGAAGAATGCGTAGCTCTGAGGGATGAAGTAGTGAAGGCAGCAGACGAACAAGTAGGTAAAAACACGAGGGCTAATAGAAATCCTTGGGTAACAGAAGAAATATTGAATTTAATTGATGAAAGGAGAAAATATAAAAATGCAGTAAATGAAGCAGGCAAAAAGGAATACAAACCTAAAAATGAGATCGACAGGAAGTGCAAAATGGCTAAGCAGGGATGGCTAGAGGACAAATGTAAGGATGTAGAGGCTTATCTCACTAGGGGTAAGATAGATACTGCCTACGGGAAATTCAAAGAGACCTTTGGAGAGAAGAGAACCACTTGTATGAATATCAAGAGCTCAGATGGAAACCCAGTTCTAAGCAAAGAAGGGATGGCGGAAAGGTGGAAGGAGTATATAGAGGGCTTATACAAGGGCGATGTACTTGAGGACAATATTATGGAAATGGAAGAGGATGTAGATGAAGACGAAATGGGAGATAAGATACTGTGTGAAGAGTTTGACGGAGCACTGAAAGACCTGAGTAGAAATAAGGCGCCGGGAGTAGACACCATTCCATTAGAACTACTGACGGCCTTGGCAGAGCCAGTCATAACAAAACTCTACCATCTGGTGAGCAAGATGTATGAAATAGGCAAAATACCCTCAGACTTCAAGAAGAATATAATAATTGCAATCCCAAAGAAAGCAGGTGTTGACAGATGTGAAAACTACCCAACTATCAGTTTACTAAGTCACAGCTGCAAAATACTAACGCGAATTATTTACAGACGAATGGAAAAACTGGTAGAAGCGGACCACGGGGAAGATCAGTTTGGATTCCGTAGAAATGTTGGAACACGTGAGGCAATACTTACCTTACGACATATCTTAGATGAAAGATGAAGAAAAGGCAAACCTACGTTTCTAGCATTTGTAGACTTAGAGAAAGCTTTTGACAGTGTGAACTGGAATACTCTCTTTCAAATTCTGAAGGTGACAGGGGTAAAATACAGGGAGCGTTAAGCTATTTACAATTTGTACAGAAACCAGATGGCAGTTATAAGAGTCGAGGGGCATGAAAGGGAAGCAGTGGTTGGGAAGGGAGTGAGACAGGGTTGTAGCCTCTCCCCAATATTATTCAATCTGTATATTGAGCAAGCATTAAAGGAAACAAAACAAAAATTCGGAGTAGGTATTAAAATTCATGGAGAAGAAATAAAAACTTTGAGGTTCGCCGATGAGATTGTAATTCTGTCAGAGACAGCAAAGGACTTGGAAGAGCAGTTGAACGAAATGGACAGTGTCTTGAAAGGAGGATATAAGATGAACATCAACAAAAGCAAAACGAGGATAATGGAATGTAGTCAAATTAAATCGGGTGATGCTGAGGGAATTAAAATGGTTCAAATGGCTCTGAGCACTATGGGACTTAACAGCTGTGGTCATCAGTCCCCTAGAACTTAGAACTACTTAAACCTATCTAACCTAAGGACATCACACACATCCATGCCCGAGGCAGGATTCGAACCTGCGACCGTAGCAGTCACACGGTTCCGGACTGCGCGCCTAGAACCGCGAGACCACCGCGGCCGGCTGAGGGAATTAGATTAGGAAATGAGACACTTAAAGTAGTAAAGGAGTTTTGCTATTTAGGGAGTAAAATAACTGATGATGGTCGAAGTAGAGAGGATATAAAATGTAGACTGGCAATGGCAAGGAAATCGTTTCTGAAGAAGAGAAATTTGTTAACATCGAGTATAGATTTAAGTGTCAGGAAGTCGTTTCTGAAGTATTTGTATGGAGTGTAGCCATGTATGGAAGTGAAACATGGACGATAAATAGTTTGGACAAGAAGAGAATAGAAGCTTTCGAAATGTGGTGCTACAGAAGAATGCTGAAGATTAGATGTGTAGATCACATAACTAATGAGGGGGTATTGAATAGAATTGGGGAGAAGAGGAGTTTGTGGCACAACTTGACAAAAAGAAGGGACCGGTGGGTAGAACATGTTTTGAGGCATCAAGGGATCACAAATTTAGCATTGGAGGGCAGCGTGGAGGGTACAAATCGTAGAGGGAGACCAAGAGATGAATACACTAAGCAGATTCAGAAGGATGTAGGTTGCAGTAAGTACTGGGAGGTGAAGATGCTTGCACAGGATAGAGTAGCATGGAGAGCTGCATCAAACCAGTCTCAGGACTGAAGACCACAACAACAACAACAACTTGAATGTCAGACCACAATGCTATTATACCTTGTAAGAGGTCCATGATTAAGGATTTCTTGCTACCGCACTCGAGCAGATGTAATTTCGATGGATTGCTCACGCGATGCCTGCGATATGTAAGCTGTAAGAGAATCTCAGGCCAGAGAACAGTGTTGTTTGCAGTAGGAACTATGTTAGTAGCAGTAAGTAGTAGCGAGCAGTCGTGTGTATGGAGTTGACTGGGCCGGTCGTGCGGAACGATGGCGGAGCCTGAGCGGTATAATATAAGGTAAAAGCAGCCTCACGCATATGTAGTATTGTTATATCAAGTCCCATGTAAATGTTTTAAAAAAAATCTCTTAATAATAATCTTTCTCATAAAAAATAACTTTTGACAATCATTCACTTCATTTTAAAGAATTTACTAATTTCTCCAATCCTTGGTCATTCCGATTATTGAAAAGAAAAATCAGTTGTTTCCTTTTATACATGACAAATCTATCGGCCAGCTTTCTACTCGGCTGTGCCAGAATTATTTCTTATAGGAGCAGATATAGATGCGTTATCCGGCGACCTTATTCAGGTAAGAATTTTCAATTTTTTCTTAATGTTCTTTCAGGCACATGACGCAGCACTGCTGACGTCCAAAATTTACCAGTTTAAATTCACAGTCAGTTGTTGAAAGGTTATAAGTGAGCCACAATTTTTTATTGAGAGATTAGTCCTTTTTTATCATTGATAGGTTACCCAATTTTCTGTTGGGAGGTTACACTAAATGTTAATGTTATAGTTATATTTTTTACTGTTGGGAGGTTTCGGAACTATTGCTGTTGGGAGGTTACACTAAATGTGAATACTATTCCTATTATTTATTATTGGGAGGTTACAACCTTCTTCACTTGGCATTGGCAGAACAGAACAGGAAATGTCTCTCCTTACCAAAAATCACCAGCAGAAGTTGGAATCGAACCCTGACCATAAGTAGATGAACCTCACATCAATCCAAGAGAAAACCAAATTCTCTGCACAAGCCCTCATTTTTCTATCATAACAATGTTGCCCCGCACTGGATGAGAATTCTGACACACAGGCTCCCTGTAGTGGTTTGCAGCATGTTCAGTACATTCAGTTACTTGGTTGACCAAATCGCCATGAACTAGCTGCTTCGGATACCCAGTGCATACATTCGACTCTATTTTGTAATCACCGAAATAAAATCACGCAACTGACACCTGTACAGAAATGCCAACAGGGTAGGATGCAGAAATTTAAATAGGAAGTGTTCCTTTCGACTTGAGCTACTTTATTGCATTAGCTGTTTGTTGAAAACGTTGTGCAGTGCAAAAGAAAAATCTAGATCCGGCCATATGCATTATCTCACAGCACTGTTCAACGCGGAAGTTCTGGAGGAGTTGTTGACTTCTGGAGGGGCTCTAGCTTCACGTCAGTTAGTAGCATAACGGTAAGCGTATAGCGCTGTTGATAAGACATCACGAGTTTCGGTGCATTCACTGCTACATTTTTTAAAACGCAATACTGCTGTCTGCTGAAGTTATCGATCTAATGGAACTTTGAACATAATTCCCTTCACTTCTCAACCCAAAATTGTCGCATGTGGAAAAAGGCCTAACTTCTGCGACATTTTGTTCTTTTCAGGTTTAATAGACGGCCAGGCTGCAGGTGCATCTCGAAACTCCTGTATTATGTATGGGGAGAGCGCATCGTGCCAAAATACGTCAGAAAAGTATTTTCTACATTAGCTGTCGTGTGTCAGTGGCATTTTATTCTTCATCAAACCTTGTTTGACAGCTTTAACGCAGAACAAGTTTTCTACATGCATGTAATCAATAAACTGCATAGTCCCCCTTAAACATCCCAACAACCAACCAACCAATAAACTGCATGTGCATTGTCAGACTGTTATAACATCAGAAAATTCACTTACATCGTTGATGACTAATTTCTCTCTCATGTTAACTAATGTTTTAACAACACTAAAAGAAACCTTACGAAGATTGTGCACTGTATTATAAGAAATGAAATAAAAGTACCCACGATAACCTTACGGCGAAAGTCTGTTTCAATAAAACTATTCACAAGCGTGCCTCTATCGGCATGAATTAGTAAAATACTAATCACTTAGATTTCGATTGGGTCTTTGTTTGATTAGTGTGCTGTGTCATACTCAAGTGGTATGCAGATGTGGCATTTCATAAATAAAGTTATGTATTCCTAGAAACCCAAAATTTGCTTGCCAGTAGCGGAAAGAGGCGTTACCTGTTGTGCAGCATTGTAAGTTTTTCACCATTGCAGTATGAGCCGGAATTATTTTCTTGTGATTTTCTTATCGATGTGTGATCTGACTGCTTGTAGCTATTCACAGAAGGGATAAAAACGTTACAGTCAGCAAGTCTGGAACCGCAAAACCATAGCAGACGCTTTCTTACAGGTTAGAACGTTTCCACTGAGCTAGGGAAGAGGTATGCGTCTAGGTTTCCTCTTACGAGATCAATTGTGGCTAGAACTTGTAAACAGGTATTTAAAGGACGAGATTAAATGCGATTTTCACTTGCAGCGACTTTCCTGGGCTGAAAATCGTAAATTTACAATCTTTTGTTACAGCTCAAGCGATAATAAGTAAGATTATTCTATGGAAATGACAGGAAAAATCAAGTGAACTTTGAGACTTAATTCCGTCCACACCAGGAAGTAACTCGTCGATCACAGAGTTGCCAAACGTACCTTACCTTGTTGCCAAATCTCAGTTACATTACCAGCAGGAAGAAGACGAACCGATGTGATCCTACAGTGGGCTGGGAAGTGACCATAGCTGACGTCTCAAAGACGCGGCTGCTACGGCCTGGAATACGTAATCCGTCTGATTCAAATTTTTGTAACTGTGTTTAGGGTGTGGAGCGAAGTCAGTAATAATACTCAGAACTGACTGCAATCTAAGCTTCATAAATCAGTAACTCTCATAGATGATTTTGTATTTCTTTCGTAAGTGTACTCCAAACTCAGAAACTCATTGACAAACGTTTTCGTGCCTCGCCGATAGTCGAGCACAACAAACAAATAAAAATTAAAAAAGAATGTGTGTGTGTGTGTGAGAGAGAGAGAGAGAGAGAGAGAGAGAGAGAGAGAGAGAGAGAGAGAGTGAGGGAGAGAGATAAAAATAAAAAAGAATGAGAGAAAGAGTAAAAAATTGTTGTAAAAAAAACTGAGTCATGGAATGTAACGAAATCTTTCATTAAAATGACATGTTCCACATCATTACGAAATATCGTATTCATGATCTATGGAACATAGCGCTAGTACAACGAGATACTATCTATCACCTATCCTTGCTTTACATCACGAGACGAACATGTCGTCACCGAGCTGATATTTGAAATACATTTCTGTTTTCTCTCTCTCTCTCTCTTTATTTTTATTTTTATATTCTGAGGAAAGCATCGAGAAGCACGAGTAATATGCAAGTAGGCATGCAATCTATTTACAGTTATTTTCATTGGGATACATAATGCAAAAATACACTTTTTAAGTGTATTATTGCGTAATTCCAATTATTGACAGTCTATTCGTGAGATTGCTCGCATTCAGTGGGGTGAAACCTGTCACAGAAGCAAGCAAAACACAAATATTTCCTGCACATTGCGCTACTCACAAACGAAATGGGGTGCCGGTGATGCAGGCAATAACACCCAACTATTTCTACCGACTTAACACCATGACGACTGACAAATTGGCGTCTCAGTGTATTTTTATTATAATTTGTTAGCCTTCTTGCGACCTCGTTCTAATACCTCGTGGGAGCAGGTATAATATTTTGCTTTTTGATCACCGAGCAATAACACATATAGATAGTAGATGGAAGGATACAAAGAAACAATGGGTATGGATCCAGTCCGTCATTAGAAGACTAAACAAGAGTGAAACATTATGAATGCAATTCATACGCTGGTTTGTAGACATTATTTGTATAGATCTGAAGATGAAAAAGCGCAGATCTGCACAGTGCCCGCATCTGCACTTTAGTTTCTATCCACACCCATGAGTCTAGTGGTTTCCTTGTATCCTCCCAACTACTAAAATTAGTTTTGAGAGCAACATTAGCTACAGCGTCGAAGTATTCATAGTATTGTAAACGTGTGTGTAAATGTATTCCGATGCCCACTCAAAGAAGATAAGGATACACGGTCTAGCTACAGTATTATAATTACACCTCAGTTTGTGGATGAACTCAGAATTAGGTTGATAATCATTTTGAATATTTGGCACTACCGTACCCATTGCTGTTAAACTCGTTTTCATCCAATGATTCCCACAGCTACAGGAACACTACTTATGATACCTCTCAGACAAAATACGTATGCAGTGCTATAAGACGATGAGATCGACCTGACACAAACTGTGGGAAGTTTGTTTCACAACCTTCATACTTGGATAAAGAGCTTTTCCTATTTGAGATATCTGTGAACGTTGCTGCATTAGATGATTTAAGAAGAAACTAAATTCCTTCAGCTACGACAATGTTTAAAGAAATCGTCTTAACGGCACTAAATCGTGGTTTGTGAATCGTTTACTGGCCGTACTCTGCTGCATTTCGCTGGTTGGAAGGCAAAAAGCTTGCTGACAAATTTCTCACAAGGAAAAGGGGGACGAAATGTCTTCCCTGGAAGGTCATGTTGTTTTATATAAATGATTACAAAATCAGCTAACACGAACAGTGAGGCTGTCAGTATAAGCACATTACTGTTGTCAGTACGAAATTGCACTGCCCAGGGCCTGTAACGATAAAGGGCCCGTTTAGGTCAGGCATATTGTATACAGAAGACTAAATTCTACAATCCGTATGCATTGCATACACACAGAAATTACTTTTACCGTGTACTGTTGGAGCCCAATGAGTGAACTGCATATTTTCCGGTGAGAAAGAGCACTGGCAAAAGCCTTCGCTACATTAGGTTACTTAAACTGGTCTCACTCTGAGCTAGAATTTATGGTAAGCGGCTAAGTATAAGGTCAATGAGTCGGATGCGGGTTTTGCACCTGTGAAATACTTTCCTAAATTATAGAAGCGAATATTACATTTGAACTAATAATGCGAAAATTTTGAACTTGGATAGCTTAGAATGAAAATCTTTCTGTTTATTGTAAAGGAAAACAATTGATTTTCTAAGACATTCTCTGCCATACACAACTTGAAACAGGTCACGTCGACCAAACCATGTGGAAGGACTGACAGCGACGTCTATCGGAAGGCAGTAAGACTCCTGGGCTTTTCGTTTGACAGTATTCGACAGCCATTTCTAGGTGCAAGTAAATTAAGAAAGGCAGAGCGTTTTTGTTACCAAGTAACATCTTCATCGATTACTTTAGTTTTAATGTAATCTGCGAGTAACATGATAAGGACTCCGTAGCCAAGGAAAGAACCTCTTCTTGGGCATCTACTTCTATAATGACCAAAAGACATTCAATGATCTTCAAGCACATGTGTTCCAGCAATGGTATGAAGAAAATGATGGTAATAATGAAGGTAATAATCGAATTGTCCGGTAACTTCACACTTCACAGTGAATTTTCTCGAACTAAGAAATTTGCTGATTTAGTGAAAATTTCAAAATGGCTTCACATCAAGGCTATGATGCCTAGAAGAGTCTTTACCTCCTGCTGACATGAGAATAGCATAATCTCCAAGTCAGAAGATTGCTTCTACTTTACCATTTAATAGACTCGCATTTTCTCCACCGTGACTAATTTTGTAAGCTAAGCACGTCATTCGTTGCAGCACGCTCCTGGGGCTGGGAAATATGGCCAAAATGGTCTGGTGGAACGAACTATCACAAGTGCAATGCGTGAGTTCAGGCATTTACTTTTAAGAGGCACAAACAGATTTCCTTTACCTCTGGTGACCTCAAGAGACAGACGTTATAATCCAGAATCCGCATTAAACATCACGTTCCTTCTTTACCAACTTGGCAGAGCCGGTTTACGTTGGGAAATGACATAGGCGGAAGTCATGGTAAACAAAAATACTGTCTCCAGTAAACTTACTTACGTTAGAAAATTTTTATTTTATTTGATGAACCGATAGCCATTTAAAGGAACAGGGCTCTTACTTTATTGTACTTGATTGAACTAGAGACGTTGAAAAATTTGGTTCTGAACTGTGATTCGAATTCGTATCTCCTCTTTCGAGGATCTGAATCTCTCGGAACAGTATAGTTCAACCATTTCGTTCCTTTTCCCATGACTGTAATCTTCTCTAGGTCTCCTCCAAAGGTACGTATGTGGGTCCGATTCCTGACCCAGTACAAAAATATTCATAATTTCATTTCAAGTCGTATCACGTGCATACCAGTCTGCTAGTCAAAATTAACGTGCATTTTTAATGTCTGTTCATGTGTTGCCAACAATCGCAATAGGTGTCGTTATTTCTGGTCTAACATGCACACATCTTACTGTTGGTGAGTAAGCAATTGATACCTAAGCTACGTTCGTGGATGATAAAGAAAGACGGTAGGTGTGAGGTTCGATTATCGCTTGGGCCCAAAAATTTGTATCCTTATTTTAGATTCAAACAGCTAGCAGCTGGTAGGAAACACCGATACGAAACATTTGATTTTGCTTAGTTAACAGTCCGATTGCGAGGTGGGTTCATATCTCCGTCACAGAACTTCGCATCATATGCTTCATCTTTAAATGCATGAAACTTTGTTCCTTCTGAATGGAGGTACACCACACATCAAGGGCCTTTATAGGCGTCCCGGTATATTACAAAAACTGTCGTCTTTTATTTTCAAGTTTAGATTAGGTAACTGATATTGGCGAAAATTTCTCTAATTCGTGCCACTTTATGACTATTCAGCAATATTATATGATTAGATTAGATTAGATTAACACTTGTTACAAAATCATGAATACGACATTTCGTAATGATGTGGAACGTGTCATTTTAATGAAAGATTTCTTTACATACCATGATTCAGTTTTTTTGCAACAATTTTTTACTCTTTCTCTCATCCTTTTTTATTTTTATCTCTCTCTCTCTCTCTCTCTCCCTCTCTGTCTCTCTCTCTCTCTCTCTCTCTCTCTCTCTCACACACACACACACACACACACACACACACACACACACACACACACATATTCTTTTTTAATTTTTATTTGTTTGTTGTGCTCGACTATCGGCGAGGCACGAAAACGTTTGTCAATGAGTTTCTGAGTTTGGAGTACACTTACGAAAGAAATACAAAATCAACTATGAGAGTTACTGATTTATGAAGCTTAGATTGCAGTCAGTTCTGAGTTCGCTCCACACCCTAAACACAGTTACAAAAATTTGAATCAGACGGATTACGTATTCCAGGCCGTAGCAGCCGCGTCTTTGAGACGTCAGCTATGGTCACTTCCCAGCCCACTGTAGGATCACATCGGTTCGTCTTCTTCCTGCTGGTAATGTAACTGAGATTTGGTAACAAGGTAAGGTACGTTTGGCAACTCTGTGATCGACGAGTTACTTCCTGGTGTGCACGGAATTAAGTCTCAAAGTTCACTTGATTTTTCCTGTCATTTCCATAGAATAATCTTACTTATTATCGCTTGAGCTGTAACAAAAGATTGTAAATTTACGGTTTTCAGCCCAGGAAAGTCGCTGCACGTGAAAATCGCATCTAATCTCGTCCTTTAAATACCTGTTTACAAGTTCTAGCCACAATTGATCTCGTAAGAGGAAACCTAGACGCATACCTCTTCCCTAGCTCAGTGGAAACGTGCTAACCTGTAAGAAAGCGTCTGCTATGGTTTTGCGGTTCCAGACTTGCTGACTGTAACGTTTTTATCCCTTCTGTGAAAGAGCTACAAGCAGTCAGATCACACATCGATAAGAAAATCACAAGAAAATAATTCCGGCTCATACTGCAATGGTGAAAAACTTACAATGCTGCACAACAGGTAACGCCTCTTTCCGCTACTGGCAAGCAGATTTTGGGTTTCTAGGAATACATAACTTTATTTATGAAATGCCACATCTGCATACCACTTGAGTATGACACAGCACACTAATCAAACAAAGACCCAATCGAAATCTAAGTGATTAGTATTTTACTAATTCATGCCGATAGAGGCACGCTTGTGAACAGTTTTATTGAAACAGACTTTCGCCGTAAGGTTATCGTGGGTACTTTTATTTCATTTCTTATAATACAGTGCACAATCTTCGAAAGGTTTCTTTTAGTGTTATTAAAACATTAGTTAACATGAGAGAGAAATTAGTCATCAACGATGTAAGTGAATTTTCTGATGTTATAACAGTCTGACAATGCACATGCAGTTTATTGATTACATGCGTATAGAAAACTTGTTTTGCGTTAAAGCTGTCAAACAAGGTTTGATGAAGAATAAAATGCCACTGACACACGACAGCTAATGTAGAAAATACTTTTCTGACGTATTTTGGCACGATGCGCTCTCCTCATTCATAATACAGGAGTTACGAGATGCATCTTCAGCCTGGCCGTCTATTAAACCTGAAAAGAACAAAATGTCGCAGAAGTTAGCCCTTTTTCCGCATGCGAAAATTTTGGGTTGAGAAGTGAAGGGAATTATGTTCAAAGTTCCATTAGATCGATAACTTCAGCAGAGAGCAATATTGCGTTTCAAAAATGTAGCTGTGAATGCACCGAAACTCGTGATGTCTTATCAACAGCGCGATACGCTTACCGTTATTCTACTAGCTGACATGTAGCTAGAGCAACTCCAGAAGTCAACAACAATTCCTCCAGAACTTCAGCATTGAACAGTGCTGCGAGATAATGCATATGGCCGGATCCAGGCTTCTGAGAGACAGACAGTTAGAGCTTTGCTTTCGCACTGCACAACGTTTTCAACAAACAGCTAGCACAATAGAGTATCTCAAGTCGAAAGGAACACTTACTATTTAGATTTCTCCATTCTACCCTGTTGGCATTTCTGTGTAGGTGTCAGTTGCGTGATTTTATTTCGGTGATTACAAAATAGGGTCGAATGTATGCACTGGGTATCCCAGACAGCTAGTTCATGGCGTTTTTTTCAACCAAGTAAATGAATGTACCGAACATGCTGCAAACCACGACAGGGAGCCTGTGTGTCTGAATTCTCATCCAGCGTGGGGCAATTGTTATGATAGAAAAACGAGGGCTAGTGCAGACCATTTGGTGGTATCTTGTATTGATGCTAGGTTCATATACTTATGGTCAGGGCTCGATTCCAACTTCTGCTGGTGATTTTTGACAAGGAGAGACATTTTCTGTTCTCTTCTGGCAACGCCAAGTGAAAAAGGTATAATAGCATTGTGGTCTGACATTCAAGTTAAACATGGTTCAAATGGTTCTGAGCACTATGGGACTCAACTGCTGTGGTCATAAGTCCCCTAGAACTTAGAACTACTTAAACCTAACTAACCTAAGGACAGCACACAACACCCAGCCATCACGAGGCAGAGAAAATCCCTGACCCCGCCGGGAATCGAACCCGGGAACCCGGGCGTGGGAAGCGAGAACGCTACCGCACGACCACGAGATGCGGGCAGTTAAACATGATATTCCTTCTCTACCAAGTAGACGTTAGGACACGACATGTAGACACTCTATCAACACTAACCTATCTCATACTAGTTATTTATTTCTAGTGACGAAACAAACGCTATGTAGGGTCACAGGACACTTATTCCATGTTTTATTTGAGCTTCTGTATGTCAATAAAATTGGTTCTGAAATTGGAATGCAATTCAGACCGCCATTAATGCGAAATTTGATCCCTTCGTAACAATACAGCTCGACTGCAGTTTGTTGTATGTTCAAAACTGCAAATTCCTCAATATCTCCACATATTGCACGTGAATGGGTTCGAATCCTGGCCCGTCACTAAAGCTTTCATTAAGTACAATCAAGCTCTAGAAATAGAACACCTATCCTCTGATGGATAATAATTTTGATGTTTAATGTATTTTCATTTGTTGTCAACACTAACGGTATCTGACGTTTTTGAGTCCTAGTGAGACAAATCTGTTTGCGAGATCACTGTAAGTTCAAGCACGTTATTCCGAGCTGCTGGTGGAGAAAAATTCGGTAGCTGACGTCTCTTTGTGTGCAGTCAATAACGATATGTGTGGGGTTCGATTACCAGTCAGCACTGAACTCTTCGTCATATTATTTATAGTTCAAATATGCTCACATGTCGATGCTGGTGTAACAAACCCATTTTTAACGTTCGTTTTCTCTAGAATATAACAGCGGTAGGTGCCAGGTTGGAGTTCTGGAAAAGAAAATATTAATGTTTCGTCTCGTCATTTCAGTTAAAACATCTAGCTACTGCCGAGAAAATCCAATATGTCACAGTTGATTGTGCTTCGATGACAATCTAATTAGGTTCTGGGTTCCAATCCCTGTCCAACTCAAAGCTATACCTCACGGCATTTCAAATGAGTTACTTGTTAAGAAGCAATATGTAACATCTCTCGTAGATCGTTAACAAGGACAATAGATGCTGGGTAGGAATTCGCGTCCGTTAAAAATGTTTACGTTATGTAATTTAAAGTTGATATTTGCTAACTGATACTGTCTAAAATCGAGTTATATCATTCTCTGTATGCCTAGTCAGGAATGACTGTTAGTTTCCGTCAGTCACGAGGTCTTTGCTTAGTCTGCTTGACCTGGGTTTGAATCCATATGCAGAACGAGACTGTTCGACGTGTAATTTGAAGTTCATACATATTCTCAACTAGCTGCTCGTGAATAACTTAAATTTTTAATGTCATTTTGTGATAAATAATAAGTACGGTATGTTACTTTGAAGAGAAAATCATGAATACGACGAACTTACTAAGTGAATTACTTATCTGGCGTAATAGTGAGAGTGGTAACATTTCAAGTATGTTATTTATTGTAATAAATGTGAGCTTACAAGCCTTAAGGACCGTCTTATCTGCGATAAGATGTCCCCTGATATTTGTAGTACCTTGGTATTACTTTACATCTTTAGTTATTGCGATAGAGAGCAGTGTTTTCTTGTGGTGACTTGTTCGAACCCTTTTCTATAGTCAAACGACTGTACCGAGGGGCGATTAGAGGACCTGCTAGACAGCTGCGCTATGTGGGTTGCATCCGAATCAGGCGAAATGCAATTCAGGTCGTTCGGATACTTTTGAGCACGACTGTACCTGCAAAATTACATCATTTGGTCGGAAGAGGAGACCAGTACTGTTACCCATATAGCGTACTCATTTGCGATTGCGAGCGCCAGCTATAAAGCCAGAAGGAAATATTCATAACATTCGACGTAACTCATTAACTGTTTGAGATATATAAACGAGATTGTGGCAAATGATAGCGCACAAAAAGGAGAGTATTTTGCGATATGGTTATTAAGCGAAACTTCATTATCTACCGTGTCGTTCCTGTAACTTTAGTCTTTTCCGACGAAAGAACGTAATTTTTAAGGGCTATACATAGGTAGAAACGAGAAATGTTATGTGTTTTGGAATAACATGAGTGAAGACATTACATGTTCATTTTTGTATCGACGATATTCTATTTTATAACTTACTTAACTTACTTGTCCGAGGTTAGTCATTTAATAAACTTAATAAACCACTGTTTCAGAATTCTCTCGCAAGTGCATGCACAACATGTTAGTAAGGTGACTTTGTGTAAACACCACTGTGTTTTCACAAAAGAAGCAAATTTTAACACGGTAAGAGAAATGTAGGTTTTACTCAAAATTTGCCACTTTTGATACCTCTCTGAAAGATACAACAGGTCAAGTGAAAATAAATCGCAGATTTTGTTGCATCTGCAACCGCATTCTTTATAGATACTAATCAAAGCAGAGATGAGGCAGATCTTTTTGGATGGTCACCATGCCAGTCAGTGTGGGCATGGAGGCATGGGAATTTAATTTTATAGTGTATACCCTTTCCATTGTCCATAATGGCTTGGTGTTCCTAATCTTATGGAGTGCGGTGTACATACACGCAACTGTAGACTGACTTAAAGCTTAACTTGGAATACGATCCATAGTACACACATCAAAAAATGTTTTGCATCACCCTGGCTCCCAGAACTCCTGAAAATATACGTAGATTGTGGATATTGTATCACAGACACATCCCTTCGACTGTTCAGAGATGTCACTAAACCCACCCAAAGATGTGAAGAACCATGCATGAGCAGCCCCTATTAGACGGAGGGGTCCGACAGCCGATCAGTTCCAGTTATTCCACCAGGAATGTCTGTAGTTCAACCATGCCTAGTCGGTCAATACCCCGGTTCGATCGTGTCCGCATTGTTCCTTTGTGCCAGGAAGGACTCTCAACAAGGGAAGTGTCCAGGCGTCTTGGAGTGAACCAAAGCGATGTTTTCCGGACATGGAGGATTTCAGGCCGCCCAAGGGCTACTACTGCAGTGGATTATGGCTCGGAGGAACACTGACAGCAACGTCACCATGATGAATAATGCTTTTGATGCAGCCACAGGACGTCGTGTTATGACTCAAACTGTGCGCAATAGGTTACATGATGCCCAACTCACTCCCGACGTCCACAGCGAGGTCCGTCTTTGAAACCACGACACCCTGCAGCACAGTACAGATGGGCCCAACAACATGCGGAATGGAAAGCTCAGGATTGGCATCACGTTCTCTTCACTGATGTGTGTCGCATATGCCGTGAACCAGATAATCATCGGAGACGTGTTTGGAGGCATCCCGGCAGGCTGAACGCCTTAGACACACAATCCAGCGAGTGCAGCAAGGTGGATGTTTAGGGGTGGCATTATGTGGGGCTGACGTACGCCATTGCTGGTCTTGGAAGGCGCCGTAATGGCTGTACAGTACGTGAATGCCATCCTCCGACCGATAGGACAACCATATTAGCAGCATATTGGTGAGGCATTTGTCTTCATGGACGACAATTCGCGCCCCCATCGTAAATATCTTGTGAAAGAATTCCTTCAGGATACCTACATCGCTCAACTAGTCGCCAGCATGTTCTTCAGACATGAACCCTATCTAACACGCCTGGGATAGATTGAAAAGGGCTGTTTATAGACGACGTGACTCACCAACCACTCTGAGGGATCTACACCGAATCGACCTTGAGTAGTGGGACAATCTGGACCAACAGTGCCTTGATGAACTTGTGGATAGTATGCCATGACGAATACAGGCATGCATGCATAAATACAAGAGGACATTCTACTGGGTATTAGAGGTACCGGTGTGTACATCAATCTGGACCACCATCTCTGAAGGTCTCGCTGTATGGTGGTACAACATACATTGTGTGGTTTCCATGAGCAATAAAAAGGGTGGTAATTATGTTTATGTTGATCTCTGTTTCAATTTTCTGTACAGGTTCCGGAACTCTCGGAATTGAGGTGATGCAAACCTTTTTTCGATGTGTGTACATCTTACCATATCGTTTCATTTCTTATATTTTCTGATGTAGAGTAACGCGCTGTTATTCTTATAAATTTCATCTCGGTTCTCTATAGTACAAAAGGAGCGGAAAGGCCATATTCCGTATCATGTCATCGATAAATGAATGCCACATACGCTCCAATTTGACTGGTTTGGTTCCAAGACCATTATTAATATCTTTCAAACTTGGGAATACAAATTACAGAATGATGATATTTGCTCTAATATTATGATAAATTTCAAACTTGGGAATACAAATTACAGAATGATGATATTTGCTCTAATATTATGATAAAATGACTTTCCTTCAGGTTGTCTCTTTCCTGTAGATACTCCAATGTTTCTGATTTAGCTTTAGAAATTAAGACACCAAAACTCCATATGAACAATATTTAATGATAGAGTGTAAGCCATAAAACCTTTGCTGTTGAAACTTTAGGGCATGATCAGCATACAGTAAAAAGACAAGTGTTTTCAAAATGATTGACAGGACTTTACTCGAGTATAAGTTCTTTAAGGAAGGAGGTAAAAAGAAAAAAACAAAATTTATTGAAAGAATAATCTGACATTGGAAGGGCACCTTCCTTACCTACATGCACACAGAATCTTTGCATTCTTTTTAGATCTGTTTTTAAGCTCAAAGCTTTCATTTATATTTCGAGGATGTTCAAATTGCCACCCACTGAACGTGCAACTAAAGCTACCCTCAGACGTTCAACACTTATTGCGCAATACTGAGTAAGTGCAATAATACTGACCGTCTGTGAGTAGTGCTGGCGGTTTGGGCAACTTATTGAAACAGACTGAACAGCTTTAAAAATCTTGACAGCCGTTATATATATTGCGCAGTATACGGTACCCTGTTTTTTGAGGGTGATGTTCTGCAATACACAGCTATTCCAGCCGAGACTTCATGATTTCGAGGTTTAAACAAATTATGTTGAGACGCTATATGAAGACGAATACATCAGGAAAGACAGATGAATGGAATCACCGGTACAAGTGCATATTTAACACTTAATCAGTAATAATCTGTGGAAACATTCGACAGAAGTGTTTAAGTGCACGGAAATAACACTGCAAGTGGTTATTTGTTCGTTCCAGAGATTCTGAAATGTCTTAGTGTTTACTTATTTTTATACACTGCTGGCCACCGTAAATGCAACACCAAGAAAGACAAGAGGTAGCACAACAAAATTTATTTTGTAGATAACATGTTGACCAAGTATCAAATGATTACGTTTACAGACGTCTGTGACATGTGGTTCCTGCCAGAGTAGCCGCCATTGTTGGAGATCACCGCTGCCACACGTCTCGGCATTGAGTCAAAGAGACGTTGGTTGTGTTCCTGGGGTACAGCAGCCCAAGCAGCTTCCACACGTTGCCAAAGATCATCTGGTGTGGCAGCTGGGGATGTAATCTGGGTCACTCGTTGAGCAACCATGGACCACATGTTTTCTGTCGGCGAAAGATCCGGAGAGCGAGCCGGCCAGGGAAGCGCTTCAATCTGGTTATTGACGAAGAACCTTTGGACAATGCGTGCCACGTGTGGTCGCGCATTATCCTGTTGAAATATGGCTGTGGCCGAGCCCTGAAGGTAAGGAAGGACAACTGGCTCCAGCACCTCGGATATGTAGCGCCGGCTATTTAAAGTACCGGCAATGCGTACTAGAGGCGTGCGAGAGTAATATCCAATACTGCCCCATACCATAATACCCGGTGCAAGACCAGTGTGGCGGTGCATAATGCAGCTGTCCAGCATCCTCTCTCCACGGTGTCTCCACACTCGAATGCGACCATCGTGGTGCTGCAGACAGAAGCGTGCCTCGTCAGTAAAGACAACGTCATTCCATTCTGCCGTCCACATCCGTCTGTCATCACACCATTGGCGACGGAGACGTCTGTGGTTCTGCGTCAATGGTAGACGAAGCAATGGACGTCTTGCGGACAGACCACTCTGCTGTAAACGGCGTCGAATGGTACGCGCAGACACTGGATGATGCGTTACAGACGCAATGTGCTGTGCTATGGTTCGGGATGTCACTGAGCGATCCGTCACTGCCATGCGCACAATTTGCCTATCAGCACGTGCAGTGGTGCACCGAGGTGAATGCGATCGACCACGTCGGTCCGTCGTACCCTCCTGCATCCAACGGTCACATATCCGCATTACAGTTGTTTGGTTTCGTCCAACACGACTAACGATTTCTCTGTATGATAATCCACAATCTCGGTAAGCCACTATCCTTCCTCTGTCTAACTCGGATACTTGATCAAACGATGTTCGCTGTTGTCTACGAGGCATAACTGATTGTCTTGTGAAACAACCACAAGGTAAATACACGTGCCGAACGTACACTCGTCGAAATCCCCAAGCCTTAAATGGCGCTATGAGGTGGCGCCACAGGCGCGCGTGATGTGCGTCTGCGCTGAAATTCTAATCAGTTGCATATCTCATCGCTGCAAACCCATGGTGTAAATTTCACTTGATTCGGATGCTTCCTTCAGGGTGTTGCATTTACGGTGGCCAGCAGTGTAGTTTCAAACAGTGATCTACAGAATTTTCCCTGACAAAGACAACTCATACTTAACCTATTCATTTATTACCCACAATATACAAGCCCAACGCAATCTGACTGCTATATAATGACAACATTGCTTCAAATAATTAACACAAAAGAATGTCCCTGAATTGGAAGAAATCCTGACAATAACCCATATACTTTTCATAAGTCACTTACCTCACAGAAAATCTTCATAACACGAACTATAGGAATTACAGCAAGCAGCAGCTACAGCCAGCTAAATAAAAGTATTCTAACTGCTATAGGCTCCAACTACTAGGAGGTGTATGATTAGCAAAAGAAAGATTTTGCTGACGAGCGAACACTGTATTTAGCGGATTTTACCTTATTCAGGTGACATCCAGTTACAAAAATTATATCGTTGTCAATAATTCCACTACCCAAACATTACCAACTACATCTATCCTCATTTTACAATGCGTGTCCTGTCAACACAGAGTCTGCATGAAGGACACATGTCCAAGCCGTCCGCTCACTAACTGCTAACCGCTAGTCCGTCCGACCACAGAATCTCTTACCGAGGGCGCAGAGCGCTGTCAGAGATGTTAATGAAGTCTATAGTGCTGCCAACATACAAACATAAAGAAGCTACTTGCAGCTATAACTATGTACTGCAGAAATAGATACAAACACTACCTACCGATCCTCTACAATAATGTATCTTACTCTCTTCAGGTTTACAGATAGATTCTAGTATTGAGAAAAGCGAAATCCGGCGAATATATGAACAATGTCCTTTCCGTGCACATGTGGTGTAACGAAGTTCACCAGTTCGTTGACAGATTCCTCGTTCATCCTTAAAGTATTCCGATAGTCATCTGACTCGGCAGCAAGTTCTCTCAACGTGTTAGCATGGTGGAGTGTAGAACGGCTTCCAATTTTTCGCCCATCGCCACTTCTTCTTGCTTTTCTTTGTGCAGACGTTGTGACTGCGATCGTAATACTGTACATACGAATTCCACATGTTCGAGCACCGACATGTGCCCTACGAAGGCAGAGTTCTGATTGACGTGGCCTGGGCACATAAAAGAAATGGACAAATTTAGAGAGAGGTTCTTTACATCAGAACAAGAAAAAAGTCCAGTAAACGAGGGCTCTAGAGCACATACCTTAAGAGATATGAGCACTTGTTCATCTTCAATGCTATCTACATTACGTATGCATGCGTTCTACACAAGCCATCGTGAGGTGTATGGCGGATGGTACCCTCTACAACTACTAGTAATTTCGTTTCCTGTTCCACTTGCAAATACAGCGAGGGACAAACGACTGTTTGAACCCTAATTTCTCGAAACTTAACTTCGTGGGCCTTACGTGCAATGTATGCTGGCGGTGGTAGAATCGTCCGGCAGTCAGCTTTAAATGCCAGTTCTCTAAATTTTCTCAACAGTGTTTCTCGAAAAAAATGTAGCCTTCCCTGCAGGGATTCCCATTTGACTTCCTAAAGCATCTCCGTAAAACTTACGTGTTGCTCGAACCTACCAGTAACATATACTGCAGCCCACCTCTCGATTGCTTCAGTGTATTACTTCATTCTGACCTGGTATGGATCCCAAACACTTGAGCAGTGTGTAGGTCGCGCCAGCTTCGTACATGCAGTCTCCTTTACAGATGAAACACTCTTTCCTAAAATTCTCCCAATAAACTGAAGTCGTCCATTCACTTTCCTTGCCACAGTTCTCATATGCTCGTTCCACTTCATATAGCTTTGCAACGCTACGCCCTGATATTTAAACTTGACTGTGTCAAGTGGGAAATAGTAGTACTGTAACCGAACATTACTGGTTTGTTCTTCCTACTCAATCACATTAACTTACATTTTTCCACGTTTAGAGCAAACTACCATTCATCACATCAACTGAAATTTTGTCTAAGCCATCTTGTATCTCCCTATAGTTACTCATTTTCTACACATTACCGCAAACCGCAGTATCACCAGCAAACAACCGCAGATTGCTGCTCACCATGTCTGCCAAATCATTTATGTATGTGTAGAACAACAGCAATCCTACGACACTTATCTGGGGCGCTCCTGATGATACCCTTGTCTCCGATGAAGTTTCACCATCGAGGACACATACTGGGGTCTATTACTTAAGCAGTCTTCGAGTCATTCACATATCTGTTGCGAAAGAACAAGTCACCCTCTCACTTATTTTTATATTCAAGCCTATTCTTTAATGTTGTTATCACACCCTAGACATCATTTTTGTTAGACAACAGGAATTTATGAAGGTGCGCAGGCACTGATGGGAGCATGTACATTGTTTTGCATGTGAGATCTTTATCGTAGCTCTCCTCCAAATAGTATTTTCTGGAGCTGAGAACAAGCATTTGGTTTGGTGATTTAACAGTCTAAATCTTGCAATGGACATTTGGGGCATGTAGGTCACGTGCAGCTGTTAGGGAGAGGAGCATCTGGAATTAATTTCCGAGGACAGAACGTTAGTCCCAAGAATATTCGCACTGGTGTGCAGATAATACTTTCGGCTGAAGAGGCGACCAATTGCCTACCTGGATCTACCTGTTAGAAGATTCTGGGCACAGCAGGGACAGGAGAGAAGTAGGTTGCCTGACCAAGGTGTTTCGACAGTGTCGCAATTCCCCTTTTTGTAAAGAGCTGCCATCCATAAAAATCCATGTTCAACCTGGACCAGGCGCTGTTGATGGGCCATCAGGTTGTATCACCCCTCTGTCTGCTGAGATTTTTGGGAAGCCTCAGGCCTTCGGAAGAATTTTATGACGGAACGCAACATTTATAGCGGCTATGAAATGGTCTATGTTGGGACACACAAGCACTTCTCTTAGTTTGTCTGAGACCCCTGGTCAGACATGCTGCAGCGTTTGGCCTGTCAACAAAATGATCTTTGTGATAAGTATGTTGATTACTTCATGCCTAAACAAAAACTGAAAACACGCTACCTAAAGTGGCCATGGGAATAATAATTCGGGAAGGTAACATCTCCTCCTCGCTGTGAGGAAATACACGAGTCAGGGATTGCCTGTACAGCAAGGAAATTAATATTATCAACATTGGTTAGGATTGACCACAAGGTAGAGCAGAAGAGCTAGAGGGGAGACATGGCGCTCGCGGAGTCATGTGATTAGCAAGAGACCCTTGTGGGAATAGTTGCATGGATGCACTTTTCGAGTTTACTGAGGTTTGATTGAAACGGACAAGTGGAGAAATGACATCTGATTCAGACTCTGCTCTGGAGAGGAGATTCTGGTCTTCACTCTGGTTTTGACTGGGTTGCACTTGGGACATTCGTCCTCAGCATCACTTCACACTGACACCGGTCTTGACTGGGGAAGCCTGTGGTGAAGTCTTAGCTGTACTGACAGTTTAGATTTCACTCATCCCTGAGTATTCGCTGTGCTAAGGACAATGTTATTCGAAGTTTAGGACTTTATCATGTAAGTCATATTAATGAAAAACCACTTATAGGCATCAGTAAATAATATCAAAGAAGCTGTCAAGTATGTTTCAGAGAGGACATGAGCAAGAGACAGAGAAATGAGAAGTATCGTAAATTTCTGTGTGTAGCAACTAACATGATATGTAGAGTTTACAAAAGTGAAACGCATAAATCATGATCTAATAACATGACATACTAACATGCCACTCCACAACACCACACGTAATGAATATAAAGAGTTCATTAACTTACAGTATCAGGAACAAACTGGAACCTGATAGAGAAACTGGATCTGTAACGCACAGATAGGATGCCAAATCATCTCAAGACTTTCTTAAGAGGTGTAATTTAGGGATTAGGCATAAGGTAGATTATAAGAAAGGATTTTTGTACTCAAACCTCCCGCAAGAAACAATCTTCAACTGCCCACTTCGATGCAATAGACGACTGAAAATATATATGGGACTTGACTGGAGGAGATCGACTATTTTCTATGATGCGGAGGCGCTGCAAGTGCACGAGAAGGATGGCTATTTGTAACCACGGCAACCCTTGTGCTTAATTGCAATAGCTACCTTTCCGTGATAAAGAAAGTATAAGGAGGGTGAATGAGCAGCAGAAGATCGACGTTGGGTACAGGCCTTGCGAAAATTCATTTTAGAAAAAACTCAAGACAAAAAGACTGTAGGGAACGAAGGGCCACAAAAAACCAAACAGCAGCCAGTGAGCGGCCTAAAAGCAAAATGCCTCCCGGAACCCCGGCTTGGCTGAGGCACAATTTGGCAAAAAATTACGTGTAGAATCACACTGTCGCCCCCAGACTGCGTTATTATATTGAACTACAGAGCTGAAGAAACGTCAGTCAATTAGTGCTGAATAACACATCCTAATCAACGATTCAGACACTAACGAGTGTAAAACTTCAAAGCAACTGGTAGTCAATAATCTTCTATATCCTGCCCAGAGAAGAGATATGGTTCAAGTCTGAAGAAAGCAAGATGCTTGGAAGTATAGAAGATGAAGAGTCCCAATACTGACGTTGAAGAGAGAAGATGGGTAAGAATGTTTCAATATATGCCTTTCCAAATACCCATCCTACTGTAAACCGATTGTCTGCGAAGTGCTATAAAAATAAATACCTTCAGCAGTTGCTTAAGAAGAAATATACACGTTTTAAAGCCAATAATCCACGAGGATCCGCACTAAAAGGTGCAAATTATTATGAGAGCCACATCAAACTATGGCACCACCCTGTTGCAAAATTCTATGAAGAACGACGGTGCCTACCCAAAGGTTCGCCAATAAACATCTCGCACAGGTCCTTCAGCTTCGTGCAAAGACATTCGTCGCCTACCTCAGGCAAGAACATTCGTAGACATTGCGTGAAAATATTGGTCAAAATAAGGTAAAGATCAGTGTCAGACAAAACAATTAACATAGGAACTTCGATGCATTGATGCAATTTACATCTTTCTATACAATATGTGTAAGTGTCTGAATAAGAACTGTATAACAGTCTTTTCGTAGTCTCTGTTTCATGAGTAATGCAGGAGATTTCTGTAAAGAAATGTTTCATGTACTTGTAATGTTAATTAGAATAATATGTTAAAAATAAAACCTGCCCATGTGTATTGTGTCTTAAAGATAACATGTTGGTAAACTTAATTTACTGTCTATGAGTGTGATATTCTGAAATTATATTCATGCATAATTATCAACACAGCATTTCTTAAAAACCACATTGTCTGATAGAATAATATTTTTATGACTAATATGTGCATATGAACATTGTTTGCGACTAAAATACTTTTGAAATTTGCATAAATCATTAATATAAATTTTTAAAATTTCGACATGAGAAGGATTTGCTAAATAATTATTTTGATTGTTATCTTATTCTTACAATGCTAATTTCTGTAAAACAAACAAAAACACTGTATTTTTGCATTATGTATAAAGTCATTTAACTTTTTGAACTGATTTAAATTGTAAGTGTTGAGAAAACAGCATTAAAAGATCAATGTGGGGGGCTCCTCATCTTCGATATAAAATCTAAAATACACACAACATACACTCCTGGAAATTGAAATAAGAACACCGTGAATTCATTGTCCCAGGAAGGGGAAACTTTATTGACACATTCCTGGGGTCAGATACATCACATGATCACACTGACAGAACCACAGGCACATAGACACAGGCAACAGAGCATGCACAATGTCGGCACTAGTACAATGTATATACACCTTTCGCAGCAATGCAGGCTGCTATTCTCCCATGGAGACGATCGTAGAGATGCTGGATGTAGTCCTGTGGAACGGCTTGCCATGCCATTTCCACCTGGCGCCTCAGTTGGACCAGCGTTCGTGCTGGACGTGCAGACCGCGTGAGACGACGCTTCATCCAGTCCCAAACATGCTCAATGGGGGACAGATCCGGAGATCTTGCTGGCCAGGGTAGTTGACTTACACCTTCTAGAGCACGTTGGGTGGCACGGGATACATGCGGACGTGCATTGTCCTGTTGGAACAGCAAGTTCCCTTGCTGGTCTAGGAATGGTAGAACGATGGGTTCGATGACGGTTTGGATGTACCGTGCACTATTCAGTGTCCCCTCGACGATCACCAGTGGTGTACGGCCAGTGTAGGAGATCGCTCCCCACACCATGATGCCGGGTGTTGGCCCTGTGTGCCTCGGTCGTATGCAGTCCTGATTGTGGCGCTCACGTGCACGGCGCCAGACACGCATACGACCATCATTGGTACCAAGGCAGAAGCGACTCTCATCGCTGAAGACGACACGTCTCCATTCGTCCCTCCATTCACGCCTGTCGCGACACCACTGGAGGCGGGCTGCACGATGTTGGGGCGTGAGCGGAAGACGGCCTAACGGTGTGCGGGACCGTAGCCCAGCTTCATGGAGACGGTTGCGAATGGTCCTCGCCGATACCCCAGGAGCAACAGTGTCCCTAATTTGCTGGGAAGTGGCAGTGCGGTCCCCTACGGCACTGCGTAGGATCCTACGGTCTTGGCGTGCATCCGTGCGTCGCTGCGGTCCGGTCCCAGGTCGACGGGCACGTGCACCTTCCGCCGACCACTGGCGACAACATCGATGTACTGTGGAGACCTCACGCCCCACGTGTTGAGCAATTCGGCGGTACGTCCACCCGGCCTCCCGCATGCCCACTATACGCCCTCGTTCAAAGTCCGTCAACTGCACATACGGTTCACATCCACGCTGTCGCGGCATGCTACCAGTGTTAAAGACTGCGATGGAGCTCCGTATGCCACGGCAAACTGCCTGACACTGACGGCGGCGGTGCACAAATGCTGCGCAGCTAGCACCATTCGACGGCCAACACCGCGGTTCCTGGTGTGTCCGCTGTGCCGTGCGTGTGATCATTGCTTGTACAGCCCTCTCGCAGTGTCCGGAGCAAGTATGGTGGGTCTGACACACCGGTGTCAATGTGTTCTTTTTTCCATTTCCAGGAGTGTATTTAAATAAATAAGAAAAAGAATTTGATAGTATTAATAAAAGAATTATATAGTCTACACTTAAGGGATAAAATTAAATTATTAACACAGTTAACCATGTTAAAAATTATAGTATCCAAACCAAAAGAATTAAATAGAATAAGGACTAGACCAAGTGGCTGACCAATATTCAATGCTTGAGAAAAAATAAAACTTTTGTCTGACTTAGACAACACCTCAACCTTTGCCTAGCTTCAGTACAAAAATTATCGTGGAAGGATGGTGATCTGTAAGGTGCAATCAAATAACACACCTTACATTGAATTCCTGAAACAATTCCGGATACATCGATATGTCACACGACATAGTTACGAGAAAATGTATGAATTATTGATAGACAAAGCGAATAAACAAGTCAGCATATCATAAATATAAGCAATTAACAGTCACCGTAGTAATTACATGCAAGTAATTTCCCAGACCCGAGCTACGAGACGCAGTTATGAGGGAAGGAGAATTTTACGACTGCAACGCCCGTCCCAATGTTAGGCTGAAACCCACACAGTGGGACATCTAGCGGACACAATGACACGCCGGAGCCACTGTGCAGTCCCTCGGCAAAAGGTGCCGCTGTCTTTGTTTAGAACGATGACACTTCAGAAAGCCTTCCTACAGGAACAAGGCTGGAGATGGCAAATAAACGCCTGGGCAAATCCAACTCAAAACACTGCTGTAGCCACCTGTGTTAAAACTCGCATGAGAGAAAAAACCTGTTTATCTCAGTATTACGAAGCAGAAGTTAAAATCTGTACTACAGAAGAAACAATGCCTGTGATAGGCTACAAAAACTCTAGTGGGTGGAGTTATAACAAGTACGAACACTCTGATTGGCCAGAAAGAAAATGCGTGGCTACCAGCTTTAATATAGGCAAATTGTGAACAGAAAAACTCGCTCTTTCTCTTGCAGCAATTCGTCGAGTGTTTGAGTAAGGCGACTCGCGCCACACTGAGACGATTGCGAGAGTCATTGTGTGAACACTTGTTCACAGGCTCGTCTTGTCTCATAAGGACTTAAACTGCAAAGTCTCCTAGTACCGAGAATCACACCGAGCACTGACAGTTAACACATGGAAGCGATTTGAGGGCAACGACGTACGCGCTATTCCAGGCAAATAGTGTGTACCATGCCAATTAGCTTAGCTACGGAACAACTAGGAGTGTCGGCTTCACTGAAGACATAGGAAATGTATTCGACTGGCGTTTAACATTCAAGAGATATTTCGAATATATTCTCAGGCTCACAGCATCAGCCACCACTGCTGCCGCTGACGAAAGGTAAACACGCATGCTTGCGTTTCGGCAGCAAGTGTTTTTAAATTGACACTCAGAACCGCGGTCGTCTCAGTCTCTTCTATTTTTTCGTAGATTCAATCATGACCTTTAGTTAAACGTATTCTGACTGTCGGACTTAATTGAAACAGAAACGCGAGATATCTGATCTGATGAAAACAACTTATCAGCCGCTGTAGAGTGCTTCATACCCTGAAGTTATGGAATTGTTTTAATCGTATGCTTCTTTCTGATTGCTCTTTACTGACCTCCATCCATTATTTGGTTACTTTAATTGTGCGTTTTAGCTTAACTGATTTAACTGATATGTGTGGACCCAATTGTATTTAATTTGTTTGTACATAATCGACCCCGAGACGTGATCATCAACCATCTTACTATTAAAGAACCTTAGAACAGTTAAGAACTTTGCTTCACAGCTGTGAACACCCAATATCAATATTTTACCATTCCTGTATGTATCGAAATTATGATATTATGAAGTCATACTTAGTGTAAAAAATATAACCTTATTAACGAAAATCTAAGATTTTTCATTGTTTGCCAATATGTAATTACACATGAACCCGTATACTAATTTCTGTTAGCGATAACATTTCGTTTACATGGAGTGTAGTGGAACCGAAATTGAGATTATAGTCTGATTACGTCATTGTTCGTACTGCTGCACTCTACTGAACTCTGCATGGGTGAGATGGTATCTTACTACCTTACAGGCTATAGGTTCTACACGAAATTCCTAAAACATTCGCAAAGCATTCTTGTGCAACTGTGGAAGGAATGTAGATCAGAACCAATCTCACACATGTTAGAATTAGTGTGCACCAACTTGGACCTATGGTCTCCTCCTAATCGTAGTTGTCCTTCCATTGCAAGGACAGACTCAATCCATTTTTTCACACAGGGGAAGAGGTGATGCGACAGAACTGACTGCTCCAACTCATTACTTTACCTCAAGGTAGTCTTGGTTCTGAATTATTAATGACAAATTCGTCATCTCCACATTTCTTTTCGGGTATCGAGAGCCTCTGGCGAGGGGCTGGACTCGATTTCTTTATTTATTCTATGATGCACATCTTTTCCCCATCCACATTATGTGGCTATCAGTTATAAAATGAGTGCTTTGATTGTGTGTTCATGAGTGAAGGAGCTATAATGCACAGACACATGTTTTACTTGAACTTGGGTAATAAGCTAATACTTGGGGTGAACAGTCAGAGATGAACCAGTGGTGGTAGATTCATTGGAGTCCGTAGGAACTTCCTCCCATGCCCCTCAGAGATGTGCAAAGTGCCCGTTATCCAGCGCTCCGACAGTTTTTACCATTAGAATCCTGCTGGCTGAGAGGTTGGATGAACAGTACGCATGTCTCCATCAGGTTTATAGTAAATTCAGAGGATAAAGTATAGTGCAATTAAATCACCGTCTTAGGCAACACTTTAAATGTTCGTTGACTTAAGTATCTTCATTTTCAGTAGCTATTTTTCAGAGTATCAAATGCTTTTTCTTTGTCATATGGGCTTTATCCACTGAGTATCAGGTAAACATGTGATTCTAACCATTGTAACAAAGGATAAGCATTTTCATACATTTATTTCAGCTTAGGTTTATATTCGTATAGTGTGCGTTACTGGAGTGATCTTACCTGTGGCGTTATTTGATTTTGTTTAGTTTTGCTTTGTTGGCCTTTATATCCGTGCTCCTATGAGGGTATGACTGCATGGAGAAACGACCATCTTCTTCCGACGTTAGTTAAGGATAGAGTGTGCAATTGTCTTTTCATCCAAGAACGATCCAACTTGGGGAATATATAACTGTGCCATTGCCTTCGTTCTTAAGGAACTTTGTGAAAGGTTTTGCACGTGCTGCGTGCAGAATATTGCTAATAAACCATAACGACCCAACATGGGAAGTACGCAATTCTGCCATTGGCTTCAATTCACCCAAATGGTGTTGGCTGCATAGTTGTTGATCACTGAACGTTCTTGAGGAGTTCATGCCAGGCTATGGGTGTGTTCCTTTGAAGAATAAGGTAGAATGTACTATCGATTTATATGTGTTTTATGTTGTATAATTTTGGTTGCTCCATCGCTACTTCTCATCAAATGATATTTTGAGATTAGGTACTCACTGTTCCCATACTCAGTACCCCGTATCCATTTTGTGTGCATAATTATGACAAATAGTAGCCATTAACCTGTGTATATTTGTGTGTGTGTGTGTGTGTGTTTGTTGTTGTGTATTTGTGTGTGTGTGTGTGTGTGTGTGTGTGTGTGTGTGTGTGTGTAGCGTGAGTATGAAAGATAGTTACGAGAGGCATCATGATCACAGATTCTAGGCGAGCAGTCCGGAACCGCGCGACTGCTACAGTCGCAGGTTCGAATCCTGCCTCGGGCATGGATGTGTGTGATGTCCTTAGGTTAGTTAGGTTTAAGTAGTTCTAAGTTCTAGGGGACTGATGACCACAGCAGTTAAGTCCCATAGTGCTCCGAGCCAGCCATGATCACAGAAGTCTCAGTAGCAACGTACCATCCTTCTAATCCCGTGCACAGCAGATTATGAGATCGATTAGTTGTAGTTGGTAAGCACTCTTAGAACATAAAGTATATTGTGTATGGTTTGTTCGACTTTGAGATTTGGGCAAACTCGGTAAATGAATTACGCCTTTAAATAAGAATTACCCTCAGATCATTCAGGTTAGTAATTTCAGTGAGCTTATACCGCCTGATAATGCAATCCTGATCAGATTCATCTCCTGAAATAACACTGTTTGAGTCAGTAAATAAATCGTGAGCCCATATGAATAACTATCGTGTCAGACTGTGCTGCAAGTGGTCGCATTCATTTATCTCTTTTTTGATTGCTTGCTTCCTCCCTTTTGCGTTATCCGTTGCGCAACATTGTTTACTTCAACTACAGTAACTAATTAATTAAATAAATATTTGGGCCACCCCCAACAAGTATCAGCGAGCTCCGAATCAAAGTAGGTAACGAGATCGTGAGTGAATATAGAAGCTGCAAAGTACACCGTCGGAAAACAACCACTAAGAACACCCATTTCAGTATAACACAAGCAAACGAGAGGAAGGCTTCCAATAGGAATAAAAAAGATAGATTTTACACAATCATTAAAAGTGTTTATTTAAATATCTACATTATGTTATACAATATCACATGAAAGATATAAAAGTCGTAATGAAGTCCACTACTTCGTTACTTCTTACAACTGGGAAAACTTGGAACTAGTAACACGTTTCCCTCAGCTCTGCCAACCTTAGGGAGAAAGTGAGGATTATGCCGCAGCGTCATCGTCAATAACTTGCCTTAACGTCATCCACCATAAGTGTCAGTCATGTTCCGTCTTTGATATGCAATTTTAGATGTGATTAGACATTTATGATGGGCTAAGACACTCTTCCAAAGATGGCAAAGAAAAAGTGTCCTGGTAGTGATTCGTTTAGATGCAAACACTTGCTAAAGGTGCACTGCAAGTAAAAAGTGTCACACACAGGTGGTAATTTGACCAGAACACTTACGCATACTGCCATTCTTTTCAACCATAGTATGGAACTTGCATCTTCTCGGAAGCCACTATTGATGGTCGCTGCGGTTCTACGCCATACGATAGCGTAAGCTGCTGAGAGCCTGGCCAATGCTGCCACTGATTTCACCGACCCTGGTCGTAGTATCTGGGGCAATATGAACATGATGACGCTGCTTAGTAAGAACCATTTCTCAGAATGTGGTTCTCCTCCCTGTCTGTTTCGCCCATGCCATATGCATCATTTCCAGGGACAGTGTTAGGTCACTCCACATGTTCCTATCTCTCTTCTGTTAGACTTCGCAGCGTAGCTGAGCTGGAGACAGATGTATGTTGGAGAACGTTTCTCGCCCCTCTGGGCCACTGGCGCTGGTGTCAACTCTTCAGTACCCCATTTCGGCTTTGAAGTGCCTTGAATCGTTCGATTATTGGCCACTGATAGATAAGATAGTTTCCAAAGAAATACGGACAGCTGCAGTCGAGGTGGAGAAGAACATTTATAACACTGGAGGTGCTTATGACATGGGAGGCAAATACATGATCCCCTTCAGTATTCTTACATTGAGGGGTGCGCACTGCCAGTATCGACATAAGAGTCAGGTTACCTATTATTACCTATTATTATGGTAACATTTCAGGTTTAAGGGCTCCTAGGAGTTGAGGTTGAATGGATGGAAAGAGTTGAGACTCCATTTGAGCAGCAGCTGGTGCGATGGATGGCAGTGGCACTTCGCTGGTGGGGATCTTATTGACAGTGTTGTTCTTCGGTGCTGATTGCGGGGTCATGGATGTGTGGAGTTGATGCTTCTTAGAGTTACTCCCAGAGTGGGACCAAAGCATAGACTCTGCGGTTGGTGGCATGGGAGTCGTCGTGCTGGGAGTTTCAGTCGTTATGTTTGGACTTCTGGACGTTGTGGTCTTGTCCTCCAGCAGTTCCACCACCCAAGGCCGTGCTCCAGACACTTGAAAAAAAAAAAAAACAACTCATAGTGTTTTGCATATACGGAAGAGAAAAGGAAATATAGTAAACATACTTTAATTAAACTATCTAAATTAACAACTAGCTGAATACTAGAAGTTGAGGAAGACTTATAAATACACAACCACTAACGAGAAGAAGCGGCAGAAGAAGATATTTTCTGAAGAAACATGTTATATTCCTTGGTAGAAGGAGAACAGGTTGAAGCGGTCCGAGAGAAACTCACTGTACATATGAAATGAAACTGGAAGAAAAAAGAGAATATAAGGAGGATCTGAAACTGAACCATGTGCATGATCGACGAAAATATATCGAAAAATAAGTAATAAGTGTCATCAGTAGCCAATGTCAACGTTAGGTAATTCATGACATGACCCCGAAATGTCTTACCGCGACCATTTCTAGCGGTACAAACCGAGATGCTGCGCTGTCCAGCATTAACTCATGTGAGATGATTCCTAACGTCATTCGTTACTGTGCTGAATTTTACTAAGGTAGATAACTAACCTCAAAACAAAACACAAACAGCAAAATACGCACGAATCTACAGCTACTAAATTCCATCGGTTAAAAAAATGTGGGCAACTACAAATTTTTTGAGGTTTTTCAGAGGGTATGCAAACAACAATTAGTCGTATAGGCAATAAATAAATTAACACATTTTGAAGGACATGAACACTCTGAATGAGTAGCACCTTTAGTCAACTTACTGCAGTTTTTCTCAGAGTTCCGAACATCTTGCACCATTTACATCGTGGAACACATTTTACAGCTCGAAAAGCCCTATGAAGGTGTCTTGATTTTTCTTCCGTCTTGCTTCCATTATCAACCGCAACGTCAGAATTGCCTCTCTTGTGCCTTTGCCTTTTCTAAAGCCAAACTCATCGTCGTCTAACACATCCTCAATTTTCTTTTCCTTTTTTCTGTGTATTATTCTTGCCAGCAACTTGGATGCATGAGCTTTTAAGCTGATTGTGCGATATTTCTCGGCCTTACCTGTATCAGCAATCTTCGGAAATAAATGGATTATACAGTATTTTCCCATGACTATGATGACGTGTCGCTAGGCTTCTAAACTATATACACCAACTTGAACAGTCTTTCGTTTTCAACTTCTCCCAATGATTTCATAAATTCCGATTCAATATCATCCATCCATTCTGCTTTATGTAATCTCAAGTTTTCGAAAACTAATTTAAATTGTGACTCTAATACTCGATCTCCTATCGCTTCCATGTAGCCTCAGTTTTTTTCTATGATGTCATCAAAGAATTCAGGCTTTCAATGTACTCTTCTACCACCCGCTCTCTCCTCTGCATTTTAGAGTGGAATTCCCATTCCACTCTCTTGACGACCTTGCTTTTAATTTCATCGAAGGTTGTTTCGATTGATTGTATGCTGTGTCAGTCCTTCCGACTGTCATTTCTTTTCCCATTTTTTCACATTTTTCTTGCAGCCAGTCCAACTTGGTTCCCCTGCACCTCCTGTTTATTTCATTCCTAACTCATTTCTATTGCTGTAATCGTTTCTTTCGCCGAACGTTTTTGAAGTTCCTTCTTTCGTCGATCAGTTGAAGTATTTCGTCCGTTCCGCGTCGTTTCTTCGAAGTTACCGTCCTAGTGTTTACCGCAGTCTTTCCAACCTCTGAGATTGCTCTGTTTAGAGATCTCCGCTCCTCTGCAACTGAACTATCTACGGTGATATTCCTTATGAAAGTATCCACATCATTAGCGAACTTCAAAAGCATCTCATAGTTCCTTAGAGCTCTAGAATATCCACCTTGTGTACGATTCTCTTAATCCTAACCGTACATCACTATTAAATTTTGATTTGAGTCTATATCTGCTCCTGTGTGTGCCTTACAATCCACTATTTGATTTCAGGATCTCTGTCTGACCAAGTTGTAGTCCAACTGGAATCTTCCCGCATCTCCAGCCTTATTCCAAATATATCTCCTCCTCCTGTAATTTTTCAACTTTATTTGCTATTAATAACTCAGTTAACCTTTCTCCTCTCTCATTCACACTGCCGATCACATATTCTCCCGTAACTGTTTCTTCTATTCCTTCCCCTACTATCGCAGTGCAAACCTCCATCATTATTAGATTTTCATTCCCATTACATATTGAATTACGAGGTCAATATCCTCATTTACTTTCTTTTGATTTTCTTCTTGTGGCACCGGCATGTTCACCTGAAGTATTGGCGTCGACGCTGGTATGCTTTCCAATCTGGTGAGAGCACCCCTACCACTGAAATGTTCACAGCAGCTTACCTTCTTATTTATAAGGAATCCTAATCCCATTACGCCATTTTCTGTTGCTTTTGATGTTACCCTATTTTCGCTTGACCAGAAATCCTTATCTTTTTCTCAATTCACTTCGCTAACTCCTGCTCTATCGACATATAGGCCTTGAAAATTCGATTTTCAGACTTCTGTCACACCACGTTGCGATTCTTTCACCCTATTACCCTTTTTCTGGTTAATCCATGTTTTTCTCATGGTCACCTCCCTCTTTTCAGGTAGAAAATTGCTGAAGCACTCGAAGGACTAACACGGGATATGTATAAGACGATCAATTCATAAGATACTTGCATGAGAAGCGAACGGAGTGAATAAGCACAGCTTTTGATCTGAAACTTCAGGGCAGATTAAAACAGTGTGCTGGACCGGCATTCCAACACTGGACCTTTGCCTTTTGCCGGCAAATGCTCTACCAATCTCTTTTCTTTGCTATTCCTCTTTTTATTTTTTTTATTATCTGAGAGGTTTCCTCAAATGACAAACTGATTACAATTTCACAATTCTCTGAAACAAATAAAGCACATTTTTTTGAGGTCACAGTCAGCTACAGGCTGGAGAAGACAAAATGGGCAGGGATCGAATGAAACTTCGTATCAGCGCGCACTCCGTAGCAGACTGAAAATTCTTTTTGGGAGCTTTGAATTCTTTTGTATTAAAAAGAGAAATTATAATAAATTTCCTTGAAAGGAAACAAGTTAGAATTTGTGACTATTACGATGATTATAATTAAAATATAATAAATGCTTGATCATTCTCCCTACTTACGTTAATATTAGCGGTATTGAATGGTCAGAGTATCATTGTTATATATGAGATTTTTGATAATAAATAATAGTTGTTTACCTGCGATCAAGGTAACTTCCTGCTTTTCAACTAAATAGAAGTTTTTATCATGTAGCCTGTGTGATAGGTCGTATGTCTATTTCACACCTCATTACTCATATTTCAGTAACACTATCTTCCTTAAATGTAATTTAATAAAACTCCTATAAGGGATTCGCTGCTATAGGCAACAGAAACTATCCGAGATACCGCAGCTGTTGAAATGCGACGTAAATGTTTCCAGTTGCTAGCAAACAGAGTATAAATGCTAGCCTTTCTTCAGCTTATGTGGTCGTTGCCAGTTAGAGTTCTGTTTTCAAAGTTCCTCCTTAGCTGTAATGAGAAACAAGCGAAAAGCGTCAACTGGCATACATACGTGATTTTGGAATAGTGCTGAAAAGAGCCGAAGCGACAATTCAGTGTTACGTGCTTACGTAATAACCCATACAACTGAATTGTTCTTCTTTTCCTTTGGCATTTTGTCTTTTTCCTCAAAAACAGTGCACACTCTATGCAAAAATAATCATCACTGAAAATCAGAGTTACGCGGCGTGACTCTGGCTATGTGGTGTTGTACGTATCCCACCCGCTGATTGTAAGCGCCAGGTAACAATAACACAGCGTTTATACGGGTAGGCTGTCCTCGTTAACTATTGTTTTCCTTCGTTCTCTCTACACCTCCATCACAAGACTTAACCTGATTTAAACAAACACAACGATTAGTCAACAGCCGTAGCACACAGACACTGGTGTTGTTACGCTCTTGGAAGTAGGTCCTACTTATGTATTAGATACCTTATTGCTATGTTACAGTAAATGAAACTTTAAGATATTCTAATGTATTAACTACCATCAAAGTGTTTCTAAATCATACTTTAGGCATGTAGTTTTACTTCAATAATCGTGCAAATCTCAGTCTCCGTACTGATGTGCTCTGATTGTCGCGCTGTTAATACGTACACTACTTTGAAAATGGCTGGCGCTGCTTTCTGCTCCGTAGTGAAACACGCGTGTGAAACACAGTTAAAAAGTGGCGAGAAACAGATTACTCTTAATGTTTTTTACAGATTTACAGAAAGCCTTTAAGTTTTCTGGATAAGTGTATTTACTCAAGTTAAGGGGGATTTGAAATCCATATGTGTGTCTAATCGGTAGTTTTTTTAGAATGAAAATTCGGTACAATTCATGGATCGTCTGTACAAATCTCGCTCTGGTGTTCTTTGTTTTCATTCACCTGGAATACCTACATCTATTAAATGTAAAATTCATCAAATAAACGCTAATTAACACATATCTAACCATCATTTTAATGGAAAAATGCACATCTTCTTGTTTCTAATAACGTACTGCTCGCAAAATTACCGTACTATTTCAGAATCATCCCAACAGAACACAGCTGATCTGGAGCTAAGTTAAGGGATCTGTCGTGAGGAATGAGAATGTATTTATGCTGCCAGACGTACTGGAACCAATGCACGAAGCTTCTACCACACGTCACTGCCGAACGCTGCCCGGATAGAGAACGGCACGTCATAAAAGAGGAGGAGAAAATGTGGCACCTGGATGGCTTCGAGGATTCTGTTACTGATCTACTCGTTATCAGTGTAGTAGATGATAGTTCTAGTAGCGTAATGTATTTCTCGTGTTTGGATCTAAAAGGATTTAAGAGATTTCCAGACGACTCACTATAAATAATACGTTCAGTGGTTTCAATATTTAACTACACGGTGCAATCTCTGCATTCTGCTTTTACGTCAAACATATCATGCACAGAAAATTGCCCTGAATTTAAGATAGGAATTGTACTATGTTAGCTACGAACGAGTACATGTTAAGCTTTCCGTCTGGTCCCCTAAGAAGGTTGCGGTATTAGACTTTTTCGGAATATTAATTCATTCCCTTTCAAAATTAAATGACATTCGAAGCTATATTGTTTCTCTACTCGTGTTTTTTTTTTTTACGTCGTAACTGCAACTGCTCACATCATTGCGGATTGGACGAGCGGGCTGGCCAATGCTGTCCAAGTTAAGTGCGGCGGTAAGGCTGTATTGCTCAGTCGATATGCACGATAACGCACAGCATAAAATCAAAACTTAACCTTATTTTGCACTTGACTGTACTCGAGACAGCTTAGCTTCTGCTCCACGCAAAATGAAATCCAATGAGATTCCAGCAAACGTGGAAGAACACAGGATGTAACGTTTACATCAGGTTTATTCTTATGGTGGAGGACAGTGTAGTGTAAACGATTCTCCACATATACGAGGGTTGTTCGGAAAGTAAGGAACGATCGATCGTGAGATGGAAACCACAGTGAAAATTCGATGACGTTTTGCACAGGTGTGTTGGGCAGTGTCTCTAGTATGCCCGTCGATAGCATTACGTCGTTCTTTTTAGTTCTGAGCACACAGGGAGCACATAAAGATACCTAGAATAATACTGTCTCCCGCCAAGTACGAGGGCCTGGTGAGAAATTTCACCTGAAGCTATGCAGCCAACATTACATCACTGTCATGCGGTTTCTTCTTCAAGACAAATCTCAGCCGTATTCTGCAGGAGCAATGGAGATGCTCCTGCATCGTTTTCAATTTGAAATGTTTAATTACCCACAATACAGCCCGTAATTGTCTCCCTTTGAGTTTCGTCTGCTCACATGAACCGCTGGCTATGAAGACAACATTTTGGCACAGACAACGAGCTGTAGGTCAGCGTAGAGAATTGGTGGAAAGCACTTCTATTACAAGGATATTGGAAAGTTGGTAAAACGCTACCACAAACGTCTAAGTCGGAACGGCGGCTATGGAGATAAGTAGCTGGAAGTTGTAGCTCACTGTTACAAATAATTTTTTTTTATTTTCTCTGTGGTTTCCATTTCGTGACTGATCGTTCCTTACTTTCCGAATAGCCCTCGTAGAAGTGAATGCTTAGGGTTGCCACCTGTGCCTTATAATAAAGTGCTGTCCGTTATTTCGGGCAACTGTTCTTTACACTTTACGAGAGCAGTAAAATACGTCAAAGTACTTTATTTCACATTGCCTTTTGTAGACTCGTTTTACGTAAATCACTAAAAGACCACAAAAGTTGGTGGTAATTATAGATGTAACGAGTCAGATGAATAGCTGAAGCATGAAACGAGTACGCATTTTTGGACATAGTCTATCTTCAAATATCAATATCGGCGACGTCAAAGTTTCAGTTGAGCAAGAGTGACAACCTGTCAGTTCCACATTCTTAGAATTGGTGGAAAGCACTTCTATTACAAGGATATTGGAAAGTTGGTAAAACGCTACCACAAACGTCTAAGTCGGAACGGCGGCTATGGAGATAAGTAGCTGGAAGTTGTAGCTCACTGTTACAAATAATTTTTTTTTATTTTTTCTGTGGTTTCCATTTCGTGACTGATCGTTCCTTACTTTCCGAATAGCCCTCGTAGAAGTGAATGCTTAGGATTGCCACCTGTGCCTTATAATAAAGTGCTGTCCGTTATTTCGGGCAACTGTTCTTTACACTTTACGAGAGCAGTAAAATACGTCAAAGTACTTTATTTCACATTGCCTTTTGTAGACTCGTTTTACGTAAATCACTAAAAGACCACAAAAGTTGGTGGTAATTATAGATGTAACGAGTCAGATGAATAGCTGAAGCATGAAACGAGTACGCATTTTTGGACATAGTCTATCTTCAAATATCAATATCGGCGACGTCAAAGTTTCAGTTGAGCAAGAGTGACAACCTGTCAGTTCCACATTCTTAGCAACTAGTGAGTACCGCATGTGAGGCTGCTATACTGTGTAAGTAAAAATCTCTCTGTAGGTTGTTTACTAGTTATTTATTTCACGAAAAGTTGGCCGACTGCCTCCAAAATAGTGTTTGTTAGGTATCGGTACCTGTCGCAACATTTCCTATCCTTACGACGCGGCTTCTGCCACCCTCAGCGCTCTAACAGCTGCGGGATGCCTAGCCTATGTGTCGAGAGTTTCTGTAATTTTAATTGTTGTTGTTGTTCCTGCTGTTTTTGTTGTGACCTTCAGCCCGAACACTGGTTTGGTGCAGCTCTCCATTGTATTTTATCCTGTGTTAGACTCTTCATCTCTGCTTACCTTCTGCAACCTGTAACAGTTTGAACTTGCGTACCGTATTCACGTCTTGGCTTCCTTCTAAAAATCTTATCCTCCACACTTCCATCCATAAGGTAGTTGACAAGTTCTTAATGTCTCAGGATGTGTTCCACCAATAGACTTCCTTCCTTTAATTATACGGTTGATTTGTATTTACCCCATTTTGATTCAGTACCTCATCTTTAGTTACACGATCTAGCATCCTTCTACAGCTCCACATTCCAAAATCTGATACTCGTTTCTTGTCTGAATTGGTTACCACAAAAATTTCACTACTGTACAAGGATCCAGTCTACACAAATACTTGCATAAAAGATTTCCTAATACTTAACGCGTTTCCTAATACTCAACACGTTTTCTTCAGCTCTGCCAAGCTTAAGGATAACGTGGTGCGTTGCAAGATTTCGTCAGAGACGGTTTAGTCTCGCGATTTTCAGAGCTGTGTTCAGTCCAAAAATTTGTATTCCACAGTGATCTGTTTACCAAGCCCAGAAAATATTCCAAGTGACAAAGTCGATAACAGAATTTCGTAGAGTGGTACAAGCGAATTTTCACAAAGCACACATCGAGACTGTTTGATTCTTGCAGAGTTACACACTTTGGAGAATTTATCGTGTGCTCTCTTTGGAGTAGTATGATATCAGTACACAGAGGTAGCAATCTGATGAATTACTTGTGATTGGACAGAACATTCTCGAATGTTTGACGGGCACTGAATTTGCGCCTACTAGTGGCCGTCCACTGCCAACTGGGTCTTGTATAAAGTGATAATTTGAACACATTCAAAGACTTTTGGAATAAATCGTACAATTACTTAAAAGTAAATCCAAATAAGTACGAGGACATATCAAACATTCCTAGACTGTGTTTTACAAACTTTCAAAGGTATTGCTGATCGGTCAGTTTAATTAGGATACACTGCTACACTTTGTGGCCTTCCCTATAATTGCATGAGAGACAAGCAACTTCAGTGGCGACATATTGTAACATCTGGAATAGTGGAGCATTGTGACTGCAGACATTTCCTGGAGCTATTGTTATGACCACTCGTTTGTGTCACGTGGATAGCTCCCCTGCTATCTGTTTATTTTTATGTGCAGATCCCGTCATTTAGGGATAGCGTCTCTTACTAGTGATCAAAAAGTTTTGGGTCCCGGATTCGAACGTCACCACTGCTTAAATTTTGAAATGTTATTTTAAATCCGTCTTGATTGCAAATTTTTTATTTTTTTATTATTCATATGACCGGTTTCGGTTCATTCAGAACCATCTTCAGATCTGATATTTAAGTTACCCGTCCAATTCAGCAACTTTCACATGCTACGTCACATGTGACGTAGCATGTGAAAGTTGCTGAATTGGACGGGTTACTCCTGTAACTTAAATATCAGATCTGAAGATGGTTCTGAATGAACCGAAACCGGTCATATGAATAATAAAAAAATAAAAAATTTGCAATCAAGACGGATTTAAAATAACATAAAATCACTGATTGCTGTTATCCCATAAGACATTATGTCTGTTTTTGTAAATTTTGAAAAACTATTATCAGCAATGGCGGCCGAAGACTTCCGGCGTAAGGAGGCATCCTCGTTCTGCCTACGACCTTGTAAAAGAAGGCAGGGGATCGGATAGAGGCTCAGCGCACACTCTTGCCCTTGGGCTGGGAAACTGCCCCTAACAGTGATCACCGGCAAGAGGATGCAGAAGGCAATGTAAAACAATGCATTAAAGATACATAATGTGTATCCATAGATCATGTGCCCTGTAATTGACAATGTTGCGTGATGAGCTCTTCTTTGACAAAACATTCCAGACCAGGTCTCAATTACTACGTGTGGGAGGAGACTGCCAATGAGGAGGTGACCATCAGGAAAAGTCAGAATAGCCAATGAAAGGGTAGCGTTATACTAAACGAGGCGTGGACGTCAGACGTCTGACCATAGTAGGAAAGCTAGTATATCTCAAAAGGGAAATGCTAAGGCTGCAGTATCAATAGCAGCAGAAAATAGTATAACGGGAGTAGTGTTCGTTATGAATACGATGGAAGGACAGAGACTGAGTTCCTGTGAACAATTCACTGACGGTTTTTCTCATGATAATCGACAGCAAATAAACACCGACAACAATAGTTCAGGTACGCATGCCGACGTGGCAAGCAGAGGATGAACAGAGAAAATACTTGAGGATGTTAAAAGGGTAGACTAGTACGTAAAGGGAGATGAAAATCTGATAGTCATGGGGGATTGGAATGCGGCTGTAGGGGAACGAGTGGAAAAAAGTGTTACAGGATAAACCAAGAGCTTGATAGTAGGAACGAGAAAGGAGAAAAGACTAATTCAATTCTGCCGTAAATGTCTCCTACACTACAGTCAATACTCTGATCGAGAATCACAAGAGGGGAGCATACTTAGTAAAGGCCAGCAGATACTGGAAGATTCCAGTTAGATTACATCAAGGTCAGAGATTCCAAAATCAGATACTGAATTGTAAGGCGTACCCAGGAGCAGATATGCGCTCAGATCATAATTTAGTAATGTTGAAGAGTATGCTGAAGTTTAACAGACAAGTCAGTAAGGATCAATGGGCAGAGAAATGGGATAGGGCAGTACTAAGGAATGAACAGATATGCTTCAAGTTCTCTGAGGCTATAGGCACTGCGATAACCAATAGCTCAGTAGGCAGTTAAGTTGAGCAGGAATCGACATCTCTGAAAAGACCAATCGCAGAAATTGAAAAGATAAACGTAGGTACAAGGCAGGCAACTGTGAAGAAACCACGAATAACAGAAGAAATATTTCAGTTCATCAACGAAAGAGGGGAATACAAATATGCTCAGGGAAATTCATGAAAACAGAAGTACAAGTCATTTAGGAAGTGCGGGGAAACTAAGACGACGAGGTATGAGTCTGGCGATGTACCCTCAGTCTTAAAACGTAATCCATACAGTTCCGAAAATTGCAGGTTATGCCAAGTGCGAGACTTATTGCACCTTCAGCTTAACGACTCATGTATCTGAGTTGCTGACAAGAATAACAAAAGAAAATTAAGGCTCTGTTACGGGACGATCAGTTTGACTTCAAGAACGGTAAAGGCACAAGAGAGACGGTTCCGGTTTTGTCATTGACAATGGATCTAAGACTGAAAAAAAATGAAGACACGTTCATAGGATTTGTCGACATGTAAAAATTGTTCGATACTGTAAAACTGCGCTAGATGTACGAAATTCTGAGAAAAATAGGGGTGAGGTGTAGGGAAAAACAGATGATATACAATGTGTCTAAGAATCAAGAGGGAGCAATAAGTGCGGAAGACCAAGAACGGAAGGCTCTGATTAAAAAGGGTGTAAGACAGGGACGCAGTCTTTCGACCCTACTGTTCAATTCCAACATCGAGAAAGTAATGACAAAAGTACAAGAGAGGTTTAAGAGTAGGATTAAAATTCAAGGTGAAAGGACATCAACGATAAGATTACCTGATGACATTGCTATCCTTGTAAAGAAGAATGACAGGATGTTTTGAATGGAATGAACAGTCCAGTGAGAACAGGATATGAACTGAGAGTAAATCGAAGAAAGACGAAAGTAATGTGAAGTTTCAGTAATGAGAACAGTGAGAAACTTAACATGACAATTGGGGATCACGAAGTAGACGAAACTAGGGAATTATGCTAGCTTGGAAGCAAAATAACCCATGATGGCCAGGGAAAGGAGGACACCAAAAGCACACTAGCACGTGCAGAAGCGAGATTCCTCATCAAGAGAAGTCTAATAGTGTCAAACACAGACTATAATTTGAGGAAAACATTTCTGAGAATGTACGTTTGAAGCAGGACACTGTATAGTAGTGAAACTCGGACTGTGGAAAAACCAGAACAGGACATAATCGAAGCATTTCATGTATGGTGCTACGGAATAATTTTAAAAATTAGGTGGGCATATAAGGTAAGGAATGAAGAGGTTTGCAGGATCGGCGAGGAAAGAAATACATGGAAAACATTGACGAGAAGAAGGTACAGGATGACAGGACATCTGTTAAGACATCAGAAAATTACTGCCACAGCACTAGAGTGAGTTCTAGATGACAAAAACTGTGGAGGAAGACAGAGCCTGGAATACATCCAGCAAATAACTGAGGATGAGATGAAAAGTTGGTGCGGAAGAGGAATTCGTGGTGGGCTGAATCAAGCCTGTCAGAAACAGATGATACAAGGTAAGAGGAGAAGAGTGAAATAACAGTGACAGTCGCTGTTATCAAAGAACAGAAAACAAATACAGAACTCTGACGAAAATGGGTAGGGAAGAGTTGTGGGGGAGGGAGACTGACGAGAGTGTGCTGTACAGAATTTGGGAGCGCTGGGTATTGTGATAGGTAGACCATCAGCTGTCTTTCGAAGTTCGGAAGGAATTTAATTTCTCTGATATTTTGAGGAAGATATTTCCAAAGTCCGGTTTCTGACGCAGAAAATAATTCACAGAACACGGCAGTGATATGTGATGGTTCAGAGAGAACTTTATTTTGTTGAGAAAGAGTATTTCCCCTGCGTTGTCAAGACAGTAGTGTAAGAGCGGAAGAAAAACAACAAGGAGTGGATTGATTGAGACGACGATAGAGCAAACACAGGGTATGACTGTCTATCCTTATCACCATGTAGCCACGACAGCTGTTCGTAGGCAGGAGTGATATGGTCGAAAACGTGTCACAAATGTATCGTGCACAAACATTCATCGCGAGTTCAAGCGTGTGTGAGCTTTCGTGCGAAATTCCTTGTATAATAGGATCACCAGTCAATATGAGTATTAGTCTCTCAACGAGCTTCCACTTTTTCTGTAATGAGAGCAGTGACGCTGACGCCTTGTTCCAGAGTGCAATTGTGTGTTGAGTCCAGTCAAATGATGCTCCAGAATTATCACCAAGAGCTTCGCAAAAGGAGACAATGTTATTTCTGTCCCTTTCAGAATCACTGTAAAACAAAAAGGTGACCACGAAACATGTAGAAAATATTTTTTTTTCTAGGAGGTTTAGCGACGCATGGGAAACTATTTTGTACGCTCAATTAAATCTTCGAGGATGGATCCACTTCCAAAAAATTGTGTCGATTGGGCCCACGAGAATTGTGACGTGTAAACTTAGCACTAGGCTGTGTCACTCGGATTTACTTGATGTTTATAACCACACGCGGTCCACTTGCTGTGGGGAGGGGTTGAGATCTCACTATCCTTTAAACAATCAGTCCCCTTACCTGGATAGGTTTCAGGTTGTCTGCCCCTTCGCTCCGCGATGGTAGATACTGGTTTAGCCAAGAAAGGCAGCGTTGACGAAAATTCGAGTAAATACCTAACACTCAAGGCGACATAGCTCCAGTCCATGGGAAATAGCTAAAAGCTAGTTAAACTATCGTGCATTCGGGATTCTTGCATGACTCGTTTGAAAAAATGTCTGAAATTACCTTTAAGTCGGTTTATTGTCTGTAAAACACGGAATATGGCTATCTGGTCCCTATTTAATGTCCCAGCATCAATTGTGAAATGTTACCGACTGCCTCTGTTTGAAATTCACATCCGAAAGCAGCTAGAAGATATTTAGTCCGAGCCGACATTCTGAACGTCCTAGACAGTCACTTACCCACAACTATTTGCGAGTTAACAGATTCAGTCGTTCAGTAGGATTCGTATAAAGAAGAGCTCACCATAATGTTTCGTAAGCTGCACGAAACACGCCACGCGGAGTTTATGTACGACGTGAAACGTTCACACGCGAATATCTCCTAAAATCAACCACTCACAAAGCTAAAATTTTCACGAAACACTCAATACTGTAGTCGCTTTTCGTCAACATCACTAGATCCCGATCAAATGCGTGAATTTTTTCGTTTTGGTACAAATTTGTTCAGCGCGGTTTAGGGTACGTGTTTATCAGAAGACAGCTTAAGCGACAATTCCTATAGGCTAGTATGTTAAGCAGCCAATCAAATCATCTAGAGCACTTACATACTAGCGGAATTTCTAATGTCTTCCAATTAGTTTACCACAAGTAATTTAAATTAGAAATTTCGTAATTCCGAATCTAAATAAAATTCAGTGAAAAACCATTCCTTTATACAAAAGTAAATAACTAATAAATTTAATACTCCATCTCCTTTCCGGCTGCCTTTTACAAAATCAACCTCACTCAGACATACATCACAAATTCCATTATCGCACAACAACTTTCTCACGCACACAATTACACAGATTTAATAAAATATCACATTCTTAATGTACATATGTCCTCTATTCACTCTCACAGTCTCTCCAAAACACATTATCAAAACGCGATAAACAATAAATTTTTAAAGTACTTGTAAAATGGTGCTCTGAGCACTATGGAACTTAACTTCTGAGGTCATCAGTCCCCTAGAACTTAGAACTACTTAAACCTAACTAACCTAAGGACATCACACACACCCACGCCCGAGGCAGGATTCGAACCTGCGACCGTAGCAGTCCCGCGGTTCCTGACTGCAGCGCCTAGAACCGCTCGGCCACCACTCCCCGCCGGCCGCGGCGGCCGTGCGGTTCTGGCGCTGCAGTCAGGAACCGCGAGACTGCTACGGTCGCAGGTTCGAATCCTGCCTCGGGCGTGGATGTGTGTGATGTCCTTAGGTTAGTTAGGTTTAAGTAGTTCTAAGTTCTAGGGGACTTTGACCTAAGATGTTGCGTCCCATAGTGCTCAGAGCCATTTGAACCATTTGAACCACCACGCCCCACAAAGTACTTTCAATTACGTCAGAAGTCTATGGTACTGAAACTAAAGACAATTCCAGAAAATTACATTGTATGAACCTATCCCATTGGCTGTAATTTCCACTGATACTATTGATGAATACATTACAGTTCCCAAGTCAGTTTCACAATGGCATCACATTTATTTCTCCGAAAGTACTCAAGTTATTATAATGAAATTTTAACAGTATGGTTTTGTTACCCATAGCATTTGGTAAACTAAGTATGAAAAAGATCAATTAATATTTAATTGTACTTCTTCAGATTCAGAGACAGTATGTGTAACGTACTGCACGCAGTGTTAAAGCAAGTACACGGCTCGCAGCAGTGCTAACGCGAAAACCAAAATTTGTTTTTTTTTTTTTTTTTTTTTTTTTAGAAACGACTTCTTTAGAAGTTACAATATCATGTTCAGTACAACCAGCCAAAACTGTAAACGACCTATATGAAAACGATGGATGAAACGACGGAATTGAAAGGATGGAAATATATATATACATATATAAACTTTAACTTACATATATTCTTTGGAAACAGATTTTTATAAATCTGTTAACTTACGTGTCCGATATTATTTAGAGTGAAGAGTGGTTCAATACAACTTACGAAAAGAATTGAAATTTCGAAAAATCTTTCTCGACCATACTCAGTACTTCCTTAAGAACAGAAAAAGTATCGAACTGCATTAATACTAATCTGGTACCTACGGAAACGTCCCACGACTGAGAAACTGATGTCACGGTGTCCATAATATTTAGCGCAACCCATCAGTAATGTAAACGTATCGTAACCACGTATTTACGTCTACTAAGAAGACTATGTCAAGAACGGTGAAAGTTGAAAGACGTGCCTTAGAGTGAATCCGAGTTTTGACTGGACAGAAAGTAGCAATAGGCTCACCTGCTGGGATGCAGAAGCTGAAAAGGGCGGCGCACATGTAGCAGGCGAGGGCAGTGCGCGTCACGACACCGAAGGCCATGGCGGCGTCTTGCGAACTGAGGCACTCATTTGATAAAAGATCGCAGCAGGCTGCTCTTTGTGGCCGCCGACTGCTCTGGATATCTCGCCACTGATATGAAGCGGCCACATAAATTACACCAGTGAAAGTTTCCTTTTAGCAATTCGTAGAACTGCAGTCGTTTTCTTCCGAGTACAGCATTTGAAACGGTTCCATCAAACATGCGTCGGTTCAGGCTAACGAGACGTGCTCGCTTCGTCAGTATATACTTCTCCTTCTTCTCAGCGATCACAGGCCCTGTAGACCACGCGCTGCGTCAACGAGCTGCTTCCACCGCCTTCTATCCCTTGCAGCCTCTCTCCACCCTCTGCAAATTCCTAATGCTGCGATTTCCTTCTCTATGTCGTCTTGTTGCCGGCAGAGTTCCTTCAAATGCTTTCTTGGTGATTCTGTTGTTTTCCATTCCAGCCCATTGAAGTCTCCTACTTTTTAATTTCTGGATGATAGTGGGTTGCTTCATTAACTCATAAATTTCATTGTTCTTTCGAATTCTCCATACACCATTCTCCAACACAGGTCCCCAGATTTTTCTCATTCCTATTCTTCTGAAAACATTCAGTTTTTTCTCTTTCATTCTTTGTAAGTGTCCAGCTTTATGAACCGTACAGTACTACGGGGCAGATCATAGTGTTGCATATCCTCATCTTTGTGGTGATTGACAAAGCTTTACTTTTTAGTGGATTGCTTAGTGAGTACAGACATCTTGACCCTGAGGCTATTCTTTCATTTATATCCATTGTTATGATATTTTTACTGTTGAAACGTGATCCAAGGTATTTAAACTGGAGAACTTTTCTGAACTTAGAACGCTGATCAATTTCAAAGTAAGGGTTTGGGTTTATGACTCGACCTATTTCCATATATTCGGTTTTCTCTTGGTTAATCAAAACTCCCATTTTGCTGGCACTGTGCCTGAGAGATCTGTACATGTCTTTTAGTTCTTCTTCATTTTCACTCAGCAACACTATATCATCTGCATAAGCCAGGAGTTTTACTTCACAGCATATACCGCACATTGAAATTAGAACGATACGTAGGAGATTAGCATTGCTCCTGCTCAAGGATAACAAGCAAAATCGTGAAGCTTCCTATGTTATCGAAACGGGCTTATAAACATAGCGTTTGCTGAAACTTTTGAAATGCAAATTCGACTAATACAGGCAGACGTAGATACCCTAGAAAGAGAGTACGGAATAATAACCAACCAAACACACACAACTGATAGCCATGCAAGAGATCAGGAATTAACCCCTTCTAACAACACCTAGCGAAATGAGGGCCAAGTTTAAAAATCTAAAGAACGATACAGCATCTGGGGCGTATGCAGTAATAAATGAACAACTCTGGACAGTACCTAGAAAACCACTTGTCCTGCTGACTATAATCTACGCTAGCTGCTTGCTCAGTTCATATTTTCCAGAAAAATGGCAGTGAGCACACTTCATTTTCATTCAGAAACTAAGGAAAGACTTAACCTGCTAGTCACATTCCGATCAGTTATCTGAGCAGATCTGGAGAAGCGTTCGAAAGAATCGTTAAGGACAGGCTACACGACATTTTAACTCAAAAAACGAAACGATTCGGCCAGAGTAGTATAGGTTCCAAAGGAAGATTTCGGCAGAGCTACAACTGTCGAGAATTACCGAATACTAACGAAGAACTTCCGTACAGGAATCTGGACCGCTGCTGTTTTTGTAGACGTGGAACACGCCTATGATAATGCCTGGCGTGAGAAATTGTTACAGAAGATGATACACTAAACAGCGATCCCAGACTGTCGTATTAAATTTATAGCGAGCTCTCCCTCCAACAGAAAAATACGAGCGCAAACTGAACGCATCAGATCGGACATAAAACTCGTTGTATTTCCCCAAGGATTAGGCTTGTCGTCACTCATATTTACATTCTACTTCAACGACAGACTGGTGATGGCAAACGTTCAACTGGCGCAGTTCGCAGACAACACTGCGAACTTCACGAGTGGACACCTACGTAAGGAGACTGCAGACGCAGTTAGACCTCAGCACAGAGTGGTGCAGTCATGACAAGCATAAAATTAACCTGGCCAAAACAACGGAAATATCCTTTAGTAAAAACCTTCCACAACAGAGACGCGAGAGGTACACTATGTGATCAAAAATATCCGGGCACTTGGCTGAAAATGACTTACAAGTTCGTGGCGCCCTCCATCGGTAATGCTGGAATTCAGTATGGTGCTGGCCCACCCTTAGCCTTGATGACAGCTTCCAGTCTCGCAGGCATACGTTCAGTAAGGTGCTGGAAGGCTTCTTGGTGAATGGGAGCCCATTCTTCACGGAGTGTTGCACTGAGGAGAGGTATCGATGTCGGTCGGTGAGGCCTGGCACGAAGTCGGCGTTCCAAACCATCCCAAAGGAGTCTATAGAATTCAGGTTAGGACTCTGTGCAGCCCAGTCCATTACAGGTATGTTATTGTAGTGTAACCATTCCGTCACAGGCGGTGCATTATGAACAGGTGCTCGATCGTGTTGAAAGATGCAATCGCTATCCCCGAATTGCTCTTCAACAGTGGGAGCAAGATGGTGCTTAAAATATCATTGTAAGCCTATGCTGTGTTAGTGCCACGCAAAGCTATAAGGGGTGTAAGCCCCCTCCATAAAAAAGAACACGACCACACCCTAACACCACCGCCTCCGAATTTTACTGTTGCTAATACACACACTGGTAGATGACGTTGACTGGGCGTTCGCCATATCCACAACCTGCCATCGGATGGCCACATTATGTACCGTGATTCGTCACTCCGCACATTTTTCCACTGTTCAATCGCCCAATGTTTACGCTCCTTACACCAAGAGAGGTGTCGTTTAGCATTTACCGGCATGATGTGTGGCTTATGAGCAGCCGCTCGACCATGAACTCCAAGTTTTCTCACCTCCCGCCTAACTGTCATAGTACTTGCAGTGGATACTGATGCAGTTTGGAATCCCTGTGTGATGGTCTCGATAGATGTCTCCCCATTACACATTACGACCCACTTCAACTGTCGGCGGTCTCTGTCAGTCAAAAGACGCGGTCGGCCTGTACGCTTTTGTGCTTTACGTGTCCCTTCACGTTTTCACTTTACTATCACATCGGAAACAGTGGACCTTTGGATGTTTAGGCGTGTGGAAATCTCGGGTACTGACATATGACACAAGTGACACCCCATGACCTGACCACCTTCGAAGTCCGTGAGTTCAGCGGAGCGCCCCATTCTGCCCTCTCACGATGTCTAATGACGACTGAGGTCGCCGATATGGGGTAACTGGCAGCAGGTGGCAGCACAATGCACCTAATATGAAAGACGTATGTTTTTGGGGATGTCCAGATACTTTTGATCACATAGTGTATCTTGGAGCGCAGCTGTTAAGTACTTCGGAGTCACAATGGATCAGAACTTCTTTTTCCACAGACATGTGTTACATTTAAGAACGAATGTCTCTGACAAGGCGAAGGAACTAATGCCGCTATTCTGCAATATGGAGCTCAACATCTCAACACAGTTAGGCTCTACAAGGCAACGGTATTAGCTCCTCATATAGTCTCGCTAGAAAGACCCAAACAAGATCACGTCCAGGTACTAAAAAATAAAGTCCTTCAGTTGATACCCATGAATCCAGACATTGCAAGAGGAGCACTATTTGGAACCTATTGTGGAAATGATCATACTTAGGTCCACAAAAATTAATGACAAATTAGGCCAACTATGACGTGTTATACGCTACATACGAAAAATGGGTACCATGAGAGCAGAACCCTAGGATTTGTACAGAGTCACCAAGGCATTAGTTGAATAGGGATTTATATATGACACACTACAAATAAATAAACAAACCGTCGAAGTAAAGACATGCCCATGTACTTTGAACAGGGAGTTCATAAAAGTTTATGTCCCTGATTTCTACGCCCCGAAATGTTACCTCTTTATTTTAAATGTGACCCATATGCGATAAAGAGCAATCTGATTGAAATTATTTAAGTTTAGAAGTCGGGAGGACATTCGCAAAACGCTGCCCAATAATGAAAGGGAGGGTTAATCCCACTCAACTCAGACAAAACTGAAATTATAATTCTCGCTGTAGATGTCAGGCTGTTACTAGCTATGCACGTCAAGGGAATGTATCTTATAGATATAATTCGTGCAGTGCAATTGTTTTTGCAGTCTGTGGCCTTTATCACCTTATGTTAGTCTGAAAACCCTGAGCTAGAGTGGTGGCAGTAGTTACCTCAATGTCTCCGTCTCCACCCCAGCCACAGATTTACATTACTAGACTGGTAACATCACATACGGTGCCATTGGTGCAATTGAAGCCAGCACTTCGCGCTCGCCGCTATATTACGATTCCAAAGGACGTGTCAACTATTGTTTGTGTACTGATGAAACAGTCTTAAGAAACAGGGATGAACTGGTATAATTACGTTACCTTTAGAGTTTTGACGCAAAGGTAAATACAAGCGTACTGTTTGGCTGCAATTTTTCGTACAGCAAATGAAAAACACAAGTAAAGTAATATTTCTAATTGCATCCGTAAGTAGAAATATCCTACGGATATTTGTTTTTGTACTGTACGTAATCCTAAACAATTACAATACAGTTTGTCTTACCATAAGTACCACCAGTCTTTAAATAGTGTATTTATATTTTAAGGATTTTGACTAATTTCGTATTTAGAATGAAATTTTCCCTCTGCAGTGGAGTGCGCGCTGATATGAATCTAGCAGATTAAAATTGTGTGCCGGACCCAGACTCGAACTCGGGACCTCTGACTTTGCGGACAAGTGCTCTGCCATCTTACCTACCCAAGCAGTACTCACGAGCAGTCCTCACACCTTTAATTCCATTAGTACCTTGTCTCCTACCTTCCAGACTTAGCAGAATCTCTCCTGTGTACCATGCAGACGCCTTTCAATTCTATTGGAACATTCTTTACACTAAACGATACTACGATACGTTATGTAGCAGAATTATAAAACTCAGGGTCATAATAATATAAAGTAGTTGAGCTTCTTTTAATAATTATTGCATCTGCTGCATTTCAGTTGCTTAATTTTTTGGAGGACGGTACCAGTCATTTTTGTTTCTAAAGGCTTTAATTCGATCGTAAATGGTTACAAACTTGAGCTATCCACCAACTCATCTAATCTGTCAAAGAATCTGTTAACTTCTTCCTCGCCGATAACTGCTGCTCGCCGCGTACTCATGGATTCCGCCGTCGTCGGCATCATGTTTTCATGTCATTTCATAAAATGGTAGCAACAGTATTTTTTCGTTTCCTTTCTCTGCTAGTAAATCAATATTTTATTTTCAGTTGCTTTTTATATATATACACCAGTTTTAAAAAAACACTTTTAGTCAAAGGCATAAGCTGGGCACCTAAATTTTTAATTCGATAGCAGAATCCTGTTTCCTGTTGAAAGCAGTGGGCGCTGATAACCTCGCTGTTGTGCGCCCTAAAACACTAATCATCATCATCATCATCATCATTGAAAGCAATCTGTTGAAGAAACATCTTTCACCTTAACTATCACTAAGCTCTAGTTGTAATCCACTAACATGGTGCCAAAACTCTCACTGTTCTCATCTGCTAGGGAAGTCGCGTAATTGGCTGCTCAGTAGAGGAATATCTGCACGGAGTACTTTGAAGGAAAACCCTGTCGACCAATCAGGCGAATGGAAGGTCGAAGTTTGAATTCGCTTGGCCAGGTGGATGAACACAAAGATAAAATCTTCTGCTGAGACAAACTTTATGCTGCAACACGAGCTAACCTGGTTCTATTTGTTAAGTTCACGTGGTTTTTTATTGTAGTTTGCCGAGATGGCCATTTCATAAGTTTGTATTACATTCATACTTTTTCAACTCTGCAGGTATGTCACTTTGTGGCCAATGCTAGACTTGTTGTTCCGGTGTAGGCTTTGTTAACTGTACAAGAGTCAATATGAGTCTTTCATTAAGTCATCTGTGGGTATAGGTAGTGCTTTACACTATCTTACCGCTCACTGGATAATATCACGTGGATTTAAGAATATATGGGATTATTTTGTTCTGTTTTTGATAATACCGGTTTCTGTAACCCATGTGGTTCCTTGGAAGATATGTGCAACTTTCTTACTCAATTTCGATTCTTATTTATTGAATAAAAACGGTCGTACATTTTAAAGTGCGTCTTAATTTATTATCTCCTAAAGTCATTTATGAAATTTTCCGATCTTCGTGGTCAGCACCCATGTGCTCACTTATCCGTTGGTTCATTTCGTAGTTGTTGAGAGCACAATTCTTTGAATACGTTCAGCCTTCAGTGGAACTGCTATCACATTAAACTGCCATTGGCGGACAATACTCTTCTTTGTTTGGGTGCGTATTACAGCCAATATAAAATAGATTTCAGCTGCTGAGATCCTCGAGATACGTGCTGTGGTTCTGAGAATATCGAGATTAGTTACTGTGATTCATGCCGACTACTATCAGCTGTTAGCCAATACAGGCTGCAGTTTACATCCGAATATCACGCGATTTCCCTATACGATAAGACGCACCCACACTTACAATTGTACTGGCATAAGTGAACATCTTGTTTATAGCCTTGCACTTTTTAGCACACGTCATAGGTCCCTTAGTACAGTTTGTAGCATTATGAAAGACTCGTCGCTGCCTATTAGTACATGAGACGAAATCGGTTCGCTTTGATGTTTTTTCAACTGTCAATTTTTTTTTATTAAGGGGAATATTTCATGGTATTAATACTGAGGACATACTAGTGAGGTACTTCAGTTAAGCTCAAAGAAATGGTAGGCTGAATTTTATCTTTAGTGGATGCTGTTGAACTCTGTGAGTATTCCTTTATATGGCGTAGAAAAATTTCCGCCACCAGTCACAATAAAAGTTATTTATTCGTCACACGACCGGTTTCAAGTTTGTTCCCGTCTTCAGGCGTTTATACATTGATGTACATGTTTATATTGCTGGAGATTGCTGTTTCAATACAAAGAAAATTATTTGTTCGTGACTAAACACATACAAGTGAAACAATTGTAAGTGGCAAGGCAACATTTGTCGAAAATATATATGTATTTACATAAAGATGAAATATCGTTATTATTATTATTATTATGCTGTGGTGACAGTTTTTCCACTGAGGTGGACATTTGTTACCATTTTCACGTCCATGTTTCAGTTTTTTTAAATATAGCTGCATATTTCACTACTGTGTCGTGAACTCGTGATATACACTGTATTTACGTTCAAACATATAGATTATGGTCAAAGAACTTAGACATAGGAGGTTCAACGATGTTTCTCATACAGAAACATGTATATGGTCAAAGAACTTAGAATAGGAAGCGCAAAGATGTTGCACACATAGAAACTTAAAAAGCTACTATAAATTGCGACATTTTTGATTCAGATTATGAAATTTTGGATCCACATTATGAACTTTTTGACCCACATTTTTATCAGAGAACTTAGATCTAGGAAATTCAATGACGTTATACATATGAAATTACTGAGAGCTATTACATATACGACAGTTAGAACTATTGTGTGCCACACTGTGGTCAGAGAACTTAGATCTAGGATGTACAATGATGTGATAAACATGAAATTTTGAAAGCTACTACAAATTACGAAAACAATAGTTAAAACCAGTGTTTGCAGTGTGACTGTTACAAATTACGATAATGACATTTTAACTGTTATATGTTTGCTATGACGAATTTCCTAGCATATTACATTGTTGTTAGATATCAGAGTATAATGAGTTTCGGTTTTTGAATGTATCATGAAATATGTGGAGATAAGACTTGTTTGCAATCTCCACTTGTTCCTTGAGAGTAAGGTGTGGTGAGTTAGAACTGTGGATGTAAATTTCTACCTCTTCGAGCAGATTGAATTTCTTTCCTTTGTTGACAGTGTGACGTATTTCAATTTTGTCCTTATTGGATGTGACTGAGTGACCATAGCCTTTTAGATGAATTGCAATGATGAATTTGACAAAGGTATTTAGCCGGAATGCATCCACATGCTCACGGTATCTTGTAATGAAATTCCTTCCAGTTTGGCCTACGTAGAACTGTGGACAACTGCCACATAAAAGTTTGTAAATACCTGTTTTGCGGTGGCAGTGGTTATTTGTCTTACTGTCGTGGATCATGTGCTGTTGTAGATTGTTGATAGTGCTGAAAGAACTTTGAATAGCAGTTTTCTCGCAGAGGTTGGCAATTTGGTATGAAATTTTACCTATAAATAGTATGTGGGCCAGTGTGCTCTTTCTTTCTTGTGAATCTGATTTAGGAGGGGTGGATTGTTTCTGCTTGATTTTTTTTTTAGAGTTTATCAATTACATCTGGGTTGTATCCACTTCTGCGTGCAATTTCTTTGACAATGTTAATTCCTTCTCGTTCATCGTGGGAGCTGAGTGGGATTTTATGTATATGATAAAGTGCAGATCTGAAGAATACCACTTTGTGTTTTACTGCATGACAGGAGGAGTTGTTAATGACAACATCACTAGCGGTGGGTTTTCTGTAAATCTGAAAGGCATGTTTGTTGTTTACATTATATATTGTAAGGTGAAGAAAATTGATTCCTTTATCTACTTGATGTTCTACAGAGAAGTTGCTGTTGTTGTGAATGTAGCTAAACTTTAAAAAACTGAAACAGAAACGTGGTAATGGTAACAAATGTGCATCTATGTGGAACAACTGTCACCACAGCATAATTATAATATGAATACTTCATCTTTATGTAAGTACAGATGCATTTTCGACAAATGCTGCCTTGCTATTTACAGTTGTTCCATTGGTATCTGATTAGTCATTAGCAAACAATTTTATTTGTATTCAAACAGTGATCTGCAGCAATATAAACATATATCTGGATGTATAAACACCAGAGGATGGGCAGAACCCGTAAACCGCTTGTGTGACGAATAAATAATCTTTTATTGTGGCTGGTATCGGAAATTTTTCTGTACCATATAATAGTAGGCTGCTTTGTCTGTTCATCAATGAATGTTCTTGGGAAGAAACTTAATGCACATAAATCATGTTTCATGGCCACGTTTTTGTTTTCATGTAAAGCCTTAAGTCTACCATCTGATGCACTTCCTGCAAATGAATATTTCTCACTCGCTTTTATGGTGGTCATTTCAGGAGGTATTATTATTTATAGGAATTCTTCATAATATTTTCATCCCATTTTTGACTTCTCCGTCTTTTTCAGTGGCAGAAAAAACAGCAAAAATTTAAGTTTCTATGCTATTTGTTTTGTGCAGTACAACCCGAAATTTTGTTGTTTCACCCAGAACACAGTGGGGTGCTACTTTCACGTTGACATTGCTACCACTTGAGCGAGGCTATGTCACGGCCCACAATATAAAGAATAACATCGGTTGTATCTAAAGGTAATATTACTTATTTCCAAACAAAACACAAAATTCCGAAGTGAGTTCGTGCTCCTTTACCTCCGATTAGTTCTTTGCTAGTGATACTAAGTAGAGTCCGATTATCCGACCTAAACAGGTCGCTGCGAGGTCGGACAAGCGAGAAGGTCGGATAACGCGGAAAATAATACAAAAAAAACACAAAAATTAAACTAAAGTAGGCCAAATGAGTTAAACATTTAATACAATACAAATCAAATTAGGCTGAATAGATATTTACTGTGTGAAGAAATTAGTGATTGTCTTTTGTTTGCCTGCTGTTTGCCGTTTTTTTGCCACTAAATCACATAGTCTCTTAAGAAGTAAAACGTCGGTAGACGATGTTTCCTCCAGTTGCTCTACATATTTTAAAGCAGTTTCTAAGGCCTTGTGTCCTTCGTTGTGAGACATCTTGGGCGCACATTCCTCCACTACATCCGCTTCTTCGTCTTCTTCTTTATCGTTTACCGTGTTAACTATTTCTTCATCTGTCACTTCAAATTCTTCATCTTGGACAGTCCATTCATTTATGTCATCTTCTGTGGCGTCAGCACATCCCGGAACTTTCCGTAACAATGAAAGCAGGGTAGTATTTTCTGGTTCGGTCTACTGCTGTAGATTTCCATCATCTGGAGAATTATCTTGAGTTTCCTGTAGCAAAATTTTCTAGGATTTTGCAATTGTATTTGCTCCATGAAGATTTTGCAATTGTATTTTGCACTAACGATCGTTCTTTTAGAGCCGCCCCGGTTACTCGAACGTGCGTTTTGCGTGGCTCCTCGCGATTAACTCGCCCTGTCTTCCCGAAGGACAAGAGAGACCCCCCCCCCCTTTCTCCCTCATCCAATAAGGACTCTTCTCTCGTTTCTTACGCTATTAAAATTGCTGTATCAAGAAGAAATGCAGATGATAAACGGGTATTATTGGTCAGATATATTATACTAGAACTGACATGTGATTACATTTTCACGCAATTTGGGTGCATAGATCCCGAGAAATCAGTACCCAGAACGACCACCTCTGTCCGTAATAACGGCCTTGATACGCCTGGGCATTGAGTCAAACAGAGGCGTGTACAGGTACAGCTGCCCATGCAGCTTCAACACGATACCACAGCTCATCAAGAGTATGTTGTTGTTGTTGTGGTCTTCAGTCCTGAGACTGGTTTGATGCATCTCTCCATGCTACCCTATCCTGTGCAAGCTTCTTCATCTCCCAGTACTTACTGCAACCTACATCCTTCTGAATCTGCTTAGTGTATTCATCTCTTGGTCTCCCTCTACGATTTTTACCCTCCACGCTGCCCTCCATTACTAAATTGGTGATCCCTTGATGCCTCAGAACATGTCCTACCAACCGATCCCTTCTTCTAGTCAAGTTGTGCCACAAACTCCTCTTCAACACAATTCTATTCAGTACTTCATCATTAGTTATGTGATCTATCCATCTAATCTTCAGCATTCTTCTGTAGCACCACATTTCGAAAGCTTCTATTCTCTTCTTGTCCAAACTATTTATCGTTCACGTTTCACTTCCATACATGGCTACACTCCATACAAATACTTTCAGAAACGACTTCCTGACACTCAAATCTACACTCGATGTTAACAAATTTCTCTTCTTCAGAAACGCTTTCCTTGCCATTGCCAGTCTACATTTTATATCTTCTCCACTTCGACCATCATCAGTTATTTTGCTCCCCAAATAGCAAAACTCCTTTACTACTTTAAGTGTCTCATTTCCTAATCTAATTCCCTCAGCATCACCCGACTTAATTCGACTACATTCCATTATCCTCATTTTGCTTTTGTTGATGTTTATCTTATATCCTCCTTTCAAGACACTGTCCATTCCGTTCAACTGCTCTTCCAAGTCCTTTGCTGTCTCTGATAGAATTACAATGTCATCGGCGAACCTCAAAGTTTTTATTTCTTCTCCATGGATTTTAATACCTACTCCGAATTTTTCTTTCGTTTCCTTTACTGCTTGCTCAATATACAGATTGAATAACATCGGGGAGAGACTACAACCCTGTCTCACTCCCTTCCCAACCACTGCTTCCCTTTCATGCCCCTTGACTCTTATAACTGCCATCTGGTTTCCGTACAAATTGTAAATAGCCTTGCGCTCCCTGTATTTTACCCCTGCCACCTTTAGAATTTGAAACAGAATATTCCAGTCAACATTGTCAAAAGCTTTCTCTAAGCCTACAAATGCTAGAAACGTAGGTTTGCCTTTTCTTAATCTTTCTTCTAAGATAAGTTGTAAGGTCAGTATTGCCTCACGTGTTCGAACATTTCTACGGAATCCAAACTGATCTTCCCCGAGGTCGGCTTCTATCAGTTTTTCCATTCGTCTGTAAAGAATTTATGTTAGTATTTTGCAGCTGTGAGTTATTAAACTGATAGTTCGGTGATTTTCACATCTGTCAACACCTGCTTTCTTTGGAATTGGAATTATTGTACTCTTCTTGAAGTCTGAGGGTATTTCGCCTGTGTCATACATCTTGCTCAGCAGATGGTAGAGTTTTGTCAGGACTGGCTCTCCCAAGGCCATCAGTAGTTCTAATGGAATGTTGTCTACTCTCGGGGCCTTGTTTCGACTCAGGTCATTCAGTGCTCTGTCAAACTCTTCACGCAGTATCGTATCTCCCATTTCATCCTCATCTACATCCTCTTCCATTTCCATAATATTGTCCTCAAGTACATCGCTCTTGTATAGACCCTCTATATACTCCTTCCACCTTTCTGCTTTCCCTTCTTTGCTTAGAACTGAGTTTCCATCTGAGCTCTTGATATTCATACAAGTGGTTCTCTTTTCTCCAAAGGTCTCTTTAATTTTCCTGTAGGCATTATCTATCTTACCCCTAGTGAGATAAGCCTCTACATCCTTACATTTGTCCTCTAGCCATCCCTGCTTAGCCATTTTGCACTTCCTGTCGATCTCATTTTTGAGACGTCTGTATTCCTTTTTGCCTGCTTCATTTACTGCATTTTTATATTTTCTCCTTTCATCAATTAAGTTCAATATTTCTTCTGTTACCCAAGCAGTTTTACTAGCCCTCGTCTTTTTACCTACTTGTTCCTCTGCTGCCTTCACTACTTCACCCCTCAGAGCTACCCATTCTTCTTCTACTGTACTTCTTTCTCCCATTCCTGTCAATTGTTCCCTTATGCTCTCCCTGAAACTCTGTACAACCTCTGGATCTTTCAGTTTATCCAGGTCCCATCTCCTGAAAGTCCCACCTTTTTGCAGTTTCTTCAGATTTAATCTACAGTTCATAACCAATAGATTGTGGTCAGAGTCCACATCTGCCCCTGGAAATGTCTTACAATTTAAAACCTGGTTCCTTAATCTCTGTCTTACCATTATATAATCTATCTGATACCTTCTAGTATCTCCAGGATTCTTCCATGTATTCAACCTTCTTTCATGATTCTTGAAACAAGTGTTAGCTATGATTAAGTTATGCTCTGTGCAAAACTCTACCAGGTGGTCTCCTCTTTCATTTCTTAGCCCCAATCCATATTCACCTACTATGTTTCCTTCTCTCCCTTTTCCTACTCTCGAATTCCAGTCACCCATGACTATTAAATTTTCGTCTCCCTTCACTACCTGAATAATTTCTTTTATCTCATCATACATTTCTTCAAATTCTTCATCATCTGCAGAGCTAGTTGGCATATAAACTTGTACTACTGTAGTAGGTGTGGGCTTCGTGTCTATCTTGGCCACAATAATGCGTTCACTATGCTGTTTGTAGTAGCTTACCCGCGCTCCTATTTTTTTCTTCATTATTAAACCTACTCCTCCATTACCCCTATTTGATTTTGTGTTTATAACCCTGTATTCACCTGACCAAAAGTCTTGTTCCTCCTGCCACCGAACTTCACTAATTCCCACTATATCTAACTTTAACCTATCTATTTCCCTTTTTAAATTTTCTAATCTACCTACCGGGTTAAGGGATTTGACATTCCACGCTCCGATCGGTAGAACGCCAGTTTTCTTTCTCCTGATAACGACGTCCTCCTGAGTAGTCCCCGCCCGGAGATCCGAATGGGGGACTATTTTACCTCCGTAATATTTTACCCAAGAGGACGCCATCATCATTATCCATACAGTAAAGCTGCATGCCCTCGGGAAAAATTACGGCCGTAGTTTCCCCTTGCTTTCAGCCGTTCGCAGTACCAGCACAGCAAGAGTAGTGACTGGCGTATTGTGACGAGCCAGTTGCTCGACCACCATTGACCAGACGTTTTCAATTGGTGAGAGATCTGGAGAATGTGCTGGCCAGGGCAGCAGTCGAACATTTTCTGTATCCAGAAGAGCCCGTAAAGGACCTGCAACATGCTGTCGTCCATTATCCTGCTGAAATGTGGGTTTGGCAGGGATCGAATGAAGGGTAGAGCCACGGGTCGTAACACATCTGAAATGTAACGTCCACTGTTCAAAGTGCCGTCAGTGTGAACAAGAGGTGACCGAGACGTGTAACCAATGGCACCCCATACCATCACGCCGGGTGATACGCCAGTATGGCGATGACGAATACACGCTTCCGATATGCGTTCACCGCGATGTCGCCAAACACGGTTGAGACCATCGTGATACTGTAAACAGAACCTGGATTCATCTGAAAAAATAACGTTTTGCCATTCGTGCACCCAGGTCCGTCGTTGAGTACACCATCGTAGGCGCTCCTGTCTGTGATGCAGCCTCAAGGGTAACCGAAGCCATAGTCTCCGAGCTGATAGTCCATGCTGCTGCAAACGTCGTCGAACTGTTCGTGCAGATGGTTGTTGTCTTGCAAACGTCCCCATCTGTTGACTCAGGGATCGAGACGTAGCTGCACGATCCGTTACAGCCAAGCGGATAAGATGCCTGTCATCTCGATTGCTAGTGATACGAGGCCGTTGGGATCCAGCAGGGCGTCCATGTTACCCTCCTGAACCCACCGATTCCCTTTTCTGCTAACAGTCATTGGATCTCGACCAACGCGAGCAGCAATGTCGCGATACGATAAACCAAAATCGCGATAGGCTACAATCCGACCTATATCAAAGTCGGAAACGTGATAGTACGCATTTCTCCTCCTTATACGTGGCGTCACAACGTTTCACCAGGCAACGCCCGTCAACTGCTGTTTGTGTATGAGAAATCGGTTGGAAACATTCCTCATGTCAGCACGCTGTAGGTGTCGCCAGCGGCGCCATCCTTGTGTGAATGCTCTGAAAAGCTAATCATTTTCATATCACAGCATCTTCTTCCTGCTGATTAAATTTCGCGTCTGTGGCACGTCGTTTTCGTGGTGTAGCAATTTTAATGGCCAGTAGTGTATATATCCAAACCTTCAGCCAATGGGCGTTCAGATCGCTGTTGCTAGGCGAATCTGACGTCACGTTTGCGGAGATTGTGACGGAAGTTTGTCTCGGAACACTGTCTCAGATTGTAGGACCCTACTCCCGAATAGTCGGATCGTGTCCCTACTAACGTTGCCCAACATTGCCCCCTACAATTTCATCAGTAATGCTCCTTGCTGATGCTTAATTGTTAAATGCCCATGTAGCCTGGCTGCTACTGAGCATTCCCAATCGCATAAATATGCCTAATACTTGGCTTAAACACGTGAAGGGAATGCAAATGTGCATTACAATGTCCTTGGGTTTGCACTGCTGCTCGATGGGCCAAGTGCGGAAGTTTTGTCTTCTTGAAGCCTAAGTGCGACGTACTCTCTCTGTTGCACGTTAGGTATCAAGATATGTGACAGGCAAACACATCTAACTCACAAGTACACACACCGCACGTCACAGACGAGCTTAATTGCAAAATAACGTAAAATACAAGATTTCCTTGTTTCTCTTGAGCCACACACTGTGTGCAGCGTGACTGGAAAATAACGGTTCTGCTTTCCTAGCTACGTGTCAGCCTCAAATGTTTCGTAACAATAAAAGCATTGCGTCTCTACTTTACTTTTCACCTGAGAATTAAGTGAAAGAATACAGTAGGTTGCCGGCCGGTGTGGCCGAGCGGTTCTAGGCGCTTCAGTCTGCAACCGCGCGACCGCTACGGTCGCAGGTTCGAATCCTGCCTCGGGCATGGATGTGTGTGATGTCCTTAGGTTAGTTAGGTTTAAGTAGTTCTAAGTTCTAGGGGACTGATGACCACAGATGTTAAGTCCCATAGTGCTCAGAGCCATTTGAAACATATAGTAGGTTCTATTAGTCAAGAAAGAGATTTTCTATATATTTCATTTAAATGAAGCTTTCTGACTGTATTTAAAGAAAATAAATCATGACTTGAGAATTAAATATTTTGACTGCCTTCATTTATTTCATTCTCAACTGAAGCGTTGAAGATATGGGTAAGAGAAGATTTCTGGTATGTGCGCTGTGTTTTTGGAGACAGGGAAATGGAATATTGTTAAATCTTTGAATAAGGGCTTTATATGTGCTGGCATACTCAGAAGTATGGTGTGCCGAAGGTTTCTTCGAACCCCGGTCAGGAAAAAGGATCCGTACCTTTATGGCCACTTGTATTTCCTGACGCCACAGATTCAGCATCACTATCAAAGATCGTAGCCCACGCACATTTTTAAATAGTGTACCCTCTGTCCTGTGTATTTCAACTGCTTGTACATTTCTGTTCGATACGTCAATGTATGATCTAACGTTAGAGGAAGAAAGCGAATGTTTTGCTATAAGTGAATTATCATTAAGTATCCCTCAATGTAGATATGATAGAGTCAGTAAAGTGAAATGAAAGAAAAACTAAGAATTTCTAGTGATACAAATACAGGATATTTCAACAGCAGCAGACAATGGTTTAAGGTATGTAGGATTTGTTATCAGTATGAAAGAAGGACAAAGAGTGAGCTACTGTGAGCAGGTGAGTGATAGGGTTGTTCTCGTAAGATAAGGGAAACATGCCAACGTCGCAAGTAGAAGATGAACAAATAGAGGAAGTAGATAAGAATATTGAACTGGTAGTTCCATATGTAAAGGGAGATGAATGGAGAACTGAATGCAGTTTTACGGGAACGAATAGATAAAAGGGATACTGGAGACTACGGGTTAGACATTACGAATGAAAAAAGAGAAAGACCAGTTGAGCTCTGCATTAAATTTCGGATGTTAATAGCAAATACTTTGTTCAATTCACGAAGGGAGGAAGCATACCTGGAAAAAAACACAGAGTCACGGTCAGACAGAGATTCCAGAATCAGATACTGAATTGTAAGGCTTGTCCAGGGGCAGATATAGACTCAGATCACAATTTAGTAAAGATGAAGTGTGGACTCAAGTTTACAAGAATCGTCCGGATCAATCAGTGCGGGAGAAAGTGGCCTACTGAAATACTGACAGCCGTTTGAAGTCTGGTAAGCATGTGGACGTTTCGATGAGGAATATCAGTGTAGGCAGCTCATTTGAGGAGAAGTGGTCATTTCTGAAAGGGCAATTACAGTTGCTGGACGGAGAAACATAGGTAAAAGGAAGACAACTGCGAAGGAACAATGGCTAATAGAAGAAATACTTCAACTGATCGACGAAAGAAGGAAGTAGAAAAATGATCAGGGAAATATACGACTACACCAAGAGAAATCAGTAATGAAATAAATTGGACGTGTGGGGCGGCAAAGGCGAAATGGCTCCATCAAAAATGCGAAGAAATGAAAAAGGAAATTACCGCTAGAAGGACTGAAGTCAAAGCGACCTTCAGTGAAATTAAAAGGGTGGAAACATAAAGAGTGCAACGGGAATATTGTGTCGAGCACAAAATCAAAACAGGACATCAACTAAGCTGTGAACATAAGTAGTGCACGGTGTACTATAGCAAAACTGAAATTGCACACTAGATTACCGCAAATATGCTTAAGTGAAGTAATAGCTCCCATCATTCCGACCGTTTACATAAAGTTTTATTATAGCCAGAAAAGTTGCTGTGCATTATGTAGACATAAACGGAAGAAGAAACTGTGTTAGGACTACAGTGCAAGGTTCAATGCAGTAAAGCGTCGATATCCCGTAAGAAATTTTTTGAAGGGAAGAATAAAACAAATAAAAGTACCCAAGGCCCAAAACTTGGCGACTTGTGAATACATCCAGTCATAAACTGTCCTGGAGAACGATACCTTAGATCAGTCTTTAGTTTTACGCGCGTTTAATATAGAGATGCAACAGTCAACAGAAAAGTAGCATGTTATGATGCTGTCACTGCTTCGGTCTGCACTAACGGGCATTTACTTTTTGTTGTGCGCACTGTTTCAGCACGCACTACTGAAATATCTTGTGAAGGGTGCAATAGCCCAGGAATGCTACCCGATGTACCCCTGTACCCCAGAGGGGGAATAAAATTCCACCATTTCTCACTAGGTTGCGCCACAGGTTTAGTCCAACGCACTAGTTTCCTATGACTGATAGCCTGTCTTGATTCTTTCTTACTTGGTTTTGTGTGCATATGTTTCACGTGCAAACTGTTTGGGATACATCTGTCCCATAGTGTAGCCAAATCGCTTGGTTATTTCCACTATTTTCTATCACATGGTAATTGTATTCTACATGAAAGGGAACTTAATTTCTCTTGTATTTACAAGTTTCGTTTCTCGATAACTTTGCGTTTTGCTTAACGCTAACTTTTCATGTTTATTTTTGTTCTCGTTTCAGTCGGAAACATGAGTTCCAAACCGATTTTCGATTTGACAAATGAAGCTGACATGGCAGAGACTCGTACGATACTTTTCAGTGCAGATTCTGTAGAATTGGATGTTGAGTCTGAGATGCAGTTATCACCGATTTTAGAGAGGATACAGAGAACGCACACGAACCACAGAATAATTCGTGAACTTCATTTGACCTTCATACTACATCATCTCAAACTTTCGAGTCTGGCGAGGAACAGAGCCTCTGTTTAGATGCGGATGAACCTCACTTCTCAAACGAGGATGAGCCACATGTTTCAAATGAAAAACTAGTAACTATGAATCCAACGGTCACATCAAATGAAGTGGCAAGAAAAGGGAACTTCATAAACACTCCAAGAAATATTTGATCTGTCATTCGCTAGGCAATAGGAAAGAGGTAAAGGTGTAAAATCGGGTTTAGAAGCATGGAAATTATGTACATCTGAAGAAAATTAAAACTTAATTACACAATCTACACCCGAAGGCATAGCTGTACAGCGGCTGGAATATAAAAATGTTCGACACGTGTTGAAATTGCAAGCTTCGGGCCATCGTTTGCCCGGACTTCTAATGATGCAGAAATTTTAGCCTTCGTGGTGTCATATTATGCAGGTGTTTTGAGCATGTATGGAGTGTTATTTATGAATTATTTGATAAGGACTCGGCGATAACAATATTTCAGTCAACAATATCTGAAGCTGGCTTTCTATTTTTACTAAATTGTCTCAGAGTTGATGATAAAGACACTAGAAATGAGAGAAAACAAAACGGTAAATTGGCGGTCATTCGAGAAGTGTTTGATAGATTTTTTTTTAATGAACTAATTATGTATTACATCAGAATACACAATAATCGATGAGCAGCTGGTAGGATTCACGGGCAGCTTCACAGTCAAAAGGCATATTCCCTCAAAGCCTGATAAGTACGGTGTCAAGATCTTGATCATATTACTATCTAGATGCCGAAATATAAACAGGTAAATGATCAACACCAGAAGTAAAAACTAGTCAGAACAATTCTGCTATGTTCGCATATAGTGATCAGGTCACTCTTCTGCCTTACTGTCCGCAAAAGAAGAGAAAAAAGATAGTGCTTATGTTTTGCTCTATACACCAGAAAGGATATGACCAAACGCTGCCAGATATTATAGAATTTTACAGCCACGTCATAGGGGTCGGAGACACTTTGGGCCAGCTGTGCCATTCATACTCTGTATACAGAAAAACTAGACATTGGTCACCATGTTTGTTCTACAACTTGCTGGATATCACTGGAGTCAACAGTATGATCCTTTTGAGAGGTTCAAGTGCAGCGTAGAAGGAAACGATCAAGAATAGGCGTTCATATTTTAAAAACCTAGCCATGGCCTTAGTAAGACCGCCAGCTTGCCGAGACTACATATGTAATGTGTCGAAAATAAACAATGAGATTCAAACGTCTAACAGACCACAACCATCAACAGGAAGATGTGCCTTCTGTGCTAGGTTCCAAGATAGGGAATCCAGGGTTAAGTGCACCACATGTAACAAGTTCATCTGTTTGACTTGCCGTGCGGTTCTAGGCGCTACAGTCAGGAGCCGAGCGAGCGCTACGGTCGCAGGTTCGAATCCTGCCTCGGGCATGCATGTGTGTGATGTCCTTAGCTTAGTTAGGTTTAATTAGTTCTAAGTTCTAGGCGACTGATGACCTCAGAGGTTAAGTCGCATAGTGCTCAGAGCCATTTGAACCATCTGTTTGACGCATCAAAACAAAATATGTCCTGCCTCTGGGTGAATCAATTTCCTTTTTGTAAAGACTGTCGCTCTTCACATGAAAGGCAACGTGCTTTCAGTTGTATGTGTTAATTTAAAATATATACTTATCAAAAACCAAAAAATATGTCTTATTCTTTTAAGGTACATCTGTACCCCAGAGTACTACACTCCTGGAAATGGAAAAAAGAACACATTGACACCGGTGTGTCAGACCCACCATACTTGCTCCGGACACTGTGAGAGGGCTGTACAAGCAATGATCACACGCACGGCACAGCGGACACACCAGGAACCGCGGTGTTGGCCGTCGAATGGCGCTAGCTGCGCAGCATTTGTGCACCGCCGCCGTCAGTGTCAGCCAGTTTGCCGTGGCATACGGAGCTCCATCGCAGTCTTTAACACTGGTAGCATGCCGCGACAGCGTGGACGTGAACCGTATGTGCAGTTGACGGACTTTGAGCGAGGGCGTATAGTGGGCATGCGGGAGGCCGGGTGGACGTACCGCCGAATTGCTCAACACGTGGGGCGTGAGGTCTCCACAGTACATCGATGTTGTCGCCAGTGGTCGGCGGAAGGTGCACGTGCCCGTCGACCTGGGACCGGACCGCAGCGACGCACGGATGCACGCCAAGACCGTAGGACCCTACGCAGTGCCGTAGGGGACCGCACCGCCACTTCCCAGCAAATTAGGGACACTGTTGCTCCTGGGGTATCGGCGAGGACCATTCGCAACCGTCTCCATGAAGCTGGGCTACGGTCCCGCACACCGTTAGGCCGTCTTCCGCTCACGCCCCAACATCATGCAGCCCGCCTCCAGTGGTGTCGCGACAGGCGTAAATGGAGGGACGAATGGAGACGTGTCGTCTTCAGCGATGAGAGTCGCTTCTGCCTTGGTGCCAATGATGGTCGTATGCGTGTTTGGCGGCGTGCAGGTGAGCGCCACAATCAGGACTGCATACGACCGAGGCACACAGGGCCAACAGCCGGCATCATGGTGTGGGGAGCGATCTCCTACACTGGCCGTACACCACTGGTGATCGTCGAGGGGACACTGAATAGTGCACGGTACATCCAAACCGTCATCGAACCCATCGTTCCACCATTCCTAGACCGGCAAGGGAACTTGCTGTTCCAACAGGACAATGCACGTCCGCATGTATCCCGTGCCACCCAACGTGCTCTAGAAGGTGTAAGTCAACTACCCTGGCCAGCAAGATCTCCGGATCTGTCCCCCATTGAGCATGTTTGGGACTGGATGAAGCGTCGTCTCACGCGGTCTGCACGTCCAGCACGAACGCTGGTCCAACTGAGGCGCCAGGTGGAAATGGCATGGCAAGCCGTTCCACAGGACTACATCCAGCATCTCTACGATCGTCTCCATGGGAGAATAGCAGCCTGCATTGCTGCGAAAGGTGGATATACACTGTACTAGTGCCGACATTGTGCATGCTCTATTGCCTGTGTCTATGTGCCTGTGGTTCTGTCAGTGTGATCATGTGATGTATCTGACCCCAGGAATGTGTCAATAAAGTTTCCCCTTCCTGGGACAATGAATTCACGGTGTTCTTATTTCAATTTCCAGGAGTGTATTTTTGGACTATAAAATGTGGGTAGCATTCCAGCGCTAGCAGTGTAGCTATTGATGACAGTAGTCACGGTATGGCTTGATTTTACAGGTAGCAAAAGTAGTTCACAGAAATCAAGAATTTTTGTACATGTTGCTGCTGTGCAGCAATATCCGCTAAAGTCTGTCAGTCATAGACCTCAAATTGCATCCTAGAACATATTAAACCACGGTGATTTCACATATTGCATCAAGGAATGTGGTCAGTATTTAGAAGTCACAGAATCAGAAGTATCAGAATAGAATGACGCGCCCAATTTTACACTTGTTTAACATATGGATACAGTAGTCAGAAGTCCGAGAGCAGACTTCTGTATTCAACAATCACACAGTCAGACAATGATTAGTAATTCAACCCAATACAGAACTCAGAACGTCTGTGAATATAATATACAAAATGGCTCTGAGCACTATGGGACTTAATATCTGAGGTCATCAGTCCCCTAGACTTAGAACTACTTAAATTTAACTAACCTATGGACATCACACCCATCCATGCCCGAGGCAGGATTCGAACCTGCTACCGTAACAGTCGCGCGGTTCCGGACTGAAGCGCCTAGAACCGCTCGGCCACCGCGGTGGGCTATAGTATACAAGATAAAAAAAGTAACAGATACTGTTATGCAACAAATCACAACCATTTTTTACTGTTATGATTTGACATATGTAGATCGGTATTGCAAGAATCTTTTCCGCAATCTCTCAGAAGTGGTGTGATTGAGTAGCCTTTACTTGTGTGTATGTGTTATCGAACATACAAATCTAGGAACGTGAACGGACAACCTAAAAGTGCTACTGAGCTCAGAGCCACATCACTTACATGAAATTGAAAATAATCCTGAGTGTGTGAAAACCGACCACATTCATAAGCAAATAAATAAGCAAACCAATAATTTCACGCTCAGTACACTCGGTTAGTGCGAACTGTTTGAAAAAAAAGTAACTGTATGAAAAAAACCGTAATGTCGACGTATAGAAGAATGTAACCTGTCACACACGAAAATTTCTGCACTGACGTATGACCCTGGTAAAATAAAGAAACAGACAGAACCTAAACTGGTCAAAGAAAACGGAACAGTCACGTATTACGAATCTCACCTGTAAAATTAATTACTGGCAGAGACAGTAACACAGTAACAACAGCTAAAAAAATAAATAAATAAAAATAAAGAGAGAGAGAGAGATAGAAAGAAAAAAATTCTGCTAAAATCTAACTACTACAGTTGGTCCAGGGAAATCGTGTTCATAATCTTGACACAAGCTTTAAGTACTGTAACTTGCATTTAATCTAATAACTTCCAAGTTACAGTAAATTAACTCAGAAGATCAATCAATAGAATAATTATCAAAATCTCGACTGTGACGAGGGTGAAGGGGACCAACAATACAAGCTTACAAAAATAAAAATAGACTTTTTACCTCCTCAAATAATACCATGTTCTTCATTTCTAAAGTTTTTTATGTCTGTATGCTATCCAACCAATGTTCTGAGTCCTCGTAATAAATCTGCAACTCACATAGCTCCGAAGGCGCGTCCATGCATTACACTCGACACTCAACGAACATTGCCTGCTGCACACCGCAACTATCCGCTACTGATTGTCAAAGATTCCACGATTCCACAGTGCTGCCATCGCAGGCACACATACTGTTGCGTAACAACTGTTTCTCTGACCACAGTTCTCCGTCTATGATTTTCCTTTACAAACATTGACACGTCCAATAACATCATCAAAAAATAGCTATCTTACCATAGTAACCAGAAAATAGAATTATCAACTGGAATACGAATGACTTTCGTATGCAACTTGCGATCCGCCCCGGGTTCGCACAAGTAGCATCAAGTGTCTACGGCCGAACGATTTGTCTAGCTTACTGTTAATGAATTATCTACACAAACCTGCCTTGTGAGTCAGTTTACCGTAGTGAAACCCGTACCAAACTCCATGCAGTTTTTCTTGAGATTAGCCTTCACATACAGATAGAAAAACACAGCGGGGCACTTTGTTGAAAACTATGTTTGCTTCATACAAGACTACACAGCTAATGGCACAAAGCAGAAACGAATTATTAGCTGGTGCTTCTGTCAGTTTTAGCTACTAATTCTGATATTTACTGTATCAGTTGGACGCTCCTGCCTCGCCCTTCGCTTGTTACAACAAAAGACCGCTGCTGCTAATTGTAATACGTCTTCCATAGATATCTAGGGTGCGTTTATGCTGCCTGGTGCCACCTCGCTACTCGCTGCATGGCATGGCGATGATGAATCATCTTTTTTTATGAGCACGTGGAGTCTCTCTACGACCGCGTTAGTGTGGTTAACATCCCACAAAGCTCTACTGTCAGCTATGCAGTTTGTTGATAATTACGTCCAGGAGTTCACAGGATGTGGGTCTGTGACCAGGTCCGTACGTTTGGGTAGCATTATCCCTCACCGAGCGAGGTGGGGCAGTGGTTCGACACTGGACTTCGGGAGGACGACGGTTCAATCCCGCGTCCGGCCATCCTGATTTAGGTTTTCCGTGATTTCCCTAAATCACTCCAGGCAAATGCCGGGATGGTTCCTCTGAAAGGGCACGGCCGACTTCCTTCCCCATCCTTCCCTAATCCGATGAGACCGATGACCACGCTGTCTGGTCTCCTTCCCCAAAACCAACCAACCAACCATTATCCATCAATATGGTACTGGGCACAAACGTGTGGAGAAATAACGGGTTAGGACAGATGGAAAATCGCTCCATGCCAAGTGCCATGAGAAAAAAAAACCTCTGAACAGGTGGTAAGGGCAGTAGCGGACTTGTTTCTGTGTGCAACAGTTCAGGCAAGAGCAGGTTAGCAGCGGGTCTCGTGAAGCTCCATATCGTTTTCATAGCCATCTGTTTGTCGTAAATGCCCTGCTGTGAAGGAGACCAGCCAGCCCATCTTGGTGTCAGAAGCGTTTGGAATGGTTCTTCACATGCAGGGGCGCTGTCGGACAGCCTGTCTCAGTCGAGTCTCTGCCGCCAGTGCGATGAGCTCATGGTATGATTCTTCAGGCAGCTGTATTTTGCTCGGCTCATCTAGGTCATCCTCCCTGCGCCGTCACCGCGGCTGTTCCTTTGGAGCGCCTTTCAATCGATCAAGACGCCATTTAAATCAACCCTGTTGACTTGCGGTCCTTCCGCCCCGGTAATCTGCGGTGTCGCCGGAATCTCTTCGTTTGACGTGGCAGCGGATTTAGGTGTCGTCGTCTCGAGAGTCCTCCCAAGCGGTCTCTCGCATTTCTGAGGGTATCAAGGAAGAGGTCGTCCGCTCAGAGGCTTCTTCCTGTATCATCAGCCCCTTGGTTGGGACAGTGGCAGCGGTGGGACCCTCCTGTTCCTCTGCTGGTGGTCTGCTCGCCAGAACCGCGTGCAGTTCCCGAGGTTGGCGGCGTGTCTCCCGTCTCCGCTTCCATGGCGGCCGTGAAAGCAGCCCTTTTCACCGCTATGGCGGCGCTGAAGGTCGCAGTTGCCTCCTCGGTCGCAGCAGTCAGCAAGGTGAGCATGTTTGGGGCATTATGAAACAACTCACTACCGTCCTCGCCAGGCGATGATACGTATCAAGCTGGTCTGTGTTTCGCGCTGTGACCATCATCGTATGTCCTGAAACTAGAGCCGAGATAAGCTGCTTCACTATCAGCCCAGCAATTCCGCGTTCGACTCTACTAGCTTTCTTCTGTGTGCGACAGTTCAGGCAAGAGTAGGTTAGCAACGGGTCTCGTGAAGCTCCATACCGTTTTCATAGCAATCTGTTTGTCGTAAATGCCCTGCTGTGAAGGAGACCAGCCAGCCCATCTTGGTGTCAGAAGCGTTTGGAACGGTTCTTCAGATGCAGGGGCGCTGTCGGGCGAGGTGTGGGCACCGCGAAGAAATTTCAGCCCTCGACCTTAGCAGCGGGACCAGCGGAACGGAACCATCCAGGAGACAGCTTGTAGAATTTTAGAACATGTTTTTTGCTCGCGTATCATGTCATTTCTGGAAACCCAGAATTTACTATGTAGGAATCAACATGGATTCCGGAAACAGCGATCGTGTGAGACCCAACTCGCCTTATTTGTTCATGAGACCCAGAAAATATTAGATACAGGCTCCCAGGTAGATGCTATTTTTCTTGACTTCCGGAAGGCGTTCGATACAGTTCCGCACTGTCGCCTGATAAACAAAGTAAGAGCCTACGGAATATCAGACCAGCTGTGTGGCTGGATTGAAGAGTTTTTAGCAAACAGAACACAGCATGTTGTTATCAATGGAGAGACGTCTACAGACGTTAAAGTAACCTCTGGCGTGCCACAGGGGAGTGTTATGGGACCATTGCTTTTCACAATATATATAAATGACCTAGTAGATAGTGTCGGAAGTTCCATGCGGCTTTTCGCGGCTGATGCTGTAGTATACAGAGAAGTTGCAGCATTAGAAAATTGTAGCGAAATGCAGGAAGATCTGCAGCGGATAGGCACTTGGTGCAGGGAGTGGCAACTGACCCTTAACATAGACAAATGTAATGTATTGCGAATACATAGAAAGAAGGATCCTTTATTGTATGATTATATGATAGCGGAACAAACACTGGTAGCAGTTACTTCAGTAAAATATCTGGGAGTATGCGTGCGGAACGATTTGAAGTGGAATGATCATATAAAATTAATTGTTGGTAAGGCGGGTACCAGGTTGAGATTCATTGGGAGAGTGCTTAGAAAATGTAGTCCATCAACAAAGGAGGTGGCTTACAAAACACTCGTTCGACCTATACTTGAGTATTGCTCATCAGTGTGGGATCCGTACCAGATCGGTCTGACGGAGGAGATAGAGAAGATCCAAAGAAGAGCGGCGCGTTTCGTCACAGGGTTATTTGGTAACCGTGATAGCGTTACGGAGATGTTTAATAAACTCAAGTGACAGACTCTGCAAGAGAGGCGCTCTGCATCGCGGTGTAGCTTGCTGTACATGTTTCGAGAGGGTGCGTTTCTGGATGAGGTATCGAATATATTGCTTCCCCCTACTTATACCTCCCGAGGAGATCACGAATGTAAAATTAGAGAGATTAGAGCGCGCACGGAGGCTTTCAGACAGTCGTTCTTCCCGCGAACCATACGCGACTGGAACAGGAAAGGGAGGTAATGACAGTGGCACGTAAAGTGCCCTCCGCCACACACCGTTGGGTGGCTTGCGGAGTATCAATGTAGATGTAGATGTAGATGTAGATATGGGAACAGCTGCGCCTTAATATTGCTCCTGGTGAGCAGCGAGGTGACACCGTAAACGCAACAACGATACCGGTTAGGAGCGAGGTGTGGGCACCGCGAAGAAATTTCAGCCCTCGACCTTAGCAGCGGGACCAGCGGAACGGAACCATCCAGGAGACAGTTTCACAACTTACACTTCATAAAATCCGATAAAACGCAGGTTGCAAAACGCGTGAACTCATGGCTGACGAGCTGTACTTCGGATCGATTATCTGACGTCAGAGCTCTGAAAGACAAAGGATTAGCTACAAGGTGCACGTAGGTGACTCTGGTGACGCAACGTGTAATATCGACGTCAGTACGACATGCCTACTCTCAACAGATAACGGGAAAATAGAAGATAATTACCAGTGCAGTAAACGCGAAAAATATACCACCGCATTTCCTTCAATACCACAATTCAGTGAAATACAGATATGATAGTTGCTTTAACTATCTTCGACAATTTCTGAGGTGTTATACTCATCCTCTTTCAATGTCACGTCGGTTTCGTTATCTTCCCATTTTAATGTGTCTTGAGTTTAATTTCTTGAGTTTCCAACCGCATCTAATTTATTGTGAGTTACAAAGAAATTCTCGATGGTACTCGTTACAGCGTACAATTGTAAGATGATCCAGAAATAAAGCTCCGAATTTTAGTTTTAAGATATTTTACTGGCATGAATTTGGCGCACGCGGCTGGGAGAACTGGTGGCGTACAGTTCGTGATTACGAAACAGTACCCAGATTAAGCGTTGCGTTACGGCAATTATTAGTACGGACCCGCGACACCATTGTTGTAAAACTTATCCCTACTACTGAAATTGTATTATATGATATGTTATTTTGACTATGGATTTGTGTTCAGAATCTGTAAATACCTCAGTAGTCGGAGTTTCGTGGTCTTGTAAGCAATATTTCGCTAATTATTAGCATTTTGCCAATGTTTTATCGATATTAAAATTAGCTACAGATTAAAAGATCGAATATCGCACTTGTTCTGACGATTTAGTGGTACAATATACAAGGGTCGTTCAATAAGTAATGCCCCACATTTTTTCTCAGAACATATTTATTTTCAAGAGTCAGAATTTGATGGCAATATACAACATGTACTGTCCATGTCCTACACGCCAGGATACCCGAGAGCGCTAATGCGCTGCTTCCTGGACTCGGGTAGGCGCACCGGCCCCGGATCGAGTCCGCCCGGCGGATTACCGACGTCGGTCGGTGTGTTGGCCAGCCTGGATGCGGTTTTAGGCGGTTTTCCACATCCCGATAGGTGAATACCGGGCTGGTCCCCACGTTCCGCCTCAGTTACACGAGTCGCAGACATCTGAACACGTTCGCACAGTTCCATGAATTACACTAGACTCAGACAGCTGGGGTACCCTAATCCCGTCCCAGGGTGTACAGGGTGGCGGCAAGAAGGGCATCCGGCCACCCTTTAACACTAACATTGCCAAATCCGTTCCTAACAATGCCGACCCTGCGTCAGTACGGGACATGGCACCAGCGAAAGAAGCAGAAGACTGTCCATGTCCTATTTCTCTACGTAGTCTCCATCACGTTCTATGGCCGTACGCCAACGTTTTGGAAGAGCATGTATTCACTGCTGGTTAAAGCTCTTGTCCTATAGGTATAGCCAGGTTTTCACTGCATGACTGTCACTCTCGTCATCTTCAGAGTGTGTTCCCAGTAGAGAATCTTTAAGCGGACCAATGAGATGGATGTCCGAGGGTGCCAGGTCTGGACTGTAGTGTGGATGAGGCAATGATGCGTTCCCGGGTTCTCACACTTGTGTGTGGGCGTGTGTTATAGTATTGGAGCAAGATTTCTGCTGTATTCTTGTCCGACTCAACACGTCGGAAACGGTTCTTTAGTTTATTCAGAGTCTTCACGTATGCTTCTGATTTGGTGGTTGACCCTCTTGGAATCACATCCACAAGAATGATGCCATCACAATCCCAAAAGACTGTCACCATGACTTTTCCAGCAGAAGGAGTTGTCTTGAATTTCGTCTTTTGTGGTGAATGAGGATGATGCCACTCCATGGAATGCCTTTTTGTTTCCGGGTGCAAAGTGGTGCACCTAGCTCTCGTCCCTCATAACGATTCGTGACAGAAAGGCTCCTCCGTCGGTCCCAAAACGCTCCAACAATTCAGATGAAATGGCCTTCTTTGAATCTTGCGGTCCGCTGTGAGCATTCCTGGAATCCATCGTGAGCACCTCTTTGAATATCAGAGAGTCTCGATCATTGCAGACACACTTCCAGTGCTGACCGACATCTGTAGCGCCAATTGTAGAGTTCTAATGCGACGGTCGACACGAATAATGGCATCCGCACGATTCAGCCTATCTGGAGCAGTGGCTGTGACAGGACGTCCAAGCGTGGCTGATCATGGAGCTCTGTTTCTCCATTTTATGAGGCTCTAACTTTCTTTACCCATGTCCCAATTGTACCCATTAACTGCAGCATCGCCATACAGTGCACATAAACTTTTATGGATGTTCACCACGGTTTCTTTGTCTGCACACAAGAATTCAATAACAAGACGCTGCTTGCAACGTGAGTCGGATGCTGACACCATTTTGACGCTGTACTACGGCTTAGCCATCTTCCAGAACGTCTCGAAACTGCACCAGCGCACAGAACTAACATCAGATGCGAAGCCCCAACAAGAACGTTTGTCTCTATATATTAATGACTTTTCAAAAATGAGGGGCATTATTTATGAAGTTAGTGCCATGTTGCGCTCGGAATAGAAGGTCTCAATTAACTGGTGTTTGTTTCCGTTTATGTCCATACTACTGTAGGTATGACTTTTGGTTGGCAGGTCAAAATTATTAGAGGGATTATGTCAGTTCAAATGAGAAAGCTGTGACGATTATGCGCTGCTTCAATTGATATCATTGGGCGTAGGAATGTTTGAAAGATCTCGTATAAATCCCAAAAACAAAATTTTGGTAGCAATAATCTTACGTGTCCAATTTTATAGATGGGGCGCACTTTGCACTGAGGAGAAAGCACTTCACCTTTAAACAAAAATTTGAAGAGTCTTTAACTGAGCGAACTGGCTAGCGGGAAGAGATTTAATACTAGTGGTGGGGGTCTTTAATTTACACTGCCTGACAAGAAAAGTGAAACTCCCAGAAGGGGAGGGCGAAACTAAATGAACTTTCACGGATTCAGATGTTATGTGATTACAATTACGTGATCACATCTCTGAATGAAATTTACAGTGAACTTTGGCAGTTTTAGCCTGTTATCAGTATGATGTGTGCACTAATTAGCCTGGGAAGGGTGTCATAAAGCCGTTATATTCCATTCTGAGGCAAGCTTGTCCACAACTATTGAAAGTGGTTCGTGATACCTTGCGTAACAGCATTGGGACAAGAAGTGACTTACGAGCTGGTCCCGCACATGTTCTATATGGGACAGATCTTGCTGGCCGTGGGAGTACCACAGCACCACTCAGACAGAGACGTACCACTTGTGAACGAGCATTTTTCTGTTGCGTGAGACATAACATGCGGGGAAAAAGGATGTCCGCATCTTACTACTGTGGGGTCAGGATACTCTCAATCACTGAAGTGACACCCGATAGCTCTCCACACAATAACGTTAGAAGTAATAACGCTGTGGCTTACAAGGCACCCAATATTTTCAAACCACATTTTATTTCCTTATTTTCCAGGTTTGTGTTTTATATTGAGTCTGCAGGTATCAGTAACATTCAGTGATCTCAAGCAGTGCTGCAGAAAGAATAGCAGGGTGTAATATTTCAGTTCCCACGCTGTCTGAAGTAGACGCTGGACCATCTGGCTTTGCCAGTGGATGGTGATTTGATGCGCAGTGGGTAGCTATGAGAAAAAGTTTCATCAACTCGCGATGCGTAGTGAAACCAAAGCCCTTATGGCGCTAACCAAGTGATTTTTTAAGTAAATATTGACCTATAAATGAAGACTTTTCTACTACAGATATCAGGAGAAATCTACTGGTCAAAAATACTTTCTTACAACAATATTACGATGCAAGAAAGGAGTCGTTTCAATAAACAAACGAGTACTGTTTAAAATGACGCAAACATACGAACGACTGCATTGTTCCATGATTGTAAATAAGTGGTCTAGACTGCGCGCCATAGTCGCCAATAGCCGATAGGATGCTTTCAGAAACATATATATCTGTCGTAAGACCGTGATCTCGAGAAATTGCTGGTTTTGAGGCAGTAAGTGATATATTGTTTTTTCTTGTGAGCTTGAGCTGTTTTTGTATATAAACTCGTCGTAATGGCGTCCACGTACATTATTTCAAGTAATGTATCCAGGAAGCTAAATTACTTGAAATAACGGTCGTGGACCACTTATTGTAGGGTATAAAATTGCACTTTCCAGAGAATCCAATGGCGCTGCTGCAGCTTCTGCGAGGGCACCAACTATGAGAGGTTTGTAGGAAAAAAGGTAAGAAGAAATCTTACGCGAAGACTCACAAAGATAATCCAAGGACGAGTTGTCTTAATCTCTGCAAATCTCGGATGGAAAAGCAAGGGCAGTTAGACTGTACACCTCTTACGCCATCTTCTGCAGACTCACCAACTGAAATGAGACACGCCAGGGCGTTTAGTAAAGAGGGAGGACGTTACACTTGGCATCCATTGCGTGGGAAAATCCGGTCACATTTGGATAATTGTCAGCGGATGCATCTGACATTGTTTGTACGGAAAAATCCGATCGCATGTGGATAGTTTGCGACGGTAGGAACTACGTATTGCAGTTCGACAGCAAGTACAACGGAAAGGGAAGCGGGAATTGAACAATAAATCTAAAAACTGACTGAAATTTGAGATTTGCGGGTAGCAACATTAAACCTGTGCGCGTAGTGGAGTACGAAAAGTGTGTCGCGAACCGTATCAAGTCCACGTAGTAGAAAATGTAAGTCGCGTCCCAGTATTAAGAACATTTCACGAGTGCAACTTCAAAAACGTTCGTCGAGAAGGCATCTTGGTGGAGAGACGTCTACAGACGTTAAACTAACCTCTGGCGTGCCACAGGGGAGTGTTATGGAACCATTGCTTTTCACAATATATATAAATGACCTAGTAGATAGTGTCGGGAGTTCCATGCAGCTTTTCGCGGATGATGCTGTAGTATACAGAGAAGTTGGAACATTAGGAAACTACAGCGAAATGCAGGAAGATCTGCAGCGGATAGGCACTTGGTGCAGGGAATGGCAACTGACCCTTAACATAGACAAATGTAATGTATTGCGAATACATAGAAAGAAGGATCCTTTAATGTATGACTATAAGATAACGGAACAAACACTGGTAGCAGTTACTTCTGTAAAATATCTGGGAGTGTGCGTGAGGAACGTTTTGAAGTGGAATGATCATGTAAAATTAATTGTTGGTAAGGCGGGTACCAGGTTGAGATTCATTGGGAGAGTCCTTAGGAAATGTAGTCCATCAACAAAGGAAGTGGCTTACAAAACACTCGTTCGACCTATACTTGAGTATTGCTCATCAGTGTGGGATCCGTACCAGATCGGGTTGACGGAGGAGATAGAGAAGATCCAAAGAAGAGCTGCGCGTTTTGTCACAGGGTTATTTGGTAAGCGTGACAGCGTTACGGAGATGTTTAGCAAACTCAAGTGGCAGACTCTGCAAGAGAAGCGCTCTGCATCGCGGTGTAGCTTGCTGTCCAGGTTTCGAGAGGGTGCGTTTCTGGATGAGGTATCGAATATGTTGCTTCCCCCTACTTATACCTCCCGTGGAGATCACGAATGTAAAATTAGAGATTTTCGAGCTCGCACGGAGGCTGTCAGACAGTCGATCTTCCCGCGAACCATACGCGACCGTAACAGGAAAGGGAGGTAATGACAGTGGCACGTAAAGTGCCCTCAGCCACACACCGTTGGGTGGCTTGCGGAGTATAAATGTAGATGTAGATGTAAAGAAGATCATGGGATCAAGCGTGGGAAAGATAGCCGTGTAACCAGAGGAAGCTTGACAGCACACCGGGATGGCTCGGGAAGCCGCTCAGCTCAGTGCAGCAGCAGAGAAAGGGTGCGCTGGAGGCGCACGCGCAGAGGTCTGGAGTTCGAAGCACGCGAGACGTCGGAGCGTTACGTTGACCACAGAGTACAGAAACCTATCTAAGTCAAGTTAAAATTCATTTAGAGTTTGTAAATATTTTATTAATGGTAATGTAATGTTGCTTAGAAGAGGCAGAGTGAGTCAAACAAATAGAATGATTAATCTAAGTGAAAATGCAACGTAAAATCTGGCCCAAGAAATCGTAGATATAACAAAGAATGTTGACATGTTTCCGCTTGCAAAATCTAAGGAAGGACCAGCACTTAGTATGAGTAATACAGTAGGGAACGAGGAATAGGAAATGCCGTTAGGACCTATAGAAACCAGGAAAACATGCCTGAGTCAAACGTCCAGGCAGTTGTTACTGAGTGCATAAGAAAAGGAGATGAAACTAACAAGACTAATAGCATAGAATTTAACAGTCAGGAAATGTTTTTGGCTCTGTTGAATAAACTAGATGAAACCAACGAGAAAACAGAAGTAACTGTTGGAAGTACTAACCAGCTACTAATGAAAGCCATTCAAGAAATTAACAAAAACCCAACGATAAATTAGAGGACTATATCAGCGAGAGTAGATTTGTTAATAAACTCCAACAGAATATTAAAACTATAATATATTGAGACATGAAATCTCGTAGGAGGAAAGTGGCCATGGTCATATTAAACGCAGTTCTGTAATGGCGCTGAATAGGTCGCTTCAAGAACGTCACACGTGCTGTAAAACACGACTTTATTATTCAAATCGCTCACTTGACACCTTTCGGATTTATTTCCTTCATCAAGTATCTAAAAAGTAAGGTGAGAAAAAATATTGTACATAGAATATGAGAAAATTCAACAGACATTAACAAAGTACAAAATATAGTGCACGAAGCCGGCCGGTCTGGTCGTGCGGTTCTAGGCGCTTCAGTCTGCAACCGCGTGACCGCTACGGTCGCAGGTTCGAATCCTGCCTCTGGCATGGATGTGTGTGATGTCCTTAGGTTAGTTAGTTTTAAGTAGTTCTAAGTTCTAGGGGACTGATGACCACAGATGTTCAGTCCCATAGTGCTCAGAGCCATTTGAGCTATATGGTGCACGATAACCTACCCATGGGCACAGAGGGTCACAGGATACGAGCTTTACAGAAGTGGACAATCAGCCATTGAAGGGAGACGGAGGGAGAAGGAAGGCAGCTCAGCCACAAGAGTGCAAGAGTTACATGGTCGTACCACGTGCGTAATATCCGACGATTCATATACAAAAATTTCAAACTATTTTTATACAGGCTACAGACAGTATAGTAACAAAAGGTACGAAACGTACAAATATCAATCCAAAATATTTTGAATGATAAAGTTTTCTGTTGCTGTTTATCCCTCACTTCTAAACCAAGACCGTGTTAAATGGGTCACAGCCTTATGGAACTAGTTTAAATGTTTCGTTGTTGAATCTGTATCTGCTTTGGACGGATAACATAGGCACTTTGTAGTTAGTCTTTCATTTACTCTACGTTTTATTTCCTCTGATTAACTCTATGTTTTATTCTGTGTACCGTTCACCTTTTATTCCAATTGTTTTCACTTATGTGTTCTGTCAGGTGGTTTTGTGCATGTAAAGTAGCTTATCACTATATACTAAGTACTTGACGCTATTCTGTCCTCCATGTTCTTTTACAATTCACCCCTCCAACCTATCCCCCTTGTCTACCCCCATCTTCTGCCACCCGTCCCCTATTGCCCGCAGGTTCTTCCCTTCCACCACCACCGTCCTCTCCGTCACTTTGGGCCAAGACCATTTGACTTTATTGTAAATAGCAAAAAAATTCACCCTGGTTAAATAGAAAAACTCATATAATTATGTATAGCTTTTGTTTTATAGACTTGTGGATAGGAATTAATACATCCAGTATAAACTTGTATCCTTTCCAGATGGATATATTTGACGCAGTTTAATTACTTTCTGCCTCGATTGCAAAATCGTTTTTTGAATGACAAGAACGTTATGTGGTCCGTGTACTGTGCGTACACTTGATTCACTTAATAGAACGTAGTAATAGATATATTTACAGTATATTTTACTGCTACTCTTTGCGCCCTTTATACTATGCTTGTCTTCGACTCTTACTGAACCCTCGTCTTTCCTTCCCCGCTTCCTTACTCCTCCCTCCCCCTCCTCCCCTCTGACCCTTCCCCAACCCCCTCCTCAATTTAATATCTCCCTATTTTTATATATATATATACATCAGCATCCCCTACTACTTCACCTCTCACAAAAAATTATTAGTTTAACCTGTCCATTTCAGAGTATTACATTTGGCTTTGTTGCTCTACGCCACACATGTTGACCACATAAACTTAATTTAATTATTGTTACTAAAATTATGAGACATTTTTGCAGCACCTTGACTTATGTGCACATAAAGTTTTTTTCATTCTTACTTTTGTAAACCAGCTACCTTGTTATGATTAAAGATATCAGTTAGTAATGAATCATATTGATCTTTGCAATATTTGGAGCCACCCATTTTTTTGTATGCGATATGTTTGCACGCCGCCTGAATCCTTGTTACATGGAGCCTATACTTTTTTTTCATGGCTATGTGCATCTCATCAGTTAAGAAATTTTCACTTCATATTTGTACATTACGTATTTAGTGTTACTATACAGTAAGTAACTTTTGTAAAAATTTTTTGACATTTTTGTGTACGAAGTGTCAGATATTACTCCCATGGCGCCCGGGGCCACCATGTAACCCCTGTCCTCCGGTGGCCACCCTGTCTTCCTTCCCCCTCCATCTCTCTACGATAGCTGGTAGTCTGTCAGCTTATGTTACACCTACATCCAGTATTACTCGTATCTTGTGACATTCTGTGTACTTGGGTGGATTTTCAAGTATTGCATTTTGTACTTTGATAATACTTGTCATACTATTTATATTCTATATACAAATTTTTTCTCATCTTACTTTCTATTTGGTAATGGTAATAAATCTGAAAAGCGTCAAGTGAGCAATTTGAGTTACCAAGTCATTTTTCACTGGCTGTATGGCTATTCTGTTCATCTCCAAACACCACTACATTATAATTAAAAGCTTAGATAAAAATTTCAGGGAATAGATTGAATAACGTGATGAGCCAGTCTCCAGTTTAAACAAAAAAATCGATGAAACTGGGTCAGCATTATATAACAGAAAAGATTCAGCACAGAATTTTGTAAACACTAATAGTAAAGAGATATTTGTCAGTGTAGCTGGCATTCGTTAGGAGGTTAGTGACTTTGGCGGCAAGGCACTGATGTCTGTGCTGAGAGAGTAGAAAAAAGTTAGGTTCAAAATTAAGAATGCTTATTGTAGTAAATAATAATAATAGTAAAAACAGTATCGATAAAGACCACTGTTTCTTTAAAACGTACGTTTCATAATTTCTCAGAAAAAGGGAGACTACATCCTATGGTGTTTGTAAAACAGTTTCATGGTGTATTAGAAGGGAAGTGGGGACAGCAGGAGGAAGACAGGATGTGTTACCAGTAGAATGGAAGTGGATGCTTTGTCATGGTGAATGAGAGCAGGGGAATCTTGTCAGTCATAGAAGGATTTTATTCAAAAAAAATTTAGACAGATGTTGGCCTTACAGTCCACAATGTAACTTGAGAAGTAGTATCTTTAAGGGAAAAAATTTCTTGGGTAGTGGTTATGACAGTTACAAAGATTGATTCCAAAATTTCTGTCAAAAGAGTATATATCGAGACGAGCCCAGTGGTGAAGAAAATCTTACTGGTGGAACTATCAGTGAGTGTACAGGAAAAGATAATAGGAATTTCTAAAACTATATATATTTTGCATGCATTAGCCTACTTAGATACTTTATAGGGAAAAGACACAACCAATAGAGGTTGGAGAAATGTGAATTAGAGCGAAGAGGAAATGGAAAGTGTTGGGCTCTTAATGGAGACTGTACTGAGAGAAGGAAAAACGAGAGGCAGAATAATGGTTTTAATGGGCGTGGAAGAGGAGGTTGGATCCAAGGAGGTAGAAATAACTACACTAACGGATGATATGAGGAACCTAATGACAGAAAACACGGTGATAGGGTGGAGAGACATCACGAAATGGATGGCTACGAAAGGGAAAATTTGAAAAGGGTTCGTGTGAGATCTGAACACGAACTGGTGTGACAGACGAACCAGTGGCAATGAAACGATGGATAAAAAGAAGATTCTGGGGATATTAGGGGAACTCTCTTTGAGGAACACTACGTTTCTAGTAAAGAGGAATACCAATTTGTAGTAGATGTGGAAATTCGTGGTCTTAAGGCAGCTTCTGTTATTCATAGGGTTGTGACTTTTATGCTGTAGAAAAGGGACTTAGTGACTAGTAAGTGAGTAAAGAAGTATCAATACTACCATTGCAAGGAGTCAACATTTTCAGTGTCGTAGGTGGCAAAAGTAAAATGATAAAGAATCAAGTATTGTTGTTAGTAAGAGTACAAGGAGTAGTGTTGGAGATTCGTGTTATGGTGCTACCAGATCGTTGCATTGTACTGATAATAGGGACTGTTTTGTTGGTGGATCACACAGTTGTTATCGATTTAGGAAAGGGTAGCAAGAACCTGACGGTAAACGGTACTCAAAGAGAAATTAAATTTGCTAATATAGTTAGTCCTAATGAGAAGGTACAAGACAAATACTGTGTAAAAATAATAGGCGAGTGTTTACAAGGAGGTGTATAAAGATGAAAACATTTTACAAAAAAGGGGTAGTCGAAATCAAATATCAGATCAGATAAGAGAAACAGTAGAAAAATATTGATGTTTTGGACAAGATGAGAAAGGAGGACTGGAAAATTTTCTTTTATAATATATAGGGATGTTTTCTAATAAACCAGGATTAATGAAGGGAGAACCTTACGAGTTAAAGTCAAGCCACATAACCGTTTAAATTAAGACCACATGTAATACCGTTAGAAAAAAGGAGGCTGCAGAAAAGAGATACAGAGAATGCTGTCTTAACAGATTATTAAGAGATCAGTTAGTCAGAACTGCAACCCGTCAGTGGATGTTACAAAAAAGGATGGTTCAGTACGAGTAAGATTGGATAGTGGAGTACTAAACAAAGTAATGGGGCCTGAGAACAGCCAGAATCTCTCGAGAAATTGTTACAGAAATTTGGAGGGGCTAGTACATTATCTATTCTTGATTAGACCACTGGCTACTGGCAGTCTCAATTAGCTGAAAAATGTAGATAGTACGCAACTTTCGTACATAGAGGCAGATGTTATCATTTCAAGGTATTGCTGATGGATAAGAGGCTTAAAACTATGATCGAATACTCGTTTAAATTTTCAGAAAGAACTGACATGTGTGGAAGAAAAGCGTAAACTACCTTTGGCGAGGTTGAAAAAGGAGGGTCTCAAAAGGCGAGTCATGACAGAAAAGTGGTACCAAAGGAATACATACTTCGTGATATTATACTAATAAGGGCTCATAAGAAAAGCTCAGACAGAGAAATTTTACGAAATTTTTGAAGAGCCGTATGTGCTGAACTGGGTACCACATCCAAACGTATTAGAAGTAGCGTATCCAGAGCCCAAATAGTAAGCGGTATATACAATGTAGTTGATGTTAAGAGATACCATGGTAGTCAAAGGGAAGCCTTCCGGCTCTGAAAAGTTTAAATACGAGCTGCTGACGAGAATATTTCTTTAGTAAGCAAACATATGAAGTGTACTTAGAAGACCCAGGTATGTCACTCTATTCACCGTGCATAGTAGTACAGTAAGAGTAGGAGTATTAAGAGGAGGAACGGTTTTAATAATTCTTAGATAACGTATGTTTAGTTTTTTGTTTGTATAAAGTAAACAGCAGGATCGAATGGACTTTGAGAGAATCAAGAGTCAGGCATGTTGTGGCGTTGGTGAGGTATTTAAAGAGCCCGGACAGCCTGGGTAGTGATAATGGCCTCTGAAGGGCGTGGCCGGCGGCTGACGTGGTCAGAGTGAGAGAAAGAACGAACGCCGATGTGACGTAATCAAGGGTGCATCTCAATATATCTCTTAGTAAACAAACCAGGCGAACAGTGCTCACCGCAAGCAATGTGAATAAACGAATTTCATACGTATAATTGTTTTCATTGAGGGAATTATTATTTATAGTTGACGGGTCAATTAAAGAGTAAAGTCTAATGGAATCATTTGAATGAGATAGTAAAAATATTAGTGTATCATATAATGAGTTAGTTGATTATTATAGACTAAATAATTTAGGAAGTGCATTTAAAGACAAAGAGTTCATTCATTAATAAAATTTACATTTGAAAAGTTTTTTTTTTTTAATTTGCCACATTGGCGAAAGAAGCAAAATAATCATCAAAATATTAATCTATATCTACATTTACGTGATTACTCTGCGATTCACAATAAAGTGCCTGGTAGAGGGATCAATGAACCACCTTCAAAATGTATCACTACCGTTACACTCTCGAAAGGCACACGAGAAAAACGAGCACTTAAATTTTTCTGTGCAGCCCTGATTTCTCTTTCTTTATCGTGATGATCATTTCTCCCTATGCAGGTGGGTGCCAACAGAATGTTTTCACAATCGGGGGAGAAAACTGGTGGTTGAAATTTCATGAGAAGATCCTGTCGTAACGAAAAACGCCTTTGTTTTAATGATTGACACTATCTCCCCTATTTTGGGATTATACAAAACGATCTGCCCTTCTTTGTACTTTTTCGATGTCATCCGTCAGTCCCACCTGATGTGGATCCCACACCTCACAGCAATACTCCAGAATAGGGCGGACAAGCGTAGTGTAAGCAGTCTCTTTAGTAGACCTGTTGCACCTTCTAAGTGTTCTGCCAATGAATCACAGTATTTGGTTTGCTCTACCCACAATATTATCTATGTGATCGTTCCAATTTAGGTTATTTGTAATTGTAATCCCTAAGTATTATTTTAGTTGAATGTACAGCCTTCCGATTTGTGTGACTTATCGCGTAATCGAAATTTAGCTGACTTCTTTTAGTACTCATGTGAATAACTTCACATTTTTCCTTATTCAGGGTCAATTGCCACTTTTCGCACCATATCTAAATCATTTTGCAAGTCGTTTTGATCATCTCATGACTTTACAAGACGGTAAATGACAGCATCATCTGCAAACAGTCGAAGACGGCTTCTCAGATTGTCTCCTATGTCGTTAATACAGATCAGGAATAATAGAGGGCCTATAACACTTCCTTGGGGAACGCCGGACATTACTTCTGATTTACTCGATGACTTTCCGTCTATTACTACGAATTGTGTCCCTTCTGACAGGAAAACACGAATCCAGTCGCACAACTGAGGCGATACTCCATAGGCACGGAGTTTGGTTAGAAGACGCTTGTGAGGAACGGTGTTGAAAGCCTTCTGGAAATCTAAAAATATGGAATCAATTTACCATCCCCCGTCGATAGGACTTATTACTTCACGAGTATAAAGAGCTAGTTGTGTTTCATTAGAACGAAATTTTCTGAAACCGTGCTATGTGTCAATAAATCGTTTTCTTCGAGGTACTTCATAATGTTCGAATACAGGATATGTTCCAAAACCCTACTGCATTATATGGGAAATGTAAACAATTATCATTATTTTGTTTCTAAAATATGTGTTTTTGTTGCATCTACTCGTGCTAAACTTAATAGTTGATGGAAACATATGCAAAGTGGCAACTATGTGGGTCATGCACTGGGAGTACAAGGCCCACATCAATCGCCACTTCGCATTTTTGAGTAAGCAATTAGGGCGTCACTGACAAGAAGCAGCACTGATGTGAACAAATTTACGGTTCCTCGCGCTATGTCGACAGAGGTGGCTGAGGGACGAGGAATAAGAATGTACTGGACTGCGTTAAATGCAATTGATTTTGCGGACGGATTTTCGTGCAGGAATCCAGGTACATTTTTCCCCGAAGGTCGAATTTTACGACCTACAGCACTTCAGGAGGCTCTGGCCCTGCCATGGCGGTCTCCAGCGGCAGTGTTTTGATGCGGCCGGACGCCAGCGGCGTTTCCCACTGCGAGGGCAGCAGAACTTCTCCCCAAAGTTGATAACGCTGAGAGACGCTGTTTCCCCCCTCGCCATATCGCCCTGCACTCACAAAAGCGTCGAGGGCGTCATTACCGGCAAGAAATGTATCTCTGCGAGTCACCCATTCCATTTTTTTGAGCGTGAGACAGAGGAGCGGAATGCGTCCGTTTAAACGCTGGCGCCAAGGAAACGTTCGGAAAGTTTTTCGAACGAGTGGCAGTCGACTGCAGTCGGCAAAATCGATCTGACATAAGCAGTGTTTCCCGTGCACCTGCAATGGTGAGGGGGAGGCGCTCTTTGGTTAAAAATTTGTTTAAATACTCCAACTGGACAGCCGCAGCAGCAGAACAGGAAGCCGCAGTAGATTTTGGTAGAAAGTCTATCCGATAAGGGTGCAGTACTCTGTACCGCGCTATATGGAGTACTTGCAGAGCAGTTCTGTAGCTCATCCGGAACGCCATATAACTGTGTCGTGTATGGACGGCGCAGTGGTTGCAGTGACATCATACCTTACCTACATAACAGTACAACGAGGACAGCTGGCTGGGGACCTTGTCGTTGAGTAGAAGAGCAGAATAGATAATAAACACAGCATCAGCAATTGCATGATCGTCCTTGCAGTTTATAGAAGTTAAACGGGTGGCCATTGACCCATTGGGCACTGCAGCACATTATCATATTCAGATCTAATAGAAAGAACGTGACCTAGAATCTTGTGTTCTCTTCCAGTTGAGGGGAAGTGCCAATCCGCATTGTTAGGTCTTACAGTTTGTGTTGTGCTCCTTTCTCTTTATTAAAATATTAATTTGCCCACACTCAAGAGCGATAACCCTTAATTCGATTTGTTAATATATGTAACTAACCAAACAGAATAATTCTATGTTTCCTGGTATTTCACATTATCGAAATTGACAATCCAACACTTTCCTATTGCCAAATCACAAATTTTGGTGGGTTTAACTTTATTTTAATAATTTACATGCATAACTACTAACTATGGTTCAAAAAATGGTTCAAATGGCTCGAAGCACTATGGGACTTAACATCTGAGGTCATCAGTCCCCTAGACTTAGAACTACTTAAACCTAACTAACCTAACGTCATCACACACATCCATGCCCGAGGCAGGATTCGAACCTGCGACTGTAGCAGTCCCGAGGTTCCGGACTGAAGTGCCTAGAACAGCTCGGCCACAGCGGCCAATAGTAACTATGATGCCAGAGATCTCATCTAACCTGATTCTTCAACACAGACCTGGATTGTATGGTCAGATCTCATTAAGTGCATAAGAATAGCAATGGAGGAATTTGTAATAGAATTATGAGTTCAGTAAATATTTAATTTGCGTAATGCCTCGGGATAACGAAGAGTTGCTTCCCATAATTGGCGACCCTGCTTTTAAATACATACCCTGAAACCTTCTGCTACAAAAACCAGAAATTCTGATGTTTTCATTTTTGGATATTTTAAAACAGATTTTTCTCTCTCACTATGTCATTAACACAGAGATAGTTTCTCATAATTGTCCGATCGAGGATCCGAGTTACCTTAACTGCTTGCGCGTATTTACCAATATCATGTGTTTACTTTTGAACAGGTATTACCGTCTGTGGTAATATTTCTGTTCTCCTGGCCTCTGCGTCACATCGATGAAAAAAATGATCTGCCACAACGGCGTTGCGTCGTTCATATCTAAGGTTTATTACGTATGAAAGTGCATGGTTAGGTTCCTTAACGTAATTTCATAGGAAATACAATTAGCCCCAATGCTAGGCGCCCCTCATATCTGGTAATGTTAGCTCTGAATACTGACACGGAGTTGTGCGATACTCCTGAGACAGGGAAATCAAACAAATATGACAGACACCGTGGAGTGACTCGACAGAGGGGATGAAGAATTTTTAAGCGACGATATCGAATTTACGGATGAGGAGTTACTGGACTGTCAGTTATGAATCCGCTCTCGGTACAGTCAGATAGCCACGTGACTCAGTAATGAGTTCACAATTTTTTATAAAGGTCAGTCAGTCAGGAGACGCTGCAAACTTAGGCGAATACATTCAACAACACGACTATCCGCGTGATAATCATAACTGCAGACAAATCATAAATCCAGTCACTGATAGTAACACACAAGATTTTGCCCAGATCCGTCCCCAAAGCAGGTTTCACGCTTACAGTGCATCGGATGCAAGACTCAATTCGCCATCCTTGCTGAACGAACGACGCGACACAGAGGGTTACGACTTCATAGCATTTACGAGGCAATTAAAGGAAAAACGAGAACAGCAACGTGAAGCAGAATTAGCCGAACGTAAAGTGGCAGACGAAAAACGTGGAGCTCAGTTGAGTAAGATTAATGAGGAATTACGTCAACAACATGATGACAATCATGTGGCGGTATCTACGAAGATATACTCACTGCACGCAGACGTCTCAGACGACAAACAAACGACTATGTCTGCCAAGAGAGAAGCTCATTTACTGCAGTAGCTAAAAAAATTTCACTCGTAGTAACAAAACGAGTAAAACATGCTGTTTTATCCACCACAAAAGCACCGCAGGCAGTTACGAAAGGTTTTGCCTCAGGTAAACAAGTATTTGACCAAAACGCCACTCATCTACAGAAAGTGGAGGAAAAATTAGAAACTGGTTCTGAACAAGTCACCACTTTTCGGGAAGAAAATGAAAATAACTTCGAGACAGTTGATCAAAGGATCAAAGTCACTGAGCATACGATCACAACGAGAAATGCACGTTCCGACAACTCGGTCCCATTGCACAGCCGTTTACCTGTTGACCAAAACCTGCTTATCCTGTGTGGTACCATACATGAAGATGCTAACATGTCAGAACGAGCATCGTCCGTTGCGTCCTCACTGCCTCACGCTGGGCGTAGGTGAAAACCACGCCAACGAATTTTAGTGCTCTGCACTGTTCCCGTGGGTATTCTCTGTCGCACCCTACGACCCGTCACGTAGAGCAGGCACAATTTGCATGAATCATGCTATATCCGAATAATATCGGCAAATTCAGTGTTTGACTTCTAACATTTTCTATCGATAAGGAAATTTTCAACGTTCAATGAAGGTGGTCCACTTCACCCCGTTTCATGGTACAGACAATTTCAGAACGCGTTTCCTGCTTCTTGACCATTGTACGCAAAAGCTGAATTCTTATGTACACACACGGACGGCAATGCGGGCACCAAATAGGACGCTTTCAGTCATGTTCTACATGAAGTCGCGATGGTCATAGAAAGGCGCAACAAATACGAAGGTAATAAATTGTCGCACATGTACACTGGGCGACGTGATAATCAAAACAGGCAAAAGACTAACTACGAAAATAACGGTAGACACGATAATGATAATGATGACCGCCATAGTCACAATGACGACAGCATCCACACTAATTGGCGGGAGCAGGGTCAAGGTCAACAGTCCAACAACGGCAATAACGGCCAGTGCTTCATAGACCATAACGACGAGCTAGTGGAATTGCGTGGCCCTAACCCATCCTCGAGTTCCAATAACGACGGCAATAACCATAGCTGACGCGACGGGCGTGCGAGAACATCCTGCAATGCCCATAATTACAGACAAATAAACAACAACATAAATCTCATAGGCTATGAGGACATACGGGATGTGTTCGCAGATGAGAGGAAGGAGGGTAGAAATACTGAACTCCATCCTAATCTCCATAACAGTAGAGTCGGTAGCTTTACGTGCCATTGTTGAGGGAGCCATGTAATTGCTTTTCTGCGAATGCATTCCGTATGTGCGGTGCGGACAAACTTCGGCCCACTGTGACGGAACGTCACATCAATTGACATTTCGAGAAAAATTCAAAGGGTTTTTTAAGTGTTAATAAATAGTGACTTGTGAACTATAAATTATTGAAAGACTGCGTCCGTGTGCATGATGAACAGCAAATATTAAAAAGTGTGGTTTATTATCTGTACAGCTCGCAAACAGCGATGAGTTTAACAAATAACCTTTTGTTTATACGGGATGGTCCGTTGATCGTGACCGGGCCAAATATCTCACGAAATAAGCCTCAAATGAAAAAACTACAAAGAACGAAATTTTCTAGCCTGAAGGGGGAAACCAGATGGTGCTATGTGTTGTGACTTGGCAAGACAGCCAAGTCACTATGAGAGGAAGCCGAAAGGCACGCGCTTAAGCTCACGCAGACTGGCGTGAGGTCTGGAACAGGTCAGAGAACTAATACTAGCTATTAAAGTACGAAGATCTTGGAATACTTAACTTTAATCCATACTTGGAGAACATCGCTCTTGACGGTACATGTTTTATAATTTCAATATTAACTGGTAATGGCCCCATGCTAGGTCGTAGCAAATGACGTAGCTGAAGGCTATGCTAACTATCGTCTCGGCAAATGAGAGCGTAATTTGTCAGTGTAGCATCGCTAGCAAAGTCGGCTGTACAACTGGGGCGAGTGCTAGTAAGTCTCTCTAGACCTGCCGTGTGGTGGCGCTCGGTCTGCAATCACTGACAGTGGCGACACGCGGGTCCGACGTATACTAACGGACCGCGGCCGATTTAAAGGCTACCACCTAGCAAGTGTGGTGGCTGGCGGTGACACCACACTATGGTTGCCCCACTAGATGGCGCTGCCATAGGTCAAACAGATAGCAACTGCGTTTATCCAAATAGGAACCCCCATTTTTTATTACATATTCGTGTAGTACGTAAAGAAATATGAATGTTTTAGTTGGACCACTTTTTTCGCTTTGTGATAGATGGCGCTGTAATAGTCACAAACATATGGCTCACAATTTTAGACGAACAGTTGGTAACAGGTAGGTTTTTTAAATTAAAATACAGAACGTAGGTACGTTTGAACATTTTATTTCTGTTGTCCCAATGTGATACATATACCTTTGTGAACTCATCATTTCTGAGAACGCATTATGTTACAGCGTGATTCCCTGTAAATACCGCATTAATGCAATAAATGCTCAAAATGATGTCCGTCAACCTCAATGCATTTGGCAGTACGTGTAACGACATTCCTCTCAACAGCGAGTAGTTCGCCTTCCGTAATGTTCGCACATGCATTGACAATGCGCTGACGCATGTTGTCAGGCTTTGTCGGTGGATCAAGATAGCAAATATCCTTCAACTTTCTCCACAGAAAGAAATCCGGGGACGTCAGATCCGGTGAACGTGCAGGCCAAGGTATGGTGCTTTGACGACCAGTCCACCTGTCATGAAATATGCTATTCAATACCGCTTCAACCGCACGCGAGCTATGTGCCGGACATCCATCATGTTGGAAGTACATCGCCATTCTGTCATGCAGTTAAACATCTTGGCCGGCCGCGGTGGTCTAGCGGTTCTAGGCGCGCAGTCCGGAACCGCACGACCGCTACGGTCGCAGGTTCGAATCCTGCCTCGGGCATGGATGTGTGTGATGTGCTTAGGTTCGTTAGGTTTAAGTAGTTCTAAGTTCTAGGGGACTGATGACCTCAGATGTTAAGTCCCATAGTGCTCAGAGCCATTTTTTAAACATCTTGTAATAACATCGGTAGAACATTACATATGAAATCAGCACACATTGCACCATTTAGCCGGCCGAAGTGGCCGTGAGGTTAAAGGCGCTGCAGTCTGGAACCGCAAGACCGCTACGGTCGCAGGTTCGAATCCTGCCTCGGGCATGGATGTTTGTGATGTCCTTAGGTTAGATAGGTTTAACTAGTTCTAAGTTCTAGGGGACTAATGACCTCAGCAGTTGAGTCCCACAGTGCTCAGAGCCATTTGAACCATTTTGCACCATTTAGATTGCCATCGAATGGGGGCCAATTAACTTTCCTCCCATAATGCCGCACCATACATTAACCCGCCAAGGTCGCTGATGTTCCACTTGTCGCAGCCATTGCGGATTTTCTGTTGCCCAATAGTGCATATTATGCCAGTTTATGTTGTCGTTGTTGGTGAATGACGCTTCGTCGCTAAATAGAACGCGTGCAAAAAATCTGTCATGTTCCCGTAATTTCTCTTGTGCCCAGTGCAGAACTGTACACGACGTTCAAAGTCGTCGCCGTGCAATTCCTGGTGCATAGAAATATGGTACGTGTGCAATCGATGTTGATGAAGCATTCTTAACACCGACGTTTTTGAGATTCCCTATTCTCACGCAATTTGTCTGCTACTGATGTGGATATTAGCTGCGACATCAGCTAAAACACCTACTTGGGCATCATCACTTGTTGTAGGTCGTGGTTGACGTTTCACATGTGGCTGAACACTTTCTGTTTCCGTAAATAACGTAACTATTCGGCGAACGGTCCTGACACTTGGATGATGTCGTCCAGGATACCGAGCAGCGTACATAGCACACGCCCGTTGGGCATTTTGATCACAATAGCCATACATCAACACAATATCGGCCTTTTCCGCAATTGGTTAACGGTCCATTTTAACACGGGTAATATATCACGAAGCAAATACCGTCCGCACTGCGAAATGTTACGTGATACCACGTACTTATACGTTTGTGACTATTACAGCGCCATCTATCACAAAGCGAAAAAAGTGGTCCAGCTAAAATATTCATAGCTCTTTACGTACTACACGAATATGTAATAAAAATGGGGGTTCCTATTTAAAAAAACGCAGTTGACATCCGTTTGACCTATGGCAGCGCCATCTAGCAGACCAACCATAGCGCCATCTGGTTTTCCCTTTCAAGCTAAACGAGTTTCGTTCTTTGTAGTTTTTTCATTTGATGCTTATTTCGTGAGAAATTTGGCCCGGTCACTATCAATGGACCACCCTGTAGTATCTGTGTAATGTACCTAGATAAAAAAGGACAGATAATTTCTTTTTTGGGTTAGACTTTTTTTCCTAGATTGTTTCGTCAAGCGGAAGTCCGCCCTTGTATCACAGTCTGACCTATAATGTAAGTCTGTCTGTAAGTTATCAGAATATATGTCCAATTGTTATTAGAAAGTGTTGGTTATTGAAGTAGTGAGCACCTCCCATAATCGCCACCATTAATTGTAATTAATAACTCTATTTCAGAACTTCGTGTTGCGGGGAGCTGTCCTTCCCTAGCAGCATTTGGTCGGCCATTATGCAGACGATATTTTTTAGTTAGAAATTCAGTCTGTAATATGAAATATAAGTGCAGAGAGTTCTCTATTTTGATCGTTTCATAGTTTTAGAGCTTGTAAAGTAAAGACAAATTCCATTCTCAGTGCTGGCCATGGCGGCTGCAGTGTAACACGTGTTAAGTTCGGCTCGCGAAATTTAGTTGAATTCGAAGGTGTTCTCGTAGGTTGTGTTGTCTAGTACAAGTGGAAATCGTGAAAACAACAGTGTTCTGTGCAGTAGTGCTATTTTTTTTCTGTGCTCCGCCAATATCTTCGAGAAAATGGTAAACAGAAGAGTGAACAGCAGCGCGTCCAGCAGCGGGGAAGCAGCAGGTGCGGCGGGCCCGCTCTTGGCGGAAGGTGCGGCCGCGGCTCCCGGTATAGCGGAGCTGGTCCGCTCTGAGGTAAACGCTGCGCTTCGCGATAAAAACAATCTCGATCTGATAGCAGGCACTATATCAGATACTGTAACGGCAGCAGTATTGGCCAAAATGCGTGAAACTGTTGAGGCCAATACTGCCGAAATTACAGCACTAAAAAAGTCTGTGTCTGAATACGAGAAAAAGGCACGAGAGTTGGAAGTCAAACTATCTGCCGCAACTGACGAACTAGAACAGTACCAAAGGCGAAATAGTCTACGACTGTTTGGAGTAGTAGAAAATAAGGAAGAAGACACGGACAACCTGCTTATACAGGTTGCGCGTGAAAAATTAGGCGTTGAAGTGACCAAGGCAGACATTGACAGGAGCCATCGCGTGGGACGAAAATTACCAGGTGCCACCAAACCTCGTCCAATAATAATTAAATTTGTCTCGTACCGAAAAAGGGCAGAGATCTTTACCCAGAAGAAGAAGTTAGCAAGGACAGGACTTACAATAAGGGAAGATCTGTCACACGAACGGCTAAAGATTTTAAACAGTGCCATATCCCATTTCGGTCTTCAGAATGTGTGGACTCAGGATGGCAGAGTAATCATTAAGACAGCAGCTGGAAAGAAGACAGTCACAAACATGACAGAACTGAATAGTATTAAGTGAAGCTACTCGAGCCAAAAGTGCAAACTTAACACCATTTGCAATTGTAACAGCCCCAATACTCAGATATAGTCTTGTAATTTTATTAATTTTTTAATTATACCCATATTTGTACCTTCAACTAATTGTTTTTGTAACTGTATTAACTTTTCACTAATTTTTTGTGTCTGTAGCTCTAACCATTACTTAATTTTAGTTACTGCTAATTCTTTTTTCATTTTCTCAGTTTATTCTCTTCCGTTCTGAAATAGTTCTATTGCAATTATTAGTCTCTCCTTTAGTTCATTAATCACCCATCTCTTAGGTTTAAATTGTTCATAACAAAAATCACTATCAGTATCACTTTAGCAAATTTCAATCTAATTGTAGCTTCCTACGATAATCACTAACAGTATCACTTTAGTAAATTTCAATTTAATTCTAGCTTCCTACGATAATCTATTAATTACTAAGCTTACTCCTCTCCGCTGGCAGCATCGGCCTCTTAAATCACTCCCTTCTCTCTTATTTCCACCCTAAGCTGTTTCAAATACGCTAATTACATTTCTCCTCGTACGACAGAGGATACACAGTGACACACAGCCGTCACTATTTCGGTCATATTCTCCTTGCACAGAATACCACTAATCCATTTTCTATACTCCCGCAACCTCAGGAAATCTTTAGCAGGCGCCTTTCTTTCGGCACTCGCGGTGTCACAAACAGGGCGTGCAAAATCTCGGACACCCCTGTGTTATGTCACTTGGCGGAAGCAGCGGCCAGTGCCCCTCGCGGCAGGTAGTGCCTAACAAAGGGACAAACCAGTCTGCCACCCTACTCCAGGCTGCTCGGCGGAACGCGTCAGAGCTTTTAGCAGTTCACTGCAACATCCAGTCTTTACCTGCGCATTACGAAGAACTTAGCCTCCTCTTCAACCAACTAAACTACCACGTAATCCTCTTATCCGAAACGTGGTTGAAACCACACATATCCTCTGCATCTTTTCATCTCCCAGGGTACACATTTCTTAGGGCAGACAGATCAAAAAAGCGAGGTGGCGGGGTCGGCGCGTATATACGAACAGATCTCAAAGCGGAAGTCTTATGTACGTCAAATCCTGCTGAAGAAAAAGAGGCTGAATTCATGTTCATTGAAATAAATATACAAAGTCGGAAATTCTTGACTGGCGTCGTGTACAAGCCGCCAAAAATAAGCTCAATGAGTTCCTTCCAGTCGGAATTACATTCACTTCAGTGTCGATACGAACATGTCATCGTAATAGGTGACTTGAACATAGACCTGCTAAGAGACACTCCCTCCGCAATAAACCTAAGAAGACTGTTTAGTTGCAATAGCATGAACATTCTTCCATTACAACCTACACACCATACGGCGCACAGTCATACTCTTATAGACGTAATCGCAACGAAACAGACTGACAAAGTAAGAGATGTTGGTCAAACATCGGCCCCTGGCCTCTCAGCACATGATGTAATATTCCTGGCCTACTCTGTGCAGCCCCCAAGGATCAAATCGCGTTACATAACTTGTAGGAACATGAAACGTATTGACCTTGATGCTCTAACAGCCGATTGCTCAGAAATCTCATGGCATCAAATAATCAGAAAACCCACAATCGACGGCAAAATTAATGAACTTGGTGATAAACTCACTGCCCTCTATGACAAACATGCACCTGTGCGCACAATCCGTGTAAGAAAATCTCCTGCTCCATGGCTGACAGCTGAATTACGTCAAATGATGACTAATAGGGATGCTGCCCACAGGCGTTTCAAGGCAGATCCGAAACCCGAGCGTTTCGAAGAATATAGAAAGCTACGGAACAGAGTGAAACAATGCATTCGCAATGCTAAAATCAGGCACGCTCGCTCCCTTGTATGCAGCGATCTGACACCCACGACTCTATGGAAGAATCTTCGTAGCTTGGGGGTCGGAAAGGCAAAATCGGAAACTACTTTTCATGTGTCAGCTAACGAATTAAATGAATTCTTCTCTGCACCTTTGAATACCAGCACAGCTGATAATTACCGTCCACAAGAATCCCCAAACAGGATAACTAACAACGATACCTTCCATCTAAAACATGTAACAACAAATACGGCAAGAAAAGCAATAATGAGAATCTCTTCTGATGCAATAGGCAACGACAGTATCGGTATAACCATGATTAAGAATGTTGCCGATATCTTAGTACCTGTCTTAACTGACATATTTAATTTTTCCCTCGTGAACGGAATATATCCCTCTGCATGGAAAAGAAGCCTAATTCGACCCATCCCTAAGATCGAAAACCCGCAACTGCCTAGTGATTACCGACCAATTAGCATACTGCCTGCTGTTTCCAAAGCACTTGAATATATTGTTCATGACCAAATCACTGAACACTTGCATGAATTCAGCCTATATGACAAATTTCAATCCGGTTTCCGTAAACATCACAGCACAAACACTGCTCTAATTAAAGTAACTGATGACCTGAAATATGCCATCGACAATCGAAAGGCAACAATATTGACGCTACTGGACTTCAGCAAAGCTTTTGACACTGTTAACTTTGACATATTGCTCAGAAAAATGCAACAGCTTAATTTCTCTGATAGTGCAATGAGATGGTTTGAAAGCTACTTAAAAGACAGACAGCAATGTGTTGTCTGCGTAAATGAAAAATCTTCCTGGAAACATGTTTACTCGGGAGTGCCACAAGGATCAGTCTTAGGACCACTTTTGTTTTCTTTATATGTCAACGATATTTCGTCGGTTCTGTCCTCCTGTAAATATCATTTCTATGCCGACGACCTCCAGCTCTACTTAAGCGTCAGACCTGAAGATGTAAACACTGCAATCGCTCAGATGAATGATGATCTGTCTTCAGTAGTGAGATGGGCGAAAAACCTGGGGCTTAAACTAAATGCAAAAAAGACGCAAGTAATCTTAATAGCCCATCAGAAATTAATAAGTTCAGATCTCCGCGAATGGCTACCTCCTATTCTGCTCAACGGTACTCCAATACCATACCAGAAAACAGTGAAGAACTTGGGTGTAACTTTGGATGAGCATCTCAACTGGGCGGAGAATACAGTCGCAGTGTGCCGAAAGACGTCTGCTTGTCTCTATGCTCTCAAAAAGTTTCGGAACATATTTCCACAGGACTTGAAACGCCAGCTCGTGCAAGCACTCGTTCTACCGAACCTCCACTATTGTGATGTGATTCAACAAGGCATGAGTAGTGAAAACAAAAGACGGCTAGAGCTAACCATGAATGCCTGTGTGCGTTTCACCTGCAACATTCGCCGATATGATCGTGTTAGTGCTTCATACTCCGAGCTAGGGTGGCTGCGGCCGGACAAATTGCGTGACTACCACACTCTATGTCTACTCCACCGATTCCTCATCGCGCAAGCACCCCAGTACCTTGCTTCAGAGATTAAAAACCTGTCATATCATCATAATCGAAACACGAGGTCACTCTTATTTGGTATCCTAACTGTGCCCACTCACAAAACAAAAACTTTTGCAAACTCCTTCTCAGTTGCCGCTGTCCGCCTCTGGAACAAACTGCCCCTTACCTTGCGCAAAATTCGATCTCCTGCTGCTTTTAAGAAGAAGTTGAAGCATTTCCTACTATCATCCTCACAAAGTTCTCCACAAAATTAATGTACAAGGACAATCCCCTCATCTGTCAAATAGCAAAGCTAGCGTCTCCTATCTTGCTCCTGAGATGCCTTCCTCTTCATCTTTCTCTATTAGCCACGCAATCTTCTTTTCCTTTATATTTCCTTAATTATGTTTCATCATGTCTCTATTCTTCTCCTCCCTTCACCATGAGTCTCCCTCATACTCCCTGCTGCCGGCACTCCTATCTAAAATCTGTCTGTTCAATAATGTCTAATTATAACAGTACTTGTGACCTAAGAATATAAACTCTATATGTATGTATTTTTCCAGGTGTACCTTTCAAATTGTTTATTTCACTTTTTGTACTAGATTTAGTTTAACATGCCTACTAAAACATATGAATGTAAAATAAGTAGAATGCCTGGTTAGATGTAAGAGAGGGCCTGATGGCCCTAATCTTGCCAGGTTAAATAAATCAATAAATAAATCAATAAATAAATAAATAAATAAATTCATTAATGTTTTCGTACTGAATAAGTTCAGTATGTTTAAGACTGGCCGCATAACGGCAGATAAGATTCTCCTCAGTTTTTGCCTTGCATATAACGAATAGTAAATACAGTAAAATATCCCGTTTAATAAGCATAGAAATATACCTCAGTTTCTTTGTGAAAGTTGTTACATAAATTACCAGTAGCCTCTGAGAACCAAATTAATCATTTTAGTTTGCGTAAAAGCACGCATATTTTCTCTCCATAAGAGCAGCGCTCACGTGAACTATCTGTTAGAAGGCGGTGAGTCGCGCGCTGTGTATAAAATATTATTTCGTGCGTACTTCGGAATAGCTGATGTAAAATTTAATAAACAAAAGCGATAGACTCGTAGGGTAACCATGAGAGATTGTCGTACTAAAAATTGGGTTAAATGCAATGAAAAGTGTATAAATAATTAAATAGGGAAGTTAGGTGTTTTGGCGCCTAACACCCGAACGTGGCAACCAATCAGAAGCAAGTTCAGTACAACTGGCAGATTCTCCCACGGGACGTACATACTGTACCGGTGCCGCTTGTACCTCACTCCACTTTTGTACCATATGCTACTTCACGTGTATCAAGCTGCAATAAGGCGAAATTTTAGCAAAATAAAATACTGGAGGCCACAGCCAGGAATATCACACAGCGCAGTGCCGAGAAATACTCGTCTGTTTACAGCCCCACGGAACGCCACTTGTGGCTGCCCAGAAACTTCCTTCTCCAGCTTGCAGCAAGACGGAACTGACCAAGAACCATAGCGGCAGGTCGTACACGGGTTTTCTCGCGAGAAGTCGGAATGGTGGTTGCTTAATGACTGCCAAAGATGTAGCGTTGTACTATCTTCTTACCGAATGTCACGTTACCCCATTATTCTGCATTGCATCAGGTGTCCCTCTCAGTGCTGACAGCGAAGTCAATCGATAGGGAAAAAAACCAGCAGCTGTCGGAATTTAGAAATATCTAGATTTTCATATGGCTAGTTTTTTTGTGTTTACCATATAGCAGCAACATTTGCATACCACATCCCATGTTAAGCCATAAGTCTTCTCATTCGAGTTATTTGAATGGCAGCTACAGATGCAAACTAACAAGGACGCTTTCGTTGGATGTTTCATATGGAAGTATCAATACAAATATTTGGCGAGTCGAGGCACATTAGTTAGCAAACGTTTGCCATATTATTATGGATAACTCAACCTTCAAAATGAAGGAAACTATTTAGCTGGATTACGAAAGCTCCAAATTTCTGCAGGTAAGTGGAATGTACCCTACTGTTCGCTAAAAATGAAACTCTCAGTAGCAATGGCCTACATCATGTCAGTATAAGAGGACATAAAGAACTCTGGAAGCGTAATAAGAGATTTAAACGGCAAGGAGAGTGCCTACACGTGGGCCCTACAGCACCCTCTTTTGTGTGACCTGACAGGTCAGTGTTACGCAATGCTCAGTCGGTGCGAAGCCGTCATACGCACTGGGAACCTGTAGCTAAGTGCCACTATGCCTCGCCGACATCACAGTGTCGATTGTCGGTACGTGTGTGCGTTCAAATGGGGCAGAATGGTTGGATCTCCAGGAGGCTGGCCTTAGACTGCTATTACACTATCAAATTTCTTTGTCAAAGATTTGATCAAAGATGTGATCAAACATTCTTCAAATATATTTGACAAAGATCTTTGACATGGCGCTAAAAAGGTGTATTACACTGTCAAAGTTCAAGATGGTTGACAACAACAACAACTTGTTACTAACAACAGCAGTTGCACGTACCACAGTTGCACTGTGTGCATATGCGGAAGAGGAGCAGGGGCAAAAAAGGAAACGTACTTGGGTGAAGCCGTGGGTTTTACGACGACACGATAAAAGCATTCAACAAAACTTATAATGGAGGAAGTCAAGTCGTACATCCAATTACTTAAGAATGGATGAGCACACATTTCTGTATGTGCTTAGTGGAGTGTATCTTCATATCACAGAGCACAATGCTCACTTAAGAACTGCTATATCTGCAGAAGACAGGCTCACTGTAACACTCCGATTCCTTGCTACAGGAGAGAGTTAGGTCAGGTCAGGTCAGGTCTCCAGTGTTCTTAATCTGTTTTTGTATTCAGGATGCCTCACCTTGTAAAGCACCTCATCAGCTTCATACATCTCCATCAATTTTGTAGTTGTCAGTACACACCAATTGCATTTACGGGCAATGTTTATAAAAACACTACAGATGAGAGAACGCTGCAGCGATGCTAGCGCTCCACGTGGTAACATTTCACATTGCAGTGAACAGAAGACAAGCGACTTCCTTGATCAAATCTACAGCGAGGCCCTAGATTTGATCAAATATATGACAACATTTGACAAAGTACCCTGTTACACCATCAGATTTCTTTGACAAAGATATTGGACAAAAAAAATTGATAGTGTAATACCGGCCTCACACAGCGCCGACAGAGTATTGGACGACACAATGTGTCCACAGCTCGAGATAAGCGCCATCTTGTCCGCAGGGCCATAACGGACAGTATGGCTTCGTCCATAATGTTGGCGCGACGTTGGAGCACTACAAAGAAGATGGACATGTCTAGGTCAATGGTTCTATGGTATCTTCTGTATTATAGAGTGGTGGCATATATGCCATTGTGTCGGTTTCCATTGACCAGAAACTACCGATGCCGCAGATGCAATGGGCACGTGAATGCCGAGAATGGCATGATAAGCGGCAAAATGTCGTGTTTTCGGACGAGTCCTGCTTCAGCTGGTCCTACAATGACGGCTGCCTACGAGTTCAACGCCACTGTGATGGACGCAGTCGGGTGAGTGTACTGTTGAGCGGCATAGCGGATGAGCACCATGTGTGATGGTTTGGGGCGCCATTGACCGTAACACGAGATCTCGCCTCCTACGTCTTGAGGACGGTCTGAGCTGTTACCGCTAAATCAGGGAGGTTTCACAGCCCGAGGCACTGTCCCCACTGCAGGTCGTTGCACATGCCATATTTTAGGAGAACAACTCTCAGCTGCATGTGGCGAGGAATGTGCAAGCCTTCTTCGAAGGACTACAGGTACAACTGCTTCCCTGGCCTGCCTGTTCGCCTGACATGTCACCCGTCGGATATATCTCGGATACGGTAGGTCGCTAAATTATTCGTTCAGGTCCTCCTGCAGCCTCAGATGATGCAATGTGGACGCGCCTGCAAACCGTGTGTCAGAGTATTCCCCAGTAGCTTATTCAGGTCCTCTTTGACTCCATGCCACGAGGGCTAGCAGCTCTGATTGCAGCACGTGGTGGCGCTATTCCGTACTCAATCTCCACAATAACAGTGCATGTACAAGTCTGTAATGCTAATCATTTGTGTACTACCAAGTTCCTACAGGTGCGATAAATTTCATTGTGCTCACACCCCTAGGTCTTCGTGTTTCTCTTTTTCCAAACAGCAATGTACACTCCTGGAAATGGAAAAAAGAACACATTGACACCGGTGTGTCAGACCCACCATACTTGCTCCGGACACTGCGAGAGGGCTGTACAAGCAATGATCACACGCACGGCACAGCGGACATACCAGGAACCGCGGTGTTGGCCGTCGAATGGCGCTAGCTGCGCAGCATTTGTGCACCGCCGCCGTCAGTGTCAGCCAGTTTGCCGTGGCATACGGAGCTCCATCGTAGTCTTTAACACTGGTAGCATGCCGCGACAGCGTGGACGTGAACCGTATGTGCAGTTGACGGACTTTGAGCGAGGGCGTATAGTTGGCACGCGGGAGGCCGGGTGGACGTACCGCCGAATTGCTCAACACGTGGGGCGTGAGGTCTCCACAGTACATCGATGTTGTCGCCAGTGGTCGGCGGAAGGTGCACGTGCCCGTCGACCTGGGACCGGACCGCAGCGACGCACGGATGCACGCCAAGACCGTAGGATCCTACGCAGTGCCGTAGGGGACCGCACCGCCACTTCCCAGCAAATTAGGGACACTGTTGCTCCTGGGGTATCGGCGAGGACCATTCGCAACCGTCTCCATGAAGCTGGGCTACGGTCCCGCACACCGTTAGGCCGTCTTCCGCTCACGCCCCAACATCGTGCAGCCCGCCTCCAGTGGTGTCGCGACAGGCGTCAATGGAGGGACGAATGGAGACGTGTCGTCTTCAGCGATGAGAGTCGCTTCTGCCTTGGTGCCAATGATGGTCGTATGCGTGTTTGGCGCCGTGCAGGTGAGCGCCACAATCAGGACTGCATACGACCGAGGCACACAGGGCCAACACCCGGCATCATGGTGTGGGGAGCGATCTCCTACACTGGCCGTACACCACTGGTGATCGTCGAGGGGACACTGAATAGTGCACGGTACATCCAAACCGTCATCGAACCCATCGTTCTACCATTCCTAGACCGGCAAGGGAACTTGCTGTTCCAACAGGACAATGCACGTCCGCATGTATCCCGTGCCACCCAACGTGCTCTAGAAGGTGTAAGTCAACTACCCTGGCCAGCAAGATCTCCGGATCTGTCCCCCATTGAGCATGTTTGGGGCTGGATGAAGCGTCGTCTCACGCGGTCTGCACGTCCAGCACGAACGCTGCTCCAACTGAGGCGCCAGGTGGAAATGGCATGGCAAGCCGTTCCACAGGACTACATTCAGCATCTCTACGATCGTCTCCATGGGAGAATAGCAGCCTGCATTGCTGCGAAAGGTGGATATACACTGTACTAGTGCCGACATTGTGCATGCTCTGTTGCCTGTGTCTATGTGCCTGTGGTTCTGTCAGTGTGATCATGTGATGTATCTGACCCCAGGAATGTGTCAATAAAGTTTCCCCTTCCTGGGACAATGAATTCACGGTGTTCTTATTTCAATTTCCAGGAGTGTATTTGTGTAACCTTCATAAGACGTCGATATTCATTCTCCATACGAAAAACTGTACATGAAACAACACGAAGCAGTGAAAGACATGGCTCATATAACTCTTGTTTGTATGGTAACTCACAGTTTCAAATAACCACCATAACAGGACTGAGAAAGAAAAGAAATGGTTCAAATGGCTCTGAGCACTATGGGACTTAACTTCCGAGGTGATCAGTCCTCTAGAACTTAGAACTACTTACACCTAACTAACCTAAGGACATCACACACATCCATGCCCGAGGCAGGATTCGAAACTACGACCGTAGCCGCCGCGATGTTCCAGACTGTAGCGCCTAGAACTGCTCGGCCACTCCGGCCGGCAGAAAGAAAAGAAAAAAGAAAAATTCAATACCTCAAATTAATTTTAATAAATTCTTCTGTCACTGTTTCACAGACAATTTTAATATCTATAAATTAGAAACCAAATGGCCCTTCCTCTACATCAGGGCCCGCCACGGCGTGCCAAACCTCACACAAGAACGACGTGTGGGCCGAAACTCGGCCTGTCTCGGCTTTGCTCGTTCCCTCTCGCAAGTAGCCGGTACAGTGAGATGTTCCATTTAGTATTGCGGTGCGGCAAATTTCGGTCGGCACGATTCTCTTCAGTCGCACAGAATCGTGGTGTCAGCATTGTTTACCGTTCGCTATTTGTTTGTCATATGAAGGACACTCACAGCTCCGGCGGCTGTTTGCGCAAACAGAGGCAGTCTAGCAATCTGTCGTCACAAGACTTTAAAAATAAATGGGAATGACCGAATTCTTAGTCTGACTACCGAACAATTTTGTTCAGTAGCCATTTACTAGACCCGTATTGCTTGGTATCATATGAGAGAAAAGTGCTTTAATTTTGTCAGCTTTAGCCCACTTCTCTACTGTCTGAAAAACAGCCGCGGCTTGATCTTCCTCAGAAGATGCTGGTATTTCAGGGACTTCGCTCGAAAGGTTACCAATACTGCCAGTCTATCACACTTCTCAAAACCTGTGGGCGCTGGGAGCAGTTTCGCTTCCCAGTACAGCACAAACAATAACACAGAAAACGGTCGCATGTAACTGTCACCACGTATCTCGCTGACAGTACCACAGTGCTTGAATAATAACAATTAAAACCAACAGCTGTACTGTAATTCAATGTCATTTATTCCAAACATGCTAACAGTTTCGACGCCAAAATGGTCCTCTTCAGGCCGTTTGCATAATCTGTCATCAGTGTACAAAGCCCTGTGATAACGACCAACTGAGTCTTCAGATGGAAACAGCATAACTTATTAAGCATGTACGCTGGCATGTGCAGCCAACAAACTCCCGTGCAGCGGGGCCGAAATCGACTGGATTCCGTATTTTCGTAGCTGTAACAATCCCACCAATGGTCAGACGACATTTGTCAACAAAAGTTATTATAAATGGTTGCTGAACCACACAATAAATAGTGTGTGGTCCATGTCTTCATGGTAATCACCTATATTAGAGAAGAACCACTGCAAGACCCTGCATGGACAACAATTAATCTAGCTTCTCTTCCTGTCGGCTGATAACCACTTCTGTTTGGAGTGTTATCCATCGGTCATTTATTGAGAGCTTGCCCAGCATTAACCCACGCTTCGTCTAAGCGCTTTATGGAATAAATGTCTTCGCCTGCAGTTTTGGGCAGGAAAATGCTTCGAACCGTAACAATATGCGCCTTCCCTAACGGGGACTATGCATCTGCCTAGCGTCTTGTAACAGAAATCCCTTCTCACTTTTCCCAACCCCTAATAAGCTTGCTTTACTTTAACGACACATAACTTTGCTATGGTAGGATACTCATTGCTGGTGTAGTTACACTACTGGTCATTAAAATTGCTACACCACGAAGATGACGTGCTACAGACGCGCAATTTAACCGACAGGAAGAAGATGCTGTGAATGCAAATGATTAGCTTTTGCCGCACAGGATTAGTCGAGCGGTCTAGGCGCTGCAGTCATGGACTGTGCTGGTCCCGGCGGAGGTTCGAGTCCTCCCTCGGGCATGGGTGTGTGTGTTTGTCCTTAGGATAATTTAGGTTAAGTAGTGTGTAAGCTTAGGGACTTATGACCTTAGCAGTTAAGTCCCATAAGATTTCACACACATTTGAATATTTGATTATCTTTTCAGAGCATTCACACAAGGCTGGCGCTGGTGGCGACATCTACAACGTGCTGACATGAGGAAAGTTTCCAACCGATTTCTCATACACAAACAGCAGTTCACCGGCGTTGCCTGGTGAAACGTTGTGATGCCACGTGCAAGGAGGAGAAATGCGTACTATCACGTTTCCGACATTGATAAAGGTCGGATTGTAGCCTATCGCGATTGCGGTTTATCGTATCGCGACATTGCTGCTCGCGTTGGTCGAGATCCAATGACTGTTAGCAGAAGATGGAATCGGTGGGTTAGGGAGGGTAACACGGAACGCCTTGCTGGATCCCAGGACAGAGCTGTCGAGATGACAAGCATCTTATCCGCATGGCTGTGCAGCCACGTCTCGATCCCTGAGTCAGCAGATGGGGACGTTTGCAAGACAACAACCATCTGCACGAACAGGTCGACGACGTTTGCAGCAGCATTAACTATCAGCTCGCAGACCATGGCTGTGGTTACCCTTGACGCTGCATCACAGACAGGAGCGCCTGCAATGGTGTACTCAACGACGAACCTGGGTGCACGAATGGCAAAATGTCATTTTTTTCGGATGTATCCAGGTTCTGTTTACAGCATCATGATGGTCGCATCGTGTTTGGCGACATCGCGGTGAACGCACATTGGAACCGTGTATTCGTCATCGCCATACTGACGTACCACCCGGCGTGATGGTATGGGGTGCCATTGATTACACGTCTCGGTCACCTCTTGCTCACATTGACGGCACTTTGAACAGTGGACGTTACGTTTCAGATGTGTTACGACCCGTGGCTCTACCCTTCATTCGATCCCTGCGAAACCATACATTTCAGCAGGATATTGCACGACCGCATGTTGCAGGTCCTGTACGGGCCTTTCTGGATTCAGAAAATGTTCGACTGCTGCCCTGGCCAGCATATTCTCCAGATCTCTCACCAACTGAAAACGTCTGGTCAATGGTGGCCGCGCAACTGGCTCGTCACAATATGCCAGTCACTACTCTTGATGAACTGTGGTATCGTGTTGAAGATGTATGGGCAGCTGTACCTGTACACGCTATCCAAGCTCTGTTTGACTCTACGCCCAGGCGTATGAAGGCCGTTATTACGGCCAGAGATAGTTGTTCTGGGTACTGATTTCTCAGGATATAAGCACCCAAATTGCGTGAAAATGTAATCACATGTCAGTTCTAGTATAATATATTTGTCCAATGAATATCCGTTTATCATCTGCATTTCTTCTTGGTGTAGCAATTTTAATGCCCAGTAGTGTAGCATAAACATGCCTGCGAATTGCTTCAGCCTCGAAATAATTTATGTCGGTGACAGAGTGAGGCTGTTTTTTCTTCTTTTCAGGGGTCGCTAAAAACAAATCATTTGATCCAGACGGCTCGGATACTTTACGGCTCATGTCTACATCTTCCAACTTCTGCAATAACACTTCTTTGCTGCTATTCGTATCCAAATTTCAAGAGCTTTTGACGTTTTTTCCACAACTTTATCGGCAGGCATTGATGGCTGTCCATGAATACTTGCTTATACTTTCACCTGATCAAAATCTCGCGAGTCCACTATAATAACTCCAGTGCCTGGCTGTTTAGCGACGCGCGTTGAAGCAAAGGATCGTTATTAGGAGAGCGAAGTCTTTTGGTTGCATTTTTCAAGTAACAGAACTTTCTAAATCGCGGCTAAACAGAGGGCAGAGCAACGCAAGTTCTTGATGTTCACGGAAAGCGAGGTCGGCAACGCAGGACCTTCGACGTCACGCTGCGTCACGGCCGACAGTGATTGCCGCGCTGTGATTGGTTTGCACCCCACGTCTAGTGTGCCACGCATCTCGTTCTTGTTACACTGTTGCGCAGCCAACTTGAAAGCGGCCTGAGTAGCCTACTGTACTCTTTAAAATTATGAGATTCTAGGCTGAACACTGAACTGTAAACCCTTTCTCAGCACTTCATTTTCTGTACAAGTTTTCCAGGATCATTTAATGCTTTCGTGGACCGTGGGGGATATACTTACCACTAAATTTATTTCTTTACAGCGTTTAAGGGAATATGTATTACTTCTGTACGCTCCTGGCATCTAGTGGCAGTCCACTGCACCAGCTGTAGTTTCCGTTCGTTGCGAAATATAGCCTTCAGGGCTGCGAGATGTATATATCCCTCCAAGCAACGATGTTTTGATGGTTATTGGGAATTATGGTTACCACCAAAGTAATTTCTGTGCTTGGCTTGGGAAGTATACTCACCACAAAATTAATCTCTTCTGTGGTCGCTGGTAAGCATACTTACCACCAACTTAGGAGTGTCCCAAAGCTCTTGGGAATACGTCTTACCACTTCTGTCTATGCCTGACATCTTGTGGTAGTACACTGCACCAGGTGTATGAAAACTGATACAACAATTAGTTTCTGTTTGTCGTGGGATCACTACAGTTGTCGGAACACATTGCTTCCCTTCTGCAATATATATTGTTGTGACCTGTATCGCTCATAGCTTTATTGGGTGAAGTTGGAGTTTCAAAGATTCTTTTAAGGTAGTGGTATGTCAACTTCAATAGTGGTAACAAATATTTTTTTTAAATAAAGTGAAAGAAAACATAAAATAATAACTCTCCCTCCTCTCTTCCTCCCTCTCTCCTCTTCCCCCTGGACCTCACCTACCCCCGTACTTACTTTCCTCCGCCTCCCTTCTCCTCTGCCACTGGCATCTACACCCTCCTCCTCTCCCTCCTACCCGCACCTTTTCCCTTTGGCAGGTCCCCGGCCTTTGTATGTGAACAGTGAACATTCGTGCGCCAGAGATCGTCGCCAGTGTTTGTGTGTTCCCTTGTGTTAGTGCTTCAGTGTCTCACCGTTTGTGCTCCATCGTTCATGTGTGTCATTTATGTATCTCTGTTTTCGTGTACCAGTGCTGAACGTATTTTAATCGGACAATGCGCCCGTGAACGGCTACATGTATTTTAATCTGTCTGTCTACTGTTTTCAATCCACCATGTTTGTTTTGTTTGTTTCGTCTCTCGTTATGCTATAAGTGTTATCTGTGGCCGAAGAGCAGCATAGATAGGCCGCTGCCGGCCTACCTTTTCTGTAAAGGCGTTTAAATAACAATAAAGCTTAATAATAATAATAGAAAACACTGTTCATTATTTTTTACGTGTAATGGCAACACATAACAGCTCGAAAAAGGGAAGTGGGAAATCCATTTACCACGACAGTTTTAATACCCCCCAAAGGTACCATGGTGATATATGTACCACCATAGCTTTTGGTTCTAAATCCCAAAACTAAAATTATCAAAAAATAAATATTCAGTGGATTACAATTCTAATAGGACAGCAAAACAAAATGGCTTCGCTAAGTTGTTACAAAAAATGAGCCCGCAAAACGGTTCAAAGCCCATCAGTGGCCCTGATTACTGTCAAGCAGTTAAGACTTTTCTTGCATAACTAGACCTCACTCTTGTTAAATTGATACCTCATTTGTCCATTTATCACTCTTCGTTTGTGTACGAAAATTCAGACAAATATCCATAGTGTAATTATGATCTCTCAAATCACAAACTAAATTTCCTTCTTTACACTGATCATTTTCAAGGGATTAAATCTCTCTTTGCAAACGTAGACCTGACGCTCGTCAGTTCGATGCCCCATTTGTCAACGTCTCATTTTCGTTTGGCTGTAAAGATTCGGACCAAAATTCACTGTAAAGGATAAAGAAAAAATGCCGCACTTGGAAATCGGCATGCGATTTCTCATCCAGATCCAAGACAAAAGTTTATCTAAAAAAAAAAAAAAAATACGAGGAACTGGCGAAACTGTCACATCATGCAGCGCATCGGAATTTGTAAAGACACTTGTATCACTTCGCACTGCCACACTGAGTAGGCAGCTGGAACATCAAACTCACATCCACCATGTTTGCAATCTTTGTCAAGCTATTTTTTTTGTTCTTTAGACGTCAGTTCCCTACTTCTCGTTGTGTATAAGCACGACATCATTTTGTCACATGACAGTAACCTATCACACGACAGTGGGATACATTAAACTGCATGCTTGTGTCTACTAAACACGCAATGCGTAACCATAACTGGTCCTGTCAAGTTCGCAGCGCGGGGTAGCCGTGTGGTCTCAGGCGTCTTGTCACGGTTCGCGTGGTTCCCCCGTCGGAGGTTCGAATCCTCCCGTGGGCATGGGTGTGTGTGTTGTCCTTAGCGTAAGTTAGATTGTTGTTGTTGTGGTCTTCAGTCCTGAGACTGGTTTGATGCAGCTCTCCATGCTACTCTATCCTGTGCAAGCTTCTTCATCTCCCAGTACCTACTGCAACCCACATCCTTCTGAATCTGCTTAGTGTATTCATCTCTTGGTGTCCCTCTACGATTTTTACCCTCCACGCTGCCCTCCAATACTAAATTGGTGATCCCTTGATGCCTCAGAACATGTCCTACCAGCCGATCCCTTCTTCTGGTCAAGTTGTGCCACAAACTTCTCTTCTCCCCAGTCCTATTCAATACTTCCTCATTAGTTATGTGATCTACCCATCTAATCTTCAGCATTCTTCTGTAGCACCACATTTCGAAAGCTTCTATTCTCTTCTTGTATAAACTATTTATCGTCCATGTTCCACTTCCATACATGGCTACACTCCATACAAATACTTTCAGAAACGACTTGCTGACACTTAAATCTATACTCGATGTTAACAAATTTCTCTTCTTCAGAAACGCTTTCCTTGCCATTGCCAGTCTACATTTTATATTCACTCTACTTCGACCATCATCAGTTATTTTGCTCCCCAAATAGCAAAACTCCCTTACTACTTTAAGTGTCTCGTTTCCTAATCTAATTCCCTCAGCATCACCCGACTTAATTCGACTACATTACATTATCCTCGTTTTGCTTTTGTTGATGTTCATCTTATATACTCCTCTCAAGACACTGTCCATTCCATTCAACTGCTCTTCCAAGTCCTTTGCTGTCTCTGACAGAATTGCAATGTCATCGGCGAACCTCAAAGTTTTGATTTCTTCTCCATGGATTTTAATACCTACGCCGAATTTTTCTTTTGTTTCCTTTACTGCTTGCTCAATATACAGATTGAATAACATCGGGGAGAGGCTACAACCCTGTCTTACTCCCTTCCCAACCACTGCTTCCCCTTCACGTCCCTCGACTCTTATAACTGCCATCTGGTTTCTGTACAAATTGTAAATAGCCTTTCTCTCCCTGTATTTTACCCCTGCCACCTTTAGAATTTTAAAGAGAGTATTCCAGTCAACATTGTCAGAAGCTTTTTCTAAGTCTACAAATGCTAGAAATGTAGGTTTGCCTTTCCTTAATCTTTCTTCTAAGATAAGTCGTAAGGTCAGTATTGCCTCACGTATTCCAATATTTCTACGGAATCCAAACTGATCTTCCCCGAGGTCGGCTTCTACTAGTTTTTCCATTCGTCTATAAAGAATTCGTGTTAGTGTTTTGCAGCTGTGGCTTATTAAACTGATTGTTTGGTAATTTTCACATCTGCCAACACCTGCTTTCTTTGGGATTGGAATTATTATATTCTTCTTGAAGTCTGAGGGTATTTCGCCTGTTTCATACATCTTGCCCACCAGATGGTAGAGTTTTGTCAGGACTGGCTCTCCCAAGGCCGTCAGTAGTTCCAATGGAATGTTTTCTACTCCCGGGGCCTTGTTTCCACTCAGGTCTTTCAGTGCTCTGTCAAACGCTTCACGCAGTATCGTATCTCCCATTTCATCTTACCTATATCCTCTTCCATTTCCATAATATTGTCCTCAAGTACATCGCCCTTGTATAGACCCTCTATATACTCCTTCCATCTTTCTGCTTTCCCTTCTTTGCTTAGAACTGGGTTTCCATCTGAGCTCTTGATGTTCATACAAGTGGTTCTCCTATCTCCAAAGGTCTCTTTAATTGTCCTGTAGGCAGTATCTATCTGACCCCTAGTGAGATAAGCATCTACATCCTTACATTTGTCCTCTAGCCATCCCTGCTTAGCCATTTTGCACTTGCTGTCGATCCATACAGTAAAGCTGCATGCCCTCGGGAAAAATTACGGCCGTTGTTTCCCCTTGCTTTCAGTCATTCGCAGTACCAGCACAGCAAGGCCGTTAGATTAAGTAGTGCGTAAGCCTAGGAACCGATGACCACAGGAGTTTGGTGCCGTATTCCTTACCACAAATTTCCATTTCCTGTCAAGTTCATGTAGGGCGGCTTCCCGATGGAGCACACCAGCGATGAATTCGTCGATATGCTTTTGGTACAAGGTCCATCCGATAACCAAGCTGCCGCTGATGCTGCTGCTTCTGCTCGTGCGTATGCGTATCCCCAAAGGCGCCATCCCGATACGAATGTTTTTCGTCGCCTGGAGCAACGCCTTCGGAAAACTGGTAATTTTCGTCCACAAGTAATGGACAGCGGTCGTCCAAGAACTAAACGTGCCCGACAAATAGAGGACGAGATTCTTGAAACCGTTCACCAATCACCTCAGCGAAGTACCTGTGATATTGCAAGGCAGTTACAGATATCTCAAAGACTGGTCGCCGAGGTATTTGCACGATGAAGAATTGCATCCACCTCATTACACGGTAACTCAACACCAGCGGTCATAAGACTGCGTTCGACTAGTACAGACACTTTTGAACCAAGGGGAAGATAATGAACATTTTATAAAAAAACGTGGTAAGGACAGACGAATCTAGCTTCACTAGTGATGGTATTCAAACTCCACAACAGCCATTATTGATCGGAAGACAACCCATAGGTCAACCATGAACATGACTGGAATCGTGGGAGGAATGCTTCTGGACCCTACGCTGTTGCTGTACAAGTTGAATGCGCCTCTGTATCGTATATTTCTTTGCAGTTCGGCGACAGCTATGGTTTCAGCATGACGGTGCACCATCACACTTTGGAATTAATGTGCGTGTCCAGGAAAATGGATTGATCTTGGAGGTCCAATGTTGTGGACCCTAATCCACCAGACTTTTGTTAGTGGGGACGCTTAAAGGTACAAATTTATAGTACTCCATCCATGGATGTACATAACCTAACAGCCAACGTCCCTGCCGCCTCGACCATGACGGACGCAAGTTTGTTGTGTAGAGCAACGTATAATCCAGTGAGTTTTGAAATGCAAATTGGTCGCTCTGAACATTTTCTCCAAAGTGAACGTTGCTCAGACATACCAGCTCTTTAAAGATAACCCTGGATGTCAAACTTACAGAATGGAATTATTGTATGTGAGCGCAATGCAGTGTAGCCCCCGTGTTGTGTTCTTTGTACTTCAGTGGATGCAAATGGTGTTACTGTATCCATTATTATTTTCTATTGGTTTTGTTTGTGTCATGGACGAAAACAAGTGGTCGTTTCGTTTGTAAGAAGTTAATGTCACGTCCTAATCAATACACACTAAAAAAATAAGTGTACATTGTGCGTGCCGCTAAAACTCAGAAATGAGTCCCGGTACGACCATTAGAGCTACATGGTATAGTAGCCCTCTATCCCCTACCCATGAAGAGGGTTCCCGTTTTTACCTGAAGGGCGTGCTTTTGAAGAAATAAGAGCTGGGGCGTTTCGTCCTCTAGAAATTTCTAGAACATTCGGGAACATTCCAGAACATTCGAGAGCATTGCACAACATTCCAGAATGTTCCGAAATGTACCAAATGATCCGGAATGTTCTGGAATGTTAGGGAATAGATTGGAACATTCGGGAAGATTCCAGAACGTTCGGGAACATCCCGGAACTACCAGATAGTTGTGCAACAATCCAGAACACTCTTGAATGTTGTGGAATGTACTGGAACATTGTGAACCATTCGAAGCCCTCTTGGTATATTCTGGAATTCACCACTGGTTGGGCTACCCATACGTAAGCGTATATAAAGCAAGACGTGTAATGGGCTCGAACGTAAGTTTCTTATCAATGACGAAGGGAGGAACTGAAAAAGTAGTGCAGTGAGTGAATAAAAACGAATAGTGAAGTGTGAGTAGTCAAAGTGTAACAGTGACTGAATACAGATCGCAAATAAAGTGTGTAAAGTTGATTTTATTTATAGTTTAGACAATGCTCAAACGTAAAAGTAGAGAAGAGTTTTCCAGGTCTGGAGCAAAAAGACGAAATCAAAAGGAACAGCAAAAAAACGAAACAGACGAAGAGAGCGACGCACGTTTAAGTTCCCAACGAATGAGAATGACCACGTGAAAAGCAGAGAAACCGAAAAACGACGAAATGAACTGGCTGAAGAATCAAGAATTACCGCACAATTTTATAATAAAAGACTGCAAACTCAAGTCAGGCATGAAAATGTCACGCTACGAGAAGAGCGGACGCGGACGAATAAACAGTACAACGTAACTAATGAAGCATTCCGCTACGAGCCAACGAAAGAATATAACACACACAGACATGTCGTGGTCGGAAAAATTTGTAACGTTAGCCAATTCTGCAACGCGAAAAAATTCAATGGAGAAACACCAGGATTCTGTTGTATGAATGGAAAAATTAGATTACCACCACTGGAAGCACCTCCGCAGGAATTTTTACATTATATTACCGGGGAAACTCCAGTATCAAAACACTTCCTTCAAAATATAAAAGCATACAAAGCCTGCTTCGAGATGACTTCTTTAGGTGTCATGTCGATCAGCACTAACAGAGATGAAATCGATTTTTTTTTCATCCAAGGACAAATCTATCTCAACTTAGGATCATTAGTACCACTACCCTACTAAGATCATAAATTTCTGCAAGTATATTTCATCGTAAATGTTCAATACCGCGTACGGCCATCCTGATTTAGGTTTTCCGTGATTTCCCTAAATCACTCCAGGCAAATGCCGGGATGGTTCCTTTGAAAGGGCACGGCCGACTTCCTTCTCCGTCCTTCCCTAATCCGATGAGACCGATGACCTCGCTGTTTGGTCTCTTCCCCCAAACCAACCAACCAACCAACCATCGTAAATGAGGAAACAGAAATTGATCAACGAAGCACGACTATCGGTGGATTAAAGGAGAAAAAGTCCGCGATGTACAAAGGATCTCACACAAATACAAACTACTGATCCGCATATTCGAAACAGCACTAGACCGAATGTTTTCTGATAATTATAAAGTTATAATTCGAGCCGACAAAAGACCACATGGAGAACAGGAACGTCGATTTAATGCACCTCAGCCGGCCGCTGTGGCCGAGAGGTTCTAGTCGCTTCAGTCCAGAACCGCGATTTTGCTATGGTCGCAGGTTCGAATTCTGCCTCAGGCATGGATGTGTGTGATGTCCTTAGATTAGTTAGGTTTAAGTAGTTTTAAGCCTAGGGGACTGATGACCTCAGATGGTAAGTCCCATAGTGCTCAGAGCCATTTGAACCATTTAATGCAACTCAAATAGACGAAGTCGCCATGGTAATTGCGAACAGTGAAAACATAAGCCTTGACATAATTGTACAACGAACAAAAGAAGGACTACAACGCACTGCAGAGACACACCGTTCATATGATACCCTCTCATATCTAGTAATCTTTCTGCACGAAGAGGACGGATAACATTTTAATGTCAAAGAAATCCAACCTGAAAAGTTGTAAAAACAGACAAAAAAGTGACTTTCAAGTAGTTTTATGCTTACCTCTTAATGACCAGAGACAATGAAACATACAATTACATTCTCGACACTCACCGTTTGTTCCAACAATTCCTGGCAGATATTTGCGCAAAAACTGAAGCGGAACGAATGCTTTACATGAGACTTAATCAGAAGAAACTGCGCACGGAAGAATACATCCACCTTCGAGACGCAATCATAAATGACGGAACCATTGACGACACTGTAACAATCGTCGTCTTATCCTCATCATACATAGGGAGTCTGAGACACGTGCAAGAATACACTCAAGATACCATGACTTACATAAGAAAATATGGACGACCCGACCTCTTCACCGCTTTCAGATCCAACTCTTCGTGGCCAGAAATCCAAGAACAAGTAAGATACGGACAAGCCCTATGCATCGACACGAGACAATATCCCGAGTTTTTCGACAGAAACAAACGAGATTTATTGAAGTCATCCAAAAGTACTACAGCTTTGTAACCGTTAGATGCTGGATGTACACAATGGAATGGCAAAAACGAGGACTCCCTCACTCACAAAATGTCATACGGTTACACCATAGAATTTATCATACGGATATCGACAAAGTTATCTAAGCTGAATTTCCCAATCCACAAGATGATCCGGAACTGTACGACATGGTATTGAAAAACATGATTCACCGACCATGTTGGCCATTAAACTCCAAGTCGCTATGTATGAGTGAATGAAAATGTACAAAAAAATACCCAAAATCATGCTTGGACGATACACAAACCGGAGTTGATGGCTATCCCAAATAAAGAAGACGATCGCCCAAAAACGGTAGCTTCACAGCAGATATACGAGGCAGCGACGAACTGGAAATATTGTAGATAATCAGCGGGTAGTGCCATACAACACACTACTTTCCAAAATGTTCCAAGCACACATAAACGTAGAAATTGCAATTCATTGAAATCCATCAATCATGTCTGTAAGTATGTGAACAAAGGCATGACGGTATTTCAAATAGCCAAGGCGGCGAAGAACGAAGCAGAAACGACAAGATCCTCATGTACCAAATGGGAATATACATCAACAGTAACGAAGCAGCTTGGCGGATTTTCGGTTTTCCCGTACACGAACGCGAACCAAACTGTGCAACATCTAGCAGAGCATTTCGAGGACAGACAGAAAGTGTACTTCACAAAAGACACCGCCAGAAAAACAACAAACGAACCACCTCAGAATACAAGATTAACATCTTTTTATCCACTGTGCCATTAGCGATAACGTTACTATATGTCGACGTCCCCACCTATTATACGTGGAACACAACAAGAAAAATCTTTCAGCGACGAAAACAAGGAATTCTAGTAGAAGATCAACCCGGAATCATGAAAACTGAGGTACTAGGCCGAGTATACGCGGTACATCCGAACAACTCTGAATGTTTCTACCTCCGAATATTGATACACGAAATACGCGGACCAACAAGTTTCACAGACCTCAAGACTGTTGACAGAAGAATATCGACGCTCAGTACTACTGGAAAACAGCAACCACTGGCAATTAACACTACGAGAAGCCTCAGTCACAGCTGAACAAATGAGAGACTTATTTGCCATAACTCTAACAACGTGTAACCCATCGAATCCAAAACATCTATAAGACTCCTTCAAAGAGAGTATGAGTGATGAAACACTGTACCAGATCTGACAAGCTCAACCTGAACTTATTATCGAATTCAACGACGACATCTACAGTGAAACTCATTTGCCTAGAACATTAATTTTTAGCAATAAACAACCGGATCTTAGTATAATTTGGGATGGAAGCACCACGAAAAGATGCTACCAGTGTGTTAAACTTCGAAATTACGAAGAAAAAATCTACATCAACAAACTGCTTCAATACATTACGCACAAGAAACCATCCCTCAATGACAATCAAAAGGAAATTTACAACGTTATCATGGATCGAATCGACAACAATGCTGACAAAATTATTTACTTGCTCGCACCAGGCGGCACCGGGAAAACGGATCTAATACATTTATTGCTGGTGGAAATATGTGCTAAACAACACATCTCATTTGCACTAACATCATCCGGCACTGTAGGCACACTTGTGGAAGGAGGACGAACTGCCCATTCCGCCCTGCAACTACCATTGAATACAACCAAAGAACAATTCCCGGTATGTAAAATCTCAAGAGCATCTGGATGGGGTGAACTTCTAAAGCAAGCTAAAATTATCCTCTGGCACATATAAAATTACTCGGAGCCATGGACAGAACATAACAACATTTGAGAGGAAACTCTGAAGTGATGGGAGGAGCTCTACACATAGTTTCAGGAAATTTTCGACAAACACTTCCAGTTATCCCCAGCAGACGAGATCAATGCATGCTTAAAAAAAATTACATCATTGGTCACACATACAAATCCTGCGACTTGCAAAAAATGTGAGAGTTCAACTATCGAAAGAAAAAACAACACATTTTACTCTACAACTTTTACTAACAGGCGAAGGTACATATCCCACTGACCAAACGACGGGCCTCATTATGCTCAACAGTAAGTTCTGCAACATAGCCACTGCTGCTGAAAACGATCAAATTTAGTCAAAAATTGTTCACAACTATACCAATCCGGACTGGTTATTTGGAGGGGAAATTCTGGAAAATTAAAATAATATTGTTGACGACATAAACTTTAATTTTCAAAAGAAAATCCCCGGCGAAGATAAAATATACAAATCGATCGAAACGATGGTAAACGTTGAAGAAAGTATGAAATTCCCTGCAGAATTACTAAACCCTTTACAAGTACCAGGAATGCCATTACACTATCTTCGACTTAAAACTGGATCTCTGGTCATACTACTCAGAAATCGCAACTCACCAAAACTGTTTAATGGGACAAGGTGGTGGTAAGTTCCTATGGCACCAAACTGCTGAGGTCATCGGCCCCTAGGCTTACATACTACTTAATCTAACTTAAACTAACATGCGCTAAGTCAAACACACACACACACACACACATGCCCGAAGGGTGATTCGAACCTCCGACAAAGGATTAATGGAACAAGGATGATCATCAAACAGCTATCGAATAACATCGTCGAAGCCGTACTTATGAATGGAAAATACAAAGGACACACACTGTTTATCCTCAATACCACTGATCTCTATTGAACTGCGATTCCAATTTAAAAGACTGCAATTTCCAATCAAATTACCTACAATTTTACGATTAACAAAGCACAAGGACAAACTTTGAAATTTTGCGACATCAGCCTCAAAGACTCCTAGTTCTCTCATTGTCAATTATATGTGGATTACTTTCGACCTGGAAATTTAAGAAATTTGTCCATGTATATCCCGGACAACAAAATGAAAAATGTTGTTTATAAACAAGTATTGTAAATAGTTAGAATATCTTTTCAATAAAAATTTTTTATCTCTTGTACTTTAAGAAGTGTTGTAAATAGTTCGAACATATTTTCAATAATTTTTTTACTTTGCATACTTTACAGTTTATCCTTTTATTTAAACTACCACACAGTCTCATATCAACCCTGTTAGAGAAGCCTGGTACCAAAACTAGTGTTTAAATAAAGGTAACAGTAACAGGAAGAAGTACAGAAGATATCACATTGTTGAGTTGTGAACTGCGTAGAACTGGATGCTTTAAGTGAAAAAAGAAAATGTTTTGACCGGACCTGATTCGAATATCGGTAAGTATGTGCATCCTTTCCCCACCACATTGCCTCGTCTCACTGAGCTAATGGGATGGGTACGGACCTGTGGTGAGGTCATGCTACCTGCTACTGCCCACGCTGGACACAGTTACAGTATTGCCAGAGCCTCGTTTTTTAAATCCCATTTCTATTACACCTACTCATGGGACCAGGTTTTGCTACATACATTTTTGTGTTGAAGTGGAATGAAGGTTGCATGCCGACAGCAAAGTGTGACATTTTTCCTTCACCTCGTTAAATTTCTAGGAAGTCTTGTTTTCTCTCTGCTTAGATATTTGATCAGTTAATTCAACTGTTAAAATACACATTTTAACACTATTTCTAACACTAACATTTTAACACATTTTTTTTAAAATACCGCGACCTGCATTTCAATGTTCAACCCAACTGCCACTTCTCCTCTTCCCCACTTCCGTATCAGAGCTTCCAAATGGCGCTGTCGTTGCTTGCGTCACCAATGGACAAGATTTTTCCCGAGAAGCCAAGATAAATTAAAATTGATGTGGAAAATGTGGCAACTACTTAAACTCGTCAAGTATATGCAATGAGTTCAACCCAACTGCCACTTCTCCTCTTCCCCACTTCCGTAACGGAGCCTCCAAACGGCGCTATCGTTGCTTGCGTCACCAACGGACAAGTTTTTCCCGAGAAGCCAAGATAAATTAAAATTGATGTGGAAAATGTGGCAACTACTTAAACTCGTCAAGTATATGCAATGAGTTCAACCCAACTGCCACTTCTCCTCTTCCCCACTTCCGTAACGGAGCCTCCAAATGGCGCTATCGTTGCTTGCATCACCAACGGACAAGTTTTTTCCCGAGAAGCCAAGATAAATTAAAATTGATGTGGAATATGTGGCAACTACTTAAATTCGTCAAGTATATGCAATGAGTTCAACCCAATTGCCACTCTCCTCTTCCCCACTTCCGTAACGGAGCCTCCAAATGGCGCTATCGTTGCTTGCGTCACCAACGGACAAGTTTTTTCCCGAGAAGCCAAGATAAATTAAAATTGATGTGGAAAATGTGGCAACTACTTAAACTCGTCAAGTATATGCAATGAGTTCAACCCAACTGCCACTTCTCCTCTTCCCCACTTCCGTTACGGAGCCTCCAAATGGCGCTATCGTCGCTTGCATAACCAACGGACAAGTTTTTTCCCGAGAAGCCAAGATAAATTCAAATTAATGTGTAAAATGTGGCAACTACTTAAACTCGTCAAGTATATGCAATGAGTTCAACCCAACTGCCACTTCTCCTCTTCCCCACTTCCATAACGGAGCCTCCAAATGGCGCTATCGTTGCTTCCGTCACCAACGGACAAGTTTTTTCCCGAGAAGCCAAGATAAATTAAAACTGATGTGGAAAATGTGGCAACTACTTAAACTCGTCAAGTATATTCAATGAGTTCAACCCAACTGCCACTTCTCCTCTTCCCCACTTCCGTAACGGAGCCTCCAAATGGCGCTATCGTTGCTTGCATCACCAACGGACAAGTTTTTTCCTGAGAAGCCAAGATAAATTAAAATTGATGTGGAAAATGTGGCAACTACTTAAACTCGTCAAGTATATGCAATGAGTTCAACCCAACTGCCACTCTCCTCTTCCCCACTTCCGTAACGGAGCCACCAAATGGCGCTATCATTGCTTGTGTCACCAACGGACAAGTTTTTTCCCGAGAAGCCAAGATAAATTAAAATTGATGTGGAAAATGTGGCAACTACTTAAACTCGTCAAGTATATGCAATGAGTTCAACCCAACTGCCACCTCTCCTCTTCCCCACTTCCGCAACGGAGCCTCCAAACGGCGCTATCGTTGCTTGAGTCACCAACAGACAAGTTTTTTCCTGAGAAGCCAAGATAAATTAAAATTGATGTGGAAAATGTGGCAACTACTTAAACTCGTCAAGTATATGCAATGAGTTCAACCCAACTGCCACTTCTCCTCTTCCCCACTTCCGTAATGGAGCCTCCAAACGGCGCTATCGCTGCTTGCGTCACCAACGGACAAGTTTTTCCCGAGAAGCCAAGATAAATTAAAATTGATGTGGAAAATGTGGCAACTATTTAAACTCTTCAAGTATATGCAATGAGTTCAACCCACCTGCCACTTCTCCTCTTCCCCACTTCTGTAACGGAGCCTCCAAACGGCGCTATCATTGCTTGCGTCACCAAAGGACAAGTTTTTTCCCGAGAAGCCAAGATAAATTAAAATTGATGTGGAAAATGTGGCAACTACTTAAACTCGTGAAGTATATGCAATGAGTTCAACCCAACTGCCACTTCTCCTCTTCCCCACTTCCGTAACAGAACCTCCAAACAGCGCTACCGTTGCTTGCGTTACCAACGGACAAGTTTTTTCCCGAGAAGCCAAGATAAATTAAAATTGATGTAGAAAATGTGGCAACTACTTAAACTCGTCAAGTATATGCAATGAGTTCAACCCAACTGCCACTTCTCCTCTTCCCCACTTCCGTAACGGAGCCTCCAAACGGCGCTATCGTTGCTTGCGTCACCAACGGACAAGTTTTTCCCGAGAAGCCAAGATAAATTAAAATTGATGTAGAAAATGTGGCAACTACTTAAACTCGACAAGTATATGCAATGAGTTCAACCCAACTGCCACTTCTCCTCTTCCATACTTCTGTAACGGAGCCTCCAAACGGCGCTATCGTTGCTTGCGTCACCAACGGACAAGTTTTTTCCCGAGAAGCCAAGATAATTTAAAATTGATGTGGAAAATGTGGCAACTACTTAAACTCGTCAAGTATATGCAATGAGTTCAACACAACTACCACTTCTCCTCTTCCCCACTTCCGTAACGGAGCCTCCAAACGGCGCAATCGTTGCTTGCGTCACCAACGGACAAGTTTTCTCCCGAGAAGACAAGATAAATTAAAATTGATGTGGAAAATGTGACAACTACTTAAACTTGTCAAGTATATGCAATGAGTTCAACCCAACTGCCTCTTCTCCTCTTCCCCACTTCCGTAATGGAGCCTCCAAACGGCGCTATCGTTGCTTGCGCCACCAACGGACAAGTTTTTTCCCGAGAAGCCAAGATAAATTAAAATTGATGTGGAAAATGTGGCAACTACTTAAACTCGTCAAGTATATGCAATGAGTTCAACCCAACTGCCACTTCTCCTCTTCCCCACTTCCGTAACGGAGCCTCCAAACAGCGCTATCATTGCTTGCGTCACCAACTGACAAGTTTTTTCCCGAGAAGCCAAGATAAATTAAAATTGATGTGGAAAATGTGGCAACTACTTAAACTCGTCAAGTATATGCGATGAGTTCAACCCAACTGCCACTTCTCCTCTTCCCTTCTTCCGTAAAAGAACCTCCAAACAGTGCTACCGTTGCTTGCGTTACCAACGGACAAGTTTTTTCCCGAGAAGCCAAGATAAATTAAAATTGATGTGGAAAATGTGGCAACTACTTAAACTCGTCAAGTATATGCAATGAGTTCAACCCAACTGCCACTTCTCCTCTTCCCCACTTCCGTAACGGAGCCTCCAAACGGCGCTATCGTTGCTTGAGTCACCAACGGACAAGTTTTTCCCGAGAAGCCAAGATAAATTAAAATTGATGTAGAAAATGTGGCAACTACTTAAACTCGACAAGTATATGCAATGAGTTCAACCCAACTGCCACTTCTCCTCTTCCCCACTTCCGTAACGGAGCCTCCAAACGGCGCTATCATTGCTTGCGTCACCAACGGACAAGTTTTTTCCCGAGAAGCCAAGATAAATTAAAATTGATGTGGAAAATGTGGCAACTACTTAAACTCGTCAAGTATATGCAATGAGTTCAACCCAACTGCCACTTCTCCTCTTCCCCACTTCCGTAACGGAGCCTCCAAACGGCGCTATCGTTGCTTGCGTCACCAACGGACAAGTTTTCTCGCGAGAAGACAAGATAAATTAAAATTGATGTGGAAAATGTGACAACTACTTAAACTTGTCAAATATGCAATGAGTTCAACCCAACTGCCACTTCTCCTCTTCCCCACTTCCGTAACGGAGCCTCCAAACGGTGCTATCGTTGCTTGCATCACCAACGGACAAGTTTTTTCCCGAGAAACCAAGATAAATTAAAATTGATGTGGAAAATGTGGCAACTACTTAAACTCGTCAAGTATATGCAATGAGTTCAACCCAACTGCCACTTCTCCTCTTTCCCTCTTCCGTAATGGAGCCTCCAAACGGCGCTATCGTTGCTTGCGCCACCAATGGACAAGTTTTTTCCCGAGAAGCCAAGATAAATTAAAATTGATGTGGAAAATGTGGCAACTACTTAAACTCGTCAAGTATATGCAATGAGTTCAACCCAACTGCCACTTCTCCTATTCCCCACTTCTGTAACGGAGCCTCCAAATGGCGCAATCGTTGCTTGCATCACCAACAGACAAGTTTTTTCCCGAGAAGCCAAGATAAATTGAAATTGATGTGAAAAGTGTGGCAACCACTTAAACTTGTCAAGTATATGCAATGAGTTCAACCCAACTGCCACTTCTCCTCTTCCCCACTTCCGTAACGGAGCCTCAAACTGGCGCTATCGTTGCTTGCATCACCAACGGAGAAGTTTTTTCCCGAGAAGCCAAGATAAATTAAAATTGATGTGGAATATGTGGCAACTACTTAAACTCGTCAAGTATATGCAATGAGTTCAACCCAACTGCCACTCTCCTCTTCCCCACTTCCATAACGGAGCCTGCAAACGGCGCTATCGTTGCTTGCGTCACCAACGGACAAGTTTTTTCCCGAGAAGTCAAGATAAATTAAAATTGATGTGGAATATGTGGCAACTACTTAAACTCGTCAAGTATATGCAATGAGTTCAACCCAACTGCCACTTCTCCTCTTCCCCACTTCCGTTACGGAGCCTCCAAATGGCGCTATCGTTGCTTGCATCACCAACGGACAAGTTTTTTCCCGAGAAGCCAAGATAAATTAAAATTGATGTGGAAAATGTGGCAACTACTTAAACTCGTCAAGTATATGCAATGAGTTCAACCCAACTGCCACTTCTCCTCTTCCCCACTTCCGTAACGGAGCCTCCAAACGGCGCTATCGTTGCTTGCATCACCAACGGACAAGTTTTTTCCCGAGAAGCCAAGATAAATTAAAATTGATGTGGAAAATGTGGCAACTACTTAAACTCGTCAAGTATATGCAATGAGTTCAACCCAACTGCCACTTCTCCTCTTCCCCACTTCCGTTATGGAGCCTCCAAATGGCGCTATCGTTGCTTGCATCACCAACGGATAAGTTTTTTCCCGAGAAGCCATGATAAATTAAAATTGATGTGGAAAATGTGGCAACTACTTAAACTCGTCAAGTATATGCAATGAGTTCAACCCAACTGCCACTTCTCCTCTTCCCCACTTCCGTAACGGAGCCTCCAAACGGCGCTATCGTTGCTTGCGTCACCAACGGACAAGTTTTTTCCGAGAACCCAAGATAAATTAAAATTGATGTGGAAAATGTGGCAACTACTTAAACTCGTCAAGTATATGCAATGAGTTCAACCCAACTGTCACTTGTCCTCTTCCCCACTTCCGTAATGGAGCCTCCAAATGGCGCTATCGTTGCCTGCATCACCAACGGACAAGTTTTTTCCCGAGAAGCCAAGATAAATTAAAATTGATGTGGAAAATGTGGCACTACTTAAACTCGTCAAGTATATGCAATGAGTTCAACCCAACTGCCACTCTCCTCTTCCCCACTTCCGTAGCGGAGCCTCCAAATGGCGCTATCGTTGCTTGCATCACCAACGGACAAGTTTTTTTCCCGAGAAGCCAAGATAAATTAAAATTGATGTGGAAAATGTGGCAACTACTTAAACTCGTCAAGTATATGCAATGAGTTCAACACAACTGCCACTTCTCCTCTTCCCCACTTCCGTAACGGACCATCCAAATGGCGCTATCGTTGCTTGCGTCACCAACGGACAAGTTTTTTCCCGAGAAGCCAAGATAAATTAAAATTGATGTGGAAAATGTGGCAACTACTTAAACTCGTCAAGTATATGCAGTGAGTTCAACCCAACTGCCACTTCTCCTCTTCCCCACTTCCGTAATGAAGCCTTCAAATGGCGCTATCGTTGCTTGCATCACCAACGGACAAGTTTTTTCCCGAGAAGCCAAGATAATTTAAAATTGATGTGGAAAATGTGGACCCTACTTAAACTCGTCAGGTATATGCAATGAGTTCAACCCAACTGCCACTTCTCCTCTTCCCCACTTCCGTAACGGAGCCTCGAAACGGCGCAATCGTTGCTTGCGTCACCAACGGACAAGTTTTTTCCCGAGAAGCTAAGATAAATTAAAATTGATGTGGAAAATGTGGCAACTATTTAAACTCGACAAGTATATGCAATGAGTTCAACCCAACTGCCACTTCTCCTCTTCCCCACTTCCGTAATGGAGCCTCCAAATGGCGCTATCGTTGCTTGCATCACCAACGGACAAGTTTTTTCCCGAGAAGCCAAGATAAATTAAAATTGATGTGGAAAATGTGGCAACTACTTAAACTCGTCAAGTATATGCAATGAGTTCAACCCAACTGCCACTCTCCTCTTCCCCACTTCCGTAACGGAGCCACCAAATGGCGCTATCGTTGCTTGCGTCACCAACGGACAAGTTTTTTCCCGAGAAGCCAAGATAAATTAAAATTGATGTGGAAAATGTGGCAACTACTTAAACTTGTCAAGTATATGCAATGAGTTCAACCCAACTGCCACTTCCCCTCTTCCCCACTTCCATAACGAATCCTCCAAACGGCGCTATCGTTCCTTGCATCACCAACGGACAAGTTTTTTCCCGAGAAGACAAGATAAATTAAAAATGATGTGGAAAATGTGGCAACTACTTAAACTCGTCAAGTATATGCAATGAGTTCAACCCAACTGCCACTTCTCCTCTTCGCCACTTCCGTAATGGAGCCTCCAAACGGCGCAATCGTTGCTTGCGTCACCAACGGACAAGTTTTTTCCCGAGAAGCCAAGATAAATTAAAATTGATGTGGAAAATGTGGCAATTACTTAAACTCGTCAAGTATATGCAATGAGTTCAACCCAACTGCCACTTCTCCTCTTCGCCACTTCCGTAATGGAGCCTCCAAACGGCGCAATCGTTGCTTGCGTCACCAACGGACAAGTTTTTTCCCGAGAAGCCAAGATAAATTAAAATTGATGTGGAAAATGTGGCAATTACTTAAACTCGTCAAGTATATGCAATGAGTTCAACCCAACTGCCACTTCTCCTCTTCCCCACTTCCGTAACGGAGCCTCCAAATGGCGCTATCGTTGCTTGCATCACCAACGGACAAGTTTTTTCCCGAGAAGCCAAGATAAATTAAAATTGATGTGGAAAATGTGGCAACTACTTAAACTCGTCAAGTATATGCAATTAGTTCAACCCAACTGCCACTTCTCCTCTTCCCCACTTCCGTAACGGAGCATCCAAATGGCGCTATCGTTGCTTGCGTCACCAACGGACAAGTTTTTTCCCGAGAAGACAAGATAAATTAAAATTGATGTGGAAAATGTGGCAACTACTTAAACTCGTCAAGTATATGCAATGAGCTCAACCCAACTGCCACTTCTCCTGTTCCCCACTTCTGTAATGGAGCCTCCAAACGGCGCTGTCCTTGCTTGCGTCACCCATGGACAAGATTTTTCCCGAGAAGCCAAGATAAATTAAAATTGATGTGGAAAATGTGGCAACTACTTAAACTCGTCTAGATCAAATTTTTTTCTATCCGCATCGTAACGGAAAATTACACGTTTCGGCAAACTGCCACCATAATGTTCATTCATAAAGATGTGTCTACAACACATTCATTTTATCGTCATCATTTATAAATCATCACAGTATACAGAGTGTCCAAAAATTCAGTGTCCTTACTAACAAGGATGATACAGTAGACAAAATACAAATATATTTCTTAAAGCAACCATTTGTCAGTAACACATGTTGCATGGGCACTGAGCCTGCGTAGGTAAGAGACGAGTGGAGCAAATGAAAGTCGCTGTGTCTATGTTCTTATACAGAATTTTGGTTTGAGATGGATTGTATGTTGTGATGTCATACTGTTCGACACTCAGTCAGTAAACTGCGGGTGGCACTAGCGCCTGCATGACAGTTGCAATGTCAACATGGAGCGCTACACAATGGGAGAACCGCAAGACATGCTGTTTGTTTGCGGTGCGGCTGAAGGCAGTTGCCGCAAGGGTAACGATAGATATCGGAAGGAAGACGTGGTTTCAGCATCATGGTCCCTGTGCAGTTTTCAGAACCGGTCGGAGCAGTAATAACGAGTACTTTTAGCAAGTGGTTGATTGGCCAGGAAGGACCTGTAGATTGGCCTACACGATCTCCAGGCCCTACCACATTACACTCGTTTCTCTGAAGCTACATGAAAGTTGAGGTGAAATCCGCTAGGTTAGCCGGGAGTGCTAATGCGCTGCCTCCTGGACTCGGGTAGGCCCGCTGGCCCCGGATCAAATCCGCCCGGCGGGCCAGTCTGGATGTGGTGTTTAGGCCGTTTTCCACATCCCCTTAGGTGAATACTGGGCTGGTCCCTACGTTCCACCTGAGTCAAATAATTCGCAGACATTTGCAACACGTTCGCGCCATTTCATGAATTACACTTGACGCAGACATTTGGGGTACACTGATTTCGTCCGAGGGGGGTACAGGGTGGCGGCCGGAAGGGCATCTGGCCAACCCCTCAAATTAACAATGACAAATCCGATCTTAACAACGCCGAACCTGCCAAAATTGCGGGACAAAGGCAAAGCGGAAGACGAAGACATGAAAGGTGAGGTGCACTCTACCCCTATTCATTTGTAGACAGAATTAGTTGCAAGAATTTTTGCAGCAGCCACACAAATACAGAACAAACCATGCATTTTACATCAAACACGGGACTCCTAGCTACATCAATACTGGCACTGTGTTGAAGTTAACGGTGCTCATTTTGAGCAAATATTGTACGGTGGTAGTGTCCAGAACATTGTTTTATTCTCAGTCACACACGTTAATATCCTGCATACTAAGTACTCCAACGATGTGCACTGTGATATTCCTGGCTGTGGCCGCAAGTATTTTATATTGCTAGAAGCTCGCTTTGATGCAGCTTGATACACGTGAAGTAGCATATGGTGCGAAAGTGGAGTGAGGTAGAAGCAGCCGATGGTGCAGTATGTACCATTCCCATGGGAGAGTACGCCAATGGGTTCAAATTGCTCAAATGGCTCCAAGCAGTATGGGACTTAATATCTATCATCAGTCGCCTAGACTTAGAACTACTTAAATCTAACTAGCCTAAGGACATCACACACATCCATGCCCGAGGCAGGATTCGAACCTGCGACCATAGCAGCTGCGCGGTTACGGACTGAAGCGCCTAGAACTGCTCGGCCATATACGCCTATTGTATTGAACTTGCTTCTGATTGGCTGATTGGTCAGCACATTTGGGTGTTAAGCGCCAAAGCGCCTATCTTATCTTATTAATTATTTATATACTTTTCATTGTATTTAACTCAGTTCTTAGTACGACAATCTCTCAAGGTTAACCTACGAATCTATCGTTTTTATTTATTAAATTTCACTAGTTTCGAAAAACATAAGAGTAACGATATGCAACCGAAGTGCTTCGGACACGTTCGGATAGCTTTGGCGCGCCTGGGAGATGAAGTACTTCAGCTGCGCTAGTCAGACTGTTTCGGGCGGTCTTCAAAGACGGACGTTTATCTCTGTTTCGGACGGATACGTCGTACTCTATAGCGGAAGTTGACAGAAAAGTTACCGTACTATTAACAAAGCTATGTCAAGTGATGTAGAAGACAGTGAAGAAAGTGATTATTTAAAATATAAACAAATAGGATATATTAATTAGATATGTCGCCTATCATCATTGTCAGTACTACAGATCTTGCCCTATGTAGATAGAGAGACTAACGTGGGCAAGTGGCATCCCATAAAAAGCCCAATCACAGGTTCAAATTCCAGATGGCAGCATAGCAGCCTCCACTGAAGAAGATCCCATGACCAAAGAGCTGTCTTCTGTGCTGGGGACACAAGTTTAGAAGATGACAGGCTGGTGGAAGAAACGGTTAGGTACTCTTATTCAACCTCTCCAGATCTCTCCAGCATCCAGATCTGACTTCCAACACGACGATGTATAATTTGTAGCACGTCCGACATACGGATGCTCTACATCATCATAGCTGTTAGTTTGGGCATTGAATTTTTGAACACCCTGTATCCTCATATTTTATACGCAGTCCTACCATATAGAAGGCCAACCACCGAGTTCGCTATCACACTAAAAAAAGTGTGACTTTGAAGTTCGGTACTGAAATCGGCTGTCGGCACTTTTACATGGTATGAGTCAGTGTAAACGTTTTCATATATTCTGTATTTCTGCTTGAATTTGATGCTGGCAATCTGTCGAAAAGGAAGATGTATCATTGATAAATAAAATGAGACCTAGACATTCTAAATTATAAATGCATCATGATCACTGACCACTAATAAAAAATTTTGTATTTTATACTATAAGTTTATTAGGAACATACACCGATGAACCAGAATATTAGTACCATTGAACATAATGCCATCTCTTGGCTTTTCGAGCAGATAAAGCGGTAAGGAAACAAGGCCAAACAGAGAAGGATTGGGATTCACTGGATAATACGGGCCGCAAATGAGAAAATCTACTTACATAAGCAGCTTTGACCAAGGGGGAGACCATTATGGCACTGCGCAAGGGATCGAGCATTTCGAAAACGGTGAAACTGGTACACTGCTCGCTTTCTGTTGCAGTGAGCATTTATGGAAAGTGGTTGATGATCAGTGAAACGACGAGCAGGCAACAGTATGTTAAACGCCCTCGTCTTGTCAGAGAACGTGGCGGTTAGAAGCTTCCTGGCTCTATAAAGCAGAATGGTTGGCGAGCCGAGCCGGATCTAACGACAGAGTACAATGCTAGAGCAGGCACAAGCGTTTTGGAGCACTCTCTTCGACACATATTGGTAAACAGAGCTTTAAACAAACTACTTGAGTGTGAATGTGAAACATACATAAGTGTTAGCTCGAGACTTGATGAGCGTAGCCATTGTTAGGGAAGTGCTTTACGTGCTATGGGGATGATAAAACAAAGTAATATGACTTTTACTGTAATTATTTCGAAAGTACACTTTCCATTATTCAAGCTGAAGAGCTCTATCATTCTAAGGGTATAAGAGACTCGTGTCCGTATTAAGCACATGGTCAGATTTATTTCGTAACCAAAGTGCGTTACCTATGTAAAGCTTCCATACTTAAATCATATAGTCTGATTGCCACAGAACTAAATCGAAGAGACATTGGCAATGCTTTACACTCTCCATGAAATTACAAATAAATAATGATAGAAAATAAGATGATATCTTTTAACTACAGGGTTATTACAAATGATTGAAGCGATTTCACAGCTCTACAATAACTTTATTATTTGAAATATTTTCACAATGCTTTGCACACACATACAAAAACTCAAAAAGTTTTTTTAAGCATTCACAAATGTTCAGTATGTGCCCCTTTAGTGATTCGGCAGACATCAAGCCGATAATCAAGTTCCTCCCACACTCGGCGCAGCATGTCCCCATCAATGAGTTCGAAATCATTGTTGATGCGAGCTCGCAGTTCTGGCACGTTTCTTGGTAGAGGAGGTTTAAGCACTGAATCTTTCACATAACCCCACAGAAAGAAATCGCATGGGGTTAAGTCGGGAGAGCGTGGAGGCCATGACATGAATTGCTGATCATGATCTCCACCACAACCGATCCATCGGTTTTCGAATCTCCTGTTTAAGAAATGCGGAACATCATGATGGAAGTGCGGTGGAGCACCATCCTGTTGAAAGATGAAGTCGGCGCTGTCGGTCTCCAGTTGTGGCATGAGCCAATTTTCCAGCATGTCCAGATACACGTGTTCAACCGTTTCTTCGCTCACTGCAGGCCGACCCGTTGATTTTCGCTTACAGAGGCATCCAGAAGCTTTAAACTGCGCATACAATCGCCGAATGGAGTTAGCAGTTGGTGGATCTTTGTTGAACTTCGTCCTGAAGTGTCGTTGCACTGTTATGACTGACTGATGTGAGTGCATTTCAAGCACGACATACGCTTTCTCGGCTCCTGTCGCCATTTTGTCTCACTGCGCTCTCGAGCGCTCTGGCGGCGGAAACCTGAAGTGCGGCTTCAGCCGAACAAAACTTTATGAGTTTTTCTACGTATCTGTAGCGTGTCGTGACCATACGTCAATGAATGGAGCTACAGTGAATTTATGAAATCGCTTCAATCATTTGTAATAGCCCTGTATATGTGACAGTGATATCACAGCACAATATATAAAATTGATTTATTTGTTGTTCTTCCCGGTGCTATGGTTTTAAGTTCAGATGTGTGCTTCTTGTATTTTTTTTTCCCAGGACTATGCACTGGATAATGGCATCTGACTAAAACTGGTATGTATAACCATTTTAATCAACTGTAACTGTTACTTAATTAAATATCTGGGATAATACTGAAGCGTATTATGGTAGTTGTTGTGAAATCTATTTGAAGAGATAGTTAAGAAGATTCTTGTATTATCGACTGGAGCTCTTATATGAATTTTTTCTGTTGCAGAATTGTAGCTGATCATATAAACACACTGAAATGCCAGAGAAACTGTATAGGCACGCACATTCAAATACAGACATATGTAAACAGGCAGAATATGGCACTACGGTCGGCAACGACTATATAAGACAATAAGATTCTGGCGCAGTTGCTAGATCAGTTACTGCTGCTACAATGGCAGGTTATCAAGATTTAAGTGAGTCTGAACATAGTGTTATAGTAGGCGCACTACCGATGGGACACTACATCTCTGCGGTAGTGATGAAGTGGGAATTTCCCCATATGACTATTTCACAAGTGTACTGTGAATATCAGGAATCCGGTTGTAAGGCATCCGGATTTTATGGACCTTACATGAGCTTGATCCATAACGACAGGATGATACAGTATGAGATCCTCAGAAAATAATAATTACATTATATCAGCAAAAGGCAATTGCAATTAATCTAATGTACCGAAAACTAACAAAACAATCTCTACCAATATGGACAATGGCATGGAACAAACAAGTTAAAGTGAAACGCATTCTGGAGACGAACCAAGCAGGTGGTTAATGATATCGTAAAACTCCCATTTAGCAAGAGAACAGCGAGCTTCAGCGCAGAAAGGGGTAAGGCCACAACAATACAATATTCCTTTTAACGGAAATAAAGGCTGGGAGCGAGGGTAAGAGGCTGCACGTCATTAACAGAGCTAGGCTACGACCCATCAAGAAAAATAAAAATGTTTACTCGCCTCTAGCGAGAGAGTGATTGGCTGAAGCCATACTTGGCGATACAGACGCGACACCATGGGGAGATCCCCATTATATAAAATCATTTCGAGACCTTAAGTCTCTCTCTCTCTCTCTCTCTCTTTCTATCGCCTCGTGGTAGACCGCACAAGTGTGTAGGGCTTTGCTTTCTGTGAAGTGAGGACGATATAGATAGCAAGGCGGTAGTTAATTATTCCTGCAGGAAATTTAGCGGGCAAAGAAAATGTGCTCATTGCTCCAACCCATAGCAAGTGTACAATACCCATTATTACGTCTAGGGAGAGATTAACGTTCTACAGAATGAAAGAAAGTTGCAACTGAGTGAATTCAGTGAAGGCCACAGTGGAGAATTATCGTTTCAGATCCAGCACGGAGACAATGCCGTTGCAGATGCCACTTGGTAAAGTACCGTCATGCATTGGGCCAAAGTAAATGTTGTGTCTAGATTTTACTCACTCCGACTTGCTTATGCTTTGACCATAAAATATCGAAAGCTAGGATACTAACCTACCTTCACATTGAGTAAATTAGTTTTTTTCATTGGTTCAAAAAGTAAATTTACTCTCCACCAACTCAGTGCATTGACCAACTATGACAATGTAGATTTAAATAACCTGATGAGGATTTTTAATAATCATTCTTCCCTGTGATAAAAAATGTTCATGTGTAGAGATAACGATTTTAATAATCGTCATTTCAATATGTCCAAGAATTAAAGATTTTGTTATTGAGTGTCAAAAGTAATTGAACATGATTGTTGTTTATCACTTGACTCCTGAAAGCAACAGTTGATAAATTATATGTAGAATAAAAAAGGGAATAGCTGTGTTGTCTTTCTACAATCGACCCCAAACTTTCACCTTTATTAATTCATGCATTCTAGGTACGTAAGAGCAGCCTTTCCAATGATTTTTGTTATGATCCACGCCTGTTATTACCTGCCTTTCAGGGCCAGGGTCATATTTATTTAGAATGTCTATTTGACACCCTGGGCTTGAGAAGACAGTTCAGATGTTTTGTCCATTTGTGCACTAAGTGGTAAGCAAAGTTTGCACCATGTGTACACTCACTATGCACATACAAAGGTTGGACGTAAGACACAGTAAAACATCAGATCTCCAACACTGCTGTGGCTGCAAAAATATCCTGCAAGAATGGGACCAACGACGACTGAAGACAATCGTTCAACGTGACAGAAGTGGAACCCTTCCGCAAATTGCTGCATATTTCAACGCTGGTCTATCAACAAGTGTCAGTGCGCGAATCATTGAATGAAAAATCATCGATATGGGCTTTCAGAGCCGAAGTTCCACTCGTGTATCCTTGATGACTGAACGACACTAAGATTTACGGGTATGGAGACAACCTCATGAATCCAAGGACCCTGCATATCAGCAGGGGACTGTTCAAGCTGGTGGAGGCTGTATAATCGTGTGGGGCATGTGCAGTTACAGTGATATGGAACCACTGATACGTCTAGATACGACTCTGACACATAACACGTATGTAAGCATCCTGTCTGATCACCTGCATCCACTCATGTCCGTTGTGCTTTCCGGCGGACTTGGGCAATTCCAGCAGGACAATACGACACCCTACATTTCCAGTGGCTCCAGGAACACTCTTCTGAGTTTAAACACTTCCACTGATCACCAGGCTTCCCAGACATGAACATTATTGAACATATCTGACATACATTGCAACGTTCTGCTCAGAAGGGAACCCCACTCCCTCGTACTCTTACGGATTTATGGACAGCCCTGCGGGATTCATGGTGTCAGTTCCCTCCAGCACTACTTCAGGCATTAGTCGAGTCCATGCCACGTCGTGTTGAGGCACTTCTGCGTGCTCATGGCGGCCCTACACGATATTAGGCAGGTGTATCAGTCTTTTTGGCTCTTCAGTGTACATGACGTTATCTGGTGCATCTTTCAAGAAAATATTTTAGTTATGCATGTACTCTTTCAAGAAATATGCGACTTGTAAACGTATTTGGATAAAATTAATTTGGATGGCAGTTCTTAAGCTAGAACGTATCACATCTCAGTCATAGTGTTGGATACATATTTTCATTTCATCTCATTCGGCTAGCAGCGAAATATTACCCAGTCCATGGTTACAGCTTTGTAGACATTACAGTCCATTAATACTGTTTCGTTTTATGCAGAACCATAATAACGTTATACGAAGGTTCAGTCTGAAATGACATGTTGGATTTTTCCTTGTACTACATGTTATGTGTTCGGTGTAACCACGACGCACGAAGCGTCCTTATCTTCTGGATAGTTTCATGAGACAGGCTTTATGAAAAAATACGATCAATATTTACGATTAACCTTCGGTATATGAGCTCATGTATGCAACTCCAGTGTTCTTCGTCTTTTAATAGCTATTAGAGATAAAAGATTCTACAATAAATGCATAGAGTTTGCCTGTTCGGCTGTAATAATAACTAGTATCAAAGGCTGCGAGTCACTTCGTTTGAGATGCTATGAAATAGTCGAATATTAAATTTACCCTGACGATCAGAAAGGCACGTTAGCTCCATATGAAGCAGACTCATTCCATCCTCTGCGATAAATATGTGTCATTTCTCTCGTTACTTATTAAAGGTTAATTTGAACATAGACTCAAGGGCACAACGACACAGCCAACACTACGCCCCAATGTAGGACACGCAGTAACCTACACAACAAAAACGGTATTTAAGTAATAAGTTTCTTTTACACCGTGTTCCAAGGAAACAAACTTATTAAAGTAGCATTTCATTTTCCTCTTTGGCTATAGTACTATCAGTCAATTATTTAACATGATCTACTGATTTCGGCATGTGCTATTGTTAAGTATACATAAAAATCACGATGTTATGCGCAAGTACCTGAAAGTGACTCATCGTCGAAGTCAGCTAATCATGAGAAGTACAGTAAATGACTGTGGTCGTAATATGGCGAAAGATTTTTCTGTTTTTACTTAATATCGTTCTTAACCTTAGTCATGAGATTGTAAAAAATGCATTTAAAGCAATTGACTTTGATAATGATACAAAGCAAATACATTAGTAAAATACAAAATTCAGTGATTTTAGCACATGTCATTACCTCGGTAATTGATAGACAATTCACGAGACATTTATTGCATAAAATTGTTTTGTACGACGTTACCAGCTTTCCCTAGGGTAAGTGGGGGAAAAGCCCTGCATGGCGTAAAAACGGACACGGATTTTTTGAATGGACTGCCATCGATTTACTTCGTAATACGTGACAGAAATATGTGACAAAACCTCCAGCTAGTCACTCATAGCAACCAAAATAAATAGGAGCAGTAAATAAATCAGCGCCATTACTAACAACAGTTACAACAACATCAACCATTAGGCATGTTAAAACGGTTCCATCTTCAAGGGCTTTGAAATTGGTCTCTTCATCTTTTCTGTATTGCTTTTTATTCATGTAATTTTTTATTATTTATAATTCGCCATTTTCACAGTATTATCAGACGTGCTTCAGTTTCTTCCAGTACACTACACTGGTGTGCCAAACCTGATGTGCCAAACCTACGGACGAACGTAACTTTCGCATGGTAAGTCATTACCAAGTAACGTAACTCAATGAAACTCAGATAGCATATAGAATGAAGTGCTACAGTGTAGTACTGAAGGTAACTGAAAGAAATACTCAATGAGAGTAACACAAATGCACTTTTATTCAAAGGATATAATTACATTGAAGTCACTGTGGTTCACGATGGTCCTATGGACGCTGCAAAAGAAGTGACGAATTATTAATGGTTTTGAATGGTCACCACGAACGGAAACGCATGCTCTGCGTCGTGCTCCCATGCTGGCCGAAAGGGTGGTAAGGCGTTCTTGAGGCAGGGCCTATTCCTCAGCCAGGGCCGCTGGCAGCTGCGGCATGGTCATTGGTGCACGTGGAAATGCCAGAATACGCTTCGCCAATGCATCGTACACGTTCCCGATGGGATTTAAGTCGAGGGAATGGGCAGATGAGTCCATATTCAGTTCAATGCGGTCGCAGATTGTCGTCCATATAAATGAAGTCACAACAGAATGCATCATTGAAAAGACGCACATAGGGAAGGAGTACAGAGGTCAGTACTTCCATGCAACACTATGACTCTTCACACCATAACACCTAGAACACCAAAACGACCAGGTTCGACAGTGCCGGAGGTAGCCTCAAAAGGCGAGAGGTAGGAACACATAATGCACCCAAGAACACTGTGTGCAGACATAACGTTGCAACCTCAAACCTCAAACCTCAAAATCTTTGAAAACTGTACCTTCAGCGGTCAACGTTATTGTGACACTGAAATACTTCCCCACTTGCATCTTTCCAGGGGTGCCTGCAGCACTGAGACCGGCCGGAGTGGCCGAGCGGTTAAAGGCGCTACAACCGCACGACCACTACGGTCGCAGGTTCGAAGCCTGCCTCGGGCATGGATGTGTGTGATGTCCTTAGGTTAGTTAGGTTTAAGTAGTTCTAAGTTCTAGGGGACTGATGACCACAGCAGTTAAGTCCCATAGTGCTCAGAGCCATTTGAACCATTTTTTTTGCAGCACTGATTTCAATTTTATGGGTGATTGCGTGCGATTGCATCGAATAGCGCGGATGGAGAAGCTTCCGGAGCGAGAGTATATTCTCTTGACTTAAACCCCATCGAAAGTGTGAATGATGCCTTGCTGAGACATACCCTAGCACGCGCACACGCACCAACACGCGTCCAGCAATTGTCGACTGCGCTGGCGGAGGAATGAAACACCTTACCACAGGTACTGCCTATTCCCTTGTGACCAGCATGGCAGCAAGTAGCGGAGTATACAGTGCTGTCCATGCCTTTTGTAATGTTCAGGAGGCATCCATAAATCGCTTTACTTCAATGTATTTATTATGTTTGAATAAAACACTTTGAATAAAAAAATGTACCTCACGGCGTTTTTCTTCAAATTATATCCTAACGAGCACGTGAGTGTACTGCACTGTAGCAGTCCTTTCTACTTATCAAATGGTTCATATGGTTCTGAGCACTATGGGACTTAACTGCTGAGGTCATCAGTCCCCTAGAACTTAGAACCACTTAAACCTAACTAACCTAAGGACATCACACACATCCATGCCCGAGGCAGGATTCGAACCTGCGATCGTAGCGGTCGCGGGGTTCCAGACTGTAGCGCCTAGAACCGCTCGGCCACCCCGGCCGGCCTTCTACCTATGGTCCAAGTCTTATCCAGCTATGTTACGTGGCAATGACACATCATGAGTAAGTCACTTTCGTTCTTAAGTTTTGACTGAGTGTATGTACACTTAATATGAGTTCCTTACATGCATTTAAGACGTAATCAGCTCTATTGCATCTTAAGATCGGCTGTAGAATTCTCATATCTTCAGATTCATTTTTGTCCAGCACCCCGTTTCATAAAGGATAGTAAGAGCTTGTAATATCTCTCTATATTCTACTAATTATTCCTGCACAAGCCTATGCGTGAATTACGTTTCCTACTTGACCATCTATATACTCGCAGAATCGATGCGAAAAGTAGTACAGCACTATTACTATTCCATGAGCGCATAATTACTCTTTGTAATAATCTCTGCCGGCTTCGGTGGCCGAGCGGTTCTAGGCGCTCAGTCCGGAACCGCGCGACTACTACGGCCGCAGGTTCGAATCCTGCCTCGGGCATGGATGTGTGTGATGTCCTTAGGTTAGTTAGGTTTAAGTAGTTCTAAGTTCTAGGGGACTGATGAGCACAGCTGTTAAGTCTCATAGTGCTCAGAGCCATTTGAACCTTTTATTTTTTTTTTGTAATATTCTCTCTGGTGTGTGTTGAGAGGACTTGTAGTATTTTCTCCGTGCCGAATAGCCGCATTGAATAATTGTAATTTTGCTATCGAGATTACTGGAAGAAAGAGATTGGAAATATATTGTATGCTAATCAAGAGAATATATACTGAGCATTTACATCAAAGGTCTGTAACGAATTTCATTATATACGTATTTTCTAATTGGAAATTTGCACAGAGGTGTCGTTTCGTTGGTAATCAGAAGGGAACTTCCGATGAACTGGAAACGAACATGCAATTATTAGATCCAAGAGCTCCATTATTTTATTAAACCCTATCAAAGCAAACTTTCCACTTGATCTGACGTTTCCCGACTGACTAAGCAACGCAAGAAAACCAAGACATTTTATTTGCACAGGACTGCAGATCGTTTCGTATCATCGAGACTGTGGACAAGGAGAGTCAGCATCCGATTCTGATTAAACAAGTAAAGCTTAATTATAAATTTCCAGAGAGACTGTGATGACTGTGATATGGCTGCTTATTAATGAGATCATTAACAAAATACTAATAACTAAATTTCCTCCTCACCAGCAACCAGTATAAACACAATATTAAATAAAATTATAAGCTGCTGTGGCTCTACATACACTGACGGGGAAAAACTGCAACTGCAAAATTCCAAGACAGAGTTGTGCAGAATAAACGAAAGTTGGAAGGTGTGGTTCTGCATCTGAAAGATGACTTCTATTCAGACTTCGGGTCAGTCGCGTAAGAGTGGCGCCAGTAGCGCCACTACGAGGATGCAAATCAGGTTTGCTTTAAATGCACGCTGTAAAGGTGTGGGCGTTAGTTACCTTTGAGACTGGACGTGATGAGTTGATGTTAAAAGACGCCATTATCCACACATCAATGAGTTTGAACGAGATCGTGTAATAGGGCGACGAAAGCTGGATGTTCCTTCAGCGATGCTGCGGTGAGACTTGGCTGGAATGTAGCCACTGTACGTTGCTACTGGCAGCCGTGGTTACTAGAACGTACTTCGCAAGAAGACCGAGCTGCGAATGGCCATGTGGTGTTACCGAGAGGGAAAACCATCCTGTTCGGCGTATGGCTCTGGTGCATCGTACTCCATCCGCAGCGGCAATCTGAGCAGCAGTTGGTACCACAGCGACACAACGAACTGTTACAAATCGGTTACTTAAAGGACAGCTTCGAGCCAGACGCTCTTTAGCGCGCATGCCACTGATCCCAAACCCTCGCCATTTGTGAGTTCATTGGTATCCGTTGGATAAGCAGCTGCAGCAGCAAGTCGTATACTCCTAGCTCACTCATTTGTTACATAGTTTAATTCTTAATTTCTTTACGTGTTTTTGGTACTTGCATTGTTTAATTCATAAATTTCGGGCGTTTTATAGTATCTGAGAGTTGTAGCATCGCGTTTTAGTATCTGAATAGTGTAAATTCACGTAGTCGTTTGTCTTCTGTTTTTGTTTTGAACGGCCAGTGTCGGTTGGTCACAGTTAGTGTGCTCCCTGCTGCCGTTGGATAAGCAGCTGCAGCAGCAAGTCGTATACTCCTAGCTCACTCATTTATTACATAGTTTAATTCTTAATTTCTTTGCTTATTTTTGGTACTTGCATTGTTTAATTCATAAATTTCGGGTGTATTATAGTATTTGAGAGTTGTAGCATCGCGTTTTAGTACCTGAATAGTGTAAATTCGCGTAGTCTCCTTCCGCCGCCGAGCAGTGTCAGCAGTGCGCAAGTAGCAGCATTACTGCATTTACTAGGCAATCTTGTATTTTAATAACCGTTTAAATTTTGTCGATTTGTTTGCGCTCTCTGTAGATTAGTTCAGACGTTCTTTGCAAAACAGTATTTAGCATGGATAGGGACTGCAACTGCTGTGTTCGGATGCAGGCTGAGTTGGCATCCCTTCGCTCACAGCTTCAGGCAGTGTTGGCTTCGGTCACACAGCTTGAGGCTGTTGCCAATGGGCATCACTGTGGGGGTCCGGATGGGGGTTTGTGGGGAAGGCCAGCTCGTCCCACGCATCCCCCGATCGTACTAAGACTGTGGTTGCCCGGGATACTGCCCGCATTGAGGCTGATCCCTCACCTGTGGTAGAGTGGGAGGTCGTCTCAAGGTATGGCAGGGGGCGAAAGACATTCCGGAGGGCTGAACGGAAGGCCTCTCCAGTTTGTCTGACGAACCAGTTTCAGGCTCTGTCTCAGGCTGATACTGATCTTCGGCCTGACATGGCTGCTTGTCCTGTTCCAGAGGCTGCCCCTCAGTCTGCAAGATCCGGGCGGTCGCAGAGGGTGGGCTTACTGGTAGTTGGGAGCTCCAACGTCAGGCGCGTAATGGGGCCTCTTAGGGAAATGGCAGCAAGAGAGGGGAAGAAAACCAATGTGCACTCCGTGTGCGTACCGGGGGGAGTCATTCCAGATGTGGAAAGGGTCCTTCCGAATGCCATGAAGGGTACAGGGTGCACCCATCTGCAGGTGGTCGCTCATGTCGGCACCAATGATGTGTGTCGCTATGGATCGGAGGAAATCCTCTCTGGCTTCCGGCGGCTATCTGATTTGGTGAAGACTGCCAGTCTCGCTAGCAGGATGAAAGCAGAGCTCACCATCTGCAGCATCGTCGACAGGACTGACTGCGGACCTTTGGTACAGAGCCGAGTGGAGGGTCTGAATCAGAGGCTGAGACAGTTCTGCGACCGTGTGGGCTGCAGATTCCTCGACTTGCGCTATAGGTTGTGGGGTTTCGGGTTCCGCTGAATAGGTCAGGAGTCCACTACACGCAACAAGCGGCTACACGGGTAGCAGGGGTTGTATGGCGTGGGCTGGGCGGTTTTTTAGGTTAGATGGCCTTGGGCAAGTACTGAAAGGGCAACAGCCTCAACGGGTGCGGGGCAAAGTCAGGACATGCGGGGACCAAGCAGCAATCGGTATTGTAATTGTCAACTGTCGAAGCTGCGTTGGTAAAGTACCAGAACTTCAAGCGCTGATAGAAAGCACCGAAGCTGAAATCGTTATAGGTACAGAAAGCTGGCTTAAGCCAGAGATAAATTCTGCCGAAATTTTTACAAAGGTACAGACGGTGTTTAGAAAGGATAGATTGCATGCAACCGGTGGTGGAGTGTTCGTCGCTGTTAGTAGTAGTTTATCCTGTAGTGAAGTAGAAGTGGATAGTTCCTGTGAATTACGAGGGCAGTTCAATAAGTAATGCAACACATTTTTTTTTCTCGGCCAATTTTGGTTGAAAACACCGGAAATTTCTTGTAGAATATTTTCAAACATTCCCACTTTGTCTCGTATAGTTTCATTGACTTCCGACAGGTGGCAGCGCTGTACAGAGCTGTTAAAATGGCGTCTTTAATAGATGTGCGTTGCAAACAATGGACAGTGATCGAGTTTCTTTTGGCGGAAAACCAGGGCATCTCAGATATTCATAGGCGCTTGCAGAATGTCTACGGTGATCTGGCAGTGGACAAAAGCACGGTGAGTCGTTGGGCAAAGCGTGTGTCATCAACGCCGCAAGGTCAAGCAAGACTGTCTGATCTCCCATGTGCGGGCCGGCCGTGCACAGTTGTGACTCCTGCAATGGCGGAGCGTGCGAACACACTCGTTCGAGATGATCGACGGATCACCATCAAACAACTCAGTGCTCAACTTGACATCTCTGTTGGTAGTGCTGTCACAATTGTTCACCAGTTGGGATATTCAAAGATTTGTTCCCGCTGGGTCCCTCGTTGTCTAACCGAACACCATAAAGAGCAAAGAAGAACCATCTGTGCAGAATTGCTTGCTCGTCATGTGGCTAAGGGTGACAATTTCTTGTCAAAGATTGTTACAGGCGATGAAACATGGGTTCATCACTTCGAACCTGAAACAAAACGGCAATCAATGGAGTGGCGCCACACCCACTCCCCTACCAAGAAAAAGTTCAAAGCCATACCCTCAGCCGGTAAAGTCATGGTTACAGTCTTCTGGGACGCTGAAGGGGTTATTCTGTTCGATGTCCTTCCCCATGGTCAAACGATCAACTCTGAAGTGTATTGTGCTACTCGTCAGAAATTGAAGAAACGACTTCAGCGTGTCCTTAGGCACGAAAATCTGAATGAACTTCTCCTTCTTCATGACAACGCAAGACCTCACACAAGTCTTCGCACCCTAGAGGAGCTCACAAAACTTCAGTGGACTGTTCTTCCTCATGCACCCTACAGCCCCGATCTCGCACCGTCGGATTTCCATATGTTTGGCCCAATGAAGGACGCAATCCGTGGGAGGCACTACGCGGATGATGAAGAAGTTATTGATGCAGTAAGACGTTGGCTCCGACATCGACCAGTGGAATGGTACCGTGCAGGCATACAGGCCCTCATTTCAAGGTGGCGTAGGGTCGTAGCATCGAATGGAGATTACGTTGAAAAATAGTGTTGCGTAGCTAAAAGATTGGGGAATAACCTGGTGTATTTCAATGCTGAATAAAACAACCCCTGTTCCAGAAAAAAAAATGTGTTGCATTACTTATTGAACTGCCCTCGTATTATGGGTGGAGGTTACACTCAACAACCGAGCTAGGTTAATAATTGGCTCCTTTTACCGACCTCCCGACTCAGCAGCATTAGTGGCAGAACAACTGAGAGAAAATTTGGAATACATTTCACATAAATTTTCTCAGCATGTTATAGTCTTAGGTGGGGATTTCAATTTACCAGATATAGACTGGGACACTCAGATGTTTAGGACGGGTGGTAGGGACAGAGCATCGAGTGACATTATACTGAGTGCACTATCCGAAAATTACCTCGAGCAATTAAACAGAGAAGCGACTCGTGGAGATAACATCTTGGACCTACTGATAACAAACAGACCTGAACTTTTCGACTCTTTAAGTGCAGAATAGGGAATCAGTGATCATAAGGCCATTGCAGCATCCCTGAATATGGAAGTTAATAGGAATATAAAAAAAGGGAGGAAGGTTTATCGGTTTAGCAAGAGTAATAGAAGGCAGATTTCAGACTACCTAACAGATCAAAACGAAAATTTCTGTTCCGACACTGACAATGTTGAGTGTTTATGGAAAAAGTTCAAGGCAATCGTAAAATGCGTTTTAGACAGGTACGTGCCGAGTAAAACTGTGAGGGACGGGAAAAACCCACCATGGTACAACAACAAAGTTAGAAAACTACTGCGAAAGCAAAGAGAGCTTCACTCCAAGTTTAAACGCAGCCAAAACCTCTCAGACAAACAGAAGCTAAACTATGTCAAAGTTAGCGTAAGGAGGGCTATGCGTGAAGCGTTCAGTGAATTCGAAAGTAAAATTCTATGTACCGACTTGACAGAAAATCCTAGGAAGTTCTGGTCTTACGTTAAATCAGTAAGTGGCTCGAAACAGCATATCCAGACAATCCGGGATGATGATGGTATTGAAACAGAGGATGACACGCGTAAAGCTGAAATACTAAACACCTTTTTCCAAAGCTGTTTCACAGAGAAAGACCGCACTGCAGTTCCTTCTCTAAATCCTCGCACAAACGAAAAAATGGCTGACATCGAAATAAGTGTCCAAGGAATAGAAAAGCAACTGGAATCACTCAATAGAGGAAAGTCCACTGGACCTGACGGGATACCAATTCGATTCTACACAGAGTACGCGAAAGAACTTGCCCCCCTTCTAACAGCCGTGTACCGCAAGTCTCTAGAGGAACGGAGGGTTCCAAATGATTGGAAAAGATCACAGGTAGTCCCAGTCTTCAAGAAGGGTCGTCGAGCAGAGCTATATCTCTGACGTCGATCTGTTGTAGAACTTTAGAACATGTTTTTTGCTCGAGTATCATGTCGTTTTTGGAAACCCAGAATCTACTATGTAGGAATCAACATGGATTCCGGAAACAGCGATCGTGTGAGACCCAACTCGCTTTATTTGTTCATGAGACCCAGAAAATATTAGATACAGGCTCCCAGGTAGATGCTATTTTTCTTGACTTCCGGAAGGCGTTCGATACAGTTCCGCACTGTCGCCTGATAAACAAAGTAAGAGCCTACGGAATATCAGACCAGCTGTGTGGCTGGATTGAAGAGTTTTTAGCAAACAGAACACAGCATATTGTTATCAATGGAGAGACGTCTACAGACGTTAAAGTAACCTCTGGCGTGCCACAGGGGAGTGTTATGGGACCATTGCTTTTCACAGTATATATAAATGACCAAGTAGATAGTGTCGGAAGTTCCATGCGGCTTTTCGCGGATGATGCTGTAGTATACAGAGAAGTTGCAGCATTAGAAAATTGTAGCGAAATGCAGGAAGATCTGCAGCGGATAGGCACTTGGTGCAGGGAGTGGCAACTGTCCCTTAACATAGACAAATGTAATGTATTGCGAATACATAGAAAGAAGGATCCTTTATTGTATGATTATATGATAGCGGAACAAACACTGGTAGCAGTTACTTCTGTAAAATATCTGGGAGTATGCGTGCGGAACGATTTGAAGTGGAATGATCATATAAAATTAATTGTTGGTAAGGCGGGTACCAGGTTGAGATTCATTGGGAGAGTGCTTAGAAAATGTAGTCCATCAACAAAGGAGGTGGCTTACAAAACACTCGTTCGACCTATACTTGAGTATTTCTCATCAGTGTGGGATCCGTACCAGATCGGTTTGACGGAGGAGATAGAGAAGATCCAAAGAAGAGCGGCGTGTTTCGTCACAGGGTTATTTGGTAACCGTGATAGCGTTACGGAGATGTTTAATAAACTCAAGTGGCAGACTCTGCAAGAGAGGCGCTCTGCATCGCGGTGTGGATTGCTCGCCATGTTTCGAGAGGGTGCGTTTCTGGATGAGGTATCGAATATATTGCTTCCCCCTACTTATATCTGCCGAGGAGATCACGAATGTAAAATTAGAGAGATTAGAGCGCGCACGGAGGCTTTCAGACAGTCGTTCTTCCCGCGAACCATACGCGACTGGAAGAGGAAAGGAAGGTAATGACAGTGGCACGTAAAGTGCCCTCCGCCACACACCGTTGGGTGGCTTGCGGAGTATAAATGTAGAATGTAGATGTGGAGCTCATTGGAGCGCAGGGTGAGGTCTTTTGAGTTTCCTGATGAAATCCGGTTCTACCTCGGTGCCAGTCATGGCCACGTGTTGGTAAGTAGGAGGCCAGTTGAGGTTCTGCCAACGAACCTTCCTGCATGCTAGACACACTAGAGCTACACTGGTGACATGGTGTGAGGTGCGATTTAGAATGACAGCAGGAGCACTCTCGTTGTTATTCCACTCACCCTCGCAATTTTGTCTGGTGATTCGACCTGTTCTGCTGTAATTCATGAACACCATTCCACGGATATTTTCCAACAGGATAACACTCGCGTACATATCGCTGATTAACTTTATATACTCTACAGACTTCTAGATCACCAGATCTGTTTTCAGTCCAGAACATATGGGACGGTCATCCATAAACAGTATTAATCGTATTGTGTATGTGTGAATTCCTAAGGGACCAAACTGCTGAGGTCATCAGTCCCTAGATTTACACACCACTTAAGGGGGGGGGGGGGGGGTAGGTCGTCAAACGGGCCGACTTGGAGCAGGAGAGGCACCACAGGACATTTTAATTTCCAGTGTATATACTTTTACAAATATATTCATAAAACTTTAACAGCATGAACAGGAAGGATTCAGGATTCATACTTATAGCACTGGAAGCTCAAAAACGTAACAAAACACATTTTTCTTACATGTGAAATTTCATCATTTTTTTGCTTACTACCTGGCTGCATTTGTTGCTATAGGTACACTTTTCTTCCTAAGTAAGAGAGATTCTTCGATGACTTTTGTACAGCATACAAACCATAGTTACAGGTGTATGAAACTCTAAAAGTTATTTAATTTATGAAAAAATGAATGAGCTGTTACATTTTAAATTTCATGTTTAGAAAAAACTCAAGTTTTATAGTTCATTATCTCAATTTTTTCCACGGTGTTTTAATAGATTTAGAAAATTCTAGAGTTTCATACACCTGTAACTACTGTTTGTATGCTATCCAAAATTCATCGAAGAATCTCTTTTACTTAGGAAGAAAAGTGTACCTATAGCAACAAATGCAGCCAGTAACAAGTGAAAAAATGAGGTATTTTGCTACGTTTTTGAACTTCCACTGCGATGAGTGTGAGTCTTCAATCCTTCCTGGTCATGGTGACAAAGTTTTATGAATTTATTTGTAAAAGTATAGACAGTAGAAATTAAAATGTCCTGTGGTGACTCTCCCGCTCCAAGTCGGCCCGTTTGACGTCCTACTCCCCTTAAATTAACGTAAACTAACTTATGCTAAGAACAACACACACACCCCCATGCACCAGGAAGGACTTGAACCTCCGGTGGGAGGGGCCGCGCAATCCGTGACATGCGGCCACTCCGTGCGGCGTCCCTGTGCAACAGACATGGAACTCCATTCCACGAACTGACGTCCGGCACCTGTACAGCACGATGCATGCACGTTCGCATGCCTGCGTTCAACATTCTGGTGGTTACACCGGTTATTGATGTACCTGCATTTCACATTTGCAATGGCTTATCTCGCCCGAATATTAACCTATAATCTTGAAATCTTAATCACGTAAGGGGCTCCGGAACGCCCTATACTTGCAATGTTAAAATAACGCTTATAAATTACATCTTCCCTCACAAAGTATTTGAGGTAGGAAGTTGAACTTTTTACAGATTATTTATTGGAATATGGGCTACAACTTAACACAGGGATTTTACAAAATTTTAGTTCAGTTATTAAAGATGATTTTTTTTTCAATTGTAATGAAAATTCACAACATTTTTTTGCAATTTTTTATTTATATATTCAAAAATATACAGTTTTTTGGAAAAAGGCTGTGTTAAATTATGCAGAAGGTACTGTGTAACCTTTACTGAAAGTTTGAAACAAATATGTTTGGAAGATCCTTAGAAAACATGTAATTAGTATGAGAAAATAAAAGTTTTGGGAATCGAGCGACAAAGATTGGATTAACTTTTTAGTGCATTCCAGGTCCATAGGATGGATTATCTTCATCCTCTGCAAACTCCTCCTCCAGCTTCCTCTTGTTCCTCCTCCTGTTTACTCTTGCTTGTATTTCTAGACTCTTTACAGCCCTGTCTGCAGCCCGAAGGCGTTCCTTGTATAAAGCAAGCATCGCTCGTTGTTGTGTTCGTAGATTTTGCTACCATTTTCTTCAGTTGCAGTTACTGCAACACTGTTCCAAAAGGTGGTCATGTATGAACACTTATCACATTTCAGTTGTATTTCACTAGCAAGTCCTACGTGCTTTATTATGGAGAGTTCCAGACCAACTTCACTACAATGAATACATCTTACACAGTTTGAAAAAATTCCTTTGAGAACCGACATATCAAATATTTCATTCACATCCGATTCGCTCATAAAACATTCATAGTTTTCACTCATTGAACCAAGCTTCTTCTGTGAAGTATTTTCTTTCCCACTTTGACAACTATGGGCAGGTGTACTTGAGAGGTTAGGTTCACTCACTTGGTTATCGTCTTTATTGTTTACAGTAATAACACATACCTTTGGCTTTCCAACATTTCTCCTTTTCTTAAAAGCCTTCAGAGGATTTCTAATAACTTTACTTTTACTCATTATTATACTTCAACAAAACAGAGACTCAAGAAACAGAATTAATTACGAATATTTTCGAGATAACGACAGAGTAAATAAACATGAAACAATCGACAATCACACCAGCGATATATATTGAACCATCACAGGTTTGCCACAACACATACTTTATCTCACATCACTAAAATGTACCTGATGAACACGGACGTTAATAACAACACCATTTGACAGCAGTTTAACAGCGCCACAGTGGGTCACGCCCATGTAGAACACATTTCAAAAAAAATTTAAAAATAGTTGTAGTCTTCGGAATTGAATAAATTATATATCTATTAAAAGGTAATAGTCTGCAGATTCAGAAAACGCAAAAAAGTAAAAATTGAACTTTTCATGATTTTGAGCCTTTCCGGAGCCCCTTAAATGAGTTACCTAGACAAACATACTCGTATTCCCAAATTTTCGTTTTTTGGTGCTGCGATTTTTTTCCGTTTATCATTTGCTCAACACTTGCTTTGACATCTGAGGTGTTTTATAGTGCCGCACGGATTAGAGAACGATTTAATTTTGAAGTTCATGTCACTGGCATTATCTAAATATAAGCACGGTATGAAAAAAAGATTGGCATGTTCTACAGGATTGTCTCCTATTAAGATTTTAGCTGTTGTCAGTCGTTTCGCAGTGAATGATTGTATCAGAAATTTTATGTAGAGATACTTCAACAGTATGTTCCATTTGTTATTATGTGAAGTTTTTGGACGGATTTTTGTAAATATACTTCTGAACCGGCTTTCATCCTCTTTGGTAGCTCTGCTATAGTTACGTGGTTATCTTCTTCGGTAGCTCTTTAAAATATTTCAGAACCAACCATGTGTTGTCCAGTAATGAATGAATCTGTACTACAGTTAAATAATACAGGTGATAATAATGCACACTTTCCTGACACCCAGGTTTACAGTTATTTGCTTGTTTATCTTTTGGGGCAAAGACTCTTAACGGCATTCAGTTATTGGACTGGATATTCTTTCTCTATCTCAATTTCTCATAAATATTGTCTCAACTATCTGTCGATAATTGTGATATAGTCTATGAAGGTCATCACTGTCGGTTTGTTGAATTCTTTTTGATTTTTAGTAAAAATGTGTCACACTAAATATATTTTCTGCACGTAATGACTGGTACAAATTTTCATTCGTCATTTCAGTCTGCATATGTACATAATAGATGTTTGAGACTTGAAAAGGTCTCTGGAGCTGTACAGTTCCATTTGATTAATATATACATACCGTAAATGAATACATTTTATTTGTTATAATTTAAATATTAGTTCCAAAAACTTTCTTTTCTCTCTCGCACTTTCCCAATATTTCACAGCTTCTATTATCTACCAGAGTATGACTTCAAACGCGCCATATTAATTACCTACGTGTAGCAGAGTCGCCATGTAAATTGCATCAGTGGTCAATGCAGATGGATTGTATTGAAAACGGTAATTTATCCATCTGTTCCTGCATTTGTACACAGTCATTGTTCCGTGTCGTGTACCATTTACCCATGCGTCGGACTGTGTTTGACGCAAGTAAATTTATACTCCATCGATTAACTGTTCACTCTCCGCTTTCACTATTACAATCTCACGAAATAACGTAGCAACCCAGTAACCCGTAATGTATAAGACCTTTCGCCGTGAAAATCGTTCCCACGCAACCACAATTTCTCTGAAAACACTGGAAACATTTGTCTTACTATCTGCCAAATTTCTGTCAGTGTAGCATACAACTTTCTGGCCGTCGTGTAGTCGTCCATTTTCTTTCGAATTGACTAAATTTAACACTGAGCGACCACTTCTTTGTCTTTCCGGAAGACACAGGAACAGACATACTTGATACATCACAGCTAGGGTTGAGATCACTTCAGTGAAAAACACAGGGAAGATGTATCCACACATTTTGTCATTTGTTGTTTCGTAGAATACACTTTAATGCTTAAAAACAATATTATAATTACAATTTAAGAAACCTTGTTAAAATATTAACAACGCTCACAATCGTTTTAAAAGTTTGACTGGGCTCAATTCAAACAAAACAAAAACAAACTTTAACAACTTACGCCATTAAGAGCAGGGCTTGAAACAAGGTGTATACATTTCGCAGGTACAAGAAAGAAGTTACACTACTAGGCGTGACTGCAAGCTGATTCTACAAACAATTTTATCACCAAAATGAATTACAGTGACAGTCACTAAATGTACTAACAATTTCCAAGCATGGATAATACGTTACACAAGTGGACAACGCCCATCCAAAATACGGAAAGGGTGACAAGTCACGCCGCTGATTATGGCTCCTAGAAAGCCGTCAGCAATGTATAAGCTTTCATAAAAATCCTTTAAGCAATAAAATACAAAGTCGCCCAAAATTCAGCCAAATCTGGGAAGGCAAACAATTTAAATGTGACTGACAACTGGTACACACCAGCAGAAAAATTTATAATGATCCTTGATGTAATTTCAATAGCGCAAATGTAAGATAAATTGGGAGGACAGGCAATTTAAATGTCACTCGTAATTGGTTCACACAAGCAGAAAAGTTGACAATGACCGTTAATAAAAATACAATTGCCCAAAATACAAGATAAGTTGGGAGGACATGCAATATAAATGTGACTCCCAACTGGACCACACCACCAGGAACATTGACAATGACCTTAAACAAATATTCCATTGCCCAAAATACTAGGTAAGCTGCGAACAACAGTGGGCGGCTATCAAAGTCAACAAGGAACAAGCAGGCAAGTTTCACAGTGAGTGTAATTAGCTAATGACTGTGGATCAAAGGAAAGGTTCAGCGGTGTATATTTATACGTGAAAAGCCTTAAAACGTAGTGCTCTCCATAAGTACCAATAAGGTGGCAAGGTTTAAATGAATAGTTAAAGAGCACGTATAGCAGGGAGGAACTTCGGGCTTCCAGAGCAGGTTTTGAATCTCATGAGATTACTGAATTTACCAAATACGACAGACTAATGGTTCCCGATTATTCGGTCACACTCCGCTTCAGCACGCATCAAACGATCAACTTTACTTAACTTAAGCATCCACGATGCCGGCCAAGTCAGCAGTTGGTGCGACGGCTGAAGTGGCGCCGTAGAACAAAGCAATCACGTCTCTGCTCTGGGCCCAGGGAAGAGTTCAAATGACTCTGAGCACTATGAGACTTAACAGCTGAGGTCATCAGTCCCCTAGAACTTAGAACTACTTAAACCTAACTAACCTAAGGACAACACACACATCCATGCCCGAGGCAGGATTCGAACCTGCGACCGTAGCGGTCGCGCGGTTCCAGACTGTAGCGCCTAGAAGAGCTCGGCCACTCCGGCCGGCCCCAGGGAAGAGGAACGCTTTGTCCGCTGTCAAAGCTAGCCTGCCAACACACATCAAAATGGAACAGCAGTCTGCGCAAATAAGGCTACAGTCAAGAATGCCCAAGATGTAGGAAATGTCAACTTATCTCGAAAGCGACTATAGGTACAAGTTGAAGCTAAGCTCAAATGGTTCAAATGCCTCTAAGCACTGTGGGACTTAACATCTGAGGTCATCTGTCCCCTAAGACTTAGAACTATTTAAACCTAAGTAACGTAAGGACATCACACACATCTATACCGGAGACAGGATTCGAACCTGAGACCCTAGCAGCCGCGTGGTTCCGGACTGAAGCGCCTAGAGCCGCTCAATCACAGCGGCTGGCACAAGCTAAGCACTCCTTAAAATTACTTGTAAGTTAGAAGACTGAATATCAGCGCCTGCTGATGCAGTGATTAAGACATACTCATCTATAAATTTTACACATTTAATTTCATTGATTCAATTTATAACACAGAATACTCGTATACCTACATGGAATATGACCTTGAACAACAAAATGCGATCAGTCAGACCGACCGATGGTGGCACACACAATCACTTGGATGCCCGTTAATATAGCAGGTCCAGTTTCACATTAACGCAGAAGAGGCTTTGCAATATCAGGTATACAAAAAATAAGAAAACAGCAATTAACTCCACTTAAGGAGCCGTGACTTCCAGGATTCCAAGCAAGAGTGTTATTGCCTCCAACTCTTCCAGGTAGTCTTCCAGGTGCCGTAAAATTTAAGCTCGCAGCGTGGCCCGTGAACTTGACGACCACGTTGCACGTAACGTCTGCTGCTCTTGCCGCAACTGACCACCACCAATCCTTAAGCGAGTCGGTAAGGCTTGCCTCTGACCGATTTAACCATTCGCGGCTACGCCTCGACCAAAGACCCTCGACATATGATCAGATCGATATCGGCCACTCAAGTAGTTAGTGGCGCCAGCGGAGTGCCATGCCGCCAAAATTAAAGTCATCATGGGTCAATACTATATGAATTTGTGCTCACTTTTCATCTGTCACTCTCTTCACAGTCACTCTAAAGATACTGACGCTTTGACTACTGTGTTGGTTTAGTAGTACTAAAGCACCGCCATTTTCTCTTCCATAGAAAACACGTTATCTGTATTTCTGTTCAAGTGCTTGATTTTTCAGCGTGTATATGCAAATGTTTTCACTACCGGAAAACCATAGCTGCCTACATCTGTTGCAACACTGAGGTGTTACCATGTTGCCACGGAAACGTGACTACATGCGCGAAGCCGTAGGCTCAAAACTCAATTTGCGTGCTTCCTTTCTTGTTCTGTGGTACCCTAAAGTCCGATATCAAGTTACAGTTACGAGAGCTGGGTCATCAACATGAAATGACACGTATTACAGAAAATGTAATTGGAATGTCTACCTAGTTCCTATATACTGGGTGTTACAAAAAGGTACGGCCAAACTTTCAGGAAACATTCCTTACACACAAAGAAAGAAAATATGTTATGTGGACATGTATCCGGAAACGCTTACATTCCATGTTAGAGCTCATTTTATTACTTCTCTTCAAATCACATTAACCATGGAGTGGAAACACACAGCAACACAACGTACCAGCGTGACTTCAAACACTTTGTTACAGGAAATGTTCAAAATGTCCTCCGTTAGCGAGGATACATGCATCCACCCTCCGTAGCATGGAATCCCTGATGCGCTGATGCAGCACTGGAGAATGGCGTATTGTATCACAGCCGTCCAAATACGAGCACGAAGAGTCTCTACATTTGGTATCGGGGTTGCGTAGGCAAGAGCTTTCGAATGCCCCCGTAAATGAAAGTCAAGAGGGTTGAGGTCAGGAGAGCGTGGAGGCCATGGAATTAGTCCGCCTCTATCAATCCATCGGTCACCGAATCTGTTGTTGGGAAGCGTACGAACACTTCGACTGAAATGTGCAGGAGCTCCATCGTGCATGAACCACATGTTGTGTCGTACTTGTAAATGCACATGTTCTAGCAGCACAGGTAGAGTATCCCGTATGAAATCGTGATAACGTGCTCCATTGGGCGTAGGTGGAAGAACATACTGACGAAACTAAAATGAGCTCTAACATGGAAATTAAGCGTTTCCGGACACATGTCCACATAAAATCTTTTCTTTATTTGTGTGTGAGGAATGTTTCATGAAAGTTTGGCCGTACCTTTTTGTAACACCCTGTATACGTAAGCAAAAGTCCCAGAAAATTATGTTCAACACAAAAACACCAGAAACTAATTATAGTTGTTAGTTACAGAAAAAATCAATAATTGATAATCAATAATTGATATATAATGTCAATAACATTTCTTCATTATATCCCTTCTTCGCTTCGTACTTTTATTATCATTGATAACAACCGCTGTATCCAAGTACATGATTTCAAGTAGTCTGTTTTATTTCAAGTGCGGTCTTCTGTATTAATAGTAAAAGTAAAGCAGACATCAACCTGAAGATTGTTTCGAACATCACAATGCTTTGCCAGGCATGGTCTTGTTGCTATCCTCCGACCTTTAAACTGATTTAGCTCCCCTGTTATAGGTGAAGCTACCATTTAACGTGGATTCCGAAACTACATTTGTGTGACAGTAAAGTTTTAATAAAGACACACTTTTATAACAGTTGATAATAACATAGTTCCCCCATAAATAGCTTCCCAACATGCAATCAACCATTTCAGACGGCCACAGTCTGCAGAGTAAAAGAGCCATAATGATCAGCAGACACGATAGTGGCAAGCCCAAAATTACAAAAACAATAAAGCAAAAACCTGCGAGAAGCCGACTCGAACCAACCAACTTTTCGATCATTTTAATACTGTGTTCCAACTGCATCTGGTCCCCATGAACTCATACACATGAATGAGACTGTAGCTCAACGGATTAGATGATGAGAAAAGTTGGCCTCTCTTAAATGAGTCTTTAGTATCGATTCTCAAAAAATCATTGAGGATTAATAACTGAAGGGGTTCAACCACTTACTGATTTGAAGGTCTTGGGCCAAATTAATTCCAGGTTTACCTGCCCTTCATGAGCACACACGTAAGAAAGTTAAACTTATACATTACTATGAATAATAAGGCATTAAGAAAAAAAACAAGAGGGATGACAACAATTGAACATTGAAATGATTTAACTAAATACTAAATCAGATCGAAAAGGTCTACAAAGAGTAGGTAAGATGGGAGAAACCCTTATCTCAACAAATCGTTCTCTACTATGCCTGATCGAGGTTCGGTGTGCAATGATTGCTCCAATCCTACCAAGAAAACATGGTGAGGACTCTACATACAATTTTCTAAACCTGCTCGATCATAAATAGTCCGTTAACTACGAGGTAAAAAATTGAATCGCGCCCTGCCTAAGCACGTTTAGTATGAAATGAACTCAAAACACCTAACTATGATCCTCCCAGGATAACCCGTTCTGCAAGCTGTTCTCACTAGAATTGACGATTCAAGGAGACGAGGCCTGCATCTGCTGCAGCTGCCTGCAACAGCAATCGTTGACTGACGGTGTGATGAGCTGAATCTCAAGATAGCAGGCTGTGGCCCTCAGCAAATCTCCATACTTCTGCATCGCTACATAGAGAGCTCATCTGCTTATGTATATCCACCAAGAGACCTTCCATTGTCTCAATCCATAGTGTCCTCTTCCATGTCCCTATCCGGAATCCTCAAGATTCTTCGCCTCTTCACTTATCCGCACAAAATCTGCGCAAATGAGCTATCAACAATGGGAATGGCTCTGTCAATGATTTCCCAATACGATTTTTCTCATGTGCAGTCAACACCCTGCCTAGCGGCTATAACTTTTGTCGCCCACTGACCTGCCTTCACGAGTATAAAATTTTGAGGTTTGGAGCTCCAAACTCCAATTCAGTTGCGCTTTTTTTTTTTTTTTTTTTTTTTTTTACCAGTTGTCTTCCTCCCCACACTGCAAGCGTGAGAAATTTGCAGTCGACATGGAATGCCGTCTGGATGTAGCCAAACCTGTCCCACAAGTAGGATAATGTTTTTACCTATTACTGCATCCGAATCACGGTGGCTTTTCTCAGTTTTCTCGGAAGGCAAGTCAATGGAACCAAATCCACAGGCGTCCTTCGAGAGACCTTTTTTTTTTTTTTGAGTCATCAGTGTTCTGACTGGTTTGATGCTGCCCATCAAGAATTCCTCTCCTGTGCCAACCTCTTCATCTCAGAGTGGTACTTGCAACCTGCGTCCACAATTATTTTCTGGGTGTATTCCAACGTCTGTCTTCCTCTACAGTTTTTGCCCTCTACAGCTCCCTATAGTATCATGGAAGTTATTCCATGGTATTAACAGATGTCCTATCATCCTGTCCCTTCTCCATGCCAGTGTTTTCCACATATTCCTTTCCTTTCCGATTCTATGCAGAACCTCTTCATTCCTCTCGTTACCAGTCCACCTAATCTTCAACATTCGTATGTAGCACCACATCTCAAATGCTTCGATTCTCTTTTGTTCCGGTTTTCGCACAGTCCAAGTTTCACTACCATTGTGTATTGTGTATTGTGTATTGCACTGGGAACCTAGAAACGACGGAGAAGCATCGTCCTGCCGTAGCCCTCAGTGGTCCACAACCCCACAAGAGACCACAGCAGCCCCCCCACCCCACCGCCGCCGCACACCGAATCCAGGGCTATTGTGCGGTTCGGCCCCCAGTGCCTCCTCCCCCCCCCCCCCCCCTCCCCCCAGGAACATCTCATACCAGACGAGTTTAACCCCAAATGTTTGCGTGGTAGAGTAATTATGGTGTACACATACGTGGAGACAGTGTTTGCACAGCAATCATCGACATAGTGTAACTGAGGTGGCATAGGGGGAACAGCCTGCATTCGCCGAGGCAGATGGAAAACCGCCTAAAAACCATTCACAGGCTGGCCGGCGCACTGGACCTCGACACAAATACGCCGGGCAGGTTCGTGTCGGGAACCGGCACGCCTTCCCACTCGGGAAGTAGCGCGTTAGACCGCGCGCCTAGCCAGTTGGGTTCACTACCACACAATGTTGCGCTCCAAACGCACTTTCTCAAAAATTTCTTCCTCAAATTAAGGCCAATGTTTGACACTAACAGACTTCTCTTGGTCAGAAATGTCCCTTTTGCAGTTGCTAGTCAGAATTTGATGTCCTCCTTGCTCTCTCCACCATTGGTTATTTTGCAGCCTACGTAATAGAATTCCATAACTTCATCTACTTTGTGATCATCAGTCCTGATGTTAAGAGTCTCGCTGTTCTCATATCTGCTGCTTCTCATTACTTTCGTCTTTCTTCGATTTACTCCCAGTCCACATTCTGTACTCATCAGACTGTTCATTTCATTCAGCAGATCATGTAATTCTTCTTCACTTTAACTCAAGACAGCAATGTCGTCAACGAATCGTGTAATTAATATCCTTTCACCTCGAATTTAAATCCCACTCCTGAACGTTTCCGGCATTGCCTCTAAAAAATGTTCAAATGTGTGTGAAATCTTACGGGACTTAACTGCCATGGTCATCAGTCCCTAAGCTTACACACTACTTAACCTAAATTATCCAAGGACGAACACACACACCCATGCCCGAGGGAGGACTCGAACCTCCGCATTGCCTCTTCGATGTACAGATTGCACAGTAGGGGCGAAACGCTACATCTTTGTTTACATCCTTTTTAATCCGAGCTCTTCGCGTTTGGTCTTACTCTCTTATTATGCCCTCTTGACTCTCGTACATTTTGTACATTACCTGCCTCTCCCTAAAGCTTACCCCTATTTTTCTCAGTATTTAGAGTATCACGCAGCATTTTACACTGTCGAACGCTTTTTCCAGTTCGACTAATTCTATGAACGTGTCTTGATTTTTCTATAATCTTGTTTCCATTATTGCTCAAACGTCAGAATTGCCTCCCTGGTGGCTTTACCTTTCCTAAAGCCAAAATGATCATCATCTAACACATCCTCAGCATTTTTCCCATTCCTCTGTATGTTTTTCTTGTCAGAGACTTGGATGTTTGAACTGTTACGCTGATTGTGCGATAAATCTCGCACTTGTCACCACTTGTAATCTTCTGAATTCTGTGAATGGTATTTTTCAGAAAGTCAGATGGCATGTCGCCAGTCTCATACGTTCTACACACGAATGAAAATAGTCGTTTTGTTGCCACTTCACCCAACGATTTTAGAAATTCTGGTGGAAAGTTGTGTATCCCCTCTGCCTTATTTGATCTCAAGTCCTCCACAGCTTTTTTTTTTAAAATTCTGATTCTAATATTGGATCCCCTATCCCTTCTTAATCGACTTTTGTTTCTCCTTGTATTATATTAGACAAATCGTCCCCTTCATAGAGGCCTTCAGTGTATTCTTTCCACATTCTCTCTCCTCCCCATTAAATAGTCGAATACCCATTACATTCTTAATGTTACCACCCTTGATTTCTTTTTAATTTCACTGAAGGTTGTTTTGACTTTCCTGTATGCTGAGTCAGTCCTCCAGACAATCATTTCTCCTTCGATTTCCTCACATTTTCATGCAGACAATCGTCTTATCTTCCCTGCAGTTCCTAATTATTTCATTCCTCAACGACTATTCTGTATTCCTGAATTTCCCGAAGCATTGTTGCACATCCTTCCTTCATCGACCGACTGAAGCATTTCTTCTGTAACCCATGGTTTCTTCGCAGTTACCGTAACTTCTTTGTACCTATGTTTTTCTTTCCGACTTCTGTGATGGCCCTGTTTAGAGATGTCCATTCCTCTTCAACTGTACTGCCTACTGAGCTATTCGTTATTTCTGTATGTATAGCCTTAGAAAACTTCAAGCGTATCTCGTCATTCCTTAGTACTCTGTATCCCACATATTTTCATATTGAGTCTTCCTAACTAATCTCTTAAACTTCAACCTCTGACTATTACATTGTGTTCTGAGTCTTTACCTGCTCCTGAGCCTATATCTGCGTCTTATAATCCAGTATCTGATTTCGGAATCTCTGTCCAACTGAAATTTTTCCATGTCACCGGATCATGCGTTAAAGTGTATGTTTTCAACTATGATACTCAAGCGGTTTCTTTTCTAACGAACAAATTCTTCATAAAGCATTTCTCAGTTGTGGGTTAGAAACCCTGAACTAATCATGGACGAGTTTCCCTGTGTATTCTCAAAGTCACTATCCATTCTTTGATAAATATTCTACGCCCATTGGCTGATTTGGTTCTCTATCGCCTTCTACTTCCATCAGCCATCTTCAATAATCACCACGTGTATGTCACTCGTTGGTTCAGTGCCATAATTTCCCGTCGCTGTCTTGTTCTCTGTGCTTTCCAGCAGGTCACAGTTGAATCTCCCTATCATCACAATATCAACAGTCACCTTTGGTCACCATTATTCCAATTCAACAACCATATACTGCCTCGTCTTCCATTACCCATCCTCATAAGCTCTTTCCAGCTTCCTCACTTCCTCCTTTGCCGGTATAGTGCATACAGTTTCTGACCCGAGATCTTCACAGCTATTAAACTGATCATCCATCTGCTTTAAAGCTTTTCTCTCAGTGTACCATGTGTCTCCCCTATTATCTGCAGCCATGATGTTGTCTGTATCCAATTGTTTTACCACCTGTAATATCAACAACCTCACTTTTCACCAAAATCTGTGAAGACTCTAATTTAGGATCAGACTCGACAAACGACCAATTTAACTAACTACTGTACAATCAACTGCAACAGCCTTATCACCACCAGCCTCTGCATTATCCATACTGGTCTCTTTAATGATTCACATCCCAGCAGCCAATCAACATCCAAAAAGCAACTTAGACCAAGCAAATTCACACAAAATAGTTAGTGCTGGAAGACTACCATTCCTGAAAAACGAGAAGGAAGAGGATCGAACAAATTTGTTATCTCTGAACCTGTGAAACCCAATCCCACCTTCTCCAGTAAGATATTTCTTGATATTATCTTAGAGAAAAATAAAATTTCTATCCCAAAACCCATGTACTTCTAAATTAAACGTTCTTCACAAACCTCAAAATCAGTTACGAGGAAAATTCGTCGGGTTATCAGTCTCATTTTCCCCTACTCCACTGTGAACTCTAGTTCTCCTACATAACTGATGCCTTTTTGCTCTTGAGTTCCCAGATAACCTCCTCTTCATCGTTTTTATATTGTTTGCGGCCTTTCAGTCCTTTGATAAAGGCAATAGCAATGGATCCCGCATGGGAACTAATACTCACTGCTGACTTCCGTGTCTGACTTCCATATCTAAAGAACTCTCTTGTTCACAAATAGTATCTACTTGGTTCTCTATCGCCTTCTACTTCCATCAGCCATCTTCAATAATCGCCACGTGTATGTCACTCGTTGGTTCAGTGCCATAATTTCCCGTCGCTGTCTTGATCTCTGTGCTTTCCAGCAGGTCGCAGTTGAATCACCCTATCATCACAATATCAACAGTCACCTTCTAAATCTCGTGACCCTTACAACTGACATCCAACGACCACTTGAGCCAAATAGCAATCGTTTAACGTATTATGGCTGTCTAAAATCCAAACATCTTTTCATATAATTTCCAATGGTGCAATTTCTATAACAAATGCCATCTACAACAATCTGTCTTCTACGAATGTCTAGCTACTCCTCGCACTCCTCTCTCCAATAAACACTGACCGTCCTAAAACAAATCCTTGGTGCACCCTCACATCTTAACAACTCATTGTGGCTCACTCACATCGCTGGCAACTTTACCCTTTTTGTTATTGCTATTCTTCAAATTATTAAAGTTGTTAGATGTCTCAGTATTGTCCGACGTATGACAGCGGTCGCTCATTCAATATTTCGCTTAAAAAGCGTTACTGTCTAGATACTACTGTTTAATCTTGTAATCTTTCAGCCACAGACAGGAGGATATACACCGACAACGTCCTCAGTAGCACAATTTTTGCAACGTCCGTAACACCCCTCTCTACAGTTCATATACCAAATCAGCTTCCTACATACCATTACCTTCCTTTAGATGCTATTTCATCAAGCCATTTAGCTTTTGAGTTGTTTCTCACAGCTTCAGGAGACCGTCTCATGTCGTTTTACAACAGTAGCTACATCAGCATCTGCAAGATATCAGCATAACTGTGCTCTTCAACGAATTCATCAAAAGTTTTTCAGTGTATGACGTACAATCAAATTTCTTTAATAAATAACACACTGTTGCATAAAATTTCGCATGGTTGCATAGCAAACACCTTGCTGCTGCTAATAGCGCCTCAGGGATAATAAGAATCAAATACTAAATATTGGGTTGGTGTTTCAGTTCTTAGCGTTTTTTCCATATGCTCAGTAAACACAACAGACACCCAACAGACTTCGGTCATCGTATATTGTCCTTTATTGTTTACACAGTCTGCGAACGCTGGGATAATTTTTCGATTTCGCGACTATGTTATTGCTCCCTCCACTCCTGTCAATCTATGGATCTCAAGCAGAAGAATATGTCGGAAATGTTCCGATTTTTTTTCCACTTGGCACTCTATTTTCTAATTCCCATAGCTCTGCTCATTATCTCCAAATGACAAAATGACAATTTGTAAGCTGAAATAGCAACAGCGAACTACAAATAAAAATGGCAATCGATTAATAATCCTATAATGACCGGAATATCGACATGCAAAACAAAACCACTACGAAATTATGCACGAACCCACTATTTGTACCGCTTTGCAGGGGGAAATTATTTAGCGCTAAAGCAGGTAAAACGCATATTGATACCTGCTTCACTCTGAATATAAGCCTATAAAAGTGAATTAATAAATCATTACCGGCTTCGCGGAATTGGAAAGCATCAGACGATGCCTACAAGTGAGTTGGTTAATAAATGTTCCCTTACAGCTAACTACTGTAGCGTGAAGATTCACCGGAATGAGCGACATTTCAACGTATCTCCGAATGTAACACGGTGTTCTTTTTCAGGGGAAATACGCCCACACCGCCGCGTGCCTCTGCAGCAGTTAACGGTTCGTCGCGTCCGTTTGCATCCCAATGTCCGGGAACACAGAGCGAGAATTTTTTCCACAGAGCAACAGCGCTCGCGAGATGCGGCGAAGTGCGAGCTTTGTTCCCAGAACAATAGCTGACGGCAGCGGGCGCGAAGAAATACTATCGGAGGGGAAATGGCGACATTCAGAATTGATAACGATAAAGCGGTCGGCGTCGGCAGTTTGCGAGCCAGCTGCCGCAGATAAGGGCAGGCGGTCATGGTTGCGAACGTCAGCTGAACGCTAATCAGCGGTGTGTAGCGCAGCGCAAACCGCGGAACGCGTGTCGCTTTCGCACCTGCGGGCGTCCACTTTAACTCCCAACATCAGCAGAGTGCGCCAGTTTGTGTCACACGCCCGGCCGCATATCAGCAGGGCGGTAAAGTTCTGGTGTCCCTGGCGTCGACATTGTCAGATCATCTGCTTACTACACCTAGCACTCACTGTTTTGTGTGGAGTAACATTTCCGGGTGGTAACTTCTTTTGTTTCAAATACTTTTGTCATGCCTGTGTTATATCACCCATTCTTAACTTTGCTCGTACACTCTACCGCACTCCATTTTATATAAAAAAAAACGGGAAAACACATCAGTCAAGATAAAAACTCGCAGCTGTACTGTTTCTCCTGGGTGGACTTGGGTTTAAAAAAATGTAAACTAAATATTACGATAAATTTTATAAATAATTGACAAGTACGTCAAAGAAGAAGAGATAGAACTACAATGGACTCTTGCGCTTATATGCATGAACTATCTTTCCTTTGTCTTTCACTTATCTTATCAGCCTCGATTCGGACCCAAGAGGACGTTCTTGTATAAAGCTCATATTGCTGTACCAGGTGATAACGTAAGTTGTACTGAAAAGCCGAAAAATACAATGGTTATTTTGTCAAAAGAATTTGTGTATGTGGTCAATCAATTGGTAGTCTGATACATGGATTGTCTTAAATAGGTATGGGCCTTAACAAAGAATTTTAATTGTTAGGCGCCATCTTAGAAAAATCTTTAACATTTTTCTTTTACCTCATCCACGAGACGTGCCGTCGGTTAGGACAATTAACTATATTTCAGATCCCACGAGACCGGAGGCAGCTACTAATAATTTAACAATTTTACTTACAAATTTCCTTTATATAACGAGATAACATCCCAGGCAGAAAAAGTCCGGACACAGGATTCCAGTTCCATAATAGAATTTCATTTGTGGATGCTACTCTTGTTACCTTATAATGGGGAAGCGAGACGAAACCACGATGTTAAGTTACGTATTGCAGTAGTGTACATCGAACAGACGTGAGCCGCGTGGGATTAGCCGAGCGGCTGCCGGCACGGTAGCTCAGCGAGTTCGGTCAGAGGGTTAGCTGCCCTCTGTAATAAAAAATAAACGGAGTTAATCGATCAACAACGAACTTAAACGGATGTCTTACGACGTCCGCCCAGAGCAGATGCAACGAACGAAAGCGAACAAAACGACATTAAAAAAAAAAGAAAAGCGGTCTTAGGCGCTGAAACTATGGACTGTGCGGCTGGTCCCGGCGGACGTTCGAATCCTACCTCCGGCGTGGGTGTGTGTTTTTGTCCTTAGGATAATTTAGGTTAAGTAGTGTGTAAGCTTAGGGACTGATGACATCGCAGTTAAGTCCCATAAGATTTCACACACATTTTAACATTTGCTTTGAACAGACATGGCGAATATCCTCTGGTGCAATAAGCACACGACTTCTCACGAGCCTGGAATAGTATCTGTAGTGTTGGATAGATAAGAAAATGACAATTAATTATCGACGATTACGTAACTAACCTGAGAACTGAGCTAGCTCACTGAGTGCTTATACACGTCGGGCTAAATTAAACAACATCTTACACTGTTAATAATATTCCTACATTAGTTATTTCTCTTTTATGCTGAGCCATTGCATTAATGTGTGTTTCTTTTTTATATAAGTCACGGCTTACATTCATTCTATTGCATTACACTGATATCAAAGAAAAAGAGTCACAATTAATTTTTATTTTATTACATTACACAGCAACGTCATTCGGAGGCTTTGTGGCACACGCGGGAGGGGGGTAAGAAAGGGGGGAGGGCGAAGTCAATGGAGACTTTGCGTACGTCAGGTCTTGCACTGTTGTTCTTTCGGCGACAATGCTTCAGTATGGTGTAACAGTTGTCGTACCATCCACATAGATGCGCACATCATCAACACGATGCACATGATTAATGGTACAATCAAATCAACTCCTGTCTACTAGCCTCCTCTGCTAACAAGGGAACCTCCCCATCGCACCCCCCTCAGATTTAGTTATAAGTTGGCACAGTGGATAGGCCTTGAAAAACTGAACACAGATCAATCGAGAAAACAGGAAGAAGTTGTGCGGAACTATGAAAAAAAATAAGCAAAATATACAAACTGAGTAGTCCATGTGCAAGATAAGCAACTTCATGTACAGCGTACACACAGGAGCGCCGTGGTCCGTGATTAGCGTGAGCAGCTGCGGAACGAGAGGTCCTTGGTTTAAGTCTTCCCTCAAGTGAAAAATTTACTTCTTTTTTTTCGCAAAGTTATGATCTGTCCGTTCGTTCATTGACGTCTCTGTTCACTGTAATAAGTTTAGTGTCTGTGTTGCGACCGCACCGCAAAACCGTGCGATTAGTAGACGAAAGGACGTGCCTCTCCAATGGGAACCGATAACATTTGATAGCAAGGTCATAAGTCAACCGATTCCTCCACAGGAAAACACGTCTGATATATTCTATACGACACTGGTGACGGCATGTGCGTCACATAATTGTCTGAAAATAAAAAATTAAAATATTCATTCGAGGGAGGACTTGAACCAAGGACCTACCGTTCTGCAGCTGCTCACGCTAACCACGAGACCACGGCGCTCCCGCACTCAAGTTGTCCTTAATGTTCCTTATGTTTCACATGGACTACTCAGTTTGTATATTTTGCTTATTTTTTTCATAGTTTCACAGAATTTCTTCCTGTTTTCTAAATTGATCTGTGTTCAGTTTTTCAAGGCCTATCCACTGTGCCAACATATAACTAAATCTGAGGGGGGTGCGATGGGGAGGTTCCCTTGTAAGCAATGTGTACCCACCACGGATTCGCAGTACTGAGACCATGTATAAAGATTATCACAATATATAAGAGAACAAGGAACTACCCATTCACAACAACATAGCTGTCTTACGAATAAATTAGATTCGTTCGAGACAACCGCCAGTACTGTACGCTGAACAACTAGCTACAAGTAATGCAAAAGCAAGAGATCTGTGGAGAAAAACCTGCCAAACCTCGGAAATTAGCAAGGACGGGAATGGTTTCCGAAATATAACTATAATAGTGTAGGTGGCTTACTTGACAGGAAACTGTGGGTCAAAATAGTTCAAATGGCTCTGAGCACTATGGGACTTAACAGCTGAGGTCATCAGCCCCTTAGAACTTAGAACTACTTAAACCTAACTAACCTAAGGACATCACAAACATCCATGCACAAGGCAGGATTCGAACCTGCGACCGTAGCGGTCTCGCGGTTCCAGACTGAAGCGTCTAGAACCGCTCGACCACATCGGCCGGCAACTGTGGGTCAAATTACATAGGGTCCTCACTGGATGTGGTTAGTTCTCTGACTCAATATATAAATAGGGTACCATGGAGTTTCCGAGTTGTGTCTGTGGTGACCTGAAACAATTTGTTAGACATTTAAGAGAGCACATGGAATGCTTGTATCAATTCCAGTGTCACAGCAGTGGAATGGAATAGAAATATAGGTATTAATATTTAGTCGATTTATTTTTGTCTTACTCAATGACATTCAATACATATTATAAATGTACTACATGTGTCTGCATTCGACTGATGATTATGAACTGCGATCGTGCAATGTTCTAGACAATAGTTGTATTGCACAACACACGGCCCACTGGCCTTAAGAAGCTACGGCCCCAAGCGATAGCGATAAGACTGAAGAAAAAGGTATTCACCTTAGAACCTCTTTTCAAGATGCTGTCCATTCCCTTCAACTCCTCTTGCAAGCCTGTTGCTGTCGCTGACATTATTACAAATTCACAGGCAAATTGAAAAGTTTTTATTCTTGCTCCCATGGTATTACTCTACAGATCGATATCGGAAACAGCGTCTTGCTGCATAAGTAAACTTCACATCATAAGCGCACTGCTTCCCGCGGAGTGCATCCTTCATTGGGCCACACAGGTGGAAGTCGGAAGGTGCGAGATCGGGGATGTAGGGTGGATAAGGAGAACAGTCCAGTGAAGTGTTGTGAGCTCTTCTCGGGTGTGCAGACTTGTGACGCCTTGCGTTGTCATGGAGAAGTGAATCTCGTTTGCATTTTTGTGGCGACGAGCATGCTGAAGTCGTTTCTCCATTTTCCTGAGAGTACGCAATACGTCTGAGAGTTGATCTTTCCACCACGAGTGAAGACATCAAACAGAATAACCGCTTCAGAGCTCCAAAGACCGTCGCTATGTCTTTACCGGCTGAGAATGCGGATTTTTCTTCGCAGGAGAGGTGGCGTTGGGCCTTTCAACGGGCTGCCGCTTTGCTTCCGGTTCAAAACGATGAAAGCATGTTTCGTCGCCTGTGATGATGTTCCACAAAAAATGGTCACGATTAGCCTCGTAACGCGTAAGCAGTACCGCAGATACGGTCCTTCGTTGCTCTTTATGCTGATCTGTTAGGCGGCGAGGAATCCAGATGGCACACGTATTCGAATACTCCAACAGGTGGACGAGCGTGTCAGATCTACCTACAGAGACGTCCAGTTGAACAGCGATATGTTTGATTGTAATCTGTCTATCACCTAGAATTATAGTGTCCGCACGTTCCAGCACTGAAGGAGTAGCAGATACCCTACTGGCCATTAAAATTGCTACACCAAGAAGAAATGCAGATGATAAACGGGTATTCATTGGGCAGATATATTATACTAGAAATGACATGTGATTACATTTTCACGCAATTTGGGTGCATAGATCCCGAGACATCAGTACCCAGAACAACCACCTCTTGCCGTAATAACGGCCTTGATACACCTGGGCATTGAGTGAAACAGAGCTTGGATTGTGTGTACTGGTACAGCTGCCCATGCAGCCTCAACACGATACCACAGTTCATCAAGAGTTGTGACGAGCCAGTTGCTCGGCCACCATTGAATGCGGTCGTGCGTTATCATACAATCCGACCTTTATCAAAGTCGGAAACGGTATGGTACGCATTTCACCTCCTTACACGAGGCATCACAACAACGTTTCACCAGGGAACGCCGGTTAACTGCTGTTTGTGTATGAGATATCGGTTGGAAACTTTCCTAGTGTCAGCAAGTTGTAGGTGTCGCCACCGGCGCCAACCTTGTGTGAATGCTCTGAAAAGCTAATCGTTTGCATATCACAGCATTTTCTTCCTGTCGGTTAAATTTCGCGTCTTTAGCACGTCATCTTCGTGGTGTAGCAATGTTAATGGGTAGTAGTGTATGTGCGGCCGTCCGGCAGGTGGGAGAGTTTTGCTCGATCTTGTTGCGATCATGACAGACGCCTCGCCCAATGACTCACCGTGCTTTTGTTCATTGCTAGGTCTCAGCAGTCATCCTGGAAGAGCCTATGAATATCTACGATGCTTTTAGCCAAAAGATACACAGTGACAGCTCTCTCCTTCGAACACACCTCTGTTACCGACGATTTGGAGGTTACGTTTAGCGGCGCACTATCGGAACTTAATGAAACCATAGGGGCTGAAGCGGAAATATTCTAAGATGTCCTACAATAAACTCCACATTTTCTCCACCGAAAATGGTCGAGAAAAATGTGTTGCGTTATTTAATTATGGCCCCTCGGAAATGTAGCAGTTTCGAGGGAATATGATTAGAAAATGGTTCGTTAAAAACAGTCGAAGAATTCTGCTATTTGAGCAATAAAAGTCTGACGATGGAAAAAGTGAAGAGGATATAAAGTGCAGATTGGCTATCGCAATGAAAGCATTTGGGAAAAATGAGAAGTTAGTTAACGTTTGTGCAAATTTATGCCTGCTAAAGATTTTCCTCTGTTTGCATGGTGTGTGGTCTTGTATGGAACTGAAACGCGGACGATAAGCATGTTTGGCAAGAAGAGACAGACGTTTTTGATATACGTACATAGCATCAACCTGATATTTACAACTTGTCTGTGCTGTTACCTTGAGAGATTTCGCATGTGTCGAGACATTTGTTTACTTTAAGGGAGTTTGAAAGTGAGGAGGCATTCAGTGACCGAGGTAGAGCTCGCTCCTAGCTCTCTGTCATGAACCAAAAATGAGTTTAATATTCTAGTCCTGTGACGCAGGACGTGGCAGATAAGAACCGGTTTTTCTACCTGATGAGAGAAAGCTTAGTGGAAATACAGCTTAAGCCGTAGTGTTGAACAGAATTTTCACAACAAGTAACAACACTTTAGCGATGTGGTCCGATTTCTTCTGTGTTCGAAAAGAACTCGTATGAAAGGGAGCAATATACATTTTGCGTGAGAAATTCAAAACGAACAACACCCCTATTTCGGATTTTTAAACTAAGGAGTGTGTCATCAGAGATGGATCTGCAATTAGTCCAACGTGCACCGCACTGTGCCGCGGTCTGCGTCGGGAGTAGTCACATGGGGTTTGCGTGGCAACACGAAGTCAAGGCTTATGACATTCGTGTCTCACGATTGTCCCGGCGGGCCAGCTCTGCAGGTATACAAAACATCCGGTAGATGGTACTGGACTAGAATGAAGGTGACTGATCAGCTTTCGGTTTCGTCTTGAGGCACCGTGTTCAGATAAGATAGTGAGCACTACATACATAAACAAAAGTATCGTACGATATATTTCCACTGTTTCTGTTCGCTAGGATGTAACTTGCGACTTGTAAATAAGGATAAGTGTGTTTCATTTCCAAATGATGTAGCTACAGGAGTCCTGCATATAGGGGAGGCGTGTTGCAGGCCCCCCTGATCCCCTTCTTCTCATCCAAGCCCCTCTAGTCCCCCTCCCCCGCTGCCATCTCCCCTCCACTCCTTTGTTCCTCTCAGGCCTCCCCTCCCTCGGCAGGTCCCTCCCTGCAAATAATAAGTGACTTACCCCCGTACTTAAACACTGGAAAATCCAAAGTGGAATAATGACAATATTATGAAAAGGATGGATTGCTGGCTCTGAGTTGTACAAGTCGTCTGCAGCCTTTAAATCTGTCCATAATATACCCTGTTGAAGCCAAACAAGGATCAGTTGATAGGGTACAACCTAAGGCGTATAGGAACAGTCAAATAGGTAGTGGAAGGAAATGTGTGTGTACGTGTGTGTGTGGTGGAGGAAGAGTGAGGGGGGGGGGGGGTGAAGATAGTCAGATGGTTCAAATGGCTCTGAGCACTATGGGACTTAACATCTGTGGTCATCAGTCCCCTAGAACTTAGAACTAACTAACCTAAGGACATCACACACATCCATGCCCGAGGCAGGATTCGAACCTGCGACCGTAGCAGTCGCGCGGTTCCGGACTGAGCGCCTAGAACCGCTAGACCACCGCGGCCGGCTGAAGATAGTCGTGAAGAGACCGAGTCTTGACTACAGTGAACAGTTTCTAGCACTTCTTCCTTGAGTTCTGCCACTCTGCACCCACTTGTATAGAAAAGTTACTGTTTGTGGCCAAAATGGTGTTGAAACGAAAGTAAGACCAAGAACGCTTTCGAGAGCAGGGATACACCTGGAAGGTGAAGTTTGACATGACATGATGCCATTGCCCGTTAACTTAACACTCTGCAGTGGAACCTCCAGTGATGCTGCAAAAGATGTCGGTAGGCCTGCCATAAGAAGTAGAATCACACTTCAATGACGACAGTTTCCTGTGGGAGCCAAAGTCTGAAACAGAGTTCAAAACGATCACTAGTGATAACTTACTTTTCGGACGACTCTGAAGAAGGCTACGAGGATTTCTGCAATACGCTCAGTTAACTGCCTGGTCACATGGACCAGCGGTTCAGGCAACACGCTGTAGCAGCACACCTCAGTGCTGAAGCATCAGAAGTTCATCATTTGTTGTGTGTGATTTTCTCTTGAGAACCAAGTAATGACTGGTTATACAACTTGAACAGTTTAGGCACATTCCGACACTCATTTAAGTGCTATCACACCTACTAATTAAATGACTTTTCTTTCATTGTGTCTGAGAGTTTTATTCAGTACTAGCTGATTACAAAGTGTTGACCGGGAATGTATTTATTCCAATCTTCTATTAATTCATCTCTTCCTTTCCCCCTCAGTCTATCTATCTACTTCTTCCCCTCCCCTCCCCCTCACCTCTGTCCATCTCCTCCTGTCTCTCTATCGATTTCCTCCTTCCCACTCTGTCCATCTCCTCATTCCACGCCTCTAATTCCACTTCCTGCCCCTCACCTCTCTGTCCATCCACTCCTCCGCTGCACCCATCCATGTACTCCTCCCCTCTCTTGCTGTTCATCTCCTCTACCCTCCTCTCTCGGTCCATCTGCTCCTTTTTCTTTTTTCTGTCCATCTCCTCCTCTTCCCTCTCTCTGTTCATCTCTTCCTCTTCCCAATGTCCATTTCCACCCCCGATCCCTCTGTCAGCCCATGCCCTCTGCTTTCCTTTCTCTGACGATCTTCTGCTCTTCCTCTCTATGCTCTTCTCCCTCCCCTTTACTCCGCCCACCTCTTCCCACCGGTGTCTGTGTTCGTCTCCTCCTTCTCACTGTCCGTATGGTCATCTCCTCCTCCTCCCTTCTCTCTCCACATTATTGCCTGCATCCCATTAGGAGGCTGGTAGTTCTTCCCCCTACAGTATTTCTTTCCAGGTCCTAATTAATAAGTGCACCAAATTTGGTTGAAATTATTCCAAGCGTTTAGAATGAGCTTTTTACCCGTGGCCCTGACACTGTGCAGATATGTCGAATATAAACTGAAGAGCCAAACAAACTGGTACACCTGCCTTATTTCGTGTAGGGCCCCGTGAGCACGCAGAAGTGCCGAAACACGACGTGGCATGGACTCGACTAAAGTCTGAAGTAGTGCTGGAGGGAACTCACACTGTGAATCCTGTAGGACTGTTCATAAATCCGTAACAGCATGAGGGGGTAGAGATCACTTCTGAAGAGCACGTTGCAAGACATCACACATATGCTCAATAATGTTCATGTCTGGAGAGTTTGGTGGGCAGCCGAAATGTTTAAACTCAGAAGAGTGTTTCTAGTGGCACTCTGTAGCAATTTTGGACGTGTGGGGTGTCTAATTGTCCTGCTGAAATTGCCTGAGTCCGTCGGCATGGACAACGGAGATGAATTGATGTAGGTGATCAGACACGATGTTTACGTACGTGTCACCTGTCAGAGTCATATCTAGACGTATCAGGGATCCCATATCATTCCATCTGCACAAGCCAGATACCATCACAGAGCCTCCATCAGCTTAAACAGTCCTATGCTGACGTGCAGGGTCCATGGATTCATAAGGTTATGTCCATACCCGTACACGTTCGCTCGCTCGGTACAATTGGAAACGAGACTCGTCCCACTAGCCAACATGTGCCCAGTCATCAACAGTCCGATGTCAGTGTTGACGGTCCCAGGCGAGGCCTAAAGCTTTGTGTCGTGCAGTTATCAAGGGTACACGAGTGGGTCTTCGTCTCCGAAAACACGTATCTATAATGTTTCGATGAATGGTACGCACGCTGACACTTGTTGGTGGTCCAGCATTGAAATCTGCAGCAATTTGGGGAAGAATTGCACTTACGTCACGCTGAAAGATTCTCTTCAGTCGTCGTTGGGCCCGTTCTTGCAGGATCTTTTTACGGCCGCAGCGATGTCAGATATTTGATATTTTACCAGATTCCTGATATTCGCGGTACACTCGTGAAATGGTCGTACGGGTAAGTCCCTACTTCATCGCTACCTTGAAGAAGCTGTGTAACATCGCTCTTGCGCCGACCATGATACCACGTTCAAACTGATATAATTTTGCAGGTGCAATTGGTGGTATACGTGGCTATTGTCAGATAAATAATGCAGAAAGTAGTAAAAAATTAAAACATCATGTACGATACGGAAGTTCGTCACGAATCTCTGTGTTTATGGCGTCACATCTTCTTAACTGTTCGTCGCAGAGTGATGTAATTTTTTTGATACATTCGGTGGTGTATGAGAATGCTATATGCAAAATCTGTCACGAAAACAGCTAGTAATAAAAAAGTAGTAAATTAAAACATCATGCTTTATGTGCAGTTCCTACTTGCTGAACAGCGAAAATGTATTGAGCGATAAACATTTTCCCATTCGTAGTGTTGTGGCGGCGCGCCCGCACTATCCACCACCTCAGCATTTGTATCCCGCACCAGCGGCCGTCTTGCGAAGCGAGCCCGCTGCCGTCGCCCGCAGCCAGCGCGCCAGCCGGTAAATACGAACACTCGGGCGGCTGTGAGCCTCGTCCACTTGCGTTTTATCCGCCGTACGCTACTGCCCTCGAGTCAGACCGGTTCAGCTGTCAGTGATAGGATTCTGTACATTGAAAAATTATAGTTTTGTTAGTGCTTCTCTAACCTGGTCATTATTTGGTGTGCAATTATCACCCGACGTAACTCTTGTGTATGTTGTGATTGTCAGTAAAGAGTGAAGGTACTGCAATTTTGTGAGGGTTATCAGCGAGAAAAAGTATCGTAAAAGCTTGAAATTGAAAGTAAAGTTTGTTGCAAGCAACGAGGTGCTTTCATTCTCAAATACTTACTGAATTAATTATGGATATTTGCTCGTCGTAGGCTACACTTCTTTTTCACCCCACCCACACTCCTCTGGTACGTGGGTGGTTCTAACCCACACAGCGATGTTTTCCAGACAGGCAGTGGTACATCTGCCAATGTTTTTTGCAATTGGCCCAGTGATTTAGGAGCAGATGTTGAACATATATTTATCCATTTTTGTACTATGTATAGATATCTGTTTCTTAGCACGTCCTCGACTTTATTACTTACCTTGTTAATTTGCCCAGCTATTGAAATTTCTGTTACGAGCTAGAATATAATCTCACGCGTTTATTACGCCTGTAAGTACGACAGGAAGCTGGTGCTTGGGTAACAGTGATGACAGGAACCTGCGAAGCGAGTGCCGATTTTTACAATTGCTAACAGCAGCATGGGAAGCTATTACTATCTCTTTTTCATACGTCGCTACAAATTTTTCAAATACACGACGTGTATTCGAAAAGTAACGACCGTTTCAATATCATTAGAGATGGAGCGCCCAAAGTCGGAATGTTTCAAAGATGGGGAAAGAGACCAGCTGTGAGCTTTCAAAGGTACAATTCGGGCATTTACCTGGAGTGGTTTAGGTAAATCGAGGGAAATCTAAATCTGAATGGTCAGACGACGGTTTGAACCGTTGTCCTCCTGAATGCGAGTCCAGTGTGCTAACTACTGCGCTTCTTCACAAGGAAAGGTAGGTGGATTGTATGATCATGAATCCAAAAGCAATTAAAAAATAAATTTAAAAATAATTACTGGAAAAGCAATTCTGACGGTGCGCTTCGTAATGGAAGCATGGCTTAACGAAAATCAAAATGTAGTGGTTGAATTTGTCGACGTAGAACAAGCATTCGGGAACGTAAAATGATGCAAGATGTTAGAAATTCTGGAGTAACCTATACAGGGTGTTACAAAAAGGTACGTCCCAACTTTCAGGAAAAATTCCTCACACACAAAGAAAGAAAATATGTTATGTGGACATGTGTCCGGAAACGCTTACTTTCCATGTTAGAGCTCATTTTATTACTTCTCTTCAAATCACATTAATCACGGAATGGAAACACACAGCAACAGAACGTACCAGCGTGACTTCAAACACTTTGTTACAGGAAATGTTCAAAATGTCCTCCGTTACCGAGGATACATGCATCCACCTTCCGTCGCATGGAATCCCTGATGCACTGATGCAGCCCTAGAGAATGGCGTATTGTGTCACAGCCGTCCACAATACGAGCACGAAGAGTCTCTACATTTGGTACCGGGGTTGCGTAGACATGAGCTTTCAAATGCCCCCATAAATGAAAGTCAAGAGGATTGAGGTCAGGAGAGCATGGAGGCCATGGAATTGGTCCGCCTCTACCAATCCATCGGTCACCGAATCTGTTGTTGAGAAGCGTACAAACACTTCGACTGAAATGTGCAGGAGCTCCATCATGCATGAACCACATGTTGTGTCGTACTTGTAAATGCACATGTTCTAGCAGCACAGGTAGAGTATCCCGTACGAAATCATGATAACGTGCTCCATTGAGCGTAGGTGGAACGAAACTACATGGAAATTAAGCGTTTCCGGACACATGTCCACATAACATCTTTTCTTTATTTGTGTGTGAGGAATGTTTCTTGAAGGTTTGGCCGTACCTATTTGTAACACCCTGTATAGAACTACAGCAACGTACAATACATACAAGGAACAAGATCACAAATTAAATGGTCCGATTTAAAAAGGCGTAATACAGAGTGCAGCCTTTCGCAACTACAATTCAATCTATACATCGAGCAAGCAATGACGAAAATGAAAGAAAATTTCAAGGTGAATGGATACAAATGAAAAGATTCGCTGAAGAAATTGTTATCCTCAGTACAAATGGAGGAGAATTGTAGAACCTGTTGTGTCGAATGAACAATTTAAGGAGTACAGGGTGCGCAATGAGAGTGAACCGAGGAAAGAAGAGAAGTATAAAATGAGATTAGCGATAAACGTGACATGAAAGTTAGGGACCAATAAGTGAATGAAGTAAATTCCGGTACTTCGGAAACAAAATAACAGACGATGGAAGTAGGAAGGATAAGAAAAACAGACTATCGCAGCCAAAGAGGTTATCTCTGGCCAAAAAAGTCTACTAGTGTCAAACTTAAGCATTAATTTGAGAAACATGGCTGGCCGCGGTGGCCGAGCGGTTCTAGGCGCTGCAGTCCGGAACCGCGCGACTGCTATGGTCGCAGGTTCGAATCCTGCCTAGGACGTGGATGAGTGTGATGTCCTTCGGTTAGGTTTAAGTAGTTCTAAGTTCTAGGGGACTGATGACCTCAGATGTTAAGTCCCATAGTGCTCAGAGCCATTTGAAACATTTTTTTGAGAAACAAATTTCTGAGAAGGAACGTGTCGAACAGACAATTGTAGGGTAGTGAATCATATCATATACGTATTTTGTGAAAACCGTAAAAAGAAAAGAAACAAAGCGTGGTGCTATAGGGGATGTTGAAAACAATGTGGATAGATAAGAAATGAGGAGGTTTTCCTCAGAATCGGTGAAGAAATAAATATATTGCAAGCACTGACAAGAACGACCAGAATTAAAGGATATGTGTTAAATACTATCCGTTGTACTTGAGTTTATAAACTACCAGGAATTGGGGGGGGGGGGGGTGCAGAACGCATGAAGGCAGGCAACGAATAATTGATGACATATTACAAGTGCTACTCTGAGATTACGACATTGGCATAAGAGAGGAATTCGTGGCGTGGTGTAAGTAAGTGTGTATTAGTGCAGTCTGTAGCGCAGCAGTTGCTGATTGCTCATTTGTTTTGTTTTGAAAGCAACCGTCCGTTCGTTTACTAAGCCAGTCAGTCAGGCTCTCGGATGTGACACGCGTACGTCTACAGAGCTGCAAGTTAATTGTTTGTTCTTATCTGTCTTTTCATCGTAGTATATTTATTAAATTTCACGCGTGTTTCTATGTTTAAGAAGGTTGATCTCGCTTTTCTGTTGAGTCCGAAGCGCAATAGTTGCTCATTGAACAGCCAGCCAGGTCTGTTGGTGACACATCAGGAGGTAGCAAGTAGCATATGTAGGATTATCTTGCTAGAATGGATAGAATGTGTACATGCTGTTGGCGAACGCAGGAGGAGCTGGCCGCAGTTCGTGGACAACCAAATGTACTGTTGGCTACGGTCAGTCACCTTCAGGCTGCTGCCTCGGGGCGTAGCGATGGGGAGAATCTGGCACGGCAGATGGGACACCGCAGGTGTCACTTGTTCTGCGCACGGCTCTGCAGCCGAGGTACCTCCTGGAGTACCCGCCGCGGTATATATATAGAGATGGGGCCCCTCCACGCCCGCACCAACGTGGTGACCAAACCAAAAGTTCTACTATCACATGCGTAAACATGTTAGTTATCTAGTAAGTGGATCACAGGATGCTGGGCTGTGATGTTATCCATCAGGTGATAGATGGTGGACGAAACGCGATTGAGGGTAGCGATTTGAAGAGCAGAGGGAAAAAAGTGCCAAGGCTCGTGCCGTGGGAAAAAAACCTCTGCGATAGTGGGATGGGTAGTAAGAGCAGTAGTGGCTTACTAGCTGCGATAGTTCCTGCAAGGTTGGATTTGTTAGTATGGGTATCATGCATTATTACCGTGGCAAGCGATGGCGATGTATCCCAGTTGCTGCAGCCGCTACATTCCTGGAACAATCAAGATCGTTATACAGTAGTGGGATATCGGCCATAGATCATCACACTGTGTGGGGGATTTGTAGAGCTTGTCTGCATGCGGTGTACGGTACGGCTTCCCTGCGTGGTGCCAGTTATTCGGCAGTGTATTCCAGCTGGATATCCAGTAATGGCGTCTGATTAACAGGGGCTCACCTGTACCGTTGTGTTTGCGTGTGCTTGGCCGTAGATGTCGGGTGGAACCACCCCAACAGCACGGTGATTGGCGGGTTGTAACGCGTTCGCGTTGCTCGAGGCGGAGGGCCATTGTGGAGACTGACGGCCTGGCCTCACCCATTCACCCACTGAGTGGACAGTTGGCCGCTGCTTCAGCAGGGTCTGAGCAGGCACACAGTGGTAGAGCGTCACTGGTTATTGGGAGCTCCAGTGTCAGGCGCTTTATGGAGCCCCTTAGGCTGATAGCGTTCAGGGCTGGAAAAAAAGCCAACGTGCACAGCATGTCTGCCTTATGTGGAGGCGGACTTGCCTGTGGCTATCGAGCGTGCAGGTTGCAGTCATTTGCAGGTTGTGTCTTACGTCGGCACCAACGACGCCTGTTGCATATGTTCTGATTCGATCCTCAGTTCGTACAGGCGATGGGTGCACTGGACAAAGGAAGCAGCTACTCTTGTAGCAGAGTGCTTGTGGAGTGCACATGAAGGTTTTTATTAGCGTAGACGGTAGTTTGAGGTCCTATACTAAACACTCGCCAGTCGATTCACAGCAAGGGAAGTCAAACGGCGTTGAGAATAAAGATATTTCAACTGTCACAATTTTATCAGTGAACTGTCGAAGTATTCGTAATAGCGTTCCCGAATTTACTGCCCTGGGAACGTTCTCGTGCTCAAATTATTCTTGGATCGGAGAGATGGCTGAAACCCGGAGTAGAAAGCTGTAAGATATTTTGCGAGTCGTGGAACGTATTTTGCAAAGACGTATATTGAGGCCGAAGCTGAGTGTGAGGGAGAAGTTATATGGTTGCGTATAACAGGTGTAGGTGAAGCAAAGTTAATTGTTGGATGTATTTACTGGCCACTCGATTTCACTGTGACGTTTCAGAGTGATTCAAACAAAGTCTACGGTCAATAGCGTTTAAATACCCAGATCATACAATACTAGTTGGAGGCGACTTAAATCTGCCGAGAATAGACTGCAATGTCTGTGGATTCATTGCATACAGACAGTCACGCGAAATAATTTTGAACATTATTCTGCAAATTGTTTTGAGCCACTAGCTCAGCAGCACATATGCAGTGCAAATATCTTTGACCTTACGGCTACAAATAGGCAATGTCTTATCGACCATGTCAGTATAAAACGAGGATTAACGATCATGATGTCATTATAGCAACTTTGATTACGAAAGTTAATAAATCAGTCAAGAAGGGTAGGACAGTGTTTCTACTAGACAGAGCCGATAAGCGGTTATTAACATCTCACTTAGACAGTGAACTTGCATCACTTAGATCCACTAAGATGGATCTAGAGGAATTATGGGCAAAGTTTAAGCAGATTGTAAATCTTGCTCTGGAGAGTTATTCGCCTAGTAAGTGGATAAAGGATGGTTTAATAACGAAATTCGGTGGATGCTGGGGAAGCAGAGGCTGTTACAGTCTAGGTTCAAAAGGGGCGACAAATGACAACAAGCGAAGGTTAGTGCGTCTGTGAAAAGATCTATGCGCGAAGCGTACAGCTTCCACCGTCACACCTTAGCAAACTGTCTAGCAGAGAGCCCAAGAAAATTCTGGTCGTATGTAAAAAAAGTGGGCCTAAGGCTGCCATTCAGTCCCTTGTCAAGTCTGGTATGGCAGCTGAAGATAGCAAAACGAAAGCCGAAGTTTTAAGTTTCACGTTCAACAAATCTTTGACACAGTAGAACCGTACAAACATACCGTCATTTGGCCATCGAACAGACAGATTTATTTGAACACAAATAAATCACCAGGTCCGGATGGAATCTCAGTTCGATTTCATAAAAAGTACTCTACGCCACTGGATCCCTACCCAGCTCGCATTTACCGACAGAAAAAAGGGCAGGTGATTCCAATATACAAGAAAGGTAAAAAAATGGATCCTCAAAATTACGTACCAATAGCCCTAACTTCTGTTTGGTGCAGAATCCTTGAACATATTCTCAGTTCACCGAGAGAGGTGGCGCAGTGATTAGCACACTGGACTCCCATTCGGGAGGACGACGGTTCAATCCCGCGTCCGCCATCCTGATTTAGGTTTTCCGTGATTTCCCTAAATCGTTTCAGGCAAACTCCGGTATGGTACCTTTGAAAGAGCAAGACAGACATCCTTCCCCATCTTTCCCTAATCCACTGAGACCGATGACCTCGTTGTTTGGTCTCTTCCCCACACAATCCAACCCATATTCTCAGGTCGAGTACAATTTCTTGAGACTAAGAAGCTTATGTCCATGAATCAGTGTGGTTTTAGAAAGCATCTCTCACGCGAAACTCAGCTTGCCCTTTTCTCACATGATATACTGAGAACTACGGATGAAGGGCAACAGCCAGATTCCATATTTCTAGATTTTCGGAAAGCATCTGATACGGTGCGCCACTGCAAGCTGTTAACGAAGGTCCGAGCATATGGAATAAATTCACAGATATGTGAGTGGCTCTAAGACCAATAATAGAAACCAGTGTGTTGCCCTCGGCAGCGAATATTCATCAGAGACTACGGTATCGTCAGGAGTGCCCATGGGAAGTGTGACAGGACCGCTGTTGTTCTCTATATACATAAATAAATCGGCGGTAAAGGTGGGCAGCATTTTGCGGTTGTTTGGTGATGATGCCATGGTGTACGGTAAGGCGTCCAAGTTGAGTGACTGTAGGAAGATACAAGACACACAAAATTACCAGTTGGTGTAAAAAATGGCAGCTAACCCTAAACGTGAAAAAATGAAAGTTAATGCGATGAGTAGGAAGAACGAACCTGTATTCTTCACTTACAACTTTCGCGCTGATAGGCCGTGGTTGATGTATAAAACTCGGAGTGTGTCTCCCTGCGGTCGTAGACGAAACGTCAGGGTAGAGTTTTATACATCCACCACGGCCTATCAGCCCGCAAGTTTTAAGTGGAGATAATACCGATCGTGAATGCCTACATTGTATGATCAAAGCTGTAACGTTCGGTTACAGTATTACTAGTGTCCTGCTTGACATACTCATGTCGTTTAAATAACTGGGCGTAACGTTGCAAAGCGATATGAGGTGGAACGAGCATGTGACAACTAAGGTAGGGAAAGCGAGTGGTCGATTTTGGTTTATTGGGGGAATTTTAGGAAAGAGTGGTTCATCAGTAAAGGAGACCGCATATAGGACGTTGGTGCGACCTATTCTTGAGTGTTGCTCGAGCGTATGGTATCCTTACCAGGCCAGATTGTAGGAAGATATCGAAGCAATTCAGAGGCGGGCTGCTAGTTTTGTTACATGTAGGTTCGAACAACACGTAAGTGTTACGGAGATGCGTCGGGAACTCAACAGTGAATCCCTGGACGGAGGGCGACGTTCTTTTCGAGAAACACTATAGAGAAAATTTAGAGAACAGCTGACTGTCGAGTGATTCCACTGCCATCAACATACGTCACGACGTAAGGACCACGAAGATAAGATATGAGAAATTAGGGCTCATACGGAGGCGTACAGTCAGTCGTTTTTCCCTCGCTCTATTTGCGAGTGGAACAGGAGGGGAAATGATAAGTAGTGGTACAGGGTACCCTCCACCACGCACCGTACGGTGGCTTGTGGATTATCTGTGTAGATGTAGATATCAGTCAGGAGACTGGTGACGCAATAAACAAACAAATAAATAAAGTTGTCATATGACTGGGTGAAACCAAAAACAATGGTTTCGAAATCGTCAGCAACTCCAATTGCAAAGTATACGATGCAGCTCGATTTTAGTTTGCAAAAGGATCGGCAGCTGCTCAGATTCGTGTGGAGTTGTGCCTAGTTTTTTTTTTCTTTCTTGGAATAAGTAAAGGAAAAGAGTGAAGACTTCAATAGGCCGATGAAATCAAGTAACAAGTGGATAAAAACTGCTATCTGATCGGCAACTGACTGTTGGTGTTCCAGCTGACGAATATCCTTGGGTGTACCACTACTTTACACGGTCTTCGAAGATAAGTTCGGGATCGCTTATTATGTGCATGATGGGTACCGATGTTTTTGGGCCTCTGTCGACAACATGGAAATGATTAATTTCAATATTTTTATGGCGGGGAGACATGAATGCCAGCCGGTCTTGGTGACCGAGCGGTTCTAGGCGCTACAGTCTGGAACCGCGCAATCCGCTACGGTCGCAGGTTCGAATCTTGCCTCGGGCATGAATGTGTGTGATGTCCTTAGGTTAGTTAGGTTTAAGTAGTTCTGAGTTCTAGGGGACTGATGACCTCAGAAGTTAAGTCCCATAGTGTTCAGAGCCATTTGAACCATTTTCTTGAAATTGAATGCCCGCACCAATGCAAAAGCAAAACAACAATCAATGCAGCGGAGCTATTCGATTTCGTCAAAACCCAAAAGTATGAAGCAACCTCCTTAATCGAATCTACTAATGATGGTTACCAGTTACTGGAATGAAAAACGTGTAATTTCGACTGATTTCATGGAACATTAGTTAACAGTTACAGTCGATAGGCCTATTTACTACGGAACGTTCACCAAACTGAGACATGCCATCCAAAACTGACGACACGGAAAACTGTTGACAGGGATAGTCCTCCCGTAAAACGCTCATATACCCACCGCTGCCAAAAACAGTGCATTTTCGTTGGCAATTTTCTGCCCACCTACCCCTCAGCACGACCTCGCACATGGGTACTCTTCTAGCACTTGACACAGTAGCTTAATGGACAATGGTTTGAAAACGATATGGAACCCTATACCGCCATCGCTTACTGATTTAATTTCTAGGAGGATAACGTTTCTGTAGACTAGTAAGATACTAATGCAGCGTTATGAACAGTGTTTATGTCCGAAATGGTATTTACCTAGCAATGTGAAGGAGATTTGTGGGACACTAACATAAATATTAGGACCTTTTCTTCCGAATATATGTTTCATGAACGATAGACTCTCACTTTTCGCGTAAGCCACTACGTCATTTTGATCGTCTGATGACTTTCCAAGATGGTAAATGACAGCACAATCTACAGGCAATCTAAGAGGGCTGCCCAGATTATCTCCTAAATCGTTTATGTGGATTAGAAACAGCAGAGGGCCTATAACAAATCCTTGAGAAGCGCCGGATATCACTTGGGCTTTACTGTATGACTTTATATCGATTACTGTGCGGAACGGTGTCAAAAGCCTTCTGGAAATCTAGAAATATGGAATACATTTGAGATCCCCTGTCTATAGCTCTAAACACTTCCTGCGAATAGAGAGATAGTTGTGTCTCAGAGACATTTTCTGAATCTGTGCTGATTGTGTGTCAATAGACTGTTACCTTCGAGGTGATTCATAATGTTCGAACACAGTATACACTGACCACCTGCTTAATAGTCTGTTTTTCCGTCTTTGGACCTAAATACATCACTGAGTTTGCGTATCAGGCATCCGACAGATTGATGGTACGTTTCTGGATGTATGTGGCGAGTAATTCGCATAAATAACGAGCCACTGATTTGCTTACTCGGTGATGACGCCCGATAACGATGCAGACGGCTTCCATAGGATTTACATCAGGCGTATATGGTCGCCGAGACATCCGCGTGAGTTCGCTATAATGGTCCTCAAATCACTGTAGCACTGTTCTGGTCCCCAGACACGGACAGTTATACATCTGAAAGTTGACATTGCCGTCGGGGATGACATCGAGCATGTAGGATGTTGGTTGTTCGCAGCTATCAGCGTGTCTTCTCTAACAACCACGGGTTACATGCAGGCGCAGGGAATATCTCCTGCAGCGTAATACTGCCCCCACTAGGCTGCGTCCATGGGGCGCTGCACGTTTCGAGCCTGCATTCGGGAGGACAGCGGTTCAATGCCGCGTCCGGCCATCCTGATTTAGATTTTCCGTGATTTTTCTAAATCGCTCCAGGCAAATGCCGGGATGGTTCCTCTGAAAGAGCACGGCCGACTTCCTTCCCCGTCCTTCCCTAATCCGATGAGACCGATGACCTCACTGTTTGGTCTCTTCCCCCATACAACCCAACCCAAACCAATTAAAGACAGAAAGACGTTTCGAGCGGTCGTTCACCTCCAGGATGGCGTTTGCGGAGACGACTAACGATCTAGTGTAGCAGAAATGTGATTCATTCGAGGAGCCGACAGGTTTCCATTAGATGACGAATCTTGATGGTCCGCCGGACGAAGTGGCCGTGCGGTTCTAGGCGCTGCAGTCTGCAACCGCGAGACCGCTTCGGTCGCAGGTTCGAATCCTGCCTCGGGCATGGATGTGTGTGATGTCCTTAGGTTAGTTAGGTTTAACTCGTTCTAAGTTCTAGGGGACTAATGACCTCAGAAGTTGAGTCCCATAGTGCTCAGAGCCATTTGAACCATTTTTTTCTTGATGGTCCCGTGCCCACTGCAATCGTAATTGACTATGTCGTTGGGTCAATATGTGAACACGTAGGGGTGGTCTGCTTCGGAGCTCCATGTTCAACAATGTACGATGAACCGTGTGCTCCGAGATACTTGTGTGTGCTCCAGGATTCTGCTCTTACAACAGAGATGCCACAGATCACAGTCTATCGTATTTTACACAGCAGACACGTTCAGTGAACAGTCGTTTACGTCCAACCACGTAGCGCCTAGTGGTAGTTTCACTGTCCTACCTCTTTCTGTAGATGCTCACGACAGCAGCACGTGATCATTCGACCAGCTTCGCCGTTTTCGAGATACTCATTCACAGGATATGGGTAATAATAACCTGCCCTTTCTCAAATCGCTTGTCTCATTGGATTTCCCCATTTGAATGCTGCTCCGCTTACACACTTTTGTTACAGCGTCACGTGCCTGCAACGCCACCAGGCGGCATGCAACGTCGTGGTGGGTGGTGATCATAATGTTTTGGCTGGTCAGCGTATGTTCCAAAATCCTACTGCAAACCGATGCAAGTGGTATGGATCTGTAACTCATGGGATTAGTCCCATTTTCTTTCTTGAGTATTGGTATGATCGGTGCACCTTTCTAGTCTTTTGGTACAGATCTTTCGTCAAGCGAGCGTATGTATATGATTGCGAAGTATGGGGTGTTTGCATCAGCATATTGTAAAAAAAATCTTAGTGGTTATCTGGACCGGATGACTTGCTTTCATTAACTGCTTTAAGCTGCTTCGCTATACCGCGGATATCTGCTTCTAAATTACTTCTAAATTGCTCTCGATTCGAATTGTGGAATATTTACTTGTTTGGTGAATTTAAGAAAACTGTGTTTAACAACTCCGCTTTATTGGCGCTGCCGTCAGTTGTATTACCATTAGCATTGCACAGTGAACGTATTGTTTGAGATGTTCTAAATATTTTGGAACGTTTAACACATGGCACGTTTTAAGGGGAATGTGGGTAGCCGTATTCATTTATCGGGACATTTGCGCGTCAACGGCAAGAGTTCTTAGAATTAAGTTACGTATGACGTCGCGCTGTAGCACAACGAGTTTGACGGATCCATTTGTTTTACCGGTCATGTATTTCTTCGTCCATTTGTTTCAATATTTACGAATGTGTCTAACACATCTTAGTGCATGTTTGAAGCAGCATTTAATTAAAACTGCAATGCAGGTGACGGGCTGGGTCAAGTTGTACATCGCTGGCTGTGCGAGGCAACCCATGCTGCAGTCCTCCACAGTGACCCGGTAGTTGCGAGAACGCTTCCTCTTTTTTAATTCTTCCTCGTTCTTTCTCTGCTATTTTTTGGTACTGACGTTAGTCTTTTCCCTATTTGTGTTTCTCTACCCTTGTATTTTTCGGCTGGAGATTTTAATGTTTTGGAAAGTGGCTGGCTCATACTTTTTTATTCTTGCGATCAGCCAGCCTAGGGCATCTGCTATATTATTTTAATACCATCCACCGTTTTTTCCGCTTTTAGTGCACGTTTTCCCCTTTTGGGATGCTTCTTTCGATTTGCCTTTCACTGTGGTTACCAGTTAATTTTACGCCTTTTTATTTTCCCCGTCTCCTTTTGGGGATAGTTGTAACCCAGGATCTGTCTGCATGAGGAAAAGAAGCTGATGACCCTATAGTCTGGTCCCTTTACTCTCCAAACGAACCAACCAATCAATCTCTAATGGTGCAGACATTATCCATGCACTATCTCGTTATCCTAAATCCACTCTGGCCTTCTCCTAACAGACCATCTCCAACGGTTTTTAATACGTTATTTATTATTTTAATACTGATTTTACATTCTTAATTGGTTCAAATGGCTCTGAGCACTATGGGACTTAACATCTGAGGTCATCAGGCCCCTAGAACTTAGACCTACTTAAACGTAACTAACGTAAGGACATCACACACACCCATGCCCGAGGCAGGGTTCGAACCTGCTACCGTAGCGGTCGAGCGGTTCCAGACTGAAGCGTCGAGAACCACTCGGCCACACCGGCTGGCCGTTCTTTGTTCATGAGATTAATTCCTACATAATTTTCACAATGAAAGTAAAACTAAAAGTTCAATTTTTTTATTTTTTTATGAACAGATTTAAGCTATACCTAGAACTGATCAAGAATGTCGCAGCTATAACACGGTAGAGGATGTGTTTGGTAGGAACTGAAGTGCAGTGTAATTCCTTGTACCTTGGGCCACGCACGAGGAGCAGCACTGGAAGCCCACAACAAGCTGGTGGGGTGAAGCACCACAGACAACGTGCCTCCAGGGAGCCGCCTAGTGAGCTGAGTGGTAACGGCCACGTTTAGGGCAGCATGGTCTGGAAGGGCGTTTGCGGCGTCCGACGCCTCGTTACCGCCCGCTACCTCAGCCTAATGAAGGCGTCTACATGCGCACCTCGCCGGCGCCCACGCGCACCTCCTCACTCGGTCCCAGCGCGCTACGCCGCCATCAGCCGATTCCCGGCACTGACCTTATCTGTCTACCTTATTTAAGGTACGGCCGACACTCCTTGTACCTGCACCACACTTGCATCCCATGCGAAGCATTAATGTTTCATTAAACCTTCATTTCGTTTCTTCTATATTATGCCCACTATTTAATATCTAGCGACAACTTCGTTTTTGGTGTCCTCAGTCCTCTGGCTGCTTAGATGCCATCTGCCACGAATTCCACTCTGTGCCAACGTCTTCTGTGAAGCACTTCCACACATCTCTGACTTCCTCTACAGTCTGACTATCTACAATCCCTCAGATACCACGAAAGTTATTCCTTGATTTCGTAACGTACGTCCTATCATTGGTGTCAATGTTTTCCACATGTTTCTCTCCTCGCCGATTCTGCACAGAATCTACACACTTGTTATTTTATCAAAAAAACGTTCAAATGTATGTGAAATCTTATGGGACTTAACTGTTAAGGTCATCAGTCCCTAAGCTTACACACCACTTAATCTAAATTATCCTAGGGACAAAGACACATACCCATGCCTGAGGGAGGACAGTCCATGACTGCAGCGCCTTAGACTGCTCGGCTAATCCCACGCAGCTGCTATTTTATCAGTCTACCTAATTTTTGAACATCCTTCTATAGCATCACATCACAAAATATCGATTCTCTTATTTCCTGGTTGTCCCACAGTCCAAGATTCTCCTCCACACAGTTCAAATGGTTCAAATGGCTCTGAGCACTATGGGACTCAACTGCTGAGGTCATTAGTCCCCAAGAATTGAGAACTAGTTAAACCTAACTAACCTAAGGACATCACAAACATCCATGCCCGAGGCAGGATTCGAACCTGCGACCGTAGCGGTCTTGTGGTTCCAGACTGCAGCGCCTTTAACCGCACGGCCACTTCGGCCAGCCCTCCACACAGTGCTGTGTTCCAAACGTACAGTCTCAGCAATTTATTCCTCAAATTAATGCCGATGTTTGATACCAATAGCCTTGTTATGGCCAGCAGTACCATTTTCAACTGTGGTAGTATGTTTTCTTTTTATCCTCACAAATTTATCTATCATATGTTACTTTCATTTCAAGGTAACATAATTCCTCCATATTATCTATTGCACGATCCCTAGTTTTCATGTCAAATTTATAGCTAATCTCATTTCTGCTACTACTCATTACTTTCGCCTTTCTTCGATTTTCTCTCAGCCCATATTGTGTGCTCCTTAGCCTCTTCTTTCCATCAATAAGTCTTGCAATTCTTCCTCACTTTTGTTGAGGCTAACAAGGTCGACGAAGGATCCTATTAATAATGTCTTCTCACCCTAATTGTTAATTGCTCTCCTAGACCTCCTTTTATTTCCGTCATTGCTTCTTAGATGTATGGATTGAACCTAAACTAGAAACTCCGATAAGGCCCCGGAAGGCCCAACGGTACCAACCGACTGCCGTGTCGTCACAGCTGCTAGGCGTCATTGGATGCGGATACGGAGAGCCATGTACTCAGCACGCCAATCTCCCGGCCATCGCTGTTTTCGTGAGCGGAGTCGCTAATTCTCAGTCAAGTACTCCTCAATCGGCCTCACAATATTCCACTTCCCAACATCACTGGGCAAACTCAGTCACGAAAGTGCTAGCCACGCCCGATAGCGCTTATCTTGCGTGGTCTGTTGGCAATCGGTATTATCACTACGGCAAGACCATTGGAATGTGGACTAAATAGTACTAGTGGAAGACTACATCACTGTCATACACCCTTCTTACCCTAGTGCTTTTCTTAGCATTCCCCATTGTTTGTCGGACAGATTGTATATTACTAGGCTGTATCTACAGCATATACCTATTTTATAAAGTCAAACTCTCTTTCTAGGCCTGGAAATCCCCATGACCGTGTCTTGTTTCCATTATCAGATGCAACGTTACAACTGCCTCTTGTTGCCTTTTCCTTCCTTAAAGCCAAACTTATCGTCATCTAACATACCCTCAATTTCTTTTCCATTCTTTATGCATTAATCTTGTCAGCAGCTTAGATGTGTGAGACTTCCAGCTTATGTGCTTTGTTCACACACTTATATACCCTTTGCTTATCACAGTTTTCCCAAAGTCTGACGGTTTGCCTCCAAACTCCTAGTTACCACAAACAAAGTAGAATAATGGTTTGGTTGTCACTTCACCGAATTGAAGCTATAATATGAGAACGCGGGTGCATTGTGGATCATATTTGAGCAAGAAAATGACAGCTTTTCTCAGACAGCAAGCATTATGTATCAGCACCTACATGTACGGTGTCTTTCTGCACTTCCTTTAAAGATGGGAAGATTTGTGGAAACCTATGTCCAGAAAGGGACTGTTTCCTGCTAAAAGAATAAAAGACTGATACTAACTTTTTTATGATGATGATAGTCACTACATTTCCGACAGTGTAGAAATCGAGAGACTCGCTCCAGAGCCCCTTCCAACTTAAAAGTGGAGAAAATACTCGTCGTCGCTTTGAATATCGCCAAAGAATAACAAAAAACAGTGTGTGCCTAAGATCTTCCCCGTATTACAGAAAAAAATCAGGTCTCAACAGAATAAGAACAGCAGTGGCATATACACTGAATGACAAAATTCATGGGATGCCTCCTAATATCGCGTCGGACTCCCTTTTGCACGGAGTAGCGCAGTAACTCGACTTGGCGTGGACTCAACAAGTGGTTCGAAGTTCCCTGCAGAAATATTGAGCCACGCTGCCTATTTAGACGTCCACAATTGCGGAAGTGTTGCCGGTTCACGGTTTTGTGCACGAAATGACCTCTCGATTACGTACCATAAATGTTCGATGAGTGGCCAGGTAATTAGCTCGAGTTCTCCAGAAAGTTCTCCAAACCAGCCGAGAACGGTTGTGGACCGGCGACTTTGCGGATTGTCACCCATAAAAATTTCATCATTGATTGTGTACATGAAGTCCATGAATAGCTGCAAACGGTCTCCAAGTAGCCGAACATAACCATAGATGGACCAGAGAACACAGTCCACTCCAAGTAAACACATCTCTTTCCGACTGAAATCGGGACTCATCTGATCAGGCCTGGGTTTTACAAAGTCGTCTGTTAGCACTGCCAACTGTAAGCGAAGGCCGCTGCTCTCGGCCGTTAAGTGGTCATCGGCCACTGCGTTGTTCGGACTATTCAGTTTCTTAATGGTTTCCGAAATGGAATGTCCCATGCGTCTAACTCCAACTACCATTTTCAGTTAAGTCTGTTAATTCCCGTGGTTCAGCCATAATCACGTCGGAGACTTTGCACATGAGTCAGCTGGGCAAAAATGACAACTCCGCCAATGCACTGCCCTTTTATACTTACTACCGTATATGTGCATATCGACGACTTTTGTCACCTCATATTATGCAGACTCGTTCTACCAACAGCGAATGGTATCTTCGCCAGAATATCATTGTGGTGTCATGAGACATTATATTACTGCAGAATACTCTTTCAAAATTCAGATGACTCTAAGGGGGGACTTAACATCTGAGGTCATCAGTCCCCTAGACTTAGAACTACTTAAACCTAACTAACCTAAGGACATCACACACATCCACGCCCGACGCAGGATTCGAACCTGCGACCGTGGCAGCAGTGCGCTTCCAGACTGAAGCAGCTAGAACCGCTCGGTCACAACGGCCGGCTCAGAATACTCTTTACAGTCTCACTTTTTCACTATCACTCAAGAAGTAATCCAATATATAAAAATTCTATTGAGAATTATGTCCCTTTTTTTATAAGAACTTACATACCTTTTGTTTTCTTCCGGCTACTGCTTGCATTTGATGTGAATGATCGTATGTGATTTGCTGTACCATACGCTGAATAAATAAATGCGACCATCAGATCTCTAAGTGTCACATTGACGATACAGTATCATATTTGGCACGACATAATCGTCAGTCTCCTTCTTTTGATCGCTTATCTGTATTTCTACTACAATGTTGTTGTTGTGATCTTCAGTCCTGAGACTGGTTTGATGCAGCTCTCCACGCTACTCTATCCTGTGCAAGCTTCTTCATGTCCCAGTACGTACTGCAGCCTACATCCCTCTGTATCTGCTTAGTGTATTCATCTCTTGGTGTCCCTCTACGATTTTTACCCTCCACGCTGCCCTCAAATACCAAATTGGTGATCCCTTAATGCCTCAGAACATGTGTTACCAACCGATCCCTTCTTCTAGTCAAGTTGTGCCACAAACTCCTCTTCTCCCCAATCCCAATCAGTACCTCCTCATTAGTTATGTGATCTACTCATCTAATCTTCAGCATTCTTCTGTAGCACCACATTTCGAAAGCTGCTATTCTCTTCTTGTCCAAACTATTTATCGTCCATGTTTCACTTCCATACATGGCTACACTCCACACAAATACTTTCAGAAACGACTTCCTGACACTTAAATCTATACTCGATGTTAACAAATTTCTCTTCTTCAGAAACGCTTTCCTTGTCATTGACAGTCTACATTTTATATCCTCTCTACTTCGGCCATCATCAGTTATTTTGCTCCCCAAAAAGCAGAACTCCTTTACTACTTTAAGTGTCTTATTTCCTAATCTAATTCTCTCAGCATCACCCGACTTAATTCGACTACATTCCATTATCCTCGTTTTGCTTTTATTGATGTTCATCTTATATCCTCCTTTCAAGACACTGTCCATTCCGTTCAACTGCTCTTCCAATCCTTTGCTGTCTCTGACAGAATTACAACGTCATCGGCGAACCTCAAAGTTTTTATTTCTTCTCCATGGATTTTAATACCTACTCCGAATTTTTCTTTTGTTTCCTTTACTGCTTGCTCAGTATACAGATTGAACAACATCGGGGATAGGCTACAACCCTGTCTCACTCCCTTCCCAACCACTGCTTCCCTTTCATGCCCCTCGACTCTTATAACTGCCATCTGGTTTCTGTACAAATTGTAAATAGTCTTTCGCTCCCTGTATTTTACCCTGCCACCTTCAGAATTTGAAAGAGAGTATTCCAGTCAACATTGTCAAAGGCTTTCTCTAAGTCTACAAATGCTAGAAATGTAGGTTTGCCTTTTCTTAATCTAGCATCTAAAATAAGTCGTAGGGTCAGTATTGCCTCACGTGTTCCCATATTTCTACGGAATCGAAACTGATCTTCCCCGAGGTCGGCTTCTATCCGTTTTTCCATTCGTCTGTAAAGCATCGCGTTAGTATTTTGCAGTCGTGACTTATTAAACTGATAGTTCGATAATTTTCACATCTGTCAACACCTGCTTTCTTTGGGATTGGAATTATTATATTCTTCTTTAAGGGTATTTCGCCTGTCTCATACATTTTGCTCACCAGTTGGTAGAGTTTTGTCAGGAGTGGCTCTCCCGAGGCTGTCAGTTGTTCTGATGGAATGTTGTCTACTTCCAGGGCCTTGTTTCGACTTAGGTCTTTCTGTGCTCTATCAAACTCTTCACGCAGTATCACATCTCCCATTTCATCTTCATCCACGTCCTCTTCCATTTCCATAACATTGCTCTCAAGTACATCGCCCTTGTACAAACCCCCTATATACTCCTTCCACCTTTCTGCTTTCCCTTCTTTTCTGCTACTAAATAAGTGCTTATCAATCATTTCGCCATTGTACGTCAACATCTACACAAACATTGTATGCAGTGTAAGATCGAAGGAACTTCATTTGGTCAGAAACACCTTCTTTTTTCTTGTTCCGCTCTCGAACTGACTGTCTATATGTTTGTGCACGTGCACTGATCTCAGTTATCTTGCTCTTTTGGCCTTCACGGGACACATACAATCGAGGTAAATTAATATCCTTCCAGCAGCTCATAACTTCTTTGCGAAAATAATTTGGATTTCTCTCCAAGAATTCCAGTTAATCTTTATCAATGCATCCGTAACAATCACACACCGTTTGAACCAGGCAGCTACATGTTCTAAAGCATTCTTCTGGACTGATTGCAGTGTCTCCCACAATGTTAACTTGCGAGCATTTCAAACAGTTATTGCTGAAGAAAATTTCGCAGTATAATCCTTTTGTGTCTCCTTTGAAAATGCGTGAAGACATCGTAGAATTTTCATTACAGAACCCATATTTAGAGAAGCTCCAACAAACGCCCAGGTGTTGTGAGACATTACGAACTTAGTGAAACTGTAGCTGTAAATTTGCAACTCCAGCCACAGTATACTTAAAACCTAGAAATTGTGAACTTACGAAAAAAAGACACCTCTAGCTGCCAATATCATAAACTGAGAACTTGGATAGGTGTGGATGTGTGATTTTGGGGCATCTAGAGTTGCTAACTGATGCCAGTGAAAACGTATATCTTAACAAGTTTAAATTAAGACTGATGAGACTAAACCTGCGATAGATATAAAAATGTAATTTAGTACACTAGAGGACCTAAGTTCGAGAGTGAATAATGTAAATACGAACGCGCAACAACAGGAAATTTAAACCTGCTGCAGCAATAACTAATACTGGAAACGCAAGGGACTGTAAACCTGTGCCATAGGAAACTCTAAACTAATGGCCGTTAGAGAGAATTAAATTGTGACATAAGCGAGTGTGAATTTGCTGCTTATAGTGTTTTATATCTTCGACAGTAAAAGCCGTAAAAGTGTAACCTATGCAGATTATGAACAAACACTCATCTCCCACTTATATGTGATTTACTTTCTGTATGACATTTTCAAAAGGCGCTAAAAATGTGACGTAAAATGGAACGCCAAACCGCATACGTGGCGTTTACAATTAATCTTCTCTTTTAAAAGTTACCGCGAGTGCCCATGGTTACAGTTTCTTCCTTCCTTCTCACAACCAGTGTAACGCCGCCAGTTAAGTATTTGATTGGTTAGCTGCCCCTATAACCCGTTGACAATAAACTTTATTGTGTAAATAGTGTCATTTGAATAACATATACATATTTATTGTTATTCCATTGTCCGATCTGTAACAGGATCTTACACTCATCTTGGCACAATATTTCACTAGTCCAGTTGTTCGTCATCTTCAGGTGAGGCCGCTATTTGCTGAATATCACGTATGTGTTTCATAAACACACACAGGTACACAGGCATCAGTACTGAAAAACTTAACACATTTGAAGACTAATTTTAGTAGTTTGTGTTTCACCATCACCTTTCTTTTCTGATTCCTAGCCTTTCTTTTCTGTTTTCGTACTTACTATTCATGACTCGATTGAGTCATGGACTTCGCCGGTAATGCGCCAGAGAGAGTTCAGTTTGGGAATTATTGAGAGGTTTACCATTTCCACAATTTATTTTACGACCAAGGGACGTATTCCGTAAACCTTGAGCAGGACGTGGGGATGGAAATAATTTTGGCAACATGTTACGAAAAAAATAATATTCAAGTTTAGTGCATGTATATTGTAAGGGTCCGCCTACCGCCGACATGTTACAGCCTCGATTAATTTTTGAGGCCAGGAGGTAGTCGGAATACTAAAAACGTCGGATAATCAGAGGAGAATGAAACAAGTCATTTACAGATCTCAAAATGATATAATAAATCAAGATAAAGTAAAAAAATTCCGTTTATAGTTATGAGAAAAGAAAACAAGACATTATAGACACCGAAAATATATTTTAAAGATATAAATTGTCTTCTGTTTCAATTTCTTGACTTTGCGGCTGCATCACACCACTTCCTTGCCCACAGTTTGTCCATAGGTGTAGCGGTTGCCTATTGTTTCACATATCTAAAGGCAGTCTCGAATGCATCCTTTGCTGCATAGCGACTTCTCTTTCGTCTTCTTCCTTTTCTTCACCTTCTAACTACTCCAGTTCAACACTATACTGTTGCGAGACAAGATCGATGAAGTGATCATCTTCATGTTCTTCATTGGTAACAGCAGTAGGGTCGTTTTCTGATAGCCATTTTCTACACCGGTAGGCTGGATATCATTTTGAATAGTTTGTAAATCAAGGACTTAATTTGCAGTGTTTGGCTCATCAGTTTCTGTAAGTCCTTGCTTCTGACTTTTAGAGATTGGTTTTCATAAGTTCTTTTCAAGTTTGAATGACTGTGCAAATAGTATATTTTATGTTCAGGCTTTTCATTACTTCAAAAAGATCATAACCCTCTTCTGATTACTCTAACAATACGCTGCATTCAAGCACTTTTTTGAGTTTTGTGATAGACAGTAAATACTGACATGTTTATGTTTTTTGAAGGCTCTTAGTTTCTTAAATTTTTCGTTTACGAACAACATCAGTTTATAGTCAACACTTTCGTTGTTGTATGTTGCAATGGTTAGGCTGTCTTTTACTAGTGTCGTACCTGTGGTTGGTTCATTATTTGAGACACGAGTTTTTTGAGGGAGGGTTCGTCATCAGCAGAGAGTTTTGCACCTGAAATGACAACTTGCAAAGAGCCGTGATGGTTTTTCCACCGGTGAAGCCAACTTTCACTTGCTTGTAATTCGTAACCAAATTCGTAGCCAAATTCGGCTTGGAGCACAGACGGATGGCCGGACACATTGTCGGATAATCCGAGGAGTCGTTTTCTGTGGTCCTATTCAGAATGCCTTTGTTGCTGTTTCTTGGTATTTTGGTGTCCGTTTCGCTTCCTCTGGGTACGCCTCTTGTGTGGTTCTGTTTCTTGTTTCCATTGGTTGTCTTTGATCTTGATGTTCGTTCAACCTGGCACTTCAGTTTATATTTTTTCAATAGCGCATCTTATACACCGCATCCACTATACGAAGCTGGGTGAGTCTGACCCCACTTTGTGCATGTGTGTTTAGTAGTTCGTCGCGTTGTGCACTCCTTCAAGAAACGGTTGCTTCTGTCACTTTCCCGTTTAATAGCTATTTGGTGTTCTCTTTCGCTTTTGGTCAACTCACACAGTACGTATGTAGTCAGATTAGTTCTTTGTGGCTTGTTTCATTGTTCTGTTTTTTGTGTTGGTGGACGTTTGCTCTAGGAAGGCGTTTCTTATGTAGCAAGAACATTAGTTCTTCTTCTATGATTTGGGCCGGTAATCTCTTTTTAAAGCCTTTGAGTTCTTTGTTTGCTGCTGGCCAGTATGTTTAACATGTTGTAACGTCGCGAATCAATACGCAATAGCATTTTATTGCAGTAAGCTACTTTGCAGTACGGCTCTTAGCTTTGGCGCCATTGGTGGTGATAGAAACAGACACTTGTATCTTAGTGTGACTAATTCGCACCAGTCGCTAGCCTAGCCGTGAGAGGCGGTACCTGCGTCAATTCGAGCGACAGAATATTCGGTCCCCTAAGAATCTAAATAAAGTACATGAAATATAATTCAATCTAGTTAAAAATCGGCACACTACCTTTTGTGATTAAAGAGAATATTGTATGAAATTTTCAGTTTTCTATCTGTCATAGTTTCGGAGTTAGAGAAATTTAATGAAAAAAATCAAAAACTAACACTTATAAGATCAATTTCAGTTAGGACCTATAACAGTTTATCTTTTGGTATCATTAGAAACAGTTTCCAGGACTCTCAATGGACCTCACTGTTTAATCAGGATTTTCACATTTAAAAACTTAAATACTTTCATTTTTTGTAAAATAAAAATTTAAAAAAAATTAATCACTATTTGTTTTGTTGTTTGGAATGAGTGAGAGTGTGTATGTGGGATTTACATAAAATTTCAATATTATATTATACAAACCATTACGTAACTATGTCTTGGGAAAGTTGTGTTTTATCCACGTTGCTGATGACGTATGTCTAAGTGTACTTGCTTTTGTAAGGAAGCTGCCAAAATAGCCGTTTGCAGAGTAATAAGTCTCTAAATTTATTTCAAGATTAGTTTTTTAATCGTTTGGTTTTGTTAAACATTATATTAATATTTGCATATTGAAATGACCTAAATGCATATGTGAATAGTGATTGGGGTAGGACAGTTTTGGCGCGAGAATAATTTCGAAGGATAATTCTGATTGGCTGATCACTTTGATCAACCAATCAGAGTTAAGCAGTTCCCACACACTGCTAGGTAGTTATTTTGGGAGAGAATCAGACTGAAGAGGGGGGTCACTAGTCAGCTATATATCGGACGTGCAGGTCATGTTGAACGTTTCCGTTTTTATTATGTGTAAAATGAAGAAATAATTGGTTCTCACATCCAGATTGTGTGGCTGTAATAGCAGTTGCATTTACGCACTGTTTTGTGATGTTTGGAAGTTTTTGGATCGTTTTGTTGGAAGGAGAACCGCATGTGAACTTTCGCCCTTGGTAAAAATTCCTTGTGGCATGTTTCGTATTTCGTTTATGGAATATTTGGCGAGCAGTTTCTTTAACAGAAATCTGCAGAAAAGGACTGAAAGTGAAACTCAAATATAGTAGCGGAGTATTTGACTGTAGATCACGTAATAATTCGGGTGGGACTTAAGTGCATTTCTAGCTGCTTTGCGTGTGAAATGTATTTCATGACTGTGAACAGTACCTACGTATGCAGAGAAAAGGGGCTGGTAATCAGACGCCGTGCTGAGGTAGGTGGAACTTTTGTAGTGAACAGTAGGACGAAAGACAGTGATCAAACATTTATGCCGCAATTACATTACCCGCCCCGCCGCAACGTGTTATATACTTGTTGATAGTTAAGCTTAAGGCTGTTGGAAGCTAGTGAGGGTACTAGAAATCATAGATACAATGGAGAGGGCACACAGAAGTGCTAGCATTTAGGTTACTGGAGGTAAACAGTGACGACAGAGCCCTGCGAATTGAAGACGTACCACGTAGGTATCCTGGGGTAGAAGCTCCACTTCAGAGAATTAATGGTAACTTCATACAACGCCCAGATGTAAGATGTCACAGTAGGAGGTGGTTACAAACAGCATAAGCAGCAAGTTTGCTCCTGAGAACAACAATGTGTTTATACAGGTTAGAGTGAGATTGGGAACGCGTAAAACTGCAGGAGCATAGGTTGCCACTCACAAGAGGCCTCAGGGCCCGGCCAAGTGACGTAAAACACAGGTGTTGCTAGCCGTACTACGAAGGGCAGCGACGTCTAGCTTCCAGCTGAATGCTGCTGCTGCCAGACTTGGAGTTTGTTAACCTAAAAGGCAGGAACATCCCTACCTACAGAAAACGAGGTGTGGCTAGAAAAAAACCGGACTAGTACTGGTGAAACAATAAAACGAATGCAATAAGGCTGAAAGTCGCGTGGCCTGTCACGTGACTCTCGCTCCGCCTACTGCTCGAGTTTCATCTGCCTCCTGCACTCAGTCTGCCCGTGGCGTATGTTTTAAGTAGTTGACGTTTTGTCTGTGCGTCGGAAAATGTTGAGTGTACAGAAAGAACAGCGTGTTAACATCAAATTTTGTTTCAAACTATGAAAATCTGCAAGTGAAACGTTTGTAATGTTACAACAAGTGTACGGCGATGATTGTTTATCGCGAACACAAGTGTTTGAGTGGTTTAAACGATTTAAAGATGGCCGCGAAGACACCAGTGATGACACTCGCACTGGCAGACCGCTGTCAGCAAAAACTGATGCAAACATTGAAAAAATCGGTAAACTTGTTCGACAAGATCGCCGTTTAACAATCAGAGCAGTGTCTGAGTTAACAGGAGTTGACAAGGAAAGTGTTAGGCAGATTCTTCATGAAAGTTTTAACATGAACAAAGTGTGTTCAAAAATGGTTCCAAAGTGTCTCACAATTGAACAGAAGGAACGCCGAAGAATGATTTGTTCTGACATCCTGGAAATAATTGAAAGTGATCCCACCTTCTTACAAAATGTTATTACTTGCGATGAATCGTGGTTTTTTACTTACGATCCCGAAACTAAACGCCAATCGATGCATTGGAAAACTCCTGGTTCTCCACGACAAAAAAAAGCACGAATGTCAAAATCGAAATTCAAGGCAATGATGATTGTTTTTTTTTACATCAAAGGGATTGTGCACATTGATTGGGTACCAGAGGGACAAACAGTGAATCAGCATGACTACATTAGCGTCCTGGCTACCCTACGTGAGCGAGTACGGAGAAAACGGAACGATTTGTGGAGAAAAAAGTCATGGATCCTTCACCAAGACAATGCCCCAGCTCACAGTGCGTTGTCAGTGAAGACGTTTTTGGCAAAACACAACATTCCCATCTTAGATCATCCACCCTACTCACCTGATTTGGCCCCCTGTGACTTTTTTCTTTTCCCTAAAGTCAAGTCAGCTTTGAAAGGAACTAGATTTGAGACTGTTGAATCAGTAAAAGAAAAAGCGACGGAAGTAATGTATGGACTTACCGAAAATGATCTGCAGCATTGCTATGAACAGTGGAAAATTCGTATGGAGCGGTGTAGAGACCGAGGAGGAGAGTACATTGAAGGAGATAACCTGAAATTGTAAATAATTGTAAATAAATGTTTTTTCCAGCATCAGTCCGGTTTTTTTTGTAGCCGCACCTCGTAGGAGGAGGGGAAGGCTCTGAAGTGGTTCGCCAGAGGTACCCTGTAGGTACAAAGCTGTACGTCAGGTTGGTCAATGCTCGTAAAGCGCCGGTGGAGTGGCAAGCCGATTATAGGAAGAGAGACATACGGCAACGCCACAATGCTTGAGAAACCCATGGCGTTTTGATATGTGAAGTGTTTCACAGCCATATCGTTGGGACAGCACCTCTGTAACGCTCTTCGCCAGCCTCAGTTAAGCTCCGACCAGTCTCTTTTTCTCACTTGGAGTGGTGCTCTTAATGTTTACAGTGTTGCTAGTGATGCTACTTCTGTTAGTCCTCACCCCAGGGATTCGGATACTGATTTCTGTTGTGCAGCCAAGTGCTTCAACCTGCAGTGTAGTAGTTATTCTGAAGGTAATAATTAAGTTTACTTCAGACTCTTGAGTTTCCTGAATCTGCGAGTAATGTATCGGGTTTCAAAATCCGCGCCTCTCGTAGGTGCCCTGTAACAGTGTGTGGCAATCAACTTTCCATCATAGGAACTTCTTCTTTCTGCATTTAGGCCGTGTCCTACGTGAGCGAGCGACAGCGCGCGGCAGCTTCAGGCGACAAAACACAACCGCAGGTGTGGTTACGCAAGTGTCCTACATGAGCGACATCGGCGTCGCTGCCTGTCTCCCGCTGCAAATGGCGACGTTTGAATTCAAACGTGTTTGAATCTTTTAGCTACAGAGCGACAGCCACGTGTCTTCTTGGCAAAGCAGTTGAGCGGACGCGACGGCAACTATGAATTAGTTAACATCCGATTTTAAGAAAACAATTTGGTGAAAAAATTTGATTCTTCCGCAACCTATAGCTTCATATCCTTAAATGATCATCATCATCATCATCATTTAAGACTGATTATGCCTTTCAGCGTTCAGTCTGGAGCATAGTCCCCCTTATAAAATTCCTGCATGATCCCCTATTCAGTGCTAACATTGGTGCCTCTTCTGATATTAAGCCTATTACTTCAAAATATTCTTAACCGAATCCAGGTACCTTCTCCTTGGTCTACCCCAACTCCTCCTACCCTCTAATGCTCTTGGGTAACATTACTTCTCCCATGCGTGTAACATGACCCCACCATCTAAGCCTGTTCGCCCTGACTGCTACATCTATAGAGTTCATTCCCAGTTTTTCTTTGATTTCCTCATTGTGGACACCCTCCTGCCATTGTTCCCATCTACTAGTACCTGCAATCATCCTAGCTACTTTCATATCCGTAACCTCAACCTTAATGATAAGGTAACCTGAATCCACCCAGCTCTCGCTCCCATACAACAAAGTTGGTCGAAAGATTGAACGGTGCACAGATAACTTAGTCTTGGTACTGACTTCCTTCTTGCAGAAGAGAGCAGATCGTAGCTGAGCGCTCACTACATTAACTTTGCTACACCTCGCTTCCAGTTCTTTCTCTATGTTGCCATTCTGTGAGAATATGTCCTAAGTACTTGAAATCGTCCACCTGTTCTAACTTTGTTCCTCCTATTTGGCACTCAATCCATTTGTATCTCTTTCCCACTGACATTACTTTCGTTTTGGAGATGCTAATCTTCATATCATAGTCCTTACATTTCTGATCTAGCTCTGAAATATTACTTTGCAAACTTTCAATCGAATCTGCCATCACAACTAAGTCATCCGGATATGCGAGACTGCTTATTTTGTGTCCACATATCTTAATCTCACCAGCCAGTCTATTGTTTTCAACATATGATCCCTAAATAATATGAACAACAGTGGAGACAGGTTGCAGCCTTGTCTTACCCCTGAAACTACTCTGAACCATGAACTCAATTTACTGTCAACTCTAACTGCTGCCTGACTATCTATGTAAAGACCTTTAATTGCTTGCAAAAGTTTGCCTCCTATTCCATAATCTCGTAGAACAGACAATAACTTCCTCCTAGGAACCCGGTCATATGCCTTTTCTAGATCTATAAAGCATAGATACAATTCCCTGTTACACTCGTAACACTTCCTTATTGAAACTTCCTGGCAGATTAAAACTGTGTGCCCGACCGAGACTCGAACTCGGGACCTTTACCTTTCGCGGGCAAGTGCTCTACCAACTGAGCTACCGAAGCACGACTCAGGCACGGTACTCACAGCTTTACTTCTGCCAGTACCTCGTCTCCTACCTTCCTAACTTTACAGAAGCTCTCTTGCGAACCTTGCAGAACTAGCACTCCTGAAAGAAAGGATATTGCGGAGACATGGCTTAGCCACAGCCTGGGGGATGTTTCCAGAATGAGATTTTCACTCTGCAGCGGAGTGTGCGCTGATATGAAACTTCCTGGCAGATTAAAACTGTGTGCCCGACCGAGACTCGAACTCGGAACCTTTGCCTTTCGCGGGCAAGTGGTAGAGCACTTGCCCGCGAAAGGCAAAGGTCCCGAGTTCGAGTCTCGGTCGGGCACACAGTTTTAATCTGCCAGGAAGTTTCATATCAGCGCACACTCCGCTGCAGAGTGAAAATCTCGTTCTGGAAACTTCTCTATTATTTACCGTAAGCTAAAGATCTGGTCCTGACAACCTCTAGGAGGCCTAAACCCACACTGATTTTCATCTAATTTGTCCTCAACTAATACTCGCACTTTCCTTTCAACAATACCTAAGAAGATTCTACCTTAAATGATAAAGGTCAGAATTTATTTTCGTTATTCGTCATAGTTACTGTGCTGCACGAAATTGACTACATGGCTGCACGAAATTTTTATGAATTTGCAGAGGTAAAGTCACATTGTGTAGACTTTCCGTATAGTTCATTTATGGCCATACATTATTGCATATGAAATGTAACCAATATATCTAAATATTATTTAAAGTTGAGACCGGAATGATATCTCTTTTCATTCTCGACATATTGGTTGTTACATGCGCGGTCAGGTCACTCGCGGCGCGTCCGAACCTTTCCTGCGCTTCGGGAATCAAGTGGTCGTAAAAATCATCGTGTCTCATAAAAGGTTCAAGGTATGGAAACGACGAATTTTGGAAATGACAGCACGCAGAAAGGATTGTTTTATCATATGATTAACATAAGATACGTTTTTGTAAACGTGTGAGCAGAGTGAAAATAAGACTCCCTATAACTTACACCATGAGGTTTTGTCCAAATTTTCATAGCCAAACAAATGGAGAGAAACAGGTAAACGGGGTATGAAAGTGACCAGCATGATGTGCAGTTTGGCATGAAAATATTTAACTGCTTGAAAGTAGTCAGGGTAATAAACTAAAACTTAATTAACTAGCTGAGGAAAAATTGAAATATTTCACGAAAAGCTGCTGGCAAGCTACGTAAATGAAGTGTTAAAAATTTCATCTGTTCAAGACCTAGCTATTCTGCACATAAAAAGATACAGTGGTGTGGTATTTGAATGTCAAAAAGGCTTCCTTCGAATCAAGTACGTTAGGAAGACAAACGAGTAGTCAGTAAGATCATGCTTTCTGAATAAAACTTGAAATTCAAAAGTGGTAGAAATCAGTCAAATATTTTATGAAATGATTTGTGTAAAAGAAATAAGTAGATCAGAGAAACGTTCTATGTGCCTTTGAATGATGCTCGAAATCATGAATAGAAACTGGGGTGCGCCAAACGTTTCCCTAATATTTTTAATTTCATACTTTCAGACAAATCATTACACAAAACGTTCGACTTCCTTCTAAAATATTTTGGAAGCTTTACTTTTACAGACTATTAAGAAAAATTGAAACGATTGTCCTTAACACTGACTGCTGATGAATTACGTTCGCAACATCAAATATATGTAAAATTTCATGGTTCATTGTAATTTATTAGGAATTAAATGTGTGTGATATACTGGGATAGGTGTGAAGATCAAGTTCTTTGGCAAGATCATAAAATATACTTAGCGATGCAGTGTAAACAGTATACATAAAACTTAGTATACAGTATCGTAACTGTGTCAGTAAAAATCCAGGACCTTGTCCGAATACGTAATTACGAACTACATATTGTTCACTGGTATCAATCTGTACAGTTATGTTTGTATTTAACGTAGTTAGTCATGTAACAATCATTCCTCCGCATTTATTGGCTGTTAAATGTTCTTGATCATATAAAAAAAAACATTCGTATTTCGTTTATGGATGAGGTAGTCGAATGCTCCTCTGCTCATTCACGTGTATTCTGGTGATCTTCGTAGTTGACGATACTAATGAAATTCTCCATGAAGATTCCTCCCTTCGTAAATTTCATGCAGAACATTCCTTTTCGCTTTGTTTTCTTAAGTAAACCTAATTCTGTAGCCTTACTCTCCAGCTACCGTATTCTACAGGTTAAGGACGCCGTTTTATAGAAACAGCTGGTTGGCTCTAAGCAGCCATCTTGCAGCGCGACATGGTCGTTTGCACACAGGACACCCAGGGTTGTCGCCCTATGCTGCTCCTTGTCTCTGGAGTGTCGCGTATCCAGAAGTCGCTCGCTGTCGCTCGCTTCTGTCGCTCACGTAGGACACAGCCTATAGTCCTAGCCCCTCGGGAACTGCATACTCAACTCTAGCCCCTTATCCTATGCTAAGACATGACACACAGTGGATTGAAACTGTCGAAGAAATTCTGAGTTTTACCTTATCTTCAAAATTTTCAAAATGATATTTGATTCTGTCATTTTGGTACATGGCTATAAGGTTTCCCGCAATTTGTGTCTGCAACGCGTTGTTTTAGTTCCATGTACTTCTCGGTGTAATATAAGGTGATAGCTGACATACTTTTTGTTGGGCACACTGTGAATCTATAGATGTTTGGCAGTCTATTTCTCCAATTTTTTCTGTTGCTTAGTTGGTGACTGAGGTCGATCGATATATAATTAATCTTGGGGAATAGTCGGAGCGAAACTGGCGTGTTTTTCCAGTTCCCCTGCTCCTTGTTTCAGTGGATTTTCATTTGGATCGGCATTTGCGATGGAAAGACGCAAGTATTTCATCGTATGTCGCAGATTCTTTGTCTAATACTGCATTTTGTTTCATTTGTTTTTCTGATTCTCTTCCAGTAGCACCGGATTTTTCTTCTTGGTCGTCATATGGTTGTTTAACTCCATTTTCTCGGCCGTTCAGATATTGCCACCGCTTGTAGTCACATATTTCTTTCATGTTCTTTCCGTGCCTGGCGCGGGGGTTTAGTTTTCAGGGACGTCGCATCGGTCTACCCTCTCATGGTTGCATGGCTGTGGTGTCCTAGCCGCGGATTCTGAACTCGCGCTGGAAATCTATACCCGCCTTAACGGAACGCGGTTTTTCCACTTGCAGGTGGGGGTCCAGTTCTTCATTGCCCACTTCTCTATTATTCAGCTACCAGTCCAGGCTACCTCGGGTGATACTGCCGCGACTGGGAATAAAGTTTCACTTTGCCTCACTTCTTCGGGAATGGATCACCTCGAACACCGCGACAGAACTCCGCCGTAAGTGCCTCTGGGTGGATTTCAACCAGGATTGTCAGATGTACAGCAAAGGTCATACACGTACCATATTTCAAGTTCTGTAAGATGTATGATGCTAAGTAAAGGATTACACGCGGAAATGTGATGATTTTGGGATTTTTACATTCTGAGCGAGAAACCGTTACGAACAAATCAACTCTGCATATTTAATTAGGTTGATATCAAGCGATTACGAAACACGTGCACAACAATTAAGATTATTTTGTTGAGTGTAATAACGTCTTCTGTCACACGCACGTCGCGGGACCTCGCTGGGCGTCCATCATAGTACAGCTTAATCCTTTAATATTTAATTAACCATGGATGTCGACTAGGTGATTCCTACAGTGTTTAATTTCTTACTACAGGTGGTTTATACCGAGAGCTGAGCTGTGAGCTGTCTAACTATCATTATAATTATTGTGGATCCTGTAGAGGCTGCAAATGAGATTCAATCTTTTTGGACATTAACGTCATGTATTTAGGTATAGAACGTATGGAGGCAATGAAGTCAACGATGTTTTGACCTTGACACATGAGTGCTAAAAGGAATTCGTTAAAATTCGGTTACACGATAAATCAGTCAAATCTAAGGGCCGTAAATTCAACTAAAGACCTAGGAATTACGATTACGAACAACTTAAATTGGAAGAAACACGTAGAAAATGTTGTTGGGAAGGCTAACCAAAACTGCGTTTTATTGGCAGGACACTTATAAAATGTAACAGATCTACTAAGGAGATTGCATACACTACTCTTGTCCGTCCTCTTTTAGAATACTGCTGCGCAGTGTGGAATCGTTATCAGATAGGACTGACGGAGTACATCGAAAAAGTTCAAGCACGTTTTGTTCAAAATGGTTCAAATGGCTCTGAGCACTATGGAACTCAACTGCTGAGGTCATTAGTCCCCTAGAACTTAGAACTAGTTAAACCTAATTAACCTAAGGACATCACAAACATCCATGCCCGAGGCAGGATTCGAACCTGCGACCGTAGCGGTCTTGCGGTTCCAGACTGCAGCGCCTTTAACCGCACGGCCACTTCGGCCGGCCACGTTTTGTATTATCGCGAAATATGGGAGAGAGTGTCACTGAAATGATACAGGATTTGAGGTGTACATCATTAAAAGAAAGGCGTTTTTCGTTCCGACTGAATCTTTTCACGAAATTCCAATCACCAACTTTCTCCTCCGAATGCGAAAATATTTTGTTGACACCGTCCTGCATACGGAGAAAGGACCACCACGATGAAATATGGGAAATCAGAGCTCGTTCGGAAACATGTAGGTTTTCGTTCTTTTCGCGCGCTATACGAGAATAATAGAGAATTGTGAAGGTGGTTCGATGAATCCTCTGCCAGGCACTTAAATATGATTTGCAGAGTGTCCATGTAGATGCAGATGTTGATGTAGATGACTCATCTTAGCCGGCCGAGGTGGTCGAGCGGTTCTAGGCGCTACAGTCTGGAACCATGCGACCGCTACGGTCGCAGGTTCGAATCCTGCCTCGGGCATGGATGTGTGTGATGTCCTTAGGTTAGTTAGGTTTAAGTAGTTCTAAGTTCTAGGGGACTGATGACCTCAGATGTTAAGTCCTATAGTGCTCAGAGCAATTTGAACCATTAGGAAGATACCATGTCACGCATGCAAAGTATAGAAAAGTGCAGCAGTATGGACAGTGATGTAATCGGACAGTGATCTCAATGGCGGTTCCACTACACCCCCTGTGCAGGAAATGTTATCGCTAACAGAAATTAGTGTATGGGTTCAGGCGTAACTATACATCTTAAATTTTCATTATTAAGGTTTATTTTTACTCTAACTTTGACTTCATGACATATTATAATGCGAAGATGATGGTAAAATATCGATGTGGGGTGTTCACAACTGTGAAGCGAAATTCCTAACTGTTCTAAGATGCTTTAATAGTAAGATCGTTGATGACTATGTCTGGGGGGTCGATAAAATACAAACAAATTAAAAGCAATTGGGGCCAGAGATATCAATTAAACTAAAAATTCAAAATGAAAATACCAAAATTGAATGGGGGTCGGTAAAGAGCAACTAAAAAGAAGTGCACAGTTAAAACAATTTAACAACTTCAGGGTATAAAGCACTCGATAGTGGCTAATGAATGCTTTTCATTAGATCGAATATCTCGCGTTTCTGCTTCAATTAAGCCCAACAATCGAGAATAGGTCATGGTCTAATGTACGAAAAAGTGGGAGAGACTGAGTGTAATTGAATATCACTTGCTGACGTAGCCTGAGGGCGCATGTTAATCTTTCGTGGGTGGCGGCAGTGGCTGCTGTCGGCGCGAGCTGTGAACCTGAGAATCTATCCTAAATCTCTGTCGACTGTTAAACACCAGTCGGATACATTTCCTACGTCTTCGGTGAAGCTGAGACTCCTAGTTGTTCCCTTGCTAAGTTATTGGCATAGTACATGCTATTTGACTGGAATATCGTGTACGTCGTTGCCCTCAAGTCGCTCGCAAGCGTTAACAGTCAGTGCTAGGCGTGATTCCTCATACTAGGAGACTTTGCAGTTTAACTCCTTACTAGTTAACACGAGCCTGTGAACAAGTGTTCACATAATGACTCTCGCAATCGTCTCAGTGCTGCTCGAGTCGCCTTGCTCAAACACTAGATGATTTGCTGCTAGAGAAAAAGCGAATATTTCTCCCTGTACTTTGCCTATATCAATGCTGGTGGCCACGCATTTTCCTTCTCGCCAATCAGAGCGTTTGCTCTTGTTATAACTTCACTCACTAGAATTTTTGTAGCCTATCACAGGCGACTTTTCTTTCGTATGGCAGAGTTTAACTTCTGCTACGTAATACTGAGATAAACAGCTTTTTCTTTCATGCGAGTTTTGACACAGGTGGCTACAGTGAGTCACCATTGTTTTGTGTTTGGTTTCTCCTGACGTATATCTGCCATATCCCGACGTGTTACTGTAAAAAGGCTTTCCCAAGGCTCGTCGTTAAAAGCAGGGACAAGAGCGGCTTTTGCACTCGCGATCTGCGCAGTTGCTCCGGCATCTCATTGCGTCCGCTAGATGTTCTGCTGTGTGGGTTTTGCCATCGTAAAATTCTCCTTCCCTCAGAACTGCGTCTCGTAACTCGGGTACGGGAAAGTACTTGTGTGAAATTACTAGTGTGAGTCTTAGTGGTTTACACTCACGAAATGCTGGCCTATTTATTTGCTTTGTGTATCAATAATTCGTACATTTTCACGGACTATTGTTTCAGGAATTCAATGTAAGGTGTGTTATTTGTTTGACACCTTACAAAGTCTGTGATAGGAAAAATGAACACTGTTCATCTTAACACACAGAAGGATGTAGATGAAGTTCATAAGTTACCAACTACATCAGACGATTATATTGAAGTCAGCGCTAGTGAATAGACTCATCCATACAAGTGGAAATAGTTTTAGCAGTGATGTTGTTTATTTTAATTTTGTTAAATAGTATTAATGGTATTTTTTTTTAACTATGGAACATTGGCCAATTACTACGAGTACTAGCTGCGTAGTCTGGGACGGTAGGAAGTAGCCAGGGTTTGGGAAAGAAAAATGTGTGATAATGGTAGTGGTAGAATGACATTTTTGTAGTGGGTACTACACTGAGGTGAAAAAATTCATGCGATAGGGATATGCACTTACACAGATGGAGGTAGTATCGACCACACAAGGTGTAAAGGGCACAGCATTGTTGGTGCTGTCGTTTGTACTCAGGTGACACATGCGAAAAGGTTTCCCACGTGATTATGGCCATCTGACGGGAATTACCAGACTTTGAACGCGGAATGGTATCTAGAGCTAGATGCATGGTACATTCCATTTCAGAAATATGTCAGAGAATGCAATATTATGAGATCCACAGTGTCAGTGGGGGGAATACCAAACGTCAGCAGTCACCTCTTACCATGGACAACATAGTGGCCGAAGTCCTTCAGTTTTGCGGGGTTTGCGTAGAGTTTTCAGTGCTGACAGACAAGCAACACTGCTTGAAATCAATGTGAGACATACAACGAACGTATGCGGCGAAATTTTGCATCAATGGGCTATGGCAGCAGACGACAGACGCGAATGCCTTTGATAACGCTACGACATCGCCTCTTCTTGGCTACTGACCATATCGGTTGGACTAGTAAAATCGTGGCCTAGTCAGATGAGTCCCAATTTCAGTTCATGGTATGTTCGAGTGTGGCACGGACCCCACAAAGCCATGTACCTAAGTTGTCAACAAGGCACAGTGCAAACTGGTGGTTGCTCCATAATGATTTGGGTGTGTTTGCATGGTATGGTCCAACTGAAGCTATCATTGAGTGGAAATGGTTATGTTCGGCTACTTGGAAAGCATTCTCAGCCATTAATCGACTTCATGTTCTCAAACAATGGTGAAATTTTTGTGAATGACAATGTTTCATGTTACCGGCCCTAATTGTTCGCGATTGGTTGGAGGAACATTCTGGAGAATTCGAGCGAATGATTTGACCACCCATGTCACCCGACATGAATCCCGTCGCACATTTACGGGACGTAATCGGGAGGTCAGTTCGTGCACAAGAGCCTCTATCGGCAACACTTTCACAATTAGGGGTGGCTGTAGACGCAGCATGGCTCAGCACATCTGCAGGTGAATTCCATAGTCGAGCTGCTGCAGCATGCTGGACGAAAGGAAGTGTGGCACAGTATTAGGAGGTGTTCGACGACTTTTGTCGCTTTAGTAGATGCTACATTAGCAGACTTCCTAAATTCTCTGGCACTCCTCACACTCAATGATGAGTGAGGTGTGTTATACTTCACAACTTGTAACAGATGTTTGCTTTCTAACAATACTGACACCGCTCACACTTGGTGACGGATGTGGCGGCTTCAACTTCAGAACTAATGAGTAAATTGGCATACACTTCGTGAGATGCTGAACGGCAGATTATTTACGCAGTACAAAGAACTAAAGCGAGTGTAAAAGAAACTATCATTGTCGCTGCTTCTTTGGAAGCTGACAGAAACGAGAATTCGCTACGGACTATGTGACTCTGCCAGTTGATTCGAAGATCATAAATCATTCAGATAAATCGGAATTCTACATTTTACTTAAAGGTGTAGGCCTCGTCTTTACTTATAACATTATCTGCTAGTCTAATTTCAATCGATTCCTTTAACCCACAATCGAAAGCAACCATCTGTTTGTGTCTCATCATACAGCATGTCCGCCCCCGGTAGTTGAATGGTCAGCGCGACAGAATGTCAGTCCTAAGGGCCTGGGTTCGATTCCCGGCGGGGTCGGAGATTTTCTCACCTCAGGGACTGGGTGACGTGTTGTCCTCATCATCATCATTTCATTCTCATCGACGCGCAAGTCGCCAAAGTGGCGTCAAATCGAAAAACTTGCACCCGGCGAACGGTCTACCCGACCGGAGGCCCTAGCCACTCGACATCATCTTCATCATACAATGTGTGCCCATTGGTTAGACAGCGTAGGTTTCTCAGGTTCCAATAATCGTAATTGGCGGTGATAATCACCACATGTGAGCTGAGCGGCGGCAGTTGTCTGGCCAATAAATGTTTTCACACAGTGGTAAGGGAATCTGTAAACACCAGACTTCCTCAGTCATAGATCATCTTTAACCGAGACAAAGAATGCTCTAACCTTGGCTCGCGGCGAAACACAACTGTAACGTTAAATCTTTTTAAAATCCTATCTTTGAAGATACGCATGCATCATGTGATAGGAAACCAACCGACCTGCCTACGTCTTCTACCGGTACCAGCGAAGGTTCAAACTCGAAAGCACAACCGATCTGTTCGTCAGTGTAGCCGTTCTCCTTGAACACAACCATAAGATATTCTATCCCTTGTGTCTATATTTCGATCTATATTTCGACGTCCTGTATAGCGTAAGTTCTTTCTTATCAATGTTCTGAGGACCTCGGCGCATTGGTATGACGGCCAAAAACTCACTGCATGTAGACACTGGTCCCTATATGTAGGTTAGTACAAACACTGTGTACCTTCCTGAGGACGAATACGTTTGGAAAGGGACCCTTTGCGCTCCTTTGGACCTCCACCCTGGAGTTGATGCTTGGGTGGAGGCAATTAAAATTATCCCAGAAACGGATGACAGCGTCTAGTCCACGTTGTCATACAATACATGTATCGAAGACGTACCTCTTAAAATGGATAAGTTTTTGAAAGAAGCCATCCTCGGTGCCCCATATTAAAAACCTTCCACAGGTATGATACTGGGGAGAGTACGTACTTCTCATATTCAGTCTATCAGTTTCTTCAAAATACTAATCACTAAGCCAAAATTAATTCGACGTCGTCACATGGCCTCAAAGCTTCATTATTTATGTACCTCATTTTTCACTAATTAAGTAGACCATGAGACTAGGTATTGATTGTACAAGGAAACTTCAAAAAGTGAGTTCTCCATTATTATAATAGAACAAGTACACTACGCTTCAAACTGACACAGAAACATGATTCCATCTTTCAAAATAGTCATCTTATCTCTGTAAACAACCGGCAAAACATTCTACCAGTCGTTAATGAGCCGTGTGTGGCTCGCGTTCTTGCCGTTCATAACATGACGTCATGTAATAGCAGTAGTGGCGTCTCGATTCCTTCTCGTGTTAATGGTGCCCCTTAGTTGCTACTATTGTTTTTCTCCGCGAGAGGCAGCAGCAGCGGTTATCGACAGCCAGTACTGTGGTACTATCTTTAGTGAAACGGCTAGTGTTCTGGGTCGTCGTGTGTGTTAGGCAGTTTTATCAGACGCAGCAGCGAGGAGGTCTGCAGCGCGGGTGCAGGCCGGGACCGCTGGTGGCGTGCAGACACTGTCGGACCGAGGGGCTGTAGCTGACGACCGAACCCAGGACGTTTGAAGCTGAGTGAACCGTGTCCAGTACTGAAACCTCTACTGTTTGAGATGTCGCTATTGTTCACGTGTTGCTGCTCCCAGGGTCAGTGAGACAAATAAGACTAACTGCAACAAGTGGAGTCTGTCAGGTTGGCGGAAGCTATTAGCCGCCTTCTACTCCTTGATTTTAGTTGGATTTAGGATTATTCTTATTAGTGAAGTGCAACCAGCGGTATTTTCTGCCTTGTGGCCGCTGACGCCCCAGTTACCTGCCCTGGAGGTTAGCGTACTTATCTGGCAGTGTACCTTTCCTCGTCATGTTGATGCTGTACGACACGGCGTGTAGTTCGACAGCCCCTTGAATTGTTCATATGTTTTTTGGAGGTCTACCTTGGTCCTAGTGTTTCCTTTGGCCTTGTGTGTGTTTTTGAAGATGTGGTGCTGTCCGTCTCTTCGCCCTTGCCTAAAAATATTCCATCGTTTCACCGGTGATCAGACATTAGGCGGATTGGTTAGTCGGTCGGTGGGCGCTTAAGCTACCTCTAGTGTGAGTTGCCATCCTGTTACATGAGTACAACTCTTGGCTGCCTGTCTCACTGCTTACACAGCTGTAGTCACCTTCCTCAGGTCGAGCCAGGGAGCACTGACTGTGGATCACTCCACCTTATTTGGACAAGTTGTCATAATTGTTTAAAATTTACTTTAATGTTTTAACATGTTATTGCCTTCCCCACTTGTAATTCCAGCCTTCAGCCGTTAATTGCTTTGTAACACTACTTGTGACCTTCAGCCAACAAATTATTTTCAATTTTCTCTTAATAAGACCTGCAGCCATCACTACAGCCTGTTACAGTTAGTTAAGATGGTTTTAGAAAGGTTTTAGTATTTTAACATGCAACTGCCTTCCTTACTTGTAATTCAGGCCTTCAGCCATTGAGTATTCTGAAAATAGCTTGTGGCCTTCAGCCTCCAATAATTTTGAATCCTTTCGTAATCAGGCCTTCAGCTGTTAATTGTTTGTAACATTGCTTGTGGCCTTCAACCGACAAATAATTTTCAATCCTGTTTTAGTCAGGCCTTCAGCCATTACTACAGCTTGCTACAACTTATTCTTTAAGTGTTATTGTCCACCTTATTTGTAATTCAGGTCTTCAGCCCTTGTGTATTCCGAAATTGATTGTGGCCTTCAGCCCATGAATAATTTTCATGATTCTTAATTGGACCTTCAACCGTTGTTGTGCGTAACATTGTGGCCTGCAACCGACCATTAATTTGCAATTTTTTTCTTAATAAGGCTTTCAGCAATTACTATAGCTTGTTACCATTTTGATTGTTAAGAAGAAAATGTCTTAGTATTTGTTAATGTGTAACTGCCTTCCTCACTTGTAATTCAGGCCTTCAGCCATTGTGTATTCTGAAATTTCTGCAGGCCTTCAGCCATTAATTGTTGGTTGAGATGCCCTGCTAAGCCTGCAGGACAGGACAGGTAGTTTAAGTTGTGGAAAGGGGCCAAAATAAGCGGCTGTCAGTTACATTTGAACATATAACCTTTTATTTGATCAAACATTACAAGAGCCAAGAAAAAATTTTCTTAAAAAAAACACAGCTTTAGTTTGGAACTTAATTAGCAGCTGAATGCTCTGTACAATCTTGTGCCTTAAGGGAAAGAACACTTTAATTTAAAAACAGCTGAAAGCCAATAACTTACAGCTCAACCGAAATCAAAAATTTAAAAAGCAAAACCTTATCTTAAAACAGTTCCTTATTTAGGCTGAAGGTCCAAAGAATCTGCCACTTTAAAAGCAAACAACTTAAATACAAAATCGGCTGAAGGCCCGACACTTAAGACTTAATAACATTAATTTTAGAAAATGCCAAAGGCTTTACGTAAAACAGTTCTTAAGTTAGGCTGAAGGCCCAAACCATCTAACACTTTAACAGCAGAACAACTTTAGTTCAAAACAGCTGAGGCCCAACACTTAAGACTCAATAACATTAATTTTTTAAAATGCCAAAGGCTTTACGTAAAACAGTGTTAAATTAGGCTGAAGGCCCAAACTATCTGATGCCTTAAGGTGAAAACAACCTTAATCTAAAAATCGGCTGGAAGCCATACAAGTACAAACAACAAGAACAAACAAGAAATGGCAGTACACCCAAGGGCCTCATAAGTTCCGAGAGCCAGCATGGAATTCAAACACTAACGATCGCTTAGGTGAGACAGGCAGTCGGCCCGACCATTGACAATCCGATGACAACCCAACTGACAGACAGTCAACGGACCCACCAACAAGATAACCTCTGCTTCACCCGACCAGCACACAACAGGGAGTTCAATGGAACAACGTAGAAGGTATTGGCACCCACAACCAATTATACATTGAGCTGTCAAACTATACACCGTGCTGGACCGCGACAACACAATGAGGAAAATACATTGCCTGAATTTACGTCAATGGCCAGGGCAGGTAACCGGAACGTTAAACGGCCACAAGGCAGAAGATTCCACTGGTGCACTTCAATTCAAATAACCAAGTACAGCTAAACTCCACCGGAGGGTGGCTAAAATTTGCCATCTAGGAAACACATGTTGTTGCTCGCCGTAGTATCCCAACAGCTAAGAACGAACTCCAAATGACACAATGTGAACAATCGTGACTTGCTGGTAGATTAAGTCAAAATTCAACTTTCATATCCAGGATCGGTGAGCCACGAACCTCATACCAGTGGGAACAGCACCACACACTCCGACACTGCGTAGAGGCTGCCAGTGGGCCTGGCCAAACTACGCGCCACGGAGATTTCCTCGCTGCTCCACGCCAACCGACCAAATGCCCGCACACAGCCCAGCAGGAAACTATAAGCGCCAGGCCAAAGATATTGCAAGGTGCGGATATCGATACACACCGCTGCTGTCACTCGTGGAGAGAGAGGATAACAGCATAATCGCGATAACCGCGGGAGACTAAACACAGAATAGCAACCAAGTTGTAATCCAACGTATAGCACGAGCCAGCCACAGCTCATTGGTAACATTGCGTGTGGCTTTTAGCCGACAAATAGTTTCAGTTCTGTTTTGATAAGGCCTTCAGCTATCACAATAGCTTGTAACAGTTATTAAGATTGTTAAAAGGGTTTTTGGTATTTTTAACATGTAATTGTCCAACTTATTGGTAATTCAGGCCTTCAGCCATTGTGTATACGAGAAAGATAGGCCGCGGCGCATATGTAATGAAGGTAGGCCGAACTCGCTTGTTCGCTCGCTCAGCTCAGTAAATAAACTGCGTTTCTACACCTGTTGACTAGTAACTGGGTGTGTATATACATACGAGAATTGCATCTTCTACTGGAATCCACTATTATGGAGTTTTATTGTTTAGTAGTCCCACGATAGGAAGTCCATAGGCTACTAATAAATTGTTACCGCTGTACTGGGGTACTTTAAAGTTGTCATCACGCCAAAATGATTATCAGTTGTATCAGGCACCACATCTTGTATGAAATGAGGACTGTTACGCAGAAGAGACTAAATAGTATAAAAAACCAATATACCATTTATGTCGAGAATTGATATTAAATTTTATTGTTCGACTAGTAATCAGCCAGACTTCATAATAGCAGATTCCAGTAGAAGATTCAATGCTCATTAATACGTGCACGTTCAGGTACGAGTTAACAAATTTCGAAAAGCAATTTGTCTGCTGAGTTGAGCGAGTGAGCGAGCTCGGGCCTAACTTGGTGACGTACGCGCCGCAGCCTCTCTTTCCTGTAGGCCTCGGCGCGAGATATACGGGCCCTCCAACGGACTTTTGACGTCACGCTAGTCACGCTCGGCTTCGTACAGGACCACAGGAAATCAGTAAGTAATTGAAAAGATATCCATTAAAAGTCTTAACTTCATCATGTGCTGTCGAGAGTTTGCATGAATTAAGCGCGCAGTTGAGAACTATTAAACTCGTCTGAAATCGTTGCTCACTCCCCGTCGGAGACGGCTGCTGGCACTCGTGTAAGACCTACAGTGTCACGTGATGTGACGTACGCGCCATGGGATGTCTTTCTCGTGGGCCTCGGCACGAGCTGCCGGCGCCACGTGTGAAACTGTCTCTCTCTCGTCCCTACAAGCGTCAAGCCAACGTCTTTGTTTTCGCTCAACGTCCAGAGCCCGCCCCGTTGCCCTACTAAGAGTTTTACTCCTGGTTTCTGTTAAAATACTGTTGCTGTTTAATCTAATTTCTGACGCTTTTTTGATGACAGGATACCAACATGATGGTGTTTGAGTCGTGCCAGCCTCCAGTCAGCGATTTCAACTACTGGTGACGATAGTGGAGACCGCTATCGAAAACTCGAGTGTTTTATTGGAAACGAGGCGCCTTGTAAACCGAAAAGAGTTTATTGAAGCATACCATCGCTGTGTGACTAAATAATGATGGAAACCTAGAGTAAAATATTGATGTAATACTGCCCCCCATTCCTATCTCCTAGCGGTAACTACTCAGGTGAATATAGTCGTCTGGCATTTTACGAGTCGGAATGTGGTATGTTAAAGCCCTTAAGAATTACAGAATTTAAAAAGGGAAATGTGTAGGCTGATGCCAGATACAGCCGGAATCAGTGGAGTTCCGGTGCCAGAAAGAGCAGTATTTTTGGTCATGTGAGTATAGAGTTATAAACACTAAATCAAATACGGGTACTGCAGGAGTAGGTTTAATCACGACTAAGAAATAGAATGCAGGTAAGCTACTATGTAACAGCATAGTGAACGTATTACTGTAGCCAAAATAGACACTCAACTACCACACACCACAGCAGTAGAGATTTCCAGGTAACTACACTGCTGGCCATTAAAATTGCTATATCAAGAAGAAATGCAGATGATAAACGGGTATTCGTTGCACAAATTTATTATACTAGAACTGACATGTGATTACATTTTCACGCAATTTGTGTGTATAGATCCTGAGAAATCAGTACCCAGAACAACCACCTCTGGCCGTAATAACGACCTTGATACGCCTGGGCATTGAGTCAAACAGAGCTTGGATGGCGTGTACAGGTACATCTGAACATGCAGCTTCAACACGATACCATAGTTCATCAAGAGTAGTGACTGTCGTATTGTGACGAGCCAGTTGCTCGGCCACCATTCACCAGACGGTTTCAGTTGGTGAGAAATCTGGAGAATGTGCTGGCCAGGGCAGCAGTCGAACATTTTCTGTATCCAGAAATGCCCGTGTAGGACCTGCAACATGTGGTCTTGCATTATCCTGCTGAAATGTAGGGTTTCGCAGGGATCGAATGAAGGGTAGAGCCACGGGTCGTAACACATATGAAATGTAACGTCCACTGTTCAAAGTGCCGTCAATGCGAACAAGAGGTGACCGAGACGTGTAACCAATGGCACCCCACACCATCACGTCAGGTGATACGCCAGTATGGCGATGACGAATACACGCTTCCAATGTGCGTTCACCGCGGTGTCGCCAAACACGGATACGACCATCATGATGCTGTAAACAAAACCTGGATTCATCCGAAAAAATGACGTTTTGATATTCGTGCATCCAGGTTCGTCGTTGAGTACACCATCGCAGGCGCCCCTGTCTGTGATGCAGCGTCAAGGGTAGCCGCAGCCATGGTCTCCGAGCTGATAGTCCATGCTTCTGCAAACGTCGTCGAACTGTTTGTGCAAATGGTTGTTGTCTTGCAAACGTCCCCATCTGTTGACTCAGGGATCGAGACGTGGCTGCACGATTCGTTACAGCCATGCGGGTAAGATGCCTGTTATCTCGACTGCTAGTGATACGAGGCCGTTGGGATCCAACACAGAGTTCCGTATTACCCTCCTGAACCCACCGATTCCATATTCTGCTAACAATCATTGGATTTCGACCAACGCGAGCAGCAATGTCGCGATACGATAAACTGCAATCGCGATAGGCTACAATCCGACCTTATTCAAAATCGGAAACGTGGATGGTACGCATTTCTTCTCCTTGCACGAGGCATCGCAATAAAGTTTCACCAGGCAACGCCGGTCAACTGCTGTTTGTGTATGAGAAATCGGTTGGAAACTTTCCTCATGTCAGCACGTTGTAGGTGTCGCCACCGGCGCCAACCTTGTGTGAATGCTCTGAAAAGCTGATCATTTGCATATCACAGCATCTTCTTCCTGTCGGTTAAATTTCGCGTCTGTAGCACTTCATCTTCGTGGTGCAGCAATTTTAATGACCAGTAGTGTAGTTTCGCACATGATAAGCAGATTAAAGAAATATATGGTGAGATAAAAGAAAGTCAAGTTGTATAGTTTAATTACCATCTTTTCCAACACTGCATTACAGTTGTGATAGACGGTAATTAACCCATAAAATTTATATATAGCGACTGCGGAGAAATGAGGCCGAGACAACGAAGAAGATACCATGAAAAGAAATTATTCGGATAGTGATGCGAGGCGGAAACATAAATGTAATGGGGGACTGAAATATGATGGTAGGAAGGTAAGGAAAAATAGTAAGAAAACATGGACTGCGAATAGGAATCCGAGTACAGGTCGCGCGGTAAAATGTTACACAGAGCATAACTAAATCATTACGAAAATTTGGCTTAAGAGTAGTGTATGAAGGTTGTTTAAATAGATCATGGGCTGAGCATATAATGGTGATGAAAGGATAAATGCTGAATGACGACCAGAGACTTCCGGAATAAGCAGTAACGCTCATTCTGCCAACGGCATTGTCAAAGAGGGGAGGAGCGGCAGACAGATCACTTGACCTTGAGGTGAGAAACTGCCTCCAAAAGGCGAATGTATCAACAATGATGAACGTCGTGAGCATGCAGAAGACAACGGAAACCCCTGCATTAAAGACACATGAGGTGAATTCACAGCACATGTGACGAGTAATTTAAAAGGGCTATGATGGTCTGTCCATTGGCAAAAGATTCCGGACTAGCCCCCCTTTCGGGAGTCTGGTAGGTGAGTGGAAAGATGACTATGAGAAAAAGATTCGAAACCAACGATAGGGTAATTCTACGAGTCGGAACTTGGAAATTCAGAAGTTTAAGTCTGGTAAGGAAGCTACTGAGATCCAAACGGAAATGCAAAGGATCAATCTACATCTAGTGGGGATCTGTGAAGTGCAATGGAAAGAAGATAACAATGTGTGGTCGGACGAACGTAGGGTAATATCAGCAAAAGCAGAAAATGGTATAACATGATTGGAATTCGTTTTGAATACGAAATTAGAGCAGATTCTGAGTAACTGCGAACAGCTCAGTGACACGGTTGTTTTATCAGACTTGACAGTAAACCAGCACCAACAACATTATTCCAGGTATACACACAGACATCGCAAGCAGAAGATGAAGAAAATACATGAGGATACTGAACAGGGAATTCAGTACGTAAACGGAGACGAAAACTTGATAATCAAGGGGGCCAGGAACTCGGTTTTATGGATGGAGTATAAGAAATCGTTACTTGGTAATACGGTCTTTGTATAAGAATGAGAGAGGAGGAAGACTAATTGAGTTCTGCAACAAATTTCGACTAGTAATACCGAATATTCTGTTCTAGAATCACAAGAGAGGAGCCATAGTTGGAAAAGGCCGGGAGACCGGAAATTTCCAGTTGAAATACATCATGGTCAGAAACCAGGTTCCAAAATCACATACTGGATTTTAAGGCAGATTTTAAGGCACATGCAGTGGCTGACGAAGACTGTGATCTCAATTTGGTAATGAACGACAAGCAGACTAAGGTTTATGAGAATCGTCTGGAGGAGTCAATGTGGATGGAAGTTCAATACTGAGGCATGTTGAGACACTTTTGAAGCTCTATAAGGACGTGTACACTACGGTAAGAAATATGATAGTAAGCGGTTTAGCTGAAGTGTAGTGGAAATCTCTGAAAAAGCCAGTCACAAATGCTGCACAGACGAAGATGGGCAAAAGGAATATAATTGCGAGAAAGCCTTTGGTAACAGAATCGACAACTACAGGAATTGCAAAAATGTTCAGGAAAAGGCTGGATTACAGCACAGCAATAAAACTCACTTAATAGTGAAACAAAGAGCAAGTGCAGGGAAGCTAGTCCAAGTTGGATATAGGAAAAAGTGAAAAAATCGAAAAAGAAATGATCGTAAGAAGTACTGACTCGACGTACAGAAAAGTTAAAACACTTTTCAGTGAAAATAAAACTAAAGGCGGAAACATACAGAGTGCAATGGGAATTCCTCAGTTAAACGCATATGAGAGGGCGGATAGGTGGAAACAGAACGTTGCGACCTCTATAACAAGGAAGAATTGTCTGATGACCTGATAGAACAAGAAGCTGGAGTGGATATGGAAGACGTAGGGATGCAGTACTGGAGTCACATTTTATTAGAGCTTTGGAAGACTTAGGTTCAAATAAGGCAGAAGGGATAATCAACAATTCATCAGAATTTTTAAAATCATTGGGGGAAGTGGTAACTAAACGACTACCCATATTGGTGCGTAGAGTCTATGAGACTGACGACATAAGTTACCATCGCATTTTCAGAAAAACGTCATCCACGCGATTCAGAAGATAGTAAGGGCAGATAAGTTCGAGAACTAGCACACACTCAGCTAAATAGCTCATTCATCCCGGCTACTGAAAAGAATAATGTACAGAGGAATGGAAAATAAAATAGAGGATACGTTAGATGACAATTAGCTTGACTTTAGGAGAGGTAAAAGCACGAGAGAGGCGGATCTGAAGTTGGACTTGATAATGGTGAGAGGCATGAAGCAATCTGCCTCACATAAAATGTTGGTGGTTTTTGCTTTATTAAGTTTGCAGACTAGCTTTTCTCCGCCTGCATTTGCTCCTATATTTTATTGTCATACACTGAGGGAAAATTAATCCCAACACCAAGAATTAATTAACGTAGAGTAACGAAATTCCTGGAACATATTTGTCTAGATAACATACATAACTAATTAACGTTGCCAGAACACAGGCTAATATAAGCGCGAGAAAAACCATTGCAAATGTAAAATGCTGACGCATTAATAACCGCTTACTACCAGAAAAAAAGAGAAAAAAGAGAAAAATTCGGAATAGGTATTAAAATCCATGGAGAATAAATAAAAACTTTGAGGTTCGCCGATGACATTGTAATTCTGTCAGAGACAGCAAAGGACTAGGAAGAGCAGTTGAACGGAATGGACAGTGTCTTGAAAGGAGGATATAAGATGAACACCAACAAAAGCAAAACGAGGATAATGGAATGTAATCGAATTAAGTCGGGCGGTGCTGAGGGAATTAGATTAGGAAATGAGACACTTGAAGAAGTAAAGGAGTTTTGATATTTGGGGAGCAAAATAACTGATGATGGCCGAAGTAGAGAGGATATAAAATGTAGACTGACAATGGCAAGGAAAGCGTTTCTGAAGAAGAGAAATTTGTTGACATCGAGTATAGATTTAAGTGTCAGGAAGTCGTTTCTGAAAGTATTTGTATGGAGTGTAGCCATGTATGGAAGTGAAACATGGACGACAAGTAGTCTGGACAAGAAGAGAATAGAAGCTTTCGAAATGTGGTGCTACAGAATAATGCTGAAGATTAGATGGGTAGATCACATAACTAATGAGGAGGTGTTGAATATAATTTGGTTAGAAGAGGAGTTTGTGGCACAACTTGACAAGAAGAAGGGACCGGTTGGTAGGACATGTTCTGAGGCATCAGGGGATCACAAATTTAGCATTGGAGGGCAGCGTGGAGGGTAAAAATCGTAGAGGGAGACCAAGAGATGAATACACTAAGCAGATTCAGAAGGATGTAGATTGCATTAGGTACTGGGAGATGAAGAAGCTTTGAAAGTTGCTTTCCGTTAGAACGTTCAAAACAGGGTACTAGCACAAACAGGCAGCCTGGGTGGCTGACTAGAGGGATAAGAATATCTTGTAGAACAAAGTGGCAGTTATATCAAAACGTTAGAAACAGTAAAAATCTAAATGCAGCAGCCCATTACAAACAGTATTGTAATGTGCTTAAAAATGTTATTAGGAAGGCAAAAAGTATGTGGTATGCAGACAGAATAGCTAAGTCTTAGGATAAAATTAAAACCATATGGTCAGTCTTAAAGGAAGTGGCTGGTCTGCAGAGACGGGTTGAGGATATTGAATCAGTGCGTAGTGGGAATGCCCGTGTTACTGATAAGTCGCATATATGTACAGTATTTAATAATCACTTTCTGAATATAGCAGGTGAACTAAATAGAAACCTAGTCCCAACAGGGAATCATATAGCGCTCTTAGAAAAAAGTGTTCCGAGACTGTTACCTGAAATGCTCCTCCATGATACTGACAAGAGGGAGAATGAGTTAATAATCAAATCACTAAAGACCAAGACCTCTCATGGATATGACGGGGTATCTAGCAGAATACTGAAGTACTGTTCTATGTATGATAGCCCAGTACTTAGCCATATCTGTAACTTTTCCTTTAGGAGTGGTCGGTTTCCTGACCGATTAAAGTACTCGGTAGTGAAGCCACTTTATAAAAAGGGAGACAGCGATAATGTTGAAAATTATAGACCTATTTCTATGCCATCGGTGTTTGCTAAAGTTATCGAGAAGGTTGCATATACAAGGTTACTGGAACATTTAAATTCGCATAATTTGATGTCAAATGTTCAGTTTGGTTTTAGAAATGGTTTAACAATTGAAAATGCTAAATTCTCTTTTCTCTGTGAGGTTTTGGACGGATTAAATAAAAGGTTGCGAACGCTAGGTGTTTTCTTTGATTTAACGAAGGCTTTTGACTGTATTGACCACAAAATATTACTGCAGAAGTTGGACCATTATGGAGTAAGGGGAATAGCTTACAATTGGTTCGCCTCTTACTTTAAGAACAGAAAGCAGAAGGTAATTCTTCGGAATTTTGAGAGTGGTAGTGATGTTCAGTCCCAATGGGGCACTGTTAAGTGGGGCGTGTACCAAGAATCGGTGCTGGGGCCATTGCTGTTTCTTATTTATATAAATGATATGCCTTCTAGTATTACAGGTGATTCAAAAATATTTCTGTTTGCTGATGACACCAGCTTCGTAGTGAAGGATCTTGTGTGTAATATTGAAACAGTATCAAATAATGTAGTTCATGAAATAAGTACGTGGCTTGTGGAAAATAATTTGATGCTAAATCACAGTAAGACTCAGTTTTTACAGTTTCTAGCTCACAATTCAACAAGAACCGATATTTTGATCAGACAGAATAGGCATATTATAAGCGAGACGGAACATTTCAAGTTCCTAGGCGTTCGGGTAGATAGTAAGCTGTTGTGGAAAGCCCATGTCCAGGATCTTGTTCAGAAACTAACTGCTGCTTTATTTACCATTAGAACAGTATCTGAAATAAGTGACACTTCAACAGGAAAATTAGTCTACTCCGCATATTTTCATACGCTTATGTCGTATGGTATTATTTTTTGAGGTAATTCTTCTGATTCAAAAATGGTGTGGTGTAAGTTCGAGAACCTCTTGTCGACTCCTATTCAATAGTCTCGGAATTCTGACATTGCCCTTACAGTATATATTTTCTTTAATGTCGTTTGTTGTTAGCAATATTAGCCTATTCCCAAGAGTTAGCAGCTTTCACTCAGTTAATACTACGCAGAAATCCAATCTGCATGTGGAATGCACTTCCTTGACTCTTGTGCAGAAAGGAGTGCAGTATTCTGCTGCATCCATTTTCAATAAGCTACCACAAGAACTCAAAAATCTTAGCAGTAGTCCAAACTCTTTTAAGTCTAAACTGAAGAGTTTCCTCATGGCTCACTCCTTCTATTCTGTCGAGGAGCTCCTGGAAGAGCTAAAAAATTAAGCAAAAATCCAGTGTTACATTGTTGATTTTCTTTATTTAAACTTACGACTTGTCACCTGAATATGTTTTTTTATATTTCATTTTATCTGTTGCATGGGGGCTTAATTAAATATGATTGAAAATACTTTTTGTTTTTCGTAGCTGTCTGTCCGATTACGCTATTCTCGTAATCGGTTGGCCCTGACTAGTATTGTTACGCTATCTGACTGCAAAGAACAACAACAAGAATGAAATGAAATTTTTCGTTGACACAATTAATTAAGTCCCCAGCAACTATGAAACCTACGAAACCAACAAGCACAAGTGTAGCTGTTCTGTATGTGGTAGTATGACTCAACGTACACATCTGGCACGGTTCATCTCCAACAAGACAAGAATTTTTAAATACCAATTATACTGACGTGATAAAAGAAAATTAGAAAAACTATAATTACGCAAGAAAACCAGAATTCACTCTAATACAAGAACACAAGCCAGATGCTTTGTTGACTGAACCTGTAATGATGCATTATTTGAGACACACAAATAATAAAAGAACATTGTGGTTTTTACCTTCATATATATTGACGAAATGCACTCTGATCATTACAATAACATCTGCTATCTCTCCCATCAAATAACTGGATAAAACATGGAACAGACACTCCTTACTACAACATCTCGACAAGCCTTGCCCACTAGCACATCTCAACACGAACTGTCTTCTACGAGCTCTGCCCACACACTGACTTCTACGAGTTCTTAACAGGCACTGTGGAGGCGGCTTAATAGTACTCTTTGGCGCAATCTCTGGCGCAGTGGCTCAGTGTAGCAACCTTTCATATGCCTCTCCTCCACAGGCCAGAATTTGATGGTATTTTTGCCAGCATTGGTGGTGAAAATACCACCAAATTCGTCCACAAAAATACAGACAAAAATAAAAGATAATATTAATACCTAAATATCACATAATTAGTTAAAATTTTGGCTTTGCACTGACCTTTCAATAACCTAACATATGAAATACAGTAAGCAATACAAATTTTTTCATACATGTGGCTTTACATAATAGTTTACACAATACACAAAAAATCAGTTTATGCAAATGTTCACATAAAATGCTTTCAATGATTAGTTTATACAAAAAAAAAGACACCAACAGGTGACATCTTTTCAGTAGAAGCAGTCCACCAGTGGCACCCAGTAAAGTTTAGCAGGTACACCCAGCAACAAGTCACATTAGTTCAGTAGAAGCAATCCATCAGAGGCACTCAGCAATGTTGAGTAGGTGCAGACAGCAACGAGTGACTTCATTTCAATAGAAACAGTTCATCAGTTGCACCCAGCAATGTTGAGCAGGTGCAGACGGCAACAAGTGACTTCATTTCAGTAGAAACAGTTCATCAGTTGCACCCAGCAATGTTGAGCAGGTGCAGACAGCAACAAGTGACTTCATTTCAGTAGAAACAGTTCATCAGTTGCACCCAGCAATGTTGAGCAGGTGCAGACACCAACAAGTGACATCATTTCAGTAGAAGCAGTTCCATCTGTGGCACCCAGTAATGTTGAGCAGGTGCAGACACCAACAAGTGACATCATTTCAGTAGAAGCAGTCCATCAGTTGCACCCAGCAATGTTGAAGAGGTACACACAGCAACAAGTCACATTAGTTCAGTAGAAGCAGTCCATCAGTGGCACCCAGCAATGTTGAGCAGGTGCAGAGAGCAGTCCATGATATTCACTATCACTGATCACACAGTTCATCAGCAGAAATTAATCATTCCTAAGTGTCACACATTACGTTGAAAAGTGCAGGTAACAGTCCATAATATTCACCTTCACTAATCTGACAGTTCAGGCATGAACAATAGTTTGAAAACACATACAAATGCTTTTACAATGCTCTTACACTAAACATACAAATTCTAATAAACACACAAAAGATGTCAGATAATTGTCATATTAACTATTACAAATACTCAAATATCAGGAAACCTATAATATTTATGGGTGTCAGTGCAAGCCACTACAAACAAATAAAATAATATTTACGAGATAGGTGGATAGGATTAGGAAAGGAAAACACACAAAACACACTCATTCATCTTTCATCCACATTAAGTACTACTGTGTAATTGAATGGTGTTAACTGTTTAAATGTAATTCTGTCAAAATCTGATGTTCATCATGTGTATCAAGTAGTAGTGGCAGCAATGTATAACAGTCAATAATAGTTAAGTCAACGTCATAGTCATCATGTCAAGACCAATGTTTGCCAAGCCAGATCAAATGTACTGTTGTTGAACAACCGTCAGTGAGCCAAGATATGCAAATACTTCCTCTCTTCAAAAAAAAAAGTGTATACTGCTTAGTGATTTAACAAAGTGTGTGTATAGACTATCTTCCTTCTACTTTAGTGTTCTAGTCTGCTATCTTCATCCTCCTTGTTCCATAAGACCAACAAAAAAAAAAAAATGCATCTCACTTACTTTACCTCTTATCCACCAAAACTCCAATAATCATCAGCTTCACACAATCTCAATAATACCTCAATAATACCTCTTCAATACGTCGATACATATAAACCTTATTGCCAATATATGCTCCTCACTTACTTTACCTCTTATCCCCCAAAACTCCAATAATCATCAACTTCACACAATCTCAATAATACCTCAATAATACCTCTTCAATGCGTCGATACATATAAACCTTATTACCAATATCATTTCACTTCCATAACAACTCTTTCCTCTAGTCAGTCTCCTCGAACAAGTACAGATAAAATCCTAATGCAAACCTCATTATCCCATACAATCCGAAGACACATTGTCAACACACAACCTTTGTGTAATCCATCTGAGCCAAATCTTCTACTCATTATGAATTATAAACAAAAGAAATGCATACATGACCTCTAACAGACTTAGTTCGAATAACTCTCAGTAATTAAGTACGATTACGGAGTGTGAAAAACCATAATATTTCACAGTGTGCACACCACTTCAAGAATTATGGCAAACAGAAGCAAACATGTGGAGTATTTCTTGTGTCAAGTGTCACTTCCTATTTCAATTGCTCACGAAAAATGCAGTGTAATAACTGTTAATGGTCTAAACCTAGTATTGGTATGTCATGTCGTTAGCCTCCTTCCTATTAGCATAAATTTATACAGCTTCCATAAAACCTCAGCTCATGTGACTTCAACGAAGTTCTTTGTACCAATGTCGTTCGTCGAATTATAGCAGTTCATTTTCTTATCTTAAAAATATAAGGCACTGAACGTAAGCAAAACAAGCACTAGCGAGTAAATGTACCAGTGGAGAACAGAATGTCAACAAGTGGATGCAGCACAATTCTTACAACGAGGCTCTGCCAAGCGAACAATCTATAATTAATCCAATAGTGTGACCTAAACTCTCTGTTTGTACACAGTATATCAGCATTTCTATACACCAAATTAAAGAGTAGTTATGACAACAACAGATATGTATAAATATGCAATCCATACGCAAAGCAGTAAACATGTCATTAGCATCATATCAGCATAAGCAAATAAATGTTCATATGTAATCTTAATAAGTAAACATGAAAGCGCAAGCAGATAAATCACAAAGTATAACCTACATACATAAACACAGTCAGCACAATTAATCAGGTTACAATTATAATTTAAATAAATAAGCACAGCAGGCACATAATTAAAAAAATATGACATCAGTGAAAAAGCAGTGCAGCCAAGCGAAGCATAATATACACAAGTTACAACCCAGTTCATTAATAATCATTGTCAAAATCAGTTAACGTACGCAAGCACGTCGCTTCACAAGTAAATTCATAGAACATGAAATTAGCACAAAGTATGAATCACGTAATCGCGAGCAGCAAATTACGTCTAAAGTACGTACCTAAGTGGAAATATGTTACCTGAAAAATAAACTCAATTAATAGTTACCTTTTTTTAGTTGATTAGTTTCTTCTTCGAAATTACATCCTTCCTGAAAATTTCTCGATAGCAAGTCGTCTTAACGTCGGACACGCACAGAATTTACCTGAAGTTCTTAAATATTTTATAGAACCGTATCCTGAAAAATACTGAATGTTAATAACACAATTCATCAAGTCACTATAGCTTTATACTGAATTTAGTCGGAGAAATTAAACTGTGTATTTGTTTACGGCTGTCAGTGCATTCGCACTGAGCGCTCGATCAGCTGTAGGCGCGTGACGTAGGAAGCCATTGTTCGCGGTCAACGACTGCCTTGTGCGGCGCGCAGACTTGACTGTTGCTTTGAGTATATGCCGCCGCCAAAACACAGCGCGGTATCCTTGTACTCTCTTGCATGTTTACATGTAGCTGTTAGTTTCTCTCAAGTATGTCATTCCACAAAAATTTTGACGTTTGATATATGATGTATTTCTTTAGAGCGTCGAGATTTAAGAGTTTCTACTTCGACAGCGTTATCATGAATAATTTTGCGAATTCCATATGGACCGTCACAAAGCAGAAAAAATTTGCGACACAAGCCTTTTCCTTTGTGAGACAAACGATGAGACTTAATTAACACTTTTTGACCAACTGACAAGATTTTTGAACGACCAGGACGCTTAGCTGATTTCTCTCTTTTAGCAGCCGCAGATGCAATATTTTGCAGAGCCAGGTTGACAACTTCAGAATGCCGCAGTTTCCGTGAAGGCGGAAAAGGAACGATTTCAGATATGCGATTTGTCGGTGCTTTGTTTTTTAATATCAATATAGGCGGTAAAGAAGTTGAATCATTAGGGAGTTCATTCAGAATGTTTTGAAAAATATGAAGATACTGATCCCAAGTTCTGTGATTCTGATGACAATAAAGACGGCACAATTTATTGATTTCCTTCATCCATCTCTCTGAAGCGTTAGATTGTGGGTGAAAAAGTGAAATGAAAATTGGTTTAATTTTACGGCGCTGTAGAGTACGAAGCCAAATTTTAGAACGAAACTGTGATCCATTATCTGATATAACCTTATCAACATGACCAACTTCTTTAAGAAAATGTTTGATGAAAGCGTTAGATACTGAACGAGCTGTTGCTTTGCGTAACGGTGTAAAACACACATATTTTGACGTCGGTTCCACTGCTACGAAAATGTACGCAAAACCATTAGTAGATCGAACCACTGGACCGAACAAATCGACTGCAGCCATCTCCTTTAATTTCGCTGGAATGATAGGAAACAACGGTGCTCTGTGAGAAACTGTTGGCGGCTTGACATAATTTGCATTTGGCCAGAACAGATCGAATACGTTTTTCCATATTACTGAAGTGGCAATTTTCCCGTAATTTATGAAAACATTTGCTGGGACCAAAGTGTGCATAACTGAAATGCGTATACCAAATCAATTTATTGACCCACTCATCAGGAATACAAATAACCAAACAGAGTTGTCGAGCGATTTTCGTTTAAAAAGAATGTCATTGCGAACTAAATAGCATCTAGTTTCTCTGGATCAGGAAGAATACCTTTTGTAGCAATAATGTGATCGAGAAATTTCACCTGAGAACGACCAAATTCAGATTTTTCTAAGTTCACTGTAATGCCAACTCGTGCAAAAATACGTAATAATGAATCCAAAATTTTGTTATGCTCACTCCAAGAATGTTTAGCAATAAGAATATCGTCCACATATGAAGTAATATTGTTACGACGATAAACAGGTAAAATTTCATTTAAACTACGAATGAATGCTGCAGAAAATATAGTAAGTCCAAACGGTAAATTCCAAAGTCACTTTTGGGTAAAACAGTCATATCCGGTTAATGTTTACTTACTCTCTAGATAGATTGATAGTCGAAGAGTTGTTTTGACAGATGCAAAGAATAGTAAAAGAGTAGGCAGCGGTACAGAAAACTAAAAGAGAAATAGCACCACTACAGCTCGGGGCCCTATGCTCGCTACGGCACATATTCACTTAGAGTAGTGAATCCCCTGAGGATATTAATAGCCGCACATAATTTCTAGTTTGTGACTTAATGGCCAATTTAGTGGAAGTGCGTACATAAATTGATCTAACCATGCACATGGATGTATGTCATTCTTAGAATTACGGAAGATCTTAAATTTCCGAACAGTCAAAAAGTGTTTATAGTCAAAGTTTTCGCCTCGTGGCGACAAAGACCTACCGCGTCTGTCCCAGTCCCAATGTCGATTATTGTCAAGTTCGCGCGCCTGGCGCTCTCTTGTTGCATCCCGTAAATGAAACAATTATTTTCTTCAAACCCCTCTGGTATCTGTGATTCTAAGTTTCTTCTGCTGTCTTTTCCTACGATTTCGCCCTCAATCTGTTTGAGTTGCTTTTTTAAAGCCTCAAATTCCCTTTTCACGCGTTCATTAAATTTTCCCTGATTTTCAACATGCTTTTTTATGTTCTGATACTCTCCAGTTTCTGCAAATGGCAATGGTGCTGTATCATCCGAATCTCTGTCCCCATTTAAACTAAGATTTGTCAATTTGTCTGAAATCTCCTCAACTCTTTCCGATAAATCACCTATTTGTTCTTTCTGTTTATTTACGTCTTCCGTAAGTGTCGCGACTCGGGTTTCAGTATTAACACATTTAGTAGTTAACTGTTCATACTGTTGTGTTAGGTTATTTAATTTGTCATTTGGTACGGATTCCTCGATTCTCTCAAATATTTCTTCCTCATCTTTTGCACGTTGTAAATTTAACTCTGAAAATTTCTGTACTACCACGCGATCTCTTTCTTCCTGTTCTCTATCCTGTTCCCTTTGTCTAATCTCTACTGCAACTAATCTATTATTGTGAGAATTCAAAATCGGTTGTACTTCTTCTCTGATTTCTTTCTTTAATTCATCTTTCATGTTTTTGAAACATGTCCCTATTCGTGAGTCTAACCGCGTTTCCATTGTTCCCATCTCAGTTTTAATTGTCCCTATCTCTGTTTTTAATTCAGATCGTAACTGTGATCCCACTGAGTCTAACCGTGATTCCATTGTTCCCATCCGTGTTTCCATTGTTCCCATCTGTGTTTTTAATTCAGATCCAAACCGTGTTTCCATTTTTAATATAGCACTCATCAACTGCCCCATAGTAACTGATTCGAAACTCCTTTCGCCCCTAACATTTCCCGCAAAACTAACTTCCTTCTGCATAGCCATAAGGCTATCTGTGTTCGATACTATTCCAGAATCTTCTGTCGTTAATCTCAGATTCTGTGAATTTTCTGATTGAGAAAAATTTTGAAATGGTTCCGGACTGTCTTCCCGACTTATTAAATTGTTTTCAACTCCATTATTCATCATACTGTTGTCCTGTGTTGGCGAGTTCGCCATGTCAACAATTTCGTCATTCTCACTATTCATCATTTTCGCCTTTTTCATCGACCGCGTAATCATTTACAAAACATTAAAAATTCGTCACTGTTCGAAAATTACACACAATGACTCTTTATCTCCAACAATACCATTTACATGAAATGTTTCCCTCAAACACGATTAATCGAACAATTGAAATAATTGCACTAAATTGTCAAACCCATAGACAAGACAATAAAAATTAAATTTTGAAAAATGCCATTAGAAGAATGCCAATTACCAAATCTACACATGCAATATAAACTACAATTACTAAACTACAAATTACTACAACAATACTACTGTCTACTATTTTTACAATCAGAAGATTGCAAGGGACGATCCTAAGCAGCGGTCGCCACGTGCATGGGGGCTTAATTAAATATGATTGAAAATACTTTTTGTTTTTCGTAGCTGTCTGTCCGATTACGCTATTCTCGTAATCGGTTGGCCCTGACTAGTATTGTTACGCTATCTGACTGCAAAGAACAACAACAAGAATGAAATGAAATTTTTCGTTGACACAATTAATTAAGTCCCCAGCAACCATGAAACCTACGAAACCAACAAGCACAAGTGTAGCTGTTCTGTATGTGGTAGTATGACTCAACGTACACATCTGGCACGGTTCATCTCCAACAAGACAAGAATTTTTAAATACCAATTATACTGACGTGATAAAAGAAAATTAGAAAAACTATAATTACGCAAGAAAACCAGAATTCACTCTAATACAAGAACACAAGCCAGATGCTTTGTTGACTGAACCTGTAATGATGCATTATTTGAGACACACAAATAATAAAAGAACATTGTGGTTTTTACCTTCATATATATTGACGAAATGCACTCTGATCATTACAATAACATCTGCTATCTCTCCCATCAAATAACTGGATAAAACATGGAACAAACACTCCTTACTACAACATCTCGACAAGCCTTGCCCACTAGCACATCTCAACACGAACTGTCTTCTACGAGCTCTGCCCACACACTGACTTCTACGAGTTCTTAACAGGCACTGTGGAGGCGGCTTAATAGTACTCTTTGGCGCAATCTCTGGCACAGTGGCTCAGTGTAGCCACCTTTCACTGTTTCTAATATCGTGTTATAATTTCATGTATTGACTCGTTCCATGACCATGGAGACTTCTCCTTAATTTGGTCCCACGGAACAATAAATAAATAAATAAAATAAATAAACAGGATAGAGTAGCATGGAGAGCTGCATCAAACCAGTCTCAGGACTGAAGACCACAACAACAACAACAACAACTACCAAATGTCGAATGGAAGCGTGCGAACGTGCATGAATTGTGTCGTACATTGTGTCATTTATTGCGTCGTACTGGTGTAACCAAACAGAACGCTGAAGGCAAGCATGTAAACATGCAAGCATTGTGTCCTACAGGTGCCGGATATCTGTCTGTTGGACGGAGTTAAATACGTGTTACACTTGGTCAGTCAATACAGGGACGGTAAATGCTGGTTGTGGATGGAGTTATCGTCCTATGATGTCCCATACTTGATCGATTGGAATCAGATCTGGAAATCGAGCAGGCCAAGGTTGCATGCTTTGTATAGCATGTTGAGTTGCAACAACCGTATGTGGGCGAGCGTTATCCTGTTAGAAAACACCCCCTGGATGCTGTTCACACATGGCAGCACAACAGGTCGAATGACCAGGCCGACGTACAAATTTGCAGTCACGGTTCATGGGTAAATACGAGAGCGCTCCTGCTGTCGTACGAAATAGCATCCCGGAGCACAAATCCAGCTGTAGAAATCCAGGTAGGTCGCAGACAGGTTGGCTGCACCCACTCACCTGGCCTACTTAGAACCAACACACGACCATCACTGGCCCCGAGGGAGAGCCGGCTTTCATCAGAAAACACGATTGACAGGTCGTCTGGCTCGAATATGTCCTTGCAGTTTGTGACAGTTGGTTGTGCCACTGTGGTGCCAACTGCTGCTTGAATTGCTGGTGCAGATGCAGGACAATGCTTCACAACCACATGACGAAAACGATAGTGCCAAGTAGGCGTCAAGAGCATAGTGTTCTTGCGACCATTCCTTCCTGTGATCACCGCTGCCAGCAATCATGTACAGTGGCTACATTCCCGTCCTTCTGCAACATCGAGGAAGAAACATCCAGCTTCTCAAAGCCTCGTTCCACGATCTCGTTAAGAGTCAGTGAGCTGTTGATAATGGCGTCTTATTCGTCTTAAAGGCGTTCTTTACTAGCATAAACTCACTACATCCAGTCTCAAAGGTAACTGACGGTCATGACCGTTACGGGGAGTATTTGAAACAAACCTAATGCGCATCCTCATCTAGGCGCTAATAGCGCCACTCTTACGCAGAGGGTGGAATTTTAATAGACGTAATCTCTCAGATGTCGACAAACGCCTAGCAAGCTCCCTTAATCTTGAGCAATCCCTTCTTGTAATTGTTGGGATCATTTTTTTCTGCCGGTGTATTTACGATGCCAGGGAAGAAGATCACGCTGTTAATTCCTGTGTTTCTATTCTCATTTTAACTACACACATGTACCTTTTACCACCTGTCCCAATCATGGATGATCGCTCATTTTGAATGACTGTGGGTGTCCTCAGAATGAAATTTTCACTCTGCAGCGGAGTGTGGGCTGATATGAAACTTCCTGGCAGATAAACTGAGTGCCGAGCCGAGACTTGAACTCGGGACCTTTGCCTTTCTCGGGCAAGTGCTCTACCATTTTAGCTTCTGTGGTGTCACCGCCAGACACCACACTTGCTAGGTGGTAGCTTTAAATCGGCCGCGGTCCATTAGTACATGTCGGACCCGCGTGTCGCCACTGTGTGATCGCAGACCGAGCGCCACCACAAGGCAGGTCTCGAGAGACGGGATAGCACTCGCCCCAGTTGTACGGACGACGTAGCTAGCGACTATACTGACGAAGCCTCGCTCCTTTGCCGAGCCGATAGTTAGAATAGCCTTCAGCTAAGTCAATGGCTACGACCTAGCAAGGCGCCATTAGTAACATTGCATATATCTATGGAGTCTCACTTATATCGTCAATAGCGATGTACCAAGGATGGAATAAAGTTAAGTATTCCAGAAGCTACGTACTTTTCTTTATAACATTCATTACGTATCCTGTTACAGACCTATAACTTGCCTGCTAAACGCGTGCCTTTCGGCTACTTCCGTGGCGTGGCTGTCTTGCTACACCACAACATCTTCCACCAGTATCTCACTTCTACCTTCCAAACTTCACAGAAGCTCTCCTGCGAAACTTGCAGAGCTAGCACTGCTGGAAAAAAGGGGGGATGTTTCCTGGAGAGCTTCTGTGACGTTTGGAGGATAGGAGACGAGGTGCTGGTGCAAGTAAAGCTGTGAGGACGGGTCGTGAGTCGTGCTTTGTGTAGCTCAGATGGCAGGGCATTTGCCCGCGAAAGGCAAAGGTCCCGAGTTCGATTCTCGACTGTGGGTTGGTTACTGAAGTATGCAACTAGTCAAATTCAGGTGGATGCGCTTGGTTTAGCTTTGCTATAGCACCCTGGGAAAGTAGCTGAATGCTATTTTTAAAGTCAGCTCCGATGCCGACAGTCTGTCGCGACGCATGGTCGTCACACGCAGCTGCGCATCCCTAGAAATACGAACTCGCGATTGGTCCTTTCGAACCAAGCGTTGGGACACCATCTTCAAAACTTCAGCAGTTGAAAAATTTAGATCGAAACAAACAGGTCTTCCTCTCTTTGCAACCTGATTGTCAATGGACGGCAGTATTGGTTACGATTGTGGACGGGGCCGTAATCAGTTGCTATTGGTCGCCTTTCAAAGTTACACGCGTTTATTTTTAAAACTGTAATTCCAGACTCAACAAATAATGTTTTCAGTGCGTTACAATTTAGCAAATCACTATAAAATACAGGTACAGATAATGTTAAAAAAAAGCCACTGTGATCACGGTTGAAGGCCTTACACGCCAAGAATGGCAATAAATTAAGAATGGTTAAGAACTCTCTGCAATTACAAATTACAGATATTGAAATATTAAAAAGTAAGTGGCCACAAACACAGCAGGAGGTATGAGGAATGGCAGTAAATAAGATTTTAAGGTTTACTGCTAAAATACAAATATCGAATCATTTTTTCAAACCAAATGACCACAATCAAAGCTGAAGGCCTTACACGTTAGGAACAGCAATTATATAAAAAATTTAGAAACCTGCTGTAAAAGAGCAGATAGAAGCAAAGTTTAATTAAAAGAAACAAGCAACTGAGCACCAAACGGGCGAAATAAGACGATGGTAACCTTGTAACAAAACCCTTACACTGCTAGATTTATTCCAGAGCCGACCAGAACTGTTAATAGACACACATAACCTTTAATGTAGGCATTACAAGGTATGGTAATAAATAATACAATAATAAAACACAAGGACCAGTCACAGACGGCGCTCCAGGAATCGACCTCTGAGAAGGTCCGGCAACAAACACATTCGCGAGCGATGAGATGGGCAACCAGGAGCTGCATTCACTTCACAAGATGGTAACTCAGACTAGTTGCAGTCTAACTAATGACTAATGATAATCTTGCTGAAGCTACCTGACGTCCAACAAACCAAATGCAAGAATGGAGCAACATGCCAAAGCCAGAACAGTCGCACAACACTACACCTCCAGAATACTGTGCTTAGAGCGCCCAGAACGAGAAACGAATCACTACCACCAGAGTAGAAGAATCAGAACCGGCCTACAATCAAGAAAGCTGTCAAAACTATACGCCTTACTGGACAGCAGCGGCAAGGCGAGGAAACATACACTGCCGTTACATACACTAACCCCGAGGGCAGGTAACTGGGGCGTTAGCGGCCACCAGGCAGGAAAAATACCGCTGGTTGAACTTACCCAATTGTAACAAGCTGAACGCAGTAAATAGTAATAATAAGTCGAGGAAAGCTAAACGGATACGCTTTCCCCAAGCACTCCACTCGCTGCTCTTCGCCTCGGCGACACTATGAGCAGCAACACGAACCCAAGTCAGTGGAGAATCGCGAGATGTGACTGATGTGACGACAGAAGTGCCGACACAGTGTGGTTTGAGGAGACCGAAATGCACGCTATAAACTCACGCAGGATGGCGTGAGGTCTGAAACAGGATACGTAATGAATGCTATAAAGAAAAGTACGTAGCTGCTGGAATACTTAACTTTAATCCATCATTTGTATACAGCGTTCTTGATGATACAAGTGAGACTCTCTCTAGATAAATGCAATATAATGCTAATGGCGCCTTGCTAGGTCGTAGCCATGGACTTAGCTGAAGGCTATTCTAACTATCTCTCGGCAAATGAGAGAAAGGCTTCGTCAGTGTAGTCGCTAGCAAAGTCGTCCGTACAACTGGGGCGAGTGCTAGTCCGTCTCTCGAGACCTGCCGTGTGGTGGCGCTCGGTCTGCGATCACTGACAGTGGCTACACGCGGGTCCGACATGTACTAATGGACCGCGGCCGATTTAAAGCTACCACCTAGCAAGTGTAGTGGCTGGCGGTGACACCACAGTGACAATGGTGGAGGTTTCTCTACTTGAATTGAAATGCACTCACCTTAAAGCCTGCAGGATCTGGTTTACGACAAGGTCACGCACCCTCGTGACCACAGCTCTTCCACCCGGCAGTCCGTGCACGCCGTCAGCGGTCCCGGCGTGTCCCGGCTCCTCCTGCACCCTCACACGACCCGGAAAAACAAAACGTCGCCCCAAAGATAGGGCAACAATTACTACATATCGATAACCGCCGCTGCTGCCACTAACGGACAGGCAACGCTTGCGAAATCGAGTGGCGCCAGTGAACACGAGAAGAAGACAAACAACAGCAACCATACCAACTAAACGATATCGTCTGGCCTGCAACACAGGGCGGAAACCTACAAACAGCACGAACGCGAGCCGCAGCACGGCTCCCTCCCGTCCTTTGATTGGAGAAAATACTTACGACCAGTATCTTCTTGGTGACAGGCAAATGCGTTCCCCTCAGGCTTGGTACCTCTATGTGCACAGAGTCGAAGCCGTTTAGACTTGAGGATGAACTTAGGGTCGTCGACGATGCCAGTCGCAGTAAAAATCAACTGCTATGTGATCGAGTAAGTAGCGATTTTTGGATGGGAGATGGTTCGATTTTTAGTTAGGTGTCTCTAGAAGGATATACATCAGACCCGTGGTCTAGGGGTAGCGTCTTTGACTCATAAACAAAACGTCTTCGATCTCGGGTTCGATCCACACCACTGCCTAAATTTTGATAAATAATCAGCATTGACGGCCAAAGACTTCCGGCATAAGAAGTCAGCCTCATTCTACCAACGGCCTTGTCAAAGAGGGCGGAGGAGCGGATATAGGTTCGGGGCACTCTCTTGTCCTAGGGGTGGGAAATTGCCCCTAAAGGCGGAAGAATCAGCAATGATCAACGACATGAGGATGCAGAAGGCAATGGAAACCACTGCATTAAAGACACGTAACGTGTATCCACAGGACATGTGGCCTGTAATTGAAGAAGTGTCATGATGATCTCTCCATTGGCAAAAGATTCCGGAATAGTCCCCCATTCGGATCTCCGGGAGGGGACTGCCAAGGGGGAGGTTACCATGAGAAAAAGATTGAATAATCAACGAAAGGATAACGTTCTACGAGTCGGGGCGTGGAATGTCAGAAGCTTGAACGTGGTAGGGAAACTAGAAAATCTGAAAAGGGAAATGCAAAGGCCCAATCTAGATATAGTAGGGGTCAGTGAAGTGAAGTGGAAGGAAGACAAGGATTTCTGGTCAGATGAGTATCGGGTAATATCAACAGCAGCAGAAAATGGTATAACAGGTGTAGGATTCGTTATGAATAGGAAGGTAGGGCAGAGGGTGTGCTACTGTGAACAGTTCAGTGACCGGGTTGTTCTAATCAGAATCGACAGCAGACCAACACCGACAACGATAGTCGAGGTATACATGCCGACGTCGCAAGCTGAAGATGAACAGATAGAGAAAGTGTATGAGGATATTGAAAGGGTAATGCAGTATGTAAAGGGGGACGAAAATCTAATAGTCATGGGTGACTGGAATACAGTTGTAGGGGAAGGAGTAGAAGAAAAGGTTACAGGAGAATATGGGCTTGGGACAAGGAATGAAAGAGGAGAAAGACTAATTGAGTTCTGTAACAAGTTTCAGCTAGTAATAGCGAATACCCTGTTCAAGAATCACAAGAGGAGCAGGTATACTTGGGAAAGGCCGCGAGATACGGGAAGATTTCAATTAGATTACATCATGGTCAGACGGAGATTCCGAAATCAGATACTGGATTGTAAGGCGTACCCAGGAGCAGGTATAGACTCAGATCACAATATAGTATTGATGAAGAGTAGGCTGAAGTTCAAGACATTAGTCAGGAAGAATCAATACGCAAAGAAGTGGGATACAGAAGTACTAAGGAATGACAAGATACGTTTGAAGTTCTCTAATGCTATAGATACAGCAATAAGGAATAGCGCAGTAGGCAGTACAGTTGAAGAGGAATGGACATCTCTAAAAAGGGCCATCACAGAAGTTGGGAAGGAAAACATAGGTACAAAGAAGGTAGCTGCGAAGAAACCGTGGGTAACAGAAGAAATACTTCAGTTGATTGATGAAAGGAGGAAGTACAAACATGTTCCGGGAAAATCAGGAATACCGAAATACAAGTCGCTGAGGAATGAAATAAATAGGAAGTGCAGGGAAGCTAAGCCAAAATGGCTGCAGGAAAAATAAAAAGCCATCGAAAAAGATATGATTGTCGGAAGGACAGACTCAGCATACAGGAAAGTCAAAGCAACCTTTGGTGACATTAAAAGCAACGGTGGTAACATTAAGAGTGCAACGGGAATTCCACTGTTAAATGCAGAGGAGAGAGCAGATAGGTGGAAAGAATACATTGAAAGCCTCTATGAGGGTGAAGATTTGTCTGATGTGATAGAAGAAGAAACAGGAGTCGATTTGGAAGAGATAGGGGATCCAGTATTAGAATCTGAATATAAAAGAGCTTTGGAGGACTTACGGTCAAATAAGGCAGAAGGGATAGATAACATTCCATCAGAATTTCTAAAATCACTGGGGGAAGTGGCAACTAAACGACTATTCACGTTGGTGTGTAGAATATATGAGTCTGACGATATACCATCTGACTTTCGGAAAAGCATCATCCACACAATTCCGAAGACGGCAAGAGCTGACAAGTGCGAGAATTATCGCACAATCAGCTTAACAGCTCATGCATCGAAGCTGCTTACAAGAATAATGTACAGAAGAATGGAAAAGAAAATTGAGAATGCGCTAGGTGACGATCAGTTTGGCTTTAGGAAAAGTAAAGGGACGAGAGAGACAATTCTGACGTTACGGCTAATAATGGAAGCAAGGCTAAAGAAAAATCAAGACACTTTCATAGGATTTGTCGACCTGGAAAAAGCGTTCGACAATATAAAATGGTGCAAGCTGTTCGAGATTCTGAAAAAAGTAGGGGTAAGCTATAGGGAGAGACGGGTCATATACAATATGTACAACAACCAAGAGGGAATAATAAGAGTGGACGATCAAGAACGAAGTGCTCGTCTTAAGAATGGTGTAAGACAAGGCTGTAGCCTTTCGCCCCTACTCTTCAATCCGTACATCGAGGAAGCAATGACGGAAATAAATGAAAGGTTCAGGAGTGGAATTAAAATACAAGGTGAAAGGATATCAATGATACGATTCGTTGATGACATTGCTATCCTGAGTGAAAGTGAAGAAGAATTAAATGATCTGCTGAACGAAATGAACAGTCTAATGAGTACACAGTATGGTTTAAGAGTAAATCGGAGAAAGACGAAGGTAATGAGAAGTAGTAGAAATGAGAACAGCGAGAAACTTAACATCAGGATTGATGGTCACGAAGTCAATGAAGTTAAGGAATTCTGCTACCTAGGCAGTAAAATAACCAATGACGGACGGAGCAAGGTGGACATCAAAAGCAGACTCGCTATGGCAAAAAACGCATTTCTGGCCAAGAGAGGTCTATTAATATCAAATACCGGCCTTAATTTGAGGAAGAAATTTCTGAGGATGTACGTCTGGAGTACAGCATTGTATGGTAGTGAAACATGGACTGTGGGAAAACCGGAACAGAAGAGAATCGAAGCATTTGAGATGTGGTGCTATAGACGAATGTTGAAAATTAGGTGGACTGATAAGGTAAGGAATGAGGAGGTTCTACGCAGAATCGGAAAGGAATATGTGGAAAACACTGATAAGGAGAAGGGACAGGATGATAGGACATCTGCTAAGACATGAGGGAATGACTTCCATGGTACTAGAGGGAGCTGTAGAGGGCAAAAACTGTAGAGGAAGACAGAGATTGGAATAGGTCAAGCAAATAATTGAGGACGTAGGTTGCAAGTGCTACTCTGAGATGAAGAGATTAGCACAGGAAAGGAATTCGTGGCGGGCCGCATCAATCCAGTCTGTAGACTGATGACCAAAAAAAATGAAGGATATAGTCCCATCTTTCGCAGCAGTGCGGAATTCTCGCGAGTAATGATTTCAATGTATGATTTACGTAAATTCAGATGAAACCGAACTTGGTGTTTAATCGGTCACGATGCACTTCGTATACTGTGTAGCGAGTCAATTTTCAGAAATGCATTCGCTGTTGCGATTACGAATAACAATCAGCTGTAGAGGGAATGGCGACAGTGGAACTCAGTGCCGGACCAGAAGTCGAAGCCGGATTGCACGCTTTACGCAGGCTGTCGCCTCAACCGCTTTGGCTATCCGTGAACGACTCGCAGCCAGACACAAACATCTACACGTCGTCGTTCCTGCTTCACAACGTGTACTAGTACGCACATTATTTAATTTCCCGTACATGGGAGGACATTTTAGTTGAATGTTGCATCGGAAGAGAGTAAATACGATATTGGAGTGACTGTGTTGTTAAGGAGTACGATGCAATGTTCCGTCTGACATGCTTGCATGGTCTTAGCGACAGGTACTGCGATCACTACAGCCGTTCCTTATGTCACGAATGCATGTCTGAAGGAAGTTTGGATAGTTCTTCTTTACGACACGTTCACTGCATGCAGTAACATACGTATCCCCCAGTACCGGCCAGAAATTAAAATGTCCTCCCCTGTACAGGGTATTTCATAATGTATGTACGAGTACAGGTTGCGACGACAGGAACGATGACATATGGAATTTTGGGTCTGGCGCGAGTTGTGGACGAATAGCCAAAGCCGTTAAGGCGACCGCTAGCGCAAAGTTGGGAATTCAGGTTCGATTTACGGTCCGAAAAGGTTTTTTTACTGTCGTCATTCCATTACACAATTGTTAGTTGTTCATATTCGCAACTGCGAATACACTCCATGTACAGTATTTCAAAGCGGCTGCAGTCGCTGCAGCTTTTCTTAACAACACAGGCACTGTAATATCGTATCTTTTGATGATTCGTTTAGTAATGGAAAGTAGCTACCTTTGCTTTCGAATCAATACATGTGAATAATTTGCACGTCCATACCGCGTTTGCCTAATCCTGTCAACATTTGCTGACAGTTCTTCGATGTGTTATTAACGTTTCCTCTTATACCAGGACTTGATTTTTATGTGAGTTCCATATAACTGCAGTTTCAGGAGTGCGCTCCATGTGTTAAATAAACTGTTCACCATGCATCTACTCAGTTCGTTAAATTGCATGTGAGCACATTGCAGCTCGTCCTGCAGTCTTTAACCACCTATAGCCTGTGAGAGAAAATTTCTTAGAATGTTCAGTAAAGTCCTAGCCCTGATCTGTTGTTCTGGAGTCCACTAATTAAATTCCTGTTGTGCTGTTCTTTCCTTAGGATAGTGAGTAGGGCTGCTAATCAACTAAACTTGTATTATTGTTTTTATTAAATCGGGGACCTAGAAACGACGGAGAGGCTACAGGCTGCAGCAGTCCACTCACCCACCACCGCCCCACACCGAACCCAGGGTTATTGTGCGGTTCGGCCCTCAGTGCCCTCCCCCCACCCATTGAGAACGTCTCATACCAGACGAGTGTAACACCAAATTATTGCGTGGTGGAGCAATTATGGTGTACGCGTACCTGGAGACAGTGTCTGCGCAGCAATCGCCGACATTGTGTAACTGAGGCGGAATAAGGGGAACCAGCCCGCATTCGCCGAGGCAGATGAAAAACCGCCTAAAAACCATGCACAGGCTGGACGGCACACGAGAACTCCACACTAATCCACCGGGCGGATACAATTGTTTCATTGCTGCAGAGACAACATGTTAGGCTAAAATACACGTACCATGCATTTTCAGACGATGCTGTGAGCGCTGTGTGCCAGACCTCCGATAAACGAGGGCCACTTGTAGACCGTCTAGCGCCGATAAGGCGCGAAGGCCACAGTTAAGGTGCTAATGCGTGAGTATGAGACCGCACCATTCAGTTGCGACAGCCTTGCGCTGAAGTCGAGGTCGATAACGGTGCTACATCTTGTCGCAGAACCAGGGCCGTTCCAAGGCTAAAGTGACAAACGCCGCCGCTTATGGCGCCAAGGTGGGGGGGGGGGGGGGGGGGGAAGCAGGAGCGGTCAGTGCAAGATGTGTATACATAGCTTATAAGTATTAGTAGCGAAAACTGACACGGGTGGGTGAAAGGGGGTAGGAAGATGGGGGGAAAGTGATAAGTGTTCTCGAACCAGCCCTCCGCAGAACGATCATCTTTCCTACAATTTAGTGTGTCCAGTTTTGACCTTGCCTTCGCGTACACTTTCCGTCTACACCGGTGGGATTGGAAGGAAGGTATGAAAACTGGATTTGACATCCCGTCGACATCGAGGTCATTAGAGACGGAGCACAAGCTCGGTTTGTGTGAAGAATGGGGAAGAAACTCGCCATGCTCTTTCAAAGGAACCTTCCTGGTATTTGCCTGAAATCACGAAAAACTTAAATATATATGGCCGTTCGCAGGTTTGAACCGTCGTCCTCCCAAATACTAGTCCACGGTGCTAACCACTAATCCGGGTATTGAGAGGGTGCCAACCATGACCACTTTGACCAAAAATACCGATATTCCAGTATTCCATGTCTGTGTCTTATACTATATAGGTGAAAATGTCATCCTAATTCGAGCTTGTTTTCACTATTCTTACACATGAAGAGATACGGGCTGCAGAATTAGAATCATAATTATAAAAAAAGCGTGTGACGTATTACGATCAAATAAGGCAGAAGGGATTGACAACATTCCATAGGAATTTCTAACATCATGGGGAAAGTGAGAAAGAAAACCATTATTTACGTTGGTGCGAAGGATATATGAGACTGGTGATATACTGTAACGTAAGAATTTCGGAAAAAACGTCATCCACACAATTCCGAAGACAGCAAGAGCCGAAAGGTGTGAGAATTATCACACGATCAGCTTAACAGCTCAACCATCCGAGTTGCTAGCAAGTATAATACACAGAAGAATGGAGTTGAAAATCTGTTAGATGAGGATCAGTTCGGCTTTAGGAAAGGCAAAGGAACCATAGAGGCAGTTGTGACGTTGCGGTTGATAATGGAAGCAAGATTGGACAAAGACCAGTACTCGTTCATAGGATATGTCTACCAGGAAAAACCTTTCGATAATGTACAATGGTGCAAGGATTTTTAAATTCTGAGAAAAATATATACAAGAACCATGAGGAAACAGTAAGACTGGAAGACCATGAACGAACTGCTCGGATTAAAAAGGCTGTAAGGCAGGGATGTAGTCTTTCATCCCTACTGTTCAGTCTATAAATCAAAAAAAGCAGTGATCAAGATAAAAGGATATCAATGATAAGATTCGCTGATAACATTGCTATCCTCAATGAGAGTGAAGAAGAGTTAAGGCATCTGTTGAATGCAGTGAACAGGCTAATGAGTACAGAATATGGTTTGAGAGTAAACAGAAGATAAACGATAGTAATGAGAAACAGCATGAATGACAACAGCGAGAAACTTAAATCAGATATTGGATATTAAGTTAAGGAATTGTGATACTTAGGCAGCAAAATAACTCATGATGGACGGAGCAAGGAGGGCATAGAAAGCACTGCAGAAAGGGAATTCCTGGCCAGTCCCATTCATGCAATTCATTAATCAAGGACCCCAATTCAATGGTTGATTCCTCATGACGATCCTCTAACATTAATGTAATTAAATCCGATATTCAGTTGGTTAAATGTATTAACTTTGGCCGCACTGTGCCTAACTGACTGCCACTAGGTTGAGTGCCCTCCAAAAATCTGATGGTGTCGTCAAGACCCCTAACAGCTTACAAAAAAAACTCAATGGCTGCTTCTGTCTCACCCACAACATCCGGCGTGACATCGAACGGCTGAAGAACGGTAGCGCGTAAAGGGGCGGCTAAGTCCGGGACACTACCCTCAATAGGCTGGCGCCTTATCGCCAGCTCATAAATGAGGTGGTTCTTCCTCAACAGACCGATCCCAGGGCACTGCCTGACCACCATTAGAATTGGCCATCTGAAACAACCAAGTAGCAAAGACAAATATCGTGTAACACTGGCAGAGCTACAATTCGAACCAACGGTAACTGTAATGGCAATATTACAATCAAAATCACGCTCTATTACCACTGGAAGACGGATTTAGGGAAAGGCAGGATTCGGTGTGGACAGGGCCTTACTCAGGTTTTCTTGGTTGCTCAGTTTTTTTTTAAATGACGTACACTTTCTTTGGAACCAATTGCCAATAAGATTGATAATAAGGAACAGTTATCAGATTTCACTGTTAAGACACAATGACTAAATAAAAAAATCTTAAGCAAGTTGCACTCATGGCTGACGACCTTATTGACCAGAAATTCATATTATTTGTCAGCCGAAGGCCCCAATAGTAATAACTCAAAATTAATATTTTTTAAAAAGACAGTCATCAAAATTTAACTATTTAGAGACAATATCTAATTAAAAATTCTTAGAACAAATTGCATTCAAGGCTGTAGGCCTTATTGACCAGAAATTCAAATTATTTATTGGCTGAAGGCCCCTATAGTAATAACTCAAAATTAAAATATAGTTTTCAAAGACAATCATCAAAATTTCACTATTAAGAGACAATATCTAATTAAAAATTCTTAAGACAAATTGCATTCACGGCTAAAGGCCTTATTGACCGTTATCAACATCTGACCAATCAAGACAGAAGTGGGTCTCAGACAGTGCTCCAAGGATCAACCTGGTAAAGTCGCTCAATTTCGTAAACCATGAGACAGGCAGCCGAGAGTTGTATTCACTTAACCAGATGGCAACTCAAACTAGTGGCAGCTGAAAGGCGGCCAACACTCTTGCAACATCTATCTAACATCTGATAACCAACACAGGCAACACAGAACCGGCGGGCAGCACTGCGTCTTCATAACCCGGTGTTTAGAATATCTAGAAGCAGAAGGACCCACTATTACCAAAGCAGTCGAAAAGAAACAAATATCCGAACCACAGTCAAGGAGTCCTTACCAGAGAGCAGCGGCAAGGTGTGGAAAGGTACATTGCCGCAATAAAATACGCTAACCTCCAAGGCAGGTAGCTGGGTCGTTAGCGGCCAATAGGCAGAAAAACACCGCCGGTTGAACTTCATCAGTAAACACAAGGCATTCAATAATTAATAATAAAAGGTGTAGGACTGCTAATTAATTTCCCCAACTCCAAACACTCCACTCATTGCTCTTCATCTCAGGGACCCTGCGAGCAGTAACGCGTGAAGAAACGGCGTGATCTCAAAATAGTCGAAGTTTCACTACTGGGTTACTGTTCACTCAACTCAAACGCCCTGGGTCCAGTGGACCACGAGGTTGTGGCCCTCGCAACTGCAGCCCCTCGATCCGGCAGTGCCTGCGTGCTGCTAGTGGTCCTGGCATGTTTCCGCACTGCCAGATCTCACTGCTGCTCTGTCCCAACCGAACTCCCCAACACACTCACACCTGGAAAACACTTGATGTCCCTCCAAAGATAGTACCACGGTACTAGGTATCTATAACCGCTGCTGCTGCCACTCGTGGACAGACAACACTAGCAAACGTAGTGGCGCCAGTAAACACAAGAAGAAAACGAGATGCCACTATCCCTATTACACAAAGCCAACCTACCAAGGGCACCAACGCGAGCTGCAATACCGCTCAAGCTGTTTGTGGATGTCGCTGGAGTTGTCGTCCAATGATGTGCCATATGTGCTCGATCGGGGTCAAATCTTGTGACTGAGCAGACCAAAGCAACATGTCGACACCCTGTAGAGCATGTTGAGAGACAACAAAGGTATGTGGGCGAGCGATATCCTGTTGGAAAACACCACCTGGAATGCTGTCCACGAATTGCCTCACAGAAGGTTAAATCATCAGACTGATGTTCGAATTTGAAGGAAAATTGAGTGGGATAACGACGAGAGCGCTCACACTGTCTTATGAAATCGCATCCCAGTCCGCAACTCCACTAGTAGGTCCAGAGTCTCTAGCTCCTAGACAAACGGTTGCAGGCTCTCAACTGGCCTGCCTCTAACCAATGCACAGCCGTCACTGGCACCTACCAGCTCTCATCAGATAACACAACAGACCTCCACTCTGCCCTCGAATGAGCTCTCACTCGACGTGACTGAAGCCGCAAATGGCCGTGGTTTTGGGGTTTGCGGATTGCGCACTACAGGGCGTCTGGCTCAGAGCTGCTCTTGTAGTAGCCAATTTGTAACAGTTCGTTGTGTCACTGTGGTGCAGATTGCTGCTCAGATTGCTGTTGCAGATGCAGTGCAATGGAAATTGGAAATTTGTGGTAAGATCCAATGGGACCAAACTGCTGAGGTCATCAGTCCCTTAGCTTACACACTTCTTAATCTAACTTACGCTGAGGACAACACATACCCATGCCCGAGGGAGGGTTCTAATATCCGACGGGAGTAGTGCAATGTGCCAGAGCCATACAGCGAACACAATGTCTTCCCTCTCGTTAGTGCCATGTGGCCATCTGGAGCCCGGTCTTCTTGTGACCATATATTCTCGTAACCACCACTGCCAGGAATCAGGTACAGTAGCTACATCCTTGCAAAGTCTTTCTGCGACATCATAGAAGGAACATCCAGCATCTCATAACCTATTACAAGATCTCATTCAAACTCAGCGAGGTACTGATAATGGCATCATTGTCGCCTTAAAAGCATTATTGACTAACATCAACTCACCACGTCCAGTCTCAAAGATAACTATCACTCGCGACTGTTGAAGTATGTATGTAAGGAAAGCCTGATAATGGTGCCACTATTATGCGACTGGTGCAAAATTGGAACAGACATCATCTTTTAGGTGTAGAAACACGCCCACCAACTTTAGTTAGTGCTGCACAACTCCATCTATGTATTGCAATGTAGTTTACAGTCATTGTTAGTAGCTTACAACTTTCACTCTGCAATGGTATGTTCCACTGCCCATATCACATCAATATTCCTACTCAGACCATCTGCATTACTGTAATTTTTACCAGTTTTATGGATTACTTCAAAACAAAATCACTTAGTCTCATTGTCCAGTGCATCAATCTACTCATATTATATGGATCCCTCAGCCCTAATAATCATCTCACTGCTGTTATTCCTTGAACATCTTACCATGAAAATAACAGCGAAAGCATATGGTGCACTATATGAGGTATAAAGTTTGCTTCACCATGGTAGAACTGTTTTTTCATTTCTTATTTAACTGATGTGATCTACAGGCAAGTGGATGTTTCTTTCTCTCTATTTTCTGACTTAACACACAGATCAGTGTATGATCACTAGTGTTACATGACTATATTCACTCCTTTTCATAACTTGAAAAAAAAAACAATGCTGGACTAAATGTCAACCATTCTTTCAGTTCTGCAAATGTACCTTCTCATTCACATGTCCAATGAAACTTCACACCTTGTTTTAATAACAGAGGTCGTGTCGTTTCTGCAAATCTCAGGATATATTATACTGGACTCACATTCGGTATGATGATGGTACAAGGCCGCGAAGCACTGGAAAACTTTGTAAAGTCCTCACCAGCCAAGCATATGTTCACACCAAACTATGACTAATTACATACCACTTCTAGTAGCACAAAGTGACACATTTCAATACTAACAGTTAGGTGTGCTGTGTGTAACCTTTTGAAAAACCTTCCTTAATCATCTCACATGCTCTTCCATACATTTTGCAACTACAAGATATCATCTAGATCGTCACGTATTGCTTTGGTTTCAGTCGTCTCAAGATTCCATCCAACAAATGATAAAATTTAGGTGGTACGTTCTTTAATCCAAACAGTGTACAATGATACTGGTAGTGACACCAAGAAACTGTAAGTGCTGCTTCGCCAGTCCTGCAATGTTACTTCCAGCTAATTGTCAGGACACTAGAAGATGCAACAAGTCCACTAAAGAGACAGCTTACACTACACTCGTTCGTTCTCTGTTAGAATATTGCTGCGCGGTGTGGGATCCTTACCAGATGGGACTGACTGAAGACATCGAAAGAGTGCAAAAAAGGGCAGCTCGTTTTGTATTATCACGTAATAGGGGAGAGAGAGTGGCACATATGATACGCGAGTTGGGATGGAAGTCATTAAAGCAAAGACGTTTTTCGTCGTGGCGAGATCTATTTACGAAATTTCAGTCACCAACTTTCTCTTCCGAATGCGAAAATATTTTGTTGAGCCCAACTTACATAGGTACGAATGATCATCAAAATAAAATAAGAGAAATCAGAGCTCGAACAGAAAGGTTTAGGCGTTCGTTTTTCCCGCGTGCTGTTCGGGAGTGGAATGGTAGAGAGATAGTATGACTGTGGTTCGATGAACCCTCTGCCAAGCACTTAAATGTGAATTGCAGAGTAATCATGTAGATGTAGACAGTCACTCCTTAGATCTATGGTAAAAAGTACGTACACTGTCCCAAATTGTGCTGGATTTTCATTATATTTCAGAGCGACTATACAGCCATAATCATACGACTATTGGGGTACCTGTAGTCACAGCAAAATTGATAGGCCTTAGTTTCATCTGTGCTCCACATCAGTACTATGACCACTGGTGTACCTCTTGGGCTGGTACTTTCCTCAGTAACAATTCATTCAGATTCTGACTAGATTTCAAGACTGGTAACGTCCTTCAGAAATACAAAATTTTGCGCCTCACACAATGAAAAACTCAACACTGAATCAGAACTGGAATTGGTCAACAAATACTAATACTCTGGGCGTTTGATCTTCGTACCCGTAATACTACTGTGCTACAATCCTGTCATGACATACAATTATTTTTGTTCTTAAGATCGATGTCGAATATGACAAGAGCTGGTCGGCTTCATTCAGTGTACTTAATCAGAATTTGCAGTAACAAGGTGCATTACATGCTCTGAAGAAGACAATTACAAAATTCTCTAAATCTAGGTCAAGGGTCCAGTAAACCTTTATTTGCAGCTGGTTAAATGAGTGCAACTCCTCCAAGTTCATTGTCACACAATATCTGAAGCTGGGGCCATGCTTAAGGTTTTATCATATAAATACTTGGCTATGACAGTTTTTACGGCTATGAAATCGAATAATCTTATAGGCTCACTTGTAGGTAAAGCACGTGGATGACTTCGGTTCATTGGTAGAATACTAAAAAAATACAATTGCCTATAAAGGAGATTGCTCACAAAACACTCATGTGGCCCGTGCTAAAGTATCGCTCAGATGCGTAGGACCCATACCAAATTGGACTAACAGGGAACAATGAAAGTATACAAAGAAGGGCAGCACAACTATCACAGGTTTGTTTGACCCCATGCTGGAAACACTGTTCTGACAGACTCTATAAGATAGACGCAAGCTATCCAGAGAAACCCTACTTACAATGCCTCAAGAATCAGCTTCATGAACTGACTCTAGGAACCTACTGCAAGCAGATACACATCACTCCCTCAGTGATCACGACAACAATATTAAACTGATTACAGCGTCCATAGACGAATCAGACGTTCCACACCCCAAATGAGAACATAAATGGAAGAAATCCAAATAACCGAACAATGAGAAGCATCCTCTTCCAAGTACTTCTCAATGGTTTGCAGAGTATTGATGTAGATGTTGATATAGGAGATGAAACGTATTATGGCGCGTACTGAGACGTATAGACTCTTCGCCCTCACTCAATAAGCGAACGGAACAGCAAAGAAAATCGACAATGCTGGTATAATGTACCCTCATTAAGCATTAAACAGTGCTTGTGGAGTAGAGCACCACATGTTTCTCTCCTGTGCCAACCTGTTCATCCCAGAGTAGCAGTTACAACCCCTGTCCTCAATTATTTGCTGAAAGTGTTCCAATCTCTGTATGTTTTTCAATATCTATCTCCCTCGTTTTTATCTTGTAAAGCTGCCTCTAGTACCATAGAAGTTATTCCGTGACGTCTTAGCAGATGTTCTACCGTCCTGTCCCTTCTTCTTGTCAGTGTTTTCCGTACACCCCTTCCCTCCCCAATACTGCTGAGAACATCCTCATTCCTTACCTTTTTTTTTTCATCAGTCTTCCGACTGGTTTGATGCGGCCCACCACGAATTCCTCTCCTGTGCTAACCTCTTCATCTCTTCATCTCAGAGTAGCGCTTGCAACCTACGTCCTCAGTTATTTGCTGGCTGTATTCCAGTCTCTGTCTTCCTCTGCAGTTTTTGCCTTCTACAGCTCCCTCTAGTACCATGGAAGTCATTCGCTCATGTTTTGACAGATGTCCTACAATCCTTCTCCTTGTCAGTGTTTTCAACATTTTCCTTTCCTCCCCCATCTGCGTAGAACCTCCTCATTCCTTACCTTATCAGTCCCCCTGATTTTCAACATACGTCTGTAGCACATATCAAATGCTTCGATTCTCTTCTGTTCCAGTTTTCTCACAGTCCATGTTTCACTACCATACAATACTGTACTCCACACGTACATTCTCAGAAATTTCTTCCCAAGGCCGATATTTGATATTAGTACACTTCTCTTGGTCAGGAATGCCTTTTTTGCCATAGACAGTCTGCTTTTGATGTCCTCCTTGCTCCGTTCGTCATTGGTTATTTTACTGCCTAGGTAGCAGAATTCCTTAACATCATGTACTTCGTGACCATCAGTCCTGATGTTAAGATTGTCGCTGTTCTCATTTCTATTATTTTTCATTACCTTCGTCTTTGTTCGATTTACTCTCAATCCACACTGTGTACTCATTAGACTGTTCATTCCTTTCAGCAGATCATGTAATTCTTCTGCACTTTTACGCAGGATAGCAATGTCATCAGCAAATCGTATCATTGATATCCTTTCACCTTCAATTTTAATTCCGTCCTTGAACTTATCTTTTGTTTCCATCATTGCTTTCTAGATGTACAGATAAAATGGTAGGGGCGAAAGGCTACATCCCTGTGTTACACCCTTGTTAATATGAGCACTTTGTTCTTGGTCGTCCACTCTTATTATTCCCTCTTAGCTGTTGTACATATTGTATATGACCCGGTTCTTCCTACAGCTTACCCCTACTTTTTTAGAATTTCGAACATCTTACACCATTTTATACTGTCGAACGCTTTTTCCAGATCGACAAATCCTATGAACGTATCGTGAATTTTCTTTTGTCTTTCTTCAATTATTAACCGCAACGTCAGAATTTTCTCTCTCGTGCCTTTACCTTTCCTAAAGCCAAACTGATCGTCATCTACCATACCCTCAATTTTCTTTTCCATTATTCTGTATATTATTCCCTCATGTCATAACAGATGTCCAATCATCCTGTGCTTTCTCCTTATCAGGGTTTTCCACATATTCCTTTCCTCTCCGATTCTGTGTAGAACCCTCTCATTCCTTACCTTATCAGTCCACCTAATTTTCAACATTTTTTTGTAGAACCACGTCTCACATGGTTCGATTCTGTTTTCCCGCAGTACACGTTTCGCTGCGATACAATATTGTGTTCCAAACGTACGTTCTTAGAAATATCTTCCTCAGACTAAGACTTTAGTTTGATACTAGTATACATTTCTTGACCAGGAATGGCATTTTTGCCATGCTAGTCTGCTTTTTAAGCCTTCCTTGCTCTGTCTGTCATGGAATATTTAGCTGTTTAGGTAGCAGAATTCCTTAATTTTGTCTACTTCGTGACCCATATTCTGATGTTAAGTTTCTCGCTCTTCTCATTTCTGCTACTTATAATTACTTTCGTCTTTCATCTATTTACTCTCAATCCATATTCTGCACTCATTAGACTGTTCGTTTCGTTTAACAGATCCCGTAATTCCTCTTCACTTCCACTGAGTAGAGAAGCGTCATCAGTGTATCTTACGTCGACAGCCTTTCACCTTAAATTTTCCAAAACCATACCCTGTAATTACGGGAGTATGTGGTGGCTAACAGTGTCGCGTTGGCAACGGTGAAGTCACGCCTAAAGGGTAAATTAAGCCTGCCCTGCCACTGAAAACTGCAACTGAAAGTACCGTATGGGTTAATTCTCCAGATTGTGACAATTCTCGACTCTGACTTGATCAGGATCGGTACTTGGAGTCTAATCCCAGGAAGAGTAGAATAACTGGGTTATAACAATAGCTTTTTTATTATAAAAATAACTCTCAGAGAAACATAAGCAAAGTTATTTATTTAATCGTTTAGCTAGCGCCCCCCGCCGGACAGACCGTTCGCCGGGTGCCGGTCTTTCCATTTGACGCCACTTCGGCGACCTGCAGTCGATGAGGATGATAGGATGATGATGAGGACAGCACAACACCCAGTCCCTGGGCGGGGAAAATTGCCCGACCCAGCTGGGAATCGAACCCGGGGCCAGAGGATTGACAATCCCTCACGCTGACCATTCAGCTACCGTGGGCGAACATATGCAAAGTGAACAAATTTAGACAGAACGTTAAGTCATACTTATTAATTTAAATTTGAGATTGGCAACACGTCTATGACGTGATTCGAATCACGAACCCTGTTGTATGGCGGAAACACCAGGCCGCTGATACTGATTAGTATCGAAGTTGAGAAGGCTCCACCCTGCCTGGCACTGACAGTAAGAGACTCAGCGATTAAACACATGGAATTTAACATATGTTAAAGATTCCCTGTCTGCCGAGCAGTGGAGCATATATCAGCAAATTCAGTGTTATGAAGAGCAATTTTGCAGCCGTGAACTGTTCACTGCTGCCGGCAGACGGAGTGCGTTGCCTAACTGAAAATTCTTACAACACAGACGACGTGAAACGGCGTCCACAAACTCCTAGGATCGAAGGTACTTCCGTACAATGCCGGCCACGAATCAAGAATTCTGCTTGCTTATAAGCCAGGCGCAGATACTTGACTCAAGTGTGCACTCATAAAGCAGCACTTCATAGTGCCTGAATCTCTGAAAAGAAGCACAGGCTCGTATTCATGCTCACAGAGAAACATATGATGCAGTTCCTTGTGGGCAAATCAGCACATTCGAATATCATGATGAGGCTATTCACTGATGTCTTGTCAGCAATGCCTCAAAGGGCTATCCAGCGGAGTGTGTGCTCCCGACAGCTGCCAGAGAGCTCTATCACCGTGAAGAGCCCAGTTTTGAGCAAACCTCACCTCGTTAGCGTGAACTCTCCATGTGACCAATCACCGGCCTTGTTACAAACGGAATACCTCCCTCTCTACGTGTCATGAAGGTGTCAGCCAACCACCTTCAGCTTACGTTCAGTTCGGTGGAAGCTTCAACGTCTCGGCGTGTTAGCCTGCATCTGCGTCAGGCATTCCACATGCATTCCACGTACTAAAAGAAGCTGGTCGCAGCACTTGTAAGATGCTACCTCTATGATCTTATACTTTCAGCACTATCTGCCCTCGCCTCCTTGGCGACCACAGGTACGTTGCTAGAAGCGGCTCTCCACCGGCGTCGCTCATGGGCAGTAAACGCCCGGCGTTCTCTTTTCAGAGCCGTAAAAACTCCCATCCCTGCAGCCTTTGTTCTGAGTCGATCACGGTGTCTGCGAAGGCCCACGTCCGCCCTGCTGTTAAAGCCACTACGTGATTACACTCAAAGCATGCACTTGTACAGAAATGTTAGTACGAGGCTACTCAGTATCACCCAATAAATGATTAATATTTCGATAACCCACCTTAAAAATGCGAACTCACACTACTTAAATGAAATATGAATTAACAAAATTACTAATGTATGGTTGAAAAATCATGCAACCTTAGAATTTTAATCCCATTCTCGGACCAATCTTTTATTTCTAACATTGCTTCATAGACTGAGCAGTAGGGATGAAAGACGACATCCCTGCCTTGATGGTATTTGATATTTGGTTGGTGGGGCGCTCAACTGTGTGGTTATCAGCGCCCTTGCAAATTCCCAACATTTTCGCTCTCCAGTTTCGTCACGTCCCCGAATGATGATGAGGACAAAAGAAACAATCAGTCCACAGGCAGAGAAAACCGCCAACGCAGTCCGAAATCGAACCCTGGGCTCTGTGATCCAGAAGCAGCAATGCTAGCCACTGGACCACGAACTCCGGATGCACCACTGTCTCACACACCTTTTTAATTCAAGTACTTCGTTCTTCGTCTTCTTGTTTCTTCGATTGTTGTACATATTGTATATTACGCATCTTTCCCTATAGCTTACCCCTGTTTTCCTCAGAATTTCAAACATCTTGCACCATTTTACATTGTCGAATGCTTTTTCCAGGTCGACAAACCTACGAATCTTTTGTATGTCCATCCTTTTAGCAGGAGGTCTCTAGGACGACGGCCGTTCACTATCGTCACAAAAAAAAACAAAAAAAAAAACCTACAGAAGTCCTTACGATTTTATTTCATTTTGTCGCTAAAGTTTCAACGCTTCATTTCCTCATCTTCAGGCTGTTTTGATGCGGTACAGGTTGATATGATCATGGGGGGTCATGTCAACCAGTACCGCATCAAAACAGCCTGAAGACGAAGTAATGAAGAGTTGAAACCAGTAGCGAAAAAATAAAATAAAATCGTAAGGACGGCTGTACGTGTTCTTATTTTTTGTCACGAACCTAAGAACCTGACTTCATTCTTCTTTCAATCTACACTCCTGGAAATTGAAATAAGAACACCGTGAATTCATTGTCCCAGGAAGGGGAAACTTTATTGACACATTTCTGGGGTCAGATACATCACATGATCACACTGACAGAACCACAGGCACATAGACACAGGCAACAGAGCATGCACAATGTCGGCACTAGTACAGTGTATATCCACCTTTCGCAGCAATGCAGGCTGCTATTCTCCCATGGAGACGATCGTAGAGATGCTGGATGTAGTCCTGTGGAACGGCTTGCCATGCCATTTCCACCTGGCGCCTCAGTTGGACCAGCATTCGTGCTGGACGTGCAGACCGCGTGAGACGACGCTTCATCCAGTCCCAAACATGCTCAATGGGGGACAGATCCGGAGATCTTGCTGGCCAGGGTAGTTGACTTACACCTTCTAGAGCACGTTGGGTGGCACGGGATACATGCGGACGTGCATTGTCCTGTTGGAACAGCAAGTTCCCTTGCCGGTCTAGGAATGGTAGAACGATGGGTTCGATGACGGTTTGGATGTACCGTGCACTATTCAGTGTCCCCTCGACGATCACCAGTGGTGTACGGCCAGTGTAGGAGATCGCTCCCCACACCATGATGCCGGGTGTTGGCCCTGTGTGCCTCGGTCGTATGCAGTCCTGATTGTGGCGCTCACCTGCACGGCGCCAAACACGCATACGACCATCATTGGCACCAAGGCAGAAGCGACTCTCATCGCTGAAGACGACACGTCTCCATTCGTCCCTCCATTCACGCCTGTCGCAACACCACTGGAGGCGGGATGCACGATGTTGGGGCGTGAGCGGAAGACGGCCTAACGGTGTGCGGGACCGTAGCCCAGCTTCATGGAGACGGTTGCGAATGGTCCTCGCCGATACCCCAGGAGCAACAGTGTCCCTAATTTGCTGGGGTGCGGTCCCCTACGGCACTGCGTAGGATCCTACGGTCTTGGCGTGCATCCGTGCGTCGCTGCGGTCCGGTCCCAGGTCGACGGGCACGTGCACCTTCCGCCGACCACTGGCGACAACATCGATGTACTGTGGAGACCTCACGCCCCACGTGTTGAGCAATTCGGCGGTACGTCCACCCGGCCTCCCGCATGCCCACTATACGCCCTCGCTCAAAGTCCGTCAACTGCACATACGGTTCACGTCCACGCTGTCGCGGCATGCTACCAGTGTTAAAGACTGCGAAGGAGCTCCGTATGCCACGGCAAACTGGCTGACACTGACGGCGGCGGTGCACAAATGCTGCGCAGCTAGCGCCATTCGACGGCCAACACCGCGGTTCCTGGTGTGTCCGCTGTGCCGTGCGTGTGATCATTGCTTGTACAGCCCTCTCGCAGTGTCCGGAGCAAGTATGGTGGGTCTGACACACCGGTGTCAATGTGTTCTTTTTTCCATTTCCAGGAGTGTAGCTTCCATTGTCAACTGGAAGGTCAGAACTGACTTTCGGGTGTCTTTACCTTTTCTAAAGCCAAACCGATGATGAAATAGATATCGACGGTTCGTAATTTGTTGTTGGTCAAACAGACGTCGTCGATTCGTGACAAATAAATTATAATCAAGCAAAAGACAGCCAGAATGAGCAATGTTCTCTTCAGAAACGCACATGGAAGAGGGCTGAGTGTCTGAGCCGCGGCGTGCTCAACTCGACACGAAGATTTACGCTCGCGGCGGAAGATTGTTCCGGGGACATAAGAGCGCGTCAAAGCGCTGCTTTATGGGCCCGCGCAGGGGCGGGCGCGGTGATTAAGCGGCGACCCCGGGCGAGTTTATCTTGATCAGCGGCGGCGGCCGCGCGGATCGGCGGCAATCGCCACGCGCGCGTTGCACCGCCGCGCCGTGGTCCCCGGTAGGGGCTCCGCAATTTCCCAGCTTTATGGCTCATCGCGCACGCTCCGTGTCATGGCCGCGGTCAGGCCGGGCAATAAACCCGTCGCGCCACGGATACGTATTCTTGAGAACGGGAGAAGGTGATCAGCTTTGAGAAGAGAACTGTGTGCCAATACGTAAGGAACTTCTGAACTTATCGTACCTGCGAAACGCTACTGGCTCTTATTTATTTACTTACCTAATGATGACAGAGAAATTTAGACAACTACACTGGTGTCCAAAATTAAACAAACTGATATTTCACCGTCCTGTATCTAATACACGATATAATCATACAAAACTGTCGGCAGAAGTCGTTACGATCATGTTCTGCACGGAAGATGACGTCAGGGCATCTACCTAGCGGGGCAGTGTTTGCAGGGTAGTCCCACGTCCACGGTCGCTATGTTCACAGTCACAGACAGTGCAGTATGGCTCAGGGAAGACGGCTACAGACTCTCTGTTGTGGAGGGCCATAGGAAGGATGGAAGAAGGAGAGTAGCAAACGGATGTGGCCCGATGTCTTGATGTCAATCGTTCTGTTGTTTCTCGGCTGAGGCGACAGTTTATAGAGACCGAAACTGTATCCTGGAGATGAGGACAGGGCCGGCAACGTCTGACATCAGAAGGGTTGTTTTTTTTTGGGGGAGGAGACCGGACAGCGAGATCATCAGTCCCATTGGGTTAGGGAAGGATGCCGAAGGAAGTCGGCCGTGCCCTTTCACAGGAACCACCCCGGCATTTGCCTGGAGCGATTTAGGGAAATCACGGAAAACCTAAATCAGGATGGCCGGATGTGGGATTGAACCGTCGTCCTCCCGAATGCGAGTCCATGACATCAGAAGGAGTGGACCGTTATTTGGTTGTAGAGGTACGGCTATACCGCCTTGGTACTGCACTGCAGCTGTCATCTGACCTCGATGCAACCACTGGACGTGTTGTATCGAAGCAGACGGTGTACAGAAGGCTTCAGCAGAGTGGTATTTATTGTTGTACACCTGCTATCTGTTTACATCTGTCGTGCCTTCACAAAAGGGAACGTCTAGAGTAGAGCTGTCAATAGGCTACCTGGACGGCCGAACGGTGGGCCAATGTTCTTCTCACAGATGAGTCCCGATTTGGTCTGGAGAGTGATTATCGACGGATTCGCATCTAGAGGGCAGGTGGAACATCGTTTCCAGACCCGAACATTGTTTAAAAAGACCGATATCGAGTAGGATCCCTAGTATTGACCACTCGAACACTTCTTCATGAAATTGTACGGGTGAATTACTGCCAGGTAGCGTGAGGATACCTTGGGATCTCGTGTGCAGGTGCCAGGTGATGTGGGCCCAGACATCGTACTGATGGATGATAATGCTTGACCCCACACAGCACGGGTGGTTGATGTTTTTTGGAAACGGAATATTTGAATCCCATAGAGCATGTCTGGGATGCATTAGGAAGACAGGTTGTATCACGTCAGCATTCACCAGCCACTCTCGAGCAGCTCTGCAGGATGAATGGCCGTTATTGTCTCAACATGAGATTGATGACATCATTCACAGCATGTCCCGTCGTTGTCAGGCCTGTATTGGCGGTCACACCCTATACTGAGCACATTAACCGGTTGTCAGAATGTGTGTGCAAATCCGTTAAGTTGGAAAAAAACGAGGAACATTTTTCATTTTTGTCCGCCGCTATGCATTTTGTATTCTTCACATTGTTTCTACTTTATTATCATCTGTTTATACTGTTTTGTGGCAAAATAAACGCAATCTTGCAAAATTTCAGTCTGACGCTTTAATTTTGGACACCACTATACTTACAATAAATATATACAAGTCCATTCAGATACATACTATCTCAAGTTTGTAATGTGTTTATCGATCCACTTTCAAGCTACCTACCGTTCCACTCTCGAATGCAGGCGGGAAATACGAGCACTTAAATATTTCTTCCCGAGCTCTGATTTCTCGTATTTTAATATGATGATAATTTCTCCCTGCGTAAGTGGACGCCAACAAAATATATACGCAACCGGAGGAGAAAATTAGTGTTTGAAATTTTACCAGGAGATCCCCGCAACAAAAACCGCCTTGTTTTACTGATTGCTATATTTCACATGGTAGTTTCTGCTCTCTTTCGCGATAAATCCATACGAGCTGCCCTTCTGTCCTCCGTCAATCCCTTCTCATTAGGATCCCATAGCGCACAACAACATCCTAGAAATCTCTTTTGTAGATCTGTTGCACTTCCGGAGTGTTCCGTCAGTAAATCGCAGTCTTTGGTACGCTTTACACACAACATAACCTATGTGATCGTTCCAATTTAAGGTATTCATTATTGTGATCCCCAAGTATTTCGTTGAATTTATTGTCTTTAAATTTGTTTGATTTACACTCTAACCGAAATTTAGCGGATTCCTTTTAGTACTCATGTGGATGACTTCACACTTTTCATTATCACTTACCATTTTTTGCACCACACACGTACCTTATCTAAGTATTTTGCAATTCTTTTTCATCTCTGATGACTTTACAAGATGGCAAAAGACAGCGTCATCTACAAACAATCTAAGAGGGCTATTCAGATTGTCTCCTTCGTCTTTTATGTATATCAGGAAGAGCATAGGGCCTATAACACTTCCGTGGGGAACACCAGCATTTACTACTGTTTTTCTCGATGACCTTCCATCAGTTACTACGTATTGTCACCTTCCTGATGCGAGCTAACTAATCTAGTCACACAACTCAGTCGATACTCCACGGGCACGCAGTTTCACTAGAAGTCGCTTGTGGGAAACGATGTCAACAGCCTTCTGAGGCTCTAAAAGTATGGAAAGAATTTTATGTCCCCTATCGATAGCACCCATTACTTCGTGGCAATAAAGAGCTACCGTATTTTAGGGACTATAAGACGCACTTTTTTCTACTAAAAATTGTCTCTAAAATTCAGGTGTGCCTTGTACTACAAATTAATTTAAAAAAATTTGATTTAAAATTCCCGACAGTCTTAAAGATGGCCATATACTCGATGCCGCAGAAAACCTATCTCTATCTGGCAACAATGGACTCAACTAGCAGCAGCAGTGGACCGATTGGACGAGCATGAGTTGTGGAGATTCACAAGCTTTCTAATACTGTCTCCCACCACCCGCCGCGCCACCACAAACCCAGAACACTGTATAGTCTATGCTGCGTCATTGCAGTCTACGGTGTCAATGAACTTGAACTGAAAGTGATTTGTGTTATCGGTAACAGTACAATATTTTTGTTAGTAGCTTGTTTCACAGTGGACAAAAATAAAAGCTATCGATATGGTGCAGACTATTAACTGAAAGTAATAGGATATGAAGAAGAACAGCCGCGCGGGATTAGCGGAGCGGTCTCAGGCGCTGCAGTCACGGACTGTGCGGCTGGTCCAGGTGGAGGTTCGAGTCCTCCCTCGGGCATGGGTGTGTGTGTTTGTCCTTAGGATAATTTAGGTTAAGAGGTGTGTAAGCTTAGGGACTGATGACCTTAGCAGTTAAGTCCCCCATACACATTTGAACTTTTTTTTTGAAGAAGAACAGAGCAGCTGAGAGGCATTTCAGCCCTCCACCAACAGAAAAAATCGTTCGCGATTGGTGGGCAGGTAAAGAACTGAAAAAATGGGGAAAACTAAATGTGCAAATAGAGGATTGAGTGCAAAATGGCCAAAACTAGAAGATGACTTATTGAAATTGGGACACAGTCAAAATGGCACTGGAATTAATACAAAAACGACTAAAGTCAAGAGAAGATATTATCTTTCCACGACTTTATAATTTAACATCGAAAGAAAACCAGTCTAAAACTAAGCCAAACAGCGAATATCGTCGAAACTCCTCTGACATTTGATGTGCCGAGTAACAGAACTGTTGCCATGAAAGGTGCTAAAACTGTTACTATAAAACCAAGTGGACAAGAAAAAATGCACTACACTATTATCCTTTCATGTTGTGCTGACGGTTCTAACCTTAAGCCAATGATCATTTTCATGCAGAAAACAATGCCAAAAACCTTCTCAAATACCGCCAAATGTTCTTGTTCACGTACATGATAAGAGTTGGATGGACGAAGTTGGTATGAAACTAAGGATTAACAGAGTATGGGAAAGAAGGAAAGTTGATTTATTGAAAAAGAATTCTCTTCTTGTGCTAGATCAGTTTAGTAGTCACTTGAAAAATTCTGTAAAGGAAAATTGAGATAGAGAAATATAGATCTTGCTGTTATTCCGGGAGGACTTACTTCACAACTGCAACCTCTTGAAGTCTCGAGAAATAAACCATTTAAAGTATATATCAGAGACGAATGAAACAAATGGATGATGGGTGAAACCCAACACAAATTCAAGCCGAAGGAAGTCTTAAAACGACCTGCAATCAAACAAGTGTGTCAGTGCATAAGACAGTAGTGGTCTAGAGTGAGAAGGGGCTTTATTGTTACATCTTTCAAGAAGTATGGCATAAAAAACGCTCTCGATGGCAGTGAAAACCATTGTATATGAAGAGGACAACGATGACGACGAAGAGGAAGAAGACGAAAAAGAAGAAAGTTCAGATGACGATTTTCAGGGATTATGAAAGTCTGTTCGGTTTCATAAACTAAGAATTTTTTTTTAGTCTGCCTTTACAGTCTAATAATAAAAATAGTGAAATTGCTATTTTTTAAAAAATCTTAAAAATTAAGGTGCATCTTATAGTCCGCAGCGTCTTATAGTCCGTAAAATACGGTAGTTGTCTTTCACATGAACGATGTTTTCTGTATCCGTGCTGACTATTTGGCGATAAATCGTTTTCTTCGAGATAATACATAGCACTCGAACACAGCATATCTTCCAATATCCTACTGCTAATCGTAGTGACATGGGTCTGGAAGTCTGCGGATTACTCCAATTTCCTTTCTTGGGTATTGGTGTGACTTGGGCAACTTCCCACACTTTCGGTACGGATCTTTAAACGAGCGAGCGGTTGTATATGATTGCTAAGTATGGAGCTATTATACCAGCATACTCTGGAAGGAAACTGACTAGTATACAGTCTGGGCCAGAGGCCTTACCTTTATTGATTTAAAGTACTATCCTACACTGAGGATATTCTAAGTTACGCTGGTGGCAACTGTTCTAGCTTCGAAGTATGGAATCTTTACTTCGTCTTCTTTGGTGAAGGCGTTTCGGAAACCCGTGTTTAGTAACTCCGATTTACTAGCACTGTCGTCAGTGATATCACCATTGTTATCGTGCAGTAAAGGTATTGATAGTGTGATTTACATATGACCAGAACCTCTTAGGCTTTTCTGCCAGATTTTGAGACCTAGTTTTGTTTTCGATACTATTAAAAGGATCTATCATTGAAGTTCGCTCTAAATTTCGAGCTTCTGTAAAACTTCGCCGATGCTGGGAATTTTGCACTGTTTTAGGCATCTGTCCCCATCAGTTCTGTTCCGATTCATTAGGCACCAGTGTCGTCGGTGTAGATGAAAACCAGCTAATGTTTTCAACAATAGATGGTGCTACATGGAAGATTGTTCCTGCCATTGATTGTTCCAGGCTCCTTGCACGTTGAAGTTCGTGTCCTGGAGGCTGATTCCTGTATACCATGATGGTTTTCTGCAGCTACGCCGGGGTTCTGATGATTATATTTCTGAATGAATTGGTAATTATGGGTGTTTTACTTTTTTCTTGTACATACCTTCAGTTATGACTGCGATCTTCTTATGAATGGTAGTGTAATACTACTAAGTACCAGCAGCCAGTGCTTGATTGTGGAACGAATACACCCTGTGAGAAAGTGCATTGCTTGATTGGGTTGTGTGTCAATTACTTTAGGTGTGAGCACTGTTTAGCTACGTGGAATAGCAGTATTCTGCAGTTGAGTATGCGAAAGCTAGAACTGATGAGCTAAGGACTGTTGTGGTAAGTTTCCAGGCGGTTCCTGTAAATGTCTAGAGTATACTGTTCCAAGTTTTGATTCTAGCTGCCACATTCCGGACGTGGATTTCGTCTGTCAAAGACCTGTCTACAGTCACACGTAGGTACTTTGGAGTGCTGCAATACTGGAGGGTCTGATCTGGAAATGTGGTGTTAGATTTATAGATTGTATGTTTATTTCGTAGTTGGAAAGCTGATACAACAGTCTTTTGAGGAGTTGGTCGGAGAGAGTGATGTTTGAAGCATTTATACAACATATTCCGTTACGATGTTACTGTTGCATCGGCTTTCCTAAAGCTCTGATCCTGAGTGATCACAGTTCCTTAGTCACACGAAGTAATGAATGCTATCGACAGCAGATCTCAGAATGATTCCATATTTCTAGTTTTATAGAAGGCTTTTTACACCAACCCTCACAATCAAATCAGCAATCCCCTTCTCACTCGTTCCATTAAAGAGTCGGAAGCACATTTATGAAAGAGCTTCAAACTTACGATTACTTTAAAATCAATTAACTTGTTAAGCATTTGACGTTAACCGTGTAAAGCTTTCCAAGCGTGGAAAGGTTTGGAAAAGATTTGAAATTTTGTTTGAAGTTTGTTGGTAGTCGCTAAGTCCTCTCATTATCAAACACTGGAAGACTATACTTGCGGTAAATTGCGCTCCGTTGGAAGACAAGCTACTTTTTCACGAAAATCAACATTATGATCTCATATCTCCTGGACTACGTATCTCACAACGGTATAATTTTGCGGGTATGATCGATGACATATGTAGATACAAACTGCAGGGTATGTTGCTAATAGTGTTAGTAACACACAAGTATAAAACTAAAACTTCATGCCTAATGCTGAAGTTTTACTTGCGAACAGCGAAAAAATAGTAAGCAATAAACTTTTCGTCTCTCATTATTTTGTGGGGAGTGTCAGAGAGAAAACGTTTAGAGAAGGTTGTAAATTGTTTGTAAAATTTGGTGGATGTCGCTACGTGCTTTCATTCTCAAGTACTTGATGAACGCAGTCTAGGCAATTTGTGCCCCGTGAGTGGCTCTTTGTGGCATTTATGCTACATCTCTGCCTGTATTTTCTTACGTGTTGTCGGTAGGCCGATATTACACAATCAAATTCTCTTTCACAATTTTTTTGTGAAATAAAATTAGATAGAATAATAACGAACTTTGTCAAGGTTAGGCCTTGGCCGAATTTTCTTTGATCAGATCTAGAGCATCGCCTTGAATATCATCAAAAGAAGAGTGAGTCTTCTCTTTACTGAATGGAGAAATGTAACCGCTAGGAGCGTTACCACCGCTGCAGCTGTCTCACACAATGATTGTCCGCCCCCGATAGCTGAGTGATCAGCGCGAGAGAATGTCAATCCTAAGCGACCGGGTTCGATTCCCGGCTGGGTTGGGGATTTTCTCCGCTCAGGGACTTGGTGGTGTGTTGTCCTAATCATCGTCATTTCATCCCCATCGACGCGCAAGTCACCGAAGTGGCGTCAAATCGTAAGACTTGCACCAGGCGAACGTTCTACCTGACGGAAGGCCCTAGTCACACGACACGACACAATGTTTTATCAACAAGGCTTCGTAATTTACATGGTGCGTCGCTTCTACAACTAATTGATAAAAATGCACAAGGCATATAAAATACTATATAGCTTGTGGCATTCCGAATACAAACAATAGAATAAGAAGAAGGAAGAGCAATTTAAAAAAAATTGCGGAGGCCATTCAACGTGAAATACAGACAGGATGTACACTTGCCCCCCCTCGGCCCCACCCAGGATCAAGGGAGAAAATCTGCAACTTTTGTAGGAATAAAAATATTTATTAATGGTATTTCGCCGGCCGCTGTAGCCGAGCGGTTCTGGGAGCTTCAGTCCGTAACTGCGCTGCTGCTACGATCGCAGTTTCGAATCCTGCCTCGGTCATAGATGTGTGTGATGTCCTTAGGTTAGTTAGGTTTAATTAGTTCTACGTCTAGGGGACTGATGACCTCAGATGTTGTCCCATAGTGCATAGAGCCATTTGACCCATCTAATGGTATTTCTAAACTGTTATTTGCCTTCACATATTCGTCCTCCAGTGCTTTATATATAGCTTCACACGTGTCTGGTATTATTTTCCTCAATGTGCACTACGGTATTCGAGCGCTGTTCTGTACTCCCAACTAGAGCAACTGTCTACTGTTGCAAGAAATCGCTGTGTTCCGTTAAGTCTGCCTTTTGCGCATGTATAATTTTTGAAACGGCTGTTCTGCTTCGGAAAATGAGGGGCACTTTTTTGAGCAGATACTGAAACTTACTTGTCCATTTGGAAATAATTTTCATACGACTTAAGTCCTTGACTTGCAGCTCCCATAACATCTTGTTTTGAAATCTTTTGGCATCACGCCGTGAAACTCACGGCTTCAGGCAAGTGCGTATCTTTTTTCTTATCTTCTGCTCCTCTTATAAATATAATACACTACCGTTGTGGTACACGCAACTGCAAAATACAGTAATAAGTCTGTGTCGGCCATTCTGAAAGAACTTAGGTGTCAAAATACCTGTCAAAGGAAATTTGAGAACAGCGTAATATCTCTATTTGCGCCACATCAAAAAATGTCTTTGACAAAGGAAATTGTGGTGTCACCGCCAGACACCACACTTGCTAGGTGGTAGCTTAAATCGGCCGCGGTCCATTTAGTACATGTCGGACCCGCGTGTCGCCACTGTGTGATCGCAGACCGAGCGCCACCACAAGGCAGGTCTCGAGATACGGACGAGCACTCGCCCCAGTTGTACGGACGACATTGCTAGCGACTACACGGACGAAGCATCGCTCATTAGCCGAGCAGATAGTTAGCATGCATTGCTCATGAGCCGAGCAGACAGTTAGAATAGCCTTCAGCTAAGTCCATGGCTACGACCTAGCAAGGCGCCATTTGTAACATTGCATGTACCTCAAGATAGAGTCTCACTTGTATCACCAAGAACGTTGTAAACCAAAGGACTATATAAAAAGTTAAGTGTTCTAGTAGCTACATACTTCTCTTTATAACATTAATAAGTATCCTGTTTCAGACCTCTATCTATCCATTGAGATTACGCGTGCCTTTCGGCTACTTCAGTGTGGCGTAGCTGTCTTGTTACGCCACAACAGAAATACTATGAATATCATATTTCTTTGTCACAGAAAATTTGATAGTGTAATACCAAGCTTACGTTTTAGCGTACCGTATAAAAAGATCTTTTTGTCACTGGAAGCTAGCAAGAAGGTAGGATCATGCAGCGTACCCATCCCAATACGCGTCAAACGAAAACTTGAGAACGTTGGGGTGAATGGAAGCTGTGTTCCACCAGAGCATAAACAGCGGTGATTCGCCAGTGAGGCTATGTGTCAAGAATTTTTTTTTCCTTTATTGTATTTCAATGCCCCATCTGGGGCGGCCTGACAGCAGTATATGCGTTGCTCTTCAGCCGAAAGACATTAATTATACAATAGAAGACATTTAAAATTACAAAGGAGAAAATATAGCGTACATAAATTTAAAAAGTGGGAACATAATGGAAGAGATCAGACAAAAAGGGGCGACTGTAAAATGGAGTTTAAAATCTTAAAAAAGTATGCGCACGAAAAACCTCACACTGGGGCTGTTAAAAGAACACAAGGCAAAGTATGGCTGGAGCTTAAAAGAAGCGATGGACGGCGTAGCACATAACGATCACTGACAGTAACACTATGTAAAAGTCCAGCATACAATTAATATTACAGCTCTGGACCCACAGGAGAACAGCACACAACACTGACGTAGCACACTGACGACGATGAGCAAACACAGAATCTGCCAGGGGCATGGAGATGAGGGAGAAGGGAAGTAGGAAGGGAGGGTGGAGAGGGGGGGGAGATGGACGGGGGAGCGTCAAAGAGGGCTGGGGAGGGAAGGACGTGAGAGGGACACAGTTGAGGAGGGGGTGCGGGGACTCTCGGTGGGGAAAGGAGGAAAATCCGCTCTGGGGTAAAGAGGGGAGGGGAGGGAACAAGAACAGGTTGCAGTTGGAAGGAAGGGTAGATGTCACAGCGAAGTTCAACATCCAGGAGGAGAAGGTGCCGGAAATTGCCCTGATGATGGAGATGGAGGGTGTGGAGGTGGAGAGAGGGAGGGATACAGCGATAGAGGAGCAGCAACAGGTAGGGGGTAGACAGGAAGGAGGAAACCAGGGGGTGAGGGGGATCCAGTCTGCAGACAGTGCAAAGGATACAGAGATGTTGGAGGAAAAGGAGGAGGTGGGAGAAGGGGATGAGATCGTACAGGAGTCGTGTGGGAGAAAGAAGGCGCATATGGAAGGCAAGGTGGAGCACATGGCGTTCGCGGATTTGGAGGGCCTTGTAAAAGTGGGGGGGGGGGGGGGGGCGGGGCGGAGATCCAGTCAACGTTGGCATAACAGAAGATAGGATGGATGAGGGATTTGTAGGTGTGGAGGCTGGTGGAGGGATGCAATCCCCATGTCCAGCCAGACAGGAGTTTCAGGAGGCAGAGGCAGGAATGGGATTTCTGCTGGAGGGTCAGGAGGTGAGGGGTCCAGGTGAGGTGAGACGACAAGAAGCGTATCTTTCATTATTTATATTTAATTTTTAAATGTTGATATACCTCTCGAACTGTGCTGCTGACGTTACTTTCACTGAGACATTATAAACAATAATTTCTATAACTTTCAGTTTGGTTTTATAGACTGTGCTGGTGTAATCTGTCGCCAGCACACCGGTCAGCAAAGAGGTTGCGAGAAGATCGATAGCAGGCGCAAGCAATGTGCCAGTCAGGAGAGACACCAAACAGACAATCACAAACAACGCGTTGCCAACGCCCTCGCGACCGCTAGTACACTCCTGGAAATGGAAAAAAGAACACATTGACACCGGTGTGTCAGACCCACCATACTTGCTCCGGACACTGCGAGAGGGCTGTACAAGCAATGATCACACGCACGGCACAGCGGATACACCAGGAACCGCGGTGTTGGCCGTCGAATGGCGCTAGCTGCGCAGCATTTGTGCACCGCCGCCGTCAGTGTCAGCCAGTTTGCCGTGGCATACGGAGCTCCATCGCAGTCTTTAACATTGGTAGCATGCCGCGACAGCGTGGACGTGAACCGTATGTGCAGTTGACGGACTTTGAGCGAGGGCGTATAGTGGGCATGCGGGAGGCCGGGTGGACGTACCGCCGAATTGCTCAACACGTGGGGCGTGAGGTCTCCACAGTACATCGATGTTGTCGCCAGTGGTCGGCGGAAGGTGCACGTGCCCGTCGACCTGGGACCGGACCGCAGCGACGCACGGATGCACGCCAAGACCGTTGGATCCTACGCAGTGCTGTAGGGGACCGCACCGCCACTTCCCAGCAAATTAGGGACACTGTTGCTCCTGGGGTATCGGCGAGGACCATTCGCAACCGTCTCCATGAAGCTGGGCTACGGTCCCGCACACCGTTAGGCCGTCTTCCGCTCACGCCCCAACATCGTGCAGCCCGCCTCCAGTGGTGTCGCGACTGGCGTGAATGGAGGGACGAATGGAGACGTGTCGTCTTCAGCGATGAGAGTCGCTTCTGCCTTGTTGCCAATGATGGTCGTATGCGTGTTTGGCGCCGTGCAGGTGAGCGCCACAATCAGGACTGCATACGACCGAGGCACACAGGGCCAACACCCGGCATCATGGTGTGGGGAGCGATCTCCTATACTGGCCGTACACCACTGGTGATCGTCGAGGGGACACTGAATAGTGCACGGTACATCCAAACCGTCATCGAACCCATCGTTCTACCATTCCTAGACCGGCAAGGGAACTAGCTGTTCCAACAGGACAATGCACGTCCACATGTATCCCGTGCCACCCAACGTGCTCTAGAAGGTGTAAGTCAACTACCCTGGCCAGCAAGATCTCCGGATCTGTCCCCCATTGAGCATGTTTGGGACTGGATGAAGCGTCGTCTCACGCGGTCTGCACGTCCAGCACGAACGCTGGTCCAACTGAGGCGCCAGGTGGAAATGGCATGGCAAGCCGTTCCACAGGACTACATCCAGCATCTCTACGATCGTCTCCATGGGAGAATAGCAGCCTGCATTGCTGCGAAAGGTGGATATGCACTGTACTAGTGCCGACATTGTGCATGCTCTGTTGCCTGTGTCTATGTGCCTGTGGTTCTGTCAGTGTGATCATGTGATGTATCTGACCCCATGAATGTGTCAATAAAGTTTCCCCTTCCTGGGACAATGAATTCACGGTGTTCTTATTTCAATTTCCAGGAGTGTATTTAGATCGTCGCCGAGGACCCAAGGGCCAGCCAGTCATCCAGTGAGTCACCAAGTCGAGTCATCAGTCGCAGCCCAGTCACTTGCAGTCGCAAACGGTCGCAGGCGCCATCAGTCTCAGTCTCAGGCACCTTACAGCAACCAGCATAGTGGGACTTGTACTTCACCAGCAGTGAGGCTAACGTAGACTGTTACGGAAGAGGTTGCACCACAGCAACTAGCTTAAGATAAGTAGCTTTCTTACTCTTTTGAACAAAGAACCCTGTGTTACAGAAAGAGTATACCGGCCACCAAACACCCTCCTCTCCTTACTTCCCATGCTACAAGCCTACAGTGACAACGAGACGACACAAAAGAGACTAACTACTAATTTTATTTCTATTAACGGTCATTGGCAGTTACCAAGAACCAAGCGCGCACTGTGCGGACAGGCGCTAAACTGTTAAGAGAGCTCACTACTAGTCTACTGTACGATCGGTTTACGAGGAGATAATACGTGAATCCGAGTACAAAATGTGATCTCGCGTAAAGACAGAACAACTTACTTAAAGTACCTCGCATGGCGTACTTGTGTGATCTTGTCTTAATCTGACGAGTCTCCGATCGTTTTCAGGAGGAGGAAACAAGTGATTTATCATATGAAGTGTGATTTCGCGTAAGGTCGGATAGAACTGTTAAGAGCTGCCTCGAAAAACATATCTGTGCGATCATGTGTGATTTCTAAGATAGTCGGGAGCATTTTGTTGTGACTTTTTACGATGCTTTGTGTAATGGTTCTTTATTTACGTGACCATGACCGCACTCCGACCCTAGATCTCGATACCTGTAATATCGTACTACTTTTCTGCGAAGTAACAGACATATTTTTGTGACAATATTCACATTTGGTTTTATTAATGTATAGGCACTCTGAGGTATCGATAAATTACAGTGATATGGTTCTTGTGTGTATTCATTTCTGTGAGACTGTCATAATCTTTGACTTACTTGTAACCGTTTTGGCGCGAATGCGCACAGAGCAGTCTTTGTTTCACTTTGCAGAAGTTGAGTTGTTAATTCGCTTTGTGAAAGAACAGTCAAGTCTTGTGTTTGGTTAAAGTGGAAATTAAATATATGAAGATTGAATGAAAACTGTTTTCTTGATGATATGACAATTAAGAAGAAGTATATGTGAATTTACAAGAAGTTTAATAAAAATGTGGATCGTGAACACCAAGTCAAAAATTATTTCTACCATACCACTGTTCTGATCTGGGATTGTTTGATCATTAAGAATTTCCTGAAAAACGCATTTGTTAGGTCTTCATACATTGCTAAAATACAGATCTGGACCTTCTAGCAGTCAAAGTGGAATCACCCTAGAATCAACAAGATGAGCCATAACAACTTTGACGAAATCTACATGGGAATCCATTCAAGATAAGTGCCAAAATTAATGACTTTTTTTACAGTGACTTCATTATTTCCATTCTGACGATACCATCCACAGTCAATAACTTTGTTGTTGCCTGATAAAGCGAACATTGCTGCGTGAGCAACATTATTAATCTTATTTCTAGCCTACTTTGCAAGTTGTGATATTGTCATATTTGGAAGTAATTAGCATCCGGAGGCAGTGCTACGAGTATTAATACTTGACCGGCCCTCGGACGCGTTTTCTTGATTTTGTGTAACTATCAATAAAAAGAAAATCAAGTGTCTTCCCAGCAACTTCATTTTCCCGTAGTGCTGAGAGTTCTCCCATTTGTCACTTCGTTATGCACTGTGTATTGCATGTACCTTAGCTTCCACGGGCAGCAGAGAAGAAAACAATGGGGGCGTCTGCTACTAATCACCTTTACCAGACAAGAGGTAAGTAAGTTGCCTTCCGTTGTACTGGCAGAGAAGAGCGCGGATATTACATTCAGAAATCCACCGTGTTCTTTGCACTTGGCATATCTTGTGGCGGTTCCACCTGCTTTTACTTAATCGCTTCGCTGCATTGCTACACTGGCTGAAAATATGGGTTGTGGATTCCGACGCTGACTACTGTAAATTATGTAGCCGACAGGTGCACAGTTGTGTTTCATAGTACTTTAATTTCACTGTTCTCAACCCCGCAACAATACACTGTTATATGGCCAGTGCACTACTGTTTAACTTGAGATAAACCTCATTAATAGTTTGCAGGTGGAACTCCACGTACTGCTACGATAGTTTACTGTTCAACAGCTACGACCAGTAAAACATAACCACAAAGTTCACGGCTCTTCAAGAACAATCAGATGCGTATGCAGCAGACACTGTCTCTGTTTTTACACAGGGCCTTATTGTTTAACACTTGTTCCACAGTTAATTTGGATCTTTATTGTTGTTGTTCTAACCAGCACAGGTTACTCATCTGAAACTCGGCCGTGGACTGACTTACTCGTGCCCAAAAATCGGGCCCTTATATATCATCACTATAATCCGTACTGAAACTACAAACTGATCGAAGTTTAATTTACAGAAATTACCATTACAACTGAACTCATTAAAATAACTGACTACATCGAAACATTGGTTCTTTCTAACCGTTTCTTCTGCTGCAAGGGTGAAGACGAATTGTTTGTTTAAATCATGAAATTAACAAATACAGTTACCCAAACAATACTTTTGATAAATCTGTTAATTACCTTGGAGTTAATTCAGAGCTGCTTTTGCTAATATGTTTTCGAATAGTGCCAAATAGGTACTTTAAGATTACTAGTATTTCGTCTTCCAAATGTTTATAATTAGTACAGAATATATATTTGTTTATACGTCAACAATAGGATCTAAGTTACGAAACAATTACTGATTTCACGCTATAATAAAAGATACTAACTAGGAATAACCAAAATAAATTAGAAAATCAATTACCTACATAAAGCTAAAAACAAAATTTGATCTGGTGTTAAATCCTTTAGAACTGAAGGCAACGTTTCTCTTTTACGAAAATACAGATTATATTCACGTCTGTTAATGGTGAATTGTAAAAAGCCAGATGGTAAAACAAGAGGGGCTTAAAATTATCCCAGCTTTCTTCGTCACAATCTCTCTTGTGGGAAGTGCTACATTCACGAATCCACCATGTAGCATGTGATGGTTGCAGTTTGCACTTGCCATGAATCAACTAATCGTTTGAAAGGCTGAATGTTTTAATTATTACAAGCTTTAATTACTACACTTGGCATCTCCTACACACACATATCCTTAACACTTGGCATTCCTTGTTCAGGGAAGACGCCGTTAAAAAGCGTTTAATCTTAACGGGAACCATTTACACTCATTGTTACACTTGCTATCTGTGCGTGGACCTCTAATTAGTGTGGCGGACAGTATTTTGAGCAAATTAAATCCCCTCATTAAACGTTGGAGCTTCTTCAAAATATACACACAGTTCCTAATATTGGTATTTAACTTGCGTTAAATCTTTAACGTAATACTATACCTGTTAACGAGCAGGTTATGAGAGCATTTTAAATTTTGAAATTCACTCAACAATTTTATGAAACTAGCGACCCGCCCTGGATTTGCACGGACAGCACTATGTACGGACGGCGTCCACGTGAATTAATCTAACTTTATCAAAATTCCTATGATAGTTCCTGTTCCTCAGATTAGTCTTCACATACAGAGAGAAAAACGCATTGGGAAGAAGAAGCTACTATAAATATATAGATTGTGGCAATAATAATTTCGTATGACTCACTGGTCCGGTGTAACTCTTTCAAGTGGATGTCACTTTGGCTAGCTGCACGTCCCTGCCCCCCCCCCCCCCCCTACTTATCCAAATGGGGAAAGAGGACCTATAGTTTAACGTTAAATATGAAACACGTTACGTTTCCGAAGGATTGCAATGTTGAAAGGTCGGTTGGTCTGTTGGTTGATTGATTCGGGGGACTGGACCAAACGGTGAGGTCATCGGTCCCATGGGATTAGGGAAGGATGGAGAAGGAAGGCGGCTGTGCCTTTTCAAAGGAAAGAACCCAGCATTTTCTTGAAGCGATTTGAGGAAAACCTAAATCAGGATGGCCGGACGCTGGTTTGAACCGTCGTCTTCCCGACCGCTAATCCAATTTGCTGATCACTACGCCACCTCGCACAGTGTTGAAAGGTAGACTAAAGAATCCGTGGTCCCAAAAGAGCTCGTTCCCGCGACCTTTCCGTGTCCACGTACGTACAATACCGCAAGACCACAAGCTCCGAAGTAAACTCTGGTGGCTGTCATTTCATTCGTTTTCCCGATACGTACCGCCCCTCTAAGTTGCCACGAGAAGTCACTTCAGACGGCAGTACATACACTGAGATGACAAAAGTCTTGGGATACCTCCTAATATCATGTCGAACCTCCTTTTGCCTGGCATAGTGCAGCAGCTCGACATGCCATGGACTCAGCAAGTCGGAAGACCCCTGCGGAAATGTTGAACCATGTTGGATCTATAACCGTCCATAATTAAGAAAGTGTTGCCTGTGCAGGAGTCATGGCTCTATGTCATCCATAAAAATTCCGTCGTTTTGTGGGAAAACGACGTCCATGAATGGATGCAAATGGTCTCCAAGTAGCTGGAAATAACCATTTTCAGTCAATGATCGGTTCCGCTGGATCAGAGGATTCAGTCCATTCCTTGTTAACACAGACCACACCATTATGGAGATGCCACCAGCTTGCACAGTGTCTTGTTGACAACTTGGGTCCATGGTTTCGGGGGGTCTGCGCCACACTCGAACCCTACCACCAGCGGAACTCATCAACACGGCCACGTTTTCCAGTTGCCTAGGGTCCAACCGACATGCGCACGACCCCCGATAGGTTCGTCCTACGCCAGCCACTGATTTCTGTGGTTGTTTCACTCTGTGTTGCCTGTCTTTTAGCACTGACGACTCTATGCAAACGTGATGTCTCGGCCACTGCGTTGTCCGAGGCGAGTGGTAATGCCTGAAATTTAGTACTCTCGGCACACTCTTGACACTGTGGATATCGCAATATTGAATTCCTAAACGATTTCCGAAATGGAATGTCCCAAGCGTCTAATTCCAGCTATCATTCCGTGTTCAAAGTCAATTAATTCCCGTTGTGCGGCGACAATCACGTCTTTAACCATTTTACATGAATCACCTGAGCACAAATAACAGTTCAGCCAATGCACTACGCATTTATACCTTGTGCACGAAATACTAGCGCCATCTGTGTTTGGGTAATACTGCTATCCCATTTTCAGTATTTGGGTTTCCTCGAGGCAGTTTTGTAAGCCACTTGCTGTTCTTACTCGATATACACAGTTTAGGAGATAATATTAAAAACTGTAAATTATTTGCATATTACGCTTTCCTTCACCATCTAGTAAAGTTATCAAATCAGAATTACGTAGGCAATATATCTGTATTGTACAACAAGTGGCAATTGTCTCTGCACAATAAGACGCGTAAATTCCTCCACGTAAGTGTATGGTTTGTTTTAATGATTAGTAAATGGTTACAGTAAATTAATTTTTCATCACCTTTTTTTAAAATTATTGTGATATTGCCAAACGAAAGTACGAGACCTTTTAAATGATTGTGATATCTGATGGATATAACGAAAATATAGTAGAGACGATACAACAGAAAATACACGTCAGACAGCCGAAAATACCCGAAAGGAGAACTTTTGCGAAGATGCTGTATATGGGAACTATATCAGATAAGATAAATAAACTGTTAAAGAATTCGGATGTTACGATTGCTTTCTCTACAAATACCACAGCTAATAGTCTTAGGCATAGTATAGGAGATGTTAAAAATAAGATTCTTGCTAAATCAGGAATTTATAAATTGACTTGTAAAGATTGTAGCAAAATTTACATCGGGCGATCAGGGAGAAGTTTTAATACCAGATTTAAAGAACATACTACTGGAACAGCACGTAATAAATCACTCTTCGGACAGCATTTAGATATGGAAAAACATGCAGAAATCAATATAAGGGAAAATCTGAAGCTACTGCATGTAACCCAAAAAGGACCTATGATGGATATTTTAGAGAGCCTGGAAATTTTTATACATAATAAACGGAATCTGGCAGCGATGCTGAATGTACAAATAGAGAGTCACGATAAAAAAAAATCCAGCTATTTGAAAATATTATTTGTACATAATGTGCTACTTTCCCTTTTATTATTTTAATACTTTAATTCCTTTAATCGGTACTACAAACTTGTCGTAAACTTTTATCCTATCTTTAGATTTTTTAGGTTATTCTTGATTGTCGATATTTTCACAACCTCAAATAAGTGACAACTTCTCTGTGGATGAAGAGCCATGACATACCGCTACCACGGCAACGGACGCCGTGGCCAGGGCAAAGATGACACCACATGAACACACCAGCTGCTACCATGACGACGGTGTCCTCGCTACATAGACTAGAGGGCGCCTGATATATGGTTTGCAATCCTTGGCAACGGCGTCCTCACCACAAGGAGTAGAGGGCGTTGAAGTCCTTTCCATATTAATCGTTTTAGTAAATTGACTCAAATGTTTTCTACGTAAATGTATGAATAGATATATTATAATACAAGACGACACCAGTTTTTGTCTGTCACAAATTGTTTTACTTTATATTGTGGCACATAATGTAATATACTTTTACGAATTTTACGAGTTGACTACGGAACATTTGTTATTGTTTTATAATTAACACTATGATTGTAACTCTTTTTAAATGGAATGGTTCAGTTTACTGTTATTTACTGTCACTTAAATTTATGTTAAAACCAAGGTGACTAGTAATTACATATAATAAACTGTATTAAATGCCGTTGATCGCCGCTGGGGGTGTTGCCGTCTATTCACGTGATCTCAGCACGCTGTTTAAGCCAATACGAAGGGTTAGTCTCGCATAGTTTCCTGCCGTTATGTAGATAGGAGTGACACCACCAGCAGTCGACCAATGGGTAACATATTTTAAATTTGCATAATCTTACCTGTTGTATAATGGTCTTTCTGACGGATATCTATAATTTCACAGTGTAAACGTCCAGAAGATGACGCCTACGTCGGGTTGAAACCGGTTGGCGGTATAATATTAATAATAAATGCGATTAAGATTGTTTTTGAATAACTGATTAATCATACTAATCACTGCTTCATCTCGATAACCATGTGAATCGCCTAAGACTTGCACAGCAGATATTGCGGAAACGGAAAGTGCAGTTGATGTGTGGTTCTCACAAAATGGATTGATAATCAGGGGCTCGCATTGTTGGCCAATAAACAGATCGTAATAATACTTAGAAAGCATATTTTTTCTTCAAAATTACACTTTTTGAAAGGAAAAGTGCTTACTGACATTAACAAACGAAAATTAGGGTAAATTAGAAAGTTAAAGGTGTTCGTTGAACGACTCAAATGCGATTCATTTACGAGATATCGTACTTTGAAAGGCGACACTTATTTGCGTTATTCATCCTGCGAGGTTGCTAGGTACGTTTTTGTTATGTTTGCTTATAGTGTGCTTTTGTGTTCCTTGAGTTCACTGCGACTTGCTAGTCAGTTAATGTGTCACAGTTCAAGCAGTAGACTGTAAGTGGACGATGGGATTTTGCAATGCAGAAAACGCCGACGTGCTCATGGTATATGGAGAGTGTAGGAAGGATATTGTTCGTTCTTGTATGGTGTATGCGGCAAGATGTCCCAATAGACGTCAACCATCTAGGAAGTTACTTATCAGTCTCTTCAATCAGTTACGTGGAAGTGGTAGTGGAACACCTAGACAACGTAAAAGGAAACAAGTGACGACCGAGAGCGGGAAATTAATGTTTTTGCTGCTGTTTCAGTTTACACGGGTGTAGCTCTCCCACAATCGCACGAGGAAGTGGCATGAGTCAAGCAAGTGTCTATGCATTGTTCAAATGTGTCTGAATTCCTAAGGGACCAAACTGCTTAGGTCATCGGTCCCTATACTTACACACACTACTTAAACTAACTTATGCTAAGAACAAGACACACACACACACACACACACGCCCGAGGGAGGACTCGAACCTCCGGCGGGGGGGGGGGGGGGGGCGGGGGGGGGGCGGGGGGGGGGGGCGCAGTCAGTGATAAGACGCGTCAAACCGCGCGGCCACTTCATGCGGCTCCTATGCATTGTCCGTGGACATAGGCTCCATGCCTATCACATCTATCTCCATAATAAGTGCATGGAAACGATTAGGAGGATCGTGCTAACTTCTGTACATGTTCATAAAGCCAGGATACTTCAGATGTATCATCTATTTTGCCTACTGATGAAGCCACATTTACCAATCATGACCAGATAAACCACCGAAACATGTATTACTTGTCTGTTAACAAACCCCCTTTTCTTCCTCGCGTGAAACGACAGCGTCCTCGGAGTCTAAACATGTTGTGTGAGATAGAGAACCATCAGCTCATAGGCCCATGTTTTATATACTGAACACTCAATAAGCACAAGCATCATAGCCTCCTAACAGACCATCTTCCACAGATTCTAAAAGACGTCCCTCTGCAGACCAGGAGGCACCGGCGGTGCAAACGTGATGGCTGTCCAGCCCATAGTATACGAAGTATTGCCGCTACCAGTGGACATTTTGAACATAGCCTGTCATGGTCAGTTGTCTCGTTACTGGTCAGAATCCACATATCTAGTGTATGCACTTATGTTGCGTTTTAGTTTGAGCTTCCACAGGTACTGCACAAGTGTCTGTGTGGCAACTTTTCAAAATAGGTTATCTCGCTGTAGAATCCTGCAGCAAACACCACTGACATTTTAATTTACCCTGCTTTTAGTTTGTTAATGTCAACAGGCGTTATTTAAATAAGCGCACGTTCCACGAAAAACAGACTCTCTACGTATTATTACAGTCTGTTGATTGGCTAAAACTACGAGTCCCTGACTACCAGTCCATTCAGTGAAAACCACGCATCAATTGCACTTCCCATTTCCGCAATACCTGCGGTGCAAATTCTAGGTGATTCACCCTGCATAATTCATTTTACGCAGTGTGAATATCACAAAGCGATAGAAAAACGAGTCTTCGAAATGTTCACGGTGCATAATTGACATTGTTAAATGTCATGACGAAACTGTTAGTGGTTTAAACGCTTATGAAGATGGTAATCATTAACCGAAGTTGGTAATGTCATTATTGTCGATCTTGACGTAATGAATTATTACGTTACCATTAATTGATCTAATGCTTGTCCTACGTGTTTTAGTTAGGTGGATTCGTATGTTATGGACTGGTAGAGATCATAAGTGTGTAATGATCAAGTAATTTTAATTATTGACTGTCTTTTTTGTAGTATTGAAGGAGAGTAGAGTGAAGTGTGTTTGATGATTTTTTACATGGGTATCCTGGGGATTAGAGATTGACTTTTGTAACCTGTGTTTGTATGTTCTCATTGACTTATTGTATTTTGTATACTGAAGAAAAGATAACGATTAACTATGTGCAGTCGATAAGATAGTCAATAATAAATGTCGCAAAAATGTTACATTACTCAGGTGGACTTGAAGGTATTGGGGTCGTATGGAGAGTGCAACCTACCATGATATGACAGTGTCGTCAGCTTATTAGAGTACGTACATGGGAGGGCACGGGTTTGGGACTTGAGCTCTGTGCGCGAGGTGAAAAAATTATGGTAGACTATACCTTTGGGACACATCTTTTGTTAGATGCAGACTTTTGGAGAGGGTTTTTGTTGCTCCGTATGATGAAAGGTTAGTTAGAAAGAAAGCAGTTGCGTGAAAGGGTACAAAAACTAAGCGTGGTGCAGGTGCTGGTGATCTGCAGGGATTGGGCCAAGTACAACAGTTGATGACAACTAGTATGACATATCTCTTTTGGAACATAGCTTGCCTTCCTCCAACAATGCGTAATATCATACATTCCACGAGAGCGGAGCTCCACACTGCATGGGGGCTTAATTATTATTAAGTTTGAAAATAATTTTTAATTTTGGTAGCTGTAAGTCCGTTTACGCTGTTTCGTAAACGGTTGGCCCTGACTAGTATTATTACGCAATCTGACTGCATAGAACAACAACAAAGAATGAAATGAAAATTTTCTGTTAACACAATTAATTAATTAAGTCCCCAGCAACTATAAAACCTACGAAACCAAAGCACAAGTGTAATTGTTCTGTGTGTGGGAGTGTAACTCAACGTACACATCTGGCACGGTTCTTCTTCAACAGGACAAGAAATTTTAAATATCATTTATACTGACGTGATAAAAAAAAAATTAGAAATACTATAATTGCGCAAGAAACCCAGGATTACACTCTAATACAAGAACACACGCCAGACGCTTTGTTGACTGAACCTGTAATGACGCATTATTTAGGACACTGAAATAATGAGAGAGAAAAGAATTTTTTTTTTTTTTTTACCTTCGCTTATATTGATGAAAAGCACTCTAAACATTACAATCTCTCCACACCGACTCGCTACTACCACATCTCAACCAGAACTCTCCAATATCACATTTCAGCAAGCACTGCCTACTAGCATATCTCAACAAACACTCTCTGCTACGAGTTCTTAACAAGCACTGACTACTACGAGACCTCGACAGGCACTCCGTGGAGGCGGCTGAATAATTCTCTTTGGCGCAATCTCTGGCGCAGTGGCTCAGTGTAGCCACCTTTCATATGCCCCTCCTCCACGGGCCAGAATTTGATGGTATTTTTGCCAGCATTGGTGTTGAAAATACCACCAAATTCGACCACAAAATACAAAAATAAAAGATAATATTAATACGTAAATATCACATAATTAGATAAAATTTTGGCTTTGCACTGACCTTTCAATAACCTACTATATAAAATACAGTAAGCAATACAAATTCATTTCATACATGTGACTTTACATAATAGTTCACACAATACACAAAAAATCAGTTTATACAAATGTTCACATAACATGCTTTCCATAGTTCAAGAAACAAGTAGTTGACAGTTCCAGTAGTAGCACCCAGCAATGGTCAACAAGTGCAAATACCAACAAGTGACATCATTCAGCAGAAGCAGTTCCATTAGTGACACCCAGCAATGTTGAGCAGGTGCAGACAGCAACAAGTGACATTATTTCAGTAGAAGCAGTTTCATATGTGGCACCCAGCAATGTTGAACAGGTACACACAGCAACAAGTGACATTAGTTCAGTAGAAGCAATCCATCAGTGGCACCCAGCAATGTTGAGTAGGTGCAGACAGCAAGAAGTAACATCATTTCAGTAGAAACAGTTCTAACAGTGGCACCCAGTAGTGTTGAACAAATGCAGACAGCAACAAGTCACATTTCTCAGCAGAAGCAGTTTCATCTGTGGCACCCAGCAATGTTGAACAGGTGCAGACCCCAACAAGAGACATTATTTCAGTAGAAGCAGTTCACCAGTGGCACCTAGCAATGTTGAGTAGGTGCAGACAGCAAGAAGTAACATTATTTCAGTAGAAGCAGTTCCATCTGTGGCACCCAGCAATGTTGAAGAGGTACACACAGCAACAAGTCACATTTCTCAGCAGAAGCAGTTCCATTAGTGGCACCCAGCAATGTTGAACAGGTGCAGACCCCAACAAGTGACATTATTTCAGTAGAAGCAGTTCATCAGTGGCACCCAGCAATGTTGAGTAGGTGCAGACAGCAAGAAGTAACATTATTTCAGTAGAAGCAGTTCCATATGTGGCACCCAGCAATGTTGAAGAGGTACACACAGCAACAAGTCACATTTCTCAGCAGAAGCAGTTCCATTAGTGGCACCCAGCAATGTTGAACAGGTGCAGACAGCAACAAGTCACATTTCTCAGCAGAAGCAGTTCCATTAGTGGCACCCAGCAATGTTGAACAGGTGCAGACCCCAACAAGTGACATTATTTCAGTAGAAGCAGTTCATCAGTGGCACCTAGCAATGTTGAGTAGGTGCAGACAGCAAGAAGTAACATTATTTCAGTAGAAGCAGTTCCATCTGTGGCACCCAGCAATGTTGAAGAGGTACACATAGCAACAAGTCACATTTCTCAGCAGAAGCAGTTCCATTAGTGGCACCCAGCAATGTTGAACAGGTGCAGACCCCAACAAGTGACATTATTTCAGTAGAAGCAGTTCATCAGTGGCACCTAGCAATGTTGAGTAGGTGCAGACAGCAAGAAGTAACATTATTTCAGTAGAAGCAGTTCCATCTGTGGCACCCAACAAAGTTGAGTAGGTCCAGAGAGCAGTCCATAATATTCACTATCACTGATCACACTGTTCATCAGAGTTTATTAGCAGAAATTAAACATGTCCTAGTGGCACCAATCATGTAGAAAAAGTACAAGTAACAGTCCATAATATTCACTACCCTAATCACACAGTTCATCAGCAGAAATTAATCATTCCTAAGTGGCACCCATTATGTTGAAAAGTGCAGGTAACAGTCCATAATATTCACCATCACTAATCAGACAGTTCAGGCATGAACAATAGTTTGAATACACATACAAATACTTTTACACACTAAAACATATAAATTCTAATAAACACACAAATGATATCAGATAATTGTCATATTAACTATTACAAATACTCAAATATCAGTAAACCTATAACATTCATGGGTGTCAGTGCAAGCCACTACAAACAAATAAAATAATATTTAGGAGATAGGTTGGGACTAATTATTTGGGATTAGGAAAGGAAAACACACAAAACACACTCACTCATCTTTCATCCACATTAAGTACTACTGTGTAATTGAATAGTGTTAACTGTGTAAATGTAACTCTGTCCAAGATTTGATGTTCGACATGTGTATCAAGTAGGAGTGGCAGCAATGTATAACAGTCAATAATAGTTAGTCAACGTCATAGTCATCATGTCAAGACCAATGTTTGCCAAGCCAGTTCAAAATGTACGGTCGCTGAACAACTGTCAGTGGGCCAAGATATGCAATTACTTCCTCTCTCCAAAAAAAAATATGTACTGCTTATTGATTTAACAAGTGTGTGTAGACAATCTTCCTTCTACTTTAGTGTTCTAGTCTGCTATCTTCATCCTCCTTGTTCCATATAGACCAAAAAAAAAATATGCACCTCACTTACTTTACCTCTTATCCACCAAAACTCCAATAATCATCAGCATCACATAATCTCAATACTTCAATAATACCTCTTACGTCGATACATATAAACCTTATCATTAATCGCATTTACCTTACCTCTTGTCCACCAAAACTCCAATAATCATCAACTTCACATAATCTCAATAATACCTCAATAATACCTCTTCAATACATCGATACATATAAACCTTATTACCAATATCATTTCACTTCCATAACAACTCTTTCCTCTAATCAGTCTCCTCGAACAAGTACAGATAAAATCCTAATGCAAACCTCATCATCCCATACAATCCGAAGACACATTGTCAACACACAACCTCTGTGTAATCCATCTGACCCAAATCTTCTACTCATTATGAATTATAAACAAAAGAAATGCATACATGACCTCTAACAGACTTAGTTCGAATAACTCTCAGTAATTAAGTACGATTACGGAGTGTGAATGATCATAATATTTCACAGTGTGTACACCACTTCAAGAATTATGGCAAACAGAAGCAAACATGTGGAGTATTTCTTGTGTTAAGTGTCACTTCCTATTTCAATTGGTCACGAAAAATGCAGTGTAATAACTGTCAATGGTCTAAATCTAGTTTTGGTATGTCATGTCGTTAGCTTCCTTCCTATTAGCATAAATTTATACAGCTTCCATAAAACCTCAGCTCATGTGACATCTATGCAGTTTCTTGTACTAATGTCGTTTATGTCGCATTATAGCAGTTCATTTTCCTATCTTAAAAATATAAGGCACTGAGCGTAAGCAAAACATGCAATAGCGAGTAAATATACCAGTAGTGAACAGAATGTCAACAAGTGGATGCAGCACAATTCTTACAACGAGGCTCTGCCAAGTGAACAATCTGTAACCTATACCATAGTGTAACCTAAACTCTATGTTCGTACACTGTACATCAGCATTGCTATATACCAAATTAAAGAGTAGTTGTGACGACAAACAGAAATGTATAAATATGCAATCCATACGCATAGCAGTAAACATATATCTTACGTAATAAACAGGTCATTAGCATCATATCAGCATAAGCAAAGAAATGTTCTTATGTCATCTTAATAAGTAAACATGAAGGCGCAATCGGATAAATCACAAAGTATAACATACATACATAATCACAGTCAGCACAATTAATCAGATTACAATTACAGTTTAAATAAATGAGCACAGCAGGCAAATAATAAAAAAATATAACATCAGCGAAAGAGCAGTGCAGCCAAGCGATGCATAATATATACAAATAACAATCCTATTCAATCATCAATCATTGTCAAAATCAGTTAATGTACGCAAGCACGTCGCTTCACAAGTAAATTCATAGAACATGAAATCAGCACAAAGTATGAATCACGTAATTGCGAGCAGCAAATTACGTCTAAAGTACGTACCTAAGTGGAAATATGTTACCTGAAAAATAAACTCAATTAATAGTTACCTTTTTAGTTTATTAGTTTCTTCTTGGAAATTACATTCTTCCTGAAAATTTCTCGATAGCAAGTCGTCTTAACGTCGGACACGCAGAATTTACCTGAAGTTCTTAAATATTTTGTAGAACCGTATCCTGAAAAATACTGAATGTTAATAACATAATTCATCAAGTCACTATAGCTTTATACTGAATTTAATCGGAGAAATTAGACTGTGTATTTGTTTACGGCTGTCAGTGCATTTGCACTAAGCGCTCGATCAGCTGTAGGCGCGTGACGTAGGAAGCAATTGTTTGCGGTCAACGACTGCCTTCTGCGGCGCGCAGACTTGACTGTTACTTTGAGTATGTGCCGCCGCCAAAACACAGCGCGGTATCCTTGTATTCTCTGCATGTTTACGTAAACTGTTGGTTTCTCGAAGGTATGTCATTCCACAAAAATTTTAACGTTTGATATGTGATGTATTCCCTTAGAGCGTCGAGATTTAAGAGTTTCTACTTCGACAGTGTTATCATGAATAATTTTACGAATTCTATATGGACCGTTATAAAGCAGAAAAAATTTGCGACACAAGCCTTTTCCTTTGTGAGACAAACGATGAGACATAATTAACACCTTTTGCCCAACTGAAAAAGTTTTTAAACGACCAGGACGCTTAGCTGATTTCTCTCTTCTAGCAGCCGCAGATGCAATATTTTGCAGAGCCATGTTCACAACTTCAGAATGCCGCAGTTTCCGTGAAGGCGGAAAAGGAACGATTTCAGGTATGCGATTTGTCGGTGCTTTGTTTTTTAATATCAGTATTGGCGGTAAAGAAGTTGAGTCATTAGGAAGTTCATTCAGGATGTTTTGAAAAATATGAAGATACTGATCCCACGTTCTGTGATTCTGATGACAGTAAAGACGACACAATTTATTGATTTCCTTCATCCATCTCTCTGAAGCGTTAGATTGAGGGTGAAAAAGTGAAATGAAGATTGGTTTAATTTTACGACGCCGTAGAGTACGAAGCCAAATTTTAGAACGAAATTGTGATCCATTATCTGATATAACCTTATCAACATGACCCACTTCTTTAAGAAAATGGTTAATGAAAGCATTAGATACTGAACGAGCTGTTGCTTTGCGTAACGGTGTAAAACACACATATTTTGATGTCAACTCCACTGCTACGAAAAAGTACGCAAAACCATTAGTAGAACGAACCACTGGACCGAACAAATCGACTGCAGCCATGTCCTTTAATTTCGCTGGAATGGTAGGAAACAATGGTGCTCTGTGAGAAATTGTTGGCGGCTTAGCCTTTTGACATAATTTGCATTTGGCCAGAACAGATCGAATACGTTTTTCCATATTACTGAAGTAGCAATTTTCTCGTAATTTGTGAAAGCATTTTCTGGGTCCAAAGTGTGCATAACTGAAATGTGTGTACCAAATCAGCTTATTAACCCACTCATCAGGAATACAAACTAACCAAACAGAGTTGTCGACCGATTTTCGTTTAAAAAGAACTTTCCAGATAGATCGCAAAAACGAGGTGTGGCCAAATCGTCCAATCTAACAAAGCGCCTAAGAAAATTACAGACACCAAGGAAACTACGAACATCACGTTTTGTGGTAGGAACAGCATAATTACAAATAGCGTCTAATTTTTCTGGATCAAGAAGAATACCTTCTGTAGAAATAATGTGATCGAGAAATTTCACCTGAGAACGACCAAATTCAGATTTTTCTAAGTTCACTGTAATGCCAACTCTTGCAAAAATACGTAATAATGAATCCAAAATTTTGTTATGCTCACTCCAAGAATGTTTAGCAATAAGAATGTCGTCAACATATGAAGTGATATTGTTACGAAGATAAACAGGTAAAATTTCCTTTAAACTACGAATGAATGCTGCTGAAGGTAAAGTAAGTCCAAACGGTAATTTCCGAAATCACTTTTAGGTAAAATAGTCATATCAGGTTAATGTTTCCTTACTCTCTAGATAGATTGGTAGTCGAAGAGTTGGTTTGACAGATGCAAAGAATAGTAAAAGAGTAGGCAGCGGTGCAGAAAACTAAAAGGGAAATAGCACCACTACAGCTCGGGGCCCTATGCACGCTACGGCACATATTCACTTAGAGTAGTGAATCCCCTGAGGACATTAATAGCCGCACATAATTTCCAGTTTGTGACTTAGTGGCAAATTTGGCGGAAGTGCGTACGCAAATTGACCTGACCATGAACATGGATGTATGTCGTTCTTAGAATTGCGAAATATCTTAAACTTCCGAACAGGTAAGAAGTGTTTATAGTCAAAGTTTCGCCTCGTGGCGACAAAGACCTACCGCGCCTGTCCCAGTCACAATGACGATTATTGTCAAGTTCGCGCGCCTGGCGCTCTCTTGTTGCATCCCGTAAATGAAACAAATTATTTTCTTCAAAGCCCTCTGGTATCTGTGATTCTAAATTTCTTCTGTTATCTTTTCCTACGATTTCGCCTTCAATTTGCTTAACTTGCTTTTTTAATGCCTCAAATTCCCTTTTCGCGCGTTCATTAAATTTTCCCTGATTTTCAACATGCTTATTTATGTTCTGGTACTCTTCGGTTTCTGCAAATGGCAATGGTGCTGTATCATCTGAATCTCTGTCCCCATTTAAACTAAGATTTGTCAATTTGTCTGAAATCTCCTCAACTCTTTCCGATAAATCACCTATTTGTTCTCTCTGTTTATTTACGTCTTCTGTAAGTGTCGCGACTCGGGTTTCAGTATTGTCACATTTAGTAGTTAACTGTTCATATTGTTGTGTTAGGTTATTTAATCTGTCATTTGCTACGGATTCCTCTATTCTCTCAAACATCTCCTCCTTATCGTGCGCACGTTGTAAATTCAACTCTGAAAATTTCTGCACTACCACACGATCTCTTTCTTCCTGTTCTCTATCCTGTTCCCTTTGTCTAATCTCTACTGCAATTAATCTATTATTGTGAGAATTCAAAATCGGTTGCACTTCTTCTCTAATTTCTTTATTTGATTCGTCTTTCATGTATTTGAAACATGGTCCTGTTCGTGAGTCTAACCGTGTTGTCATTGTTCCCATATCAGTTTCTAATTCAGATCGTAACTGTGATCCCACTGCTTTCATCTCGGTTTTAATTGTTCCTATTTCTGTTTTTAATTCAGATTGTAACTGTGATCCCAGTGAGTTTAACCGTGTTTCCATTGTTTCCCTATATGCTTTTAATTCAGATCCCAAATCCAGTATAGCACCCATCAACTGCTCCATTTCTTCTGTCGTTAACCACGCAATCTGAGAATTTTTCGATTGTGAAAAATTTTGAACTGTTTCCGGACTATTTTCCCTGCTTATTAAATTGTTTTCCACTACATTATTTATGACACTGTTTTCCTCTGTTGGCGAGTTCGCCATGTTAACAATTTCGTTATTCTGACTATTCATCATTTTTGCCTGTTTCATTGACCGCGTAATCATTTACAAAACATAAAAAATTCGTCACTGTACGAAAATTACACACAATGACTCCTCATCTTCAACAATACCATTCGCACGAAATATTTCCCTCAAACACGATTAATCGAACAATTGAAATAATTGCACTAAATTGTCAAACGCGTATACAAGACAACAAAATTAAATTCTGAAATACCATTAGAAGAATGACAATTACCAAATCTACACATGCAAAATAGACTACAATTACTAAACTACAAATTACTACAACAATACTACTGTCTACTATTTTTACAATCAGAAGATTCCAAGGGACGATCCGAAGCAGCGGTCGCCACGTTCATGGGGGCTTAATTATTATTAAGTTTGAAAATAATTTTTAATTTTGGTAGCTGTAAGTCCGTTTACGCTGTTTCGTAAACGGTTGGCCCTGACTAGTATTATTACGCAATCTGACTGCATAGAACAACAACAAAGAATGAAATGAAAATTTTCTGTTAACACAATTAATTAATTAAGTCCCCAGCAACTATAAAACCTACGAAACCAAAGCACAAGTGTAATTGTTCTGTGTGTGGGAGTGTGACTCAACGTACACATCTGGCACGGTTCTATGTTATTTTAAATCCGTCTTGATTGCAAATTTTTTATTTTTTATTATTCATATGACCGGTTTCGGTTCATTCAGAACCATCTTCAGATCTGTAAAAATAATTATACTAATTTACTATTTCACGAAAGCAAATCTTTTTCATCCTATCTTATCAACATCAAATGTACCAGAACGTACCTGATATTTAAGTTACAGGAGTAACCCGTCCAATTCAGCAACTTTCACATGCTACGTCACATAAAATTGGTTGGCAGAGTGCACGTCATTTATATTAATTACGACACTATTACCGACAGGTGGCGTCTGGTACATTTGTTACATTCCATTTGCACATACTGTATTCAGTAGACCTTTTTTATATTAAAAATATTTAATTAAAATATGTAGATGTCAAAGCTAAAATCTGTTCTTGTCAGGATTAAAAAACAGTAAAATTATCATTTTTATACGATCTAACAGGCATAGGGCGATTTATATATCTATGGTGCTGGTGTGAACTTGTTTTCTTCTACGGTCTGCTTCCGTGGTTCCCGCCACTTTGGTGTTGTGCCGCGGTCCGCTCAGTCGTCTGCTGTCCATCGCCGCGGGCAAGAGGGCCGCACAGGAGGGCCCCGTCAACGACGCCAGGCGTTGCACGCGTCTTCCGGCTTCTCCACCGCGCACCATCTCTCAACCCTCGGCCTGGATCTCCATACGCAACAGTTGTCATCTTAGTAGGTCGTCATAAATGCTAAAATAGGCGTTATGATTGAATTCGCTTTGTTCGTTGAGGATTAAATCCGGATCCTTATTTTTATGGGTGTATATTTCGATCTCTTCTAAAATGTTAAGGAACCGTCCCTTGTGAGCCCTATGCAGGATGTCTAAGTTGTTTTCAATATTCGTGACTGAGTGCTTTGTCGCAGCCATATGCGCCCCAAAAGCTGTTTTGTTTTGAGAGTAGGTGTGCTCCCTGAATCTGGTTTCAAAGTTCCTACCAGTCTGCCCTATATATTGTTTACAGCAGTCATTACATTTGATTTTATATACACCTGAATCCTGAAATTTATTCCTACTATTACATATTCTATGCCGGAGCTTCAGTTTTAACGTGTTATTTGTTCGGAACCCTATTTTAACGTCGGATTTACGAAAGCATCTTTCAATTTTGTCTGCAATTCTTCCATTGTAAGTGAGAGCTACATATTTTTTCTTGTTGTTCCTCTTAACTGCTACTTGCCTTCCTTCTGTTTCTTCCATTTGCCTCTTCTTTATCTTCCTATAAATATTCATCACCTGCTTACACGTATATCCGTTCGCTACGGCCACTTGTTTTAAAATACTTAACTCCTTTTCTACTTCGTGTTGGCTTAGTGGCAATCTTAGTAGCCTGTATACCATCGAAGTAAAATATGCCCATTTGTATCGCGGTGGGTGACAAGAGCGCTCGTTGATAACTAGATCTGTACACGTAGGTTTTCTGAATATGCTAAATTCATGCTTCCCATTTTTCTTTATTAGTGTTAAATCTAAGTAATCTATACGGTTGTTTTCTTCAAATTCCATGGTGAATCTAATTTTCGGGTGTTGAGAGCTCATTTTTTGTGCTAAGTTTTCGATATCATTTTTATCTCCTTTGTATAATAAAATGGAGTCGTCCACATATCTCCTGTAATATACAATTTTCTCAGCGATATTGGGATTTTCATCAAAGAATTTGTTTTCTAAGTGATTTACAAAAATGTCAGCCAGCGTCCCAGCTAAACTGTTCCCCATTGCCAGCCCGTCTTTCTGTTGATAAATTTTACCATTGAAAGTAAAGTAATTGAACGACAAGACATGTTCCAACATTTCCACTAGTTCAATCACTTCCCCCAGTGCCAATTTACCATGAGTGAGGAGATTGTTCTTAATGATCTCAATCGTTTCTTTTACGGGAATGTTTGTGTACAGATTGGTGATATCCAATGAAGCTAGTGACGCATTCTGAGGTATAAGTACGTCTTTAATTTGCTCGGCAAATTCGTAGCTGTTGCTAATGTTGAAAGTCCGACGATATGTATATGCCGCCCTCAATCTGTTATTTAGCTCTTTATTTAATTTATAACTTGGGCTGCTGGTGTTATTAACGATTGGGCGAATCGATTTTTCAACTTTATGGAGCTTTATTTGTGATCGTAATTCGGGGATTCGCGGATTCATTACTTTCAGTTTAAACTTTTCCTCCTCTGTGAATAGAAACACACTGTTATCTATTTGTTTCCTTATTTCTGTTTGAAATTTCTTGGTTGGATCTTTCTTGACTTCTACTATTCCGTTTTCCATAAAGAACTTTTCAGTTTTCTCTATATAGTCTGTATCGTGTATTAAAACCATAGTGCCGCCCTTATCTGCCTTTGTGACGATAGCCTTACGTGATTCTAACTTCTTATTCAAGCCCTTAAGAGTTAGTAGTTCATTTCTGTTCTTGTGAGCAGAGTGCATTTCATCTATAATCGACTTCTTTACTTTAATTGCCGTGTTTGTCTGTTCGTATCTATTCATATTTGCGATATCACATGCAATTTTCACTTCTGCGACAGTCTTTTTTATTGTATTTGAGTTAATTGCGGGATTTAGGTTATATTGCAGGCCTTTATTTAAAAGATTCTGCTCATCTTTTGTTAATTCTATCTCAGTTAAGTTCACGACCCTCTCACAAAAAGTATGCAACTTTTTATACGCCGTTTCGTTATCAGTATTAAAATCTACATCTAGGTTAAAAAGCTTCTTCTGATGTCTGTTTAGAGTTAATTCTCGCTCCCTGCCAATTCTATTTTCAATCTCTCTGCTTACGTATGTGAACTGTAATGGAGATAAAATGTCACCTAAAATCAAGTGAAGATTAAAAGCTTCTCTATTTAACTTGTCTTTCATTTTATATGCTTCTCGAATTTGAGTTTTAATCCATAATACTTCACTTTTACGTTTTACTATTTGTGCTATGTTTGACATATTCCTGATTTTTACTTTTGCGTAGTTAGGAGTAATCCCTGCGTCTAAGCATGTTTTGTTAAATTTTATTTTCAAGTTTTCTTTCATTATCTTTGTCCTAATACGTAAGAACTTGCTAATGTATCCCGAAGCCTGACGTGGCACAAACTTTGCAAAAACAGACATAATGTCTTATGGGATAACAGCAATCAGTGATTTTATGTTATTTTAAATCCGTCTTGATTGCAAATTTTTTATTTTTTATTATTCATATGACCGGTTTCGGTTCATTCAGAACCATCTTCAGATCTGTAAAAATAATTATACTAATTTACTATTTCACGAAAGCAAATCTTTTTCATCCTATCTTATCAACATCAAATGTACCAGAACGTACCTGATATTTAAGTTACAGGAGTAACCCGTCCAATTCAGCAACTTTCACATGCTACGTCACATAAAATTGGTTGGCAGAGTGCACGTCATTTATATTAATTACGACACTATTACCGACAGGTGGCGTCTGGTACATTTGTTACATTCCATTTGCACATACTGTATTCAGTAGACCTTTTTTATATTAAAAATATTTAATTAAAATATGTAGATGTCAAAGCTAAAATCTGTTCTTGTCAGGATTAAAAAACAGTAAAATTATCATTTTTATACGATCTAACAGGCATAGGGCGATTTATATATCTATGGTGCTGGTGTGAACTTGTTTTCTTCTACGGTCTGCTTCCGTGGTTCCCGCCACTTTGGTGTTGTGCCGCGGTCCGCTCAGTCGTCTGCTGTCCATCGCCGCGGGCAAGAGGGCCGCACAGGAGGGCCCCGTCAACGACGCCAGGCGTTGCACGCGTCTTCCGGCTTCTCCACCGCGCACCATCTCTCAACCCTCGGCCTGGATCTCCATACGCAACAGTTGTCATCTTAGTAGGTCGTCATAAATGCTAAAATAGGCGTTATGATTGAATTCGCTTTGTTCGTTGAGGATTAAATCCGGATCCTTATTTTTATGGGTGTATATTTCGATCTCTTCTAAAATGTTAAGGAACCGTCCCTTGTGAGCCCTATGCAGGATGTCTAAGTTGTTTTCAATATTCGTGACTGAGTGCTTTGTCGCAGCCATATGCGCCCCAAAAGCTGTTTTGTTTTGAGAGTAGGTGTGCTCCCTGAATCTGGTTTCAAAGTTCCTACCAGTCTGCCCTATATATTGTTTACAGCAGTCATTACATTTGATTTTATATACACCTGAATCCTGAAATTTATTCCTACTATTACATATTCTATGCCGGAGCTTCAGTTTTAACGTGTTATTTGTTCGGAACCCTATTTTAACGTCGGATTTACGAAAGCATCTTTCAATTTTGTCTGCAATTCTTCCATTGTAAGTGAGAGCTACATATTTTTTCTTGTTGTTCCTCTTAACTGCTACTTGCCTTCCTTCTGTTTCTTCCATTTGCCTCTTCTTTATCTTCCTATAAATATTCATCACCTGCTTACACGTATATCCGTTCGCTACGGCCACTTGTTTTAAAATACTTAACTCCTTTTCTACTTCGTGTTGGCTTAGTGGCAATCTTAGTAGCCTGTATACCATCGAAGTAAAATATGCCCATTTGTATCGCGGTGGGTGACAAGAGCGCTCGTTGATAACTAGATCTGTACACGTAGGTTTTCTGAATATGCTAAATTCATGCTTCCCATTTTTCTTTATTAGTGTTAAATCTAAGTAATCTATACGGTTGTTTTCTTCAAATTCCATGGTGAATCTAATTTTCGGGTGTTGAGAGCTCATTTTTTGTGCTAAGTTTTCGATATCATTTTTATCTCCTTTGTATAATAAAATGGAGTCGTCCACATATCTCCTGTAATATACAATTTTCTCAGCGATATTGGGATTTTCATCAAAGAATTTGTTTTCTAAGTGATTTACAAAAATGTCAGCCAGCGTCCCAGCTAAACTGTTCCCCATTGCCAGCCCGTCTTTCTGTTGATAAATTTTACCATTGAAAGTAAAGTAATTGAACGACAAGACATGTTCCAACATTTCCACTAGTTCAATCACTTCCCCCAGTGCCAATTTACCATGAGTGAGGAGATTGTTCTTAATGATCTCAATCGTTTCTTTTACGGGAATGTTTGTGTACAGATTGGTGATATCCAATGAAGCTAGTGACGCATTCTGAGGTATAAGTACGTCTTTAATTTGCTCGGCAAATTCGTAGCTGTTGCTAATGTTGAAAGTCCGACGATATGTATATGCCGCCCTCAATCTGTTATTTAGCTCTTTATTTAATTTATAACTTGGGCTGCTGGTGTTATTAACGATTGGGCGAATCGATTTTTCAACTTTATGGAGCTTTATTTGTGATCGTAATTCGGGGATTCGCGGATTCATTACTTTCAGTTTAAACTTTTCCTCCTCTGTGAATAGAAACACACTGTTATCTATTTGTTTCCTTATTTCTGTTTGAAATTTCTTGGTTGGATCTTTCTTGACTTCTACTATTCCGTTTTCCATAAAGAACTTTTCAGTTTTCTCTATATAGTCTGTATCGTGTATTAAAACCATAGTGCCGCCCTTATCTGCCTTTGTGACGATAGCCTTACGTGATTCTAACTTCTTATTCAAGCCCTTAAGAGTTAGTAGTTCATTTCTGTTCTTGTGAGCAGAGTGCATTTCATCTATAATCGACTTCTTTACTTTAATTGCCGTGTTTGTCTGTTCGTATCTATTCATATTTGCGATATCACATGCAATTTTCACTTCTGCGACAGTCTTTTTTATTGTATTTGAGTTAATTGCGGGATTTAGGTTATATTGCAGGCCTTTATTTAAAAGATTCTGCTCATCTTTTGTTAATTCTATCTCAGTTAAGTTCACGACCCTCTCACAAAAAGTATGCAACTTTTTATACGCCGTTTCGTTATCAGTATTAAAATCTACATCTAGGTTAAAAAGCTTCTTCTGATGTCTGTTTAGAGTTAATTCTCGCTCCCTGCCAATTCTATTTTCAATCTCTCTGCTTACGTATGTGAACTGTAATGGAGATAAAATGTCACCTAAAATCAAGTGAAGATTAAAAGCTTCTCTATTTAACTTGTCTTTCATTTTATATGCTTCTCGAATTTGAGTTTTAATCCATAATACTTCACTTTTACGTTTTACTATTTGTGCTATGTTTGACATATTCCTGATTTTTACTTTTGCGTAGTTAGGAGTAATCCCTGCGTCTAAGCATGTTTTGTTAAATTTTATTTTCAAGTTTTCTTTCATTATCTTTGTCCTAATACGTAAGAACTTGCTAATGTATCCCGAAGCCTGACGTGGCACAAACTTTGCAAAAACAGACATAATGTCTTATGGGATAACAGCAATCAGTGATTTTATGTTATTTTAAATCCGTCTTGATTGCAAATTTTTTATTTTTTATTATTCATATGACCGGTTTCGGTTCATTCAGAACCATCTTCAGATCTGTAAAAATAATTATACTAATTTACTATTTCACGAAAGCAAATCTTTTTCATCCTATCTTATCAACATCAAATGTACCAGAACGTACCTGATATTTAAGTTACAGGAGTAACCCGTCCAATTCAGCAACTTTCACATGCTACGTCACATAAAATTGGTTGGCAGAGTGCACGTCATTTATATTAATTACGACACTATTACCGACAGGTGGCGTCTGGTACATTTGTTACATTCCATTTGCACATACTGTATTCAGTAGACCTTTTTTATATTAAAAATATTTAATTAAAATATGTAGATGTCAAAGCTAAAATCTGTTCTTGTCAGGATTAAAAAACAGTAAAATTATCATTTTTATACGATCTAACAGGCATAGGGCGATTTATATATCTATGGTGCTGGTGTGAACTTGTTTTCTTCTACGGTCTGCTTCCGTGGTTCCCGCCACTTTGGTGTTGTGCCGCGGTCCGCTCAGTCGTCTGCTGTCCATCGCCGCGGGCAAGAGGGCCGCACAGGAGGGCCCCGTCAACGACGCCAGGCGTTGCACGCGTCTTCCGGCTTCTCCACCGCGCACCATCTCTCAACCCTCGGCCTGGATCTCCATACGCAACAGTTGTCATCTTAGTAGGTCGTCATAAATGCTAAAATAGGCGTTATGATTGAATTCGCTTTGTTCGTTGAGGATTAAATCCGGATCCTTATTTTTATGGGTGTATATTTCGATCTCTTCTAAAATGTTAAGGAACCGTCCCTTGTGAGCCCTATGCAGGATGTCTAAGTTGTTTTCAATATTCGTGACTGAGTGCTTTGTGTCATAATTAATATAAATGACGTGCACTCTGCCAACCAATTTTATGTGACGTAGCATGTGAAAGTTGCTGAATTGGACGGGTTACTCCTGTAACTTAAATATCAGGTACGTTCTGGTACATTTGATGTTGATAAGATAGGATGAAAAAGATTTGCTTTCGTGAAATAGTAAATTAGTATAATTATTTTTACAGATCTGAAGATGGTTCTGAGTGAACCGAAACCGGTCATATGAATAATAAAAAATAAAAAATTTGCAATCAAGACGGATTTAAAATAACATAAAATCACTGATTGCTGTTATCCCATAAGACATTATGTCTGTTTTTGCAAAATGGCACGGTTCTTCTTCAACAAGACAAGAAATTTTAAATACCATTTATACTGACGTGATAAAAAAAAAATTAGAAATACTATTATTGCGCAAGAAACCCAGGATTACACTCTAATACAAGAACACACGCCAGACGCTTTGTTGACTGAACCTGTAATGACGCATTATTTAGGACACTGAAATAATGAGAGAGAAAAGAATTTTTTTTTTTTTTTTACCTTCGCTTATATTGATGAAAAGCACTCTAAACATTACAATCTCTCCACACCTACTCGCTACTACCACATCTCAACCAGAACTCTCCAACATCATATCTCAGCAAGCACTGCCTACTAGCACATCTCAACAAACAATCTCTGCTACGAGTTCTTAACAAGCACTGACTACTACGAGACCTCGACAGGCACTCCGTGGAGGCGGCTGAATAATACTCTTTGGCGCAATCTCTGGCGCAGTGGCTCAGTGTAGCCACCTCTCAACACTTCTAAATTTATAAAATGTGTAAGTTAATAGTAAATAATTAGCAAGGACTTCCCTTTTAACTCACTAGTTGTAAGTTTCATATGATCCGTAACGATAAATACGTGTACTGCGCTCTATGAAACGGAGCGAAATTGTACATCAAGATTTTTTACCTTTTGTTTCATCAGAGAAAGGCATCGACAACAATTTCTCTGGATAAAACTATACAGATAAGCAAATCGAATCTAATTTCAAATGATAACTAAATAAATCCTACTAAAATGAGGGTAGCATGATTACCTTGAATACTGCACCGATCCAATATTTAAGGGTTCGTAGAAATGAAACAGTCTTAGTTCGAAAGCGTGTCTCTTATGTAAGATTGTTTTAGCTTCTACGAATTCTTCAGTAATAACAATACTAACCAATCCTCTCCTGTCACAGAGACGGAAGGTGTATGTGATATTACACTAGCCTGTGTGGATAGGAATATTTCGTTTAGTGTCTTTAAGAATAAATGCAGAAAAAATTACAATAAGGACATTGCTGAAGACTGAGGTACTGGAACATTAACACGAGATGTCATCAGGAAGTTTGTTTAATTTCAGGAGGTAATTTTTTGAGGTCTCTAAAGGCTGTAGGTTGAAACTAACTATGATGTTACATGGGGCTGCTAGAGATTCTGGGAAAGAGACAGGTATATCTCAAAATGACAGAACGTGATGGAGTCCTGTCTGTGCCCTGCATTGTGCTTTTCCACCATGTGTTATTACTGGTTATTTTTCAATCTATACATTCCGTGTAGTGTAAATACTGGGAAGTGTGTATGTCTGTCTCTATGGCCATAGATTTTCGTGGTCATTGCGTTCTAACAGCTTGGATTTTCAATCAGCGTTGACGTAGCAGTCAAAAAGATTGGCCTTACGTAAACTGGACAGGAAGGGATTGTTTGCAGTGGTGGAGGAGCTAAAATGCGGTAGGCTTGTGATTCTGGGCTGACTGAAAGCCTTCCAGTGCTTACTTCAGTTAATAGGTAGTGTTGTGTCAGATTAGTCTTCAGTGGTCCCAGTGTCTTCTTGCCTTTAACAAATTGCGAACGTGCGTCTGTAATTGCCAGTGGCTTATCTGTGAGCCTTGGTCATGGAGTGGAGAAAAGTGTGGTAGGTAAAGCCTATAGGTTCTCTGAGTACTCCTAGAACTCGTTTGGAGGGGCAGGTCAAATAGATGCAACCTGAGACAAGTGTTCTTTGAAGGAAGCAGTGCTAGGGATACCTTCAGGTTACTGAGATTAGCACCGTGCCCTACCCAGACGGTTGGCCCGCAACTACTGAGAAAACTAACTGGTTGTCGCCTCTCCACAGATAGCACACCGATGTGGCTGTTTGTATCGGTCAGACCACACCATCACGGCAAGGTACATTTTTCGTGGGAATTGTGAGCTGGAATGTTTCTGGTATTACATGGAAAATTTCAAAATTGAGCGAGAGCTGCTGAAGCGACACGTCCAGGACTCCAAAGACCGACGTCAGCGACGAACCAGAAGAGCGCGGTGCTGCATTGAAAGGAAGTACCGTTGGTCCAGCGTGACAGTAAACGCCAATGAGTACTTAACCGTTTCTCTAATTGTTGTGTAAGTTATTGTTTATCATCAGAGGAGAACAGCTCCGTTTGATTCTCTATCTTTTTCATGTATAACATTTAATTACAACTGTAAAACGGAAAATAATCGCAAAACCTAGAGGCAGTTGTGTGACGTAAGCGGAAGTTGGTAGGCGCATTTCTACATCTGTAAGATATTGTCTATTCATATTTCGTGCCAGTGGCATAAGAGTGGTGCTATTAGATGCAAATCAGGTTTCCTTTAAATACAAACTGTAACTGTAGTGAGCATTACTTACCTTTGAGATTGATCGTGGTGAGTTAATGTTAGTTAAGAATGCCTTTAAGGCAAGAAAGACCGTGTTATCAACAAGGTCGTGTAATAGCGCAACGAGAAACTCGATGCTCCTTCTGAGATACTGCAGAAAGACTTGGCAGGAATGTAACTACTGCACACGATTGCTGGCAGCGGTGGTCACGAGAACATATGGTCATAAGAAGACCGGTCTCCAGACGACCACGTGGCACTACCGAGAAGGAAGACCATCGTGTTAGGCGTATGGCTCTGGCGCAACTGAGCAGCAGTTGGCACCACAGTGACACATGAACTGTTGCAAATCGACTACTTCAAGGAAAGCTCCGAGACAGACGCCCTGGAGCGTGCATTTCACTGGCCCCAAAACACCGCCTTTAGCGACTTCAGTGGTGTCAAGCGGTAGCTCGTTAGAGGGCAGGATGGAAGTATGTTTTTTTCTTGTGAATGATGGTTCTGTCTTGGTGCCAATGATGGCCGTGTGTTGTTTGGATGGGGGACAGTTGAGGGCCTGCAACCAACCTGTGTGCGTGGTAGGTGCGTTGGAGATACACCTGAAGTTATTATGGTCTGATGTGCTGAAGCAGCAGCATTCTGGTGATTGCCCTTCGCACCATGACTGAAAAATTTGCATGACCATCTGGAGATTCCACCTTGTACTCCCATTCATGGACAGCATTCCAGGGAGTGTTTTCCAATGGGGTAAAGCGGACGTGTAACGCTGTTCTAGCCCGATGTGCTCTACAGAGTGTCGACATATTGCTTCGACATTTCCTTGGCATTGGCCTGCTCGATCTGCCTCGAATCGAGCATATATGGGGCATTATCGGACGACAGCTCCATAGTCATCCATAAAAGGTATTAACCGTGCATGTACTGACAGACCAAGTGTAACAGGCATGGAACTCGATTCCACAAACTGACATCCGGCACCTGTACAACACAATGTATGGACGTTTACATGGTTGCAAGTCGGCCACTGTGGCCGAGAAGTTCTAGGCGCGCAGTTTGGAACCGCGCTGCTGCTGCGGTCGCTGGTTCGAATCCTGCCTCGGGCATTGATGTGTGTGATGTCCTTAGGTTAGTTAGGTTTAAGTAGTTCCAAGTCTAGGGGACTGATGGCCTCAGATGTTAAGACCCATAGTGCTTACAGCCATTTGAACCATTTTTAACATGCTTGCAGTCCACATTCTAGCGGTTACACCGCTTATTAATGTACCAGCACTTCATATTCACAATGGCTTACCTCACGCTTACATTATCCTATCATCCTGCAATGTTAATCACTTAAATGTTGTGTGTGTGTGTGTGTGTGTGTGTGTGTGTGTGTGTGTGTGTGTGTGTGTGTGTGTGTGTGAAATCTTATGAGACTTAACTGCTAAGGCCATCAGTCCCTAAGCTTACACACTACTTAACCTAAATTATCCTAAGGTCAAACACACACGCCCATGTCCGAGGGAGGACTCGAATCTCCACCGGGACCACTTAAATGTTACTGGCGCATATATAGTCCCAAAATTTCATAAATGTACATTAATTATTTTTTGATGCTGCTATTTTTTTTCCTTCCGTGTATTTCATGCACTGAAGCAATCCCACTTACATCATTCGCTCAGGTGTGGACAACGTAAGTTAGGGTGCTATCTCAAGCTGCATGAAACATTTCCTGGGTCGGTTTCATTTTGCCTACTCTGTACAAAATGTATTACGGTCAATGCTCACATAAACTGAAAGGCTATGCTGGCTTCGACTGACGAGTCATTATCAGCACCCCCATAAATACTGCTAGGTCGATGGCAGTGTCAAAGCACGATAGGGGTAAAAACTTCCTAATCGCTATTAAACAATTTATGCAACTATTGACTGAAATAATCTTCGTAGTTAAAAGTAATGCGCTCACTCAAGCTATAACAATAATATGACAAATATGAACAAAAGTTTGTAATCGTTCTGTTGAAAAAAAATTCATGTGAGAATTAATTGGTGCTGTTGTACGAAAAAAAAGAACCATGTAGACTGTAATTTCTTGTACTATCAGTCATTTTTGTTGTACAGTCTGTTTTGTGCTCACGAGATCTGATATTGTGCGTGTTTGTTATCTGTCTTACTTTCCCGACCCACAACAACGGTCTTTTGCGCCTCTGCTTAGCCGTGTGACGGATAACACTGTTCATACACCTCCATGCCCCACCCAACGTCAACACCTGTTTGAGGCAAGCGGACTTTATTGTTTTCATGTTCTTCCCTAGACTCAAATATCCGAGACATGTGGAAAATTTTTGGGGTTATTAAGTCGATTCAAAGAAATACGACAGCGGCTGTGAAAAGTATTCTAGTCGATGTTTTTGCCAAGGTGTTCCAGAACCTCTATCGGTGCTGCAGGTGTGTGGCAAAGGGAGGACCGTGTGTATAAAACTAATACGGCAATAAATTTGTCTGGCGTCAGTTTATATTTTATTGCCAGGTGGCTGCAGAATTTTTGAACCTAACTTACTGTACATTTCAGCAGACGCACCGCTTGCACTCATGACTTTAAAGAAACGAAGGAAATCGCCCGTCAGTTCCCAAGTATCAAGAAAAAAATATTTAAAAAGGACATAGAGTGGCGAAGTATTTACTGCCGTTGGTAACAAAATACACTCCTGGAAATGGAAAAAAGAACACATTGACACCGGTGTGTTAGACCCACCATACTTGCTCCGGACACTGCGAGAGGGCTGTACAAGCAATGATCACACGCACGGCACAGCGGACACACCAGGAACCGCGGTGTTGGCCGTCGAATGGCGCTAGCTGCGCAGCATTTGTGCACCGCCGCCGTCAGTGTCAGCCAGTTTGCCGTGGCATACGGAGCTCCATCGCAGTCTTTAACACTGGTAGCATGCCGCGACAGCGTGGACGTGAACCGTATGTGCAGTTGACGGACTTTGAGCGAGGGCGTATAGTGGGCATGCGGGAGGCCGGGTGGACGTACCGCCGAATTGCTCAACACGTGGGGCGTGAGGTCTCCACAGTACATCGATGTTGTCGCCAGTGGTCGGCGGAAGGTGCACGTGCCCGTCGACCTGGGACCGGACCGCAGCGACGCACGGATGCACGCCAAGACCGTAGGATCCTACACAGTGCCGTAGGGGACCGCACTGCCACTTCCCAGCAAATTAGGGACACTGTTGCTCCTGAGGTATCGGCGAGGACCATTCGCAACCGTCTCCATGAAGCTGGGCTACGGTCCCGCACACCGTTAGGCCGTCTTCCGCTCACGACCCAACATCGTGCAGCCCGCCTCCAGTGGTGTCGCGACAGGAGTGAATGGGGGGACGAATGGAGACGTGTCGTCTTCAGCGATGAGAGTCGCTTCTGCCTTGGTGCCAATGATGGTCGTATGCGTGTTTGGCGCCGTGCAGGTGAGCGCCACAATCAGGACTGCATACGACCGAGGCACACAGGGCCAACACCCGGCATCATGGTGTGGGGAGCGATCTCCTACACTGGCCGTACACCACTGGTGATCGTCGAGGGGACACTGAATAGTGCACGATACATCCAAACCGTCATCGAACCCATCGTTCTACCATTCCTAGACCGGCAAGGGAACTTGTTGTTCCAACAGGACAATGCACGTCCGCATGTATCCCGTGCCACCCAACGTGCTCTAGAACGTATAAGTCAACTACCCTGGCCAGCAAGATCTCCGGATCTGTCCCCCATTGAGCATGTTTGAGACTGGATGAAGCGTCGTCTCACGCGGTCTGCACGTCCAGCACGAACGCTGGTCCAACTGAGGCGCCAGGTGGAAATGGCATGGCAAGCCGCTCCACAGGACTACATCCAGCATCTCTACGATCGTCTCCATGGGAGAATAGCAGCCTGCATTGCTGCGAAAGGTGGATATACACTGTACTAGTGCCGACATTGTGCATGCTCTGTTGCCTGTGTCTATGTGCCTGTGGTTCTGTCAGAGTGATCATGTGATGTATCTGACCCCAGGAATGTGTCAATAAAGTTTCCCCTTCCTGGGACAATGAATTCACGGTGTTCTTATTTCAATTTCCAGGAGTGTATTTTATTGCCAGGTGGCTGGAGAATTTTTGAACCTAACTTACCGTACATTTCAGCATACGCACCGCTTGCGCTCATGACTTTAAAGAAACGAAGGAAGTCACCCGTCAATTCCCAAGGATCAAGAAAAAAATATTTGAAAAGGACATAGAGCGGCGAAGTATTTACTGCCGTTGGTAACAAAATAAATCGAAGTTTCGAAGAAGACGATTTTTGAAGCTTACTGTTCAGAAAGATTTAAATTTCTCTCGCGCTATGCAGAGATGACATGAAACAACTCCGGTGAAGGAAAACCTTATGTATAAGAATTTCCATTAAAAAGAAGAATTAACAGTACATTACGAGTACATGTAACAGAAGTGCCAAAAGCCGGGCTATCTCAGTACGGATATTGTCGAGTGGCACTCATATCACTTTGAAGACGTGTAAACAGCCGGAGAGTTATCAGTTCTTACAGTTGGACACTTTGTATCGGTAGCGGACCGTGTGACTCTCATACCTCGGGGAGGCAACTGAATTCATACTCATGTTATGCTGATACCGATTCCAGCAGAATGCTCACAGCACCAACGGTCACCTGATCGCAGTCTGACATTTAGTAACAGAAACTATGAAAACACAAAAGGTAAAAGATTAATAAATTAAGGAATAAAAATTTTTCTATCAGTATGATCGGGAATAGCGTGTCAGTTAAAAGATATCATTAATTACTTCTTCTGCAACTACATGTACATACATACTACGAAAGCCACTAAATGGTCTTTGGCGGAGGGTACCCGATCCACTCGCAAATGGATCGACGGAAACAGGCATGACTACATCCTTCCGTAGCAGCTGCACTCTTATCTTCTCTTCCCCGTTCTTGCGTGAGATGTGCGTTGCTGGCAGCAGAACTGTTCTTATGCCAGTTGCAAATGGTTCTATAACCTTTCTTGATAGGTTTAGACAAACGAACATCGTCTCCGCTCCATGGATTCCCGTATAAGCACACGGAACACTTCCATAATACTCGTTTGTTAATCTAACCCACCTGTAACAAAAGTAGCTGAATGCCTTTAACTTGCTTCAATCTCCGCCTTCAATCTGACCAGGTGGGGATCTCAGACACTCGATCAATACTCCAGAATGGGTGGTACACGTGTTCCATACACCTTTGTAGAATAGCCACCCTTTCCTAGAATTCTCCCAATCGACTGAAGTCGACCATTCGTGTTCCCTACAACCAACCGTATGTGTTCGGGTCATTTCATATTGTTCAGCAACGTTACGCTCAGATATTTAATTGACGTGACTATGTTAGCTGCACACTGCTAGTACTGTATTCGAAAAACATGAGCTTGTTTTTCGTAGTCACCTGCGTTAGCTTGCTTTTCACTACAGGGCGATTACAATTAAAATTCAACTTTCAAAACGCTATAGGAATACCACCACTGGTCACAATGATGTCAAATTTCAACGGAATATTATCGGAGAAGGGGGAAAACGTATGGCAGAAGAAAAAATAGTGTGAAAATTGATCAATAGATGGCGCTGCATGTGTCAGAATACGTAAATGAAAGCACCTGTCATGCGCACTCACCATTGAAGGTGGTATCACGCCGGGTACACGGCTTTTCCTCCTATCGCTTCTGCGACGTTCACCGTGACGGCCTCAATGCAGGATCGCGCTCTGCTTGTAAAGCTGTATTACAAGAATGATGACTATTCACACATCGCCCTGCAGAAGTTCCGGACTCTGAGGGGTTTTAAAAAAGGCGTTGGTCCGATGACTGTCGAGGATCTGGAGAAAATGATTCGGAAATTCGATAAGACGAGTTCTTTTGCTGTGCAACCTGGTAGAGGTAGGAAACAAACTGACTCGACGTCAGTGGAAGTAGTGGCCACATAAATGCAGGAGGAGACGATTGGTGGTGTGTAAAGGTGTAGTGCACGGTGAATTGCCCCAGCACTGGACATACCCGTGAGCACGGTGCGTAAAATCCTACGTAACATCCTTCTTTGCTATCCATTTGAAATTACCCACGTGCACGAGTTGCTTCCTGTTGACTTTCCAGCAGGAGAGACGTTTGCTTTAGAATTCCTTGCTCGCATGGAAGTGGACAATGATTGGCTGTGGAAGAATTTGTGGACAGACGAAGCCCACTTCCATCTGACAGGATATATCAATACACAGAATTTCCGAATATACTCAACTGAAAATCCACACGCAAATCAACCATTACCACTTCATCCTGAAAAGGTCACTGTGTGGTGCGGGTTTACGGTATCTTTTTTCATAGGGCCATATTTTTTCGAAGAGGCAGGTGCTTCCGGTCCTGTTACCCGTACCATCACCGGTAAGCGCTATGAGTGTCTTTTGCGCAACCACGTCATTCCAGCTCTCCACAGCGTAGATGTGTAGACGGGATCGTTTTTATGCAAGATGGCGCACCTCCACACATTGCAAACACAGTTAAGTAGCTGCTGAAGCGCCATTTCGGAAATGTTAGAATTATCAGCCGCCATTTCCCTACGGGCTGGACGTCCCGAACAGCTAATCTTAATGTGTGACTTCTGGCTGTGGGGCTATTTGAAAGATGTCCTGTTCAGTGTTCCAATTGCAATTTTAGCTGCATTGAAGGCACGCATTGCGCAACACATTCTGAAAGTGAGCCCGCAAACACTTGGATCACTTGTGGACCACGCTGTTTCTCGATTTCGACTTGTTGCAGAAAACGGGGGCAGCATATTGAACGTGTTTTGCGCCAGTCACATGGAAATTAATAATCCGCTTTGATTTTGATTGGTGCTTTTTATGCGGTTTTTGGCCTCAGGACAAATAAAAACAGAGGTTATTGATGTTTTTTTATGCGGTTTTTGGCCTCAGGACAATTAAAAGCCGATCTTTCCCATCCGATGTGATATGACCTTGCCATGGTGGACGAGCTTACGTAACTAATAGTATCACACCCGTACACCCATGCACACTGAGCAGTACAGTTTGCTTAACTTCAAACAAACACCTTAAGCATTGTTGTATGATTCATTTGTCATTCGTAGTCGACCACTATTAAATTACGACGCTTACAGCGCCATCTATAGCTACATTTTGTTATTATATTTTAGCCGCGCGGGGTAGCCGTGCGGTCTAGGGCGTCTTGTCACAGTCCGCGCGAACCCCCGTCGGAGGTTCGAGTCCTCCATCGGGCGTGTGTGTGTGTGTGTGTGTGTGTGTGTGTGTGTGTGTGTGTGTGTGTGTGTGTGTGTGTGTGTGTGTGTTCAGTAGCGTAAGTTAGTTTAAGTTAGATTAAATAGTGCCTAAGATTAGGGACCGGCCGGCCGGAGTGACCGAGCGGTTAAAGGCGCTACAGTCTGGAACCGCGTGACCGCTGCGGTCGCAGGTTCGAATCCTGCCTAGGGCATGGATGTGTGTGATTTCCTTAGGTTAGTTAGGTTTAAGTAGTTCTAAGTTCTAGGGGACTGATGACCACAGCAGTTAAGTCCCATAGTGCTCAGAGCAATTTGAAGATTAGGGACCGATGACCTCAGCAGTTTGGTCCCATAAGACCTTACGACAAATTTCCAAATTTGTAACTATTTTTCTTCTGCCAAACATTTTCCTCTTCTCCGATAATATTCCGTTGCCACTTGATGTCATTCTGACCGTGGTGTTATTTCTACAGCGGTCTGAAAGTTTAACTTTAATAACAATCACCCTGTACATTACGATCAAGCTCACAACCATCACACATAAGAGAAATTTTTTATAAGTCATCGTGTATCCTCCTATAGTCAGCAAACGGTGACGACACACTCCCGTACACGATAGCGTCATCGACAGATAGCTGCAGATTTCTGCTCACCCTATCCGTCAGCATCTAGAGATCAAAATCGGGCCCATCACACTTTCCTGGAGCACTCAAGACGATACCCTTGTCTCTGATGAACACTCGCCTTCCTGGGAAAGGTATGGGGCTCTAATACCAAAGAAGCCTTAGAATCACTCGCATACCTAAGAACCTGTTTCATCAGTAGTGGGGCACTGTTAAAATGATTTACGAAAATCTGGGCATAGGAATCTGCCTGTTGCTCTCCATCCATGGTTCGCAGGATATCGTACGTGAAAATAACAGAAAATAACAAGCTGAGTCTTGTACGAGAGATGTTTTCTAAATCCCTGGTGATTTGTGGATAGGTTTTCTGTCTCAAGGAAATTTATTATCTTCTTACTTAATATATATTCAAGAATTCTGCAGCAAACCATCGTTAAGTATACTGGTTCATTCTTTTTATTTTCTTGCGTACTGAAGTCATCAGCGGTCTTGTTTTAGTGCAGCAGGCAAGAGGTACGCAATAAATGCAATGGACCAAGGTTGAACAGCACTCTCAATAAAACCGAACTGAGAATCTATTCTGACTTGGTTACTTATTTATTTTCAACTCTTTCAGATGCTTCTCAACGTTTCGAATACCTCCGTAGAAGAATTTGTGTGACGATCAAAGGATGTTTATGTATATGAGCCTATTTCTCGAATTATTGATTATGCTCGGGACTTGAAGTTCTAATATTTAAGTTAGGTCACGAACCAAGATTCTGTAAGTCACGAACCACGTATTCGAGTGAAAGACTCAGCACAACCAGGAGCACCTCCGAAGATCTCCTACGTAGCCTTGGACGAAACGTCAGGGATAGAAGAGTTCCATGGACCACGGCCAGGTATTCGAATGAAGGACTGGATTTATAGTCACAAAATCTGCGAAAAACGCGAATTACTGCTTTGCAACTAAATAACAAAATGGTAGTTACACATTGCAAGTAGAGCTGCTCATGACATTCCATCATTACGTTCGCAGAAGGACATTCTTAATGACACGAAGCGAATGACACCAGGTTACAGTTACGCAAATTTACTCAAGAAAATTAAGTATAACAAGGGATCGTGAAACATATTCTTCACCTCTGCTAAGAAATGAAAAATTTTCTGAGACTTTAGTTTAAACTAATCTGCCTGGTACTGTGGTAGAGTGTCTCTAGTTCCCTTGCCCATTCCGTGTGCATGAGTTACTAACCATAGTTCATGTGAGCCGTACAAAAACACACCTCTGGAATGGCCCAGTGACCAATCTCTCTGGTTTCAGAATCTACAAGGTAAGTTGTTGTTACCATTCCACCGTTTTTTGATAACTATGGTCATTCTGGAGCGAGATTCAAAGTACTCTAATTCGCGGATTTACTCAGTCGTACAGGTTAAAGTGGAAAACTAAACGGACTGTCAAAAGAAAAATAAATTACCATAGATGCTATTCGCTTTTCGGCAATCTCTTCGGCTAATATGTGTGGAAGTTGTAAACTTAGCGCACTTCCTATAGATGAGTGAATCTCTATTAACGTTTTCCTGTAGACATTGCTGCTTACATTTTTTATGCGGGTGTAGGACACTGTATTTTTTCTCAGTTTTTTTCCGAATTTTGTTACTAAACCAAGGTGGGTCTCTTGTGTCCTTACTATTCACATATATCTCCAGAGCGCGATTTACAAACTTTGGCCATCATCCCTCACGGCCATCATACTGAAATCAAATGATGTCCATTCATTAAGTATGATGCTACAGCTCCTTATCTGCTCTTTCCAGCACAAAAACTTTCCTGGGTGCATCTCCTAAGCAACCATCGTCGCTATGGTGCTATGCTCACTAAAAGCTGTCTGTTAACTGACACTATCTGTAAGTTCAAGCATGTTTGTAGCCACAGCGTCCAAAATGTTTCAGTTTCGTGCTGGTTGTGGATTAGCTCCTGAAAAGAGTTTTCGTGGAGTATGTTCAGAACTGCTTCACAAGACTGTCTGTCCGGTTCACCTCCTATAAATCCATAGAATTCCCAGTCTACATTCGGTAGGTCAAAGTCGCCTCCAGCTAATCTACATCTCTATCTACGTGATTTACAAAACGAGCGTCTCTCATCCTCCAAAGCAAAAATTCTTACCCTTACAGTGCAATGAAGGAGAACTAGAACGTGATATGTACAAAAAATGACATTATATTTTTTCCCTTAATTGAAGTTGCTTCGTTGGTTAACGATCATCGACTGAGCTTAATGGGCTCTTATCAGGAGTGATAAAGCACAATGAGGCGACGTTACCCAATAAACACCGGCCACGGGGTTCCAGTGCTGCATCTAAGGACCGTAGGTGTTTGGATCGACTTTTGCCCCTGCACGAGGTGCGTCGGACTGTCTGGAAAGGGACGAGCAGGTACAACAGTCAGGCGGCCGCACGCATCGCTCCTGAGGTCACAGGGCCCTCTGGGAGTAACGCCCCAGCTCCTCAATTAGCTTCGGATGGGTATCCGTTACAGGAAGCCAATAGTCGTACGCTACCCTTCCGCCATTCTTCCAACTACTGGGAAAATCTCTCAAATTACGAAACTGTTGGCTGTGCCCACGTCGAAGACTGACCGTCCGACGATTCTAGCTGATGGGAGAGAAAGCAAGGAGGTACAAGCTCGCACAGTAAGTTTGTCTTTCGAATCAGCCAGAAGTAAAGCAATCATTCTGATTTTGCTGTGCAGTTTCATTTTTTGGGATGTTCGGCTATTCACATGTAGATAGTAGAGGAGAGCAACTGCCTCCACGTGTACGTATGGAAAAAGTAATTCGCCTAAAGGTTCTGGCAGTTAGATGGGTTAACCTGTTGTATTAAGTTGTAAGTCAGACGAGGTTAGAAACAGCGCGACAGAACAGCAGTTCGCATGGGGGGAAAAAGGTACTAGGTTTTGTCCCATCTTTTAATTTTGTTGAACAACGCTTGGAAATCGTGGCAGCACATGTGCACACACATGTCATCTAATTACCATAAATTCCTGGGAGGGGGGGAATGAGATTCGACGCCACGCTCAATCACATCCAAGATGTGTTCTATTGGGTTCAGATCTGGTGAGTTTGGAAGCCAGCACATCAGCTGGAGCTCGCCTCTGTGTTCCTCGAACCACTCCATAACTCTCCTGGCTTCGTGACATGGCGTATTATCTTGCTGGAAAATGCCACTGCCGCCGGGAAACATGATGGTCATGAATGGCCGCACTTGGTCTGCAACCAGTGTTGTAAAGTACCTACATCATATAAAGCCTGTGCTCGTCTGTGAAAATGGACTCGATAAGCAACCTAGCCGGCCGAAGTGGCCGCGCGGTTCTGGCGCTGCAGTCTGGAACCACGAGACCGCTACGGTCGCAGGTTCGAATCCTGCCTCGGGCATGGATGTGTGTGATGTCCTTAGGTTAGTTAGGTTACCTAGTTCTAAGTTCTAGGGGACTAATGACCTCAGCAGTTGAGTCTCATAGTGCTCAGAGCCATTTCAACCCTTTGACTCGATAAGCAACCTGAGCTATCCGTAATCGGAATCTAACCTGCATAACACTGTGTGCGTGTTGTATGAGAGTCAGTTTCACTGTCATTCAAGCCCTCAACAGATCGTTACATGAAAAACTTAAACCTGACATATGGATAAGCTATCTGACTGCGTATTTGAATAAGAATTTACAAGTGATACAGAATCTGGCTTGTGCAACGGAATTTACTGGCTTAGAGTACATGACATATTGTGGTGTGTCACTGTTTCTGTTGTGGCCCTAAGTTTTGCACTTACAATCCGGAGCAGCATGCAGTAACAGCGTCTAAAGCTTATGTTACTAAGAATGAATTTGATAAAAAGGAGTTTGTTTGGGTTCTGTTAACTACTAAACAACATGTAAGAAGAGATACCATAAATCAAGTCTTTTTAAAAATTTCAGAAATCATCATGACCAATAACAGTTTGACAAGTATTAATAATGGCGAAATGCCTGACAATGACCTTATAAGTATCAATAATGGCTGAGTGCCAGATTATCAAGTTATTTCGATTTCAAAGTTACATTAACATTTAATAACCACAGCATATTTATGAATTAGATGTGGAGAATTATTACTATTATTTGGAGGATAAGGAGGCTTCTTTAACTGACAAGAAAAACATGGGATTATTGCATACTCGGACTAACAATGACGAGCCTACCCCTGTAATTACGCTTTACGCTATGCTTGCGAATTTTAGCTTGAATTCCATCTTCAAGCGTAGCTAAGCCATCTAAGTCTCTCCTGGCCACATAAATGAAATCAGGCCTTGAGTGTAGTTAGATCTGCCATCACCGACGTGAGGGCAGCATGACAAGTTTTCTGTCTCCGAGCTCTCGACCTACACTACTGAAATTTTACTCTCGCAGACAGACCTCGTCTCACACCAATTCTTAGAAACGCGCTCCCATGTTTCACCCTCAGATTGTTACTGTCGATATCTGAGTACTTATTTATTTCCATAGAGAATGGCAGAATCTTACAAAATGCAAAGAATAGCCTTAAGTTGGCTATATTGTTTTCGATACTCAATTTATTATTTAATCAATGTACTGGAGAGTTCTAACACACTCCTTATAGTGTACGATACTCCTTGGCCGTCATGGTGCCTTGCTCGAGCTACGCTGGACCCATGGATCCCTATGTGAATGTTTCCCAGAGTATAATGGGCCGCCGCCAGCTTTTCTCCGCCCCACAGTACAGGTGTCAAGGAGCCGCCATAATGTTCTGGCTGATCAATGTAGATGAACGCATGTACAAGTTAAGTTTGGTGAATCGGAGAGATTACAGTCGTACTAACGTTTCTGACACTAGGACGAAAACAAAAACTCTATCGAAAAGACATTCACTGATTACAAATGTATTGTAATATGAGCTACCTCATCAGATATGTGAATTGTTTGAAGACCTTTGACTGAATGAAACAGTACTATTCAGCAGTAGCACCAGGTGTACCTAACAGGACCATTAATGGTTCGAATATAAAGTAATGGTTCGGTACTGTCAGCAGCTCTGTCGAAGGATTCGCTGTTGCGTACATTAATGTAAGGTCGTTGAAATGTAGATCAGTGTACGCAGTGTACCAGTATTTCCTCCAGCACTGAAACTAAGCTCTCCTCAAAAGTCAACAATTTCAAGGTAAAATATTATATTACTAATTTCAGAATTAGTGGTAAGCTTGTGCAGCACATCAATTGGTGCTTAGTAACATTCAGAAGAATTGTCAGATGAAAAGAATACATGAACCCAGTAGTTGAGAGGGAGAATGGAAGGCTTACATCCGTCGAGATAATTTTGATATAGTGAGTGGTATTTAAAGAAGGGTGGAAGAGGGTACAGTGGGAGGACGAAGATGAGCAAAGGTAATGAACTGTAGATGCAAAACAAGGCAAAGGAAGGGAAGTGTGTTGCTAAGGAGACGAAAAAAAGAGAGAGCTGACGGAGAAGAAATGGAGAGAACAGTGCGAGAAAGAGAGAGGAACTGCTGTTGTTGCTTTTTAGTTGTTAGTTTTAGAAAATGTAAAGCCAGTATGGGCACTGAGGACACACAACTGAAGGATTTAATATACCAGTTGTTTCCTTTACTTGCTGAGTTTTGTCTCTTCCGAGCCAGTATGCGCCATCCCTTCTGCCATGTCAATCAGAAAAAGAGTCCTAGTATCATAAAGATGTTCAGTAGCAAGCAGATATTGGGTGCTTCCGTTAGAGATGAAAAAGGAGAAGAAATAAATCAAATGTATTCCGACCATATCCAAAATTTTTGCTGGACATCTCAATAGTGTTTCAATATTCTGTTAGACAAATCGAAGGTCATAGTTCAGACAAAAGCAACGAACACGGGCCCGATGAGATGAAATATGTGATCGTTCCGACGTGCTGTGGAACCTGTCCAACTGTGTCGGTGGGTTGAACGATAGACATATAAGAAGCAACCGCACCCTTAAGTTCTGGACACCTTAACGAAATAACGAAATACATCTCATTTTTTGAGAAGTGAAGTTTAACATTCGCAGATCTACTTGTAGCAGTGGAGGTATGTGAATGCAGACTCATTATCGATGGACGAACGTTTCATATTAATAATTTTTTAACACAGATGGGTATGGTTTGAATAAATTTCTGTGTCGATAACTTTTCGAGTAAGTAGATTATTCAGAGTTATTCACGAATAAGAAAATGATAAATATAATCAATCTCCAAACACAAATAATTATTTGTTATTTATTATTCGTAACGAAACGTAGATTGCCACCGTATTTTCTCAGTTACTTCTTGTACAGATTATTTAACTAGTTTTCTTTCCCTTGGCACAGTGCAGTTTCTGATTCATAAATAGAGAGAAATTTGGCTCGGTGGCTCAATGGATTTGAATTCCATGAAGAGCATAAGACAAATTTTTGTCAATATATTAAAAATAATATTTCGTAGTCAAGGAATAAATTATTTTTGTAACAAAATTGCAGCAGGACACAAAGTCTGATACTAAAAATATTGAACAAGCATGAACGTCACGTATTGCAGTGTATATCATCTGTGTAACATACGCTACCAACATCCATGAACTATGTTCACTGCATATTTTACATTTGTTCGATCCCTGTTTAAATTACTTTAGGTAGGTGATTTAACACTTATTTAATTCACCTCCATTCCATGGCATATACAATACCAGAAGAAGGAATTAGTACACCTTGAAAGACAACGTCGACTTTGATCCGACGACGGCATATGACAGCCGGCCGCTGTGGCCGAGCGGTTCTAGGCGCTTCAGTCCAGAACCGCGCTGCTGCTATGGTCGCAGGTTTGAATCCTGCCTCGGGCATGGATGTGTGTTAGTTAGGTTTAATTAGTTCTAAGTCTAGGGGACTGATGACCTCAGATGTTAAGTCCCATAGTGCTTAGAGCTCTTTGAACGGCATATGTTAGTAGATGTACTGATAATGGTTTCAACGTCGTCCGCCAACAGACAGCGTAGTGGCAGAGCTACGAGAGAGCAATCTGTGTCTACCCTTTAATAGGGAATGCTCAAAGCCAGAAGGCCCCGTATGGTGCAGACGTATGAAGCAAACAGGCAACCATGCTACGGAAACACACTCGTGCTTCCTAAAGCCTAATGAGCGAGTTTGAAAGAGTCAAATTGTAGCCTTCCGAGAGGCATTCTGCTCCTTCGGAGAATGGCCACACAAATTGAACATACCGCTTCAGTAGTGCAACGATAGTGGTATCAGTTGTCATGTGAAAATTCTCGCACCCGTAGAAGGGGCTCTGGACGTTCACGCAACACAGTCGCCCGCCAGGACCGTCGTATTGTAAAGGTAGCAGTGGCAGGTTTAACAGCTACCACAGCACAGATAACATGGCCTGCGGGGCTTGACGTGCCAACATGAACTACTGCGAACCGGTTATTAGCGGAGACGGGCGCGGCTCGACTGGTGCCGTCAGAGGATCACTTGGAAGATGGTATGTCGCGCCGTGGTCTTCAGTGATGAAACCAGATTCTGCTTACACGCAAGTGATGGTCATCTACGCTACGATGTACACCTGGTGAGCGGTCTCGTTGAATGTACTCGTCCAAGACACACTGGTCCCACCCCGCACACGTGTACCCCATATGCAATGTTGGAACAACAAATCTTGAGTGAATTGGAAACCTCTGAAAGGCTGCACTAATTTCTTTCAGGCATTGTATTAAGGACTTCAAATATAAAATATATATACAGGGTGTTTCACTAAATGTGTTTGCCCCTGTAAGTTACGAAGTAATAGGCCACGGAAATATTTATTGCGGTATGTCACCATAAGAAACGTTACACTGTCTGCGGAGCTATGAACATAGTTTATTGTGTTATTATCCAAAAAGTTACAGCAAAAAGATACAATTTTAAAGGGAAAAATAGTTGTTTCTATTATGCACTGGAATCAGTACCACCAGCTGAGTATACACAAATTTAAATTACATTCCTATCACTTTTAGTTTGGGAACTACGACCCTTCAAAGTTTCAGGGGCAGATACCACACACGCTGCGCATAACGCAATGCGCCTTACAAACGTGGTGCGGCCGAGTTGCAACGTCGCCGGTGTCATGGAGCGAGAAGCTTCCTCGATGCGCTGTTAGACTGACGACTGTCGCCGCACACGGCCGTATACCCGACAGTTCGACCCACACAAACAAACGAGGCTCAATATACCACAGTTACTGACATCGGATTGTTGTGTCTCGACAAGACAGCCTAGAAACAATGAGAGGAAGCCGACAGGTACGCGCTAAGTCAAAGCAGGGTGCGTGACGTCTGAAACAGGATACGTAATGAATGCTATAAAGAAAAGTACGTAACTTCTGTAATACTTAACTTTAATCCATCCTTTTGGTACATCTGGAGATTGTGGCGATACAAGTGAGACTCTTTAGATACATGCAATGTTACTAATGGCGCCTTGCTAGGTCGTAGCCATGGACTTAGCTGAAGGCTATTCTATCTGCTCGGCAAAGGAGCGAGGCTTCGTCAGTGTAGTCGCTAGCTACGTCGTCCGTACAACTGGGGCGAGTGCTAGTCCGTATCTCGAGACCTGCCTTGTGGTGACGCTCGGTCTGCGATCACACAGTGGCGACACGCGGGTCCGACATGTACTAATGGACCGCGGCCGATTTAAAACTACCACCTAGCAAGTGTGGTGTCTGGCGGTGACACCACACGGATGAAGATGGCATACACGAACAACGAATACGTCGACATATTGCTGACGCTCGGCGAGTGTTGACACGATACCACTGAAGCAGCCATGGTGTACGCCGTGTGATATCCTAGGCGAAGAGCTCCCGCAGCCATTACGTTCTTACGTGCCGAACAATGACTTCGGGAAAGAGGCAGCTTGGTAACGCGCCGCAGTAACAGACGAAGAACTGCAAGAAGTGTGGAGACGGAGGTGTTTGTTTTAGCTGCAGTACGCCACGATCCTCATGTCAGCTTACGAGGCGTTGCTGCAGTCGCTGGTGTCAGTCTCACATGTGTGTGGCATATAGTACACGGCCAAAGGCTTCACCCATACTGCCTGTCACTGACACAGGAGCTGCATGGGAACGATTTCCGTGCGAGAGTTACATTCTGTGAATGGGCCATGCGTAGAAATTTCACGCAGGAGTCTTTAGAAAGTGTTATGTTCTCTGATCAGTCCACGTTCACAAATTATGGTGCCTTGGTGGGTACGACCTGTAAACCGTCAACGGAGGTGGTCCATTACTGTATGGTGTGGAATCCTTGGGGATGAAATTATCGGTCCACACTAGTTCCCAAGTATCCTGACGGGTGAGATATATCGCGCGTTTATAATCTACAGTTTGGGTGGTCTTCTTGAAGATGTGTGTCTACACACGAGAGTCCATATGTGGATGCAGCACGATGGTCACCCAGCCCATTCTGCACGTGCTGTTGTAGAAGAACTAAACAACAGGTTTGCAGGAAGGTGGTTGGGGCACCATGGTCCCCATTCATGGCCTGCAACGTCGCCCGGTTTAACACCATTAGATTTCTTTTTGTGGGGATATCTAAAGGATCGTGTTTATGTCACTGAGCCCACATCCCCAGATGATCTAAAACGGCGCATCGAGGACGCAAGTTACTCCGTGACACCGGCGACGTTACATCTCGTCCGCAGATCCTTTAGAAGGCGCATTGCATTGTGCACCCAGGAACATGTACACACACTTGAACATCTCATTTAAATCAACTTCCCACCGCCAGAAAATCCATCAACCAACACACAGCCATGTATTATGAACAGCGTGTGTGGTATCTGCTCCTGAAACTTTGAAGGGTTGTAACTCCCATTTTAAAGTGATAGTAATGTAATCTAATTGATGTATACACAGCTGGTGTTACTGATTCCAGTGCATGATAGAAAGAACTATTGTTCCATTTAAAAAACTGCATCTTTTTGCTGCAACACTTTGGATAATAACACAATGTTCATAGCTCCAGAGACACTGCAACGTTTCGTATGGTGACCATCCGCAATAAATATTTCCGTCGCCTATTACTTGGTAACTTACAGAGGCAAACACATTTAGTAAAACACCGTGCATATATATATATATATATATATATATATATATATATATATATAGGGTGGTCCATTGATCGTGACCGGGCCAAATATCTCACGAAATAAGCATCAAACGAAAAAACTACAAAGAACGAACTTGTCTAGCTTGAAGGGTGAAACCAGATGGCGCTATGGTTGGCCCGCTAGATGGCGCTGCCATAGGTCAAACGGATATCAACTGCGTTTTTTTTAAATAGGAACCCCCAATTTTATTACATATCCGTGTAGTACGTAAAGAAATATGAATGTTTTAGTTGGACCATTTTTTTCGTTGTGTGATAGATGGCGCTGTAGTAGTCACAAACATATGGCTCACAATTTTAGACCATCAGTTGGTAACAGGTAGGTTTTCTAAATTAAAATATAGAACGTAGGTATGTTTGAACATTTTATTTCGGTTGTTCCAATGTGATACGTGTACCTTTGTGAACTTATCATTTCTGAGAACGCATACTGTTACAGCTTGATTACCTGTAAATACCACATTAATGCAATAAGTGCTCTAAACGTCCGTCAACCTCAATGCATTTCGCAATACGTGTAACGACATTCCTCTCAACAGCGAGTAGTTCGCCTTCCGTAATGTTCGCACACGCATTGACAATGCGCTGACGCATGTTGTCAGGCGTAATTGGTGGATCACAATAGCAAATATCCTTCAACCTTCCCCACACAAAGAAATCCGGGGACGTCAGATGCGGTGAACGTGCGGGCCATGGTATGGTGTTTCGACGACCAGTCCATCTGTCATGAAATATGCTATTTAATACAGCTTCAACCGCACGCGAGCTATGTGCCGGACATCCATCATGTTGGAAGTACATCGCCATTCTGTAATGCAGTGAAACATCTTGTAGTAACATCGGTAGAACATTACGTAGGAAATCAGCATACATTGCATCATTTAGATTGCCATCGATAAAATGGGGGCCAATTATCCTTCATCCCATAATGCCAAGGACGCTGATGTTCCGCTTGTCGCACCCATCGTGGACTTTCCGTTGCCCAATAGTGCATATGACGCCGGTTTACGTTACCGCTGTTAGTGAATGGCGCTTCGTCGCTAAATAGAAAGCGTGCAAAAAAACTGTCATTGTCCCGTAATTCCTCTTGTGCCCAGTGGCAGAACTGTACACGACGTCCAAAGTCGTCGCCATGCAATTCCTGGTGCATAGAAATATGGTACGGGTGCAATCGATATTGATGTAGCATTCTCAACGCCGACGTTTTTTGAGATTCCCGATTCTCGCTATTTGTCTGCTGCTGATGTGCGAATTAACCGCGACAGCAGCTAAAACACCTACTTGGGCATCATCATTTGTTGCAGGTCGTAGTTGACGTTTCACATGTGGCTGAACACTTCCTGTTTCCTTATATAACGTAACTATGCGGCGAACGGTCCGGACACTTGGATGATGTCGCCCAGGATACCGCGCAGCATACATAGCACACGCCCGTTGGGCATTTTGTTCACAATAGCTATCCATCAACACGATATCGAACTTTTCCGCAATTGGTAAACGCTCCATTTATCACGGATAATGTATCACGAAGCAAATACCGTCAGCGCTGGCGGAATGTTACGTGATACCATGTACTTATACGTTTGTGACTATTACAGCGCCATCTATCACAAAGCGAAAAAAGTGGGCCAACTAAAACATTCTTATTTCTTCACGTACTACACGAATATGTAATAAAAAATGGGGGTTCCTATTAAAAAAAACGCAGTTGATATCCGTTTAACCAACCATGGCGTCATCTTGTTTCCCACTTCAAGCTAGACGAGTTTCGTTCTTTGTAGTTTTTTCGTTTGATGCTTATTTCGTGAGATATTTGGCCCCGTCACTAACAATGGACCACCCTGTATATGCAGAATGTTCCTTGTAACTGAAGACGTTGAAATAACTCAAAAACTACACATCGTATCAAAAAAAGAAAAAAAGTTACTATTCTAATCTGTCTCAGAGGGGGACGTCCAATGATAACGGACTCCATCCCCGTCCCATCCTGTGCATGCATGGGTGGCGGGGGACAACTTTGAAATCTTCACGGTGAAATCTCTATACGTTTTTTTTGTTTTTTTTTTTTTAATGTCAGTACCGCCATTAGACTGCTTTTATTTTTGCAGTGTTACATTCACACCACCATGATTTCGGCTTCAAAGTGCCATTATCAAGTGTGTTAATGTTATTCAGATGGCATATTGTCGTATTTAAAATACACGACAGTATGCCATCTAAGGCACAGTATAACATTAAAACGATAATGGCACTTTGAAGCCGAAATCATGATCGTGTAAATGTGACACTGCAAATAAAAAACAGTCTAATGCCGACACTGACGTTAAAGAAATATATTATGTCTGTGGCCCCAGATTATGAAAAAATTATCTATCCGTTTTGTCTGAAGCATTTTCTTCGTTTCGCAACAGATGGCGCTGTAACCGGAGGGATAGAAATTGGTACAAGATCGTAATTTACGACATGCTATTCAATGACCCTTGAATATACAGTGGCACATGGGACCCACCCTCCATGCTGCGAGGGTAGGGCCATTCAGTATTTCGTAATTTCTAATTGGAAACCCCATTCGCAACGTTGAATTCGTCCGACATATCGAACAGGGGACTGCGCGACCCGCCACTGTGGCCGTGCCTCGAGGCAAACGCTCCTCTACGTTTCAAATTAGGGTAAGTGTTCAAACGTAGTACCGCCAACTTCAATACTTTGTGATCCGCTTTACAAAAGAACGTACACAGGGCAGAAGCATATCTGCGGGAATGTGAGCACAGGCGTTTCTGATGCGGTCGACCATCTCTTCACAAATAAATCCGTTGACGTCAAATCCGGCGACCTAGCTGGCCTATTAATAGGACCACCTCTGCCGATCCATCGACCAGTGTGAATAGAGTCTAATACCTCCCATGCTTCAATTACGTAATGCGTTGGGCAACCGTCATGCTGAAACCACGTACGCTGATACATGGTCGAACGTCCAGGGCAACATCCTGCAGTAGTACCGGTATTTCCTGTTCCAAAAACGTTCGAGTTTTTTGTTAATTCAACGTTCCGTCGATTAAGTACAGACCAATGAGTTTGGTCTCCATAACGCCCACCATACGTTAACCGACCAGGGACATTGATGGTCAACTTGCTGTAACCAGCGACCGTGGTATGGATGATACTTACGACGATGCAGTATTGTGACAATACTACCTACAGACATACCGGAATCGAGGTGTAATTACCGGGTGCTTATCCATGGGTTGTGGTGTACTGCTGCTTGTATAACTAATTCATTAGCTCCTCCTGTAACACATTTGCTTCCTTTCCTTTCTCCTGCCTGTACGCTGCCATCAGACATTAAGGCGTTCGTAATATTATAAGAGAACGAACGAGAGCAAGTTTTCTCTGGAAAACGATCGGCATACAAGGCAACAGCAGACTCAATATTTCTCCCACATTCTCCGTAAATCAGGATCATTTCAGTATTATTCTGTGGTTGCAGCATTCATTGTCCACTTGCAAGTCTGCTCTCCGAATGATAGATAGTTGTGCTGGCAATAAACACTGCGCAAGTATTGTAATGTTTAGAGCCGTTATCCGTTATACGTCTGCACTATACGTGAGCTCCGGTTGCATGTACTGCCTGTTATGATACTTCGTCCTTCGCTACACGGCGACGATGGCGCATCAAGTAGCCTCCTGTTCGATATGTCGGAGGAATACAACGATGCGAATGGGGTTTCCAAATAGAAGTTATGAAATACTGGCCTGTCCTACCCTCTCAGCATGGAGGTGGGATCCCACGTGCCATTAGATATTGAACAGCTATAGTGACATGCGTACCCATTTCTACTTCTCCGATTACAGCGCCATCTGTGGCTAAAAGAAGAAAATGCTTCAGACAAAACGTATGTAGACTTTGCTATAGAATCGTAATCTGCAATAAAAAACGGTGGTTCCCACTGAAGATTTCAAAGTTGCCCTCCGCCACCCACGCACTGGGTGGGGTGGCGGGTCGGGTGTGATATCGTTGGATGTCCCTCTCCGAGACAAACAAATTGAAATTACAACATTTTTTTATCCGATGTATAATTTTCGAGATATTTCAATATCTTCAGGTAAAATGAACACCCCATATATAAAGGGGGAAGAAAAAAAATCACGCACTCGGACTTCACAGCGCGATTCCTCACACAATGGCAACGCAAAAATGTCTGTCACACAATTTCGTCCTGTGCGTATTTCGGGCAGTAAATGGACGGTAAAGACTGGCTATCTGGCAACACTGTAATCACGTTTACGGTAACTATCTCTGTTATCATAGGCAGTACTACTGTGCAGTTAGTGCACTGGGAAGTATTTTGTGTTATCATGCTGGAGGTCTAGGGTTCGATTCTGGGTCAAGGCTGATTTGTTTTTATTTGCTAAAAGTAGTCTGCATGGTACAATATTTGGCTTCTTAATCATCATATAGCGATTACAGTCGGTCTTCTACGAAACATTGGCAATCATGTACTACGAACACACAAATGTAAATACAACTGTTTTCATTGGACAGCTTCTAAAAAAGCCTTTTTCACGTCGTGGACGCGAACTGTTTCATGCCACTAAACCACTAGATTCCAAACATGTTTTCTGTGTGCCCTCCCCCAATGGTCCCATCAAAATTATTTGCAAGGCACCTTGCTAGCTCTACTGGTGACGTAAGGCCCTAACGGAATGTAACAGAGCTGAATCTGGCAAAAGTAATAATTGATATTAATCGATGGGACCATTGGGGGAGGGTACACAGAAAACAAGTTTGGAATCTAGTAGATGCAATGGTGCCAAACAATTCACGTCCATGACATGCAAGATGTTTCTTTACAAGCTGACCAAGGAAAACGACTGTATTACCATTTCTGTGTTCGTAGAACGTAACTGCAAATAGTTTTGAGGAAGATCCACTGTAATCGGTGTATGACGATTAAGACCCGAGGTATCGTATCTTACAGACTACCTTTAATAAATAAAAACAAATGAGCCACAAGCCGAAATTGAACCCTCCACCTCCTGCATGCTAACCCAAAACGCTACCCACTGCACCAACTGCACACATGTGCTGTCACAGGTAGTTACAGTATACGTGATTACAGTGTTAAGTCCATTTACTGCTCGAAATATGCCCAGGACTAAATGATGTGAGAGCCATTTTCGTATTACCAGTATGTGAGGAATCGCGCTGTGAAGTCTGAGTGAGGGAATTTTTATTCACCCTGTATACATACTCTCCGAAGAATATGATAAAATAAAGACAATCAAATGTATCGTAGTATGTATTTCAATTTTTGTTCTTTCTTAAAGAAGACGCCAGCGAAAATGGAAACTTTCTTAATGTATCCAGAATGAGATTTTCACTCTGCAGCGGAGTGTGCGCTGATATGAAACTTCCTGGAAGATTAAAACTGTGTGCCCGACCAAGTCGCGGTCGGGCACACTCCGCTGCAGAGTGAAAATCTCATTTTGGAAACATCTCCCAGGCTGTGGCTAAGCCATGTCTCAGCAATATCCTTTCTTTCAGGAGTGCTAGTTCGCAGGAGAGCGTCTGTAAAGTTTGGAAGGTAGGAGACGAGATACTGGCAGAAGTAAAGCTGTGAGTACCAGCCGCGAGTCGTGTTTCGGTAGCTCAGTTGGTAGAGCACTTGCCCGCGGAAGGCAAAGGTCCCGAGTTCGAGTCTCGGTCGGGCACACAGTTTTAATCTGCCAGGAAGTTTCTTTATGTAGATCCAGTTGTTTGAAGGAACAGAATTTAACTATCATTTTAGTTCATCTGTAGAAGCAATTGTTTATATTATCAAGAAGCAATTACATTTTTATGAAGAAGCAAATATGTATCTTTATTGCAATTTTTCTACCTGTTAATTAACCAGAAACTAAGCGGGGAAAAGTGGATTTAGTTCCAGATTGCAAAACTGTACGTTTTACGTTCGATCCCCCTTTTGTCTTAAGATTTTTTCTGTAACTTACAGCTTCTTTCATCTCTAACGAAAATATCAAGTCAAATTGCACTGTGTTTTGGATTGCATGTTGATCTGTCGATCCACTTCCAACCGACTATATAAATCGGTTCAGAGGCGGGGGAAAGGCGTAGACAATCCCTTGTATAGCACCGTAGTGCTGAAACCAATCTTCGGGTTGAGTACAGCTGTACATGCTTTACAGCGTAACAAATGTAGCGTAAAAATGCTTCGTAGACGGATGGTCTTAGCTGTCATACTACCGTCGCGGTCACATGCCAGTACCACCCATTCCCCCCTGCTAACACATGGAAGTACTCTACGTAAGTAGCCAAAGATGAGATTGCAGCCAATAGAAGTTTTTAATCTGTATTATCTTCATCCATTGTACCAAGGTTTCTAATACTATCGGACATGGATGTCTTTCTGAAAATGTTACGAAATTCGTTCGTGCTTGTAGTGCTACAATCAGAGTGAACAAAGTAAGAACTCATTGGCTGCTGGTGGATAGCATCAACAGACTTCAAATTAAAGTCTCTTACAGCGTTTGTGAAATGCTGCCGGACGTCCAGAGTCATCCGATGATGTAGGATTAATTCTGAGTACGTTTTGTATAAGAAGAATAGTGTTTCGATCCGACATACCTCTATGAAGTTACATGGAGTTTTGAGATCAAAAAATTTCGGAAGAGACAGTTTGAGTACACAAAAGAGCTCATAATATTGCTGCACACTCGCAACGTTTTAATCGAGAAAGTGTCAAGAGAGAGTTGGAAAACTTTCGTCGTCTTTCTATACCAATTGCAATTATTGCAACAAAGCCTTATCCATTTTCTGAAAACAAATCAGTTGTGGAAACGGCAATCGTTCTAGTGTGTTTCCTGCTTTTTTTCCAAAAACGCTTTTCAGTGCTTCTGCCTTCTCGGTACTTTGTTACATGTCCGTAGGTTTGATCCAAGTGACAAACAAGCAAGAATGTCTTTCAGACATGCTTTAATAGGTAGCGCAAGGTCTTTGTGTCTAGCTGTGCTTCCCTCTAGTGTTCCAAAATTAAAGAGATGTGAAAAGTGGTTTATTCTGACTGCAGTTCTACTGGTTAAAAACCTAATGCTGTAATTCTGTATTTGTATTATCACACTTCAGTATTAATAGCACATTCTTCCTGTGGTTTTTTTTTTTGTCGAAAACTAACATTTTTGAGTCGAATTGTTTCTTGATAAATTTAGAACCACACGTTTCCTGGTATGGGACTTAAAACTATCTTAATGCAGTATTTATTTCCTAATTTGTCTCACTATTTTTTGCGTTATTGCGGTGAGCTGCATAATTCAGTCGTACCCAAAAACTGTAGCAAATGTCTGAATACAAATCAGTTTTGTACACACAAAGATACACTATTTTCTTCATTATTGTCGCTATTGTCTCGATGAAGGAAACAGTGATCTGAAAGTCTTGCACTGTTATCCTGAAACATAGACGATTTCAGGAGGTATAACACATCTATATCCTCTTTACATGATATAATTCCTTAGTATGTCGTAATGGCAGCCTTCGAAAACCAAATAAATATTCTCGTGAAATATTTGAAAAAATTGTATAAAAATGATTTAGAAGCAACAAAAAGTACATTTGTTTAATATCATCATCATCATCATCATTTAAGACTGATTATGCCTTTCAGCGTTCAGTCTGGAGCATAGCCCCCCTTATACAGTTCCTCCATGATCCCCTACTCAGTGCTAACATTGGTGCCTCTTCTGATGTTAAACCTATTACTTCAAAATCATTCTTAACCGAATCCAGGTACCTTCTCCTCGGTCTGCTCCGACTCCTCTTACCCTCTACTGCTGAATCCATGAGTCTCTTGGGTAACCTTGCTTCTCCCATGCGTGTAACATGACCCCACCATCTAAGCCTGTTCGCCCTGACTGCTACATCTATAGAGTTCATTCCCAGTTTTCCTTTGATTTCCTCATTGTGGACACCCTCCTGCCATTGTTCCCATCTACTAGTACCTACAATCATCCTAGCTACTTTCATATCCGTAACCTCAACCTTGTTGATAAGGTAACCTGAATCCACCTAGCTTTCGCTCCCATACAACAAAGTTGGTCGAAAGATTGAACGGTGCACAGATAACTTAGTCTTGGTACTGACTTCCTTCTTGCAGAAGAGAGTAGATCGTAGCTGAGCGCTCACTGCATTAGCTTTGCTACACCTCGCTTCCAGTTCCTTCACTATGTTGCCATCCTCTGAGAATATGCATCCTAAGTACTTGAAACCGTCCACCTGTTGTAACTTTGTTCCTCCTATTTGGCACTCAATCCGTTTATATTTCTTTCCCACTGACATTACTTTCGTTTTGGAGATGCTAATCTTCATACCATAGTCCTTACATTTCTGATCTAGCTCTGAAATATTACTTTGCAAACTTTCAATCGAATCTGCCATCACAACTAAGTCATCCACATATGCAAGACTGCTTATTTTGTGTTCACATATCTTAATCTCACCCAGCCAGTCTATTGTTTTCAACATATGATCCATAAATAATATCAACAACAGTGGAGACAGGTTGCAGCCTTGTCTTACCCCTTTGTTTAATAAATGACAAAAAATTTTAGCAGTAAATGTCAATGGATTTCAAATTTATCTATGTATTATACATAACGCTTTTCATTATCAGATGACAAGTGCAGCTTTTGTTCGTGTAAACGAATAGCGTTTGGAATAAAGTTATACTTGTTGTGTGAGATAATAATTTTTATTTGGCATCGTTATTCGTCATTGGAACAAATTTTCGCCAACCCTGTTTCGGATGTGCTTGGCAACAAGAACACCGTAATTTATGATTATCAATTCCATTACCAGATGTAATGCGTACAGCATCGAATCATTAAGATTGGTGGTACTTGCGCCACTATGAGGATACAAATCAAGTTTGCTTTAAATACGTGCTGTGATGGTAGTGAGCGTTGGCTACCTTTGAGATTGGAAGCGGTAAGTTGATGTTAGTCAAGAGTGCCTTTCAAGCAACAAAGACACCTTTATCAATACCTCGCCGAGTTTGAGCGGGGTCGTTTAAGAGGGATACGATAAGTTGGATGTTCCTTGTGCGATAGTGCAGAAAGACTTGGCAGGGATGTGGCCACTGTATATGACTGTTGGAAGCGGTGGTCACGAGGTTGTACGGTTCAGAGAGACCGGACTCCGGACGGCCAAGTGTCAGTGACACAACCAGCTGTTACTTCAACGAGAGCTCTGAACCAGAAGTCTTGTCTTGTTCCTTCCACTGACCCCAAATTACCCGCACGTACGCCTTCAGTGATGTCAATTGAGATCTCTTTGCAAGGCAGGTAGGAGGTCCATTGTGTTTTCTGATGGAAGCTGGTTCTGCCTCGGAACCAGTGATCGCCGTATTTTGGTTAGAAGGAAGCCAGTTGAGAGCCTGCAATCAACCTTTCTGTGTGTTAGACACACTGGATCTACACGTGGTGTTATGGTCTAGGATGTGGACAGCAAGTGCACTCTCGTGGTTATCTCATGCACCTTGCGTGCAAACTTGTACTCCAATCTGGTGATTCTACGTTTTATGCTGCCATTCATGAATAGTATTCCAGGCGGTGTTTTCCAAGAGAATAACGCTCGCCCGCATGCTGCTGTTGTAACCCACCACGCTCAACAGAGTGGTGACGTGTTGCCTTGCCCTATTTGGTTGGCAGATCTGTCACCAATCGAGCATATATGGGACGTCATAGGACGACAGCTCCAACGTCATCCGCACCAACATTGACCGTCTCCGTATTAACCGACCCAGGGCAACAGGCAAAGGACTCCATCCCACATAATGACATTCAGCAGCTGTCAAACACGATGCATGCACGTGTTGTATTCATGTGTCTCCAGCCGGGACATATCGTTATCTGGACACAATATTTCGGCGATCCATCTGGCCGCCAACTTCAGGTGAGTAGGCCGTCACTCGCAGGAACCGAAATCAGACACGCCGCTACGGCTCCTTTATACACCGACAGTGTGTACACCGCTGTGCGCCAACATAACCACCCCATAACGACAGGTACAACAGCGCACCTGTGGTGAAATCTCGCGGAAACGATAAATCGCTGTCAAACACTATTGACAGTTTTTGATGACCGAAACAAGGATCGTTATTTCTTAATATCAAACAGCACAGGATTCCAACTCTTACTTAAAAGACACCCCTATATCTGTTTATAATATTGTAAGATAGCCGGATTTCGATAGTTTCTTTCACGATACAGTGCCAATACCGCATGTGTCTCATCATACAACATTTTATGTCCTTCAGTAAGACAATGTTCAGCCACTGCTGCTTTTTCTGGCTGAAACAAATGCGTGTGGCGACGATGGTCCACGCAACAGTCCTGGAGCGTATGATTCGTTTGTCCAGTATAGGCTTCCCATAATGGCGGGCAATCTTGTAGACCCCGGGCTTTCTCAAACCCAAATCATCCTTCACTGAGCCCAGCAGCGATCTGGTCTTAGCTGGCGGATGGAATACACTTTTAATACCAAATTTCTTTAACATTCTTCCTATTTTTGAAGATATGCTCCCCGCAAAAGGTAGGAAAGCCACCGATTTGCTAGTATCTTCTGTTGGTTCCCGCGAAGATCCAATCTGTAGAGCACGACGGCTCTGACTATCCATATAACCATTCTGCTTGAACGCAGCTTTTAGATGATCGGGTTCGTGTGTCAAACTATCTGCAACGTGAAATGTCACTCACAGAACATGGAGTTGTGTGCGAGTCGAATGCAGGTTATGTCACACAACTGATGCGTCTCGAAAAAACAAAGGAAAAAATGGCCAAATGAGCTACAGTGACATGTTCCTCTCTCTCTAGAATGCATCACCAGTCTACCATTAAATCCTACCTTGTTACAACTCCATCTCACCGAATCACTCCATCCACTCTCTATCACCCTTTAACGCATATGCAAGTAAGTTTAGAGAGAGATGGTTCTCTTTTTGCCAGGAAAGGATCAATGACAGCAGTCAACTCGCGCGTTTCACTATTACCTCAATTGACATACAGCATAATGACGGAAAATAAAAGATTGTATCCCCGGTTCACGCTTGTTCCGTGTTTCAAAATTGCTTGTAAATGTAGTACAACTGCCAACACCTAGCGCAAATGCACTGTAACTGTTCATGCTGTCGTCGTGTTGCAGGAGCAGGCTTCATTTGATGCTGACCTTACACATCGTACATAGGTGGCGGAGCTACAACATGTTCCCACTTCCATCGAGTGGTCAAAACACTCTCCTATAGCATTAACTCACCTCACTCTGTTTTTAAACAGGTTTCAGAATGTCTTGGATATTGCTCTCTCAGACTTCTGGGTAAAATTGCTAAAATTGATCTCGCCATCAAGTGTGGTGTGTATTACAGTACATCGCTCCATATCAGTAGCGTCTTTCCAGTCCCGACCGTCATTCAGTACACTGGTTATTACGACATAATGATTGACTGACACCACTCCGATGACATGGAGGAAACCTTGACGGCACATTGGATATCTGCCACTTGTCACTGTGGAACATGGGATTAAGTGTGGAGGTCATCACATTAATATAGTTCTTTGGAAGCATTCCTCATTCCTACAGACGTGTCCTATTTTCGTATGCTGCGATACCCTACACATGTTTCTATTTTTATTTTTTTTCAACAATAAGATAACAGTACCTCTTTTTATTTGTGCTACCTCACGCATGTTGTGAACGGCACCTTCCTGCAATGGTCAACACCGGAATATTAATCACGCACATGACTGCGAAAGGAGGGAACAATGCTTTTCTAAACGGAGCACCGAGACATCTGATACCTTGTCAGCGGGAAGATAAGATTAACTCTACAGATAATCACCTTCGAATAGTTGTTGGAAACGCTCTACAGCACCACAGACTCTTCCAGTTTCCATATGTTGGGATTATTCCACATTTTTGTGAATGAGAAACAGAGAGTCTATGTTTTATTTGTACCAGCCTTTGGTGTGGTAGCTGTATGGTTTATTCCATGTGATGTTCAGTTTTCTGTGGAAGCCAGGGGATCCAAACGTGTTAATGTCAGTTTAGCAGCATCTGCAAGGGTCTCTAAGTCATGGTAGAAAAAAACAAAGTGTATGGCGCTTTAAACTGATTGGGTGTGTTACAACAAAAACAAAAAAAAAAACAATGTACTAAACTGCTTATGAAGGAGCAATACAGGAAACCTCTCGTGTGATTGATAGTCTGTGTGATATGGTCTTCCTACAGGACAGGTGATTAAATTTTACACCAGTCTGTGGAAGGGACTTTGATCACAAACTACCTTCTCCGACGGATAAATACCTGTACATTTAATAGGCTCGCCACTTATGAATGGGTGATAGACATGAATGCAACCTGAGAGACACAGATCTCCTTTGGACTACCTGTATGTTGTTTGGAGATGTGTCGGCAAATCTTCGTCCTACCTCCAAGCCATGTATGATGTGTAGTCTTCCTAATTTTCCCAACAAGAAACACCACCGTAACTCTCGTACTGTCTCCTCTACCACATCTTGTTGCAGGGGAAATCTTCATTTGGCGCTGGCCTTACACACTGTACAAGTTTGGCGAAGCTATGATACCATGTTCCTATTTCCACCTAGTGGTCAAAAAGCGCTCATGTAGCATTAACTCAGCTGGTCCTGTTTCCGCACAGGATGCAGAAGGTCTTAGATATAGTGCTCTCCGACTTCCACACAGATCATACTTAAATTGAGACGATCACATGGACTAAGCTGCTGAGAGGGCAGGGCAGAGACTTAGGAGCTGTTACAAGATGCAAAGGGACTGTCTAAAAGCAGCACTGGAATTCATGATGTACGGGGTCCTTAGAGATCGGTTCGAAAAAAAAGGTAAATCGTTTCGAGACATGAGAGTGGCACGAATATGATTCACCAGTAGCTGTAACCATTAAAAGACGTCTCTACAAGATACAACTTGCCTACGTGGTAGAAGGGATAGACTAGATTCCAAATCGCAGACAGCATTTCTACCTGAAAGCATAACTATCAGCGACTGGTGTGTGTGCCTGTAGACTCAAGACTGCTTTTTATGCAGGGTGACAGTAACATGGGCGTTATGATGGTGTTTTAATAGCGCAGTTATTACGCGAAATGTATGTAGTGGGCTGTAGAATCCCTCTGTGGCCAGCTTCAATTGTCATTTCTCAATAGTGTTCCTCGAAAGGAACATCGTGTTCCCTCCAAGGATCCCCAGTTGTCCTAGCTGGTGAGTGTAATCCGACTGCTGAAAAAAAAAAAAAAAAAAAAAAAAAATCGCCATGCAAAGTGACTCTCATGATCTATTTAATTAATTAACCCATCAAACTGATAATAATGGTGTGCCGCTTGGCGGGTGGAGGATATGGCTAGGACATCGCAGCCTGCTTCTTGACAAGCGTTCTTCTTTTTTAACGTTGTGGCGATATCTTTTAACGAAATTTCAATCTCTCACCTACACAGGATTTGTTTCATAAACGCTAGTATGATGTAGCATCGCACTGGTGAAAGGACCCCTACCATATTGTGCAAAACAGATGTGTTCTCTTGATTTATAGCCTCTTGTCGTTAAACGTAAAAAGAATGTGTTTTTTTCCGACATGTGTGCCAATGGCGTAAAATATTGTCTGAAATGTTTGTAATATACACGTGCTTGACAGTTTACTTACAGACACTGAAAACGAGCCGGCCGGAGTGGCCGTGCGGTTCTAGGCGGTACAGTCTGGAACCGAGCGACCGCTACGGTCGCAGGTTCGAATCCTGCCTCGGGCATGGATGTGTGTGATAGGTTGGTTAGGTTTAATTAGTTCTAAGTTCTAGGCGACTGATGACCTCAGAAGTTAAGTCGCATAGTGCTCAGAGCCATTTGAACCATTTTTGAGCTGAAAACGACAGACGCTCTCAGGTCGTGTAATTTGTTTAACAAGCTGGAAGAAATTGCTTAATATTAGATTTTTTTCTTTGGTGTTTAAATTCTCGCTTTTTCTTCACTCTGATGACGGTTTCGTAATAACGAGGACATTCTGTAGTGATCGGTAGTTCTCGCATCAAAATAGTCTGTGTTATTTTTTTCTTGTTTTTCCACAGTGTGGGCATGTCTCTTCTGATCATTCGTGATTGGTGGCGGTACGCTTCACTGGACGTCGCAAAATAATGTGCGACTGCAGTCGAGTGTAAAAACTATACCAATGTGGCTCATAAAAGTAAAAGAAAATGGACTTTACCTTTTTTGGGGAAAGAAAGCATTTATTGTGGTCGCAAATGTGTTTTGCTTTTTTTAGATAGATGCTTGATTATAGATGCATTGACGTCAAATACAATTGTTATCCATTGCCAAGTAGTGGGATGCTACAACTGAGGGATAGGGGGGCGTATCTGCTGTGGTGGTCGCCAGACACAGTCGCTGTCTGGGGCCGGCGTGTGGGGGTTCTGTCGCTATATTTTAGACGAACAAGTTGCACTTGAGGTGGCCGTCCTGTTATCTCCTACTGTGTTGGCGTAGGAGTGTCGCCTTAAGGAAGTGGTCAGATGGTGGGAAGCTGAGTTCTGTGTTCCGTCTGGACCATTCTCTGGATGTGTTGGGTTAAGTTAATTTCCTTTTTGTGTTGTCTATGACCATCGCCTTAAGGGGGTGGCCAGATGGAGGCAGCAAAGGGCAGACAGTAGCCTGCCCGCCCCACGGGGCAGTCGGCAGAGCAGCTGGCCATTTGAAGAAGCATGCACCCCCCCCCCCCCTCTTATAGGTGGATGGAGGGATGGATGGGTGGACGGAGGGAGGAAGGGAGCTTCGATTTTCTGCAGTTTGGGGACACCTATCAAGGAGAACGCACATTCAACTACTGCTGCTTTTGCAGTCTTTTAGGACAACGATTTCCCCCTGTATATGTGCTACATTATGACCCATTCATTATGAGTGCTGGTTTTCCATCAGTTCTGGTAGAGTGTATTGGCATCGATTACTTGGGTGCAGGATGGTTTTTGAGCATGCATCTGTAGCGGACTCTGATGTCAAAATGTGATAGATACCGTATGTTTACAGGTAATACACTTTTTAAAATCCTCTCTGTCCAACAACAGCATCTCAACAGTTGAACGTATTTCTCATCAAAACGAATAAAGACAATACCTTACACCTCAACCTTTTTCCCGCCAGCTTGTAGGTGTACAGTAGAGATTGAGTGTGTCTGTCACTAGTTTCGAGTGCTATTGCGAAATTTTTCCCAACAGGATAACACGAGTTGTATGGTATCCTAAGTTTTTGCACTGTATTGCACTTTTATGCCATCCTTGTGTAGCGCTATGCATGTAGGTGTGAAATTAGGACCTATCTTTCTGACTAAGTACGTTATTAGGATCGATCTTTGCATCAGTTTCCCAACCAAAATAAGTAAAGTACACTAATGTAACCTTCCTCTCCCACATCTGGACAGTTTCCATCTGTTAGGGGGTGCACTTGGGCTTTCCTTCCAGCAGCACCATTGTTCAAGTCCCAGAAAGAGGACAGCCATTTTTATTTTCCCGTTAATTCAAGCGTCTCTGGTGGTTTAATTGTGTTAGGGGGTACACTTGAGCTTTCTGCACAGGAGGACCAGTGTTTGAGTGCCGGAAAAGGTACTGACAATTGTAATTTCCCGTCAGTTCCTGTGTGGAGGATGTTGTGGGATGTCAGCACAGCCCTGGGACAGAGAAGTTCCCACAAAAATGTGAAATTCCCCCCAAAATTTAAAATTCCGCAAGAATTTGAAATTCCTGCCAATAGGATAGGTTGGAGGGAGGGGAGCAGGGGAGGGGGGAAGGGGGAGGGGAGGTGGAGGGGTATGAGAGGGTTGGGGCTCACGTGACGTCATCCACGGACGGGGGTGGGCGTGGTCAGGACGTGGGGTGCGTGGGGGTGGGTGGTGGTGAGTAATTGATTAATTTAATTAATTTTCATATCAATTTGATATCAAAAGTGTGCTACAAACCCCACTACACTACTACTCTTGTTGGCATTCAAGTAAGCTTTCAGACGTCTCGGTGTTGATAAATACATGTCCTGGATAAATACAAGTCCTCTATGTTTTTCAGTGGTTTCTTTTACCATTCTTCCTGCAAACTAATGGCAAGTTCAGCTGACGATGGTGAAGGCGACTAGCGATAACGCGCCCTTCTCTTCAGAGTAAACCACAAAGGCTCTATAGTATTGAGATCTGGCGACTGTGGTCGCCAGGGGATAAGCGATAATTCATTCCAGTCCTGGACGATGTGAGCGCCGTAAACAGGGATTCTGTTACTCTGGAACACAGCATCACCATTGGGAGACAAATATTATACCATGGGAGGGACCTGATCAGCCAGAATGGTGGCTTGATCCTTGGCAGTAACGCGACGTGCAGAGTAACAATGGAGCCTGTGGAATATCACGATAAGGCTGCTCATTTCATCACCGAAACCCGGTCTCGTTTCACTCCTTAAGACGGAGACACGGCCAGAATTTGGAAGCAGTGAGAAACTAGACTCAACTGACCAAATTGCTTTCTTTCATCGCTCCACAGTCCAATCCTATGACTTCGGCACCATGCTTTCCTGTTACTGCCATCAGCATCAGTGATGAATGGCTTTGGAATTCCACCTCTCCCTGTTATGGATGTCTCTTCCTGTTGTTTCGGTGCTGATAATGTTTGCAAGTGCGACGTTCAGTTCTACAGTGACTTTCGCAGCTGCAGTCCCCTTATTTTCCGTCTCAGTCCTCTTCAAAACCGTTTGTCACGATGACGTTATTCCGCTTTCCCAGTATACGATATGAATCTTGAAATACGAAACACTTTGGCTACCTTGGTTACCAAGCACCCAGCAAACGGGCACCATCAATCTGCCGAAGTTCGAATTGACTTAGCTCCCCACGTTATGCACTCACAGCCGCACGGAACACTGATATGCCCACGACTGACACTTCCAATGTATTGAGAACGTTGTACACATTCCGTTCCTCGTTAAAAACAACAACTCAACCTGCAGGCTTAACTAACATCTGCATTAATGTTCGAGTATGTATTTCTCTCCGTTTTTCAGTATTTTTGTCCAAACCCTGTACTTCCAGCGTGACGGAGTTCCTGTGCGTGGTCGTGCGGTAGCGTTCTCGCTTCCCACGCCCGGGTTCCCGGGTTCGATTCCCGGCGGGCTCAGGGATTTTCTCTGCCTCGTGATGGCTGGGTGTTGTGTGCTGTCCTTAGGTTAGTTAGGTTTAAGTAGTTCTAAGTTCTAGGGGACTGATGACCATAGATGTTAAGTCCCATAGTGCTCAGAGCCATTTGAACCATTTTGTAGTTCCTGTGCATTCTAACATACACACAGGGCAATACTAGACTGTGATTTCCTACCGGCAGATCGATGGTGACAGTATCGCTGTTTACCTACACTTACATACTGTTTACCTCCAGCTTTTACACTGTCACATTTTTGATAACAAAAGTGTACAAAACAAAGAAGCAGCGCACCATGTTCTCCATGTGGTACAAAATGTAGAGCGGAGTTTACTTGTATCACGCTCAGTCACGTCCACACAAACTCCGACCAGGGAGGTGCAGTTAGCGTAGTGCCTCGTTCGGTGCGCTCACAAAGGAGCGCGCAGAGCGAGTTTGGTGGGCTAAATCGCTGGGCAGCCGCCTCCGGTAAATCCAGGCACGCCGCCGCCATGCCGTGGAGAGGCAGCGGGCTCCAGCAGCACACAAAGCCTTCAGCAAGCGCCTCCATTTACCGTGACCTAACTCTACCGCGTGTAGACTCTGTCTAGACGTTCTCTCCTGAATCTGAGTACAGAAAACTGCAACCAATCCCTTTTCCTAAACGTTCTTTATTCCATAAATCTGCTTTCGAACCTTTTCAGGTTCATCTTCAGTTAGTACGCAGAAGGTTACATGAATGTTTCATAACTAATGCTCGGTGCTGGCTCTGTGACAAGAAGATGGAACATGCTTTGATGTATGAATATTGTTTAGAATGCGATTTGGATCCTAAAATGAATTCTGTACTTACTGCGACAGAATGGGCGGCTTCGTTATTACTATCCATTTATTAGTTCCCATTGTGATTGACAGTTTGTAACACAACACTCACTTCATACGAAGATATAACGTACTTTGCTCAGAGACATTATTTGTTTTTGTTTGCATCTAATGCAGTCGACGAATGGGTAACTGTATTAATCAAAATTGACGTTAATATGAATGCCCAAAAATACAATAAAATAGTTACAATATTTGTAGAGAATTGCTTATTTCATTTTAGTGCACACTATTCACGTATTCTTTTGGTCATGGCAACTTGCGTTTATACGTTAAAGGTAGTTGTGTAACTTATCTCTCATTTCTGTATCTTTTTCGAAGACTGCTGCAAATTTATTTGAGTAGTTATTCCCCAATCAAAGAACACACTTCATCCCAGTATCATGTTTTCTTGTAATGACGTCAGACTCTCGATGACCTGCCCCAAGGGTGTATACATCAATGTAATTGTTAGACATTCTCCAAGTAGTTATTACATACTAAATCACATTTAAAGGAGCCCCAGAAATAGTTTTACATATCTTCTAATATACTAATATACAGGGTGTTTCAAAATATATGGGTTTTAAGGCTTTGTAACACATATTACATTCACCTTACAATTATAAATAATACACTACATGAAAGAGAAACACAAACAGTTTTTCTTGCAATTATTCAGTGTGAACACTCATCACGCATCGAGTCGATAGGCAAGTTGTTCCGAAACCTTGATCAATGTGTCAGGAGTAACTGTTGCAATAACACTGTTTCTAAAGTCGGACAGATCAGCTGGTATCGGAGTCACATACACATTATCGCATCAGATAGTGTGTGAACGTGGAGGTCATGGATAAAATGCTGTGTCAGCCGGCCCCTTGCGCCCAATCCACCAGTTGGATACAATATTGATTAACCAATCGCGTACTGAGTTATGTAAGTGAGGCGGCACACCATATTGCTCCCAAATAAAGATGTGTTGTTCAGCTTCTTCCCATTGATGCATGGGCCATAGCTGTAGCACATCAAGATAAGAAAGATCAGTTACAATTGGTTCACAGAAAAAGAAACGCCCATAAACTTTCCGCAGTGATATTTCTTGGGGATAAGCGTGAAAGGCTAGCACTTGTTCAACACGTTTTTCAGTCACTCTTTTTCATTCCATACTCTTCCCAATGCGCACAGGTATACAAACAAAACTGTTTGAATTGCTCTTTCATTTGGTGTATTATTTACAACTGTAAGTTGAACATAATAAATGTTACAACGCCTTGAAACTGGTATGTTCATTTTGAAACACCCTGTTTTATACAAGGTGGTGAGAAACAGTCTCGAAAGCTTGTAACAGTGTTTCAGGATATGTTTTGCAGAGAAATAAAGGAAAAATTTCGACACCTTTCGCCGTTTTCTCGTTAATTAGCATTGAAGGTAGCCAGTTAGGCCGTTGCGCGGGCAAATTCAGGAGGCCCGCCAAATACAATTAGTGTAGGTAGTTTTCATAGCGTACACGAGACTGCTCAGTCTTTGTCTCGCGTTCGATCTTTACTACTGTTCCATCGTTCTCTTTTTCAGCCTTGGGAAATCCTTGCACGACTGTCTGATTCGCTAACTTCAGTGCTATTTAAGGGGAGGTTTACAATCTTTTGGTTCAAAAAATCGATTTTTTTAATTGCATTGTTGGATCAATAAAGGTTTCAGGGGTAAATTCTAAATAAAGGTGTTTAGAATTTACCCCTGAAACGGTTTCTCCGAATACGGAACGGAAATGTTTGTTATTCGCGGTTGAACAAGAAAATGCACCTGCCTGAAATCGGCCTTATTCACGCACCAGTTCTTTTCTTTCGGAGGACAAGTAATTATACCGGTGCTTGGGAGGAAACACACAAAATTCAAATGAAAGTTTTAACGAGTGTGTTTGGAAGTTAGCCGCCAAGCATTTGCATTCTGGTGCGAAGACTGTGGAGATTGCGACTTTCCTGGCAGTGAGCAGTTTCAGCGAAGGGTATTCAGCAATTCTGAAGACCATGACAACGACGGACGTCACCTTGGGACTCTGTTCGACGCAGTTAGCCAAGCTTCCGGACGACCGCCTGATTCAAGCGGCCGAAAACCGCTTATCGCCGACCGCACGAGCGGCTCTGGAGCAGCGCAGTATGGCCCAGATCGAGCAGAACGCCCTCTATGAGGAAGAGCAAGGTCTAGTTTATGGACCCGGAAAAGCAGATTGAACGTAAGTTGCATAATATTGCATTTATATGAGGTCAAAACTTCAAACGCGTTTTTTTCGAAATTACTTTTTTTATCGCTTGGTATGGTAACTTCAAATCTACTGAACCGTTTGGCATAATTACTTGTTTCCGACGAAGCTAACTAAATTGTCTAGGAGTTGTACCACATTTATTCCGATCCATCATCTATAAATATTTTTACTTGGCCGACGACCTCGAAAAATCGATGGAAAAACCCTATTTCTTTCAAATGGCCGCCATTTTGTTTCCTATGATCCAAATAACTTAAGCGAGGTACAACTCCTAAAGAATCGTATATACTTCTTTAACGTCAACTCAATTTTCATTTCAGACGAGCCGGCTGACCTGTGACATACCGCGCGTGGAGGTCTACATCGAAATTTTGTTTCGTTCCGACGGCACTTCCGACTTTGCTCTTCGACATTTCCGGTCGAAAATATTCCAGTTTATAGACGAAATGTCAATAAACTGTTTGACCAAATTTGACATTGATATCTATAACACATGAGGAGAAAAAAATTCTCAAAGAACATGCTTTTTTCGGGCCAAAGGTAGTAAACCTCACCTTAACTCGGAAACCGCGCAACGTACCGAATTTTTTTCTGAGTTATTTCTCAGCACGACCTACCCTAGAACACGCTTACAAGCTTTTCATACTGTTTCTGGCGATACTACATAATAGGTTAAAGCCATATCCTCAAGCCATCAGGTCATAAAAGATTTAGAAAATGATCATAGATATTCTTAGCAGAAACTCATATCGACAGAATATTAGCTAATAGAACTACTGTCAGAGGATGAAGTCACCGTCAGACCAGGAACAAAGTGGACTGAAGAAAGAAAAGGAATCAACGGAAGAAAACAATGAAAGCTGCTTGGAAACTCCAAAGATCCACTAGGGTAATTGTATTCGTGCTTAATAATCGTCATGCACAACGATTGCTACTGTAGCGGCAATCCTATGACTCCGTGGTTATACTTGCAGACTCTTGAACTCAGTCTCTTTCCCGCGCTGGCAGAGTCTACTTGTACCTGACAAGTGAAGAGCTTACGTTTAAATGGGCAGTGGCAAGTCGAGTCTCCGAGCGTGTGGATACGGATAGTTCGGAGATGACGGCATGGGACCCGCTGGCCAGTTTAAAGAGACAATATGGACAACTCCGATGACTGTTAGGGCAGACAAGTCCGAGAATTATCGCACAATCAGCTTAAGAGCTCATGCGTCCAAGTTGCTTACAATAATAATGTACAGAAGAATGGAAAGAAGTTGAGGATCCGTAAGATAATCATGAGTTTGGCTCTAGGAAATGTAAAGGCACCAGAGGGGCCACTCTGACGTTGCGGTTGATAATGGAAGCAAGGCTAAAGAAAAATCAAGACATTTTCATAGGATTTGTCGCCCTGGAAATAGTGATCCACAATGTAAAATGGTGCAGCATGTTCGAAATTCTGAGGAAAATACGGGTAAGCTTTAGGGAGAAACGGGTAATATACAATATGTACTAGAGCCAAGAGGAAGCAATTTAAGAGCGGAAGCTCAAGAACGAAGAGCTCGGATTAAAAACGGTGTGAGACAGAGTTGTTGTGTGTCGGCCCTACTGCTCAATCTGTACATCAAAGAAGCAGTTATGGAAATAAAGGTTCAGGAGTGGAAATAAAATTCAAGTTAAAGGATATCAGTGATACGATTCGTTGATGACATTGCTATGCTGAGTGAAAGTGAACAACAATTACATGATCTGCTGAATGGAATGAACAATATAATGAGTACAGAAAGTGGACTGAGAGTAAATCGAGGAAATACGTAAGTAATGAGAAGTAGCAAGAATGAGAGCAGCGAGAAAGTTAGCATCAGGATTGATGGTCAGAAGCAGATGAAGTTAAGGACTTCTACTACCTAGGCAGCAAATAACCAATGATGGACGGAGCAAGGAGGGCATAAAAATCAGACTAGCAGTGGCAAAAAGGGCCATTACTGTTCAAAAGAAGGCTACTAGTATCAAACATAGGCCTTAATTTGAGGAGGAAATTTCTGATAGTGTACGTTTGGAGCACAGCAGTGTATGGCAGTGAAACGTGCACTGTGGGGAACAGAAGAGAATCGAAGCATTTGAAATGTGATCTTACAGACCAATGTTGAAAATGTTGGCCGGCCAGAGTGGCCGAGCGGTTCTAGACGCTACAGTCTGGAACCGCGCGACCGCTACGGTCGCAGGTTCGAATCCTGCCTCGGGCATGGATGTGTGTGATGTCCTTAGGTTAGTTAGGTTCAAGTAGTTCTAAGTTCTAGGGGACTGATAAACTCAGAAGTTAATTCCCATAGTGCTCAGAGCCATTTCAACCATCTGAAAATGTTGACTGATAAGGTAAGGAATGTGTAGGTTCTGTGCAGTATCGGAGAAGAAAGGAATGTGTGAAAAACACTGACAAGGAGAAGGGACAGGAAGGTAGGACATCTGTTAAGACATCAGTAAATGACTTCTGTGGTACAAATTGGAGCTATACAAGGCAAAAACTGTAGAGGAAGACAGAGGTTGGAATACATCCTAGAAATAATGAGGACATAGGCTGCAAGTGCTACTCTGGGAAGAAGCGGTCGGAACATGAGAGGAATTCGTGGTGGGCTGCATCAAACCAGTCGGAAGTCTGATGATTCAAAACCAAAATAAGGACTAAGGCAATAAAATATCGATAGATCGACGTTTCGAGGTTATTCCCAAAATATCTCGACCTACTTGGGCAACATTTTCTCACTGATTTATCGCTATATCGATACCGATATGACAATTTCGAGGGCCGATGTTTTTATCTTATATTTTTTTCGCAATTTTCGATAAATTTTTGAAGTCTTTCTTTTGAAGTAGAACTTAGTTTTACTTTCGCTGTGTGAGGGAGACGTACTACGTTTTGAGCATTCATAAAGTCCAGTCTTTCTCTTTGATTGTGTGAAGCATGTATATATAGCACAAAGAGCAAGTCCGGTTGCACTGGGTTTGAATGGAATAACGTCGGTATGAATGGAATAAGACATCCGATGTGAAGAAATGTCATGGTAGTTTCCTTAAAAAAGAATTTTAACGCAACTAGTGAGCTATTTCCTCACATTGGTATTCTTAAAAAACAGTTGCTGAAACTGATGCACAGAAATCTGAATGACACATTGATCTCTGCGGTGGACGGAGTCGTGTAAGTGGAAATGCTGAGGTAATCGGCGCTCGGTCGTACCAACAGAAACTGCAACGTTTATCCTCAAATTGTTCAGATGGCTCTGAGCACTAAGGGACTTAACTTCTGAGGTCATCAGTCCCCTAGACTTAGAACTACTTAAACGTAACTAACCTAAGGACATTACACACATCCATGCCCGAGGCAGGATTCGAACCTACCACCGTAGCAGCCGCATGGAACGTTTATCTTCGCCGCGCAGTTTTGACACTAGAACTGTTGTTAGGCAGTTCACATACGAGAGGTGTAGGCCCACTTTTGCAGGACCAGTTAGGATCAGAATACCAGATCATAATGTTTTTAAACCTAGTTATGGTCTGGGTCAGGTGACAGAGGATTTAGGCTCACTCTGTAAAGATTTTACCAAGGAAGACACCGTGGTTATTGTGAGTGGGCTGGGGAATAGTATTGACAGAGATCCTGTGTTCAATATCGAGTGTGACCTGGCAAAGATTGCATCAGCAACGAGAGATACCAGTGTTGAGTTTGTGTCTGTTCTAAGACACCATGACCGACCTCATTTAAACTCTTCTGTTCGGAGAGTTAATTTGCAGTTGGAACAGCTACTTGGGTCGGATGCGGGGTCACATATTGCTTTGGTTCCTGTTGATTCTCTCAGTAGGTGGGATTATATTAGACATGGCCGACGCCTCAACAGAAAAGGGAAGGGTAAACTGGCTGGGCTAATAGCGGGAAATGTAAGTGGGGAGGCACTGCCATGAGTGGTAATATACCAGTGGTCCTAGATGTTGGAGCAGCACCTTTTTTGGGATAGGTAGGACAGAACGAAGTCAAGTTCTGAGAAAAGTAAAGACTGAAACAAACCTTCAGTTTGAGAAAGAAATCAAACAACATAATCCTGGCACATTAGATCAGCGAACACAGCTGTTGGTTAAAAATTTACACCAATCAGCAGAAAATTTAATTCCACTCGATTTCATCTCAGTAAATGTGAAATTCCAACTATCTTTAGTGCACCAAAATATTCGAGGGCTTAGAAGTAAAAGTTTAGTGACACAGAATACAGTCACAGTCCATAGTCCATGTTGTTGATGTTGTTGTTGTCGTTGTCTTCAGTCCTGAGACTGGTTTGATGCAGCTCTCCATGCTACTCTATCCTGTGCAAGCTGCTTCATCTCCCAGTACTTACTGCAACTTACATCCTTCTGAATCTGCTTATTGTATTCATCTCTTGGTCTCCCTCTACCATTTTTATCCTCCACGCTGCCCTCCAACGGTAAATTTGTGCACCCTTGATGCCTCAGAACATGTCCTACCAACCGGTCCCTTCTTCATGTCAAGTTGTGCCACAAACTCCTCTTCTCCCCAGTTCTATTCAATACCTCCTTATTAGTTATGTGATCTACCCATCTAATCTTCAGCATTCTTCCTTTACTGCTTGCTCAATATACAGATTGAATAACATTGGGGACAGCCTACAACCTTGTCTCACTCCATAGTCCATAGTCGTAACAAAATATCGGGAGTCTGATATGTCGATATTAAAAATTACCGTTATTTCGCTGTATCGACAGAAAGAATATCGACGTACCGGCTAAAACAAAATATCGGCCACACATTGTAAATATACTGCCAGTTTTAGGGCTGTATATTGAAGCATTGAGATATTCTTGGATATTCTGTTCATCAGCAAGCTAACAGTCTGCTTATCCTCCTTAAAGCAAGAATTGATGGGTATCGGTACACGTTCACTCTTGGCGATAATCAATTTGAAAAGGTTATGTTGAAGGATCTACTTAAGCACCTTAGTGAAAATAACATACTGTCTAAGTCACAGTTTGGGTTTCTTCAGGGTTCTGATATTGAGAAGGCTATTTACACTTACAGTGAAAATATGCTTAATTCATTAGACAACAAATTGCAGGCGACTGGCATATTCTGTGACCTGTCAAAGGCTTTTGACTGTGTGAATCACAGCATTCTTTTAAGTAAATTAAAATATTATGGCATCACTGGTGGCACTACAAAGTAGTTTCAGTCATATCTTACTGTTAGAAAACAAACGGTGTCATTATGTAACACTTCAGCAGCAGGCAATCAGACGTCACCTGACTGGGAAGAAATTGCATGTGGTGTTCCCCATGGTTCCATACTAGGTCCACTACTTTTTCTTGTGTATATTAATGACCAGTCATCTGTTACATCTTGGTTGGATGACATATAGTACTAGGGACAAAGTTGGCTGAAACCAGACGTAAACAGTAATGAAATCCTAAACTCAGATTGGAATGTATACCGCAGAGACAGGCTGGACAGTGTAGGGGGAGGCGTATTTATAGCGATAAGAAGCGCAATAGTGTCGAAGGAAATTGACGGAGATCCGAAATGTGAAATAATTTTGGTGAAGGTCAGTGCTAAAGCAGGCTCAGACATGGTAATTGGATGTCTCTATAGGCCTCCTGGCACAGCAGCTGTTGTGGCTGAGCATCTGAAGGATAATTTGGAAAATATTTCGAGTAGGTTTCCCCACCATGTTATAGTTCTGGGTGGAGATTTTAATTTGCCGGATATAGACTGGGAGACTCAAACGTTCATAACGGATGGCAGGGACAAAGAATCCAGTGAAATTTTTTTAAGTGCTTTATCTGAAAACTACCTTGAGCAGTTAAACAGAGAACCGACACGTGGCGATAACATATTAGACCTTCTGGTGACAAACAGACCCGAACTATTTGAAACAGTTAACGCAGAACAGGGAATCAGCGATCATACAGCGGTTACTGCATCGATGATTTCAACCGTAAATAGAAATATTAAAAAAGTTAGCAAGATTTTTCTGTTTAGCAAAAGTGACAAAAAGCAGATTACAGAGTACCTGACGGCTCAACACAAAAGTTTTGTCTCAAGTACAGATAGTGTTGAGGATCTGTGGACAAAGTTCAAAACCATCGTACAATATGCGTTAGATGAGTATGTGCCAAGCAAGATCGTAAGAGAAGGAAAAGAGCCACCGTGGTACAACAACCGAGTTAGAAAACTGCTGCGGAAGCAAAGGGAACTTCACAGCAAACATAAACATAGCCAAAGCCTTGCAGACAAACAAAAATTACGCGAAGCGGAATGTAGTGTGAGGAGGGCTATGTGAGAGGCGTTCAATGAATTCGAAAGTAAAGTTCTATGTACTGACTTGGCAGAAAATCCCAAGAAATTTTGGTCTATGTCAAAGCGGTAGGTGGATCAAAACAAAATGTCCAGACACTCAGTGACCAAAATGGTACTGAAACAGAGGATGACAGACTAAAGGCCCAAATACTAAATGTCTTTTTCCAAAGCTGTTTTACAGAGGAAGACTGCACTGTAGTTCCTTCTCTAGATTGTCGCACAGATGAGAAAATGGTAGATATCGAAATAGATGACAGAGGGATAGAGAAACAATTAAAATCGCTCAAAAGAGGAAAGGCCGCTGGACCTGATGGAATACCAGCTCGATTTTACACAGAGTACGCGAAGGAACTTGGCCCCCTTCTTGCAGCGGTGTACCGTAGGTCTCTAGAAGAGCGTAGCTTTCCAAAGGATTGGAAAAGGGCACAGGTCATCCCCGTTTTCAAGACGGGACGTCGAACAGATGTGCAGAACTATAGACCTATATCTCTAACGTCGATCAGTTTTAGAATTTTGGAACACGTATTATGTTCGAGTATAATGACTTTTCTGGAGACTAGAAATCTACTCTGTAGGAATCAGCATGGGTTTCGAAAAAGACAGTCTTGTGAAACCCAGCTCGCGCTGTTCGTCCACGAGACTCAGAGGGCCATAGACACGGGTTCACAGGTAGATGCCGTGTTTCTTGACTTCCGCAAGGCGTTCGATACAGTTCCCCAGAGTCGTTTAATGAACAAAGTAAGAGCATATGGACTATCAGACCAATTGTGTTATTGGATTGAAGAGTTCCTAGATAACAGAACGCAGCATGTCATTCTCAATGGAGAGAAGTCTTCCGAAGTAAGAGTGATTTCAGGTGTGCCGCAGGGGAGTGTCATAGGACCGTTGCTATTCACAATATACATAAATGACCTTGTGGATGACATCGGAAGTTCACTGAGGCTTTTTGCAGATGATGCTGTGATGTATCGAGAGGTTGTAACAATGGAAAGATGTACTGAAATGCAGGAGGATCTGCACCGAATTGACGCATGGTGCAGGGAATGGCAATTCAATCTCAATGTAGAAAAGTGTAATGTGCTGCGAATACATAGAAAGATAGATTCCTTATCATTTAGCTACAAAATAGCAGGTCAGCAACTGGAAGCAGTTAATTCTATAAATTATCTGGGAGTACGCATTAGGAGTGATTTAAAATGGAATGATCATATAAAGTTGATCGTCGGTAAAGCAGATGCCAGACTGAGATTCATTGGAAGAGTCCTAAGGAAATGCAATCCGAAAACAAAGGAAGTAGGTTACAGCACGCTTGTTCGCCCACTGCTTGAATACTGCTCAGCAGTGTGGGATCCGTACCAGATAGGGTTGATAGAAGAGATAGAGAGGATTCAACGGAGAGCAGTGCGCTTTGTTACAGGATCATTTAGTAATCGCGAAAGCGTTACGGAGATGATAGATAAACTCCAGTGGAAGACTCTGCAGGAGAGACGCTCAGTAGCTCGGTATGGGCTTTTGTTAAAGTTTCGAGAACATACCTTCTCCGAAGAGTCAAGCAGTATATTGCTCCCTCCTACGTGTATCTCGCGAAGAGACCGTGAGGATAAAATCAGAGAGATCAGAGCCCACACAGAAGCATACCGACAATCCTTCTTTCCACGAACAATACGAGACTGGAATAGAAGGGAGAACCGATAGAGGTACTCAGGGTACCCTCCGCCACACACCGTCAGGTGGCTTGCGGAGTATGGATGTAGATGTATATGTTGATGTACATTACCAGATGCCAAGTTTGTCTTATTTGCAGATGATACAAATAATACAATAAACAGTAAATCAAATATAAATTTAGATAGGGCAGCTAATCAAATTTTTACTGATATTAATAAGTGGTTCATAGCCAATTCGCTCTCATTAAACATTGAAAAGACGTACTATATACAGTTCAGAACTTCCAAGAGATTTTCTTCTAGTGTTTGTATAAAATATGATGTCATGGAAATGGAAGAAGTTGAGAGTATAAAATTCTTGGCATTACAGCTTGCTAATAAATTCAGTTGGCAGCGACATACTAACAAACTGCTAAAGCGCCTAAACAAGTTTGTGTTGGCAATGCGAAGATGTCAGACATAGGAGATATAAATATAAGAGAAACTGACGTATTTTACTTATTTTCACTCCATTATGTGATATGGTATCATATTTTGGGGTAATTCTACAAACTGAGAAACAAATTTTAGAGTACAAAAGCGTATAATAAGAGTAATGTGTAGTGTAAATCCAAGAACATCATGTCGAAATCTATTCAAGGAATTGGGCATACTAACCACAGCTTCTCAGTATATTTATTCCTTAATGAAGTTTGTTGTAAATAATACATCTCTTTTTCCAACTAACTGCTTAGTACACAGAAACAATACTAGGAATAAGAAAAACACACATAAAGATTTAAAATCACTTACTCTTGCCCAGAAAGGAGTACAGTATTCAGCAACGCATATTTTCAATAACTTACCAGCAACCATTAAAAGTTTAGTTTCAGACAAGGTACAATTTGAACATAATTTAAAAGAATTTTTGGTGGCCAACTCCTTCTATTCCATCCATGAATCTCTCAACAATTGCAGCAGACCATTTTAATGAAAATTTATTATTCTTTAATTTTTGACAATATTTGGTTCTAACAGCCAAGTAACTACCTACTGTGTGAATGATGGATTCAATGAAAGCAGATGTAAGTATTAAACCTGTAAATATTAGAAGTTTAATTTTAATTCATGTACATAATTTTACTGTTTATTGACTGAGGATCATTAAAATTATTGAAACTCAAGTTTTTATAATTAAATTTTTGTAATGTGTTTATCTGACATGTTCCACACTCAGGAGGATCCCCTCTTTTGTGTGTCTATGGAATGAATAACTAATCTAATCTAATCTAATCTAATCTAATCTAATCTGATCTGATCTAATCTAAACTGCTAGTTCACTGGCGTTTGCTGAAATGAAAACAAAGGTTAGTCGACATGAAGTGTTCTAGACAATTCCGATATGTGAGGAAACTGAACTACAGACCCATCGGATATCATTTATTGTGTTGCTTATCTGCAATTACCATTGTTAGCAAATTGATTATCGCCAAGAGTGAACGTGTACCGATACCCTTTCAATTCTTGTTTCCAGGAGGATAAGCAGACTGTTAGCTTCGTGATGGGCAGAATATCCAATAATATCTCAATACTTAAATATACAGCTCTAAAACTGGCAGTATATTTACAATGTGTGGCCGATATTTTGCTTTAGCCGGTACGTCGATATTCTTTCTGTCGATACAGCAAAATAACGGTAATTTTTAATATCGACATATCAGACTCCCGATATTTTGTTACGACTATGGACTATGAACTGTGACTGTGTTCTGTGTCATTAAACTTTGTTCACACAGAATATTGCTCTGTTTTGTGCAGAGATTTTCGGATCACGTTCTGAACATGTTCGCAGAGGACAATACACAGAGCCTTGGCCATCTAATAAGCTGATCGTCATGAAATGGCATTTTATTTGAGTGTATTGCTTCATTAATTTTAATTGCTGGGCATCTTCAGAACTTTCATTCTTTATTTATATCATTGCTGTAAACATAAAAAATTATGGTTGAAAAGCTACAGCTGGTAGTTACTTCCCATTGATACAATTTCTTCAGATAGTAGGTTTCAGTTTTCTCTATTATTTGTTTGATGTGGTATAATATTTTTATGAGCAACAGTATCGAGAGGATTTAACTTAATGTCCCATAGTAGGGATATTGTAACTCTATCAAACGCTTTTATGTAAGTAATGAACGTTAGATGTATTTCGAGGTTAAATTCTCCTCTTCTTTCAAGCAGTATTTTCACACAAAATGCATTGTCTATGTATGATCGACTATTTTTGAACCCCCCGTGATCTTCAAGCAACAGCAGCAACTTCAAATATTTTTCGTTATACTTAATATGTACGGTCTGATAGACTTGTCCTTCTGTAGTTTGTGGTCATACTTCAATTACAATTTTTAACAATAATTTAGATATCACCTGAATTTTTACCGAGTCATCCAGAATTTTACAGAGTGACTACCCCATATTAATGAGGTGCTACAATCTTTGTTTAAGTGATTCATGATATATATTTAAGCTGTTTTCGTTTTATAACTAAACAGAAAAATAACACCAAACCTTGATGACAATTAACATTCAGAAGTGCTTGTCTTAGAAACAGCTAGAAGTACTGCACAGCACGAACACTCGGCGTCATCAGAGCAAAATCCCTTTGCCCCACTCCATCACTCAGTGGCTCTCTCAAAAGCCTTTCTAGTTAATGGAACCCAGTTCTATACGATATCTCTCATTGTACTAGAGAACTGAATCACATCTGTAGCTTCAAAAAACTGTTGACTTCATACCGAATAAAACAACAGTAATGTCTGCCTTTTTCCTGTAACACAAACATCCTCACCCTCAAACTAAAATCCCCACTTTCTGAGCAGACATGTCTCATTTCCCAGAGCCATGTACCTAGAATTCCTCTGCCTACGAACTCACTGTGTCTGGAAATATCATTTTTGCAGTCACATAAATACATTTCGTATTGGCCATTATTATTATTATTATTATTATTATTATTATTATTATTACTAGCAGCAGCAGCAGGACCTGCAGTAGCACCTTCAGTATTAGCTATTCATTAGCTATTAGCTGTCAGCAATTATTTGTTATTGAGTACTATTATTCACAGTATCATTAGACACATTCCGATCTTGAAACTTCTTTACGGATTAAAACTGTGTGTCAAGAATGGGACTCGAACCTAGGATCATTTCATTTCGCTGGCAAGTTCTCTTCTGACTGAGCTACCCAATTCCATTAAAATCATTTCATTGCTATTTATCAAATTAAGATTGTGATCTTTCACAGTAATTATGATGTAAAAAGTACTATATGTGGAAAAATTTGAGCCAGTGTTGTTTGGTTTAGTTAATCGCTCCTGGAACACACTGTATACACGAGGAACGAGTATAAGTGCACATATTTTTATTGATGACTGAGAACAATGTATTAACAACATTACATCAGATTTACTTCATTTTCAGACTAATAATTATAGACAATTACAATTATTATAGGTTGGTTAGTACCTCCAAGTACAAGTGACAAGAGCAAGGCATTAATGCTTATTTTTCCCTGGGCAACAGGTTAGGTGTCGAAGTGCGGACGCATGGTCGCAAAATTGTTAACCTATACCGACAAGCATAATACACCTAGTCGTGCAGTTATGACGATGCAGAAAACATTAGCTGGTAAATTATGTGATGGGGTTTTGGCAAGACTGTTCAATCCAAGGAAAAAACAACCAGTACTCTGATGTGTGTGCATACGCTCAGGTGACATAAATCATGAGACACCTCCTAATATCGTGTCGGACCTCCTTTTGCCTGACATAGGCAGCAGCTCGACGTGGCATGGAGTCAATAAGTTGCTGAAAGTCCCCTGCAGAAATACTGACCCATGCTGACTCTATAGCTGACCACAATTGTGAAAGTGTTGCCAGTGCAGCATTTTGTATACGAACAGACCTCTCGAATGTGTACGATAGATGTTCGATAGCATTCATGTCAGGTGAAGTGGGTGGCCAAACCATTTTGTACAGAACGGTCTTCAAACCAGTCATGAATAACAGTGGCGTGGAGAGATTGTGCGCTGTCATCCATAAAAGTTCCACCGTTGTTTGGTAACATGCAGTCCACGAATGGCTGTAAATGGTCTACAAAAAAATGATCGTATGGCATTGTTGGCCGGGAGGTCCCATGCAGTGAAGTTCGGCCGCCGTATTGCAAGTCTCCTTTAGTTGACATCACTTCGGCGACTTGCGTATCAATGATGAAAGACGCACGACACCCAGTGATCACGAGGCAGAGAATATCCCTGACCCCGCCGGGAGTCGAACCCGGGACCCTGTGCGCGGGAAGCGAGAACGCTACCGCAAGACCACGAGCTGCGAACAAATAGTCTACAAGTATCCGAATATCTAAATGCCCCATTTCATTCTATGTAAACTGAGCCCACATCATTATGGAGCCAACGCCAGTTTGCACAGTATCCATGGCTTTGTGGGGTCTGCGCCTCTCTCGAACCCTACCATCTGCTCCTACCAATTGAAATCTGGGCTCGGATTTGACCAGGCCACGGTTTTCCAGTCGTCTAGGGTCCAAGCGACATGCTCACGATGCCTGAAGAGGCGCTGCAGTCGATGTCGTGCTGTTGGCAAAGGCACTCGCGTCGGTCGTCTGCTGCCATAGTCCATTAACGTCACGTTTTGCCGCATTGCCTTAATGGGTACATTGGTCGTACTTCCCACGTTTCCCACATTTATTTCTGCGGCTGTTTTATTCCGTGTTACTTGTCGGTTGGCACAGACACCTCTAAGCAAACGTCGTTGTTCTCGGTCGTTAAGTGAAGACCGCTGGCCAGTGCGTTATTCGTGGTGAAAGGTAATGCCCGTGATGCCTGAAATGCCTGGTATTCTCGACACACTCTTAACATTGTGGCCGCGTAATATTGAATTCCCTAACTATTTTCAAAATGGGATGTCCCATCGGCTGTCTCCAACTGCCATTTCGCGTTCAGAGTTTGCTAATTCCTGTCGTGCAACAATAATCACGGCAGAAACATTTTACGTGAATGAGTACAGTAAAAATGACAGCTCCACCAATGCATTGCCCTTTTATAGATAGATGGTTCAAATGGCTCTGAGCACTGTGGGAATTAACATTTGAGGTCATCAGTCCTCTAGAACTGCTTAAACCTAACTAACTTAAGGTCATCACACACATCCATGCCCGAGGCAGGATTCGAACCTGCGACCGTAGCGGTCACGCGGTTCCAGACTGAAGCGCCAAGAACAGCTCGGCCACAACGGCCGGCTGCCCTTTTATAGCTCGCGTGCGCGATCGTACCACCATCTGTATATGTGTATATCGCCATCTCATGAATTTTGTCACCTTACTGTATTGAGATACTCTCCTCCCGAACAGGCCATGAAGGCCCAAAGGTATCGACTAGCCGCCGTGTCATCTTCACAGGCGTCACTGGATGCGGATATGGAAGAACATGTAGTTAGCACACCGCTCTCCCGGTCGTATGTCAGTTTCCGAGACCGGAGCCGCTACTTCTCAATCAAGTAGCTCCTCAGTTTGTCTCACAAGGGCTGAGTGCACCACGCGCGCCAACGGCGCTCGGCAGACCGGATGGTCACTCATCCAAAAGCTAGTCCAGCCCGACAGCGCTTAACTTCGGTGATCTGACGGGAACTGGTGTTACCACTGCGGCAAGGCCGTTCGCGTATTAAGATATCACGCATAAAAATATGTGCACTTACAGCTGCTACACCCTGTATGTATAGTGAGCAAGGTGGCACAGTGGTTAACAGACTGGACTCGCATCGTGGAAGACGATGGTGCAAACCCGCGTCCGGTCATCCTGATTTCCCTAAATCGCTGAAGGCAAATGCCGGGATGGGTCCTTTGAAATGACATTGCCGATTCCCTCCCTATCCTTCCCTTGTCCGACGGGACCGATGAGCTCGCTGTTTGGTCCCCTCCCTCGAATCAACCAACCAACTAGAACGTATTGCTCTCCTGCTTACTGTGTTGTCACTATATACTGAAACTGGCCTGTACAGTTATGCGATCTGAAGCTTTCCCGGCGTATTTTCAATTTGAACTGTTCTCGGGTATCTGATCGAGTAGCGTCGTAATTTCTCCACAATATTTAGGCAGACGTACACGCTGCCATCTTCAGGTGGTTCCTGACGAACGCTGTGCTGTTCCTCTCGGCGCCCTATATACAGGGTGAGTCACCTAACATTACCGCTGGATATATTTCGTAAATCACATTAAATAGTGACGAATCGATTCCACAGACCGAACGTGAGGAGAGGGGCTAGTGTAATTGGTTAATACAAACCATAAAAAAATACACGGAAGTATGTTTTTTAACACAAACCTACGTTTTTTTAAATGGAACCCCGTCAGTTTTGTTAGCACATCTGAACATATAAACAAATACGTAATCAGTGCCGTTTGTTGCATTGTAAAATGTTAATTACATCCGGAGATATTGTAACCTAAAGTTGACGCTTGAGTACCGCTCCTCCGTTGTTCGATCGTGTGTATCGGAGAGCACCGAATTGCGTAGGGATCCAAAGGGAACGGTGATGGACCTTAGGTACGGAAGAGACTGGAACAGCACATTACGTCCACATGCTAACACCTTTTTATTGGTCTTTTTCACTAACGCACATGTACATTACCATTTAAGTAGTTCTAAGTTCTAGGGGACTGATGACCACAGATGTTAAGTCCCATAGTGCTCAGAACCATTTGAACCATTTTCTTCTGTGCGGCCGGCGAGGCGGCTACTGGAGATAGTGGGCGAAGCGGCGCCTGGGTCTGGACTGGGGTCATAGTCCATAACACAAACATAGTCCATAAAACAAAAATACTCTGTCAATCCTCTTACTTCTGGGACTGCGTTACTAAAGAGGCCATCGAAATCCGACTACAGGACGATCTTAAGACAGCGGCCTTCAGTCAGACTTGGAACCCTTCACTCAGCCTGGAGAGAAAGCTGCGGTCCCAGAGATCGAGGACCGCCCCCTCGGCGGCAGCGGGGAGACTGCAGACCCCAGTTTAGACCCAGGCGCCGTTTCTCCCACGACCTCCAGCAGCCGCCGCGCCAGCCGTACCGAAGACACCAGGAGAGGAACGGTGGAGGGGGTAACGGCTAGTATATATAGGGCGCCGAGAGGAACTGCACAGCATTCGTCAGGAACCACCTGAAGATGGCAGCGTGTACGTCTGCCGAAATATTGTTCAAAATGGTTCAAATGGCTCTGAGCACTATGAGACTTAACATCTATGGTCATCAGTCCCCTAGAACTTAGAACAACTTAAACCTAACTAACCTTAGGACATCACACAACACCCAGTCATCACGAGACAGAGAGAAGTCCCTGACCCCGCCGGGAATCGAACCCGGGAACCCGGGCGCGGGAAGCGACCGAAATATTGTGGAGAAATTACGACGCTACCCGGTCGGATACCCGAGAACTGTTCAAATTGTCCTGCACAGTGTTACTTCTAACGCTTGGCTGGGGCACAATAATGCATTAGAAAAAAAAATGCCTCTTGTAATATCCCGTTCTTTGTCGCAGTAATACTGAAATAAAGGTACGCCGCATTTTTTTGAGGCGTGCTCCACGCGTCGCCGGGGTGAATCTGTGCAGGCAGTACAGTAGCGGATTGGTGGGGTCAAGCGCCTCGCAGATAAACGCCGTCCCCCGCAGTGTGTGGCACGCAGCTTACAGGGCCCTAAATTTCGTCGCGAGTCCCCAGTAACCCGGCCGTCGGTCGCGTCGCAATAGCGTCCAGAGCACAGAGCGCCGGGCGCACACAGCGAGTGACGGCTGGCACGCAGCCGACGCCGGCTCTATTTATGCGGCTCGCTGACAGATACGGCGGCCGCGACTGCGTTCCGCGGGGCGCGATGTACGGCCCGCCCGAACGCTAATGCCGACCATAAAAATACCGCGGTCTTCGGCCACCCACTCAATCTATGCGCGAGGCGCGACTGCGGCAGCGGACGCCGAATACCTGCGGGACATGCGTATCGCGCCACTCCACTGTCCGCTGGCGCACAGTGCTGCCAGCGCCGAGATTCGGCCATTGTGCGCGTCGCGTAATCATCCCATTAGTGGAGCCGTCTACACCAGTGCATATTGCTGCGCTCACTGTTAGGCGAATAAAAAGCCACGACTGTTAACTATTGCGTGGAAATTGTTCCTCCTGTTGAGCGGCGAGTTCTGTATTCGCGCGGAATCCGCCGAAATATCACACACACGATTTGTGAAAGTATCGCAGTTATCTGACAATGTTCTCGTTCGTATTTTCGCTTCATTAGATAATAGTTCCATTTGTGGAATACTGTTGGAAGTCCGTTACATCGCCTCGGTTGTAACCTTCACGAATTTTAGACCGACTACGTTATTAACGTTGGGCCTCTTCGTATGAGATTGCCGAGGAATCAATTGACCTAAAATTACGATGAAATAACAATATAATCCAACTAACAACAAATAACAAATGTATAACTTCGAGGAATCTGTTTATGTGACACACCCATCAATTAAGATACCCAATATCAATAATACTTTTCGTTGTCCCTCAAAACTTCCTCGTTGGATTAATAACAGAAATAATAATGGAAAGTTACTGATTGTCATATTAACGTGAGATATTGTTAACGTGTTAATCATTTGAATGATAGACTTTGGACACACACTACAGAGGTCTCAGACGACCGTATGTAATGCAGTAGTCAAATTAATCAACACACAACGAATGTCGTCCCAGAAATTCTAGGATTAATTGTTAATTCAGAAATGCATTAGATGCATGTGTTTGAAGACTACAGCGGCTAACGAGTCTGATATTTCCATCGAATCAAAACGAGAAAATCCATACAGCATCCTAACATCCCAGACCTGTTAAACAATTCCCGACGGGTGTACTTTGGCACCACAACTTTCGTAAATGTATCTCCAATTAACATTGAAGGTTACGTTGTAATGTAATAAAATAAAAATTATTTGTGACTCCTTTTCTTTGCTACCAGTGTAATGTAATAAAATGAATATGAGCCGTGACTTATACAAAAAAGAAACACACATTAATGCAGCGTAAAAGAGAAATAACTAATGTAGGAACATTATTAACAGTGTAATATGTTGTTTAATTTAGCCCGACGTGTATAAGCACTCAGTAAACTAGCTCAGTTCTCAGGGTAGTTACGTAATCGCCGATAGTTAATTGTTCTTTTCTTATTTACTCAACACTACAGATATTATTCCAGGCTCGTGAGAAGTCGTGTCCTTACTGCACCAGAGAATATTTGCTAAGTCTGTTCGATGTACACCACTGCGATACGTAACTTAACATCGTGGTTTCGTCTCGATTCCCCAATATAAGATAACAATAGTAGCATCTACAAATGAAATCCTGTAGTGGAACTGAAATCCTGTGACCAGACCTTTTCTGCCTCGGATGTTATATAAAGAAAATCTGTAAGCAAAATTTTTAAATTATTAGTAGCTGCCTCCGGTCTCGTGGAATCTGAAATAAAGTTAATTGTCCTAAGCGACGGCACGTCTCGTAGATGAGCTAAAAGAAAAAATGCTAAAGATTTTTCTTAGATGGCGCCTAACAATGAAAATTCTTTGTTAAGGCCCATATACGCTTAAGACAATCCAGGTACCTGACTACTAATTGATTGACCACATACACAAATTCCTTTGACAAAATAACCATTATATTTTTCGGGTTTTAAGTACAACTTACATTATCAGCCGGTACAGCAAGATGAGCTTTACACAAGAACGTCCTCTTAGATCCGAATCAAAGCAGATAAGATAAGTGAAAGACAAAGGAAAGATAACTCATGCATATAAGCGCGAGAGTCCATGGAGTAACATGTCCATTGTAGTTCTAACTCTTCTTGTTTGGCGTACTTGTCGATTATTTATAAAGTTTATCATAATATTTAGTTTACATTTTTTAAACCCAAGTCCACCCAGGAGAAACAGTACAACTTGGAATTAATTTCGAGATAATTCAGATTTTATCTGCTATTATTCTCAGAGAAGCATTTACACTGATAGCCAAAACACTATGATCACCGGCTTAATAGCTTGTTTGTCCATCTTTGGAAGGAAATACATTACTGATTATGATTATCAGGGATCCGACAGTTTGTTGGTAGGTTTCTGACGATTATTGGATTATATGTCTACCACGGGGCATGCAATTCACGTAAATAAAGGGCCGCTGAACTGCGTGCGTTGTGATGGCGCCAGATAGCGACCCAGATAGGTTCCTTACGATTACATCAGGTGAATTTGGTCGCCGAGACATCAACGTGAGTCCACTATAATGCTCCTCAAATCACTTTACCACGGTTCTGGCTCGGAGACAAGGACAATTATACTGCTGAAAGAATGCATCGCCGTCGGGGAAGACCTCAAACATGAAGAGATGCAGGTGGTTCGCAGCTGTCAGTGTGTCTTCGATTACTGCCACAGGTCCCAGCAAGCGCAGGAGAATGTCCTCCATAGCATAATACTGTTCCCACCAGCCTGCGCCCGTGGCGCGCTGCACATTGCTAGCCACCGTTCACCTCGATGACGACGTTTGTGGAGACGACCAATCGACCTGGTGTACCAAAAATGTGATTCACCCGAAGAGCCGACATGTTTGCACTGGACGACGGTGGAATCCCGATAGTCCCATGCCCACTGCAATAGCAGTTGATAGTGTCGTTGGATCAACATTTGAACAAGAAGGGGTGGTCCACTGCGGCGCTCCATATTGAACAAGAAATGCAACAGACCACCATCCATTCTGCTTTGCACGGCAGACAATCGTCCGAACCCCACGTTCTGTGAAGAGTCCCGGACTTTACCGTATCGCTACATTGTTGCTCGCGTTGGTCGAGATCCAATGACTGTTAGCAGAATATGGAATCGGTGGGTTTCAGGAGGGTAATACGGAACGCCGTGCTGGATCCCAACGGCCTCGTATCACTAGCAGTCGAGATGACAGGCATCTTATCCGCATGGCTGTAACGGATCGTGCAACCACGTCTCGATCCCTGAGTCAACACATGGGGACGTTTGCAAGACAAGAACCATCTGCACGAACGGTTCGACGACGTTTGCAACAGCGTGGACTATCAACTCGGAGACCATGGATGTGGTTACCCTTGACGCTGCATCACAGACAGGAGCGCCTACGATGGTGTACTCAACGACGAACCTGGGTGCACGAATGGCAAAACGTCATTTTTTCGGATGAATCCAGGTTCTGTTTACAGCATCATGATGGTAGCATCCGTGTTTGGCGACATCGTGGTGAACGCACATTGGAAGAGTGTATTCGTCATCGCCATACTGGCGTATCACCCGGCGTGATGGTATGGGGTGCCATCAGTTACACGTCTCGGTCACCTCTTGTTCGCATTGACGGCACTTTGAACAGTGGACTTTACATTTCAGATGTGTTACGACCCGTGGCTCTACCCTTTATTCGATCCCTGCGAAACCCTATATTTCAGCAGGATAGTGCACGACCGCATGTTGCAGGTCCTGTACGGGCCTTTCTGGATACAGAAAATGTTCGACTGCTGCCCTGGCCAGCACATTCTCCAGATCTCTCACCAACTGAAAACGTCTGGTGAATGGTGGCCGAGCGACTGGCTCGTCGCAATACGCCAGTCACTACTCTTGATGAACTGTGGTATCGTGTTGAAGCTGCATGGGCAGCTGTACCTGAACACGCCATCCAAGCTCTGGTTGACCCAATGCCCAGGAGTATGAAGGCCGTTATTACGGCCAGATGTGCTGTTCTGTGTACTGATTTCTCTGGATCAATGCACCCAAATTGCGTGAAAATGTAATCACACGTCAGTTCTAGTATAATGTATTTGTCCAATGAATACCCGTTTATCATCTGCATTTCTTCTTGGTGTAGCAATTTTAATGGCCAGTAGTGTAGATAAATACGAATTTTTTTATAGAGCACGTTCTCAAACCGTACTAAAAAGTACCATTTAATAGATATGCGAATACGCTCTAAGATTAAATAAACGACGCACTACGAAGAAATTATCAGAATGGGGTGGAAATCGGTTCATGTGAGATACATCTACAGACAAACAAATGATTACAATTTCAGAAAAATTTGATGATTTATTTAAGAGAGCGAGATTCACAAATTGAGCCAGTCAATAAAGCGTTGGTCCACCTCTGGCCGTTATGCAAGCAGTTATTCGTCTTACAAGTGATTGTAAGAGTTGCCGGATATCCTCCTGATGGATATAGTACCAGATTTAGTCCAACTGGCGCGTTAGAGAGTCAAAATCCCGAGCTGGTTGGAGGGCGCTATCCATAATGCTCCAGACGTTATCAATTGGGGAGAGATCTGGCGATCTTGTAGGCCGAGGTAGCCTTTGCCAAGTACGAAGCAGTAGAAACTCTCGCATTATCTTGCTGAAATGTAAGATCAGATTGGCTTGCCATGAAGGACAACAGGAAGGGGCGTAGAATATTGTCGACGTACCACTGTGCTGTAAGGTTGCTGTGTATGACAACCAAAGGGGTCTTGCTATGAAAGGAAATGGCACCCAAGGCCATCACATCTCTTTCTGGGTGACGGTCGGATAGGTATCCCACCGTTTTCTAGGGCGTCTCCAGACTCGTTTTCGCTGGTCATCGTGGCTCAGCTCGAGGCGGTACTCATCACTGAAGACATTTCTACGCCAATCAGTGAGACACCAACCTAACATTCGCTCACCAAATGGCCTGACAACCAGGAGTGGTGGTCTGCAGTGCCATTGCATTTCGTAGTAGTATACCTTTGATTGTTATTCGCAGCAACTTAACAGCACAGCGGTACATCGACGATATTATACGTACCATTTTGTTGCCCTTCACGGTAAACTATCGTGGGCCTAAATTTTAGCAAGATAATGCATGCCCGCACACGGAGAGATTTCCTACGGCTTGCCTCCGTGCTTGCCAAACCCTACATTGGCTAGCGAGATCGCCGGATCTCTCCCCAACTGATAAAGTTTGTAGCATTATTAGCAGGGCCCTCCAACAAAGCCAGGATTTTAACGATCAAACGCACGAATTGGACAGAATTTGGGACGACATCCCTCAGGAGGACATTCTACAATTGTACCAATGTCGAATAACTGCTTGCTTGAGAGCCAGAGGTTTACCAGTGCGTTGTTGACTTGCTCAATTTGTGAAGCTCTTGATGAAATCATCGATTTTTTCTGAAATTGCCGCAATTTGTTTCTCTGTACATGTACGTCGCAACTATGGATTTTCGTCCCATTCGGAATTCCTTCGTAGTACGTCGGTTTTTTTTTCTGAGAGTGTACTTGTAAGATTAAAAAAAAAACCTATTGCACGCAACCAATGTTTTTCTTTTTAAAATTTTGCAAGTTTTTATAGTTAGTAAAAATTCACTTCAGATTTTCAGTAGTATGTGTATGGGGCTCGGTAGGAGAAATTGCGATAGGAGAAATTATTTTACACTTTTTAATCCGATTGATAAGCGCGGTATATTACAAATTCAGTTTTATTTAAAGAATTTTGTGCTTCCTTCATTCGTCTATCAATTGTGGTATTTCTCTGCTACCCAATTTTTGATCGCAGTTGCCTTTTTCGTACCTGTATTAGTCTGTCCAACTTCTGTAACTGCCCTTTTTATGAGCCACGTGGACTGGCCGCGTGGTTTGAGGCGTATTGTCACGGACCGCGCAGCCCTTTCTGCCGGAGGTTCGAGTCCTCCTTCAGGCTTGGGTGTGTGTGCTGTCCTTAGCGTAAGTCAGTTAAAGTTAGTTTAAGTAGTGTGTAAGTGTAGAGACCGATGACCTAAGCAGTTTGGTTCCTTAGGAATTCACAGACATTTGAACATTTTGAACCGCTTTTTGACATGTTTATTCCTCTTCAGCTGAACTGCCTATCGCCTCTTCGCGGTATCTACTGCATTAGACGACTTCACAAATCATCGTTCCTCAGTATTTCGGTATTTCATATCTTTCCACCGTTATTCTTCCGGAAGATTTTCTTCAACTTAAACATACTCACTGGAGAGAAATCCTCCGTTATGCAAGATACCAATCGATAGTTTCGCTTTACCCAAGCATGTTTCTGTGCTATCGTCAATGGGTGTTTATTTATTTATGACCTGCAATGTTTATTACATGTTAATGGAGGTTATATGAATTTTTAGCTCGACGTTATTTACATACACAACGGAGCGATAATTCTAACATTATCTTACGACTCCTTGAGGCAGTATATGTTGTACACTTACGCTATGATAAAAATTTAGATCTAGCGTTTTAACGTGGAAATAAAATGGTTGTACATTTTTCCACGTAACTCACAAGACGCTATCAGCTGTGTATGTTTAAAGGTTTTTATCTACTCGTACAATGCATTCTACGGCTTACCATCTGTGAACGACGAAAAGTTTTCCCTTCTGTTTTTCGTCCAGACTGAAAATCGCTATATTTTATGGTTCTATTTAGCGTGTTACGTAAGGTTTTTTGATGCTGTGGACTTATTTTCCTTTTTTGGCGTACATGGAAAATATAAGGAGCTGTAGTATGCAAAAGGCGATTATTTCAGCGTAAAGCCAGGTATCTTCAGTCACTGTTCGTCATTATTAAATTGTGTCATTAATCTACATGCACTGCTTGGTACGCCTTGCAATCCACTTCTGACTTCGAGATTTCTGTCTCACCATTATGTAATTCAGTTGGAATCTTCCGCGTCTCCAGGTCGTTCCCAAGTACACCTCCTCCTCTTGTGATTTTTGAACAGTTTATTCACTATTTCTAGCTGAAATTACCATGAGAAAAAGATTGAATAATCAACGAAAGGATAACGTTCTACGAGTCGAGGCGTGGAATGTCAGAAGCTTGAACGTGGTAGGGAAACTAGAAAATCTGAAAAGGGAAATGCAAAGGCTCAATCTAGATATAGTAGGGGTCAGTGAAGTGAAGCGGAAGGAAGACAAGGATTTCTGGTCAGATGAGTATCGGGTAATATCAACAGCAGCAGAAAATGGTATAACTGGTGTAGGATTCGTTATGAATAGGAAGGTAGGGCAGAGGGTGTGTTACTGTGAACAGTTCAGTGACCGGGTTGTTCTAATCAGAATCGACAGCAGACCAACACCGACAACGATAGTTCAGGTATACATGCCGACGTCGCAAGCTGAAGATGAACAGATAGAGAAAGTGTATGAGGATATTGAAAGGGTAATGCAGTATGTAAAGGGGGACGAAAATCTAATAGTCATGGGTGACTAGAATGCAGTTGTAGGGAAAGGAGTAGAAGAAAAGGTTACAGGAGAATATGGGCTTGGGACAAGGAATGAAAGAGGAGAAAGACTAATTGAGTTATGTAACAAGTTTCAGCTAGTAATAGCGAATACCCTGTTCAAGAATCACAAGAGGAAGAGGTATACTTGGAAAAGGCCGGGAGATACGGGAAGATTTCAATTAGATTACATCATGGTCAGACAGAGATTCCGAAATCAGATACTGGATTGTAAGGCGTACCCAGGAGCAGATGTAGACTCAGATTACAATATAGTAGTGATGAAGAGTAGGCTGAAGTTCAAGACATTAGTCAGGAAGAATCAATACGCAAAGAAGTGGGATACGGAAGTACTAAGGAATGACGAGATACGTTTGAAGTTCTCTAACGCTATAGATACAGCAATAAGTGCAGGGAAGCTAAGACGAAATGGCTGCAGGAAAAATGTGAAGACATCGAAAAAGATATGATTGTCGGAAGGACAGACTCAGCATACAGGAAAGTCAAAACAACCTTTGGTGACATTAAAAGCAACGGTGGTAACATTAAGAGTGCAACGGGAATTCCACTGTTAAATGCAGAGGAGAGAGCAGTTAGGTGGAAAGAATACATTGAAAGCCTCTATGAGGGTGAAGATTTGTCTGATGTGATAGAAGAAGAAACAGGAGTCGATTTAGAAGAGATAGGGGATCCAGTATTAGAATCGGAATTTAAAAGAGCTTTGGAGGACTTACGGTCAAATAAGGCAGAAGCGATAGATAACATTCCATCAGAATTTCTAAAATCATTGGGGGAAGTGGCAACAAAACGACTATTCACGTTGGTGTGTAGAATATATGAGTCTGGCGATATACCATCTGACTTTCGGAAAAGCATCATCCACACAATTCCGAAGACGGCAAGAGCTGCCAAGTGCGAGAATTATCGCACAATCAGCTTAACAGCTCATGCATCGAAGCTGCTTACAAGAATAATATACAGAAGAATGGAAAAGAAAATTGAGAATGCGCTAGGTGACGATCAGTTTGGCTTTAGGCAAAGTAAAGGGACGAGAGAGGCAATTCTGACGTTACGGCTAATAATGGAAGCAAGGCTAAAGAAAAATCAAGACACTGTCATAGGATTTGTCGACCTGGAAAAAGCGTTCGACAATATAAAATGGTGCAAGCTGTTCGAGATTCTGAAAAAAGTAGGGGTAAGCTATAGGGAGAGAAGGGTCATATACAATATGTACAACAACCAAGAGGGAATAATAAGAGTGGACGATCAAGAACGAAGAGCTCGTATTAAGAAGGGTGTAAGACTAGGCTGTAGCCTTTCGCCCCTACTCTTCAATCTGTACATCGAGGAAGCAATGATGGAAATAAAAGAAAGTTTCAGGAGTGGAATTGAAATACAAGGTGAAAGGATATCAATGATACGATTCGCTGATGACATTGCTATCCTGAGTGAAAGTGAAAAAGAATTAAATGATCTGCTGAACGGAATGAACAGTCTAATGAGTACACAGTATGGTTTGAGAGTAAATCGGAGAAGTCTACTAATATCAAATACCGGTCTTAATTTGAGGAAGAAATTTCTGAGGATGTACGTCTGGAGCACAGCATTGTATGGTAGTGAAACAAGGACTGTGGGAAAACCGGAACAGAAGAGAATCGAAGCATTTGAGATGTGGTGCTATAGACGAATGTTGAAAATTAGGTGGACTGATAAGGTAAGGAATGAGGAGGTTCTTCGCAGAATCGGAGAGGAAAATGTGGAAAACACTGATAAGGAGAAGGGACAGGATGATAGGACATCTGCTAAGACATGAGGGAATGACTTCCATGGTACTAGAGGGAGCTGTAGAGGGCAAAAACTGTAGAGGAAGACAGAGATTGGAATACGTCAAGCAAATAATTGAGGACGTAGGTTGCAAGTGCTACTCTGAGATGAAGAGGTTAGCAGAGGAAAGGAATTCGTGGCGGGCCGCATCAAACCAGTCAGTAGACTGACGACAAAAAAAAAAAAAAAAAAAGCTGAAATTCGTTGCAGACCTTCATTGATCTTTCTCCTCTTTCATTCATACTACTGATAACATAATCTGCCGTTACTCTTTCCTCTATTCCCTAGCCTGACACATCGTTCCAATCCCCCATGGTTATAATATACTTTGTAATCCTGCTGTGTAAGTACTTACGAGGCCCAACACTTCAAATTGTTGAGTTGTAAACCAATGGTCCTATGCTTCTAGGAGCTCTAAAGAGCAGAAAATGCGTTGCTGTCCCGAAAGAGTCGTTTCGTAAATGCGATAACCTTTGTTCAGCGTTACAGTCTATCCAAGCGCTGTAAAAACGTTTACTTAAACAGTCATGAGTTAACTTTTTTAAAATTCCAACTGCAGTTAATGGAATTACTTTACAGTAATTTAAATGTTGGTAAATGTTTGATATTATAAAAGTTTGTAAATAACTGTCCTTGCTTGTGGAAATGAACTCATGATATTAACTTAAATTCGCTGGATTAATTTAAAGATAATTAGATTTAATTTCAGAATTATTTCTCAAATGTAGCACGAAATAATTTTTCTGGTGAAGGTACTTTTGTTTATTTTTGCCTAGTTTATCTCGTGAAAATTGCGATGGAGTATTAATACGTATAATTTATAAGCGGAATGTAAATGACTGTGTGCTCTTAAGGACGAAATTCTACAGGAGTGCCAATTCACTTCTCTTTTCTTACGCAATTTTGTAATATGTTTATTTCCTTATACCTATTAATAGTGCTCCAGTACTTTTAGGTTAGGGAGCAATAAAGGGTTGTGAAGAGCGTATTAAAAATTGTAATACCCCCATTGTCTTCATCTTCCTAACTACGAACAATTTTTCATAGATCTTGGCCTATAGGGCCATAATGAGCACGTTACTTGTAATAGTTATTCTCGCACTTAATCTACGAATCCCGCTGCAATATAAATGCTGCATGTAGTGACTATCACAGATCACTTAGTTAAAGCCGTGCATAGTATGTAATGAGAAGGGGAGGGGAATTAGTTCGATAGTGCAATGATCGTCTTTATACTAGCTGGGTCTCTGAGAGGATTATGAATAGGCAGTCACACTATACGATGAGACACTCATTGACGTTTTTCGCAAGAATAACATATGCAGAATACACGCCGCAAGGCAATCGCATTGTACACAAGGTACATTGTTTGCCTCTGCAGCTGATGTCTGCAAGAACCAATCTTTAGCAAAATAATCGGAAACAGTTAATATTATTTCTACATAACGAGGTGCCAGTAATAACAAATGCCGCTGGTAAAGTTTCCACATAAATGTACTCCGTAATATGAAAAGTTACGTAATAATAAAATTTAAAAGTATGGAAACATTACTAACTTTCACTGACTTTGACACTTCTGCAGTTCACATTATTTTTATAACTCATACTGTTATTTTTATTCTACTATAGTTATTGTAGCCTCATTACACACATACGACACGCCTTCAGGTAAGCTTCACTTCAGCACAATCATTATTATCTCCAATCGTAAGGTAGTACACTTTGTAACTTTAATATTTATCAAAACTGACATAATTATTTGTGGAATGTTGATTCAAAACAATGAAAAGGGTACCAATTTTAAGGCAGTATACTTTGTAACTTTAATATTTATCAAAACTGACATAATTATTTGTGGAATGTTGATTCAAAAAAATGAAAAGGGTACCAATTTTGTTGTGATTGTTTAGAACAGAAATGAGCACAAGCTTACTAAAGTTTTAATACATTATCATTACAAGTAATCAGACTGTCTAAAGAAAGAATTCGACATTACGAATCTATAGTCATTCATCTTGGGCCACGAGGTACGTAGTTACTGAAATTGTCGTTAACCACATCGTAAGACACCAGATGAGTTTCTTATCAGCTCTCTTTCTTACTGCTTCCACCATTTAGAGATACTATCAGCAACCCCATAACTTCGTTTCTTTAATGATTCGACCTCCTATATATAAAACGTCTTCAAATGTCTGATTTCTTTAAAATGAGTTTGTATGTTAAATATATGATGGTAAGCATGTAAAACATTTATGCCTGAATACACAGGACCACAATTAATTTCAAGACGTCCTATGTCATGAAATATATGTCATATGACAACATTATTTCGCAGATTTATTCAGTGGTATATGTGGATATTGTCTGCAAAATGTGTTGCGAATGGAGTTAGTAGTAAACAACTGATTAAACGTTATGTCTGATGCTGAAGGTTTATTGCATGAACAACGGAGATGTAGCAAGCCAGGGGTGACCGAGAATTCTACTTCTGTGCCGTGACTTCTGAAGAGTGCGTAGCGTTCAATCTACTGCGCGTTTCCTTCAGCGCCACGGCTCGCTGTCTGAGGGTAAGAGGGGGAAACTGCGAAAACGCCGGATTTAAGAGGCAATGTAGTCGCACTGCATGCGACTTAGTTTCATATTTCACGTTTTTCAACAACAATTACCATAAAGGAAACAAATTTTCAGTACTATTTAATTATTTTTGGCGTGCTGAAGGCATAATGTACGTATTATTTTGCATAAACTGTCGCCATGCGGACAGACGCTGACAGTTTCACAGATTTTAGTTCTCAGGTTGCCACGTCGGTGTGATTTATTTTATTTTCATATTCTAAATTAATTGTTTTTTGGTTCTGTTTTCATGCCTTGTTTTAACTAATGGAGGTGTATACGTTTTGTAACTGCTCTTTAGAGAGTGGTTATACAGAAAGGAGTATTAGATTAAACTCTGTAATAAGAAATGACCTAGAGCCAAAAAAACGATAGTAGTAAATCGAAGTAATAGTTAGTTAAAATTTTACAAAGATTAGATATTCGAAATAGAGTAACTCAAAGTAGTGCAGAGGGAATCCAAGGAAGACATAACAGAGCTGCGCTTTGCTTTGAGTGTAATATATAAACCAGTGCATAGCATTTTTAGGTCTCTCGAGTTTTTGTTTTCAGCGGTGGCGATTGTGTTCGTAGTTCTTCCGTGGTAGTCGGAATTTTGGGATTATAAGCCTAATTAAATTGCACTCTCAGAACTGGATTAGACATTGGAGTAGTGGAGAATAGATTATTTTGGTATAAATTCAGAACGGAGTGAATTAGAGGTGATAGGGTGTACGAACATTGATATTCAAATGAATGGTGATTGTACGTGTTACACGAAACCCTACGACCGTATACTTACGATTGTGAAGAGATTTATTGACAATACGGAAACTTTTATGTTGAATAAGGGCTTTATTCGCTGTATGCGAATTACTAAAGAGTATTGGTACCGAAAATAGTTTGGACCTTATCTTAGCCGCTCGTTGTCAAGGTGATACCGCTTATAAACGAGAAGTGAAAAATAGTGGCCGTTAAAAGACTAAACTAGTGCTGAACAGACATTGGATGGATTCGAACCCATAATTAATATCGTGTCGTGAGAATTGAGAAGCTTAGACATTGTAAGGCCCAGAGACATATTTACAATTTATCGGACATTAATGGCAAAGGACAGTTTCATGGGTAATCACATCTTTGGTGATAGGTACACGAAGGAATGTGGTATTGACTGACTGTTATCATGCCGAAACAATACACACTAAGATCAACTCTCGTTTCATTGATCCCCCAGTGCTATTTCTCATTAATTTAAGAACTTAATTGTGTCAATCAAACAGAAATATACGAGACATTCCCAGTGTTTACTAAATTCCATAATCAGCTAATATATAGAAAATAATCTGTGAACTTTCAAGGGTTATTGAAGGAAGCGCATAAACTTTTTACAAACATATTTAATAGGACTCAACGAATGCATACGGCGGGGTCAGGGATTTTCTCTGCCTCGTGATGACTGGGTGTTGTGCGATATCCTTAGGTTAGTTAGGTTTAAGTAGTTCTAAGTTCTAGGGGACTGATGACCATAGATGTTAAGTCCCATAGTGCTCAGAGCCATTTGAACCATTTTTTTTTTCGAATGCATACAGACTGCTAAAGTAACTAAATCAAATTACTCATGGAAACAAATTAGTAAAAATAGACTGGAACTCAATTGATATTATTCTCCATAGTAATAAAAAACAGAACTGTCTTTGGATCTGTCGTGGTTGAAAGTTTATGAATTATCTCTGGAAAAACACAATCGATTTTCAACTACTAGTTGACACGACTAGACTCACAACGTGATTCAGAGATGTTTCATGCCCGACCCACACGGCAGGGAACTAGCCGGGACAATATATTCACAAACTTTTGAGATCAGCTCCACTGGTGGGAGGGGGGGGGGGGGAGGGAGAGGAGAGGGGGGACGGGGAGGGGGGGGGGGCGCAGTCACGACGATGGTGGGTGTGTGGGCATAGTTTCTTACCCTAACTGTTAATAGATAAGCTCTCCATTTCGGCTTGCTGCATCCCAACAGTTTATTTACTATGGTGGTTTGAAATGTTCTCGGAATCACCCCGAGAGGTGAGCGCTAGCGCAATGAGTTGTTCAAGTGATATTCATTGGACTGTTGCCTGTAAACACGTGCCATGTCAGTCCTCTTGGAAGGGATCTGTGGAGGTGATGTGGCTCTGTTGTTGTTCCCGCGTAGTGATTTGCGAAGACGGAAAAAATTGAGATTCGAGCAGTGATTAAGTACCTCGTAAAGAAAGGTATGAAAGCAAAGGATATTCAAACACTGAGGGACTCTGCTTCTTCATATTCAACTATTGCCAAGTGGACAAATGAACATAATTTGGTCAGGAGAGCTTAGATGATGATCCTCGCAGTGGTCGGCCAAGATGTGTCACTACTCCAGAAATCATTGCAAAACTGCACAAAACGGTCATGGAGGATCGCCAATTGAAAGTGCATAAAATTGCTCGCGCTTGCAAGATGTGTTTATTCTATGTTTTTTAATGTTCCTCCTGAAATTTTTGCTGGGATGCCCGTGCTTTATAAGGATGATATTCCGATGACGAACTCTTAAGCGCTTGACGATGGTCGGAATTTAGGGTGTAGTTTTCATGATCTCACCTTAATTTTTCTTTATGCTGTGTCTTGCTATGGTCGTACATAAGGCGGCTTCCGTTTTTGCAAGGAAGATGCAATTTATTCGTCAAAGTCCACTAAAAATTTTGACAGGTTGAGATTTCAGTTTGTCTTATCTTCTGTGGATCAGACTCCCAGTTATAACTATTGTCGTGAACTTAACGGTTTGGTGGCATTGTTGAGTCTACAGGAATTTTCAGATATTCAACATTAGTGCGGTTTGCGTATTTTACAGCTATTTCTAGTAGTCGACTGGACTGTATTTATTTGTGTGCTTCCCTCTGAAGCCAGCTTTTATCAGCTGACATTATTCCTGCTAGCTTCATTGATCAATGCGCTGTATCAATGACTCTTAATCAGGTGTCACAGCGTGTACACCTTTCTCGGCCTGTCTGGAAGCTAAATATTTTACATCTGGTGGATCCTCTCTGGATGACATCATCGCTGCCGTATGGGGCCGGGCAAGTCGTTCCCAAGTGTTTCCACTCACTTATGGGATGGTGGGCTGCCATCGCGAAACCTCATCTTCGCACTGCATTTATGCAATTTAGCACTGGTAAAGCGGCTCAAATGAGGAGAGCTCGGAAATTTTATTGTGCTGTCCTTTGTGATCTGTATGATTGTGCTTGATACGTCCCTTTGGTAATTATGAATGTTCACGGCGAGAAGGCGAAACACCTGCAACTTTTTTGACTCCAATGGGATGGTCTTAGTTTGAGTTCCCAGTCACGTTCGATTCTCCAATGAGTCGGCGTTTCTGTATCGTCTAATTCGGCTTCGAGCCCGATCTCAAAGGGCCTGTCTCACTACCACTCGTTCTATAGATTGACATGAATGATCGTCCCAAACACATATAACCCGTTAACTTGGCCGTTATTTCTTTGACATGTGCAGTGGAATGGAATCAGAGGGTATACCGTCTGTTGATTTTACTTCCCTCTTGATAGTGTTGTTACACCAGTTCAACATGAGGAGCTTTTGGTAGCTTCTCACCATAATGAGATATCAAACATTGTAGTTCGTGTCCGTCTTGCAAATCACTAGGTTTGGATGGTCTTTACAAAGAATGTTATGATCGATTTTGGATTCTAATAGAAGTTGCAATAAAATCTACGGCGTATAAAATGGTGCAATGGAGACACATCCCAGTCGGAAAAATTGTTTTAATTCCCAAAAACAGTCTGTCTATGGATCAGGCCCGACCGATAACGCAACTCAGTTTTGATTATAAAATCGTAGCGCCGGCGATGAATAGCCGTTTGTCGGTTTTGTGTGCTGTCATTGTCGCTCGTTGTCTCCAAGGTTGTACTCTCCTGACTCCCGTTGCTGAATGTCGTGATTTCATCTCGATTGCTTTCACTGTTCATGTGTCGGGAGCTTTACTTTCTATTGATTTTAACATCCGTTTGACCGAGTTAACTCTGATTTTCTGTTTCTTGATACCTCTTAGTTTTAATGGTGCTGCACCACGGATCTTCACCTCTCTAATTACTGGTATTCAGGTGTCTATTGACGTGAATAGTCGTCTTACTGCCCCCCATGGAAGTGTGCCAAGGTGTCCTGCATGGGAGACCCCTATTTATGTCGTTTTAGTGCTCTTTCTGGAATCCTTATTGTTGTCCAAAGCTGCTCGGTTCGATGGCTCTTCGTTATTGGCAGAAAGGTTAATCATCCGGGAATATGCCGATGACGTTAAGGTACTTCTTCGTACTCATGACGACATACCAGTGCTCAAGGACATTTTTGATACATTTTGTCGTTTTATGGGAGCACAGATTAACGACAGGAAATATCAGTCATTCAATCTGCGGGGATTTGAAGCGATTGAGATTCCATGGGCTCTGGCGGTCGCCCGACATCGATCGTCATGTGTTATTATTGATCGTTTTCCGGTGAAGATAACGGCTTGAAATTGGAAGTTCGTGTGCGCCCCGTTAGCTGAATGGTCAGCGTGACAGAATGCCGTCCTAAGCGATCCGGGTTTGATTCCCGACTGGGTCGGGGATTTTGTCCGCTCAGGGACAGGGTGTTGTGTTGACTTTATCATCATTTCATCCCCAGCTGGCGCGCAGGTCGCCGAGTGTGGCGTCTAATGTAATAAGACGTGCACCAAAGCGGCCGGACTTGCCCCGCAAGGGGCCTGCTGGTTAATGACGCCAAACGCACGTTTCCATTTTCATTGGAAATTCGTCACGGATAGAATTCAAGGAGCGATCCTTCAACACGAGCGTTGCTCCCTCTCGTTACTTCATAACGTTCAGACCTTTAAAAAATATGTGTTGAGTAAAGCCTATTTTGTTGCAGAAATTTTCCCCATTCCTGCGATTGTGTCCCGAAAGTGACAACGATTATCGGGGAACTTTGTCTGACGAAACTCTATTTTCCGGGTGCGCTATGAGGCTACTGCGAGACCCCAGCTGATGGGAGGTTTGGGTCTACCTGATCTTCGGGCCAAGGTTTCGCCTCTATTTCCCTGACGCACCATTTTAACGTGTCTTCCCATCCCCTAGTCACATTCAGTTCGGCTTTTTCCAGCCAGCTAGCTTAACCTCTCTAGACGTTGATGGCAGGATAAATAATAAATTGAGGCAAACTCCGGTGAGATTCTCGTGCGAAACTGTTCATCCTTCTTTCCCAGGATAAAGAACAGTGTAGTTACGTCGCTTGTCGGGCATTATGTTCACTCCGTGGTGGGGAGCGAGTAAGACCCGGACTCTTGTGGCTTTTACCAGAATGGAGTTACGTCTCATTGGATGTGGCAAAGGATGCCACGCCATCGTACGTTTTTTTGCGAATATACGGTATCTCGTATCTAATCGTCGAGGAGTTGGATGACGTGTAAAATCCCGTTCTGTTGAATGTTTCATTCATGCTACCTTGCTTTCAGTGAAACTGACAAAAAAGGGTTATGGCGGTGCCTTTATGTGTAGAAACAGGTAGGTTCCATTCTCGTGAGGTGCTTCAACTTACTTTTTGTTTTTAAAATATTTATCGCAATGACTTTGACGATTATTTGTGTCCAAAAAAAAAAAAAAAAAAGTAAGATGACCGTGCACATAAAGTAGGAAATCCGGGTGCGAGTCCCAGTCCAGAACAATTTTTCATTGTCGTCATTCCATTGTAGAGCTGATGATTGTCCACATTCGCAGCAGCGGATAAACATTATAGAACTGATGGTTGTCCATGTTCGCAACTGCGGATAAATTTAATGTATTTCATGACGGCTGTAGTCTGAAGGAACGTTGCATCGTATTTCTGAACAACACAGGCACTGCAGATCGTATTTATCCGCGGACATCGGGCAAGTGACTTTCAATTAAAAATGTCTCCCCTGTACAACTGCAGGTTGTAGACACATGGTTGCTGACATATGAAAGTTTGGGTCTAGCCGCCGGCACGGTAGCTCAGCGTGTTCGGTCAGAGGGTTAGCAGCCCTCTGTAATAAAAAAGAAACTGAGTTAACCGATCAAAGACGAATTTAAACGTATGTCTTACGACGTCCGCCCCGAGCACATACAACGAACGAAAACGAACAAAATAAGAACTAAAAAAAAAAAAAAAAGCCTTGAGTTGTGCTCTCACAGCCTGTTGATAAGCTGACCGCTCACAAAAAGTGAGAAATCTGGGTTCGAGTCCCGGTCCATGACAAATTTTAACTGCCGTCATTCCATTGTATGGCTGATGGTTCTCCATATTCTTAACTGAGAAGGTATTTCATGCGTACCACAACGGATGCGCTCACCACAGTGTCTGTTCCTTCCGACATGCATGCATGCTTGCCTGAAGGAACATTGCATCGTATCCCGAAAGAACAGATACCATTTACGACTGCGCAGCTTCTCTAGAATGAAATGATAAGTAAATCGAAACCTTTAGCTGCCGACAGGTGTTGTAGGTATACATCAATGTGTATAGCTAAAAATGTGTACCCCGATCGAGACTCGAACCCGGGATCTCCTGCTTACATGGCAACCGAGGTCACAGAGGATAGTGCGACTGCAGGGACTTATCCCTTGCACGCTTCCCGCGAGATTCACCAACTGTCCACAACCTACAGAAGAATACTGAAGATTAGCTGGGTGGATCACTTAACTAATGAGGAGGTATAGAATTGGGGAGACTTGAAATTTGTGACTAAATGAAGGGATCGGCTGACAGGACACGTTCTATGACATGAAAGGATCACCAGTTTAGTATTGGACGGAAGCGCGGAGGGTAAAAATCGTAGAAGGAGCCCGAGAGACGAATACAGTAAGCAAATTCAGGATGTAGGTTGCAGAAATTATTCGGAGATGAAGAGGCTTGCGCGGGATATGGTAGCATATAGAGCTGCATCAAACCAGCCTTTGGACTGAATACCACAACAACAATAACAACAACGATGTATTCTATAAAACAAACAGTTTATTTACACGACACTTTTTAGCAGAGATGGCCACAATGCTTTCCCCAATGTAGTGCACTTATTGTCGACTTGGCAATGCCTTGAATGTTTTGTAACTAATTAAGACAGTTGCGAATAAGACTATGGTACTATATCGAAGGTTAGTTATGTAATATGTCTTACCTCGCTCAACAAATAAATAGCAAATTTTATGATACAAAGACAATAAACACACATTTTTATTACTGGGATATCAGTTTGCTATTGCTTAGGATGGCTATCTCGTTTTACTACCAATTATGTAGCTGTCACAAGATGTAGAGTTTGTGCCTACTGGAACTGCAAAAAGTCTCACCCTCCTGCTATCGAATTCCAGTCTAGCATCAATTTTTTGGCTCTCTTAAGGAACTGACTAATTTCTTTTATCTCGCAATACGTTCTTCGCTATCTTTTCCTCATCTTTTGGGCCATTACACAAGTATAATTTTTCCACAGTAGCAGATGTCTGTCTTGGCTGTAACAATCCGTTCACAATGTTGTTCATAGTAATTCACTAGCATTCCTATTTTCCTATACATTATCAGATATACTCCTGCATTTCTCCTATTTGATTTTTTGTTTATAGCCCTGACCTGAAAATCTAGTATTCTTACCACCGTACGTCACTAATTCCCGGTACTCAGACTCACAAAACGCCTGTTTTGATTTTCCTGATGAAAACATCTTCCTGAGTACCTTGGCTTTATTTTTCTTCCTGAATATCTTAGACAGGGCGATGCCGTCATTATTAAACCAAGCGGCAGAGTTTATTTATTTGAGAAATTGTTGTAGTTTTCCCCTGCTCTCAGCCGTGCCACAATACCAACGTAGTATAACGATGCTGGTTAGTGTTACAAGGGAATAGCAGTCAATCATCCAAACTGGAAAAGCCTGCAGCACCCCTGCAGGAACCACAAGTTAATCTTTCCTCTCCACGGATAGTCCTTCGTTGTGGTTGCACCAACGGTACTGCTATCACCATCGCTGCTACATGCAAACCACCCCACCGCAGCCACATCCATGGTTCGTGGGCTAAGGTAGAGAGAGTAGACATGGTAACTCATCCTTCTCGTTTCTTGGAAGAAAAACTTCATAATAATAAATGGAAATCACCAAACTGCTTATGTTCTAAAGAATTTATTTACTTTCTTAATCGGTTTTCGGCTTACATGCGTTTAGCCTGACACTAAATCTGACGTTCACCTTGTAAGCCTAAATCCGGTTAACAAAAGAAATTAATCCTATACAACATGAACAATACTGCGTTTATTATTTAGAAATAGAAGTCAACATAGTTGGGTACAACTGATGTGATGCACCGATAAAATAGAAGATTGTCAGTCACTGAATTGTTTCAGGGACTCATTCACGTCTATCGGTTTGCGTCAAACACAAAGGAAATTTTTCGAAAAAAGTCATATCAGTGTCGTCAACAAGTAATGGTGGAGGACTGTACCGCTACTAATCGTATCTGTGATTCGCATCTAAGGCCTGTTTCACAGTCACCTCTCTTTGTTATTTAGAACCTTTGTATTGCCAAATTGAATTGTGGAAAAATGTCTCTGAGGAAGTCAATTATAAAGTCAACGAATCTGTGTTTGGCAGGTGCAAAAAATACTTGGTGGTAATAGACGTTGCTGCTTATTTTAGCTTTTCGTATATTAATTCTTATGTAATTAATCCATGGTGCAGCCTACAAAGAGAAACTGGTGGAAGATTGTTCTCTGATGTTTTAAACTACATATACAGGAATCACAGAAGTTGGGAAGGAGAACATAGGTACAAAGAAGGTAACTGCGAAGAAACCATGAGTAACAGAAGAAATACTTCAATTGATTGATCTAAGGAGGAAGTACAAAAATGTTCCGGAAAACTCGGGAATACAAAAATACAAGTCGCTGAGGAATGAAACAAATAGGAAACCCAGGGAAGCTAAGACGAAATGGCTGCAAGAAAAATGTGAAGACATTGAAAAAGGAATGATTGTCGGAAGGACAGACTCAGCATACAGGAAAGTCAACACTACCTTCGGTGACATTAAAAGCAAGAGTGGCAACATTAAGAGTGCAACGGGAATTCCAATGTTAAATGCAGAGGAGAGAGCGGATAGGTGGAAAGAATACATTGAAAGCCTCTCTGAGGGGGAATATTTGTCTGATGTGATAGAGGAAGAAATAGGAGTCCATTTAGAAGAGGTAGGTTATCTAGTACTAGAATCAGAATTTAAAAGAACTCTGGAGAACTTAAGATCAAATAAGGCAGAAGGGATAGATAACATTCCATCAGAATTTCTAAAATCACTGGGGGAAATTGTAACAACACGACTATTCACGTTGGTGTGTAGAATGTATGAGTCTCGCGACATACCATCTGACTTCCGGAAAAGCATCGTCCACACAATTCCGAAGACGGCAAGAGCTGACAAGTTCGAGAATTACCGCACAAATAGCTTAACGGCTCATGCATCCTTAAGTTGCTTACAAGAATAATATACAGAAGAATGGAAAAGAAAATCGAGGATGCGCTAGATGACGATCCGTTTGGCTTTCGGAAAAGTAAGGCACGAATGAGGCAATTCTTACGTTGCGGTTAATAATGGAAGTAAGACTAAAGGGAAATCAAGACACATTCATAGGATTTGTTGACCTGGAAAAAGCGTTCGACAATGTTAAGTGGTGCATGATATTCGAAATTCTGAAAAAATTAGGAGTAAGTAATAGAGAGAGACGGGTCATATACAATATGTAGTTATATACAATATATACAGCCAATAGGGAATAATATGAGTGGACGACCAAGAACGAAGTCCTCGTATTAAAAAGGGTGTAAGGCAAGCATGTAGCCCTTCGCCCCTACTGTTCAACCTGTACATCGAGGAAGCAATGACGGAAATAAAAGAAAGGTTCAGGAGTGGAATTAAAATTCAAGGTGAAAGGATACCAATGATACGAATCCCTGATGACTTTGCTATCCTGAGTGAAAGTGTTGAAGAAGTGCGTGACCTGCTGAACGGAATGAACAGTCTAATGAGTACAGAGTATGGACCAAGAGTAAATCGAAGAAAGACGAAGGTAATAAGAAGTAATGGAAATGAGAGCATCGAGAGACTTAACATGGATTAATGGTCACGAAGTAGATGAAATTCTGCTACCTAGGCAGTAAAATAACCAATGAGGACGGAGCAAGGAGGACATCAAAAGGAGACCAGCAATGGCAAAATGGCATTCATGGCCAAGAGAAGTCTACTAATATCAATCATTGGCCTTAATTTGAGGAAGAAATTTCAGAGAATGTACGTCTGGAGTACGGCATTGTATGGTAGTGAAAGATGGGCTGTGGGAAAACCGGAACAGAAGAGAATCGAAGCATTTGGGATGTAGTGCTACAGACGAATGTTGAAAATTAGGTTGACTGATAAGGTAAGGAATGAGGAGGTTCTACGCGGAATCGGAAAGGAATATGTGGAAAACACCGATAAGGAGAAGGGACAGGATGATAGGGCATCTGTTAAGACATTTGGGAATGACTTCCATGGTACTAGAGGGAGCTGCATAGGGCAAAAGCTGTAGAGGATGACAGAGATTGGAATACATCCATCAAATAAATGAGAACGTAGGTTGCAAGTGCTAAGCTGAGATGAAGAAGTTAGCACAGGAGAGGAATTCGTGACGAGCCGTATCACACCAGTCAGAAGGCTGATGACCAAAAAAAATACAGGAATAACAGCGCGTTAGCAGCAGCGTATTCCATTACGTTAGAGTGAACTTAAAAATATATTCTCCTTGTCCATACATACTGTTACGTCTGTTCATTATTTCGAAGAGTACTTTCTCGAGGTTGTCTAACGTCGCTCTAGATAGATGTTACGACAGTTCTTTGCGGGTCCATGTGCGACCGTCAAATTGTTGAAGGGGATGCTAGATAATTTCTCCTACATACGTTTTCGCTTGGTTAACTGTTCATTACTTCTTTTTGTTTAGATCGGAATTTCATGTTAGGCCGCTCTACAGATCGACAGGAAACCTAGCACACATGTGCACGTATGCACTGTCTGACGCTGTTGTGTGTGTGTGTGTGTGTGTGTGTGTGTGTGTGTGTGTGTGCGTGCACCTGTTCCACGTTCGCGTCTCTGTCAACCCGCAGAAACCCAAATAAACCACTAACGATGCTGCACACGCAAGCGAATGTTATTGTCCCTGCATAACATGAGGTCACCAAACTGTAAGCCACAGCATTCTTACTTTTTGCCGAAAATGAGTTATTCGTAGTTGATGGTATCCCTAGAATGATTACACTCGTCATATTACCGGCCAAGAGGCAGTCGCCGAACATTTCACGCTAATTTGCTGCATATAGATTAAGCATGTATTTGGAACCGCAACAGCAGTATGAATAGATCGGTACCTAAATGTGAATAAACAATGTCAACTACATTACTCTTAGTTTACACAGCCAAACACCAACAGAAAATAGGATATATTAAAAGGAATAAATTATAATTTAAAGACTTCATTTTAACTTTTGTATAATTAACAGTCCACTTAAAAAAATTCCGGCAGGCAGGGTTCAAAATACATGGAAGAAACGCAACATGAAAATCTGTGTCCAGAATTATAAAAAGGAATGTCTGAGGTATCATACTACACAGTCTATGTTGACAGAACAGTGGCGTTTTACGCCACCTTATCTTTAATACTATCTTTTTTTGTTTAGTTTACGCTCAATCCACAAAAAATGTTCAGTACAGTGTTCATTAATCATTAAATTTTGTTTTATTAGTTATCTGTCCTCTGAAGGGTTTGATGCGGCCCGCCATTATTCCTCTCCTGCGCTAAACTTTTCAACTCAGACAAGCAATTGCAAGCTACCTTCTCAATTATCAGCTGCACATATCCCAATCTCTGTCTTCTTCCACAGTTTTTACCCACTACAGCTCCCTCTAGTACCACGGAAGTCTTTCCCACATGTTTTAACAGATGTCCTATCATCCTGTCCCTTCTTCTTGTCAGTGTTTTCCATATATTCCTTTACTCGCTGATTCTGCGGAGAACATCCTGTTGCCTTACCTTATCAGTCCAGCCAATTGTCAACATTCTTCTGGAGCACCACGTCTCAAAGGCTTCGATTTTCTTCTGTTCGGGTTTTCCCACAGTGCATGTTCCACTGCCATACAATGCTGTACTCCAAATGCACTTTCTCAGAAATTTCTTCCTCAGATTATTACCTATGTTTGATACTAGTAGTCTTCTCTTTGCCAGGAACGTCATTTTTCCCAGTACTAGCCTGCTTTTATGTCCGCCTTGTTGCCTAGATCATGGGTTATTTTGCTGATACAGATAGTAGACTTCATTAACTTTGTCTACTTAGTGACCCTGAATCCTGATGTTAAGTTTCTCGCAGTTCTCATATCTGAAAATTAATCGTCTTTCTTCGATTTAATCTCAATCCATATTCTGTATTCATTAGACTGTTCACTGCATTCAGCTGATCCTGCAATATTTCTTCACTTTCAGCGAGGACAGCAATGCCATCATTATGCCCTTTCTTCTGAGCGCCTCTCTCGTAGTCTTTAGTTCACACTCTTCGATCCTTGTACATATTGCATTCTAATCCCGTAGTGTATACATATTTTTCTGAGTACTCCGAACATCTTGCATCATTTTACATTGTCGAATGCCTTTTCTAGGTAGACAGGTTCAATAAAAGTGTTTTGATGTTTCCTAAGCCTAGGTTTCATTATAAAGCATAATCTTAGGACTGCCGCATCGGTGCTTTAGCGTATCTGAAACCGCGCCGATTATTGCTAAGATTGCTAAATTCTAGTGGTAGCTTATTGAAAATGGATACTTCAGTAAACTGCACACCTTTCTGCACAAGAGTTAAGGAAGTCCGATACAAATGAAGGTTTGATTTCCGCCGAGTATTAACTGAGTCAAAGCTGCTTATTCTTGGGAATATGCTAATGTTGTTAACAAGAAATTACAGCAAGGAATATAGATATTGAGAGGCCAAAGTCAAAATACACAGACTCGTGAACAGGGGTCGACAAGAGGCTTGTGACCTTACACCACTTATTGCCCGAACCCCCTGTTTCTGAGCCAAAAATAACCTATTATAATGGGAAGAGTTACCCAAAATACACTCATACATAATTGCACAATGTGATGTCACACAACGTGACAGTGCACAAACTGGCGCTAATAGCGTAGGCACATAGGAAACACACACGACACAGATCTGTAAGTCGACGGTATTGGTGATAAGTTGAGAAAACTATCCCGAAGCACATGTAGTACAAAATGCCCACATCAGAGCACTTTATAAGTACGACAGTTACCAGTAACATTTTTGCACTGCTTGGCTTATGATTTGACCATTAATTTTATCAGTTAGCGGAGTTTATACATATTAAACGGTTTTTTCCGAATGTCTTGTAGTTGTTCACAATCACATTGCTATTTCCTTGGTAATGTCGCACACAGAAGTTATATTTTCATGTTGGGTGGCAATACATCACAATTTTGTTAAAAATCCCAACAAAATCTTGTGTTATATCCAGCTGCATAAGGTAATAATCGTCTACATGGAGCAGCAGCAATACTCCAGGCTCCTTATCTATTACTTTGCAATTTTAATGACACTCACTTATTATTTATATGGTGCAACCACATGACTTTTATATTTCCTCGGACGGTTTCAAGTGCTTTCTCACCAATGTTTTCCCAATGTTCCTTTTGCTGTTACGTTTTTGGTCCCATGTAGGGTGGGATTATAGATAGTTGGGAGCTCCAACCTTAGGCGCGTTATGGGGTCCCTTAGGGACATGGCTGACAAGAACGGAAATAAAACCAACGTGCACTCCTTGTGCTTACCGGGTGGAGTCATTCCAGATGTGGAACGGGTCCTCTCGGATGCCATGAAGAGCACAGGGTGCAGTCAACTGCAAGTGGTTGCTCACGCCGGTACCAATGGTGTATGTCACTTTGGATCAGAAGAGCTTCTCTTGATTTCGAGAGGATAAGAGAAGTGGTAAAGGCTGCCAGTCTTGCCTGCAAGATAAAAGGAGAGCTGACCATTTGCAGCATACTCGACAGGACCGATTGCGGACCTCTGGTACAGAGCCGTGTGGAGGGTCTCAATCAGAGGCTCAGATGGTTCTGCGACCGTGTAGGCTGCAGATTTCTCGACTTGCGCCAAAGGATGGTTGGGTTTCGGGTTCCGCTGAATAGATCAGGTGTCCAATATACGCAGGAGGCGGCTACACAGTAGGAAGGGCTGTGTGGCGTGGACTGGGCGGTTTTTTAGGTTAGAGGGTTTCGGGAAAACACAAGAAGGACTTCAGCAACAAAGGGTGCAGGCCGAACGCAGGAAGAACGTAGATATAGGAACCATTGGTATAACAGTTGTAAATTCTCGTAGCTCTGTTGGGAAAGTACCAGAACTGCAAGCGCTAATAGAAAGCACTGATGCTCAAATCGTTATAGGCACTGAAAGCGGCTAAAGCCAGAGATAAGCTCAGCTGAAATTTTTGCGAAGAACCTAACGGTGTTCCGAAACGATAGGCTATGAACGGTTGACGGTGGCATGTTTGTTGCTGTTAGAAGTAGTCTATCTTGTCGCGAAATTAGTTCCTGTGAGTTAGTATGGGCAGTGTTCATTGTTGGCAACCGGAATAAAACAATAATTGGATCCTTTTACCCACCTCCCAATTCAAGTGATACAGTTGCTCAATGGTTCAAAGAAAACTTGAGTTTGATTTGAAACACGTACCCAACTTATACGATTATAGTGGGTGATGACTTTAATAAGGAGCATCAAAGCAGATACAGGGATTAGTGAACACAGGGTTGTCGTAGCGAGACTAAATATTGTAACCCCAAAATCCTCCAAAAATAAACGAAAAATATACCTATTCAGAAAAGCAGATAAAAATTCACTTGATGCCTTCCTCAGAGACAATCTCCACTCCTTCCAAATTAATGATATAAGTGTAGACCAGATGTGGCTTGTATTAAGATAAATAGTATCGGTACCAATTGAGAGATTTATACCAAATAAATTAACAAACGACGGAGCTGATCCTCCTTGGTACACATAACAGGTCAGAGCACTGTTGCAGAATCAACGAAACAAACATGCCAAATTTAAACAAACCCAAAATCCCCAAGATTGGGGATCTTTTACAGAAGCTCGAAGTTCAGCACTGTTTTCAATGCGAGATGTCTATAACAGTTTCCACAACTAAACATTGTCTCGAAATCTAGCAGAAAATCCAGAGATTCTGGTCGTGGGTGAAGTATGTTATCGGCAAGAAACAATCAATGCCTTCTCTGCGTGATAGCAATGGAAATACTGTCGAAGACAGTGCTGCCAAAGCAGAGTTACTAAAAATAGCCTTCCGAAATGCCTTCACAAAAGAAGACGAAGTAAATATTCCAGAATTCGAATTAAGAACAGCTGCCAACATGAGGAACGTGGAAGTAAATATCCTCGGAGTAGTGAAGCAACTTAGCCCACTAAATAAAAGCAGTCTTCTGGTCCAAACTGTATACCTGTTAGGTTCATTTCAGTGCATGCTGATGCATTAGCTCCATACCTGACTATCATATACAACTGTTCGCTCGACGAAAGATCCGTACCCAAAGACTGGAAAGTTGCATAGGTCGCACCAATATTCAAGAAAGGTAGTAGGAGTAATCCACTTAATTACAGGCCCATATCATTAACGTCGATATGCAGCAGGATTCTGGAACATATATTGTGTTCGAACATTGTGAATTACCTTGAAGAAAACGGTCTGTTGACACACAGTCAACATGGGTTTAGGAAACATCGTTCTTGCGAAACACAACTAGCTCTTTATTCGCATGAAGTGTTCAGTGCTATTGACAAGGGATTTCAGATCGATTCCGTATTTCTGAATTCCCAGAAGGCTTTTGACACTGTACTACACAAGCAGCTTGTAGTGAAATTGCGTGCTTATGGAATATCTTCTCAGTTGCGTGACCAGATTTGTGATCTCCTGTCAGAGGGGTCACAGTTCGTAGTAATTGACGGAAAGTCATCGAGTAAAAAATAAGTGATTTCTGGCGTTCCCCAAGGATGTGTTATAGGCCCTTTGCTGTTCCTTATCTATATAAACGATTTGGGAGACAATTTGAGCAGCCATCTTAGGTTGTTTGCAGATGGCGCTGTCGTTTATCGACTAATAAAGTCATCAGAAGATCAAAACAAATTGCAAAATGATTTAGAAAAGATATCTGAATAGTGCGAAAATTGGCAGTTGACCATAAATAACGAAAAGTGTGAGGTCATCCACATGAGTGCCCAAACGAATCCGTTAAATTTCGGTTACACGATAAATCAGTCAAAAATAAAGGCCGAAAATTCAACTAAATACCTAGGAATTACAATTACGAACAACTTAAATTGGAAGGAACACACAGAAAATGTTGTGGGGAAGGCTAACCAAAGACTGCGTTTTATTGGCAGGACACTTACAAAATGTAACAGATCTACTAAGGAGACTGCCTGCACTACGCTTGACCGTCCTCTTTTAGAGTACTGCTGCGCGGTGTGGGATCCTTGCCAGATAGGACTGACGGAGTACATCGAAAAAGTTCAAAGAAAGGCAGCACGTTTTGTATTATCGAGAAATATGGGAGAGAGTGTCACTGAAATAATACAGGATTTGGGCTGGACATCATTAAAAGAAAGGCGTTTTTCGTTACGACGGAATCTTCTCCCGAAATTCCAATCACCGGCTTTCTCCACCGAATGTGAAAATATTTTGTTGACCCTGACCTACGTAGGGAGAAACTATCACCATGATAAAATAAGGGAAATCAGAGCTCGTACGGAAAGATATAGGTGTTCGTTCTTGCCGCGCGCTATACGATATTGGAAAAACAGAGAATTGTGAAGAAGGTTCGATGAACCCTCCCCAGGCACTTAAATGTGATTTGTAGAGCATCCATTAGGAGTACACTCATGCTCATAAGTTAAGGATAATTGCAGAATGTGGTGCCACACAACGTGGCGCTAATAGGATAGGCACATAGGGACCACACACGACACATATCTGTAAGTCCACGGTATTGGTGATAAGTTGAGAAAACCGTCCCGAAACACATGTGATACAAAATGACACTGTTTCCTGCGCATGTACCCCGATATCCATATGCGATATGATCACTATGCACAAGTACACAGGCTGCACAACGGGTTGGCATACTCTGGATCAGGTGGTCGAGCAGCTGCTGTGGTGTAGCCTCACATTCGTGCACCAGTGCCTGTCGGAGCTCCTGAAGTGTCGTAGGGGTTTGAAGACATGCAGCGATACGTCGACCGAGAGCATCCCAAAAGTGCTCGATGGGGTTTAGGTCTGGAGAACAGGTAGGCCACTGCATTCGCCTGATATAGTCTGTTTCAAGGTACTCCTCCACGATGGCAACTCGGTGGGGCCGTGCGTTATCATCCACCAGGGGGAAGGTGGGACCTACTGCGCCCCTGAAAAGGCGGACATACTGGTGCAAAATGACGTCCCGATACACCTGACCTGTTACAGTTCCTCTGTCAAAGACATGCAGGGGTGTACGTGCACCAATCATCCCACCCCACACCATCAAACCACGACCTCCATACAGGTCCCTTTCAAGAACAATAAAGTGTTGGTATCTGGTTCCTGGTTCACGATAGATGAAAACCAGGCGAGAATCACTGTTCAGACTAAACCTGGACAGTGGCTACGGTATGGTCCCGAGCAAGACTACTTGCAGTACTCCGTGGCCGTCTGCGGGCACTGATGGTGAGATATCGGTCTTCTTGTGTTGTTGTACACTGTGGACGTGCCGCACTGTAGCGCCTGGACACGTTTCCTGTCTGCTGGAATCGTTGCCATTATCTTGAGATCACACTTTGTGACCCACGGAGGACCAGTGCTACGACCTGCTGTGTTTGACCAGCCTCCAGTAGCCCTAGTATTCTACCCCTCATAACGTCATCAATATGTGTTTTTTCACCCATTTTCAACACACAATCACCATTAGCACATCTGGAAACGTCTGCGCACTTACTCGCTGCACCATACCCTGACATGCACAGACACATCTCTGCGTATGTGGACTGATGCCACCGTCCGACGACCGCAGGTAAAATACATCGCATGGTCATACCCCGAGGTGAATTAAACCCGCAAACCGCACACCAGAGCGTTGTTTCACCATGTATCAGCATTATCCTTAATTTATGAGCGTAAGTGTAGATGTAGATGTGGCGGTTTTGACTTAATGGTATTCCTCCCAGAGACGAACTAGAAGAATTTCCGGCGGCCTCGGTGGCCATGCGGCTCTAGGCGCTGCAGTCCGGAACCACGGGCCTGCTACGGTCGCAGGTTCGAATCCTGCCTCGGGCATGGATGTGTGTGATGTCCTTAGGTTAGTTAGGTTTAAGTAGTTCTAAGTTCTAGGGGACTGATGACCTAAGATGTTAAGTCCCATAGTGCTCAGAGCCATTTGAACCATTATTAGAAGAATTTCCCACACTTATAACTATTAATACACCGCAGATGTACTTCTTCAGCACTATAGCCCACCCCTTTTCTAATTGTTCTTGGTAATCCACTTCATCATAGATTTTTAACTACCATACTGTTGCCACAAAATGAGTATTGATGGGTGTAAGCACATTTAAATTCGTCTCCCAAACAGAATGTCATTTATGTTGCCAGTGTCAGTAAAAAGATTGTGAAGGTTCTCGTCTTCTTCAATGAAAGCTGATGGATGTTCACCACTTTGGAGGAAGCCATCATGACATTTTCCATTACTGCAGAATACTGATCAGTTGCGGCTACCCAGGCTTATGGTATATTCTAATGTTCGAAGACGGCGGCACGATGACAATGTCACTTACGGCTCTGTTAGCTAAATTTATAAGGCTGTTGTATTCCGCCACTCAGGTGCTACCTGCATGCCATTGTACGTACATGATAGTTTAAAGAGGGTTCGAGATTATACAGTGTGGTGTCCGTCAACCTATGTGATGTGAAACATAATTTTTGCAACTATATTATCCAACTATATTATGCAAGTATATTACGAAACTATATTTTTACAATTACACGATGCAAACAGAGATCTAGACAAAGGGCTTTTATTCTGGGTTGAGTAACGAACAGAACAAGTAATAATCGTCTGTTAAATGCCGCTTTCTTTTCTGTTACCCAGTTAGAATCCCTGCCAAGCACTTTATGAAATCTCGTAAGAATCCGAATGCAAGGGGGACAGTACGTGCAGACACAGAGGCAACGTTTTAGTATTTTTCCTTGTATCCGAGATTCTGATATTCATTCTCCCTTCTCTGGTCAGTTATAATTAAAAACAGTCCAGTGCGGCTCACTCTCTGTGGGAAACACAAAAGAATAACGTAGAGTGTATCAGCCTGCCTGCAGTCGTTTCATAAATACTGCCTCTTTGGCCCGAAATCCATTGATCATCACTTTTTGCAACACGTATAAATCTCTTCCTTTAAACTAGGGAGCAGTGAGCGAAATGCGTGCAGGCAACCTGTCCCATCTACGAGATGGTTATAACGATTTAACGTGACAATGTGCAACTATGACACAGCTCTGTGAAGTATGTGAAAGCCACAATTAGAACCTCCAACTACTTAAAAATCCTGTTGTTATTGTTTTTGTTCTGGTCTTCAGACCGAAGACTTTCAAACTTTGGTATTACTAATGCCCACTTTTAACTGCTAGTGATTATGCATGTGAACTCATAATGAAATGAATACAGGTTGTGTAGCCCTAAAACACACAAAAGGATCTCTTCCTGGTGGCCCTGAAATTTAAAATGTCACGTGCGGCCGGCCGGAGTGGCCGAGCGGTTCTAGGCGCTACAGTCGAATCCTGCCTCGGGCATGGATGTGTGTGATGTTCGTAGGTTAGTTAGGTTTAAGTAGTTCTGTTCTAGGGTACTGATGACCTCAGTATTTAAGTTCCATAGTGCTCAGAGCTATTTGAACGTTTCTTTTTTTTTTTTTTTAATCATGTGCGCAACGGAAGAGCTGCTGTGTTCTGTAACAGAGTTTGAAATACTCGTGTAATCGTCTGCGTGAGTGAGAGTTGTAAGCTTGCCTCTGACGTGATCGGACATATTTTTGTAATTTTAAGCGAACAATGTAATTTAGTCTTCGTTAATGTTAAAAATCAAGTTACTCTATGATATACTAAAGTGTGAGAAAATACATTTACGTAGAAAACAACAATCTTCAAATTTATTTAGTTCAAACCAGCCGTGAGGACCTGATGTGAGACTTCGTGCTTCAAGAATCAGACCCCAAGACAAGAAGCACTGGAGCCGTCTCAGCATGACAAGCTAAGTAAACCTGAAAATTCATTGTAATCTTCGCTCCTCTCAAATCTTCATAAAAGACTGTGCTTATTAATTACTTGCACTGGACATTGTTTAATGTGGACAATAGATGGAATCAGGAAGAAGGAGGGAGATTACATTTCCTAGTCGTAAACGGGAAGTCTGGTGTCGTAAGTTAATATGAACGAAAAATTTTCCTCAGTGTCAGTTTCATGTCGAAACCAGGAAAAAAAATACAGTGTCAACGGGCTTCATTTACATTTAAAGTTTCACAAGCATGCCGATTTAGTTAGTCACGAGTACATGAATGCAAGAACGGACTACACAAACTACGTTAATACAGCACCATACATATTTGTCAAAATATTTCTTTGTGAAATTTGTTTACATTCTCAGAGAAAGGACACGAACTGACAGCCTCCTGAAATTGTGTGTGATGAAGAATCACTGGTCATCAGTTAACTTGTGTGAAGTCCACAGTACGTGGCAGCTATTTGGACAACCAAACCCGGTATTGAATGCTTAGAATAAAAGTCTGACTCCGCGTAATAATTGTCATTACAGGTTCGGGTGTAAACTCTAGCTATAGGCACAAACAGATTTATCCAGCTTAATGCTTATGTCCACGTGGCAACGGTGAAGCACCTGCCAAGCCAATGATTTCTACTCATGAACATGATACCAAAAGAATAACGATATTATTATTCTATCCCAATCATACGATAAAATATTGTACAGCTCGTGGCACGAGCAAAAGCGTAGGTAACCTTTACCACATTCTGGACTCAGATTGCCAAGAGCACAGTGGCAGCGGACAGTGTTCTCCAAAAGGCGTCCCAGGAGCAAGCACCTGTGTGCACGTCTCGTACTGCCTACTGGTTAACTTTGCCGTAAACCTTTGATCTCAGCTATTGTCGACTTCACCAAGTCAACAGGCCATTCGCAGGCGTGTGTTCAGATACGAAGCTCTTTGGCTGAATTAGTAAAAGATAGCTAATGCCGTGCTGCACCTACATCTGAACTTGTCTAATGCAGCTCTCTACCCTGTACAGGTCTCTTCAACTCGGCATAACTACTGTAACCTGCTTTCATTTGCACCTGCTTACTGCAATCAAGCCTTCGTATACCTTTTCAGTTTTTGCCCCCAACACTTCCCTCCATCATCATACTGACAATTTCTTGATGCTTCAGGATGTGCACTATCAACCGGTCCTTCTTGTAGTCAAGTCGTGTTTGAGGTCTTACTTACAGTCACGTAATAGGCATGCAGTCTTTTGTGGAAATGGAGATTTTTTTATACAGGGTGTTACAAAAAGGTACGACCAAACTTTGAGGAAACATTCCTCACACACAAAGAAAGAAAATATGTTATGTGGACATGTGTCCGGAAACGCTTACTTTCCATGTTACAGCTCATTTTATTACTTCTCTTCAAATCACATTGATCATGGAATGGAAACACACAGCAACAGAACGTACCAGCGTGACTTCAAACACTTTGTTACAGGAAATGTTCAAACTGTCCTCCGTTAGCGAGGATACATGCATCCACCCTCCGTCGCATGGAGTCCCTGATGCGCTGATGCAGCCCTGGAGAATGGCGTATTGTATCACAGCCGTCCACAATACGAGCACGAAGAATCTCTACATTTGGTACCGGGGTTCCGTGGACAAGAACTTTCAAATGCCCCCATAAATGAAAGTCAAGAGAGTTGAGGTCAGGAGAGCGTGGAGGCCATGGAATTGGTCCGCCTCTACCAATCCATCGGTCACCGAATCTGTCGTTGAGAAGCGTACGAACACTTCGACTGAAATGTGCAGGAGCTCCATCGTGCATGAACCACATGTTGTGTCGTACTTGTAAAGGCACATGTTCTAGCAGCACAGGTTGAGTATCCCGTATGAAATCATGATAACGTGCTCCATTGAGCGTAGGTGGAAGTACATGGGGCCCAATCAAGACATCACCAACAATGCCTGCCCAAACGTTCACAGAAAATGTGTGTTGATGACGTGATTGCACAATTGCGTGCGGATTCTCGTCAGCCCACACATGTTGATTGTGAAAATTTACAATGTGATCACGTTGGAATGAAGCCTCATCCGTAAAGAGAACATTTGCACTGAAATGAGGATTGACACATTGTTGGATAAACCATTCGCAGAAGTGTACCCGTGGAGGCCAATCAGCTGCTGATAGTGCCTGCACACGCTGTACATGGTACGGAAACAACTGGTTCTCCCGTGGCACTCTCCATACAGTGACGTGGTCAACGTTACCTTGTACAGCAGCAACTTCTCCGACGCTGACATTAGGGTTATCGTCAACTGCACGAAGAATTGCCTCGTCCATTGCAGGTGTCCTCGTCGTTCTAGGTCTTCCCCAGTCGCTGGAATGTTCCGTGCTCCCTAAGACGCCGATCAATTGCTTCGAACGTCTTCCTGTCGGGACAACCTCGTTCTGGAAATCTGTCTCGATACAAAAAATGAAATGTCGTGTGACGAGGGCCTCCCGTCGGGTAGACCGTTCGCCTGGTGCAAGTCTTTCGATTTGACGCCACTTCGGCGACTTCGGCGACTTGCGCGTCGATGGGGATGAAATGATGATGATTAGGACAACACAACACCCAGTCCCTGAGCGGAGAAAATCTCCGACCCAGCCGGGAATCGAACCCGGGCCCTTTGGATTGACAGTCTGTCGCGCTGACCACTCAGCTACCGGGGCCGGGCGTCTCGATACAAACGTACCGCGCCACGGCTATTGCCCCGTGCTAATCCATACATCAAATGGGCAACTCCGCATTTGTAAACATTGCACTGACTGCAAAACCACGTTCGTGATGAACACTAACCTGTTGATGCTACGTACTGATGTGCTTGATGCTAGTACTGTAGAGCAATGAGTCGCATGTAAACACAAGCACCGAAGTCAACATCACCTTCCTTCAATTGGGCCAACTGGCGGTGAATCGAGGAAGTACAGTACATACTGACGAAACTAAAATGAGCTCTAACACAGAAATTAAGCGTTTCCGGACACATGTCCATATAACATCTTTTCTTTATTTGTGTGTGAGGAATGTTTCCTGAAAGTTTGGCCGTGCCTTTTTGTAACACCCTGTATACATTGCTGTAATGGTCGCTGTTGAATATTTAGTCACTTGATGTTCAGCACCTCAACTCTACTAACGCGTTTCGTGTAAACTTATCCTCACGATACTTTCAGAAAGCTTACCACCGCATCACTACGAATCGATTTGGGCAGCTTTAAAAGGGTTGTAATGTCCCTGATGAATTTGTACTCAGGTGACGCCAGTGACTAGCACATGATGGAAATTACTGAGCCCTCTCGAACGTCCCATTCTACTGTTACTGCTGCTCTACTGACAACACAATACTCTCTGTCACCTTCACACTGGCGGGTTTGTCTTTCGTGACATCTAATGGTCAACACTGCGTTACATAAGGTTTTCCGAATAGTTTTTATAATCGATTGGTTCCAGCAACAATATTTTCAACAGAATACGAGTCTGACAGCACTAAATCCTCTATTCTTTCCTTAAATTGCCCTTTATTAGTTTCTAAACGTTTTACTGCTACTGGTAAATCAAGGAAATGTGTATTTCTGAATAATGACCACTTTTCTGTACCAAAGTATGTGACGTTAAATCTTAATGTAGATTATTCTTATTTCTAGTGTTACGATCTGAGCTGTTCACCTGAAAAGAGAAAATTATTTAGGACCAATTTCTTCTTGGAATAAATGTACTTTAAAGTACTAGTTATTATTCCCAGTTCTTTGATCACGCCGCAAATAACGCGTATTATATATTTTTGTGGTCGAAAACTTAAACTGGGCTTGATGAGTTAACGAAAAATATCATCCTTTAAGAAGTTACGCAATTTCTTTTATTTCCATATTATGCAGGTATGACAAAATTGGGATTGGATACAAAGATTAATTTATGTGTTTTGTATCTGTGCTGGTTGGAAACCTGTTAAAAGCTCTGATTGGGTATAACGAATCTATTCTATGCTTAGGGACAAATAATTGACAAGGAATGTCCACGTAAACGTAATGATCTGAGCATTCTGAAACAATACTTGATTTGCTATTCATCCCTACCTTTGTATCATATGCGAAGAAAATAAACTAAGCATCTCATAATTTTGCTGATGAAAGGGCATTGATATGTAGAGGAAAAAGTAAGGGATAATATACAAGAAACTATCAGCCTCGGTTGCGGTAATGAAACCAACCTTTACCTAGGTTTCAGCCCAAATAATGGAGCCTTCTTCAGAAGATATATCTGAGTCTATAGCTCGTCTAAGAGAGCATGGTTTAGAAATAAAACTAAAACAGCCTGAATAGGCATAATCACATTCTAAAAATGCGGTAGTTTTATTTCTAAACCATGGCCTCTTAGACAAATTATAAGTTCAGGTATATCTTCTGAAGAAGGCTCAATTATTTGGGCTGAAATCTAGGTAAAGGTTGGTTTCATTACCGCAATCGAGGCTGATAGTTTCCTATATATTAGATTATAACAATTGCTGACTGGGCTGCAATGTTCAAAGTACAAAAAAAAAAATATAGGGGCCCTAAGATGAAATCTTATAGAACACCACATTGAATTATAGTACTTCATAGTTGGATGATAATCGATTGACACGTTTCACTTCGTGTTAGGTAGAAATTATTTGTACCATTTAGCAGAGGCTGCTGTGAAACCGTTCTACTAAAATTTACTGAAAATTATGTTTTGTATTACTCGGCCGTCCGCCCCTGGTGGCTGAGCGGTCAGCGCGACGGAATGTCATACCTAACGGCCTGTGTTCGATTCCCGACTGGGTCGGAGATTTTCTCCGCTCAGGGACTGAGTGTTGTGTTGTCCTTATCATCATCATTTCATCCCCATTGACACGCAAGTCGCCGAAGTGGAGACAACTCGAAGTATTTTCACCAGGCGAACGGTCTACCCGACGGGAGGTCCTAGCCACACGGCATTTTTTATTACCCAGCTAAACACATCTGACAGACCGCTTTATGCAGCAGTACCAACAAGCGCTGATAACCCACATTATGCAGTGAGAGATGTATAGGTGTATCCCAGCACATATAAGACCTTCGAGACGTGACGTAACGTTATGAAACGACAATGAGGTTGAAGCGAAAGGTCAAGATGATTTAAAATTCATACCATTGGGCATGCATGCCACATCCCCTTACTTCCCGAACGTGCCTGGCACCACTCGGCACGCGATTCTCGGCGGTCTGCGGCTTTTCCGATCCCTGAGGTTAATCCGTGCGCTCGGCGCCTCTCAGCCGCTGTCGGGGCAGCCAGGGAGTAGCGCCGGGGCCGCCGGGAAGGTGCGGCTGCGCTGGAGAACATCTCTGGTTGCTGCGTGAGCGCCCTCGCCGCTTCCACTCATCAGCCCGGGGTGGCGCTGATCGTTATATCCGAGCTGGCGGGTATCTGGCGTTCTTGTTAGTATGAATGCGCGCCCAGTGAAGAGCGAATATCTCGAGGGCGAGCAGCCGCCAGGGGGTGGGGAGAAGAGGGTCGCCGCAGGACCAGAGGGGGAGGGGTGGGTAGGGGAAGGGAGTCGACTGGCTGCGCTAAACGCGCACCGCTCATTTGCCTCAACGTCGGGACAGACCGCTATTCAGTGCCTGCGGGACCGACGAGATTTTCCGTACCTGAGGCCACGATGCTCGCTGGGCAGCACACTACGTAGCCTGGAGCATGGATTTATTCTGAGGTCCCTGCGAAGCGCAGCCACACTCCAGTCGGTTAAACGACTTGACTGTGCGATCGCATAGCTACGGTTTTCGGAGGCAAGACTACCGATTCTGGATATTGCTAAATCTAAATAGGGAAACACATACAACTCACTGCCGAGAATGGCAATGACAACTCGCTCAACTAGAGTTTTTATAGGAAATTGTTAACAAATAATTGGATTAAAGGTGGTACTGATAGCTGCTGCGAGTGATGGATATGTTTACTTAAAGACACAAAGGAAGTTTTTAGTTTAAGTTTTGAGCATTTCTCTGACGATATGTGATGTTTCCATCCTTTACAGATGGAACGTGTGCCTCTCATCGTGCAACCATTGGGTAATGAAATGCCAACACTACAAGAAAGAACAAGCCGTATTCGGAAAGTAACGTACGATTAGGAGCGAAATGGAAACCAATGTGAAAATCCGATGGAACTTTGTACAGATATGTTGGGCAGTGTCTTCAGATTGCCTGTCGATCGCTTCACGCACTGTTTTCAGTTCAGGGCGCAAAATGACCAGGTAGAAATGCCTCCTAAAATAACAGTGCCTCCCGCCAAGTATGTGGAGCTGGTGAGAGATTTCGCCTGATGCTATGCAGCCCACATAACACAGAACTCTTGTTTCCTTCTTCAAGACAATTATCAGCCAGTTCTGCAGGGTCAATGAAGACGCTCCTGCAGCGTTTTCGATGGGAAGTGCTGATCACCCCAAGACAGCCCTCAATTGGCTCCCTTCGTTGTTCATCTCTACTCCCATGAACCGCTGGCTACGAAGACGACGTTTTGGCAAAAACAACGAAATTCAGACCAGCGTAGAGAATTGGCGGAAAGCACAGGCGGCTGCTTTCTGTGACGAGGGTACAGGAAAGTTTGTACAAAGCCACGACAAATGTTTAAGTCGGAGCGGCGACTATTTAGAGAGGTAGCTTGAAGGTTTAGCTAACTGTTACGAATAAAAAAATTTTTGAGTTTCACTGTGGTTTTCATATAGCGACCGATCGGACCTCACTTTCCGAACAGCCTTCATATCTCCGCTAATCCGGAAGCCACTGCAGTTCTTAGTTTCCGTGCATTTTGTTGGACGTTCAGGAAAGGTCTAAAGCAACCCTTGAATCACTATTGCATGTCATTGGATGACCAAGAAAAATAAGCAGTGCTTCAGTTGTGTTGAAATAGCGACCAGGCAAAACTGCAAGTCAAGACCAGGGTGAGTTGTTTTTTTCGTTTTATCATCTATTGAGCAGCTGGGACCCGCCAGGTTAGCCGAGAGCGCTAATGCACTTCTTCCTGGACTCGGGTAGGCGCACCGGCCACGGTTCGAATCCTCCCGTCGTCGGTTGGTGTGCCGGCCAGCCTGCCTGGATGTGGTTTTTAGGCAGTTTTCCACATCCCGCTAGGTGAATACCGGGTTGGTCCCCACGTTACACGACTCGCAGGCATCTGAACATGCTCGCACTATTCCATTAATTACACTCGACGCAGACAGCAGAGGTACACTAATTCCATCCCAGGGGGTACGGGGTGGCGGCAGGAAGGGCATCTGGCCAACCCTTTCGACTAACCTTGCCAAATCCGTCCATAACAATGCCGACCCTGCGTCAGCGCGGGACATGGCACCAGTGAAAGAAGAAGAAGATCTATTGAGCAGCTGTATTTTCTAGTCAAAGTTAGCCGCAGTATAGTTGCCCTGGGTCTATCGACTTCACTTACAATTTAAATCAATGTACTTTACTGTTTAACTGCCTTACGAAATTGGAAAAGGTCTCTCGTTTTCTGCTGCAGTGGACTTTGGTAATTTCCGACATACGGGGTGCAACAGGTATAAGTGTGAATATTTTTTTATATGACACCTTAATATGTACACACATCAGTGTATTGATCGTTTTTTATCTGCATCAAACAGTCTTGATGCAAACATATCACTAGATTTACTACCTCATATGTTCTACAGGATCATAACTGCACCATTAAGTGGACTAAGCCTACAGTACAGGCTAATTATATTACATCGTTACGTCCACACTTCAACACCTGACCACGCGTGCTTCTCAGGGAAAAATAAGCATTAATGGCTTGCTCTTGCCACATGTACTTGGAGGTACTAACCACCTAAAAACATCCTACTCTTAACAGCTATAATCATTAGTCTGCAAATGAAGCAAATACTGAGGATAATGTTATGTAATACTCTGTCCTCCGACACCAATAAAAATATCTACAGCTATACCGTTACGCCATGTACGTGGGCTATTCGGAAAGTGAGGTCTGATCGGTCAAGAATTGAAAACCACAGTGAAAATCGGAATTCTTTTATTCGCAACAGTTAGCCACGCCTTCCAGCTACCTCTCTATATAGTCGCCGCTCCGACTTAGACATATGTCGTGGCGTTGTCGTGGCATTGTACAAACTTACCAATACCTTCGTCACAGGAAAAGCAGCCACCTGTGTTTTCCGCCAATTCTCTACGTTGGTATGCCTTTCCTTGTTTGTCCCGAAATGCTGTTTGCCTTTCGTCGTTTGTACCAAAGTGCTGTCTTCGTAGCAAGCGGTTCATGTGAGCACAGATGAACAAGGGAGGGAACCAATTAAGGGCTATACTGAGAGTGATCAAACAAGAAAGATATGTATGACATTTACGTTATGTGGGCTGCATAGCTTCAGGCGAAATCTCTCACCAGATCAACATACTTGGCAGGAGACACTGTTGTTTTAGGCATTTCTACATGCCCACTTTGCGCTCTCAACAGAAAAGGACGACAAGAAGCAATCGAATCGACAGGCACACTAAAGACACTGCCCAACACATGCATGCAGAGTTCCATCGGATTTTCACATTGGTTTCCATTTCCCATCTAATCGGAAGTTACCTTCCGAATACACCTATTATGTTTGCCACGATACATTTTGGTATATTGAAACATGTTATCTTATTATTACATTGAATGACTATCTCAAAGAAGTTTTTACCACACAAAATACTGTAATCATAACATATAGGCGGCTGAAGTTGGCAGTCCACTGCCGATATGCGATGTACAAAATTAATATTTTAAACAAAAAGGTGGCTGAAGCAGACAACAAGTGACATAGTAAACTCACGTGCAGCGATAGAACATTTATACTGCGCAGTGGTTTTTAAAAATGTTGAGAGCTCCAGAGAGCGTGACACGTTGTCGTTTCAAACATTTAGAGTTATCTATGAGCAGACAATTTATTTCACGTATCTGCATTATTACGAAGTGAAATATAAGCTGATTGTTTTTGCACAATACTGTCAGAAAGACTCGTCAGTTGGGAGCACGTGGTTGACACCGTTCCATTGGTGTCAGAAGCGCTGTCCACCATTCCAGATGAGCAGGACAGCTGTAAATAACTATACATGGGCGCAGACAATGCAGTGAAAACGCAGGCCGCCCATTAGCGGCACTTTTGTCCTCGCATTGATCCAGCCGGACCGAGTTCGATTCTTGGCACGGGGCAACGCGGACCGGGTGAACGTATATCTGCACGCTCAAACATATCGGCTCTCGCCACCCGTCCGTCAATTGTTCGGCGCACACACAAAGGTGTAATCATAACGTGCCCATTCGAGGACCGCCGGTTATCGCACACATTTTTCGTTCATTTTTTCGCAAAACCGGTTAATGGACGACAGCGGCCGTTCGCAGCGAGCAGAATGTACCCAAATGAAACATAGGGTGACAGGATAATGCGCTGCCACTGCGCATTGTTGGGCGGTAATACACTCTGAATGAGGTGCGAAGATCCCGCACCTGAGCGGGCTTCCAGCAGCTGTGGGATTTTTTTGCGCGTAGTTAATAGCCAGGACTGCAAAGGCTGCGCAGAATAATATGTACTCGCACTTAATGGACCACAGAGCGGGCACTGGCAAATTTTTCATTGCCACGCGGACAGTCTATAATTTTATCTCACAGTAAAAATACCATTAAACAAAATATTTGAAAATTAAATTACATAATAATGCTTTGGCTTGTTGTACACAGCACAACAAAAAAGGATTAAATATGAAAATCAGCCTTGTTCTACGAGACTGTAAGTTCTAGGTATGCCAGCAGTGTGGGGTTTGGGGAGACACTTAAAGGTCATACAGCATTGTGTATAACCCGCTGCCAGCGATGTGGATGTCGTATGATACACTTAGCAATGCCAGTTGTGTTGACAGTTCGAGCGGCGCGGTCTATTGCCCGCCGAATTTGTAGCAGTTCTGAAGCGAATGGCGTGAAGTGTTTCCTTCTGTTTAGAAATCGTGTTGAACGTACGAGGGCTTAAGCCAGGGGAGTGCAGTAGGTGGTATAGCACTTAGGAGTCCCATCAGTCAAGAAATCAGTAACCGCTTGCACTGTACGTGCTTGAGCATTGTCCTGCAAAATGATGGTCAGGTAATGCAGAAAGTGTCATCACTTCTGTCTCTATGCTGTTCATTTTTGGAACACAAACTACGGCGGCCAGCTTAGAGGCAGAAGTAATGACAATTTCTGAAGGATCTGACAACATTTTTCAGGACGTGCTCAAGCACGTACAGAGCAAGCAGTAATTATTTGTTTGAATGATGGGGTTGCTAAGTGCTATACCACATACTGCACTCCAAGCCCTCGTAAGTCCAACTCGATTTCTTAACTAAAGGAAACGCTTCACGGCATTCGCTTCAGAACTGCTACAAATTCGGCGGGCAATAAACCGCACCGCTCGAACTGTCAACACAACTGGCATTGCTAAGAGTATCATACGACATCCACATCGCTGGCAGCGGGTTATACACAATGCTGTATGACCTTTAAGTGTCTCCCCAAACCCCACACTGCTGGCATACCTAGAACTTACAGTCTCGTAGAACAAGGCTGATTTTCATATTTAATCCTTTTTGTTGTGCTGTGTACAACAAGCCAAAGCATTATTATGTAATTTAATTTTCAAATATTTTGTTTAATGGTATTTTTACTGTGAGATAAAATTATAGACTGTCCGCGTGGCAATGAAAAATGGCACTGCTAAGAGTATCATACGACTTCCACATCGCTGGCAATGGGTTATACACAATGCTGGTGACTACTTTGATGGTCAGTATTTTGTACGAGCTGTAAATAAATAGTTGCCGCTGTTAAAGTTCCAACCGCGTATCTCTTCGTCAGAAACGCTTTCCTTGCCATAGCCAGTCTACATTTTATATCCTATCTACTCTAACCATAATAAGTTACCTTGCTCCCCAAATAACAAAGCTCCTTTACGACTTTAAGTGTCTTATTTTCTAATCTAATACCCTCAGCATCACCTGATTTAATTTAACTACATTCCATGTTCATCTTACATCCTCTTTCAAGATCCTGTCCATTCCGTTCAGCTGCACTTCCAGGTCCTTTGTTGTCACTGACAGAATTACAGTGTCGTCGGCAAACCTAAAAGTGCCGGCCGGAGTGGCCGAGCGGTTCTAGGCGATCCAGTCTGGAGCCGCGCTACCGCTACGGTCGCAGGTTCGAATCCTGCCTCGGGCATGGATGTGTGTGATGCCCTTAGGTTAGTTAGGTTTAAGTCGTTCTAAGTTCTAGGGGACTGATGACCTCAGAAGTTAAGTCCCATAGTGATCAGAGCCATTTGAACCAAACCTCAAAGTCTTTATTTCTTCTCCAAGAACTTTAATTCCTGCTCCAAATTCTTTTTTTGTTTCCTTTACTGCTTGCTCGATGTACAGATTGAATAACATAGGGGATAGGCTACAAACCTGTCTTTTAGTATAAGATATAAAAAATAGTGTCTGGTACCATTTTTGTCGTCATATTAAATGTAAACAGGCGTATCGCGTCACAAAAAATACAAGATGGTTATTGAAAGACATGTGGTTTGAAAGATAGTGCAACTTTACGTATGGTGAAATCAGACAGCACGTGGTTACGTGAAGAATCGCTGCTGTGATAACCACACAAATCAGCAGAAAATAGGACCATAGTAACATCTGCAAAATTGTAAGATCAGCACGGATACTGCCGGTGAAATATCCTAATTTAAAAATAGATAAACAAAAAGTACAGTTTCATTCTCGACTACTGACTCTACATTACTACCACTCTAGCTGGGGCAACAATTTGCCTTCCCAGCTTACAAGAGGAAGAGCTCGTAAACTGCTGCAGCTGACTCGTCATTTTGAGAAATGTGAAGTGCAAATGACATATCTGCAAGAGTCAACTTCAATGAACGACATATCTTGTTTTTTAGGCTGTTTCTGCATCAGCTTCAAACGAGCGTAACTGAATTCTGATGGACCGGCCAATATGACCCAAAGACTGTTCTTCGTATGAACTTCCAATGAAAACAACAGTGAAAACACTCCCAAGATTCGTTCAATAATTTTCACATTAGACAGTCAGCTAAACTTTTATCCTAACGAGTAGATACCATCTGTTACCTATCTTGTTTCCCAACGTTCATCTTTCCTCAAACTTGTTTAAAAAAAAAAAAATCTCGACACACTTCAATTTTAAAATTATACTGCAAGAAGTATTCGATATGATGGTTAAGACTTTCGCAGACAATTTCGGGAGACCTTTTTGCTACTAGTACTGCTGGTTGTTGTTTTCACCGTTCCTTCTGGCTTATAATTTTCACTGAGGTTCTTCTTCTTCTTCTTCTTCTTCATCTTTTCCTTCTGTCATTCTCATCAAGTACTTCAGAAACGACTGAAGGAAAATTTATGCAATATAATCTCTGTGTAGCGTGGTCTAGAGGTTGATCTCTCCGTTGGCAACAGACATGCTGACTCAGCATGTACGGTCAGAGGGTTAGCCGCCATCTGTAACAAAAAACTGAGTTAATGAAACGACGATGCACTTGAATAAGCGCCATGAGACGTCCGCCCCGAGCAAATAGAATGAACAATCACGAACAAAATGAGATAAAAAAAGGGGTAGCGTCTTTGATTAGTAATCAAAACGTTCTTGGTTCCGGGTTCGAATCCCTTCACTGCTTAAATTTTGATTAATAATCAGCATTGGCGGCCGAAGACTTCCGGCCTTGTCAAAGATGGCGGAGGCGGGCAGAGGTTCAAGGCACTCTCTTGTCCTAAGGGTGGGAAACTGCCCCTAAAGGCGGAAGAATCAACAGTGATCAAGGTCATGAGGATGCAGAAGGCGATGGAAACCACTGCATTAAAGACACGTAACGTGTATCCATAGGAAATGTGGCCTGTAATTGAAAAGTGTCATGATGATCTCTCTATTGGCAAAAGATTCCGGAATAGTCCCCCATTCGGAACTCTGGGAGGGGACTGCAAAGGAGAAGTGACCATGATAAAAAGATTGAACAATCAACGAAAGGATAACGTTCTACGAATCGGGGCGTGGAATATCAGAAGCCTGAACATGGTAGGGAAACTACAAAATCTGAAAAGGGAAATGCAAATGCTCACTCTAGATATAGTGGGGGTCAGTGAAGTGAAAAGGAAAGAAGATAAGGATTTATGGTCAGATGAGTATCGGGTAATATCAACAGGAGCAGAAAATAGTATAATGGGAGTGTGGGGTACGTTTTGAATAGGAAGATAGGGCAGAGAGTATGTTACTGTGAACAGCTGAATGAACGGCTTGTCCTTATCAGAATCGACAGCAAACAACACCGACAACGATAGTTCAGGTATATATGCCGACGTCGCAAGCTGTAAATGAAGAGATAGAGAAAGTATATGAGGATATTGAGAGGGGAATACAGTACGTAAAAGGAGATGAAAATCTAATAGTCATGGGAGACTAGAATTCATTTGTAAGGGAAGGAGTACTATGGGCTTGGGACAAGAAATAAGAGAGGGGAAAGACTAATTGAGTTCTGTAACAAGTTTCAGCTAGTAATAGCGAATACTCTGTTCAAGAATCACAAGAAGAGGAGGTATAATCGCAAAAGGCCGGGTGATGCGGGAAGATTTCAGTTAGATTACATCATTGCCAGACAGAGATTCCGAAATCAGATACTGTATTGTAAGGCTTTCCCAGGAACAGATAAAGACTCAGATTACACTATAATAGTGTTGAAGAGTAGGATGAAGTTTAAGACATTAGTCCGGAAGAATCAATACTCAAAGAAGTGGGATACATAAATACTAAGGAATGACGAGATACGCTTGAAGTTCTCTAAGGCTATAGATAGAGCATTGAGGAATAGCACAGTACAGTTGAAGAGGAATGGACATTTCTAAAACGGGTCATCACAGAAGCTGGAAAGAAAAACATAGGTACAAAGAAGGTAACTGTGAAGGAACCATGAGCAACAGAAGAAATACTTCAATTGACTTATGAAGGGAGGAAGTACAAAAGTGTTCCAGGAGCTCGGGAATACAGAAATGCAAGTCGCTGAGGAATGAAATAAATAGGAAGTGCAGGGATGCTAAGACGCAATGGCTGTATGAAAAATGTGAAGAAAACGAAAAAGAATTAATTCCCTTAAGGATAGACTCAGCATACCGGAAAGTCAAAACAACCGTCGGAGAAGGAGGAGATTTGCATGATGTGATAGAAGAGGAAACAGCAGTCGATTTAGAAGAGATAGGGGATCCAGTATCAGAATCAGAATTTACAAAAGCTTTGGAGGACTTTGGATCAAATAAGGCAGAAGGGATAGATAACATTCCATCAGAATTTCTAAAATCACTGGAGTAAATGGCAACAAAACGACTGTTCACGTTTGTGTGTGGAATGTCTGAGTCTGGCGACATACCATCTGACTTTCGTAAAAATATCATCCACACAACTCCGAAGACTGCAAGAGCTGACAAGTACGAGAATTATCGCACAATCAGCTTAATAGCTCATGCATCCAAGTTGCTGACAAGAATAATATACAGAAACATGGAAAAGAAAATTGAGGATGTGCTAGATGACGATCAGTTTGCCTTTATAACAGGTTCAAGCACGATATAGGCAATTCTGACGTTGCGGTTGATAATGGAAGCAAGACTAAGAAAAATCAAGACACGTTCATGGGATTTGTCGACCTGGAAAAAGCATTGGAGTATGTAAAATGGTGTAAGATGTTCGAAATTCTGAGGAACGTAGGGGTAAGCTGTAGGGAGAGACGGGTAGTATAAAATATGTACGAGGGGCGTTTGAAAAGTCCACGCAAAGTCCGAGAGTTGGCACCACCGGTGGGTACCTTGAACATGTTTAATTAGTAGCATCTTTGGAAAGAACACACACCAAGTTTCAGCCATATTGGTATATTTCTTTGTGTTTGGCATTTGTGTGAATCAAGGAAGTCGAGTGATTGTCCAAAAATAGACGAAAAAGAATTTCGTGTGGTGATTAAACATTACTTTATGAAAGGCGAAACGCCTCACGAGACTGAAGAGATGCTTGATAAACATTACGGTGACTCTGCACCTTCGATTACAACAGGTTGTAAGTGGTATCAAAATTTTCGAAGTGGCCATATGGGCACAAGTGATGCTGAACGTCTGGACGCCCTGTGGAGGCTACGACTCCAGAAATCATTGATAAAATCCATGATATGGTAATGGATGACAGAAGAGTTAAGGTGCATGAGATTTCTAGTGCTGTGGGCATCTCGAATGAACGGGTACATAATATTTCGCATAAACAATTGGACATGAGAAAGCTATCCGCAAGATGGGTTCCGCGATTGCTCACGCTTGGCCAAAAACGGAATAGTGTGAAGTGTTGCAAGGATGGTTTGCAGCTGTTCGGGAAGAATACGCAGCACTTTAAGCGTCGTTTCGTCACTGTGGCTCAAACATGGATACATTACTATACTCCTGAGACCAAACAAGAATCTAAACAAAGTCTTCCTAAGAGAGAAACTGCACCAAAAAAGGCGAAGACCTTTCCTTCGGCCTTGAAAGGTTGTGGCGACTGTCTTTTGGGATTCACAAGGGATAATCCTCATCGACTCTCTGGAAAAAGGTAAAACTATTACAGGTGCATATTATTCATCGTTATTGGACCGTTTGAAAACCAAGTTGCAAGAAAAACGCCAGAGATTGGACCACAAAAATGTCCTTTTCCATTACGATAATGCACCAGCACACACCTCAGCAGTTTTGGTCGCAAAATTAATGGAAATAGGACTCCAACTCGTTTCACATCCCCCCTGTTATCTAGACTTGGCTCCATCAGACTACTGTTTCTTCCTCAGTTTGAAGAAATGGCTGCCAGGACAAATATGTTATTCAAACGAGGAGGTGATTGCAGCAACTAATAGCTATTTTGCAGACTTGCACAATTCCTATTATTCGAAAGGGATCAACAAATTAGTACAGCGTTGGACGAAGTATGTAAGTCTAAAAGGAGACTACGTCGAAAAATAAAATAGGTTTACCCCAAACATGTAAGTACTTTTTGTTTTTGCACGGGATTTTCAAACGCCCCTCGTACGAGAGCCAAGAGGGAGTAATATATATATTTCGTATGGCTAATAGAATACAGCAGTAAGTAAGTAGTAACACAAACATCGTATAAAAACAATGAATGGTCAATGTTACAGGCAACAAACAATTGTTAGATCTAAAAAAGGAAGTAAAACACAAAATACACAAAAATACATAGAAATTATAGTAATAGTATCTAGTAATAGGTTTTTCAGAAGGAGAAGAGTAGACCAGACTCATGGTTGTATGTCCAAGACCCTCAGCCAGCCAGAAGCATCTCCCTCCAGGAGGTGCAGCTCCTGCATTGTGCCAGGGAATCTCCTCGTAGGGCAGTCCATTGCGATATGATGTAGAGTTTGTGGATTCCCACAGTCGCAGTTGGGTGAGTCAGTCTGTCCCCATTTGTGCTTCCAGTAATTACATCTACCATAGCCTGTTCGGATACGATTTAAAGTTGTCCAAGATTTTCTGGGAAGACCGAAGCCCTCGGGCCGTACGGTTGGGTCCGAGACTAAGTTAAGGTGATCAGGGTTAGACGTATCCCATTCCCGACGCCAGGCTTCGTCGATATCATAATTGTCCTCGATCAGCTGTTGCCCTAATCTCCATGATGGCTTACGGGACTTGAGTCTGTGGCTGGGATTCTCGCAGTCTTCGTGTAAGGGTAGGTCTCGGTTGTTAGCGCACTTTTGCCATTCCCTTTTCATCGCAGATCTTCGCCTTAGATGAGGTGGGGATATGTTAGCCAGTACCGGGAGCCATTGGTGGGGCGTCGGTTTAATAGTGCCTGAGATGAGCCTCATGGTGTCGTTTAGCTGGGTGTCCACCGTTGCTGTATGAGTGCTGTTTGGCCAGACCGGAGCGCAGTATCCAGCCACCGAATATACTAGTGCAAGAGCAGATGTTCTGAGAACTGTGGCGCTTGCTCCCCAGCTACTTCCAGTGAGTTTGTGTAGGACATTATTTCTGGTTTTGATTTTTGCTGCGCATTTGTATAAGTGCTCCTTGTACGTCAGTGATCGGTCCAATGTAATTCCCAGATACTTTGGGAGGGGATTGTAGTTAAGCAGCTGGCCTCTGAACTCTACGTGGGGTGCTTAGTTTGCCTGTCTGTTGTTGAGGTGGAAACAGGAGACTTGGGTTTTAGAAGTATTAGGTCTGAGCCTCCATGTTTCGAAATATTCATCCATTTTGATAAGGTCTTCCTCAATGATTCTGCAATATCGTCTGCATAGATAAACTTCTTAGAAGATGTCTCTGGTAGGTCTGATGTATATATATTAAAAAGTAATGGAGCTAGCACGGATCCTTGGGGCAGGCCATCATTTAACCTATATTTCTTGCTTATCTCTCCATCTAGGTGTACTTCAAAAAATCTATTTGAAAGCATATTGTTGATTAGGGTAGCCGTTTTCTTGCAAGGAATAATGCGTTGGAGTTTAAGAATCATTGCCTCCCTCCACTCTGTGTCATATGCTGAAGATAGATCTATGAACACGGCGACTGCCTTTTTCTTCCTTTGAAATCCACTCTCAATATGTGTGGTAAGAGATAATACTTGATCACAGCAGCTCCGACCGGGTCTAAATCCGGCTTGTTCAATAGGAATGAAATTCTCAGCAATGGGTTTTATTCTGTTGAGAATAAGTCTCTCCAATAGTTTGTAGCATACACTTAGAAGAGCTATAGGTCTATAGTCCTCTGGGAACTTTCTATCTTTGCCAGGCTTAAGAATGGCGACGATCTTGGTTTGTTTAAATAGGGGTAGTAGTGATTCCGATCGTTGGATGTCATTGTAAAACTGAGTTAGCCACAGTAGAGCTCGAGGTCCTAGGTGCCGTAAGAACTCGGGGTAGACCTCATCTAAACCAGCCGCTTTACCCATTTTCATTTCTTTCAGTGCTTCTGTGATCTCTAGGATGGTAAAGGTTTTTTAGAAATTGTTGTCGGGTGTGGATTGTCGGAGCTTGTTTCTCAGTTCTTTCTTTACTTTCATAGTCTTATCCTTGTTGCTGCGTGGTGTTTTTCTCGTAAGGTTAACTATTCTGTTTGCTACCTCTTTGGGGTGTATGTTGCCACCCATACAGGTTTTAATGGAGCTTTCACCTAGGTTTTTAAGAAGGCACCAGGCTTTCTTGCTGGAGTGCTTGAAGTCCATATTTTTCATGAGATTGTGCCACTTTTCTCGTCTTGCTGAGTCCAGGCATTGGAGAAGCTTGTCCGCAATTTCAGGATCGTTGTTTTGCGAATATGCATTATATAGGTCTATGCATTCTTGGCTCCATCCGGGAATATAAGATTTCCTGTAGCCTCTGGGAATGTGTTTTTTGGCAATGGCTAGGAGTAATCCCACAAAGCGGTTGTAGTTCTTCAATGCGGGTGGGATCCATTGAATGCTGTGGTCCATTTCGGCGGTAAAGGCTTCCCAGTTGGCTTTGCCAAAAATCCATCGAAGTTTAGGTGTAGATCTCACTATTGGAATCTGTATACCGACATGTAGCAGGACGGGCCTGTGCTGGCTACAAATCAGGCAAGATCTGTTTATTGCAGCGTAATGGTAGCTTTTTGGTGTCTCTGGAAACAAAGCACAGATCGGGGTTGTAGTCTCTTTTCCATCTAGCCGAGTGGAAAGTCCCTTTATCCTTTAGATCATGGATCAAGAAGACGTCTTCTATGTCCGCCCATTTCATTACTCCCTCCCTATCCTCATTGGTGTTGTTATATCCCCACTGGGTACTGTGGCTGTTGAAATCGCCCATTATCACTGTAGGATGTTGTATGTTGGAAATAGCAGAGTCATTCCATGACTTCAATATCAGCAATTTTTGTTCTTATGACGTAGGCGCTTGGGTCAGTGTGTGTTTTTATATCGTGGACCTCGTCAGTGTTGTTTTTAAAGTA